>NC_072402.2:158977500-160227500 GCF_028858775.2 Pan troglodytes | reverse complement strand
ATAACTTTGTTTCTTGCAGTGCAGCAGTCTTAGCCTTCAGCAACTAAATACTCAAAAAATGTAATCGAATTCTTGAAAGACAGAATCTGTCTATCTAAAATTTTGTGAAAAGATAAGCTGTTTTTCAAGAGTGAGGACAAACTAAAGGCATTATTAAAGGGAAAAAACTGAGACTGTTTAACAACCATAAATCCTCATTTAAGAACTTTCAAGCAGAAGAGAAATGACATTAGAATGAAAGTTTGAGTTGCAAAGAGTAAAAACGTATATAGAAATTGGTAAATATGGGATACATATGAACAAACAGTATTTGTTCATATGTATCCCATCTTTGTTCATATGTATCCCATATTTACAATACAATAAATACAAAATACAATATTTATTGTGTTTTACTAATAGTGTTTGTAAAATAGTATTACATAATGCTTAATTAAAGGTGTAAAAGTAAAGTTTTGGCAAAAAAAATAAGTTGTTGTTAGGCTGGCAGAGTTAAACATGTAAACACATCTTATTTGAATGGAAGGTAGATACGGATTGACTTTAGAACTTGTGAAGTGTACATGTATATTTGTTGAAGTTAAACACTTAAAATGGGATCTATATTTAGAAACATCTAAGTTAGTAGAGGATAAAAATTGAGACAAAATTTAAAAACTTAATTTATTGAAAAGAAGGCAAGAATGAAGGGTGTATTATAGAGAAAGTAGAACTACAACACCACAACCAAAAACCCACCGAAGATGTGAGAAACATCTCAGCTTATCTATAATCCCAGTAATCACAAAGACAATAAATTCACTAGGTAGATGACAAAAATTATCATCACAGTGGAATAAAGATCAAAGTTTATGTTACTTCTAAGAGATTCACCTAAAAACACAAGGACAAGTATTAGAGTACAAGTATAAGGAATAAATATAACAGGAAAGTAATACACAAAATAAAGTTTCAACAGTTAAAATAACATAAAAAAAAGAAAACTTTACCAGAAAAATTTTTGAAAGGAATATCATTAGGAATAGAGGTAGTCATAGCATGAGAAAGGTCCAATTCTTGAGAAAAATAACAATAATTTTATCTTGTTTGGACCTAATAGCTCTAAACACACAAATAATACAGTCAATACATCTACAAGAAAAACTGCACAGTTTAGTACTATAATGGCCATAATATACTCCATCACTTTGGGTTACTTACATGCCAAGCAAATAAAAATGTAAAGATATAGAAGATCTGGTCATTTAAAAGTTTTGAGTGAACAGGTACCATCTATAAAATTCTTAAGCCAGCATATATCAGCAGTCCAATTTTAAAATAATTGTTATAAAGCATTTCATTGTGTGAATATAACATATTTTTTTGCAACCAATTCTCATTTCTGAGGCTTGACCCTTTTGACATGTCACGTCCTTATTATATTTTTCTCCATGTCAATGTAGAGAGATTTTAAAGGCCTCTTGCTGCATGAGATGGAACAGTAAGACCAGAGGGATCCTGTTTCTTCATTTATTTCAATACCAGCAACCCCATTGAGTTCATCACATCCTCATGGTATTTCTCAAGGGCAGATAATACTTGATCGGTATAGAATTGTTGGCATGTTTTTCTTCCTCAACCATTAAAATACTCATCCTTTATAGCTTTCTAAAAAGGAAGTACATGTAAGAAATACTGGTTGTCAATTCTTCCTAGGCTTGATTCATTCCCTCTGCAATCTCTTTCAGTTTGTATCTCCTAATGTTGATAGGATGCTGTGAGGGAGGCAGGAAGAAAATCCATCCATAAACATTTGCTACTAGACACATGAACCATTTCAGATGTGTTTCCCCAAAGACACACAACAGTTTTAAACATTATATTTATGTGCCACACAAACAGGAATTGGGCACATTGTTTTTCTTCAGAGGCTATTTAGGTGCACACTGAGTTGTTGGTAATGAGTTTCATAAAACAGGGAAGTCACCTTATCCCATCTTAACAGAACAGCGATATTGCACACTTAATTGTGAGAAGCTTTTGGGAAATGACCTTCATAAAACCAAATGTCCAACCCTAGCAGGAGGAAATGTATGGTGTTCAAGTTATTTTTGTTCTTTTGTTCAGAATTCTGAGGACTTAAACACTTAGAGTATTTATGTTTTATTTTGTTTTCTACTTGGGTCGGAATCAGAATAATCAGAAAAGTTTACAATTTTTTTCTCTATCCGAAAACAGATATCATAGTTTGAAGAAATATTATGTATTTAGTAGCATTTTAGAGATGCATCTTTCAATTGCTCTAATTCATTGAAATCAATCATTTTTACTTGTTGAATTAGTCTCTTATAGAGGAATGCAAATTGATTATATCAGTGAAAAATGCATTCAAATATCAAGATTTATTTCTGTCTAAATAATATTTACATTAATTATTTTAATTACATTAATTATTTTAGCTCAACATCCTTTAGTTCAAATCTTATTAATGGTATGTATCTCAAGATACAAAATTTGCCAAAACCTTTCCTAAATTTATTTTTTATTTTAATTTAATTTTATTTTTATTTTAATTTAATTTCAAGAAAGGAAAAAATAAAAGAGAAAAGTTGAAACTAAACCACAAGACAATATTGTCAGAGACTTTTAATGCCCATTTAGAGCTGACAGACTTGTGGTATTTGAGACTTGCTTTAACAATATCTGAAATGATAATGGCATAGAACTTTATCTGCAAATTTGGGAAGACTAATTGACCCTGACAGTAATTGTCTCACTAGAGGAGAAGGAAGTCAAAACTAAAACTTCAGCCACTTAACCACCCCTTACAGCCAAATCCCTTGATGATCAGTGTGGAAAAATAATGAGACCTGCTGTTTCCAAAGGACCATCTTGCTATTGTCAACACTCCAAGGTTTCTCATTTGAGACTCAAATTTATTTCAGTTCCTTACATGCTCCGTGATATCTGCCTGTATTACCATAAATTATTTCCACTAGAAATGTTGAACTGAAAAACAAAGAGCACCGGGTGTTTTCGTGCAAGAGAAATGAATCTTACCCAAAGGAAATAATGGCCTCATTCCACTCTGATGCACATCCTTGTATGTTCAGAATCTTTGCCTACACCCCAGGTGGGGGCCATTATATAATTGTAATACAATTGCTACAAATGATTAAACACATTGCTAATCTAAACCAAAGCAAAAGGCTTCCAGTTTTCCCATCTCAAAGCATTTAACCAACATCTTCCAGTATGAAACTTGTTTCTTTTTTGTTCAGTTGGACTTGAATTCTATGCTTAGCTCTCATAAGGTTTTGTGTTCACTGTTTTGTAAACACTGCATGCCTTATTCCCATCTCCAGATGCATATGCAAATGCATATGCCCCAAAACTAATTACAGATGCATATGCTCCAAAAACCAGTTATGGTGTTAAAAGTCTTCCTGTACAATAATCTCCTGAGGTCAGTGTTGTTATTCTTATTTAATTAATAATAATAGTTACAATAAAAGGAACAAGAACAATTCCCATCATTTTCTGAGAACTTGCTATATGACAGGCTCTGTGTGAAGTACTTCATATGCATCATCTTCTTGAAATCTCACAGTGATCACACATGACAGATTCTAGTGTAATTCCAACATACAATGAAATAACCTAGCACTTATTAATTTTCTAAGGGTGATGCATCTTGTAATGGAGCAGAGAGTGAAACACAGATTTGTCTGACTCCAAGTCTAGCATCCCTTTCTCTTCTAAATATCCAGAGCTTACCTATTCTGCCAGATATGACTTGACTTGAATCTCACATTCAACTATAAAGACTTCCCTATTATTCCTTTCTTTTTCTTTTCTTTTTCTTTCTTCCTTTTTTTTAAATTATACTTTAAGTTCTGGGATACATGTGCAGAACATGCAGGTTTGTTACATAGGTATACACGTGCCATGGTGGTTTGCTGCACCCATCAACCCGTCATCTACATCAGGTATTTCTCCTAATGCTCTCCCTCCCCACCCCACCCCCTGACAGGCCCCAGTGTGTGATGTTCCCCTCCCTGTGTTCATGTGTTCTCGTTCTTCAACTCCCACTTATGAGCGAGAACATGAAGTGTTTGTTTGTTTGGTTTTCTGTTCCTGTATTAGGTTGCTGAGAATGATGGTGATGGTTTCCAGCTTCATCCATGTCCCTGCAAAGGACATGAACTCATCCTTTTTATGGCTGCATAGTATTCCATGGTGTATATGTGCCACAGTTTCTTTATCCAGTCCACCATTGATAGGCATTTGGGTTGGTTCCAAGTCTTTGCTATTGTGAACAGTGCTGCTGTGATGAGCCCTCAAGGATCTAAAACCAGAACTACCTTTTGACCCAGCAATCCCATTACTGGGTATATACCCAAAGGATTATAAATCATTCTTTTTTTTATTTTTGAGACTCACTATGTCACCAAGGCTGGAGTGAAGTAGCACAATCTCAGCTCACTGCAACCTCCATCTCTTGAGCTCAAGCCATCCTCCCACCTCAGCCTCCCAAGTAGCTGGGACTACAGATGTGTGCCACCACGCCCAGCTAATGTTTGTTTTTTTTATAGAGACAGGATTTCCCCATGTAGCCCAGGCTGGTCTCAAACTCCTGGGCTCATCTCCCACCTCAGACTCCCAAATTACTGGGACTACAGGGGTGAGCCACCACACCAGGCCCCTTCCCTAGTATTCTGAGGCTGTCTTAGTTCTGTGCCTTACACAGAACATACAGCTGTTACTATGAACATTATTACACAATTCTTATCTTTCAGGCTTGTTGCTGTTATTCATATTTGCCATTCTTACATCATCAGTATTACAAAGGTGTCATCTTGGTGCTTCCTTTACAATACCTGGTTCAATGTCGAGCATATCATATAGGTGCTCTCTGTACCTATTAGTGAATTGTTTTCAGTCAAGTAAGCCATGTGGGGACAGGGAGAAGGGCTTAGTTAAGTGCAGAGGAGGCTTGTTCAGAATTCCATTGAGTACGTCTATTTTGGCATGTACCAAAAGAAGAGCTCTTCTCACTGTTTTGCCCTTTTCATCAGATAATTAAATAAAATATGTAGCCACTTAGCCTGATTTCCAATGCATTCTCCACTTCATTGCCTTTTAAAATCATCTTAATAAACACAAGCTGAGGTGGAAAATATTAGCAACCTCATCAGGTTATTGTTGAAACTGGAAAAAAAAAATCCCCTTCTAACAAGATACCAACTGTTCAGTTTCCTCTTTAGGCATTTTCTTTCTTGTTCCAGAAAATATACACGATGTACACTGTGGGTTGTCTTAGTTACCTTTTCCTTTTTTTTGGAAAGTGGGCACAGAGGACAGTGAGATCTAATTTTATACAATATTTCAATTGATGTACAAAATAGTCAATAATAGCTAGTAATAAGGAGGATGAAATTATAATTATGATCACAAATTGTTATGAATTTTAGATGATATTAAAAATATATTTCAAAAATAAGGAATATAAAATTTGGTGAGATTACTTAACTTTTTAAAGGTGACACATGGGGCTAAGGAAAGGGTAGAGTCTTTATTTGACTCCCTGTCTCGCAAACACCTAAGTCCACGACGAATTCACAGTAAAGCAAGGTATCACTGAATCTTTATTGTGGCCAAGTATCCTTCCTTTGCTTTGCTTTAGCAAAGCCCTACTTTCTTGCTTTTCTTCAGTGTTGCTTACTGAACAGGAAGAATAATAAATTGTGCGACTCTCTCTGGCATTTTTGATAGAAGGAGAAAAGATCAATACTTCTGCTTTCTACATTTTAAATCATGAGGTCACCATGCTCAAACACTCTCCTCTACATTTCCACTTTGAATTAGGTCCAGCAAACAGAGCTATCATTTCTGAAGCTCATTAACCCTGCTTTGCTTTCTCGCTTTATCCTACACCTTTAGTCCTTAACCACGACTACTATGGAAATAAAAGAAAATATCATCCATTTATTTTAGAATTCATAACTAGAAGTACATGAAAATTTCATTAACTATTTTTGGTTTTGAAGTTAAAGTGATTGATTATTATATTCAAATAAAAGTATTCACTTGGGCAGTCAGGAGGCCAATATATAATCTAGAATTGCAATAATTTATGTACTTGATGATTTGATATATGTCCTGCATTTATCTACCGCTGGCTCTAAACCAAGCCACCATCATTGCCTGTCCACGTAACAGAGTAGCCTGCTCATCATTGTACTTTTTCTATCCTTTCCTAACTTTGGTTTCTCCTCCACTCAGCAGCCAGAGGGAACCTTTTACAATAAAAGCCAGATTAAATTCATTGTTCAACTCAAAATTTTCCCCAATTTTTTTCATGAAATAGCCCACGTTCACATAATGGCCCATAAAGTCCTTCATGATCTGTCCTTCCAATCTCTCTCTGATATCAACTCCTACTACTCTCTCCTTTCCTTTTTTTTCAATCTACTCAGAAAAACCTGGGTTCTTCACTATTCTCCAATTATGCCAGGCATGCTTCTGCTTCAGGGCCTGGTTACTGTCTGTTTCCTCTGCATACAGTGCTCTTCCTCCAGATATGCACATGGCTAACTCCATGACTCCTTTAAGTTTCTACTCAGATAAAACCTTCTCAGAAGGCCCACCATAATCATCCTATTTAAAACTGCCAAATCAAAGCACTCCTGATCTTTCTTATCATACTCTAAGGTTTCTGTCATAACACTTATCACTTTTATACATTATGTATTTATAATAAATTATTTGCTAGACTATAAGTTCCAGGAGGTAAAAGAACTTCATCTTCTCTGTTCATTGATGTATATTGAGCATTTAGGTAAGTGCCTTATACTCGGTATTTGCTGATTGAATGAATGAATGAGTTAAAACAAATCTTGAAGGATCTTTATCAACTCATTTAAGGTGGCCTGGGTTATAACACGGTGCATGTCACAGAAGGAGAGCCTCATGCTTTGATATGAAACCAAGCTACTTTAACATAGACTACTCTGGGATCCAGGTACATAATTTCAGATACCCAATTATGCAGAATTAAACAAGTAATCATTATTATATATGTAGACAAATAAAAAGTAAAAATTTTTAAAAGTAAATTTCAATCAATTGTTCTATGGTAGAGAAGTCAAATAGTTTTTAACAAATGATGTTTCTCATTCTTTCTTTAAAATATCTGTAATAGTACTTATTTTACAGGACAATACATCTGTTACTAATAATGGTAAGTAATTAAATTTTATAATGATAACTAATGTTCATCAGTGTACCAATATATCCTTATCATAATTACCATCTCTGGCTTGGATTTTTATGTAACATCTTGCTGCTGCACAGATGGTATGGAGGAAACAACTGTCTTTGGTTGAGATTCTTGATAAAGTCTTTAAGCCTGGAAAAACTCCAAATCATGCAAGCATCTGCCTTTATACAAAGTATGAATATGAAATTCATCATACCACACCCTTAGCTTTATTTTCCTGCAAGCAAAATACTGTCTTTCTGTGGCATTTGGTTAAGGTTAATGATAATGTAATATTCTCAGGTACTTATAAAATCTATACAATATGTAGCTACCATGTCTCTTTTGATTATGACTTCAAACTGGTTTCTTCAAACCGTTGTTTTTTTTTTTTTTTTTTAATGGTGTAAGGAAGATAAAAAGCAGATGGAATAGCAATAACAACAACTAAAGGACAGAAAAACCTAGCAACCACAAGGCAAGAGCAAGATAAAAATAAGAATAATAAAAGATAAATGCACGAATTCCTAAACACCTTCCTCCTCTTCTCTCAGGTAACACAAATGAAAGCCTTCTTACTAACAGTTTTCGGTTATCTCACTGTAGAAGGTAGTCTGCTGTAGAGAGTAATTCCATCTATCTACAGTGCTGTACTTGAAACTGATAGTCCCATATGGAGTTTTTTGGATACAGATTGAAATTAACCCTTATGGACTTAAAGCTTGAAAATTATATTTGTTTTATATGAGTTCCTTCCTCAGAAAAGGACCTTCAGGCCTCCCCCGCAAAAAAATATCGGCCAGGCATGGTGGCTCATGCCTATAATGCCAGCACTTTGGGAGACCAAGGCGGGTGGATCACCTGTGGTCAGGAGTTAGAGACCAGCCTGGCCAACATGGTGTAACCCCATCTCTCCTAAAAAATACAAAAATTAGCTGGGCGTGGTGGCAGGTGCCTGTAGTCCCAGCTACTGGGGAGGCTGAGGCAGGAGAATCACTTGAACTTGGGAGGCATAGTTTGCAGTGAGCCAAGATTGCACCATTGCACTCCCACCTGGGAGACAGAGCAAGACTCTGTCTCAAAAAAAAAAAAAAAAAAAAAAAGTATCAAACAACTGAATCTCACCAGATCACGTCAGACAATGACCAATGACCAAACCCCTTATTCATCATGATTGCTTACTTGCCCGTCCCTACTATCTGTTTTCTTACACATTGTTTTATTTCTTCCCTGCTATATACCCCTAGTTTTAGTCAGTCAGGGAGTTAGATTTGAGACTGAGCTCCCATCTCCTCAGCTGCAGCACCTGATTAAAGTCTTCTTCCTTGGCAATACTCATTGTCTCAGCCATTGCCCTTCTGTGAGGGAGGTAGCAGAACCCAGACCGAACCCCTGGTGTTTTGGTAACATACTGATGCTCTACAATTTAAACAACCAACAACCAACGTGAGGACATTAAAAAAAAGTCTTATTTTTATCCTCACATCTTTGGTTGTTTATAAATAGAAGAAACACAGGATGAAAAAGAAAAGATATGAAAACATAAGCAGGGCAATTTATTTGTTGGTCCAAAAATACAGACACAACATGAAAATACTTTACAGTAGACTGGTATTGGCGGAACACATAAGCCCTGATGTAAGCGAATGCTTTCCAGAGAAACTCACCTTCAACCTCGTTATGAAGAAGTCTCACAAATAATTTCTGGAAAAAAAACATATGGCTCACAACGAAAAATAACAAAGCACATAGGGAAAAGTTACCATAATTAAGAAATTACTTAAATAACCGTATGTATCCTATTGTTATTGTAACTAATTACCCCAAATGTAGTGTCTTAAAACAACCCACATTTATCATCTTATAATTACAGAGGTTAAGAATTCCAAAAATAAAGGGGTCACCAGGGCTGCATTTCTTCAGGAGGTTCTGGTGGAAATCTGTTTTCTTGCCTTTTCCATATTGGAGGCAGGATGAATTTATTGGGTCATGACCTCTTTCTCATTTCCTGTAATCTCTCCCCCCACAATGATACTTTCTTCTCTGACTGTGATGCTACTGCCCTCCTGTGATAAGGAGCCTTGACATTACTTTGGGCATACCTGTATAATTCAAGATAATGTCTTCATCTTAATTAATTAATTAATTAATTTAGAGAAGGAGTCTCGCTTTGTTGTGCAGGCTGGAGTGCAGTGGCAGGATCTCGGCTCACTGCAAGCTCCGCCTCCTGAGTTCATGCCATTCTCCTGCCTCAGCCTCCCCAATAGCTGGGACTACAGGCACCCGCCACCACGCCTGGCTAATTTTTTGTATTTTTAGTAGAGACGGGGTTTCACCATGTTAGCCAGGATGGTCTCGATCTCCTGACCTCGTGATCTGCCCGCCTCGGCCTCCCAAAGTGCTGGGATTACAGGCTTGAGTCACCGTGCCCGGCCAGATATCAGAATTATTAAAATACCTATTATAAAATAATTATAATTATTTGTGTTTAAAGCAATAGAAGATTGGAAAAAATGCATGTATGGAACAAGAAACTAAAAATTTTCTAGCATATTTGCAAAAGTATGAAATGAAATGAGAACTCAGAAAGTTAGATTAAAAAAACACCAAATAGATGAGTATAATAGCACATATCTGAATATACAGTTAGTAAAATTATTTCAGAATAAATTTTCAAAAATACATGGAAAAATGTTCCATTTTCCCTTCTAGATGAAATTATCACAGTTCATTTTAAAATGCTCTTTAAATTCTGCGTGTACATTTATGTACTTCTCTGTATGTATGAAATCTTTAAAAATATCAGTGAAACTTTTGTGCAGTTGGACACAACAAAAGATAAACTTGAATAATTAAGTAGGAATCTCAAAGACATTAAAAAATAAAAGTACAAGTTATGAAAGGAAGTTAATGTGGTATAGAATATATATAGAGGAGATTCAATATCTGGTCATAGTAGTTTGTGAAGGAATGAACAGATTGAATATAGGGGATTAATTTTTCTAGAAATTAGCAAATACTCAACTAGAAAATATGGGGCAGTTTCACCCAAATACATCTATAAATTTATTATAATTTTAGGTGTAAAACTATTTTAAGTAAAGTTATTGCAGAGTGAAAAAGAATAAAATTCAGAAAGCAATACAAATGAGATTTAGCATATTCTAAAGGTCATGCTAATTATTAACGGGTACAGAATCGACTGTTCTCTAACTACTGTTAAGACAACTAGGTTTTATAATGAAAGAGCTTTCAAAGTTTCTACCTCACCCAAATTATACTCTAGTTCAAGTCAAAATGTAAGTGTAAATCAACAATGATAATTATTATAAAAGCATAATAAAAAAGAAATGAGAATATGTTCCTAATCTTAGTGTAGTATATCTCGACACAGCAAGATAAAGATATATTTATTCTTAGAGGTATCTCTTCTAGATTTGATAACATAAAACATTAAAAACTTATTTGGAAGAAGTGATCATAAATTATACAATTCAGCAGATATTTATAAGCCCCTAACATGTACTAACTGTTCAAAAATCTTGGTATATGTGAGGAACAAAACATACAAAAATACTTGCTCTTATTAATTTTAAATTTACTGGAAAAACAGGGAATAAAAACATAAAAATAAATGATATATTCTTTTAGAAGGTTCTAAGTGCTATAAAAAAAAGGCAGAGTAAAGATGATCTGGCCTGGCTTTTGTGGCAACGGGAGTGTGCTGAAATTAAATACAGTGGTTAGTGTAGGCCTCATTAAGAAGGTGATATGTGACAAAGACTTGGAGAGGTTAAGGGGTGAGAATCCAGAGAAAAGCATTCTAGGCAAAGAGAACAGTCATTGAAAATTCCAAATTCTTAATTTTTTTTTTTTTTGAGACGGAGTCTCGCTCTGTCTCCGAGGCTGGAGTGCAGTGGCGCAATCTCGGTTCACGCCATTCTCCTGCCTCAGCCTCCTGAGTAGCTGGGACTACAGGCGCCCGCCACAACGCCTGGCTAATTTTTTGTATTTTTAGTAAAGACGGGGTTTCACCGTGTTAGCCAGGATGGTCTCGATCTCCTGACCTCGTGATCTGCCCGTCTCAGCCTCCCAAAGTGCTGGGATTACAGGCGTGAGCGACCGCGCCTGGCCGCAAATTCTTCATGTTTAGAGAACATCTAAGGGACTGAGTGCCTGAAGCAGAGCAAATATGGGAGAAAAAGTAGAAAATTGAATAAAATTAAACGAAATGAAGGGACAAATAATTTGTCAGGAGAAAATATTTGTAACATTTATAAGAAAAGGGTTTGTATCTTTAAAAGGAGTTCCAATGCCTGAATAGGAAAATAACAGACATCCCAGAAGAATACTGAACAATGCATACAAATAAGTACATCGCTGAAGAAGCAAACTGCCCAATAAAGTCTTCAATCTCTCTGGTGGTAAGAATGATCAGGGAAATAATAAGGTAAATACAAATAATTAATTACTTCCTATGTTTTTTAGTTTTCAGTATACAAGTTTTGTCCTTACTTTTTTGAACATATAACTAAGTATTCTGGGTTATTAATGCTATTATAAATGGAATTGTTTTCTTAATTTCAGTTTTTATAATGCTCATAACAAGTGTATATTTATATGTGTATACACACATATAAATTATGTAATCTGAAAATATAGAGAGTTTTATTTTTTCTTTTCCTATCTGGGTACTTTCTCTTTCTTATTCTTGCCTACATGCCCTGGCCAGCACCCCCAGTACAACGTTAGAAGTGGCAAGAATGAATATCCTTATATTTTTCATGATGTTAGGAGAAAAGAATTGTCTTTCACCATTAGGTATGATGGTAGTTGTGAATTTTTTTGCAAATCCCCTTTACTAGGGTGAGGCTTCTACTCCTAGTTTTTTTGTTTGTTTGTTTTTGGTATTGTATTTCTGTCAATTTTTTTTCTGGATTTATTGAGATGAGCATATAGTTTTTCTTTATTCTACTGACATGGCATATCGCATAAATTAACTTTTGGATGTTAAACTGACCTTACATTTTGATAGAGATTGCATTAAATCTGTATATCACTTTGTGTACTGTTGAAATTTTAACAATACTAACCCCTAATCAAGAATGTGAGATATTTTTTCATTTATTGACGTCTTCCTTAATTTTATTGGTTAATGTTTTATAATTTTCATTGTACAAGTCTTTTACTTCCTTGGTTTGGTTAATTCTTAAGTATTTTATTATTTGTAATGGTATTGCAAATGAAAATATTTTCTTAATTTTATTTTTAGATGTTTATTATTAGTATATAAAGATGCAACTGATTTGTGTGTCTGAACTTTATATCTTCTTTGCTAAATTCATTTAAATTCTGAGTATTTTGTGTATATATTTATATAGAATCTTTAGTTTTCTACATATGAAATCATAAAACAGAGATAATTTTATTTCTTCTTTTCTGATTGAATTTTTAAATTTATTTTTCTTGCTTAAGTTCTCTGACTAGGACTTCCAGTACTATGTTAAATAGAAGTGAGAAATATTCCCATTCATAGGCATAAGCTGGAAAATGTTTATCTCATAGAAATAAAAAATATAACAAAGAATACTATAAGCTGGAAAAAACAGGGGAAATGGGGAGGTAGGGAGAGATTTGTTAAAGAATACAAAATTACAGCTAGATAGGAAAAATAAGTACTAGTGTTCTATATCACTGTATGATAACTATAGTTAACAATAATATATCATATAGTCTCAAATAGCCAGAAGGAGGTTTTTTGGTGTTCCCCGAACAAAGAAATGATATATGTTTGAGATAATGAATATGGTAGTTACTTTGATCCAATTACTATACATTGTATGTTTCAAAACATCCCTCTGTACACCATAAATATGTACAATTATCGTGTATAAATTTATTTAAAAAAACTCTAAAGAATCAGTCAATAAGTACTTTTTTGGTTTTCTTTTCTTTTTTCTTACTTTCTTTTTTTTTTTTTTTTTGAGACAGAGTCTCGCTCTGTACCCCAGGCTGGAATGCAGTGGTGCAATCTCAGCTCACTGCAACCTCCACCTCCCGGGTCCTGGTTCAAGCAATTCTCCTGCCTCAGCCTCCCAAGTAGCTGGGATTACAGGCATGCACCACCATGCCCAGCTAATTTTTGTATTTTTAGTAGAGATGGGGTTTCACCATGTTGGCCAGGCTGGTCTTGAACTCCTGACCTCGTGATCTCCCCACCTTGGCCTCCCAAAGTGCTGGGATTACAGGCATGAGACACTGTGTATGGCCCACTTTTTTGGTTTTCTAAGGAGAAAAAAATGTTCTTGATCTTAAAGGAAAACTTCCAATTTTTTATTAATACTATTAATATAATGTTTGCCGTGGAGTTTTTATATATGGGTTTTATTATGTTGAGGTAATTGCCTTCTATTTCTACTTTGTCTTTTTCAAGTCATGAAGTAAGGTTGCATTATGTCAAATGCTTTTTCTGCATCAATTGAGATAATCGTGTAATATTTTCTTTCATTTCCTTAATGTGGTACATTTCATTGATTGATTTGTATACATTGAACCTTGCTTTCCAAGTGAGTAAATTTTTAATGTGCTGTTGAATTCAGTTTTCTAGTATACTGTCGAAAACGTTTGCATCTATGTTTATTAGTGATTTTGGTCTGTAATTTTCTTTTCTTCAATTGTGTTTTCCTGGTTTTGGCATCAGGGTAATGCTTGTCTCATGAAGTCAGTAAGGAAGTGCTCTCACCTCTTCAATATATTTGGAAAACTTTGAAAAACATTGCCATTAATTATCCTTTAAAGATTAAGTGGAATTCACTAGTGAGGGCTTCAGGTCCAGGGATTTACTTTGTTGGGAGATTTTTATTATTTATTTTATTTTCTTACTCATTATATAGTTCTATTTAAATTTTCTATTTCTTCATGGTTTAGTCTTGGTAGCTTTCGAGTTTATAAGGATTTCATGTAGTTATCCAATTGTTGGCATGCAACTGCTCGTAGTACTGTCTTATAATCCTTTTATTTCTGTAAAATCCGTAGTAAGGTCTTTCATTTTTTATTTTTGTAATTTGAGTCTTTTCTGCCCTGCTTTTTCTCTTTTTTTATTTAGCTAAAGGTTTGTCAAACTTGATCTTTTGAAAGAGCCAACTTTTAGTTTTGTTGCATTTCTCTATTATTATTTTATTCTCTATCCCATTTATCTTTGCTCTTCTATTATTTCCTTCCTTCTGTTACCTTTGTGTTTGTTTTTCTTTTTCTAGAACCTTAAGTTGTAAAGTTAATCTGCTGATTTAAAACATTTTTGATTAATTTTTAATGTGTTACAGCTATAAATTTTCTTCTTAGTGTGGCCTTCACTGTGCCCCATAAATATTGGTATGTTATGTTTATATTTTCATTTATCTTAAATATTTTTCAGTTTTCCTTGTGATTTCTTTATTAATTCATTTGTTATTTGAGTGTGTTTTGTAATTTCCACAAATTTATGAATTTTCTTGTTTTCCTTCTGTTACTGATTTCTAACTTCATCTGTTGTGGTAAGAGATGAATCTTTGTTTCATAGCTATCCTTTCACACCTACTGAGACAATGTATAGGCCCACACATAGTCTATCCTGGAAAAGGTCCCATGTACCCTTGAGAAGAATTAGTATTCTGTTGCTGGGCAGAGTGTTCCATATGTCTGTTAAAACTACTTGGTTTAGGAGGAGCCAAGATGGCCGAATAGGAACAGCTCCGGTCTACAGCTCCCAGCGTGAGCGACGCAGAAGACGGTGATTTCTGCATTTCCATCTGAGGTACCGGGTTCATCTCACCAGGGAGTGCCAGACAGTGGGCACAGGTCAGTGGGTGCATGCACTGTGCGTGAGCCAAAGCAGGGTGAGGCATTGCCTCACTTGGGAAGCGCAAGGGGTCAGGGAGTTCCCTTTCTGAGTCAAAGAAAGGGGTGACGGACGGCACCTGGAGAATCGGGTCACTCCCACCCAAATACTGTGCTTTTCCAACGGGCTTAAAAAACGGCGCACCACGAGATTATATCCTGCACCTGGCTTGGAGGGTCCTACGCCCACGGAGTCTTGCTGATTGCTAGCACAGCAGTCTGAGATCAAACTGCAAGGTGGCAGCCAGGCTGGGAGAGGGGCGCCTGCCATAGCCCAGGCTTGATTAGGTAAACAAAGCAGCCAGGAAGCTCCAACTGGGCAGAGCCCACCACAGCTCAAGGAGGCCTGCCTGCCTCTGTAGGCTCCACCTCTGGGGGAAGGGCACAGACAAACAAAAAGACAGCAGTAACCTCTGCAGACTTAAATGTCCGTGTCTGACAGCTTTGAAGAGAGCAGTGGTTCTCCCAGCACGCAGCTGGAGATCTGAGAACTCCACAGACTGCCTCCTCAAGTGGGTCCCTGAGCCCTGACCCCTGAGCAGCCTAACTGGGAGGCACCCCCCAGCAGGGGCACACTGACACCTCACAGGGCAGGGAATTCCAACAGACCTGCAGCTGAGGGTCCTGTCTGTTAGAAGGAAAACTAACAAACAGAAAGGACATCCACACCAAAAACCCATCTGTACATCACCATCATCAAAGACCAAAAGTAGATAAAAACCACAAAGATGGGGAAAAAACAGAACAGAAAAACTGGAAACTCTAAAAAGCAAAGCGCCTCTCCTCCTCCAAAGGAACGCAGTTCCTCACCAGCAACGGAACTAAGCTGGATGGAGAATGACTTTGACAAGCTGAGAGAGGAAGGCTTCAGACGATCAAATTACTCTGAGCTACGGGTGGACATTCAAACCAAAGGCAAAGAAGTTGAAAACTTTGAAAAAAATTTAGAAGAATGTATAACTAGAATAACCAATACAGAGAAGTGCTTAAAGGAGCTGATGGAGCTGAAAACCAAGGCTCAAGAACTACGTGAAGAATGCAGAAGCCTCAGGAGCAGATGCGATCAACTGGAAGAAAGAGTATCAATGATGGAAGATGAAATGAATGAAATGAAGCGAGAAGGGAAGTTTAGAGAAAAAAGAATAGAAACAAATGAGCAAAGCCTCCAAGAAATATGGGACTATGTGAAAAGACCAAATCTACATCTGATTGGTGTACCTGAAAGTGATGGGGAGAATAGAACCAAGTTGGAAAACACTCTGCAGGATATTATCCAGGAGAACTTCCACAATCTAGCAAGGCAGGCCAACGTTCAGATTCAGGAAACACAGAGAACGCCACAAAGATACTCCTCGAGAAGAGCAACTCCAAGACACCTAATTGTCAGATTCACCAAAGTTGAAATGAAGGAAAAAATGTTAAGGGCAGCCAGAGAGAAAGGTCGGGTTACCCTCAAAGGGAAGCCCATCAGACTAACAGTGGGTCTCTCAGCAGAAACCCTACAAGCCAGACGAGAGTGGGGGCCAATATTCAACATTCTTAAAGACAAGAATTTTCAACCCAGAATTTCATATCCAGCCAAACGAAGCTTCATAAGTGAAGGAGAAATAAAATACTTTACAGACAAGCAAATGCTGAGAGATTTTGTCACCACCAGGCCTGCCCTAAAAGAGCTCCTGAAGGAAGCGCTAAACATGGAAAGGAACAACTGGTACCAGCCGCTGCAAAATCATGCCAAAATGTAAAGACCATCAAGAATAGGAAGAAACTGCATCAACTAACGTACAAAATAACCAGCTAACATCATAATGACAGGATCAAATTCACACATAACAATATTAACTTTAAATGTAAATGGACTAAATGCTCCAATTAAAAGACACAGCCTGGCAAATTGGATAAAGAGTCAAGACCCATCAGTGTGCTGTATTCAGGAAACCCATCTCATGTGCAGAGACACACATAGGCTCAAAATAAAAGGATGGAGTAAGATCTACCAAGCAAATGGAAAACAAAAAAAGGCAGGGGTTGCAATCCTAGTCTCTGATAAAACAGACTTTAAAGCAACAAAGATCAAAAGAGACCAAGAAGGCCATTACATAATGGTAAAGGGATCAATTCAACAAGAAGAGCTAACTATCCTAAATATATATGCACCCAATACAGGAGCACCAAGATTCATAAAGCAAGTCCTTAGTGACCTACAAAGAGACTTAGACTCCCACACATTAATAATGGGAGACTTTAACACCCCACTGTCAACATTAGACAGATCAACAGGACAGAAAGTCAACAAGGATACCCAGGAATTGAACTTAGCTCTGCACCAAGTGGACCTAATAGACATCTACAGAACTCTCCACCCAAAATCAACAGAATATACATTTTTTTCAGCACCACACCACACCTATTCCAAAATTGACCACATACTTGGAAGTAAAGCTCTCCTCAGCAAATGTAAAAGAACAGAAATTATAACAAACTATCTCTCAGACCACAGTGCAATCAAACTAGAACTCAGGATTAAGAAACTCACTCAAAACCGCTCAACTACATGGAAACTGAACAACCTGCTCCTGAATGACTACTGCGTACATGACGAAATGAAGGCAGAAATAAAGATGTTCTTTGAAACCAACGAGAACAAAGACACAACATACCAGAATCTCTGGGATGCATTCGAAGCAGTGTGTAGAGGGAAATTTATAGCACTAAATGCCCACAAGGGAAAGCAGGAAAGATCCAAAATTGACACCCTACCATCACAATGAAAAGAACTAGAAAAGCAAGAGCAAACACATTCAAAAGCTAGCAGAAGGCAAGAAATAACTAAAATCAGAGCAGAACTGAAGGAAACAGAGACACAAAAAACCCTTCAAAAAATTAATGAATCCAGGAGCTGGTTTTTTGAAAGGATTGACAAAACTGATAGACCGCTAGCAAGACTAATAAAGAAAAAAAGAGAGAAGAATCAAATAGATGCAATAAAAAATGATAAAGGGGATATCACCACCGATCCCACAGAAATACAAACTACCATCAGAGAATACTAAAAACACCTCTACGCAATTAATTAAACTAGAAAATCTAGAAGAAATGGATAAATTCCTGGACACATACACTCTCCCAAGACTAAACCAGGAAGAAGTTGAATCTCTGAATAGACCAATAACAGGATCTGAAATTGTGGCAATAATCAATACCTTACCAACCAAAAAGAGTCCAGGACCAGATGGATTCACAGCTGAATTCTACCAGAGGTACAAGGAGGAACTGGTACCATTGCTTCTGAAACTATTCCGATCAATAGAAAAAGAGGGAATCCTCCCTAACTCATTTTATGAGGCCAGCATCATTCTGATACCAAAGCCAGGCAGAGACACAACAAAAAAAGAGAATTTTAGACCAATATCCTTGATGAACATTGATGCAAAAATCCTCAATAAAATACTGGCAAAACGAATCCAGCAGCACATCAAAAAGCTTATCCACCATGATCAAGTGGGCTTTATCCCTGGGATGCAAGGCTGGTTCAATATACACAAATCAATAAATGCAATCCAGCATATAAACAGAGCCAACGACAAAAACCACATGATTATCTCAATAGATGCAGAAAAAGCCTTTGACAAAATTCAATAACACTTCATGCTAAAAACTCTCAATAAGTTAGGTATTGATGGGATGTATTTCAAAATAATAAGAGCTATCTATGACAAACCCACAGCCAATATCATACTGAATGGGCAAAAACTGGAAGCATTCCCTTTGAAAACTGGCACAAGACAGGGATGCCCTCTCTCACCACTCCTATTCAACATAATGTTGGAAGTTCTGGCCAGGGCACAGGGCAGTTAGGCAGGAGAAGGAAATAAAGGGTATTCAATTAGGAAAAGAGGAAGTCAAATTGTCCCTGTTTGCAGATGACATGATTGTATGTCTAGAAAACCCCATTGTCTCAGCCCAAAATCTCCTTAAGCTGATAAGCAACTTCAGCAAAGTCTCAGGATACAAAATCAATATACAAAAATCACAAGCATTCTTATACACCAGCAACAGAGAAACAGAGAGCCAAATCATGAGTGAACTCCCATTCACAATTGCTGCAAAGAGAATAAAATACCTAGGAATCCAACTTACAAGGGATGTGAAGGGCCTCTTCAAGGAGAACTACAAACCACTGCTCAAGGAAATAAAAGAGGATACAAACAAATGGAATAACATTCCATGCTTATGGGTAGGAAGAATCAATATCGTGAAAATGGCCATACTGCCCAAGGTAATTTACAGATTCAATGCCATCCCCATCAAGCTACCAATGCCTTTCTTCACAGAATTGGAAAAAACTACTTTAAAGTTCATATGGCACCAAAAAAGAGCCCGCATTGCCAAGTCAATCCTAAGCAAAAAGAACAAAGCTGGAGGCATCACACTACCTGACTTCAAACTATACTGCAAGGCTACAGTAACCAAAACAGCATGGTACTGATACCAAAACAGAGATATAGATCAATGGAACAGAACAGAGCCCTCAGAAATAACGCCGCATATCTACCACCATCTGATCTTTCACAAACCTGAGAAAAACAAGAAATGGGGAAAGGATTCCCTATTTAATAAATGGTGCTGGGAAAACTGGCTAGCCATATGTAGAAAGCTGAAACTGGATCCCTTCCTTACACCTTATACAAAAATCAATTCAAGGTGGATTAAAGGCTTAAACGTTAAACCTAAAACCATAAAAACCCTAGAAGAAAACCTAGGCATTACCATTCAGGACATAGGCATGGGCAAGGACTTCATGTCCAAAACACCAAAAGCAATGGCAACAAAAGCCAAAATTGACAAATGGGATCTAATTAAACTAAAGAGCTTCTGCACAGCAAAAGAAACTACCATCAGAGTGAACAGGCAACCTACAAAATGGGAGAAAATTTTCGCAACCTACTCATCTGACAAAGGGCTAATATCCAGAATCTACAATGAACTCAAACAAATTTACAAGAAAAAAACAAACAACCCCATCAAAAAGTGGGCAAAGGACAGGAACAGACACTTCTCAAAAGAAGACATTTATGCAGCCAAAAAACACGTGAAAAAATGCTCATCATCACTCGCCATCAGAGAAATGCAAATCAAAACCACAATGAGATACCATCTCACACCAGTTAGAATGGCAATCATTAAAAAGTCAGGAAACAACAGCTGCTGGAGAGGATGTGGAGAAATAGGAACACTTTTACACTGTTGGTGGGACTGTAAACTAGTTCAACCATTGTGGAAGTCAGTGTGGCGATTCCTCAGGGATCTAGAACTAGAAATACCATTTGACCCAGCCATCCCATTACTGGGTATATACCCAAAGGACTATAAATCATGCTGCTATAAAGACACATGCACACGTATGTTTATTGCGGCATTATTCACAATAGCAAAGACTTGGAACCAACCCAAATGTCCAACAATGATAGACTGGATTAAGAAAATGTGGCACATATACACCATGAAATACTATGCAGCCATAAAAAATGATGAGTTCATGTCCTTTGTAGGGACACGGATGAAATTGGAAAACATCATTCTCAGTAAACTATCGCAAGAACAAAAAACCAAACACCGCATATTCTCACTCATAGGTGGGAATTGATCAGGGAGATCACATGGACACAGGAAGAGGAATATCACACTCAGGGGACAGTTGTGGGGTGCGGGGAGCGGGGAGGGATAGCATTAGGAGATATACCTAATGCTAGATGACGAGTTAGTGGGTGCAGTGCACCAGCATGGCACATGTATACATATGTAACTAACCTGCACAATGTGCACATGTACCCTAAAACTTAAAGAATAATTAAAAAAAAAAAAACTACTTGGTTTATTGTGTTCTTCAAGTCCTCTATTTTCTTATTTATTTTGAGACTAGTATGTTCTATACATGATTGAGAGTAGGACATTGAAATCTCCAACTGTTATTGTAGAACTGTTTATTTCTCCCTTTAAATCTGTCAATTTTTTTCTTTATATGTTTTGATGGTCTGTTATTATTTTGTAATCTCTATTGACTTGTCCTCAAGACAATGATTATTTTCTGCCAGCTCAAATCTGTTGAGATTTATTTTGGTTATTCTACCTTTTAACCGGAGAATTTTCATTTGTTTTTATTTAAATAGCATATATTACTTTATCATATTCTTGATGCATTATTTCCCTTAGTTTTTTTAACGTGTTTATATTATGTACCTTTTCAAAGTCGGCTTCTATTGACCATTTTCCCTGTGTATGCATTACATTCACATTCTTTGCATGTCTCCTAACTTTTTATTGAAAACAGCTTATTTTAGATAGTATAACAAATCTGAATATAGATCCGCTACAGGAAGGAGTAATTGTTATTTGATTGGTTTTTTGTTTATTTGTTTAGTAACATGGTTGAAATCCATTACTTTTCAGCATGCAGTCTCTTATGTCCCTGGTCAGATTTTTTTTTGGTTTGTTTGTTTTAATCTTGTAGCTTGGCTACTTATAGGTCAGTCCTAGTCAGCATAAGCCACTTATTAGTCAAATGTTATGATTAAACTCTCTCAGCCAGTAAGATCTTTCCTCCATGTGTTGATATGTTGAATATGTATGTGGCTTACAGACTACTATCTAAATTCAGCTTGGGACCAAGACCTTGGAGGTTATTCTTCTCATTGCTGTTTTGAGGGCACAGCATTGGGCATGCACACTCTTTCAGACTACCAGTGGTGGCTATGATTTATTTCTAAACATAGCTTCCTAGGAGTTCACACTTGTGTCAGAGAAGCTTGCCAGTAAGTGTTTCGTAAGAAGTTGAATTTAAGCATTTGTGCCATTGAGGGGTGTGCCCTTGTAATTGGTCTGTGTGTGGTTTTGAAAACACCTTTAAGTCTGTCCACTTCCTGTGCTGATTGCTTCTGAGTGAGCGAAGCACAGCCTTCTTGACTCCCGGGGTTGAGTATGATTCCAGGAGTACTCTTCTTAGATATCTCTTTTCCTTGTTCTCTCTATTAAAGCTCTGAATGTTTCCCTCTATTGCATCATGTTTTGTATCATGGAGCTTCTAGTCTCTCTTAATTTCTCACCACTAAGTTATCCATTATTTTGAATACTTCTCTTAGTCACAGAGTTCCCCATGCTTTTTAACAACAACAATAATAATAATAAAAACTCTCAGGCAGCATTGCAGAGCTCCGTAGATGAAAGCTGGGGTGGGGGAGGGGATCAGAAAAGGGAGCCCTGTGTTTTTGGCTATACCAATCTGCAATATAGTTTTTTGCATGCTGGGCTGAAGGGGGTAGAAAGGAAGTGGGTCATGACCCAAATACTATAGAATCTCACTGTTCTTACTGAGACTTAGTAGATTTTTCCAGTGAATGATTCTTCAATTCCTGTATGCTCTTAGACAATTTCCCTAGACTATAAATATTTTTTATGGTCTTCAACAATAAAATTTTTGTTTTGCCAAGAAAAGGTTACTCCTTTTCTAGGCTAGGTTACTCCTAGCTCTTGACTCTGTCACTCTGGAAGTTCTGCCTCCTATATACGTATTTGCATATGCAACTCATGCAGAGAAATGTATTTATAGTGTGTGTGCAACCACATACATTTACAATTGAATAGAAAAAAATCTGGCACACTAAGCACACTAATGTTAGCAAAATAGAACCTTGGGTATGGTTGGCTAAGTGCAGACTAGTTTTTATTTTATCAGTTATTTCTATTGATACAGTGCTGTCACTCTCCTGCTTTATATACCTCATTAAATTCTTGCTATTCCAAATAGTAAATACTTAAATGTTGCCATCCTAGGTCCTTTCTAGTCTGTTTCCAAGACTTTTGTCCAACATGTCCTTACTCTCCTTTCTTCCTGTTAAAATTTGACTTACTATCCAAGGCCCTTATGAAACATTACCTTTCTCAAGGTTTATTTCTTGATCATGCCTTTGTGTCCCACCTTCCCTTTCATATAACTTTATGGGATACATGGTTTAGTTAACTTAATCCTTTCCTGCTAGATTGTGAATGCCTCACAGGCGGAAAGTATGTCTTATTCTTTTTATTCTTTCCCTCGTGCTTTATAAAGCAACTGCCACTTAGTAGGAACTCAATGAAAATTAGTCATTCTCGAATAATTGTATTCCACCATAATATCTGGCAGCAGAAATCACTTGCTTAAGCCTGTGGCTACATGCATTCAACATTAAGTGTAAACAGAAATATGTACTCTGTTAGGAAATTAGTGGAAATATATTGCCTTGAATACTTGTACAGGGCACAAAACATATGCAATTGAGGGTGTGAAAAAAATATGAAATTCTGGCTCCCAGAAAAAAGAAAGCTATGAAAGTTGAATTTTTTCTGAGTATTTGCTTTGCTCCAGGCAGTATGTTAATCACCTTTCATACTTTGACTTATCTGTTTATTTTTTATAATAATCCTGAGACTTAGGCATTATTCACACTTCATAGAATGAGAATTTGAGACCCAGAGCTGTTAAATGACTTACCGAATGTTACAAAACCAATAGCTGGTGGAGCCAAGACTCAAACCCAGGCGTGATCCAAAGCTTGACTTTCCTGAATTTTAATTTGTCATTGTAATAAAACTATTTAAAATTAATTATCCTGTAACTGGCAGTGATCTTTAACTTCTGTTTTCCCTGTTTGGGGTCATCTTAAAAATCAGTGGTATATTGGACTGACTGGATCTTTTTGTCTCATTAGATATTGTCACATAAGCATAGACAAGAACATGGGTGAGACTTATAACACCTATTGGTTGTAGGGAAGACCAGAAAGCCTTCCTGGCATTTCCTGCAGAAACAGCCTTTCAGATGTCTTCTTGGTGGGAGACAAAGGGCATTGCCAACTAGCTAATAGGCAGACCTATCTTTTAAAAAGAATACTGGATAATGCTCTGAAAGCAGAAAATATTTATCCTAAGTTGCATGTTAAGGTCAGCATGTTATCTCTGAATTTTCCCCTTCCCTTCCTCTCTCCACAATAACAGATGGATACAGCTATTTGGATAATGCCTTATTTTAGTGAAGTTCCTTAATTAAACTAGATACTCTGAAAAAACACAGTGTTTTGCAGGTGGTGACACATGCATCAACATGTTAAAAAATTCCCTGTGTAAGTGAAAATTACTTATTTGCTTTCAGCAAATAATTTGAATTCAGCCTAATAGGTCATTGGTTTGAATAAATATGGTTTGTTTCTTAGTGTGGGATAATACATAGGCACTGTATCACTATGCTCTATAATGACATATTTCTAGAGCAAGGATATGTTCTATAAATGAACTTCTTCATCGAACTTACATAGCACCGTTTTATACACATTTGGCTGCTTCAGAAAGAGCCAAGGACTTCACCTGATCATTGGGGCTCTTCCTAAGACACCTCAAGGGAGAGTCCTTTAATATGTGGCTTCCTGTCATTCCCATGGCCAACAAATCAGGCCAACAAATCAGGCCATACCACCACAGGCAACACAGTTTTAACAGCATGGGCCTTGGAACCAGACAAACCTAGACTGGAATCTTGTAATCACCTACTGCTAACAGCATAACCTTGGATGAGTTACAATCCTATCTAGATTTTCGTGTCCTCATTTGTAAAATGGGATTAG
Source organism: Pan troglodytes (assembly GCF_028858775.2). Lineage (NCBI taxonomy): Eukaryota > Metazoa > Chordata > Mammalia > Primates > Hominidae > Pan > Pan troglodytes. Next base: position 160,202,732 of record NC_072402.2, on the reverse strand, counting down.
TAACACCTAGCTCCTTGGTTTGTTGTAGGAATTCAGTAAAATGATTAAGGAAAAAATAGTAAGCCATTAATTGAGATGCTGTATAAAGTGCTGTACTGAGATGCATTTATAAATAACTCTTGAGCTCAGCACAGGAAAGAATTCTGATGGATTGGTGATGTTTCTGACAGCATAGGATAGGGAATGGCAGTGCAATTTGCAATCTCATATTTCTCACTTTCAAATCTTACAAGGTCATTGTCATTGGTTTCTTTGAGCTCTGGCTTGAGAAAAAAGAAGAACATAGTTCTACGGATGGAGGATGATTCTATTTACAGAGGTTAGATTTTTTTTTATTGTAAACTTATGATAAAAGGAATTTAAGTTTAATGTAGGCAAGAGATTACCAGAAGTATGGGAAAAATAATCCCAAGAGAGATTTGGAATTATTTAGGAATTTTAAGAGTAAACTAACTGGCCGGTCATGTTGGCTCACACCTGTAATCCTAGCACTTTGGGAAGCTGAGGCTTGTAGATTGCCTGAGCTCAGGAGTTCAAGACCACCCTGGGCAACATGGTGAAACCCTGTCTCTACTAGAAATACAAAAAAAGAAAAAATTTTCTGGGTGTGGTGGTGTGCACCTGTAGTCCCAGCTACTCGGGAAGCTAAGGCACGAGAATCACTTGAGCCCAGGAGGCAGAGGTTGCAGTGAGCCGAGATTGCACCAATTCACTCCAGCCTGGGTGACAGAGTGAGACTCCATCTCAAAAAAAAAAAAAAAAAAGGAGTAAGCCAACAAATATTAATACACATGTGCAAAGTCTAAGGGAAATCAGTCCAGAATAAAAATAAATAAAGGTAAATCTCAGAAAGCACCTTCAAGAAGGTGGATTAACGGGTCAGGCATGGTGGCTCACGCCTGTAATCCCAGCACTTTGGGAGGCTGAGGCAGAGGGACCACGAGGTCAGGAGATCGAGACCATCCTGGCTAGCATGGTGAAACCCCATCTCTACTAAAATTAAAAAATAATAAATAAAAAAAGAAGGAAAAGAAAGTGGATTAAAAGCACCAAGTAGTCTTATCCTCCACAAAGGGGAACCAAAATAGTGAGAAGATAACTGCAATGCAAATACATAATGTAAGAAAGAACACTGGAATTCAACAGAGAAGCTACAGGAAACACCTAAAATAAGCACGGAGAGGGAAGCATGGCAGTCTACTTCTCTGGGATCATCCAGTAGCCTGGAGAGATTCTCCACTGCAGTCAAGGATAAGTGAGTCACCCATAGGGCTTCACATTTCCACTATGGACTCTTGCATCCTGGGCATGGGAAAGCCCCTAGACCCTTGCAGTCCCTAAGACTAGCATAAGGAGTTGCATGGAGGCAGTATGAAAACATTGTTCCAGACAGGGAGCTCACACGGAGTCCAGCACATTCTAAGCTAAGCAGCTACTGAAAGACAGCATATTTAGAGCCCAGCCTCCACCAGACTGCATCCTGCCTGGAGGTCCAACAGTGCTTGCATCCCCACATCTCTAGAGCCTTCAGAGATTCCCCACCTTCAGCCACCACCATGGCTGGATACTGCATCCAGGGCTGAAGTATGAGCTTTTGGCAAATACCCTGTTGCCCCAGGAGTGATGTCACTTCACATTTTCATGCACTCTGAGGGCAAACTCTGCAACTAGCAGTAGCCATCACTACAAGCTGTCACATCCAGGGTTGAAACACAAGTGAAGAACATACTCCTCAGCTGTCTGCCTATGACTGTTGTCCCTGAAAGCACACCTGTTCTCCCCAATAGTAGGTCTACAGTGCAGCCACTGCTGCTGCCACCCTCACCCAGAGCATTCTGCTGTGGGCCCTGGGCTCAATCTGCTGCTGCCTACCACAGCCAGTGCCTATCCACACCACTTGGGTGCTGGAGGATGGGCCCACCAAGCCCTGCTTTACATTCTCATGCTGTTCAAGGGCCTGGGGACTTCCCTGCCCAGTCCACTACTGTTGACACCCGAGTGTTCCTCTTAAGGGACTGAGATCAGGCCCACCCAACCTGTTGCTACCATCACAGTTGGCACTAAACTGCACATGCTTCTGTGGGCCTGGAAACTGGCCCACCTTGCTCATTGCAGCCACTGCTAACACTGGCAAATACCACTTGGTTCCCAAAGGTTAGACACCCCACTGCTATTGCCATTGTCCACAACATGCAGGCTGCTAGAGGCCTGATAACCCACCACCAACAAAGCCTATCAATGCCTAGAGGCTCAAAAATTCATCCCTCTGAACCATCTAAAACTGGTGCCAGTGTATTCAGCCCTAGGGACCAAGGACAGGCATGCTCTGCCTGCTGCTGCCACCACTGGGCCCTGAGCACTGGTCCAACTGGCATCCTGAGCCCAGCAAAACTTCACCACAGCCTCCACTAACAACTTTACCCTAAATCACTGAGGAAATAAGACACCACTGATGCTTTTTACAGCCAAAGACATCACACAGAGTCCACACTACTGCACCCATCCAGAATCAAAGCCAATGTACTCTACTGAACTAAGACCATAAATACATACTCAAAAAGAATTCCTCCCCTATGAAAGCAAATTGAAAAATTTGAAAGCAGTCACTATTACACCAGATGTGCAGATATCAACATAAGGACACAGAAACATAAAAAAGCATGGAAAATATGACACTTCCAAAGGAACGCAATAATTCTTCAGCAACAGATTCCAATCAAAAAGAAATTTATGAAATCCCAAGATGAAGATAAAAGGAATATAAATGTGTTCATTATCACTGTACACTTAAAAATGATGAAGGTAATATATATGTATATATACATATATACATAAACACACATAAACACACTTATATGTATAAAACCTCAATAAAAAAACTTCAAAAAATTTAATATTAAAAAAGAGAGAATATTATGAAATTCCCGATAAAGTATTCAATATCATGATATTAAATAATCTAAATGAGATACAATGAAATTTTTAAAATTACAAACAAATTAGAAAAACAATTCAGGATCTGAATGAAGAGTTTTCCAAAGAGATAGATATAAGAAAGAACTAAACAGAAATTCCGCAACTAAAGAATTCCTTGAATAAAGTACAAAATGCATTTAAAAACTTCAAAAGTAGATTAGCGAAAATCAAAGAAATAATTTCAAAACTTGAAGGCAGGTCTTTTGAAATTACCCAGTGAGACAAAACTCAGAAAAAAAAGAACCAAAAAGAGTGAGCAAAATCTATGTGACATGTGAAACATGATAAAGCAACCGCATATTTAAATTTTCATTGTCCCTGAAGGTAAAGAAATAAACAAAATAATTAGAAAACATATTTAACAAAATAATAGCAGAAAACTTTCCAAGTCTACCAAGAGATTTAGACATTGAGATACAAGACATTCAGAAATCCTCAAACTGATACAATCAAACACGTCTTCTTCATGGCATATTAAAATCAAAGTGTCAAAAGTCAAGACAAAGAAAGAAGATAAAAACAGCAAGAGAAAAACATCTATTCCCTTAGACGTAAATCTAGAATAATAGTAGATTTCTCAGTGAAAACCTTACAGGCCAGGAGAGAATGGGATGACATACTCATTGTGCTGAAAGATAAAAACAGCTAATCAAGGATACTAGAGTTGGCAAAGTTATCCTTTATAAGATAAGATAATAAAAGACAGATAAAGTCTTTCTCAGACAAGCAAAAGCTCACGGAATTCATCAACACTAGATTGGCCCTTAAAATTTGCTTAAGGGCTGGGCACAGTGGCTCATGCCTGTAATCCCAGCAATTTGGGAGGCCAAGGCCAGTGGATCATGAGGTCAGGAGATGAAGACCATCCTGGCTAACACAGTGAAACCCTGTCTCTACTAAAAATACAAAAAATTAGCTGGGCGTGGTGGTGGGCACCTGTAGTCCCAGCTACTTGGGAGGCTGAGGCAGGAGAATGACATGAACCCAGGAGGCAGAGCTTTCAGTGAGCCGAGATCGCACCACTGCACTCCAGCCAGGGTGACACAGCGAGACTCTGTCTCAATAAATAAATAAATAAATACATACATACATACATACATAAATTGCTTAAGAGAGTACTATACCTGGAAGCAAAAGGATGCTATTTATCATCATGAAAAAACATGAAATTTCAAAACCCACTGATAGAACAAACACAAAATTAAAGAAGAGAAATAATTCAAATGTTACCACTGCAGAAAAAAAAAAAAAAAAACCAAAATGGCAAACAATAAAAGGGAAATAAAAGAACAAAGGATATACAAAACAATGATAAATCAATCAGGAACAACCCTCACATATCAATAATAACATTAAATGTAAATGGATTAAACTTTCCACTTAAAAGATGTAGACTGACTGAATGGATTAAAAACAAACAAACAAACAAAAACCAGGCCCAGCTATATGCTGTCTATGCTCTCTAAAAGAAACTAATCTCACTTGTAAAAACAATTTTACACTGAAAGTGAAAGTTGGAAAATTACATTTGTGCAAATGGAAACCATAATTGAGTAGGAGTGGCTATACTTATATCAGGTAAAACAGAATTTAAGTCAGAAGAAGTAAAAACAGACAAAGAGGGTCATATGCAATGCTAAGGGGATAAATTCAGCAAGAGAATATAACAGTTCTAAACATATATGCAGCCAACACAGAGCACACAAATATGTAAATCAAATATTATTCGAGCTAAAAGGAGAGATAGACTCCAATACAATAAGATTTGGGGACTTGAACACCCTACTCTCAGCATCAGACAGATCATCTGGACAGACAATTAACAGAGACACATTGGATTTAAACTGCAATTAAACTAAATGGACCTAACAGACATTTACAGAACATTTCATCCCACTGCTGCAGAATGCACATCTTTATCAGCTCATGAAACATTCTCCATGATAGAACATATATTAGGACATAAAACAAATTTAAAGAAATTTTTAAAAATCAAAATTATATGAAGTATCTTCTCAGACAACTGTAAAATTAAAAAGGAATTAATACCAAGAGGTACATGGGAAAGAGTACAATTACATGGAAATTAAATGTCATGCTAAATTAACACCTGGATGACCATTGGGTCAAGGAAGTAATTAAGGAAGAAATTACAATTAAAAAGTCTTGAAACAAATGGAAACAGATATACAACATAACAAAACCTCTGGAATATAGAAAAAGCAGTGCTATGAAGAAACTTTATAGCAATAAATGCCTACATCAAAGTAGTAGAAAGAATTCAAAATAAAAAAAAAATAATGATGCACCTCAAGGAACTAGAATAAACTGAGCTCCAACTTAGTAGAAGAAAATAAATAATAAGTACTGAAGCAGAACTAAACAAAATAAAAACAAAAAAAAACAAAGGTTCAACAAAATGAAAACTTGGTTTATTGAAAAGATAAACAAAATCAATGATAAATAGCTGGCTAGATAAACCAAAAGAAAACAGAGAGCTCAAACTCAGTCTGAAGTGAATAAGGAGACATGACAACTCACGCCACAGAATGGGCTGGCAAAGTTGTGTGGATGGATGGTTAGGGATAAGGAACGTTTGGTTAATGGGTACAAGCATACAGTTAGATAGAAGAAATAAGTTCTAATGCTTGATAGCAGAATAGACTAACTATACTTAACAACAATGTATTGCATATTTCAAAATAGAAGAGAGAACTTGAAATGTTCCCAACACATAGAAGTGATAAATACTGGAGGTGATGGATACCCCAAGTACTCTGACTTGATCCTTATACAGTCTATGCATGTAATAAAATATCACATATTCCAATCAATAGGTAAAAAACATTTGTCAATAAAAAAATAGAGCTATGGAAGAAGAGGCAGATCAAGACAGCTGAATAGAAGCCTCCAGTAATTATCCCCCCTCAAGAAGAACACCAAATCGAACAACAATCCACACACACAAAAAAGTGAATGATTAGAAGGGAGTGATCACAGTACTTGGTTTTAACATCACAGTACTTGGTTTTAACATCATGTTTAGGAAAGAGGCACTAAGCAGGGTGAGAAACACAGTCTTGAATTGCTTAAATCACCCCTCATCCATCCCTTGGCAGCAGTCACATGGTGTATAGAGAGAATCTGTGTGCTTGTGCTTGGGAGAGGGAGAATGCAGTGATTGTGGCACTTTGCATTGGAATTCAGTTCTGCTGTGTCACAGCAGAAAGCAAACAAGGCAGAACTCAAGTGACACCCATGGAAGGAGCATTTAGACCAGCCTAGCCAGAGGCAAATTGTCCATCCCAGTAGGTGGAGTCTGATTTCCAATAAGCCCCATGACTGTGTGCTAAATGCTATGAGTTTTTAAATAAACTTGAAAAGCAGTCTACACCACAAGGACTGCAATTCCTGGGCAAGCCCAGGTGCTGTGCTGAGCTCAAAGCTGGTACATGAAACCTAGTGAGACACCAGGTGATGCAGCCAAAGGAGGGCTTGCATCAATCCTACACCAGCCTCAGGCAGCACAGCTTGCAGCTGTGGAAGGCACTCCTTCCTTCCACTGTGGAGAAAAGAAGGGAAAATAAAGAGGGATTTGTCTTGAAACTTTGATACCAGCTCAGCCACAGTAGAATAGAGTACTGGCAGAGTCCTGTAGCCTCCATTACAGGCCATAGCTCATGGATGGCATTTCTAGACACATCTGGGCCAGAAGGAAGCCTGCTGCCTTGAAGGGAAGGACAGTATTCTGGTAGGATTTATCACCTTCTGACTAAAGAGCCTTTGGCCCCTAAATAATCATCAGCAGTAGCCAGGTAGTAATGACCATGAGCTTTGGGTGAAACTCAGAGCTGTGCTGGCTTCAGGTGTGACCCATCACACTACCAGCTATAGTGGCTATGGGGAGAGTCTCCTGCTTGAGAATCAGAGAGAGAGGAGTAAAGAGACTTTGCTTCGTAGCTTAGGCACTAGCTTGGCCACAGTGTAGTAAAGTACCAGTGGGGCTCCTATGGTCCCCAATTGCAGAGCTTGGCTTTTGGATGACATTTCTGGACCTGCCCTTAGCCAGAGGGGTCCCACTGTCTTGAATGAAGAGAATCAGGCCTGACAACATTCACCACAAGCTGATGGTAGAGTTCCTGGGCCTTGAGTGAACAATGCAGGTAGCCAGGCAGTATTCACTATGGACTAGGGTGGTGGTTGCCATGGAGAGAGACACCTCTACTTTAGGAAAGGGAAGGGAGGAGTGGGAAAGACATTGCCTTGTGCTTCAGTTTCAGCTCAGCTGCAGTAGAATAGAGCACCAGGTACATTCCTAAGGCTCCTGACTCCAGGTCCTGACTCCTGGACAACACCTCTGAACCTGCACAGGGCCAAAGAGAATTCATCATCTTGAATGGAAGGACACAAATCTGGCTGTATTTATCTCCTGCTGATAATAGAGCCTTGGGTCTTGAGTGAACATAGGTGATAGCCAGGGAGTGTACACTGTGGACTTTGGGCAAGACAGGTGCTGTGCTAGTTTCAGGTCTGACCTATCACAGCACCAGTGACGGTGGCCACAGAGATGCTTGTTTCACCTCTCACCCAGCTCCGGGTAGCTCAGTACATATAGAGAAAGACTCCATTTGTTTGGGAGAAAGTAGGGAAAAAGAACAAGAGTCTCTGCCTTGTAACATGGAATTTTCCTGGATCTTCCTTAGAACACCAAGGCATTATGTCTATGAGTCTGCCAGAGCTACATTACTGGGCTTGGGGTCCCTTCTAATGCACATATAGATGCAGTTACCAAAGACTTAGATCACAACACCTAAGTCCTTGCAAATACTTGGAAAGCATTCCCAAGAAGTACAAATACAAATTAGCCCAGACTGCAAAGACTACAATAAATACCTAACTCTTCAATGCCACAACATTGATGAACATCCACAAGCATCAATACCATTCAGTAAAACATGACCTCACCAAACAAACTACACCAAGCACCAGTGACAGAGATAGGACCTTTCAGACAGAGACTTTAAAATAGCTGTTTTGAAGAAGCTCAATGAAATTCAAGATTATACATACAAGGAATCCAGAATTCTATCAGAAAAATTTAATGAAGAGATTGAAATAATTTTGAGAAATGAAACAAAACTTCTGGAGCTGAAAAATTAAATTGACATACCCAAGAATGCATCAGAGTCTCTTAATAGCAGAACTGATTAAGCAGAAAAAAGAATTAGTGAGCTTGAAGACAAGCTATTTGAAAATGCACAGTAGACGAAAACAGAAGAAAAATATAAAAAAGACAGAAGGATGACTACAAGGTCTAGAAAATAAAATCAAAAAGAGCAAATCTGAGAGTTATTGGTCAAAGGAGAGATAGAGAGAGATCAGGGTAGAAAGTTTATTCAAAAGGATAATAACATAACTTTCTAAATCTAGAGAAAGAAATATCAATATACAATTAAAAGAAGGTTATAGAACACCAAGCAGATTTAATCCAAATAAGAGCACCTCTAGATATTTAATAATAGAACTCCAATAGGTCAAGGATAAAGAAAAGATTCTAAAAGCAGCAAGAGAAAGAAAACAAATAACATACAAAGGAGTTCCAATATGTCTAGCAGCAGACTTTTCAGTGGAAACTTTACAGGTCAGGATAGAGTAGCATGACGTATTTAAACTGCTGAAATTAAAAAAAAAAAACAACCTTTATACTAGGAAATTACATTCAGTGAAACTATCCTCAAACATAAAGGAAAAATAAAGACTTTCCCAGACAAATAAAAATTGAAGGCATTCATCAACACCAGACTTGTCCAAAAAGAAATGCTAAAGAAAGCTCTTCAATCTTTAAGAAAATGAAAATAATCAGTAATAAGAAATAATCTGAAGGTATAAAACTCAACTGGTAATACTAAATACACAAACAGGATATTACCGTACTGTATTTGTAGTGTGTAAACTATGCACATCTTGAGTAGAAAGGCTAAAACATGAAACTAGCAAAAATAATAAAAACAAAACTTTTCAAGAAGTAGTATAATAAAAATAGTTAGAAACAACAAAAAGTTAAAAAGTGAAAGATGAAGTTAAAGTGTAAAACTTTCATTGCATTTCTTTTGGCTTGTTTGTTATATTGTTTGATTGTTTATGCAATCACTGTAAACTTGTCAGTTTAAAATAATGGGCTTTAAGCTATTATTTGCAAGCCTCACGGCAATTCCAAATCAAAGCACATACAACAAATACATAAAAAATAAAAAGAAAGAAATTAAAGAAATTAAAATATACCACCTGAGATAATTCTCTTTCCTAAAAGGAAGACAGGAAGAAAGAAAAGAAGAGAGAGAACACCACAAAACAACTAGAAAATGAATAACAACATGACAGAAGTAAGTCCTTACTTATCAATAATAACATGTAAATGGATTAAACTCTCCAATCAAGACATAGAGTGACTTAATGAAAAAAAGAAAATCCAATGATCTGTTGCCTACAAGATACACTTTATCTATAAAGACACATGTAGACTGAAAATAAAGGGATGGAAAAAGATATTCTACTGAAATGGAAACCAAAAAAGAGAAGGAGTAGATACATCAGACAACATATATTTCAAGACAAAACTCTAAATAGAGACAAAGAAGGTCATTACATAATGATAAATGAGTGAATTAAGTAACAGGACATAACAATTGTAAATATATATGCACCCAACACTGGATCACCCAGATATATAAAGCAAATATCATTAGAGCTAAGGAGAGAAATAGATCTCAATACAATAATAGCTGCAAACGTCAACACTCAACTCTCAGCATTGAATAGATCATCCAGACAGAAAATCAACATAGAAACATCTGATGGAACTATTAGATATTAACAGAACATTTCATCCAACAGCTTTGGGATACACATTCTTCTCTTCATCACAAAGATCATTCTCAAGGATAGACCATATGTTAGGCCACAAAACAAGTCTTAGAAAATTAAAAAAAAAAATGAAATAATATCAAATATCTTCTTAGAAAATAATGAAATAAAAGTAGAAATCATAACAAGATATTGACTTAGGAAACTATACAAAACATGGAAATTAAACAATATGCTCTTGAATGACCAGTGGGTCAATGCAGAAATTAAGAAAAAAAGTTATGAATTTATTGAAACAACTGATAATGGAATCACAATGTACTTAAACCTATGAGATACAATGAAAGCAGTACTAAGAGGGAAGTTTGTGTCAATAAGCACCCACATCAAAAAAGTAGAAACACTTCAAATAAATAATCTAATAATGTGTCTTAAAGATCTAAAAAAGCAAGAGCAAATCAAATTCAAAATAAGTAGAAGAAACAAAATAATAACGACAGGAGCAGAAATAAATGAAATGGAAAGGAATAAAAATACAAAAGATCAATGAAAAATTGTTTCTTTGAAAGATAAGCAAAATTAATGAAACTTTACCCAGATGATATGATTTGGCTCTGTGTCCCCACCCAAATCTCATGTTGAATTGTAATTCCCAATGTTGGAGAAGGAACCTGATGGGAGGTGATTGGAACATGAGGGCAGATTTTCCCCTTGCTGTTCTTGTGACGGTGAGTGAGTTCTCATGAGATGTGATATTTTAACAGTGTGTGGCATGTCCTCCTTTGCTCTCTCTCTTGCCTCCATGTGAAAATATGCTTGCTTCCCCTTTACCCTTCTGCAATAATTGTATGTTTCCTGAGGCCTCCCAGCCATGCTTCCTGTACAGCCTGAAGAACTGTGAATCAATTAAACCTCTTTTCTTCATAAATTAACTAGTCTTAGGTAGTTCTTTATAGCAGTGTGAAAATGAACTAACACATCAAACCAAGAAAAAAAAAGAGAAGACCCAAATAATATCAGAGATAAGATGCAGATATTAAAACTGCAGATACTGCAGAAATTCAAGGATCATTAGAGGCTACTATGAACAACTATATGCCAATAAACTGGAATACCTAAAAGAAATGGATAAATTACTAGACACATACAACCTACCAAGATTGAACCATGAAGAAATTCAAAACGTGAATGGACCAATAACAAGTAATGAGATTGAAGTTGTAATAAAAAGCCTCTTAGCAAAGGAAAGCCTAGGACCTAATACCTTTACTCCTGAATTTTAGCAAACATTTAAAGAACTAACACCAATTCTAGTCAAACTACTCCACAAAATAAAGGAGGAAATAATACTTTGAACACATTCTACAAGGCCAGTATTACCCTGGTACCAAAGTCGAAGATGCAGCAAAAAGAAAAAAAAAAAGGAATGAAATTACAGCCCAATATGCCTGTTTAACATTGATGCAAAAATCCTCAATGAAATACTAGCAAACTGAATTTAACAACACATTAAAAAGATCATTCATTATGACCATATAGGGTTTATCCCAGTGATGCAATGATGGTTCAACATACACAAATCAATGAATGTAATACACCATATCAAGAACATAAAGGACAAAAGCCATATGATCATTTCAATTGATGCTTAGAAAGCATTTGATGAAATTCAGTATCCCTTCATGACAAAAACCTTCAAAAACTAGGAATAGAAGGAACATACCTCAATACAATAAAAGCCATATATGAGAGACACACGTCTGGTATCATACTGAATGGGGAGAAACTGAACCCCTTTCCTCTAAGATATGGAACAAGACAAAATGTCTACTTTCACCACTCTTATTCAACATAGGACTGGAAGTTCTAGCTAGACAATTAGACAATAGGGTGAAATAAAGGGTATACAAACTGGAAAGGAAGAAGTCAAGTTATCCTTGTTTGCAGATAATATGATCTTATATTTAGGAAAACCTAAATAATCCACAAAAAAACTATTGTTAATGATAAACTCAGTGAGTGTCAGGATAGAAAATCTACATACAAAAGTCAGTAGCATTTCTATATACCAGTGGTGAACAAGAAATCAAGAAAGTAATTCCATTTACAATAGCTACAAATAAAACAAACTACCTAGGAATAAACCTAAGCAAAGAAGTAAAAATCTCAAGAATATAAACTATAATACAATGATGGATGAAATTGAAGAGGACAGGCAAAAATGGAAAGATATTCTGTGTTCATTGATTGGAAGAATCAATATTTTTAAGATGTTCATACTACTCAAAGCAGTCTACAGATTCAATGCAATCCCTGTCAAAAACCAGTAATATTCTTCATAGAAATCGAAAAAAAACATAAAATTTATATGGAATAACAAAAGATCCAGCATAGCAAAATCTATTCAGATCAAAAAGAACAAAATTTAAAAAATTACATTATTTGATTTCAGATTATACTACAGAGCTATAATAAGCAAAATGGTATGACATTATTATAAAAACAGATACACAGACCAATGGAACAAAATACTACCATGAATTCATTTTCAATGAAGGTGCCAAGGGGATGCATTGGGGGAAAGGATATATTCTTTAATAAATGGTGCTGAGAAAACTGGATATCCATACACAGAAGAATGAAACTTGACTCCTATCTCTCACCATATGTAAAAATAAAACCAAAATCAATTAGAGACTTAAATCTAAGATCTCAAGCTATGAAACTAACAAAAGAAGACATTCAGAAAACTCTCTAGGCCATTGGTCTGGGCAAAGGTTTCTTGAGTAGTACCTAACAAGCATGGGCAACCAGAGAAAAAATGGACAACTAACATCACATCAGATTAAAAAGCTTCTGCACAGCAAAAGATACAATCAACAAAGTGAAGAGACAATCCATTGGATGGGAAAAATGTTCACAAACTACTCATCTGACAAGGGATTAATAACCAGATTGTATAAAGAGGTAAAACAAGTAAATAGCAAAAGAAATCTAATAATATAATTTTTTAAATGGGCCAAAGATCTGAATAGACATTTCTCAGAAGAAGACATATAAATGGCAAATGGGTATATGAAAAGATGCTCAACATCCTTGATCATCAGAGAAATGCAAATGAAAACTACAATGAGATATCATCTTACTCCAGTTAAAATGGCTTATATCCAAAAGACAAGCAATAAAAATGCTGGCCAGGAGGTGGAGAAAAGGAACCCGTGTACACTGTTGGTGGGAATGTAAATTAGTAAAACCACTATGAAGGACATTCTGGAGATTCCTTAAAAAGCTAAAATTAGAACTAGCATATGATCTAGCAATCCTATTGCTAGGTATATACTTAAATGACAGAAAATCAGTATATTGAAGAGATAGCTTCATTTTCATGTTTATGGCAGCATTATTCACAATAGCCAATATTTTAAAGCAACCTAAGTGTTCATCAACAAATGAATGGATAGAGAAAAATGTGGCACATATGCGTAATATAACACTATTCAGCCATAAAAAAGAATAAGATTTCATCATTTGCAGGATCATGAATGAAACTGGAGAACATTGTGTTAAGTGAAATAAGACAGGCACAGAAGGATAAACTTTATATGTTGTCACTTATTTGTGGGAGCTAAAATTACAACTGATCTCATGTAAGTAGAGAGTAGAATGATAGTTATCAGAGGCTGGGAAGGGTAGTGGGGCAGTGGGGAGTGTGGATGGTTAATGGATACAAAATATAATTCAATAGAATGAATAAGATCTAGTACCTGTTAGCACAATAGGGTGACTACAGACAACAATAATTTACTGTACATTTAGAACTAACTAAAGGAGAACCATTGAATTGTACTTTTCTTTGCAACACAAAAAAAGAATAAATGCTTGAGGTGATGAATATCCCATTTACCCTTATATGATCACTACACATTGCATGCCTGTATCAAAATATCTCAGGAACCCTATAAAAATATATATACCTACTATGTACTCACAAAAATTTAAAAAATAGAGCACTGAGTATAAATTAAAATGTACATTTTTCTGACATTTCAAGTTATATTTCTATTTGGTAGTAGCATGTATTTGGTTGAGTTATTTTTGTCTTTGTTGAAGTTACATATATTATCAACTTAGGTAGTGAGCCAGCAAGTCAGGAATGTGTCTCTTGCCCTGGAGATAAGTAAAGGAAGAAAGAGAGAGAGCGAGATAGGGAGTGGACGGAAGAAAAAGAGAGAGACAGGAAAAGAAGGAGGAGGAGGAGGAAAAAAGAGGAGGAGGAGGAAAAGAAGGGAAGAAAAAGGAAATAAAAAGTGAAAGCACAGAATAACACATAAATCGAAAGAGAAAAAAGAAAGAAAGTGTGAGAGGAAGAGAGAAAGAGGAAGGGAGGAAGGAAAGAAGGAAGGAAGGAAGGGGAAAGAATAGAAAGAAAGAAAGAGAAAGAAAGGAAGACAGAAAGGAAGAAAAAGAAAGAACAAAAGAAAGGAAGGGAAAAAAGGAAGAGAGAGAGGGAGGGAAGGAAGGAAGCGAGGGAGGGGAAGAATAGAAAGAAAGAAAGAAAGAGAAAGAGAGAAAGAAAGAAAGAGAAAGAAAGAAAGAAAGAGAAAGAGAGAAAAAAGGAAAGAAAGGAAAGAAAGAAATAGAAAGAGGGAAGGAAGGAAGGAAGGTAGGTGGGAAGGAGTTTCTTTCATTCTGGAACCCACAGCCTAGAGGACATGCTTAAAACATTTTATCTTTATAATAATTTAAAATTCATTACAAGTCTTAGAGACATCTTGGATTAGGAGGGCAACCATCAGTGCTCACTATTTGTGTCTTAAAATTTAATGTGCATACAAATCGTTCAGATTCTTATTTGGTGGGTCAAGTTGGGGCCCAGATAATGCATTTTTAAAGTTAATACACCTTAGAAGATGCATTATCTGAGACGATATTGATACTCTGAAACCACATGTGGAGTGGCAGGACGTATGGCCCCAGCCTTACGACCAATGAAGGGTTTTGAGGCAGTTTAATTCCTTCCAAAGACCTGTAAATATGCTTAGAGTTAACAGTTCTTAAACATGGCTGCCCATTGGAATTTCCCAGGGAACCTGAAAAAATTATTGATACCTGTATCTTCTCCTGACCCCAGAATTTCTATAACTGTTCTGGAGTGTGACCTGGGCATTAGAGCTATTAAAAGAACCCCAAGTTTACTGAATTTCTACTGCTGTTGTGAGAAATTTACCACAAGTTTAGTGGTTTATAAGAACACAAATTTATTACTGTACAGTTCTGTAGATCATAAGTCTAATGGGGATCTCAATGAGCTAAGATAAAGGTGTCAGAAGGGTGCATCTAGAAGTAAGTTCATCCTCCCGTCATTTCTAGTTTTTAGAGGATGCTTGCCTTCCTTGGTTCAAGGCCCACTTACCCAAACTTCAAAGCCAGCAAAATTAGGTCAAGTTTACCACAAGCTGCGGTCCCTCTGGTTCTCTTTTCATAATTACTCTTCCACTTTTAAGGGCTCTTATGATTATATTGTGCCCACGCAGATAGTCCAGAGTAATCTCCCTGTTTAATCACCTGATGATTAACCTTAATTTCATCTGGAAACTTAATTTCTCTTTAACAGAAAATAACATTTTCACGGATTTTGGAGAGTAGAATGTAGACATCTTTGAGGACCATTCTTCTGCCTACCATGCCATGTAACTCTGATTTGTAGCCACGGATGGAAGACAATATAAAGCATTACTTATTGCCACTTAAATTGGACTCAGACAAATAAAATAAAAATGATCTGGTGACATCAGGAGAAAGACATAACTTTTATACGCTTTATAAATTGCTCATTAGTAATATATGTGTAGTTTTTCTTGCATGAGGAAATAAAATCTTCTCTTTAACTTCATCTCCTCTTTAATATATTGTCAATAGTTTCCTGTTAGATATATAGGATATAATATTAACTGAGGAAAAATAGTCCGTTGAGAAGAAAATTGGTGGTGATGGGAGAAACTTTAAATACCAATTTTGGTACTCCAGAATTGTGCACACAATGTGAATTGAACCTTTCCATTTTATTGCTTGAGTCGGTGATCATCACCCTTTTCTATGCCTCTGACCACTGTCTCATTTGAGGCATCTGATAAATTTCTTAAATGCCAGCACCTGGGCACAGGAAACCTCACTGAGATGCCTAAGCTTTAAAGTGACAATCCAAAGGTAAAGGTGATACCAAAAAGGTGATGAATCCACTTATTAGGAATGCAGACCCATTATAATTATATTATGATGCAAATATAGTTCCTCTGAGTAGTCTTATCCTTCAAAATTCAAAACAGCACAGTATGACAGTTAAACATGATAGGAGAGAGGAATAACTACACTATAATGAAAGCAATTAATGATTAGAATCTGCATATTTGCATGCAAAATGAGTGAATACAAATGTACAGTAGGAAAAGAGGGAGAAAATATTTCAAAATTCCAAATACAGGGAACAAAAATTATTTATATAAAAACAGTAAAAACTGTGATATCTCATAATTAGCTTATAAATTTTTTCTTTCTGATTCTCATTTTATATTCAAATACAACTTTCTGGAAGCCCAAACAATGAATCCATAGATAATTGCTATGCCAGATGTGAACATACAAGACTAATACAGAAAACACCCAAGGAAAACAGATTTTTAAAATAACGTCTACTTTAGAAATTACTTTGTTCATGAATCCTTTCCTAACCCTCCAAGTCTGTGTTAATTGATCCTCATATATAAATCTGTCAGTCTGTTTTTTTTTTTTTTTTCTTTTTGAGACGGAGGAGTCTCGCTCTTTCGCCCAGGCTGGAGTGCAGTGGCGCTATCTCGGCTCACTGCAAGCTCCGCCTTCCGGGTTCACGCCATTCTCCTGCCTCAGCCTCCCAAGTAGCTGGGACTACAGGCGCCTGCCACCGCGCCCGGCTAATTTTTTGTATTTTTAGTACAGATGGTGTTTCACTGTATTAGCCAGGATGGTCTTGATCTCCTGACCTCGTGATCCGCCCGCCTCGGCCTCCCAAAGTGCTGGGATTACAGGAGTGAGCCACCGCGCCTGGCCTCTGTCAGTCTTTATTACCCCGTCAAAGCCTTTATCATGCTAATCTGTAATCATCTTTTTATTAATCTGCATCTTCACCAAATGTTGGAACCTGTGAGCATAGAAATCTCATGGGCTTCTTCACTAATATATCCGTTGTGTTTGGCATATAGACAGGAGTCCGTTAAATATGAATGAGCAAATAAATAGATTTCTATTCCAAAGCTACTTAAGTTATAAATGAAATAAAACACAATCTCCAGGCTTCTTTTGACAATGCTAACAACAAATTATATACATATATATGTTAATTGAAAATATTGTTAATTTTCAATTTGTTAATTGAAAATATCTTCAAGGGCTTATTCTGGTGGCTGGAAATAGAAACACCAGCAAGGTCAGATTCCCACTCTTCAGGAGCTCACAGTTTCAGCCAAGATACATAAACAGGAAGATACATAAACAATATGCTCTTGTAAGTATGATAGAGATGAGTACAACATGTTCTGATTGGAAAAAAGGAAAGCTCTCAACATATTTTAAGCAGTAAAAAAGTGTTTCAAGACAGACCTCCCGGAAAAGGTGACTTTAAAAAGGAATCATAGGCCGGGCTCACGCCTGTAATCCCAGCACTTTGGGAGGCCGAGGTGGGAGGATCACAAGGTCAAAAGATCTAGACCATCCTGGCCAACATGGTGAAACCCCATCTCTAGTAAAAATACAAAAATTAGCTGAGCATGGTGGCACGCGTCTGTAGTCCCAGCTACTCGGGAGGCTGAGGCAGGAGAATCACTTGAACCCAGAAGGTAGAGGTTGCAGTGAGCCAAGATCATGTGAGCCAAGACTCTGTCTCAAAAAAAAAAAAAAAAAAAAAAAGATGGATATAGGAACCTTGTGTCTGGCAACCCATGGAATAAAAATAAAAGTAGGAGTTAGCCATGTGGTGGATTGAAGAAGTATATTGCAGACAAAGGAAGCAGAAGGAAGCAGTACACAACTATCTGGAAGAGGGAGAAGAACAGATACAGTGAGAAGTACAAATAGCAGGTGGGATAAAGAGCAGCTGCCCTGAATGTTATTGAGTTTAACTGAGCTGTCTGTCCTAGCAAAATGTCAAACCAAGCACCAATTTTAGTGCCAGAAATTAATTATACTGTACCCATGTCTATTCTGGTTATATAGTATCCATTATAATGTAGTTATTCCTCTCTCTTATCATATGTAACAATCATACCATACCATTTTGAATACTCAAAATTAAGACTATTCAGAACAACTATTTGAACCAGAATAGGGCTTGTATTTTAAATTTCACTGAGGTGAAATATTAAAACAGTTTCAATGTTTCTCTCAAAGTGTGTGTTCCCAGAGCAACACAACAGCATTCCCTTGGAACTTGTTAGAAATGAAATTCCTTGTGACCTATTGGAGACCTACTAAATAAAAAAACTCTGGGGTGAAGCCCATCAATCTTGTTTTTTTTGTGACACGTCCTCTAGGTGATTTTAGTGTACACTCAAGTTTTAGAGCTACTGTAGCAAATGAACACAAGAATAGCTTTGTAGGAAAACTTGCTCATTTGTTGTTATTGATGCTGTTGTTATCGGTGGTAGTAGTGGTGGAATAGATTGTAGGTACAATGTTATGAAAAGGCTCTGTTTTAGTGAATATATATATTAGAAATAGGATTGCTCTTTCATCCAGGCTGAAATGCAGTGGTGCTATCATAGCACATCACAGCCTCAAACTCCTAGGCTCAAGCCCTACTCCCACATCAGCCTCCCAAGTAGCTGGGATTACAGGCATAAGCCACCATGCCTGGCACCTATAGAATACTGAAAATACAAACTTGAAAGTGTATGGATTCTGAAATTATTGCATGGAGCAGAGCTGCTTGATAAAAAGACTTTAGGATTCACATAGCTCTTTATCACTTGGTAAAATAACTCTTTTATTCTTGTTTATCTAGAATTGCTTTAATCTATAATGTGTGTTATTTTATCAAATGCCTTATTAGCATCTATCAAGATAGTGACATGTTTCCTCACATGGGTATGACATTAATAATCTCATAATGTTGCATTATCCTTACATGTTTGTAATGATTCACATATACCCTTGAAATGAATTAAAAATGAATAATTCAATGTTTCTTTTTGATATTCTACTGAGTTTTAAAAGTAAGTTCTCTGTGAATTTAGTATCCGTATTCAAACTAAGAATGGTCTGTTGTCTTATATGTGTTTGCAAGTGTATATGGCTGTGTGTATTTATGTGTGTACATGTGTGCTTAGGAACACTTTATTAATTTTAAAACTTTCAATTATATTTTTTGCTTATTATTATTTATGCATTTATTTTTGTTGCAAAACCAATTGACCCAAATCTCAGTGTCTTAAAATATCAACAATCATTTATTATATCTCATGGTTTCTGTGGGTGAGTAGTTCTGAAACAGCTGTCTGGTTGGTTCTAACTAGGTTCCCCTCATGTGTTCCTCATTACACAGTGGCTAGAACTGGAAGAGTGAGGGGTTGTAGCAGATAGAGGCAAGCCGGTCATCTCCCACTCCTCATGGAGTTTCAGGCTCTCTCCACTGTTTTCTTTTTGTGCTTACTCAAAGTACCTGGATTTCCTACATGATGGTTCACAGTTCCAAAGGATCCGGAGAAAGACCAGTTAGAAGGTGCATTGTGTTTTCTAACCTACCTTGGACGTCACGTCTTATCTGTCAAGTTATATTTTTTATATTAGGCTAAGTTCATAAAATACATGTAAATGTTTTCCATCATCTTATATTCTCTCTAGGACAATTAAAATGGTTTATTTAAAATAATTCTCCATAAAAATATTTTGAGCCAATTATTACTAGGGTTTTTAATGTTATCTGATTTGATCAATAATAGATTAATATTTAGCACTTGGTTATCCTGCTTTGTGCAGTTGTCTCACAGCTTAATGGATATTATTTACATCTCAGTAACACTGTAATCTTCTGATTCTATATCTTTTATATTTCCCTCCTAGCATAATTCCCAATGTACAGTTGTTGCCTTATAAATGTCTCAATGTAGACAAATAGCTTAATGTAATACAAAACTATATTTTATCAAATGAAAGGTAATACAGCATCATTAAATGAGAAAAAAAATTGTGCTCTGGATTTTGAAAATTGGTTCAGCTGTTACCTAGCTGGACTTAGGTATATTTTAGGATGCATGAGATTGAAGGTGAGGCTAAACCAACTCAAATGCACTTTAAATGAATGGAGAGGGGATCCATTGTCTTTACTAAGAGAAGAGCATAATGGTTTAAATATAGTTTAATGTTCCAAAAGGCATAAAAATTCAAATGATGATATATGTCATCCATTCCATCTCTTGTTTGTCTTCTTCTCATAAGCAGATGGTTTCTCCTCATGTCATTGAAAGATGGTTGGTCACTAGTAATTCCAGGGAATTTCCCATTTCTGGTTAACATTCAGAATAAAGAGGGAATTTATTTTCCCCAATCTAAATAAAAATTCTAAGATTCACTGTGATCAGACTGGCTTAAACCACATGCTACCTTTGAACTATACCTGGTATCCTGGGGAAAAGTCTAGGTGCAGGTCTAGATGTAAAACTCTATGCAGACAACTGTACTGAGAATGGGGGATGGACATATCTCTAAAGGAAAAGCTCAGGAAAGCTAGCACTTTAAGAAAAGGATTGGTTGTAAAACAGTAATATGCACTCAAGTAGCAAGTTACATAGCTTCTCTATGTCTTAAGCTGTCTCATCTTTAAAATTGGAATAACATAATTCAAAGTGATTTTAAAGTATCTACCACAGTGACTAGAGTAACACTCAGTTAGGATTACTTTCATCTCCTAGTCAAATGTTTGTGAAACAATTATAACAATCCTATTAATTGATTTAGCAAACAAAATTCAATCTAGTAGGATAATAATGAAGTAACACATATAATAATAATAATCATGCCTATGTATGCTTTTTTATATATAAAATGTATACATTGGATAGGTTAAGCTATATAGAAGTAATAAATTCTAAAATTTTAGTGATATAATACAATAAAAATGTACTTTTTGCTAATATCAATCTGATGTAGGTCAAACAGTTCTCCACCAGATTGTAATTCAGAAACCCAAGCTATGTGTATCCTGTGGCTTTCAGTTCACCCTGACTTTATCCAGCCAGCAGTAGCAGACATGACAGGGAAGGAGAGCATAGCGAGAACGCGGGGATCAACCAGTATTGTCTGGACCATCTTTGGAATGTCATGAATCATTTATGCCCGCATTCTGTTTGCCAGAAACCAATCATATATGTCAACTTAATTGCAAATGGGGTTAGGAAATATAGTCTTCCTTATGTCCAAGAAGAGGAAATGGTGAGGTGAGTATCTACCCTGTCTTTGCCGTAGACCCCTACACATTCTGGTCACCACATATCTCCTTTTGCTTGGAGGAAACACTCACCTCTTTAGAAGGATGGCAGCCCCAAAAGTCCTATTCAGGCCGTGGAAAGTGTTGCTCATTGTTTTCTAGAAGGCCTGGATATAGAAGACTTGGGTCTGGCAACCCATGGAATAAAAATAAAAGTTAACTGCTCTCCACTCCCATACATTTTAATATGTAAAGGAGAGGCAGGGCTAAAATAACCAAAACAGACCTCCAGTCTTAAACAGAAAGAATGGAAGAAACAGTGTGCGATTGGCCCAGGGGAATTTTGCATGGCCTTTCTCCAGCTCTAAAAGAATGGGAGGCAGAGGAATAGATGCCAAAGGCTGCTTAAGTCTCAAACGGGCACTGTTTTTTAAGTTGCAGGCATCATAGTTTTCTGGAAATACAGTTCCCACAACCACATGGTAGGCTTCTGATGTATTTAAATCTCTTTTGCTTTATGTGGTGATCCTAGAAATAATTTTTTATGTCCAATTGATGTCTGTGCTTTCTCATCCTCATGATTCTTTCTCTCTCAAATATCTCAAAGTCATTGGAGTTCAATAGAAAATGCAATCCTTCATCTGGTCTGTTCTCTGAGAAGTTTTTACTGAGTCTCCATCAGGTAAAGTCTTTTCAAATCCCATTCCTTATATTTGCAGTCTACAATTTCCAATCCTGAGAGACCCCGCATTTACGGATTCTCTGTTCGTTTTCATCTATGTTTGCAAAGTGACTCATTCTTTCCTGACCTTTCCCACTTCTGAAAAGGCTTCCCAAACATAAACAATCACAACTAAACCAAAACAATCTAGTTCATGCATGGAAATTAAGATGCTGTTCTGCTAGCTTCATGGAAAGGAGCTAAAGTAGAACTTTCTAGACCCAATCTTCTTTTTTTTTTTTTTTTTAACAAAGTCTCGCTCTGTTGCCCAGGCTGGAGTGCAGTGGCGTGATCTCGGCTCACTGCAACCTCCACCTCCCGGGTTCAAGTGATGATCCTGCCTCAGCCTCCTGAGTAGCTGGGATTACAGGTGCCCATCATCACACCCGGCTAATTTTTGTATTTTTAGTAGAGATGGGGTTTCACCATGTTGGCCGGGCTGGTCTCAAACTCCCAGCCCCAGGTAATCTGCCTGCCTCAGCCTTCCAAAGTGGTGGGATTACAGGCGTGAGCCACCGTGCCTGGGCCCTAGTCTCAATCCTCTTTCCTTAGAGCTGTAGCTGGCATAGTAAGTGCTGATTTGGGGCAAAACTTTTACCAAAGATTTGCCTCTGAATGCCATTGACATGTTTCCAGCATCTGATATTGATTTTCTTAGTGTCTGCTGCCCAACTGATGAGCAAAAGTTATTTCACGCTTTTCTTAAAGCAATACCACATTTTTTGCGCCAATTTTCCTGTTAGTCAGAGTAGACAATCTAAGTCATAGATAAATTCTAAAGGCTCAATGGCCCTAGCAGAGGAGTTTATTTCTCACTCACATGGAAGTCTGAGACAGGTCAGGTGGCTGTCTTCCAAGAGTGATGTTAGAACCCAGGCTTCTTATATCTTATGTCTCTATCACGTTGAGGCTTCAAGGTTGGCCTAGGGTTATCTACCTGGCAGATTGGGCAGACAGGCTTAGGGAAGGAGAGGAGGTAAAAAATTAGACAAGTCATTCTATTGTTAGAGCTGGAAGCAGCGTATATCACTTCTGTGCCCATCTCTTGGCCTGAACCCAGCCATATCATCCAATTGCTAAAGGAATTTAGTCTTTCAAAAGTGTTTCCATGAAGACAAAAGTTCAGTGAGCATCTAGCCTGTGTTTTCAATATCGAGGATGATTATTCTCAAGAAATCAGTTCAATTAATTCCATGTAATGATAATGGCCTAAGTATGATTTCTGAAACAAGCAAATTGTGTGTTCTGAGTGTGGGTGTATGTACATGAATATGGACATTCACACATTGGGTATATACGGAGGACATTGACATCTTCAGAATTTGCTGATCTTGCCACTGGCTTCCTCTGCAATGTTGTCATTCCAAGAAAAGAAAGCTCAATTCTAAAACGGACAAAGATGCTTTTCAAAGTTGTTCAACAGCCGCAGGTAAATGCCTTAAGCTGCTGCATTTCAGTCATCAAGGACCTTCCTTATGCTTTCTCATGCCTAAGATCCTCAAACAGAACTTCTCCCAGTGAGGTAACACTATCCTCACATGAAAAGATAAGGAGATGCAAGGAAAGAAAGCAGGTTAGGGATGGATCCCTGTAATGTCTTTCATGTTCCTGGAGAGCTTTCTGTCCTTTTTTCTGTATACTCAAAAAAGAATACTCTAGTCTAGGCTATAGGATTCCTTTATTTTATTATATATATTTTTAATGACAGTGCTCTCCTTTTAATTTTTATTTTATTTATTTATTTTTGGAGTTTTCACTCATTTTCACACATCACTTCCCATGACATGTATATACGGGAGTCATCATTGATTTGTCTTTTATTTTTAAATGTATGTTTCTTTTAAAAATAAAGTGTATTCACTCCAATCAACTGGATCCTGAAAAAAGTAAAAATAAAAATAAAGTGTAAAAGAAAAGCATCTGTGGTTTAAATGTCATCAATTAAGGAGTGGTGAGAACACTCCTATTTTATAGAATGAGGTGTTGCCTGATTCTAGAATCAAAAATAAAGCCAATAACATCTTAAAAAAAATAAAAAAGAAATGGAGATTAAGTGCCTCTGTCACTTGGCTATTAGTCATAGATTTTCCCATGTTTAGCAAAAATTGGAATTTTTCTATTTATTATTAGTTACATTTAACCAAAATAATTATCTCCCTTGTATGTGTAGCAGTTGAAATTTCTATTTTAGCCCCTTTCTTTTTTTTAAATTTTAGCCTCTTTCTATAAAACCAGCAGAACACCATCTTAATTTTCATGAATCCAGTTGCCACAACTTTGCCAAATAGATCAAACACGTTTACATTTTCATTAATAAAATAACCACATGTGTTGTTAAGAGTACTAGTGTGGGTGGCTCTGTCACCTTTATTTTCTTCTCTGCAACCCAAAGCTTCCATTACTCTGAATCACCACCTTGATGCCCTTTCATCTCATGACAGTTGGATAGGTCACCTTATATCAGTTCTTACTTGATCTAATGGTTGATCTAATCTCGCTGTCTCTGGCAGCTTATTTTTTTTTCTTTTCATTCATAAACTGGGGTAAATAACAGTATAACACCTGTCATGTAAGAATTGTTCAGTAGTATTAGCTGTCTTTATTCAAAACACGTTTTCTTTCTTGTCTAATGCAACATAATAACAAGTTTAATATAATAGTTATTTGAAAGAATTGGCTAGAGATTTATTTGTAAAGTGCTTACAACTTGCCAGCCACTATACCTGGAGCCATGGAGAGACCTGACATAGTCCCAGTCTTTGTAAATCTCATAAGTCTAGTGGAGAAGACAGATGAGCAATCAGATCATTGTAATATATTAATTAATGATGGAGAGGCAGAACAAAATATAACAATTCACCTTTTTTCAAATGAGTAGGAATGAAAAAACTTCAAAGATGAAGAAACAGTTGCGTGAAGAGTTGATGGATGAGTAGGGGCTTACTAGGTAGGGGAGGAAGGGTTATCTTAGGCAGAGAGAACAACTTGTACAAGTGATTATAGGATAAGTCATGCAATACAGCACTGCACATAGGCTATGTATGTGTACCTGAGAGTAGCAGGAAAAGAAGCCACTCATGCCATTTAAGATGCCAAAGGAGTAAATTTGGAAGACGTTAAGTATAAGAGTGATAACAGATTCGCTGATATTTACTGATAGGCTTTCAGGGAGAACTCTCCCTTATCTTTTTATTTAGGTGAGTAGAGAAAAATGGGGAACAACAAAATCAGAAAGCCAAACTCCAGTCCTCAGAAACAAGTTTTCAGAATGAAACTTGTATTGACAGATTTATTTCTGTAATAAATATTGTTGATAACACATTGTGTTTACTTAATACAGTGAAAAACAGATATTATTCCTATGCTTGAATACTTATTGTCTGTCACAATCATTTCAATTTTACTATACACTGTCTTGTGATATGCTACTCTTTCTGCAAAATGTTTAAATTAAAATGTAATATAGTGTGTATACTTACATAAATTATATATGCATATAATTTGCATGTAAATATGTTTTATGTATTTGCATATATAAATATATTTATATCTATTTATCTAACTATATATTAAGCCCCTGAAAGCAATGATTATGAATAACATTCTGTTAATGCCACACTGTAAATACTCCACAACCCCATCGTCTCAGCCCAAAATCTCCTTAAGCTGATGAGCAACTTCGGCAAAGTCTCAGGATACAAAATCAATGTACAAAAATCACAAGCATTCCTATACACCAATAACAGACAAACAGAGAGCCAAATCATGAGTGAACTCCCATTCACAATTGCTTCAAAGAGAATAAAATACCTAGGAATCCAACTTACAAGGGATGTGAAGGACCTCTTCAAGGAGAACTACAAACCGCGGCTCAATGAAATAAAAGAGGATACAAAGAAATGGAAGAACATTCCATGCTCATGGGTAGGAAGAATCAATATCGTGAAAATGGCCATACTGCCCAAGGTAATTTATAGATTCAATGCCATCCCCATGAAGCTACCAATGACTTTCTTCACAGAATTGGACAAAACTACTTTAAAGTTCATATGGCACCAAAAAAGAGTCCGCATCGCCAAGTCAATCCTAAGCCAAAAGAACAAAGCTGGAGGTATCATGCTACCTGACTTCAAACTATACTACAAGGCTACAGTAACCAAAACAGCATGGTACTGGTACCAAAACAGAGATATAGATCAATGCAACAAAACAGAGCCCTCAGAAATAACGCCGCATATCTACAACTATCTGATCTTTGACAAAACTGAGAAAAACAAGCAATGGGGAAAGGATTCCCTATTTAATAAATGGTGCTGGGAAAACTGGCTAGCCATATGTAGAAAGCTAAAACTGGATCCCTTCCTTACACCTTATACAAAAATTAATTCAAGATGGATTAAAGACTTAAATGTTAGACCTAAAACCATAAAAACCCTAGAAGAAAACCTAGGCATTACCATTCAGGACATAGGCATGGGCAAGGACTTCATGTCTAAAACACCAAAAGCAATGGCAACAAAAGCCAAAATTGACAAATGGGATCTAATTAAACTAAAGAGCTTCTGCACAGCAAAAGAAACTACCATCAGAGTGAAAAGGCAACCTACAAAATGGGAAAAAATTTTCGCAACCTACTCATCTGACAAAGGGCTAATATCCAGAATCTACAATGAACTCAAACAAATTTACAAGAAAAAAACAAACAACCCCATCAAAAAGTGGGCAAAGGACAGGAACAGACACTTCTCAAAAGAAGGCATTTATGCAACCAAAAAACACATGAAAAAATGCTTACCATCACTGGTCATCAGAGAAATGCAAATCAAAACCACAATGAGATACCATCTCACACCAGTTAGAATGGCAATCATTAAAAAGTCAGGAAACAACAGGTGCTGGAGAGGATGCGGAGAAATAGGAACACTTTTACACTGTTGGTGGGACTGTAAACTAGTTCAACCATTGTGGAAGTCAGTGTGGCGATTCCTCAGGGATCTAGAACTAGAAATATCATTTGACCCAGCCATCCCATTACTGAGTATATACCCAAAGGACTATAAATTATGCTGCTATAAAGACACATGCACACGTATGTTTATTGCGGCACTATTCACAATAGCAAAGACTTGGAACCAACCCAGATGTCCAACAATGATAGACTGGATTAAGAAAATGTGGCACATATACACCATGGAATACTATGCAGCCATAAAAAATGATGAGTTCATGTCCTTTGTAGGGACATGGATGAAATTGGAAATCATCATTCTCAGTAAACTATCGCAAGAACAAAAAACCAAACACCGCATATTCTCACTCATAGGTGGGAACTGAACAACAAGAACACATGGACACAGGAAGGGGAACATCACACTCTGGGGACTGTTGTGGGGTGGGGGGAGGGGGGAGGGATAGCATTAGGAGATATACCTAATGCTAAATGACAAGTTAATGGGTGCAGCACACCAGCATGGCACATGTATACATATGTAACTAACCTGCACATTGTGCACATGTACCCTGAAACTTCAAGTATAATAATAAAATAAAATTAAATATATATATAAATGTATGAGTTGAAAGTAATTATATATTTAGCAGAAAAAGCTCCTCTCTCTCTCAGCCCTACCATGCTTTATTGCTTTATTCCTGTGTTCTTGCCAAAGATTTCTTGTATTATGTATTATACTTTCCATTATGATCACCTCACTGATACTAATTCTCATAATGTTGATCTTGGGGAAAGTTAGTAAACATAACAATAATAATGCCACCTTTTATCAAGTGCCAACAGGGTGTTGAATTTGGTTCTTTCCTGATATTTCACATAACAGTCTTATCAGGAATCATTGTTATCCTTTTATGGGTGACATCTTAAATCCAGAGAAGTGTGTAATTTACTCAAGACCACACAGCTAATGAGTTAAAGGAACTAGGATTTGAATCAATGGTCCTCGGCCTTAAAAGCTTAATTAGTATTACTTTAGACTTTACAAAGCAGTTATGATTTCATTTTGACCCCACAACTTCCCAATGTGGTAAATATTCACCTGATTTTCACCTGGTAAAAGAAATTCAGAGAGGTGAATATCCACCTGAACTGAGACTCAGTGTGATAAATATTCACATGATTTTCACCTGATACAAGAACTGAGACTCAGAGAGATAACATGACTTCCCCATGAGTTAAGGTTGAAATATGGTATAGTTTGCATTCCATTCCAGGTTTTCTTTTTAACTAAAGTATGGTTGTACCACGAAGTTGAATTGGATGGGCTTTTTCACTACTGGGATGTTGTAGGCGGCTCTCAGTTTGATTTTGAGTAAATCAACTGGAGCACGGAGATTTAAGAAAAATAAAACAAAACAAAACAAAACATTAATAAGTTCTTCCCATCACAAAATTAAATACTTTTAATAAAAACTTTTTCGTTTTTAATAAACTCTTATTTCTCATTTAAACATCTATCCATTATGGCCAACCACACAGCCCCTTAATGAGAAGCAAATTAAGTTGTTTGAAAACACATTCAGTAAGCTGTGTTTTTCCATGGACCAGTGGTAGAGGGAAGAGAAAGTGATTGTGCCAGGCTGTTGGCTGACTAGAGCTAATGGCATTTGGTCTTGTGAAATGGATATTAATTATTCTACACTATTTAACTTGGTTTGCTCTTGATAGATTTTTCCCCTTCTGAATTAATGTCTGTCCTCTCTTGATTAATTTAGAGTGATTGTACTGCAAGTCACTTAATTACATATTCTTTCTAAAGTCAAAAATTATTCATCGTGATGAAGGCAGTCATTTTGATTTCTCAGAAAAAGAGTTCCCAAGTGTCTCAAGTATAGATCTTGCAGAGTTAGTGGGAAAATTTCTACTTTATCCAGGAAGGGCACCAAAGCTAGAGAAGCCTCCTCATAAATCTCATTTAGGATGTTTCCCTATAACTCGCCAGGCAGAGCTATTTGAGTTGCACATCATGATATCTGAAAAAAACAGAGACTTCACCTAGCTAAAGTATAAAACATAAAAAGAATATCCTGTAAGTTATTTGCTCCAGGACATGACAGTATAGGTGAATGAGTTTCAAAATATGTGAAAGTTTTTCCTGGGAGAGAAAATATTGTATTTTTTTTCTCTCCCAGATATTGTAAAGAGAACACTTATTTAAAGTGAGAAAGCCTAGATTTTCTAAAACTAATTGAATTTGTAATCTAATCTCTTCTATGTGTAAAATAGGCATTATAATGTCTACCCTCCAGATTGAAAGTTGTTGCAAGAATCATGTGATCTTTGAAAGAGCATGCTATTTAGACATGCAGTATGATTGTCACTATTTTTCTGGGCAGAAATTTTTAAGAGATAATCTGGGAGTAGCCTTTGGTTTCTTCCAAAAACCAGTTTAGTTAGAGCAATTTAGGAGTTCATGGTCCTCCCTAGCTCTGTCATTCAACTGGTTGTGCATATTATCAGACAGTAAACAAGTGGTGCATCCTTTCAGATCTTAAGCTCATTGTCTATAAGTAGACAGTATATTTTGCTTTTCAACTTATGTTTTCTTGAAAGCACATTTTATAGGATTTAAAAAAATAAATGCAGATATTCCAGGTACCTGGGAAAGAAGTGCTGCCCAATGATTTAGGGCTTAAAATTTGTAGCTGATCCAACTTAGAATCATATCTCAGTTCCTCTATTATTACATGTCCAAAGACATGTATTATATTACATGTCCAAAGACATGTAATAATAGACAAATCACCTCAATTTGCTTGGACAAATCACCGCAACTTGCTAAGTTTCAGTTCCCTAATCTATAAAATATGTCTAGCAATGGCATCTAACTTATAGTGTTGTTTGGAGGATTTAATAAAACAATAAATGTAAAGAACCTAGCACAACACCTGCTTAATACTTTGCTCAATAAATGATAGTTCCGTCTTCATATACTCCCAGCCAATTTATTTTTGTAGAGAATGACTTTTCAGATAATTTTAGTAAATGTAACCATCAGACATGTTTAAAAGCCAATTTAGCCTCTGTGCCCCTCAGCACTGATAAAAGGGTAGCTGAGGGCATTGGTCTTGCAATTTTAACTGCATGCAAAATGATCTCCCACTTTTTCATTTGTCATCTAATCCTCATATCGGATCATCACTTATCTATATCCTCCTGGGAAAATAAAATTGTATTTGTTTTCCTTGGATGCCTGAGTATTTCTGGCATTGTACCTGGTACTTTGCATACTTTCTCTCATTTTATTTCTATAACCACCCTAGAAAGCAAATACTCTCAAAATTTTTAAATGGAGAAAGTGAAGGTTAGATAAATTAAGTAATTGTCCAAGGTCACACAGCTGGTAGGTGGCAGAGTTAGCATTTAAACCTGGGACTTTTGACTCAAACATTGCACAATTCAACCTTGGGTTGTACATCTGGAAACAGCCAATTTCTTAAAAATATGGGTTATTGAGAGATAACTGTCTTCGGAAGGATGTTTGCCCAAATAGTAACTGTGATTGCATTTGGGAGGTAGGGTTTCAAACAAAATTTGATTTCTTCCTTGCACTGTTTAAGAATTTCGTTTTTATTTTTATTTTCCATTGAGTATGCATCACTTTTATAAATTAGCAGTTTTTAACTGACTATCTCACAATGAAATTTCACCTAATTTCAGGTGATCTACAGAAACAGAAAAAGCTATTCACTCAATAGAGGTCGGTTTTCTACCTTAATGACTATCAAGCTGGACACATAACTATTGTTCATGCAAATAAAGTTCTAGTTTTAGAAAGTGTGACTCATAAATTAATGTGACTTGTCTGTCCCAACAGTCTGAAAATAAGAACGACGGGACAATAGAAAGCCACAAAGCAAACACTTTTTTTGTCTTCAAACTTTGAAAGCTCTTTTGGCTGATATTAACAATAGTTTCATTTTCTTCTTTAAGTAGACAATGGTTGATTTGTAATTAACTTATACACCCAAGGATCTCCAGGCCCAAAGAATTGTTGGCTCTGTAACAACAGATGGCTAAAATCTGTGTTTCTTTTTAAATTTCTGACAGGAAAGTCTTTCTACGACGCATCTCCAATTCCTTCCTTCCAAGAAACTGCCCATTTCCAAATTTAGCCTACTGGGAAGCAATAAAAAGATAATGGAATTTAGAGTCAGTAGATCAGGGTATAAGTCTGGGCTTTGTCACCAGTTGGTTATAACTTTGGTCATATGTTATAATCTCTCTGAATACCACATGCTTCATCATTCATTTATTCATTTAACAAAAATTTATTGCATTTATATTATGGGCCAATTATTTTTCTATGTATTGGGAATACAATGGTGATAAAAAAATACATTTCATGTTCTCTTGCAGCTCCGTTCTAGTGGGATAGGCAAGGCTTAGTCAAATAGCCAAATGAGGAACATATATCTATGAAGTAATAAGTCCTCTTATGAAAGAATTCCTGTAATAGTATTTGCAGGCGGGGGGTAGTTTGGGAAGGAGTTCCCTGAGAAAGTGATGCTTAGCTGAGAATGGGAGAAAAAGAAAATCATGTAGATAGAGGTAGTTGGCGGAATGATAGCGAAGAATATTAAGATATTACCCACAGAAATAAAAGGTTGTGCAAATTCCCTGTAGGAGCAGAGAGCATGACTGATTTAAAAAACTGAGTACAGCTGAGAGCTGAGAACAGGTAGGAGAGTGGTACAGGTAAGGAGGTGAAGAAGAGATAGTGGTACTCCTTAAATATTCATTTACTCACATACAAACTCCTCACCCCTTTCAGGCAGAGGAGCTCTGAGAATATCATCTTTGCCTGAGGCAATTAAAGGGCATGCACAATTAATTATCTAGTACCTCTTTTTCTCTTCTGGGGTCAATGAGGATACCTTGTATTGATATGGCAAAGTTTCCAAAATTAACTGATCCAGATGTAAGTCGCTATTTGGAGAAAAATTATTCAGAAGAGTTGAATGGACAAGTGGCATTGTTTAACAAATAGATTAATAGATAAAATGCTATGTTAGGCCACTGGAATTTGGGGTTTGCTTATGATTGTAGCATAGCATAGCCTAACCCGACTATTAGAGATGGTGTCAGACTACACAGGGCCTTTTGGGCCAAATTAATAATTGGGATCATTTTTTAAGCATTGAACTATCTTTCAAAAAGTAGAGATTTTCAGATATTTTTCTTTGGGGGAAGAATCCTATGCTAAATATGTGAATGATTGATGAGGTTAAGAGAGTTTTGATAACTATAAATTATTCATTATAGCTGCATTTACCATGCTCCCAAGAATATTGAAGAGACCAAGTATGAAAAATTAAGTCTGGCGTTTTCCAAAATGCAAACCATCACACAAATATTCTAGCTTTCTGATATGACTATATTGCCCTAGTTGCTATTTTTCCTTTGTCCTAGAAGCCAGTATCTTTATATATGTGCTGTTCTCTGTGCAGTTGTAATCCATATACCAAAATGTAATTCTGTGAAATTGGTTAGGCTGTTCTGCCCTGCAGTCAATAGCAATTTTGTATCCATGGATCTGAGAGTGGAGCACTGCTTAATAGGAAAGTCTTCCAATGTTTCAGAATGAAGTTTTCAATCTGTACGTTTGTTGAGATGCCAATATATTCACCTTAACTCTATCAAAAATAAGATGTTCTTATTTCTTTGCCTTTTGCTAGTCATTGGAAGTTTGAATTGAAAAACAAAATTGAGACCAGGCTGAGAAATGTAGTAAAATATGAGAAAAAGAGCTTATTATATGCAATCTATTGTTTTGAATAAATTTCTACAGAGCAAAAAATGGAGCATTTTGATTCTGTGCTCTGGGAAGTTAACACAAACAGTGGGACATTTATACAGTGATATACAAAAATATACTTTGTTTTAGGTGCTCTGGGGGAATATGCTGAGCAAAACCAGACTCAGCTTCTATCCTCCCTCCCTCTGTTTACAGTGTAGTGAAGAGAATACACAATTCTCCTTATTGCATTTGATCAAATTTGCTTCTACCAAAGAGAGAAAGGTAACCTATCTTTTTATTGAGCAGCTAGTAGATGGCAGAGATTTTGTTACTAGATTATTTTCATGCATTATATAATTTAATTTTTAATACTTTCAATTTATTTTTTATAATAATAATAGGGACAGGAGGCAGAGAAATTCTAGGCAGAAAAATGCGGGTCCCTGGCAAAGTCCCACTCTCAAGCCAAAAAGCCTGAGACTGTGGCCCAAAGTGAGAACTTCCATCCCTGTTTTCCTGCTTAAATGTTGCCTTTTCCAAATGCACCCATGACCCTGCCCTGTCCCCCATCCAGTGCCGATAAAAACCCCAGACTCAGCCAGCAGCAAGGAGAAGCACCTGGATATCAGAGACTACAGCTGGATGTCAGAGAGAAGCAGCTTGAAGTCAGAAGGACAGCCTGACGGCATAACTTTGGAGAAGAATCTGGCTGGAGATGGCTGAACTTCAGGGGAAGATTACCTTCTCACCCATCCCTTTTTCAGCTTCCCTTCCTGATGAGAGCCATTTTCATCAGCAATAAAATACCCTGCATCTACCATTCTTCAGTTTGTTTGCACAACTCATTTCTCTTGGATGCTTGACAAGAGCTCAGGAGCCATGACTGAGGATAGGAAAGGCTGACATACTGACACTTTGCCTTTGCTGGTGGAAGGCAGAGGGCCCATTGATCTGTTAACACTTAAGGTATTCATGGACAGCAGAGCTAAAGGAGCACTGTAATACTCGCCACTGGGGCTTCAGGGATTTTGGGCATCCTCCCTAGACACTGCCACAGGGCCCGCACAGAGTTTGCTCCTTCCAGGGCCAAGAAGCACTCCCCCAGCTCCTGTACCCACTCACCTGTGTGCTCCCTTCTGTGACGGGTGGAACACAGTGGGTTTGAGTGAGTGGAGTTCACCTCTGCTGGCACTGGAGTGGCTGGCTGGTTCTAGCACTCCTGCACTCCAGTTCCCAGCTTGTTTTTTCTCATGCTCCCTCCCATGAGGTGTTGAGAGCTACAGGCTGAGTAAATGAGACACCCTTATTGCAAATCCCATGAAGGGGTCAGGTAAATATCTTTCTTCAATAATACATCTAGTTCCCTATGTGCTAGACATTGCGCTAAGAGTTTTAGGCACAGTATTTTAGTAATGTACATAAAAGGGGTTATTTACCACATTCTACAGAATAGGAAATTAAGGATCAGAGAGGTGCATTGATATCCCCAAGATAATATTTCACATGGTACGTGATATGAATCCCATTCCCATGCTATTTCTCCTGTTACTATGTGTAGCATACTTCTAGGATTATCTCTTCCAAAATAAGATGACTAAATAATATGACATAGATGTATGCCTAAAAACACATTCAGCAGGACCCTAATGGCACAATGTTATTGGTGCTTTGGAAAATACATTTTTCTCGGCCAAATAAGTTTAGGTGCAAGGTAGAAAGTCACAAATATCTCTTTACCATTACACTTCCCAGAGCCTATCATATGTTGATTTGTTATGCAGATTTCCAAGAGAACATGGTATGCAACATCTTCTAAAGTTATTTGATTACAGAGACATTCATTCATGGGGCAGAAGGAGGGGAAAGGAAGAGGAGTTGGTCAACAGGAAGCAGGTGGTTGGCTAGGCAGTTATGATGAGTGAGGGATCTGGGATCTCATTGTCCAAATGCAGTGATCTGGTGAGTTTCAGCTCCTTGAGACTATTTGGGGAGGCCTGATGGTTGGTTTCCTGAGAGAGAAACTCAGTTAAGACAAATTCAACTTTCTCATGTTTTAAGACTGAGAGGATTAACTTCTATGTTTATTCAAAGACACCCTAAACATCAGCTCTACTGGGCTATTACGTCAGTTTCAATTGAAGTTGGGGAGGGGAGCTCTCTTGTTATGTCTTCCTCAGCCCATAATAGTAATAGTGTAGCATCTTCCACAGGTAGATGGGTGTTTTGAAAACATCTACAATTTAACTCTCTTTATATCTGTTAGGAGTCAGAATTGCAGCAATAGAAAGCACCTTTAGCTAATTTGAATAGACACTAGTTGCACTGAAAGGATATTGGAGAGCTTAGACACTACTGAAAAGATGGGAGAATGAGGTTTGGGACTATGTATATTAGGCCAATGCAGAACTGGTCAGGGAACCCTGTGCCATTGTGACCATGAGGTCCTGTTTGCTGATGTTTATCACACTGGTCTTGTGGCTCTTGGCATTGTCAGTAGCACTGCTGTCACCAAGATTTAGAAATTCAGTCCTCCTACATTTACCACTAGAAAGACAAAATCCCTCCTGGTTCCTAGGACTCTAGGGTCAGTTCATCCAATACAGAAACTTGAGCTTCTGTGCCTAGTTTATGGCTACAAAGGAAGCTTCAGAAAATAAGTGTCTGCTATTTCTGTCTTTCATAAGTTAGGAGGCAGTTTTTGCTTCATAAGGGACATTGTTCAGAAATGGATAGATGAAAGGATGCTGAAGAATTTCTCACTCTTTTTATAATTTTTCAATTTAAAACATGCACTTTTCTTTTCTCATTGAACCATACTTGACCTTGTAAATTTGTATGACCATGTTTTTGAGGAGATAAGATTAGGATCTGAAACATATGTGATCAATAAACATTTGGTACATAAGTATCCATAAAGTTCCAATACATAGCCAGGGCCATATTATAAGTATCAGAGTTGGGATACAAATACAAATCTCTTTATTTCTACTCTGGATTTTTGATCTCCTCATAGAAACATAATTATACTGGTTGTTTATGTCAGTACATTTTTATACTACTTAGAGAAAAATTAAAGATGCAAATGCATTCTAGACATGTGGAAAAATACTAGCATTCTCAGTTAGATGTGAACTTATTAAGCAGCATGATTTTCTTGCAATATTTGTTACTAGCCCAAAATTGACAGAAAAGAATAAATCATTTGCTAAATCACCACGTTGGCATGGTTTAGTTTATTGGATACAGAGGGTAGGAAGCAAAGAAAACCCTTGGATTCCATGATGATTAACACAGAACATAATATGTTTAACACTGTGTGCAAAGCATTGTCTTTTAGAATTAAAGGGTAGTCCCACAAGGAAAGGTAAGGCTCAGAAGGGTCAGATTGACATGAGCTACCTGAAAAATAAACATAAATTTGTTGCCCAGAATGTTTTCTCCATCTTAGAGTTTTAAAATATTCTAAAGTTATTTCCAGCATCCATTATGGAAGGTAAATGTAAATAAGAAATTTAAAATAAAAACAGTTGTATTCTAAAATCATTTAGTCAAGGGACAGTCAATGCTTTAATTTTAAAATGATGCAAAAAAAAAAAAAAAAGAATAACCATGAAAGAGATATAATGCAGGAGATAAGGAAATATATCAGTGATCTGATGACAGACAGCATCAGAAACTCAAATCCTAGCTTCTCAGCCCAAATTTAGTAAATAAAAACCACAGCAATGAAACAGCTAGCTCTGTTTGGGAACTCAAAGCTCACTTAAGCTTGGGAACATTCCCACTCATGTTCTTTCTAGTAATTCATCAGTTCCCCTATTGAAGCCCTTTCCATGGCCCCCATGCTGGCATTTCTGAATCACATCTGAGCAACCAACAACTTTCTAGGGAGAAAAAATAACTATTATTAAATTTGGTCTGGATTAATGGTGTGGATGAGTTTGTATCACTTCACTTGCTCTCCATTTTCTATCTTCTTTTGTCTAACTCTGCATATTGTGTTTTATTTTCCCTGATAATAAAAATTGAATTTTATGTGCCCTTTATGTAGTAGGAGCTGGGTTTTATGTGCATCATTTTATTTAATCTATAGGACAACAATGTGGGTAATTATTATCTTCACTAAACAGGTAAGAAAACAAAACTAGTGAATTTAAGTGGCATAATCCAGGTCACACAGCTAATAAACTCACAAAACAGGATTTGAATCAGCCAGCTCTGGCTAACTCAAAACATCAACCAATTGTGCCACTATAGTAATAATAGCTATTTATTGAGTGAGCTCTAGCTAGCTAGCTATTGTAGTTATTGTAGGTTGAGAAATAAAGAAGGCAAGAGAATGACAAGGAAGACTGATCACTAACATGTACAATATGCTGTTTTCCTGCCTGCGGAGTCTCCCCACTTTCATTGCTGAATAATTCCTATTTATACTTAATGACTTAATGCAGATATCACTACCTCTATTTTCACTAGATGGTTCTCTTTTCTGTACTTACATTTACTATAGTATTTGTCATAATTAATTGTTATTCACTAGGTATTAACTTATAAACTCAAACTATCAGCTTCTTGGGAACTATGACTGTATCTTATCTCCTTAGCAAGAGGCAAATTGGACGGCCTCTTGAGCAAAGAATAATAACTGGTCACAGACTTGGTTGTCTCTTACATGGGATTCTAATATTGGGCTCCTTCATTTGGGGATGCAGTTACATACTCTAGTCATTTCACCATATCAAAAGTGGCAACTTATGGCTGAAAGTAACACTACCCTTCTATAGTTATTTTTATTGAATTTTGAAGGTTTATGGGGGACCTAATATTCTTCATCATTCTATATTCAACATTTATAATACCATCCTGGCCTCTGTAAGTATTTGAGCATGCTACTTCTGCTCTAGATATTCTTCCATTAGCCTAACTATGAATTTGTATATTGGCCAAGCAATGGGTTAACTAATTTGGTTTAAATAAAATTTGGATTCAATCCCAGAATCATTCACTTATTTTTGACTGATTCATGCTCTTATATTTATGTTCCTAAACTATCATTATTACAAATGCAGGGACTTCATCAATATAATTTCCTTCTCAATAGTGAACAATAGTAATATAAAAAAAACAAGTAAACAAAACTGAACTGAATGTGCTGTATTGAAAATGATCTCCCTCTTTAGGACTGCCATCATATTATTACAGATTTACTCTGTCTTAAGTAAATATATCTGAGATTAAGTTACAAAGTAATATTATTTCAAATGATTGACATGCCTTAAAAATGAACACATTGTTTATAATTCAACGATCCCCCATTCTCCTGGAAGATAGAGTCTTTCAAACCCTTCTGTATTGGAGATAATGTTTTATATACCCCTGGTAAGACTCTGCTTTTTCAAAGGTAAACTATTTATGTGTTAACATAAGGATGATAAGATTGTTCACTGCTGATTCGGTAAAGTTGAAACACAATGATGCTGTGGTGGTGGTTGACATGAATGATTATTATGATTGTCAGTATGGTTTGTGAGCCATCCTTGTTTCCTGAAATTCAAGCTCTCATCAATAGTTAGGCCCATTTCAAGTTTAACTTAATTTTTTTCTTTAGTCATAATTCCAGTAACATTTTTTAGGAGCTAAGTTTTAATACCAGTTCATGTCCCGAGCTGGTGGAAAATTATGCTTGTCTTACAGAATACCGTAAATCTGAGAAAAATGTTAGGGTTTAACCAAAAGTGGTGTCCTTTCCTTTGAAACTGAAATTTTTCTTACATTTTATCAAGAACGAAGGCATATTAGATGTGGTAATACAATGTGTTAATTTTGAACTCGTGTATATATACATATATATATATATATAGAGAGAGAGAGAGAGAGAGAGAGTTGTTGTTAGAGTTGTATGTTTGAACGTGACATTTAAAATCTTTAAAGAAAATTGACAAAAAAAGCAAGTTTCTTCTGGCTTGATTGTGAATTATCATTTCTATCTACTGATAATATTCAGGTTTCAAATTAAACCATTTTCAAACTAAACCAATGTGTTCTTTAGCCCGATGCTTAGGATTCTTGTGTTTTTGTTCAGTTTCTCCAAGGTATGCCTTCTTTATGTAATGCTTTGGAGTTTGAAGCATGACCAAAATAATCATTATGATTCATGTCATATAACTACTTAAAAATAATAACTTTTTTCCTGTCTCCTAGAGAGAGGGCAGGCAGCTAAAAATGTACTACTTCTATGAAAGGCTCATGTGTAATGTAATAACATGGAGTCTGATTCTTCACTTACAGCTAAGCTTGGAAAGATATTAAATCCTTCAAAAATTTACATGAGAAAAAATTCTTTTGGGGCTACATTTGTTGGGGAAGAGAGAGATTGAAGACATGAGGAACCTCCCAGTGTTTCTTACTGGTACTTAGTTCGTCATTCTGATTCACTGGTTTACAAGAGGACTGGAAGCAGGCCAAAATAAAACATTAAGAAAGTATTAATGTAATAAGGTTTAAATACCAGTTAGGAAAATAAAAGCTGTTTGAGTAAAGTGTTAGCTTTTAAGCATTTACCTACGCATAATCAAACAGGATCATGAAGATACAAAGACATTTTAAAATTAACTAGAGAATTATGGAATCATTTCAGGAAAATAAAATTGACTTCGTCACATATATATTATGTGTCTACTCAATATAAACCACCATGCTGACTAGTACAGGCACTACCTGGGATATAATTGGCACTATCACCAAAAGTGCCCTTTCTGACGTAATTTACAGTAGTTTACCTTGACATAGATTACATCTATTTTACATATTTCATGAAAATATTGGTTTTATTTTATAGTTACAGGGTAATATATGAGCCTTTTAGCACAATTTGTTGGTAGTGATAGCATAGGACCCGTTTTTTATAAGCATGCTTCATATTTTATTTATGAGATCCCCTGTTGTGTAACATTTGTCTCACAGGTAGCCTTTCATCATGGTTAGAGTAAACAATGATGTGATGGGCATTCACTAAAAGTGTTGTGTTGAAAGGCAAACACATTACTGAAGGTTTTTTTTTTTTTTTTTAATACAGTGGCTACATATATTCCAACACAGAGTCTACCAAATTTAAGTTTAATCTATCTGGAATTAATTTTGGTATTTGTTTTAAAACAAGGACCTTACTGCTTTTTTCTATAGTAAGAAAATTAACCTAGGAACAGTAGGAAGTTCTTGTTTCCTTTGGTGATCTGCAATGTCACCTTTATACTAATTTAAATCCTGTACTTACGTGAATTTAAATTTGAATGAACCTGTCTATTCTTGTTTTAATTATTGTGGTTTCAAGCTTAGTTAATATTGAATGAATTAATTCACACACTAAAATAACATTTTAATTTTTTTTTGTTCCCGATCCTTTTCCAGATGATGCAGAAGGTCAGACAGGGATATGCTGGAGCCCATGCTTAATTCACAGCTGCTGTAACACCTACCAAATATAGCTATGTCACTTCTTGAAATAATTTCACCTGCTATATTCTAAAAGCATGCCGTTTGCTTTTCATAACGCACAGAAATTTTAAGCCTGGGTAGAAAGCTTTCTTTAGTCTATTCCGTGTAAGAACAAAAGTGGGAAGAGTAGTAAAACCTTATGCAAGTTTTCATCTTGTATTTCTTAATGTTGTTTGAAACATAAAGGTGATGTGACATGGTGGATAAGTGAAGCAGCATTTGAGTTTCAATTTAACTGCATCCTAGTGTGTGTGGCTTTGGTTAATCTTAACTTCTATGGGCCTCATTTCCCAGTAAAGTGGAAGTATCAATAGGTTCTTATAGCATAGAGTATTTCCAAGTAAGCACTCAAAGAAGGTAGTTATTCTTGTTGTTATTATGTGCCTTTAAATTCCCAAGTCATCATAGACAAGGGAAATATAGGTTATAGGACAACAATTATTCTTCTAAACATGAAAGATGGGTTTGATGGTGATGGACTCCTATTAGCAACAACAGAAAGAAGATAGGGAAAATTGTTGTTTTTCAAGTTGGACATTTATTTTCTGCTTTAAGAAAATCCATTATATAATCACTTCACAAGAGTGCAATTTTAAAGTATTTAAATGTGTGTCTTTGTCTGTGTGTTATAACAAAAAAGAAAATATGTAGTGGCTTGGTGGGGAGAAAAAAAGGACAAAAGGGTTAAGTGTGTTGAGTCTGTATCTGAAGTTTAAAAAACAAAGGGCAGATATTTCTGATATATTTAAGATATGTCATATTTTGACCTAAACTTGTACATTCAGAATCCTTGATGCAATTTTTCTAAGAGTGCAGGTGTTATGATTAAAATAAAAAAAAGAAAAGATGAAAAAAGAAGGGGAAACAAGAAAAAGGAAAGAACAAAAAGAGGAATGCTTGCATATGTATTTGCCTGGGTAAATCAGGCTGGCCAGGCTTTCAGTCAGGTCTCAGCTCCTGGTCTAGGCTGCCATATTTATAGGAGCTGGGACTTGGCATCTCTGCCCTACTTTGTCGACGAGTCTTCAAATCTCAGTCCCCTGAGCCTTGGGACAGCAGAGAAAGCAACTGAGCTGCATGCTCTGCTTGTGATGTGAAAAAATAAACCCTTGACCAAAGACACTGGCTGCAAAGTCACTAGTCCCGCCCCTAGCTCTGCGGAGCTCCTGTCAGCTTTGATTAGCTTTTCTGACTGTGAGATTCTCCCGCTCTGTAAACTGTTCCGTCCCCTCGGCCCTCCTTGCTACTACTACAGTTGGCTCCCTTTATTGTTTGATGAGCTGTCACAGCTGGCTGATCAGACTGCCACCCAATCATCTTCCCTTTTACTCAGGCCCCTGACTGACCTTGTTCTGTCTTTGCCTTTCCTGTCCCTCTGATCCTCTGGCAGTTGAATCGCCTACCCCTGCTGGTTGATCCCACTGCTTGTCTAATCAGCCCATTAGACAGTTTGATTAGCTGCTCCTACCTCTCACCCTGCCAGCTCTTCCTGCGGCTACCAGCTGTGCTCAGGGCCTGCTAGTAACTAACCATCAATTCCTTCTGACCCTCCATTAGTGCTGCTGGCTGATCGCCTTAATACTTGTTCTCAGTAACTCTCTGATCTCCTGTTGCCTCTCTCCATCTTAGTCTTCTGATTAGCCTCTGATGTCTTTCTTTCTCTGTTCTATGAAAATTTCTTGCTATTAATTGAACCACTCTGGTATCCTGTGCCGGGCACTTTTTAGCCTTTGAGGTTAGATGACTGTCTTTGGCAAGTGACATCATTTCAGTGCAGTCAAAGTTCAAGTGCCCACTTCATGGCTCCCCCGAGATGTCAACAGCTGCTGTTGCATCTGACTTAATATCGTGAGCTGTATCCATGATTCCATCACTCTTCCTGGGGTAGCCTGAATCCTAGCATTTTTTCACTAGGTGTTGAAGTATTTCCTGAGCATAATCTTCCTCCTGACCTTCGCTCTGAGTAATAATTATTTATGGTAGTCCCAGGGCCAGAGTGAAAACCTATTTGGATTCAAAGTCCATAGGTTCACCGTTTACCTGTGCGACCTTAAGCAAGTGACTTAACCTCTCTTTGGGCCTTAATTTCTGAATTTCTAAATTTATTTCATGTATTCATTCAACTAATGGCTATTGAGTAACTAGTACAGTTAGGCATTGAGCTTAGAGTCTCCTGTAAACAAGACATTCAAGTTCCCTGAATACCTAGGGTTTACATACAAGAATGAAAGCACTAAACATATCAGAACACAGACAACAGAACTCCAAATGTGGCAAATGTTGTAAGAAAATACAGTAGGGTAATGGAATTGAAAAGGATGAGATGGAAGGGTTAATTTAGATGGACTAATTGAAAATGGGGTCTTTGAGAAGACAATATTTGAGCTAGTATCTAAAAGATTAGAGGAAGGCAGCCACGTGGGATTACCTAGGGAAAAGATGTAATGGGCAGATATAAACAAATGCAAAGGTCTCAACAAAGTTTTGTGTATCAGAGGGACATAGGAAAGCCACTGTGTCTAAAACAGTGAATA
Source organism: Pan troglodytes (assembly GCF_028858775.2). NCBI lineage: Eukaryota > Metazoa > Chordata > Mammalia > Primates > Hominidae > Pan > Pan troglodytes. The sequence continues at coordinate 160,159,940 of NC_072402.2, read as the reverse complement.
ACAGAGATTGCTATGAAGTAAAGTCAAAGAAGTAGGCAAGGGCCAGAACATATCGGCCCAGGAATGCTACAGTAAGGAGGATGGGTTTTATTCTAATTGTAATGGAAGTGTTAGTGGGGATCTAGTCTAAATAAGCACTGTCCAATAAAACTTTGTTATGATGAAAATGTTCTATATCTGTGCTGATATAGATTCCATTCGACATTCAAAATAGAGACAGTGGGACTGAGGAACTACATATTTTATTATTTGTAATTTAAATAAAAATTATATTAGTTTTAAATTAAAATTTCTAATCTAATAAAATTTTCTTTTGATAATTGAATTTAACCAATTTAATTAAAATCCATAATTTAATAACAATTAAAAATTAATCAAATGGCCAGGTGCGGTGGCTCACTCCGGTAACCCCAGAGCTTTGGGAGGTTGAGGTGGGAGGATCACTTCAGGTCAGGAGTTTGAGACCAGCCTGGCCAACACTGTGAAACCCTGTCTCCACTGAAAATACAAAAAGTACCTGTGTGTGATGGCGGGCACCTGTAATCCCAGCTACTTGGGAGGCTGAGGCAGGAGAATCACTTGAACCAGGGAGGCAGAGGTTGCTGTGAGCTGAGTTTGTACCACGTTACTCCAGCCTGGGAGACCGAGTGAGACTCTGTCTCAAAAAAAAATTATAATAAATAAACGGTTAAATATAAATCACACTATGTGCTAGAGATGAGGACTACTCTAGAGAGTTAAGGGTTGCCTTAGATAAATAATTTTCAATATGTACCTCAGAATACTCTTGGTTCACGGAGGGTCCACCTCAAGGAAGCAATGAGTCAAAGAGAGTTGGATTTATGGCCCCCTCATTTTTTCTTAAGCTATGGAAGTTCTACTTTTCTCTGCTTTATTTATTGGGTTTTTCAAGAGATCTCATTTAGAAAAGTATAGGCTACTTAAAAACACTGGAAAGCACTCAACACTGGATTGACAACAGCGGTGATGTCAGAGTGATATAGATTTAATTAAGAGCTTGATCACTTGCTAACTTACAGAACACAAACAAAATATTTTACTTTATTTTTATTATCTGTAAAAAGAGATATAAATAGTAATACCAATGTTATAGGTCACCTGTGTTGATTAGATGATGTAATCCAGGCAGAGTGCTTAGCAGAATGCTAGACCTATATCATGTGCTCAGCAGATATTAACCTCTACAGTTACTGTTATTCTGAGGTTAATCAGTCCAGAGGGTTTGTGCCCCTAGTCATATATAACTGGAAAGTCAGCTAGCTTGATAATCTAGCTATAATATAATATAATATAATATAATATAATATAATATAATATAATACAATATAATGCAATGCAATATAATATAATATAATATAATATAATATAATATAATATAATATAATATAATATAATATATTAGCTAAACCTTACTATTACCTTATTCAAGGTCATACAACTATGAAGAGTGTGAGTTGAAATTTGAATTTGGTTTACTGTGATTCTAGCATTAGTGATACTAACCACTGAGCATTCATCTGTAAAATATAACTTCAGAGTTATACCGTAAACATATTCTTTAAATCAATACATTTTTTTTTGTTTCTGAGACGGAATTGTTGACCAGGCTGGAGTGCAATGGCATGATCTCAGCTCACCACAGCCTCTGCCTTCCGGGTTCAAGTGATTCTCCTGCCTCAGCCTCCCGAGTAGCTGGGATTACTGGCATGCACCGTCATGCACAGCTAATTTTGTATTTTTAGTTGAGATGGGATTTCACCATGTTGGCCAGGCTTGTCTTGAGCTCCTGACCTCAGATGATCCACCTGCCTCGGCCTCCCAAACTGCTGGGATTACAGGTGTGAGCCACCATGCCTGGCCAAATCAATAAATATTTAATCCAGTAAAGGCAAAGGAATTAAATTAATTGCAATTTGTAATTAAATCCAAATTGCAAAGGAAGCATGGTGAATAGTTATGAGAGGATTCTAATAATAATGAGAGGCTACTGCTATTTTAGTAATTTAAGCTCCTTTCAAATGATTGCAAAGAAACAACTGCTCTATATTATATTCTAGAATTTAGTGCAAAAATGCTCAGCTGGGGCTATGACGGTTGTCTTCAGACAATTCTGATGTTTACCTCCCACTAAGAATCCCTGCTACTCTTGTTGATTGGATAGGTAGCTTACAGGAGCATTCATTTGTTCAATCATACCATAACTCTATCACATGAATACTATTATTATTTCTATTTTATGTTAAATTAAGATAATACCTTAAAAGGTTAAGCGACCCATTTAAGGTCACATAGCTAGGAAGTATTTGACCTAGCATTTGAATGCAGTGACTGTGTGGGAGAACAAACTCTGGAGCTAGAGAGAGGAGTCAGTGTCTTAACTTATACAATGCAAACATGTATTGTCATATGGATTGTAATTAAATTAGTCAAATTCAATTATTGAAAAAAAACTTAACCTGTTAAGTGACTGCAATAATTAAATAGGATCAAGTGGTAAAACCCTTTCTGGTATTTTTGAACTGAAATTTCAAATTGCATAGAAGTTACCCTTTCTCTAGAAATAACCGGTTAATTGGAAAGTGTGCAAAGCAGAGAGTGACAGAATTGATGTATCTCTAAAGCTGATGGAATAGGCAAGCTATTCAATGGGGTCCCTTGTCCTGGACTCTGCTTCTTAGTTTGTAAAGGGTTGATACACTCAGGAGAGAAAACATCTTACTTATGACCACCCTCAATTGCCAACATAAGCTAAGTTGAGCTTTTATGACTTAAGCAGTTGCATCAATACTATTAATCCCAACAAAAATCTTAACAAATCCAGATTATATAATATACAAAACTCCCCAGCCTTTAACTGGGTTTCTGTTAAACCCTGACAATTTAGAACACAGAGCACTTAACAAAAAAGGTAATTCATAATAGCTCAAGCTTAAAAACAAAAACTGACACCCTTAAACAAGGCGTTATTTTTTGATATTTATTTCATGAATACTTGTTGAAGCCCCCAGGTATCAAATAGTTCTGTTAGGTGCTCGAGATACAGAACAGAGCAGATGAAGTTCCTATATTCATGAAATGTACATTCCAATAGGTCAGATGAACAGTAAACAAAAAAGTAAAAGTATTACTAATATATAGTAATGATTAATTATAGGAAGAAAATTACAGCATTGTAAGTGGTTATATGGTAAGGGTATTTTGGACAGGGAAGTCAGAGAAAGTTGCTCTTAGGAAATGGCCTTTGCCTGAGGATTTGATGAAGTGAGGAAATTGCTGTATGAACTTCTGGGAGAGGATCTTTCAAGGTATAGGATAGACAGCGGGTGAAGGAGTTTTAAGGAGGAATGAACTTGGGCATTTGATTGAAAATAAAGAAGCCAGTGTGCCTGGAGCCCAGTGAGCTGGGTGAAGAATAGCAGGAGACAGCACTGGGGAAATAGATGTCCTTATAAACCATGTTGAGGGCTTTAGATTACTGTCTTCTTGGAGGGCTTTGAGTAAGAGGAATGACATGATTAGATTTACATGATGAAAACATTATTTTGTTGCTAGATGGAAAATAACTGCAAGGAGGCAAATGTGGGAGCAAGGAAATTAGAAGGTTATTATATTAGGCTTGTCTAAAAAAGAAGATGGTTTGGACAAGAAGGGAGCTGTGACAGTGATGAAAAGTGGTCAGATTTCAGATATATCTTGAAAGTAGTGAACACAGAACTTACTGATGGATTACAAGTGGTTGTGAAAAAAAGGGGAATCTAGAAATAGTTCACTAAATGAATATAGCAAATGAAAATTTACTGAAGAGGCCTTTCCAGGGATTACTTTAAGCACTTTGCACAGAACATGGAGTTGAACAAATAAAAATTTCTAATAAGTGTTAGGAGTGATTTTTATTTTTATTAGCATTACTTCACAAGTATGTATTAAACCCCAAATAGGTGAATGTGTCAGGTGCTATTCTCTTTCCTACAATAAACACAAATATCAAAAACCAGCTTACCTCATGATGTTTATACAGTGGTTAGCAGCTCTTCTCATGCTTCTGTGAGTCTTTTTCTTAACAGTTTACTTTTTGTAGCAAACATCTTACATATTTTACCTGTTCCTCTTTAATCTTATTTTTATCCTAGGCTTGTTTCTAAATCCACCATATTCATTATTTCTACTATATTCAAACACTTTTGTTGTTTATGGAAGCTTTGATTTATATAAAGTTATCCTCTGCTACATTTAATATTCTTTCCACCAATTTGACATATCAATCATGTTACATTAATTCAATAAAATATTACACATCCATTAAAAAGAATAAAGTAGATTAATATAAACTAACATCCATAGATATTTTAAGTTAAAGAAGAGAAAAAGGAAACATAAAATAATAAAATATAAATATGAATACTGTAAAATAAAGAATAAGGCTGGATGCGGTGGCTCATGCCTGAAATCACAGCACTTTGGGAGGCTAAGGAGGGAGGATGGCTTGTGGCCAGGAGATTAAGACCAACCTGGACAACATAGTGAGATCCAATATCCACAAAAAATTATTTTAAATTAGCTGGGTGTGGTGGGCACACTGGTAGTCCCAGATACTCAAGAGGTTGAGGTAGGAGGAGCATTTGAGCCCAGGAGTTGGAGACTACAGTGAGCTATGATTGGGCCAGTGCTCTCTAGCCTGGATGACAGAGTGAGACCCTGCCTCAGAAAAATTTTTTTAAATAATAAAATAAATAAAGAATAATTAATCTAACTTCTATATCTATCAAAATAGGCCGGATTATAATTGGAAATCAACAACCCCAAAATCTCAGTACATTGAAACAACAGTCTAGTTCTTTCTCATGCCTCATATCCATCACAGAGTGCTAGAGAATGCTACACTTTGTTGTCCTCAGTACAAGGACTAGGGCCTATGGGGCAGGGGATTAAAGAAAACATTCCATTTATTTTCAACTATATATTTCTCTTTAATTTAACATATATCAAGGAAAACAACATTCAGGAAATATTTTGCTATTGAAAAATATTTTAGTGGTGTTTTAGACATGAAATCCTTGCCCATGCCTATGTCCTGAATGGTATTGCCTACGTTTTCTTCTAGGGTTTTTATGGTTTTAGGTCTAACATTTAAGTCTTTAATCCATCTTGAATTAATTTTTGTATAAAGTGTAAGGAAGGGATCCAGTTTCAGCTTTCTACATATGGCTAGCCAGTTTTCCCAGCACCATTTATTATAAAGGGAACCCTTTCCCCATTGCTTGTTTTTGTCAGGTTTGTCAAAGATCAGATAGTTGTAGATATGCGGCATTATTTCTGAGGGCTCTGTTCTGTTCCATTGGTCCATATCTCTGTTTTGGTACCAGTACCATGCTGTTTTGGTTACTGCAGTCTTGTAGTATAGTTTGAAGTCAGGTAGCGTGATGCCTCCAGCTTTGTTCTTTTGCTTAGGATTGACTTGGTGATGTGGGCTCTTTTTTGGTTCCATATGAACTTTAAAGTAGTTTTTTCCACTTCTGTGAAGAAAGTCATTGGTAGCTTGATGGGGATGGCATTGAATCTATAAATTACCTTGGGCAGTATGGCCATTTTCATGATATTGATTCTTCCTACCCATGAGCATGGATTGTTCTTCCACTTGTTTGTATCCTCTTTTATTTCATTGAGCAGTGGTTTGTAGTTCTCCTTGAAGAGGTCCTTCACATCCCTTGTAAGTTGGATTCCTAGGTATTTTATTCTCTTTGAAGCAATTGTGAATGGGAGTTCACTCATGATTTGGTTGTTTGTCTGTTACTGGTGTATAGGAATGCTTGTGATTTTTGCACATTTATTTTGTATCCTGAGACTTTGCTGAAGTTGCTTATCAGCTTAAGGAGATTTTGGGCTGAGATGATGGGGTTTTCTAGATATACAATCATGTCATCTGCAAAGAGGGACAATTTGACTTCCTCTTTTCCTAATTGAATACCCTTTATTTCCTTCTCCTGCCTGATTGCCCTGGCCAGAACTTCCAACACTGTGTTGAATAGGAGTGGTGAGAGAGGGCATCCCTGTCTTGTGCCAGTTTTCAAAGGGAATGCTTCCAGTTTTTACCCATTCAGTATGATACTGGCTGTGGGTTTGACATAGATAGCTGTTATTATTTTGAGATACGTCCCATCAGTACCTAATTTATTGAGAGTTTTTAGCATGAAGGGTTGTTGAATATTGTCAAAGGCTTTTTCTGCATCTATTGAGATAATCATCTGGTTTTTGTCATTGGTTCTGTTTATATGCTGGATTAGATTTATTGATTTGCTTATGTTGATCCAGCCTTGCATCCCAGGGATGAAGCCCACTTGATCATGGTGGATAAGCTTTTTGATGTGTTGCTGGATTCAGTTTGCCAGTATTTTATTGAGGATTTTTGCATCGATGTTCATCAGGGATATGGTTCTAAAATTCTCTTTTTTTGTTGTGTCCCTGCCAGGCTTTGGTATCAGGATGATGCTGGCCTCATAAAATGAGTTAGGGAGGATTCCCTCTTTTTCTATTGATTGGAATAGTTTCAGAAGGAATGGTACCAGCTGCTCCTTGGACCTCTGGTATAATTTGGCTGTGAATCCATCCAGTCCTGACTTTTTTTGGTTGGTAAGCTATTAATTATTGCCTCAATTTCAGAGCCTGTTAAAAATATGGAACTCTTCACAAATTTGCATGTCATCCTTGCGCAGGGGCCATGCTAATCTTCTCTCTATCGTTCCAAAGCAATGGCAACAAAAGCCAAAATTGACAAATGGGATCTGATTAAACTAAAGAGCTTCTGTACAGCAAAAGAAACTACCATCAGAGTGAAAAGGCAACCTACAGAATGGGAGAAAATTTTTGCAATCTACTCATCTGACAAAGGGCTAATGTCCAGAATCTACAATGAACTCAAACAAATTTACAAGAAAAAAACAAACAACCCCATCAAAAAGTGGGCACAGGATATGAACAGACACTTCTCAAAAGAAGACATTTATATAGCCAAAAGACACATGAAAAAATGCTCATCATCACTGGCCATCAGAGAAATGCAAATCAAAACCACAATGAGATACCATCTCACACCAGTTAGAATGGCAATCATTAAAAAAGTCAGGAAACAACAGGTGCTGGAGAGGATGTGGAGAACTAGGAACACTTTTACACTGTTGGTGGAACCATGAACTAGTTCAACCATTGTGGAAGTCAGTGTGGCGATTCCTCAGGGATCTAGAACTAGAAATACCATTTGACCCAGCCATCCCATTACTGGGTATATACCCAAACTAATATAAATCATGCTGCTATAAAGACACATGCATACGTATGTTTATAGCGGCACTATTCACAATAGCAAAGACTTGGAACCAACCCAAATGTCCAACAATGATAGACTGGATTAAGAAAATGTGGCACATATACACCATGGAATACTATGCCACCAGAAAAAACGATGAGTTCATGTCCTTTGTAGGGACATGGATGAAGCTGGAAACCATCATTCTCAGCAAACTATCACAAGGACAAAAAACCAAACACCACATGTTCTCACTCATAGGTGGGAATTGAACAATGAGAACACATGGACACAGGAAGGGGAACATCACACACCGGGGCCTGTTGTGGGGTGGGGGGATGGGGGAGGGATAGTATTAGGAGATATACCTAATCTTAAATGATGAGTTAATGGGCGCAGCACACCAGCATGGCACACGTATACATATGTAACAAACCTGCACATTGTGCACATGTACCCTAAAACTTAAAGTATAATAAAAAAGAAAAATATTTTTCTAAGCATTTAGCAAAGATTATATCTAAAAGTTATATAAAATAAGCTTTTTAAATTATGTTTTTGTCTATTTTACATTTATTTTCTCTATTAAAAATAATAAGGCTGGGCGTGGTGGCTCATGTCTGTAATCCTAGCACTTTGGGAGCCTGGAGCCCAGGAGTTCAAGACCAGCCTGGACAATATGGCGAAAATAAAAAATACAAAAATTAGCCAGGTGTGGTGGCACACACCTGTAGTCCCAGCTACTCAGGAGGCTGAAGTGGGAGGATCACTTGAGCTTGGTAGGCAGAGGTTACAATGGGCCAAGATAGTGACACTGCACTCCAGTCTGGACAACTGAGTGAGATCATGTTTCATCATCATCATCATTATCATCATCATCATCATCAATGTTATATATTACTTAAAGAGTAGTTCAATGGTTTAACATTATGATGAATGTTTGTGGCACACTGAATGTTTATAAGGACCAAGCCAATTTTTTTTTCCCTATACAAGCTTTACTTTCCCATTGAGTTTTTGAGAAAAAAGATCGATTGCCTTAATTTTCAAGCAAGTGTCCCTCAAAAAGAAGTGAGAACTTAAAAATAATGTTTCTTTTATGGCATCTAGCAAAATACTCTTCTCTTCTTCCTCAGCTGCAAAAGGGTCCTAATGTGGCTAATGCTAATATTCATGAAGATGAAAGATACATTTTTCTAGTCCTTTCTGTTGGTAAAGGCTGTATATATTTCATTTTCTGAATATGAGAAGAAAGTTTAGAGATAATAACGTAGTTATTAGCCCTCCTTTCTTAAAGACTTAATAGAAAAGGAGAGTCAACATATGTAGTGGAATAAATGAATAATAAATCCAATTATTTTTATATATACATACATGGCATATATGTATATATGAAATTAAATATATTTTTATATATACATATATGCCATGTATGTATATATAAAAATATAATTGGATTTTTATATTATATATGTATATATTATATATACATATATGGCATATAGGTATAAATAATAACAATTTGACTTATTAATTCGTTCAGTTCTTACTGTTAGAAAAGGTTCATTTTTAACCCCAGAACACTGCACCCTGCCTATCAGAGAAAGTAGGTCAAATATTCACTTTTGAAGCTATGTAGAGATAAAACTGCTAAATATGTAAAACATAGATAGAAAGCTCTCCATAATGCTTTTTCCTTATGATGTTTGGGAGTTGCTGATGACCAAACTCTTTAAAGAAATTACTGGATGCCCAAAGGCCTCTGAAAAACGCAGGAACCTTGAGAGGAACAGAGTTTGTTGTCTGGGGAATTCTGAAAGCTCTATTAAAATAGGCCTAAAACTGCCATTAGCATAAACAAGGTGTCACTGGGATTTTCAGTCTTTATTCCTTTTTTTTTTTTTCCTGAGTCATCTGTCAGACTGGCAAAGCGGTAAAATTTTATCTTTTCAGTACTTTTGATTCTCTCCCTACCTTCCATTTTTTCTTGTTGCCTGACTACATATATTGGCTCTCCTTTTCCATTAACTCTTTAAGAGAGGAGGGGTAATAACTACATTATTACCTCTAAACTTTCTTCTCATATTCAGAAAATATTGTATATTGCTTATTTTAAAAAATGTTGAGAATATATATTACTTACCAAATAAAACATGGATTGATTCTGAATTTACAAATTGAATTTTTTTTGTTATTTTAACATGCCATTCTTCTTAATATAACCCATAAATTGGATTTATTACTCATTTTCGCAAAATTAAATGACTGGATTCACCCTAGACTACTTAATGTTTCAGGGAAACTGCATTGAGCTCTATGTGCTGCATATTGTTGAACTCAATGCTTGGGGTACAAGGACCAGTAAGATGTAGTTTTACACTTAGAAGAATAATGTTTGAGTAGGGAAATATAGATAAAGAAGCCAAATGTAAAAAAAAGTGCTACACTGTAAAATAAAGTAGAGTATAATCTTGAAAGTTCAGGGAAACCTTCCTACATATATGAACCTGGAACTGACTGGGTTTTAGAGAACAAAAAGATTTCAGACAAAAAGTATCATCCAGAATTATTGACCATAAATCTTGACATCTAATTATCTCCCCTGCACCCACTCATGGGCATAAATGAATAAACTACATTGAATACCTTTTCAGACATTTTGTCATAATACTTATCATCAATCTTTTCAAAACTTTATTGTTTTAACTCCTTCTTCTGAATTACATTAGAAACTTTTCAGTACAAAAGCTCTTCAATAAGTCCAGTTTACATTTTTCATTCATATTCCACTGGTGTTTACAAAATGTCTTTTAGAAGCTTGAGACACTTTCAAAGGGACCAGTGGGAAATAGCTGTTTCACACTTGATTTATCATCACCACAAGTTCATTATTAACTCCAGAACACTGCACTCTGCCTATTAAAGTAGGTCAAAGATTCACTGTCTACAAGGATATGTAGGGATAAAACTGCTAAATATGTAAAACATAGACTGAAAGCTCTCCATCTTCCCTTTAGTCAAGGCTTCTATGTGATAATGATTATTTGAGGTTGCAAACAGGACACAAGGTTGTGGCAGAAGTAATTCATAGGGATTGGATGGGGCAAATAAATTGGAGGAGTATTTTTTACATATTAGTGTTCTTTTGTCATTCGATCTATTCAACAAATGTTTTTTGATTATCTGTGTGCATATTACCAATATCCGGTCTAGGTGATAGAAATAAAACATTGAACAAGACAGACAAATTTGTCTTCTTGTGGGATTTGTATTTTAGCCATTTAAAAATTACAGCAAATTAAATTTAAAAAGTAACATGACTTCAGATTAGTATAAAATGATATACATGTAGATTGGAGAAATTTTTTTTACTGTAATGGCTAGGTAGAATAAATATTTGCTTAAAATTTTGTACAGTATTCACTCCCTTCCTCCTATAGAGGAGCAATTCTGCATTTCATATAGTTTTAGTGAGAGATTGTACTCCACGTTCTAGTCTGGAAGCTAAAAGGATCAGATCCTCTCTTACTTCAATTTGACAGAGCCAGGGCTCAAAAATGTGAATTAGTTTAGTTAATTAGATAGTCCTGTTTGCAATTTTTAATCTTGATCAAAGGATGCAAAGATGTGGTAGGATACTTTTAGGAGTCATTCACTACATCAACTACAGCAATGATGCCCAAACTTTTCCTCTTAGGAAGAAACAGACTGTGTTTTCTGTTCCAAAGCTGTTTGACCTAACTTACATCTTTGTTTTCTAAGCCTGCATCTCCAAACTCCCACTTGCTCTATGAATTCATAGTATTGCTCAAATAGATATCCATCTGTGAAGCAGGTCCACTGTGTACTGGTTACTAACTTGTCTGATTTGGTGAGACAGAACACCCACACACAAAACAAGTTACATGAGGCAGATTTATTATCTAACTGAGAGGCAACAAGTGACAATAAAAGCCTAGGATTCAGGGCATGCCAGTCCCCCAAGGCTCAGGAAAGCTGCCCAGGTTGGATGGAGTCTTGTTTGAATGTACTGCACTTGCACTGCAGCTACAGGACCCTGGAAATCATCCCACCCTAGGTTTTATACGAGGGGAAGGAAAACATGACCCACTGGACTAAAACATTGAAGAGCAACTTGTTTCTAGGAGGAACTGGAACAGAGCCCTGGCTGTTCTAGTAAGTTTCTCCCTATCTTAGTGTGTCCAGAATTTAATCCTTCTGGTGGACTCTTGGTCTCCCTGACTTCAAGAATGAAGCTGTGGACCTCACGGTGAGTGTTACAGCTCTTAAAGGTGGTGCGTCCAGAGTTATTTGTTCCTCCCAGTGGGTTCGTGATCTCGCTGACTTCAGGAATGAAACTGCAGACCCTCGTGGTGACTGTTAACAGCTCTTAAAGTTGGTGCAGACCCAAAGAATGAGCAGCAGCGAGATTTATTGTGAAGAGGGAAAGAACAAACCTTTCAAAGCAGGAAAGGGGACTTAAGCGGGTTGCTGCTGCTGGCCGGGGTGGCCAGCTGTTATTTCCTTATTTGTCCCTGCCCATGTCCTGCTGATTGGTCCATTTTACAGAGCGCTGATTGGTCCATTTTACAGAGTGCTGATTGGTGTGTTTACAGTCGTTTAGCTAGACATAGAGCACTGATTGCTGCATTTTTACAGAGTGCTGATTGGTGCATTTACAATCCTATAGCGAGACACAGAGCGCTGATTGGTGCGTTTTTATAGAGTGCTGATTGGTGCATTTACAATCCTTTAGCTAGATACAGAGCACTGATTGGTGCATTTACAGTCTTCTAGCTAGACAGAAAAGTTCTCCAAGTCCCCACTTGACCCAGGAAGTCCAGCTGGCCTCACCTCTCATTAAGATGTTACATCCTCAGAACATTCTACAGTTGTACTTAAGAACTACAAACAGGAAAGGGGGATAAACTGGGTGAGTCCAAGGTCACCCAGAGAACTGTTCTGCAGTTTACCACTGATCCAGATGGCCCCCCTTAGCAAAGCTCTTCCATTTCCTATGCCCAATGACTTCCCCAGATTTGGAGTTGGAGATTGGTCTTGTCAGATTGATGTAACACCTGCACTGACATAATCTCTTTGCAACATCATTGAGCCATCGGCAGTATACATTTCACTAGGCCCAGAAGTACATTGGACTATCCATAAGCAAGGTGCTCAGGCCTGCCCAGAGCAGTGACCTAACACAGGATCCCAGTGATCCACGTAAGAGGTTACTAAAGTTGTCAAAAAAAGATCCTTCCAGTGGTCCCACTGTCTGCAGCCAGTGTACCTGCTTCTGTACCTCCTCTACTTGTGCTTCTACAACAACTGAAGTTTATCTAGGTACAGCAGAAGGTGTTGGCAATTGCATATACTCCTCCAAGTTGGGCTAAATAGATCTAGATCCATTCTGTTGCCTAAAACAATCTTCCCAAGGAAGTTGGGGATGTCTGTTGGGCTGGCAAGGCAGTGGCTGTGGAAGAAGCAATATTTACTATGGTCAGAAATAGGTTTTATATAATTTTTTCATGAGCATGGACTCCTGTATCTGGTATCAAAGAGCTCACAAAGGGCATGAACCCAGAGCCAGTTAGTAAGCCTGCCAGGCCAGTGGTGCATCTCATTTCCAGGGGTGATATCCAGGAGCACTTCCAGCATGCAGGATCCCACCATCCATCAGGCATGACATTGCTCATCCTATATTTGAGTCACCAATGAACCACTGAAACACCTGCAGAGAAAGATGTAACTTTCAGGTGTACACAGCAACCCTTCTCTCACTTTATTGTTCAGTGACACATTCATGGGTACAAAGGCATTGGAATTCACCAGCCAAGTCTTGAGTTAGTTACATGAACTTGGTTTTCTTAAAATATTGTCCATGAAGCCCCTACACAGAGGGCTAACAACAGTTCAGTCCTTGTTTTCATTTTCACCACTGGGACACTTCTTGTTCAGGTGATCAAATGAGCATAAAGTGTCAAAGTGCAAGCCTACCAAAGTTTTCTCAGTTATAGCTGTGACATTTTGGCATTGAGTCAGTTAAAACAGAGCACCTCTGATTCTCTTCCATGTGGTGGGTGCCAAATCCACACTGAAGCATGCACTGTGGCAATAGGAATGTGTGTGTAGTTTACCACTGACAGGATGAGAAGTTGCTGTTGTCTGTAACAGAGTAAGGTCTGAGATGGCAAATCTAACCCTTAGTCAGGCTACCCAAGGTGGCTGCTGCCTGGGAGAGCCTAATGAAAGTGTTGTGCCTCCAGGCCTCTGCTGCCACATCCTTGTAAAATAAAACAGATTTACAGATGAGTGCCCTACACTTCACCCCTCTTGGGGTTTTAGGTGTTTCTACTTATTGGATAGGGTTTGGGCTGGGTAGACATATTATCCAATTTTGTCTGTCCCAGTCCCCAGGTTACCACATCTGCAGGTACTCATTGTCTTTGTTGCTTGAGCCAGACCATTAAAACAGCCCTCCAGTTCAGAAAGGGAAGTCACATCCTGTACAAACACGACATGTTTGGTAATGCTGCCCACTTGACTGAAGGGTTTAGATTTCCCCAGCATCCCTAGAGAGTCCTGGCACTCTGGTATTCCTTGGTTCCATCCAATAACTCTATGGGATCCCACAGAGAGCAGTGACCGAGGGGAGGCATTGTTTTCAGATTAGACTTAGGGGTCCTGTCTGGGGTATTATGGTGGCCTGAACTGCAAACTGCCCCCCAGGACATGTACTCTAAAGGAAAAAAAGAAATAAATGGTTGGGAACACTGAGATGGGGATTTTCAGATGTAGCCTAATCAAGCATCTGGCTGGTTACCTCTACCCCAACTGAGGCCATTGTTTCTCAATGGGTGCTGCAGTGCCATGTTTCCCTCACATCATAGTGCAGAGTTTAGTGTCCATACTGCTCTAGTCAGATGGGGAACCACCCCACTAGCAGAACATCTTGATGCTCTTTCTTCAGTTGCTTTGCAAGTCGGATCACAAGCTCTCTTCCAGGGAGGACATGGTAGGCCTAGCATCCATATGAGTGATACACATTTGTCCTTTCCAGGTAGCAAGTTATTGTCATAGTCCTTGTCCCCATATAGGGGATCCTTTGATAGTCCAATCACTCAGTTGCTGTTCTCTTGACCACATGGCTAGGTTGTAGATAAAGGCCCATACATTGGTGAAAATGTAGCAAGATAGGCTGGTAAGTGGTGGCCTGTGTGGCCAACAGTGGTACATGTAGTTTGACCCTTGGGGCAGAATGTTCATGTTCAGCCTCAGTAAAAATATGGCCATTCACTCACCAGACGGGGGCTGCAGTCCAGTGGACCCTGTCTGCTTTTAGTTTTGTAGGGGCATCAGTGAATCATGCCATACCATCAGTAGGCAGAGGAGGAGCCAAAGCATCTCCTGAGGGTCACTCGGTCCATTCTAGAAAGCTAGCCATTTATTCATGGAGCCCACTGCTTCCCTGGAATTCTAGCTCAAGCCAACCTTAAATGTATGCTTTCCATTTGATAAGTGGGCTCTGCCAAGCCTGTCCAGTTTTATTGGTGAGGTTTGTAGGCAAACACATAAAAATAGGCAGTTCGTATTGCAGCAATCACGTGGCATTCTGGCCATAAAACATTCTCTTTTTATCAATGCCCAATAGTGAGCAAGGAGCTGCCATTCAAAAGGGGAGTATATCTGTTGGCTATATCAGGCAACTTACAAAGTGCTACGGCAGCCCAATGGCAGTTTTCTGTTGCCCCAGATGACAATCAGTATGCACACAAGTTGCAGACTTCTGTAATTCCAATGGGCTAGCAGACTCTGAAAGTTGCAAAGGCAGTGCCTGGGCCACAGCTTTTTGAATGGTTTCTCAGTCCTGCTGTTTCAAAGCCTTTCAAAGTTGATGGCTTTCTTGGCCACTTTGATTATGATGGCCAAAAGAACACTAAGGTGGGGTACGCCGTCTTCAGTACCCAGAGGCCTCTTGGCTGCTGGCCTCCATTTTACTTAGCTGGTGCCACCAAGGCCAATAGTATTTTCTTAACTGTATCTGAATATTCATTTGGCTTCCCATCTAATTGGCCCTGGCATTCATCCTGTAATAGTCTTAATGTTCTGGAGGTATTTTTGAGCAGCCCAACTATAGTGTTAATTTGTGACACGGTGGTTTGTAATATTGTTGTTTATAGCAATTCCTCAGTTAACCAGGTAATGTGCTACTCTCTACTTAGTATGGAATACTACTTTAGCTGAATAACTCATTTGGACTTGGGTAGTTTAGGTGGCAGGCAGGAGTAGATATGCCCCATTGTTATGGCATGAATTTTTAGCTATGAGGGGGTCATACCTCTGCAGGTGGCAGTGATGTTCTGCACCACAAATGGTCAAAATGTCAATGTCTATAATGCACTGAGTGGGGGAACCATGCTCATCGGTACCTGAAATGCCCCAAAAGGCCTGACCCATAAGCACATAAGCAATATGGGTGACCTCATTTGTCTCAAAACCTCCTAATGTCATCAGCTTAATGTTTTTCTCTTTTCCCTTTAATCCTGACAGGAGTAAAGGCCACTGGCCTCCAGTGGGGACCCTATTTCTAACTGCACTATTTGGCCCTATCACTAATTACACCATTAAATTTGAGACATTTGGGCCTGCAATGTCCCTTTGTCAAACAAACACACCAACCAAGCTGCCTAAGACTTGCCTAGCTTTTCCTCATATTTGTCCTTTAGATCACAAGTCTCCGTTTCTGTGAAGGCTCAAATTGCACATGTTGGTTCCCTCTCAAATGCCTCAGGGTCCTTACGAGCATTTACTTTTTGAGCCCTCTGGTCCCAGGAACGAATGATCACATACATGTCTGACAACCAGAGAAATGTATTCTGTGCTTCCCCGTTTCCATATTCCTTTTTCTTTGCCTCAATCCATGCAGCCAATTCGTTCACGTCCATTGGGAGTGACCTATGTCCCATTTATTGAGCTTCCTTTCCCATCACTCATCCAGCTGCATGTCCAGTCCCTACATCCCTAGGCTGACATTTTTTCTTGGGTCAGGTCCTGGGGGTTATTGTCTTTTCAGCTTCACCAGGAAGCCATGATTCTATCAAGGAGGACACTGCTCACTGCACCATCTTTTTGAAGCAAGGTCACTGTGCACTAGGTATTAACTTGTCTAAGTCTAGTGAGACAGAACACACCCACACATAACAAGTTAATGAAGCTGATTGGACTTATTACAAACAGATTGGCAGCAAGGAACAACAGAGGCCTAGGATTCAGAGCCAGCCAGTCTTCCAAGGCCAAGGGAGGCTGCCATGGTGGATGGCATTTCCTCAGTGTATGTCTCACTTGCACCAGAGCTGAGGAACCCCAGAAACCATCCCAGCCCAGGTTTTATAACAGAGTGCAACATGCCATCCTGGGCTAACATGCGAAAGCAGACCCTTTTTCTAGTAGGGACTGGAACAGAGCCTAAACTGTTCTGGCCAGTTCTTCTCTATTTTAGGATATTGCATTCCCAGCACATTCCACAGTTACTCTTGACATCTACAAATGTGAAAAAGGAGAAAACTGGGTCCGTTCAAGATCACTTAGAGAAATGTCCAGCACCACCCTTTTGCATGGAGCTGCCAGAGCTGGTTTCTGTTGCTTGCTGTGCTCCTATCTTAACTATACAGTAGATTTGAGTACTTCAGTGATTTAAAATACATTTCAGCATATCGATTCCTGGTGACTGGAATTATCTCTTATTAGTTCTGCTATATTTTGACACACCTGTATCTCCCTCAGAAACCCTGATATTTAATCCAAATAACTTCCTTTATTTTTTATCTCCAAGAAGTTATATACCGAGAAAGATAATTTAGATAACAATAGGTTTTGACATGAAAACTTGAAGATATGTTTTCATTTCCATAGAAGGTCATGATGTAATAATGCCTTTGCTCTTCTTTCTATAATCTGTAGTTTCAAAAATAGACATTGTGTAGATTTGTCTGAGAATTAACTAGGTTGGTTCTACACCTTCAGCAGTTTTTTAAACTGTTTATGAAGAAAGTGTACGTATACATAAACAAATTTATTTAGGCAACTTGTTGGTATTTTATCAGTGGTAAAAACTTTGGAATTTATATTATACTATATCTTATGTAGTATATTATACATATTTATAATATAGTACATATGTATTATTGTATTATATTCTAGATATAATTTATTTACTATAATTATATTATGCTATGTACATTAATATTAAAGTACAAGTTTGTTAAGAACTGTAACTACTAAGTAGCTTATGTTCTATAGATAATGGATTATTTAATTTTCCTTTCATCATATGTATGTAGCCAGCAATTTTGGTACAACTTTCTGGTAGTCCTTGCTGACAATATGTGCTCTAGAAAGTATGCAAAAAATGAAAGACTTGTGCAATGTCTTTGAGGAATTTAAGTGTTTTCCAGTTTTCTCAAAGTCATGGCAAGGGATGTTTCAGAATGAAAGATTACCTTGTATGTGTGTATATTTATATTTAAACAGTATAATTAAAAATATATTTATGTTGCCCTCTGGACTAGCAATCTCTATATTGGAAAATGTTTTTTGACCTTTAATAAAGCAATTGACATATTATGATGTACAATTTAGTTTGAAATAATGCAAAGGTCATTTTCTGTTCATATTTGACAGAAGAGGGGGGAGTTTTAGAAACAAAGGCATTTTGTGGCATTAAGCAGAAAATCAATATAGTAATTATTCTTTTAGCCAGAATGTTTACCTTATATTTCCTAATTCTTGCTCAGTTCCTTTGTGCACTAAGGGAATACAATCACAAACTGAAGATGTGTGGTTCATCTGTAAGGAAATGCGGTCTTGTGGTTGTTGATAAATAAGAAAGAAAAAATAACTCAGAGGTACTTATCTGCTAGGTTGGAACAATTATTATCGGGAGTACAATGGAAGGGAAGATTGTGGAATTGGGATATTAATGATGTACCCCATTGGGTTTATTTTGATTAAATCCCAAAGTACTTGATAATTGTTGATCCTTGACTTGTTTGTAATTTAGAAACAATAATGACAGATGAAGAATGCTTATGAGTAACTGATTAAGCAGTGATGGCAGTTGCCAAATCCAGTGAATGTCAAATACGATTCTGTTCTTCTCCATCAAGGGCCTATCATGGATGAAACAGTGTTTATTCTGGGAATAGACAATTTGAGTCACCAGTTGACTGATGTAAGATTGTCTGCTGACTTTGGCAAATAGGAAAGTTGAATGTTACAATTTATTATTGATGTTCTTGTTGTAGGAGAACTGTGATCCTCATTGTGTTTTTCTTTAATCAATCTTGGCCCAGTGGCTTGTGCTTTCAGGCACTAAAGAAATATTTGTTAAATAAAATCATGAATGTTTAAGGAAATCAATTTCTATTTCCTGAGGACATATCAAGAGGATCTAAGGTAAAAAGAAGACAGATATTTTGGGAAGATGTGAATACAGGAAAATAACCTGGGTATAATGAGATGACAAAAAATAGTATGCAGTTTTATGAGTGTATCCTTGAGTTCTTGAATTCATTAACAGATGAAAACACAGGTTTTTTTTGTTGTTGTTTTTACTGGTATAGTCTGTCCTACAGCAGACATATGCTTACATGTTTTAGAGAACTAGTGGTCAGAAAAGATGGGTTTGCATAATGGTAAAGGGATCAATTCAACAAGAAGAGCTAACTATCCTAAATATATATGCACCCAATACAGGAGCACCCAGATTCATAAAGCAAGTCCTTAGTGACCTACAAAGAGACTTAGACTCCCACACAATAATAATGGGAGACTTTAACACCCCACTGTCAACATTAGACAGATCAACAAGACAGAAAGTTAACAAGGATACCCAGGAATTGAACTCAGCTCTACACCAAGTGGACCTAATGGACATCTACAGAACTCTCCACCCCAAATCAACAGAATATACATTCTTTTCAGCACCACACCACACCTACTCCAAAATTGACCACGTAGTTGGAAGTAAAGCACTCCTCAGCAAATGTAAAAGAACAGCAATTATAACAAACTGTCTCTCAGACCACAGTGTAATCAAACTAGAACTCAGGATTAAGAAATGCACTCAAAACTGCTCAACTACATGGAAACTGAACAACCTGCTCCTGAATGACTACTGGGTAAATAATGAAATGAAGGCAGAAATAAAGATGTTCTTTGAAACCAATGAGAACAAAGACACAACATACCAGAATCTCTGGGTCATATTCAAAGCAGTGTGTAGAGGGAAATTTATAGCACTAAATGCCCACAAGAGAAAGCAGGAAAGATCCAAAACTGACACCCTAACATCACAATTAAAAGAACTAGAGAAGCAAGAGCAAACATATTCAAAAGCTAGCAGAAGGCAAGAAATAACTAAGATCAGAGCAGAACTGAAGGAAATAGAGACACAAAAAACCCTTCAAAAAATTAATGAATCCAGGAGCTGGTTTTTTGAAAAGATCAACAAAATTGACAGACCACTAGCAAGACTAATAAAGAAGAAAAGAGAGAAGAATCAAATAGACGCAATAAAAAATAATAAAGGGGATATCACCACCAATCCCACAGAAATACAAACTACCACCAGAGAATACTATAAAGACCTCTACACAAATAAACTAGAAAGGCTAGAAGAAATGGATAAATTCCTCGACACATACATCCTCCCAAGGCTAAACCAGGAAGAAGTTGAATCTCTGAATAGACCACTAACTGGCTCTGAAATTGAGGCAATAATTAATAGCTTATCAATCAAAAAAAGTCCAGGACCAGATGGATTCACAGCCGAATTCTACCAGAGGTACAAAGAGGAGCTGGTACCATTCCTTCTGAAACTATTCCAATCAATAGAAAAAGAGGGAATCCTCCCTAACTCATTTTATGAGGTCAGCAACATCCTGATACCAAAGCCTGGCAGAGACACAACCAAAAAAGAGAATTTTAGACCAATATCCTTGATGAACATCGATGCAAAAATCCTCAATAAAATACTGGCAAAACGAATCCAGCAGCACATCAAAAAGCTTAGACACCATGATCAAGTGGGCTTCATCCCAGGGATGCAAGGCTGGTTCAACATACGCAAATCGATAAATGTAATCCAGCATATAAACAGAACCAAAGACAAAAACCACATGATTATCTCAATAGATGCAGAAAAGGCCTTTGACAATATTCAACAACCCTTCATGCTAAAAACTCTCAATAAAGTACGTATCGATGGGATGCATCTCAAAATAATAAGATCTATCTATGACAAACCCACAGCCAATATCATACTGAATGGGCAAAAACTGGAAGCATTCCCTTTGAAAATGGGCACAAGACAGGGATGCCCTCTCTCACCACTCCTATTCAACATAGTGTTGGAAGTTCTGGCCAGGGCAATCAGGCAGGAGAAGGAAATAAAGGGTATTCAATTAGGAAAAGAGGAAGTCAAATTGTCCCTCTTTGCAGATGACATGATAGTATATCTAGAAAACCCCATTGTCTCAGCCCAAAATCTCCTTAAGCTGATAAGCAACTTCGGCAAAGTCTCAGGATACAAAATCAATGTGCAAAAATCACAAGCATTCTTATACACCAATAACAGACAAACAGAGAGCCAAATCATGAGTGAACTCCCATTCACAAGTGCTTCAAAGAGCATAAAATACCTAGGAATCCAACTTACAAGGGATGTGAAAGACCTCTTCAAGGAGAACTACAAACCGCGGCTCAATGAAATAAAAGAGGATACAAAGAAATGGAAGAACATTCCATGCTCATGGGTAGGAAGAATCAATATCGTGAAAATGGCCACACTGCCCAAGGTAATTTATAGATTCAATGCCATCCCCATCAAGCTACCAATGACTTTCTTCACAGAATTGGAAAAAACTACTTTAAAGTTCATATGGAACCAAAAAAGAGCCCGCATTGCCAAGTCAATCCTAAGCAAAAGAACAAAGCTGGAGGCATCACCCTACCTGACTTCAAAGTATACTACAAGGCTACAGTAACCAAAACAGCATGGTACTGGTACCAAAACAGAGATATAGACCAATGGAACAGAACAGAGCCCTCAGAAATAATGCCGCATATCTACAACTATCTGATCTTTGACAAACCTGACAAAAACAAGCAATGGGGAAAGGATTCCCTTTATAATAAATGGTGCTGGGAAAACTGGCTAGCCATATGCAGAAAGCTGAAACTGGATCCCTTCCTTACACTTTATACAAAAATTAATTCAAGATGGATTAAAGACTTAAATGTTAGACCTAAAACCATAAAAACCCTAGAAGAAAACCTAGGCAATACCATTCAGGACATAGGCATGGGCAAGGACTTCATGTCTAAAACACCAAAAGCAATGGCAACAAAAGACAAAATTGACAAATGGGATCTAATTAAACTAAAGAGCTTCTGCACAGCAAAAGAAACTACCATCAGAGTAAACAGGCAACCTAGAGAATGGGAGAAAATTTTTGCAACCTACTCATCTGACAAAGGGCTAATATCCAGAATCCACAATGAACTCAAACAAATTTACAAGAAAAAAACAAACAACCCCATCAACAAGTGGGCAAAGGATATGAACAGACACTTCTCAAAAGAAGAATTTATGCAGCCAAAAAACACAGAAAAAATGCTCATCATCACTGGCCATCAGAGAAATGCAAATCAAAACCACAATGAGATACCATCTCACACCAGTTAGAATGGCAATCATTAAAAAGTCAGGAAACAACAGGTGCTGGAGAGGATGTGGAGAAACAGGAACACTTTTACACTGTTGCTGGGACTGTAAACTAGTTCAACCATTGTGGAAGTCAGTGTGGCGATCCCTCAGGGATCTAGAACTAGAAATACCATTTGACCCAGTCATCCCATTACTGGGTATACACCCAAAGGATTATAAATCATGCTGCTATAAAGACACATGCACACGTATGTTTATTGTGGCACTATTCACAATAGCAAAGACTTGGAACCAACCTAAATGTCCAACAACAATAGACTGGATTAAGAAAAGGTGGCACATATATGCCATGGAATACTATGCAGCCATAAAAATGATAAGTTCATGTCCTTTATAGGGACATGGATGAAACTGGAAACCATCATTCTTAGCAGACTGTCGAAAGGACAAAAAACCACACACTGCATGTTCTCACTAATAGATGGGAATTGAACAATGAGAACACATGGACACAGGAAGGGGAACATCACACACCAGGGCCTGTTGTGGGGTCGGGGGAGGGGGGAGGGATAGCATTAGGAGATATACCTAATGCTAAATGACGAGTTAATGGGTGCAGCACACCAACATGGCACATGTATACATATGTAACAAACCTGCACGTTGTGCACATGTACCCTAAAACTTAAAGTATAATAATAATAACATTTAAAAAAAAAAGAAAAGAAAAGATGGGTTTGTATTCTAGCTCTACTTTGCCCTTTCTGTGGGACATAGAGCCAGTCCTTAAACTCCGTGTTTCTCAGTAATAGTCAATCTTTGGCTTGGTGGATGAAGGAATACATTAAATATTGTATTTATCAAAGGGGTCATGATTCATAAAGAATAGTAAAATCACAGAGCTCATGTTGAGGGACTCTTCAAACAGATTACTTCTGTGAGGTGTCATGCATATACCTAGCATACAGTCTCAAAGCATCCTCTTAGCCGCAGAACTATAGAGCCCAGGCAAGGGACTTCTTGTAATATAGACCATTCAGGGGGATGTCAAGTCATGATTCTTTTCTCAGAAGTAAAAGTCTCTATAAAGAGTCATGTAATCAAGGAAATGTATTCTGGTCACTTTTATTTATTTTTTGTTTTTTTATTTATTTTTTGAGATGGAGTCTTGCTCTGCCACCCAGGCTGTAGTGCAGTAGTGAGAATTCGGCTCACTGCAACTTCCACCTCCTGGGTTCAAGCGATTCTCCTGCCTCAGCCTCCCGAGTAGCTGGGATTACAGGTGCGTGCCACCATGCCCTGCTAATTTATTGTATTTTTAGTAGAGATGAGGTTTCACCATGTTGTCCAGGCTGGTCTCAAACTCCTGATCTCAAGTGATCCTCCCACCTCAGCCTCCCAAAATGCTGGGATTACAGGCACAAGCCACCATGCCTGACCAAATTTATTTTTCATAAAACAATAACCAGTGGGCAGCATCACCCCATGTATGCTCCTCTGAAAGTAAAATTAAAGATAGTTCAATTTTAGAGAACTGTGCGAGTTCTACACTGTATATATTTTATATAACTGTATATATTGTATATAAGGAATAATTTGCATATAATTGGCATTTTAATATTTGCTTTCTCATTTATTCTAGTTCATATTTGGTAGATATGTACACAAGCAGTACTATACTGGTTGCTTCTGACGGTACAGTGTCTGTTGCTGGTGCAGGTACCATACCAGTTGTTAATTTAAAAAATTTTTACACACTTGGGAGTACAAGTACAGGTTTCTTACATGCATATATTGCATAGTGGTGAAGTCTGGGCTTTTAGTGTACTCATCACTCAAATAATGAACCTTGTACCCAACAGATAGTCCTTCATTCACCCACTTCTTACTCTCCCATGTTTTATGGTCTACAAGTGCCCATTATTACATTCTGTATGTCCATGTGTACCCATTGTTTGGCTCCCACTTATAATTGAGAACATGTGGTATTTGATTTCTGTTTCTGAGTGGTTTCACTTAGGATAATGGCCACCAGTTCCATCTATGTTGCTGCAAAGGGCATGATTTCATTCTTTTTTATGTCTTAGTAGCATTTCATATATATATATATATATATATATATATACACACATATATATATACTCTTAATGAATTGATCCCTTTATCATTATCCAATGACATTCTTTGTCTTTTTCTTTACTGTTCTTGTTTAAAGTCTATTTTATCTGGTACAAGTATATCTGCTCCTGCTTGCTTTTGGTTTTCATTTGCATGGAATACATTTTTCCACTTCTTTACTTTCAATCTATATGTTTCTGTGGGTCAGGTGATTTTTCTTGTAGGCAGCACATAGTTGGATCATGGTTTTTTGAAATACATTCTGCCTAACTGTATCTCTTAAGTGGAGCATTTAGTCCATGTACATTCACAGCTAATATTGATATGTGAGACTTTGTTCCTGTTACATTGTTGATTGTTTTCATGTTTTATATATTATTTGTTTTTTTCTTTTTCTCTGTCCTTTTGTCTTTGTGCTTTGATGAAATTCTAACATGTTGCCATTTGATTTCTTTGTCTTCTTTCTTTGTGTAATTCTTTTATATGAACTGTGCATTTTGTATTTCAATGTGTTTTGTGATAGTGAATATTGAACTGTGTTTCCATGGTAAAGACCCCTTTGAACATTTCCTATAGGCCTGTCCTAGTGGTGACAAATTCTCTCTGCATTTGTTTGTCTAGGAGATACTTTATGTCTCTTTCATTTATCAACCTTGTTCTGAAAGGATACATAATTATTGGCTGGCAGTTTTTGTTTGTTTGTTTGCTTCTTCCTTTCAACACTATGAATATGCCATCCCATTCTCCTCTGGCCTGTAAAGTTTCTGCTGAAAAGTCTGCTGTTAATCTGATGACTACATGTTTATAGGTGACTACGTGTTTCTCTCTTGGTATTTTTAAAATTATTTCACTTTGACTTTAGACATTCTAAATATAATATGCTGTGGTGAAGTCCTTTTTGCAGTGTATTTTCCTGGGGCTCACTGGGGCTTTTTCTATTGGTGTCTAACTTTCTTGATAGACTTGGGAAGTTTTCATCAATTATTTTCTTACATGTGTTTTCTAAAATTTTTGATCTCTTTTTCCCCTCAGGAATACCAATAATTTGTAAGTTTTGTCACTTTATTAGTTCCAGATGGTTCAAATACTTTGTTTATTCTTTTTAATTATTTTCCTATTTTTGTATGAATGCATTATTTCAGAAGATCTGTCTTTAAGTTCTGAGATTTTTTCTTCTGCTTGGTCTAGTCTACTATGGAAGCTTTCAAATGTATTTTGTGTTTCCCTCAATAAACTTTTTATTTCCAGAACTTTTGCTTCATTTGTTAAAGATATTCATCTCTTTGGTAAATATCTCATTCCCATATACTTAATTGATTTTCTCATTTCTTTGTGTTGATTTTCAGATTTCTCTTGCATCTCATTGAGCCTCTTTAAAAATCAGCATTTTGAATTATTTATCTGGTATTTCAAGGAATACTTTTGGGTTGGAATCTGTTGCTGGACAGTTGTTGTGGTCCTTTGGTGGCATCATATTTTTCATGTTTCCTGTGTCCTTCCATTGATATCTGTGCATCTGGCATAGCAGTTGCATGTTCCAGTTGTTTGAAATTGCTTCTGTAGGGGAGATTTTTTTTCCTAAGGATATATGTACGTTGTTGATTAAGATATTTGGCTTTGATTTTGAGTGCCTGCATAGTGTGATTTTCATATGACTTCCTCAGTAATACACAGAGTGAGTAATTGCTGTGATATCATCAGTGACTTAGGGTACAGTTATTATTTGTGGTTTTGATGAAGCATAACTGAGAACTTGGGATGCAAACTGAACCAGCCTTTGCAATCCAGTGGTAGCAGCAATGGGGTAAATGTGACTGTTTTTAGGCCCCAGAGCACCTTACACTGACTTCAGTGTTAACAGGTCCTGGAGGGCTGATTTTTGGGTCTCCTGATGGCTTGCTTAGAGTAGATGGAATAGTGAACAAAGCATGTAGGTGGGTTCTTAGGCCCTTGGACAGCTGGAGTGGTGTGGGTGATGGCAGTAGCGGTATTGGAGCAACTACTGGGACCCAAGTGGTTTGTGTTGGTGTTGCTGGAGGCTGTGATGGGTTAGGTTAGCTCTCAGTCTTATACTGCCTATCACAGGGTGGTGAGTATTGTCCTAAGAGTGCATAAGAGAATTTGGTCTTCCCTGTTCCTCCCCAAGCTGGATGGTGGATCCAACTGCATCAGCTCAAACTTGGCCTGAGGGTGGCACAGAGTCCAGCATTAAATTCAAAATGGTTCCAACCATGGGTTTGTTACCTGGGACAATGGGGCCCCTGCCAGGCAAGCAGGATTATCAAAAAGCTGTGGGAGTGCAGTTCACTCACATCTCAATCTTACAGTATCCCATTACAGGGCAGTGGGTATTGTACTAGATATGCATAAAATAGCCTGATTTCCCTATCTCTCCTTGGCTGGAGCAGCTACAGCCGAATCAGCCTGAACTCAGACCAAAGGTGAAGCACAGTCTAGTGTTAAACTCTTAAAATGGCACCTTGGGCCTGGGACCAGATAGTAAATGGCACATTCCAAGCAAACAACATGGGCAAGAAGCTGTAAGAGGTGTAGGCTCTTACATCTATCTCAGTCTCAATAGAAGCTTGCAGCAGGGTGGCAGGAACCCTCCCAGAGGTGTGTGGCAGTGCCTGATTTCTTTTTGGAGCATCACAGTGGCCACAGCTGTGTCTGAAGATCCCTATATCCAGGCTTTCAAAATGGCTCCCAACTGAGGCTACATACCAGGCTTGAATGCTTGAGGGATTCTATGTGGGTTCCCTTTTTGGAGCAATGTCTCTGTGCAATCTTTAGGCAACTCTATATGTAAGGTTCAGGGGCCTAGTAAGTCAAGGGTTTCTCCCATAGCCAAGATGGTAAAAGCCCATGTCTCAGGCCTCGGGGTTTCTCTCTGTTTCCCCATGTCCAGGAGCCTCTCTCAGATCTCAGTCAGCTCCTGTGTGGGCAAGCTGCCTCAAACTCTCTCCTTACTTACTTCTTGTGCTTCCCATCTCTTCTCTGGGGAATCCTAATATTATCTCCTAGACATTCTGTTCAAAATATGAGTATCTACTTACTACTCTGGTTTCTCTCCATGTAGAAGGCATATGCTACCTGTGTCTAGTCAGCCATCTTGTTGTTAAATATTTGGAATATTATGCCTACTTTCTTCAATCTATTCATTCAACCAGCGTTTATTTGTTAACAACTTACTATGAATAAAGTATAGTTGGCACTAGAATTTTAGTGGTTCCACAAATGAATACCAGACATAGCTGCAGGCCTTACTGAGATAATAATACCATGTGCCAAGATCTTTGCAAAATGTTTATTAGGTTCCTTAACCCTCACAGCCCTTCTGTATGGTACATACAGGGTTTTATTTAGTTTAATATTGAGAAAACTGAGGCAATAAAATTTAAGAAATTCACCAATGGTAAACCCAGTTTCTGGTTTTCAAAGATTTCCCTATTGCTGAAAATGCCTTCAATAGGTTATTACTATTACTTCCTATATGATAATCACCTGTCAGTAAACGTTGCATTTTGGAAACTTCTGAATTTAAAATCCAGAAGTTTTACTCCAACTAATTTCTTTCTGGATGTCCTGATAATAGAGGTGTAGGTCTGGGCCCTAGGCCAGGCTGGAGAAATGTTCCCACTCCCAAATGATGGTTCAGGACCTTACTTCTCTCTTGAACTGAGCTCTCTTCACCATACTGAGCTGACCCTTTCCCAGAGAGGACCTCTTCCTATTGTCACACAATGGCAGACAGAGGTACCAGGGGGAAAATCTTTCCAACTTTAGCTCCAGAACAAAAAAGGTGGGTACCTTTTCTGGTATTCTTAACAAAGACCCTAGGACTTATCCTGTTGTTGTTTAAACTGTCCTGATTTAAATCCGCATGTGTCCATCCTGATTCACATAAACTGAGACTGTTTGCATGGGGGAGGGGCATCCCCTAATAAAAACTGAAGGGTTTTCTAGAAGCCAGATACCTCCATGTAGGCAAACACAAATGAATGCTACACAGGGGAACTTGAGGTTCATCTGTCCCCCAGGCTGGCCTCAGAGGATTCCTCCTTTTCCAGAAGATTTCTGTCTGGAAGTCCTGAGTAGCCTCAACACTCAGGAGTGGCTGGATGAGGGAAGTAGAGAGAGAAAACACAATCGAAACCTCTGAAACACAAGCGTAAACCACAGGAAGTAATGATGGAACGCACAGCACTCTGAGTACATGTCAGAGTACTTGAAGCTGATTTGAAGCTTCCTGCCCAGACTCACTCAGGCATTATGACTGTCATGCATAACTGGCTTTTCACTCCCTGAGGATTCTCTCTGGCTGCCAGAACCTTCTCTCCCTAGGTCCCTTGAAGGGCCAGAGTTAACATCTTGTAGGAGCAGCCCCCAGGAAGTGATCTCTTCTGTTGGATGGCCCTGAGTCACATGTGCCACAGTGGCTCCCAGCTTTATCCCAGTGGGAACTACTGCCCCTCTACCAGTGCCTCTGTGGTCACCTCCCAATAAACCAGTTGTACTTGCACCCTTTCCTCAGGGTCCTCAAATGCTCACATAGGCCATGATTGCATAGAATCCAGGCTTATTTTTGCAAAATACTTATCGTTCATTGTCAAATGCTTCTTACATAAGCATGAAAAGTAAGGGAGAAGAAAATGCATGGTTTCCCTTCTAGAAGTACACAAACCACACGTGTGCACCCACATACATGCACACATATACACACTTAATAATCACAATTATAATCTCTTTTAAAGTTTGCTTATTTTAAATCGAGATATAAAATTGTATGTATTTGTTGTCTGCAACATGAATTTTTTTTTTTTTTTTGAGATGGAGTTTCACTCTTGTTGCCCAGGCTGGAGTGCAATGGCACAATCTTGGCTCTGCTCACTACAACCTCCACCTCCTGGGTTCAAATGATTCTCCTGCCTCAGCCTCCTGAGTAGCTGGGATTACAGGCGTGTGCGAACACATCCAACTAATTTTGTATTTTTTTTTTTTAATAGAGACAGGGTTTCTCCATGTTGGTCAGGCTGGTCTCGAACTCCCGACCTCGGGTGATCTGCCCTCCTCGGCCTCCCAAAGTGCTGGGATTACAGGCGTGAGCCACCGAGCGCAGTCACAACATGATGTTTTAAGGTGTATATGCACTGTAGAATTGTTAAATCTAGCTAATTAATAAACATTACTACGATATGTAGAATCATTTTTTTTGTGGTGAGAACACTTAACATGCATTCTCTTAGCACTTTTTAAGCAAATAATATATTGTCATTCACTGTAGTCACAATGCTGTACAATGTATCTCATTTCTCCTATTTAACTATAAATATATATCCTTTGACAAACATACCTTCAATCCCTCCTCCTTCCAAACCACTTCAGCCTCTGGCAAACCACCAATGTACTCTCTGCTACTATGTTACCAACTTTTTTAGATTTCACATTGACATGAGATTATACAGTAATTGTCTTTTTGTATCTGGCATATTTCACTTAACATATTGTCATTCAGGTTCATCCATCTTGTTGCAAATGACAGGATTCTGTTTTTTTCATGGCTAAACAGTATTCCATTGTGTATATACACCACATTTTCTTCATCCTTTCATCCACCAATAGATACTTAGGTTGATTTCATATCTTGACTATTGTGAATAGGGCTGTGATAAACATGAGAGTGCAGATTTCTTTTCAACATAATGATTTTGTTTCTTTGGATAGATACCCAGTAGTGGGGTTGCTGGATCATAAGGTAGTTTTATTTTTACTTTTTTGAGGAACTCCATATTGTTTTCCATAATGACTATACTTATTTTCATTTCCACCAGCAGTGTTTTAGAGTTCTCTTTTTTCACATTCTTGTCAACTTTTGCTAGTTTTTGTCTTTTTGATGACAGCCATTATAACAGGAGGTAAAGTAATATTTCATTGTGGTTTTGATTTCCATTTCACCAATGATTAGTGATGTTGAGTATTGTTTTACATATGTGTTGGCTATTCGTATATCTTCTTTTGAGAAATATCTATTTAGGTCTTTTGTCCATTTTTAAAATTTGGTTATCTATTTTTGTGCTATTGAAGTGTCTGAGTTTCTTAGATATTTTGGATATTAACCTTTTATGAAATGTAGAGTTTCAAACATTTGATCTCATTCTATAGGTTGTCTCTTCACTCTGCTGATTGTTTTCTTTGCTGTGCAAAGCTTTTTAACTTGATATAATCTCATCTGTCTATTTTTGCTTTTGTTGCCTGTGCTTTTGGGGTAATATCCAGAAAATCATTGCCTAGACCAACATTATAAAGCTTATCCCCTAAGTTTTCTTCTAGCAGTTTCACAGTTTTGGATCTTACATTTAAGTCTTTAATCTATTTTTAGTTAGTTTTTTAATATGGTGAGAGATAAGGGTTAAATTTTATTTTTCTGCATGTGGATATCCAGTTTTATTTAATGAAGAGTCTGTCCTTTCTCCATTGTGTGTTCTTATTAGCATGTTTGTTGCAAATCAGTTGGCTGTAAATGCAGTGGCTTATTTCTGGGTTTTCTATTCTGCTCCATTTGTCTATGTATCCACGGGGTGTGCTAGCACCTCCCTCCTGCACGGGGTGTGCTAGCATCTCCCTCCCGCTTTGTCACTCTTATGGTATATTCAATACAGGATATTTTTCTCATTCATGTTTTTTGGTAAGGTGGATTATGTTGGATAAAATTCAAGTTGGGACTGAGTTCTACATCTGGGTTGATCCAAGGCAAGACCAGATTATATGGAGAAGCTGGAGTGGAGGACAGAAAAATTCCTAAGAATGTGAAGATTTAGAAATAAGTAAAAAATTCTTGAAAGACTCCAGTCTTTGAAGACCTTGAAAATTGTGAAGTGAAGTAAAAGCCAAAAACTCCCAGGAGTAAAGCTAGACCCAGTTAATGTATGACTGTAGGTAGAAGAAATAGAAAGACTTATCAAAGTTTTTAAATTTATATAATTGTATCAGATGAGAGACATTGAGTCATAGCCATTTTCCCAGGTCACCTTTCCCTTCTCAGACACCCTTGGTTCAGGAGTAGACTCCATAGCCAAGGTTTCCCAGTTCCTTGGAACAAACCATTAAGGTCACAGAGAACAGGTGATTGAAAAAGATGGTGCTACCCACCCTGGATAGTGCTCTTGCTAAACCACACATGGGGGTGGGGAAGGCCAGACAGCCTTGAGATGTTCTCACTGTGATCCTGGCCATGGGCATACAGAGGCACATCACACTGAAAAGAAAGCAAACAACATTTCCAACTTCACACCCAGTATCAAAGACCAAATCTGGCATAGGGTGACTGAACTGGAGATCTGGAGGGCAGAGGGGGCACACTGAAGGGAAAGGAGAAGGGATCTCCTGAATTTCCATTTCTAGGAAAGAGCCAGCACCCAAATTTAGACCAAAAAAGCAGAAAAAGAAGACTTCAAATCAGGAGAGCCTCAAGAAGGAGGTGCAGGGTTGGGAACCTCCCTCACCAGAGTGAAGGCAAGCCATCTTCCCAGAACAGAGACCCTGTTGAGAAAGTCATCTCAGTTCCTGCTCCAGAAGGGACAGACTCTTTGAAAATGTAAATCCAGACAAAGCATCAGGCATCTGTTACCACAGAACTGTCGGAGGAGAACAGGGAAATGTCAGCAAGTTCCCCTGAAACAAAGCAGTGTCAGCCTCTGAGCAGAGCCCAGGCCCTATCCAACCAGACTGGACTTGGGATAGTAGGAACACTGAAGGTCACATACTCCCAGAAGAGAAAATTAGAAGTCAGGGTAGGCTAGGACCTGTGTTCTGAATTAGTGGGAGGAAAATCTTTGTTCCTGCTTCTCTAGGTGGGAATAGCTGACATGGCACTCAAGGCTTCTTTTCCTTCCTGAAGAATTACTCTGCACTACTATCTGTTATTTATAACTTATAAAACTCTATGATAGCTCTCATAAAAATGGAATTAGATAATCAGAAAGATTTGCTTCAGGCAGTATATAGTTTTCACTGCAGCTCAGATTTTTTCCAGTAGTCTCTCCCCTTATAATAAAAACAAAAGAAAACAAACAAACAAACAAAAAAAACCCTCATAGAACGATGTTTTTATTTGGTCACAAAATAAGGCTACCAGTCTTAGTAGTTTTGACCTGATTATTTAGATAAGAGCAGAAAGACTGTAACTTTCTATACAGGCCTTCTTAAGTTGCCTCCCTGGATGTTTTCATAAGGAGTCTCAGATTGGACTTTTTTATTCCTCTATTGCTGTCCTGAAGCTAGAAGAACAAGCCCAAGAAATTATCTCCACTAGATTTCACCTGCAAATAGTATAAATTTTGGCAATTTCTTCTCTTTTCAAGGCCCCCAAAATATGCCATTTCCTGGACTCTCTGGGAAGTGACTTGTGTTACCACACCACCTGTAAGTCTGGATCCTGTAAGCGAGATACCAGGCTACTGTTCCTGGGATGGCTTTTTAAGAAAGGGCTCCATAAATTACCTTAGAAGTGGCCTGGTCAAACCTGAAAAAAAGAGCATGATTTTTGAATATGACATTCTGGCAAGTCTTGGGTTGCATAACCAACTTTCCAATTGTATCCTGAAAAGAAGGAAGACAAATTTTTCATGAATGTATGCAAATAACTGCACTGCTATGAATAGGAAGGAGACTCAATTAGAGTTTCTGGATTTCTGGATGTCAGAGAAAACATATCATTTAAAAGTTTTCCCTTAGCTTACCAGTGCAGAGTCTATTAAATGATTAAATTGTTATGTTTTACACATAGCACAGTAACAAAGTTTGTATGTTTGTATGTGTGTCTAACAAATAACAAAGGATATTTGAATATATGTCCTATATATATTTACATATATTTTCTTTATATATAAATATATATATTTCCTTTACATATAAATATATATTTATGTATATTTTCTTTATATATAAATATATATTTATATAGAGAATATAGATAGGTAATATATATTAAAATGTCAGCAATATGAAAAATAAAGCTATAGTCATCCATCATCAATTTATTCAGTCCCATATAATTAATTCTGGTTCCACTGGGTCTTGGGTTAGCAGTCTCATGAACCTCTCTGCTTTTCAACTGCAGAAAATTCTTTCTCAGTACCCCCATATGGTATTAAAGTTGTCTAAGGGATGCCATCAGATATTGGAAGCCTATACTCAAAAATCTTGTTTTCAATGAAACAGTTGTTGGAAATAACTGTTATACCCCTTTTTCACAGGGATCTGAGACAGTCCTTCTTTGAGTACCAGAAAAACTCTGGCCTGTAGCTGATTATAGAACACTTGGGGAAAGATTAGAATAAAACAAAACCTACCTGTAGAAGACAGAGATAGAAAATGGCTGTGGTAAATTTATTACTGATAATTTTCAAAAGTGAAAAGTCTGATGAGAGTTCATGACAAGAATAATGCAACTGACAAGGAAATTAGATTGATGGTGTGGCTTGTGAAATAAAGAAGAAAATAAGGTTAAACCAAAAAAGCTTTTGACAAAATGCCTGTAAGCATAATGATTAAAGATATTTTCCAAGAATACAGTGAATATTTTATTTTGTAAAAATGAATAAACAATTTTTATGAAGAAAAATATTTTGAGATGTAACTATAATAATCTTAAAACAATATATTACCATATCCCAAGAATATACCAAGCCCTTAGTAAGAATATATGTCAAGCATACATGATACTATCAAGAAGTTTAGTAAGTTTGATGTAAATTCTAATTATCTGCATTTTTAACAAAAGACAAAACAAAACCAACTCCATTGTTAATATTGATGTGTATCATCAAATGTAAAGTATTGGCCTAGATGACGCTAGATCCAAATTAAAGAAATGAGGTTATTCACATCTGTAATCCCAGCACTCTGGGAGGCCGAGGCAGGCAGATCACCTGAGGTCAGGAGTTCGAGACCAGCCTGGCCAATATGGCAAAATCCCAACTCTACCAAAAATACAAAAATTAGTCAGGGATGGAGACAGGCGCCTGTAATCCCAGCTACTCGGGAGGCTGAGGCATGAGAATCTCTTGAACCCGGGAGGTGGAGGTTGCAGTGAGCCGAGATTGTGCCACTGCATTCCAGCCTAGGGAATAGAATGACACTCTGTCTAAAAATAAACAAATAAATAAATAAATGAGGTTATGGTCATATAAACATTTTAAATAATAACTGAATTTATGACTGATAACACTTTACTGTTGTTGCCTAATATCATCAGGCCAATCACATGTATATACCTATATATAAATATAGGAAAACTTGGCAGAACTATTGCTTGCTATTTATTTCAGTGTTTCTGAGGTTATGACATATGGAAAGTAAAGGCATTGACTAATAACTGTAGACTTCCCATAAAACATGCCATCTCTGAAGTAGTCATGCTTTGTTTAATGAAAAGGATACACTCTGATATATATATTGTTAGACAATTTCCTCATTGTGTGAACATCACAGAGTGTACTTACATAGACCTAAATTGTATGTCCTACCACACACCTACATTGTATAGTATATAGTCTATTGCTCCTAAGCTACAAACCTGGGTGGTATGTTACTGTACTGAGTACTGCAGGCAATTGTAATGCATGGTAAGTATTTGTGTTTCTAAACATATCTAGACATGGAAAAGGTATGGTAAAAGTACAGTATTTTATTTATTTATTTATATTTTATTTTATTTTATTTTATTTTATTTTGAGACAGAGTCTCACTCTGTCACCCAGGCTGGAGTGCAGTGGCACAATCTCAGCTAACTGCAGCCTCCACCTCCCAGGTTCGAGTGATTCTCCTGCCTCAGCCTCCTGAGTAGCTGGGATTACAGGTGCCCACCACCACACTTGGCTAAGTTTTGTATTTTTAGTAGAGACGGGGTTTCACCATGTTGGCAAGGCTGGTCTCAAACTCCTGACCTTAAGTGATCTAGTCGCCTCAGCCTCCCAAAGCGCTGGGATTACAGGCATGAGCCACTGCGCCCAGCCAAAAGTACAGTATTTTAACCTTATGGAACCACTGTCAAATATGTGGTTCATAATTGACTGAAACGTCATTATGGAGTGCATGACTATAGTTATTTTAATGATAAAAATTTAACAATTGGAAGGCTGAGCAGTGTGTTTATTTGACAATTCTTTCAATGAAACTCATAAATCATAATATATCAAACACACTAATTATTCCTAGAGCTTTTCTTTTTATAAGGTGAAAAAATTAAACTGTATGATGTTTCAAGGTACGGTTGGGAAATCTCAAAGACAGTTTTAGGTGTAAGAGATATTCTGAAAATTTTATTTTATTCCATTTTATATTAAAGATTTGAACTGGAAAGCCAAAATCAAATTTGTTAGGAAACTTGAAAATTTAGCTCAGAACCATAAATACCAAATAAATGATAATTGACAACACATTTGAAAGGGAAAATAAAGTACTTTAAAATAGAAGGTAATGTAATCATAAATAATCTTAGCTCTTTCATAATTGAAGAGCCAATTATTCTATAATAGATCCAAAGATGCTTCTTTGCAGCATATAAAAATTAGAGAAGGCTGGGCACGGTGGCTCACGCCTCTAATCCCAACACTTTGGGAGGGCTGAGGCAGGCGGATCACGAGGTCAGGAGTTCAAGACCAGCCTGGCCAACATAGTGAAACCCTGTCTCTACTAAAAATACAAAAAAATTAGCCGGGCGTTGTGGCAGGCACCTGTAATCCCAGCTACTCAGGAGGCTGAGGCAGGGGAATCCCTTGCACCCGAGAGGCGGAGGTTGCAGTGAGCAGAGATCGTGCCACTGCACTCCAGCCTGGGCAAGAGTGTGAGACTCCGGCTCAAAAATAAATAAATAAATAAAAAATAAATGGAGGAAAAAGCATATAAACCTAAAGCTTAACAATTAATGTCTTAGTATTCTAGTCTTACTAAGAAGTAATAAGCATCTAATGATTTTCAATTAATTTAATATTTGTTCAAGGTTTTAAGTTACTTAAAGGCTTTAGAAATTATGTTCAAGCTAACGTACTATAAAATATAGTTACTATTGAAATAGTTTGTCAAAATTAATTTAGTTAAAAACAAACTTACATGTTTTATGATCTTAAAACATTAGGAATTATTTAACTTATTTTTATCAGAAAGCTTATATACATTTAGAAAAGCATACCCATGGACCTGTCTCAAAAAATTAAAAATGGAACTACCACATAATCCAGCACTCTCACTACTGGGTGTGAATTCAGTATGGCAAAGTGAGGTCACTCCCACGTTTATTGCATCAGTATTTACAATAGCCAAGATACATAATCAACCCAAGTGCTCAAAAATGAATGAATGGAGAAAGAAAATGTGGTATATATACACAATTGAATTCTATTTAGCCATAAAACTCATAAAATCTTGTCATTTGAGGCAAACATGGATGGACTTGCAAAATATTATCTTAAATAAGCCAGATGAAGAAAGACAAATGTCTCATGATCTCACTCATATGTGGAATCCAAAAAAAGAAAAAAAAAGTTAATATCCTAGAAGCATAGAATGGAACAGTGGTTTCCAGAGACTGAAGAGAGGAGGGAAGAGGAGAGCATGGGGAGAGTTTAGTCCACAGGCACAAAGTTACAATTAGATATGAGGAATAAGTTCTGGTGTTATTCTGCATAGCAGAGTGATAATGGGTTAACTGTAAGGTATTGTATATTACCAAGTAGCTACAAGACAGGCTTCTGAATGTCTTCAACACAAAGAAATGATAAATGTGTGAGGAGATGGTCATGCTAAATACCTTGAATTGAACATTATACAACATATATATGTATCAAAATATCAACTTGAACTCCATAAATACACAAAATTGTAATGTATCAATTTTTTAAAAAAATGTGTTCAAGAAGTGGTTCCCAAACTAAAGAAAAAAAATAGAATGGTAAAAAAAGCTTGTATTGTATTTGACACTGATAGAACTGAGAAGATAACGGTTGTTTTGTTGAACCAAATTTGTTAACGAATTTGCCAAAGATTTACTTAAATTATGTGAATTTGGATTTTTAAACAGTTTCTGAATTGGTTTCTTTAAAAATACTTGCTTAATTCAGCACATTTAAAGCATTAGAAATCAAACTTTTTTATTTTCTTGGGAATTTCAAAATATTCCATTTACACAAGTCCTTATGACTCCTATAGAATGAGAATGAGGACACGCTGAAGGGTGTGCTATAATTAATGTATGTTTCCTGTTGATACACGGATTGCTTTCCTATATTATATTCAGGTAGCACTCAGGTCACTCTCTAGGCATGAGATCAGTTTGATTCAAAGGTAAGTACAAGAAAATTGAGCCCTGGCTAGGGCTAGATCTCTGAATCTCGCGCTCATCACAAGGCAGTTCTTGTTTTAAGTGATTCATGAAAAGAGGTACTTTTTTAAAAACCTGAAAACAGTTGCTTTTCTGAATTTTAGGAAAAGTAGCCAGAATCCACGGATTCAGAGCTAAGTGATCTTTGGGTGAGTTGAAGTCTTTGGAAGGGATTGCTTTGGTAGATACAGTAATGGCTGGGGTAAAGATTGAAAGAAGATTTTTAATAACTGCGGTGTTCATCTGTCTGAGAGGAAACTTTGAACTGAACCACGTCTCCTTTCCCACAGAGCCTCTGCCTAATACCTGGCTTTATGGCATAATTGCAAGCCAAAGAGAAAAATATCCAAAAATAGTGCAGTCAGAAAAGCCCCTAAAGCCCCCTGTTATGCCACTGCCAGTCTTCACGTCTAGAGCAGTGGGTAAGGCAGTGTGTCTCATGCTGGCTTCATCCAATAGCTTCATATTGCCTTAGCCCCTGAATGCTGGACCTAGCAAAGAACATTGATTCTAGTAACTAAGTTTCTGCTTAATTCTGGTCTCCGAAGTCTTTCCTGTAGCTTACTTAAGTAATGTTGATGCTCATCTTCTGTGTTTGAGGCCCTACCATGGTTCCCTGTCTTCTGCTCCAAATCTCTGTGAACTGTGTATCTGATTCATCCCATTTCTAATTCCTTTAAAATCTCAACTTCTTGGTTTTTTTTTCATTTTTTAAATTATACTTGAAGTTCTAGGGTACATGTGCACAATGTGCAGGTTTGTTACATACGTATACATGTGCCATGTTGGTGTGCTGTACCCATTAACTCGTCATTTACATTAGGTATATCTCCTAATGCTCGACTTTTTTTTATAAACAACAATCATAATGATTGGCTCACCATTATGTTTTCAGGTTTTTCTAATGTGTTGTGCTAACAAGTGGTGGTGCTGGGATTCCAGAGTCTGGATTGTTATTATTTTAAGAGACAGGATCTCTGTCACCAGGTTGGAGTGCAGTGGCGTGATCATGGCTCACTGCAGCCTCAACTTCCTGGGCTCAAGGGATCTTCCCACCTCAGCCTCCTGAGTAGCTGAGACTACAGGTGCATACCACCACATTCAGCTAATTTTTTTGTAGAGAAGGGTTCTTTCTATATTGGTCAAACTGTTGTAGAATTCCTGGTTTCAAATGATCCTCCTGCCTCAGCCTCTCAAAATACAGGCATTACAGGTGTGAGCCACCATGCACAGTCCCTGGATTCTTAAATACGAAAGTCTGACTATGATATTTTAATTTCCATATTGCCTATTCTATGGGTCAATGAGAGGAAACACTAGCACATAATGAATTTCTGCTCTGTAGATACTAAATTTTGATAAATCTTTTTCTAGTATATAAATAGTCTTATGACTGTTGACATTTCTATGTTAAAATCCAAAGTATTATGAATTAACTGTGAGAAATTATATAACTTTTAATAATTAAGGAATAAGCTAAAGCATGCATGAACACTAGTCTAGCCAAAAAGTACCATTCAGACAGTCAGAAATTATGTATGCTTTTGCCTTAACCAGTGAGATATGTTATTTTAGTCACTATGTCACTTTATTATTAATAATAATTACCCCAACCAAAATAGATTGGCTAAAAGAATAATGCATTTAATAATTGTATGCAAACAACTTTCCGGATCTCACCTCTAAGTTGTCATAGTGCTGCTTTGCTTTCAAATTGCCATAACAAATTATACTTAATGTAATAACTCAAGTTATTAAAAATTAACTTGGTTGCTACCTCTTAATGCAATTGCAAGTTAAATTTTCATTCTGTGGGCAAAGTGAATAAAAGACTAACCACTTATTATACTGATAGGTTAGCGTTTTCATTGTTAAATAGTGGCCCACAGGGCTGTGTAATTGTCAAAATAAACATAAAACACTGGAAATGAAGGATTGGATTTTTTCCATTAGGGATAAATATTGAAGTTTGCTACAATTTAAATGAATAATCAACTGCTTACATTTCTATACCTATCTTTCCCAAATTGATAATACAGTATATTATTACTGTTACTGAAGGGGGAAAAGTTCCCTTGTCCCCCTTGCAGGGCGTGCGATGAGAATGTGGCTCACTTCTTCAGTGCCCCACTGCTCAAACTTCTAAGAGAGCATACAGACGGGCAGGCTGTGGGGCTCTGACACCGCAACAGTGTCTAGGGGTGAATGTTTACAGCTCCTGAGGCCCCAGTGGACGTGTGTTACAGGGTGCTCTTTTAGTTTGCTGTCTGTAGGCAGCTTGTGTTAACCAGCTCATTTAGATCCTCTACCTTGTCACAAAGACAGAGGCTTTCTGTATCCTTGGTTCCTGCCTTGGTGTACCAGAAGAATCAGATCACGCTTGGGCTTAGAGAATGAGTGCAAGGTCTTATTGAGTGGAGGTAGTTCTGGGGAAGTCAGAAGGGGATGGAATGGGAAGGTGTCCCCCTGGAGTTGGGGTGCTCAGTGGCCTGGGCTCTCCTCCAAATGCCCTAGCCAAACTCCGCTCATTCTGCTTCTGTCAGCCAGTCGGTGGCCTGCCATGGTGCAGGTGCCTATTGGTGCACTGCTCTCAACATTGAGCCACCTGTGTGTCTTCCTGCTAGGATCTCCACGGGTTTTAGAGGCACAGGATGGGGGTGTGGCAGGCCACGGTGTTCTTGGGAAATGCAACATTTGAGTGCTAAGGCAGGAGTGCCTGTTCTCACCTAGGTCCATAGGCACAGGCCCAGGTGGTGGAGCCCTCACCAGGGACCTGCCCTTCCCTTCCCAGCACCTCCCTGCCCCACTTCCGTATCATTACTGTGGGCTTAAAAAATGGAAAGGTGAGAGTCACAAGAGTTTTGAGTCAGCGTTGTTGCGTTATAACTCAGAATAGTAAGTGTGGTTCAAAGTTTCTGTATATAAAGGCCAAGCCAATATTGTAAAAACAAGAAAGATTTAGAAATCTATCACTGACTGTTCAGCTCTATCACAGCCATACATGAAGTCCAAGCTTATAAACAGAACAGGATTTAGGAGAATATTTAAAACCCATTCTTCTGAGGAAGACAAGCCACAGACAGAGACCCATGGGGGCAGAGTGGTCCAGAAGGACTGCGTGACAGGTCATGACAAAATCAGGGATGAGTTCTCTGATGATGAGAGGCATGCTAAGCAAGGGGCACCTCACTGGAAAAAGCAATGAGGCAGGACTGAAGGCAACACTTTCTGGAACAAGCAGAAAGCAAGATATACCTAATTCAGATAATATTAGCTTCATAAAACTGAAAAGATTACAGCTTCTGGAGCCAGCAGGCATTGGTTCGGGCTTCTGTTCTGTGTCTTACTAGATCTGAAGAATTGGGCCAGTGGCCTAACCTAACTGAGCCTCAGTTTTTTCATCTGTAAAATGGCAATATTGATTTGTATGCTTTTCACAGCATTGTTCTCATATTCAATTTAAACATAGCCCTCAATTATTATTATTATTATTATTATTGTTATTTATTTGTAGAGATTTAGAGGACACAAGGGCAGTTTTACCTGGGTATATTGCATAGTGGTGAAGTCTGGGCTTTTGGTGTAGCTATCACTTTAATGGTGTACATTTTACACATTAAAGAATTTCTCACTCCTCACCCCCCTCCCAACCTCCCACCCTTCCAAGTCTCCAATGTCTATTATTTTATACCTTATGTCCATGTGTAGACATTATTCACCTACACGGAGAAGAACTAAGACAGTTATACTCAGAATAAATTTGAACACAGAGAGGCTGGAGGGAAGGAAAATAGGAAAGAATTTATGTTGGTGTGAGGGCAGTGAGAATAGATAGGAATAGGCAGCTATATGAGATGTGGCAAAGAACAGGTTATATCTTATCTTCAAGTACTATATACCATAGACAACTTACTATTTGTCATGAGCAATTGGAACAGAAAATAAAAGTTCCATTCATAGTATAATGAATAATAAAATGGTCGTGTAAACATACAAATGAATATTATATAATAGTGAGAATTAAAAAACCCCAGCTATCACTACTTGGAACAACAGGAACATGTATCACAAGCATCATGGTCAATGAAAGAAGCCAGACACAAAAGAGCATATAATCTACAAGCCATTCCTATGAATTACAACAACAGATATGGCAATACCAGCAAGGATAAAATATTAATGAATGTCTTCTGTGAAAATTCATCAAGCTTACATGTGTATTTTTGTACATCTCTCCATTTTTGCTATACTTCAATGGTTAATTTTTCCTTTGGAAAAGCTACCATTTATGGAATTCTTTCTTTATGACAGATGTCCTCACTACTTCAAATACTTGATCTTTTGAATGCCTTCAACAAACTTCAGATTAGGTTCAGGTATTAACCCCATTTTTTATTGAAACAACTGACAACTTAATGATCCTAAACAAAATAATACAGCTGTTTTGCAGCAGAGCTGTGATTCCAGTTTCAGTTTGTGTGATGTGAATCCTATGTGCTTAGCCACTGTACTGCATTGCTACAGTTCAAAATGCCTCTGAAGAGTACTGCAAAAATTTAGATTAATTGTTAATGCCCTCCAAAGGTGTTCTGTGTTTGAAATAATGGAAGGGTATGAATCAATAAATATCCCCATAGTGAGACCCCTAAGAACTTCAGTAAAACAAAGACCAAGTGTGTTGTCCTTGGCTCTGTGATTGCAAATAGAACCTATAGTTAAGTCTTCAGGATGCCTGAATCCTGGGTTGGAAGATTAAAGGATAATCACCTTAACTAACCCAAGTAAAACCAGAAAAATAATTTTTACTGTGTGAGTTTTCTAAAATCTGATTTTAATAAA
Source organism: Pan troglodytes (assembly GCF_028858775.2). Classification (NCBI taxonomy): domain Eukaryota; kingdom Metazoa; phylum Chordata; class Mammalia; order Primates; family Hominidae; genus Pan; species Pan troglodytes. Next base: position 160,117,556 of record NC_072402.2, on the reverse strand, counting down.
TATTCCATGAATATCTATGATCTGTATGCATAGCTTTCAGGAAACATACTGTGGGATCTACTTTTAAGATAAATTTATAGCAAGTTCACGTGCACTGACAAAATATATTTTTCTTTAGAGATGCACTTTTATTTTGCAAGTTTTCAGCAATTTCATATTATAATGAAACCTTTACTTTCTTGGCTGATGGCATTCTCATTAATCACTGTTTATCCTCCTAACCTATTCTTTTCATATGATTGAAATGAATGCTTGAATGATTAGTTCTTTCCTTCAATTTATATACACAAAGGGAAGAAAAGCTTTGTATATAAATCTTTTGCTGATCTTTTCCTTGGCACTGTGGTTAGCACCCCATGAATGTCTTATCAAATACAATTTAGGAAAACAAAAAAGGACAAAGAGAGACCCTCTTGCCCCAAGAGAGTTTTTACTATATTGTCTGTTACAACATGGTAAACGAATGTGGCATCTTTTTATTTCTAAGTCCGATTTATAGGGCTGTTGATGACTAAGAGTGATTTTGCTTTTGAGGACAGATATTCTAAAGACTAAACAGTTTAGCATTGTATTTGGTAAATATTTTGAGCCTTGTAGTTCTCCCACAGTAGCATGTAAGCTTATAATTCTCTCATTTTTTTAAGGAAAACATTTTTCACTTCATCAGTATTCTTTTCTCACTACCTTCTTTTGTATGCCGAAAATGTGTTTATATATGTAAATTTGATGTTATGCCTTAAATTTACTGTTATATTTCATAAAGAAGTAGCAATTGGTAATTAGCAAAAACAATACAGTGTTAATGAGTTATAATTTAATTTTGAAAGTCAGCTGTGGGAGATCTAAATTCTATTTTAGCATAAGTCTTTGAACCTCCCCACAAATGCCTAAAAAAAAATTATGCACAAAAAAGGGCAAAGAAAAATAAAGCTGCCTTATATTTTTAGCTGGATATTTGCTAGGTTTAAGGAAAAATAAACTGTATGGATGATTATATTTACCTGAAATTTTCCTCCATTATGCAGATCCATTGTGATACGCTTTTCAGGTTAAGCCTACTAGAATTAGAGTAAAGGGACTCAAAAAGATATAAAACAAGGCCAAATATTTTCTCTTGTATGAAATTTGTTAATTTTTTAAAAAAAATTATTGAACAAGTATTATGTGCCTGGCACCTTCCTAAGTATGGGGATTCACTAGGGAATAGAATAGATGTGCTCCTTCCCCACAAGGATTCATATTTTATTGGTGAAGGAGAGGACCTTAAATAGACCAAGAAATACACAAATATGATCATCTCAGATTGTGAGAGCAGTCGTGTAGAAGACAATAATAAGAGAATGATGGAATGAGAGAGAGGATAACTAAGCTTTTAATTAGGTTGTTTCTTTAGGTAATTTGTTCAGAGAAAAGTACTCTGAAGAGGTGACATTTAAAATAAGTGCTGAACATTAAGAGGGAGCAGAATATTCCAGGAAGAGGTGATCAACTGAGGATCAAGATTTCGAAGGAAAGAAAGGCCAGTGTGGATATTCAATAGAACAGAATCTGCTCAGTGGTGCCTTTTAGGGAGTTTGGTTGCATTCTGAATATAATGTAAGCTTTCTGATATAAAAATGATTGGATCTGATTTATGTTTTTGAAAAGGTGCTGGGTGCTGTATGGAGAATATATCTGGTAAGTGGGTGGAATGGTGATAAAACAAAATTAGAAAAAGTTGCAGAAATCATCCTTATGAGATATAAATGAAATAGATGGAATTGCACTCTCTCGTCTCTCTAACATAATTTGGAAAATATTCCAATTAATTGGGAACTTACATGTATTTTAAATAAAGTTATTTCTCTTTTAGCAAAATCCACAAGAGCAAAATTGTACTTAACATTATACAGCTATATCTCAAAGATATTATGGACTCAGTTCCAGACCACCAGAGTAAACGGAATATTGGAATAAGCAAGTCACATGAACTCTTTGGTTTTCCAGTGCATGTAGAAGAAATGCTTACACTATACTGCAGTCTATTAAGTGTGCAATAGTATTATACATATATGTGTATATATATTTAAAGTATATACCTTAATTTAAAAGATCTTTATTGTTGAAGATTACTAATTATCATCTGAGCCTTCAGGAAGTTGTAATTGTTTTGCTGGTGGATGGTCTTGCCTCCATGAGTGCTCACTGATCAGGGTGGTAGCTGCTGAAGGCTGAAGGCTGTGGCAATTTCTTAAAATAGGACAACAATAAGGCTTGCCACATCTCTTGACTCCTCCTTTCATGAAAGATTTCTCTGTAGTATGCAATACTGTTTGGTAGCATTTTACCCACAGTATAACTTCTTTCAAAATTGGAGTCACTCCTCTCAAACCATGTCGCTGCTCTATTAACTAAGTTTATGGCATATTCTAATTCCTTTGTTATCTTTTCAACCATATTGACAGCATCTTCACCAGGAGTAGATTCCATCTCAAGAAACCACTTTCTTTGTTCATCCATGAGAAATACCTCCTTATCTATTAAAGTTTTATCATGAGATTGCAATTCCATCACATCTTCAAGCCACATTTCTAATTTTAGTTCTCCTTCTATTTCCACCACATCTGCAGTGACTTTCCCCCACTAAAGTCTTGAACTCCTCAAAGTCATTCATGATGGCTGGTATCAACTTCTTCCAAACTTCTGTTAATGTTGATATTTTGACCTCCTCCCCTGAATCATGAATGTTCTTAATGACATCTAGAATGATGAATCTTTTCCGGAAGGTTTTCAATTTATTTTACCCAGATCCATTACAGAATGTGTTACTTAAATCATAAGACTCAAAAGCCAAAATTACTACTTGATCCATGGACTGCAGATTGGATGATGTTCTAGGAGCACCGCCCCCTCCCCCCCCCAAAAAAAACCCCATAAATCTTCTTGTACATCTCCATTAGATATCTTTGGTGACCCTTTGCATTATCAATCACCAGTAATATTTTGAAACAACTCATTTGTTCTGAGCAGTAGGCCTTGGCAGTAAGCATAAAATATATAGTAGTCCCTGCTGTAAACACATGTGTTATTATTCAGGCTTTGTTGTGCTATTTATAAAGCACAGTCAGAGTAAATTTAGCATAACTCTTGAGGGCCCTAATATTTTCAGAGTGTTATATGAGTAGTATATTGGTTTCAATTTAAAGTCACCAGCCACATTAGCTTCTAACAAGAGAGTTAGCCTGTCCTTAGAAGCTTTGAAGCCAGGAATTGACTTCTCCTCTTTAGCTATGAAAGTCCTAGATGGCATCTTCTTCTAATAGAAGGCAATTTTGTCACCATTTTAAGTCTGTTGTTTAGTGTAGTCACCTTCATCAATTATTTCAGCAAAATATTCTCGGTAATCTGCTGTAGCTTCTTTCTACATCAGTATTTGTTGCTTCAACTTGCACTTTTATGTTATGGAGATGGCACCTTTCCTTAAACCTCTTTAATGAGCCTCTGCTAGCTTCAAATTATTCTTCTCCAGTTTTCTTACCTCTCTCAGCCTTCATAGAAGTGAAGAGAGTTAGGGTCTTCCTCTAGATTAGCTATAGTTTTTAAGGAAATGTGTCTGGTTTAATCTTCTATCCATCCGCTCAAACTTTCTCCGTATCAGATATAAGGCCGTTTCACTTTCTTATCATTTGTATGTTCATTGCAGTAGCATCTTTAATTTTCTTCAATAACTTTTCATTGCACTCACAACTTGGCTAACTGTTGGGGTGATGAGGTCTAGCCTTCAGCCTGTCTCAGTTTTCCACGTGCCTTCCACACTAAGCTTAATTATTTTCTAGCTTTTGATTTAGAGAACGGGACATGCAACTCTTTCTTTTACTTGAATACTTGAAGGCAATTGTGTGGTTACTAATTGGCCTATTTTCAATGTTGTTGTGTCTCAGGGAACAGGGACACCCAAAGAAAGGGATAGAGATGGGAGAACAGCCTTGGTGGAGGAGTCAGAACACACACAATATGTATTGATTAAGTTTGTCTTCTGGCCAAGCATGGTTGCTAATTCCAGTAATCTCAGCTATTCTGGGGGCTGAGGCAGGAGGATGGCTTGAGCCCAGGAGTTTGAGGCTGTAGCGCTCTGTGATTATGCCAGTGAATAGCCACTGTATTCTAGCCTGGGCAACATAGTTAAACACCATTTCTAAAAAAAAAAAAAAAAAAAAAAAAGAGAGAGAGAGAGAAAGGGAGAAAATTTTTGCAACCTACTCATCTGACAAAGGGCTAATATCCAGAATCTACAATGAACTCAAACAAACTTAGAAGAAAAAAACAAACAACCCCATCAAAAAGTGGGCAAAGGACATGAACAGACACTTCTCAAAAGAAGACATTTATGCAGCCAAAAAACACATGAAAAATGCTCACCATCACTGGCCATCAGAGAAATGCAAATCAAAACCACAGTGAGATACCATCTCACACCAGTTAGAATGGCAATCATTAAAAAGTCAGGAAACAACAGCTGCTGGAGAGGATGTGGAGAAATAGGAACACTTTTACACTGTTGGTGGGACTGTAAACTAGTTCAACCATTGTGGAAGACAGTGTGGCAAGTCCTCAGGGATCTAGAACTAGAAATACCATTTGACCCAGCCATCCCATTACTGGGTATATACCCGAAGGACTATAAATCATGCTGCTATAAAGACACATGCACACGTATGTTTATTGCGGCACTATTCACAATAGCAAAGACTTGGAACCAACCCAGATGTCCAACAATGATAGACTGGATTAAGAAAATGTGGCACATATACACCATGGAATACTATGCAGCCATAAAAAATGATGAGTTCATGTCCTTTGTAGGGACATGGATGAAATTGGAAATCATCATTCTCAGTAAACTATTGCAAGAACAAAAAACCAAACACTGCATCTTCTCACTCATAGGTGGGAATTGAACAATGAGAACACATGGACACAGGAAGGGGAACATCACACTCTGGGGACTGTTGTGGGGTGGGGGGAGGGGGGAGGGATAGCATTAGGAGATATACCTAATGCTAAATGATGAGTTAATGGGTGCAGCACACCAGCATGGCACATGTATACATATGTAACTAACCTGCACATTGTGCACATGTACCCTAAAACTTAAAGTATAATAATAATTTTAAAAAAATGTGAGTAGTTTGAATGAGAGTAAAATTATGTTAAAGAAGGCCCGTGAGGCCATGCTATTGGAGCACAGGGATACTTTGAATAAAATGTTTTCTGTTTATCAGATATGCAAATTAAATAACTTTATAATATCCTTTCTGCATCTCATGGTAAATGAAAAAGTCAAAGAAAATGCTTATGTTATCTAGTTGATGAAAAATGCCTGTTAAACAAGAATGTTTATTTGTGTATAGTAAGCTCTTATAATGTGCCAGGCCCTGTACTAAGTATATAAGCATGACCTCATGAAATTTTCTGAACAATCTTATGAAAAAAATATTATTTCTGGCTGGACGCAGTGCACTCCAGCCTGGCAACAGAGTGAGACTCTGTCTTAAAAAATAAATTAAAAAATATATTATTTCTTCATTTTAGGAATGAGGAAGCTAAACTTAGAAATTCAAAATAAGTTGCCTACATTCACATAATGTGCAGGTGGCAGACATAACTTTCATCCCAGACAAAACAATTGAAGACAACAAATTCTATTAAAAGAAAGCTTTAAATTAAAATGATATCAATAATCATCAGTAATTGAATGTCTTTTCTGGAATCCATACCTTGCTATCAAAATGTTGTAATTCTAGTAATTTCTTTTACCAGCTTGAAGGAAAATAAAACAAGAATTGATTGGGATTATAATCCAGTGACTACGAAAGTGATGGGGCTGGCCATGGTGGCTCACACCTGTAACCTTGGCACTTGGGGCGGCTGAGGCAGGAGGATTGCTTGAGCCCAGGCGTTTGAGACCAGCCTGGGCAACATATCAAGACCTCATCTCTAGAAAAAAATAAAAAATAAAAATAAATGAAAAGCAAAAAGAGCCATTAGAAAAGTAAACAGTAAAGATAGATATAAAATATAAGATTTTATTCCAAGTGTTTCCATCTTGGGAAGTAAATTCAAATGTGCTAGAGCTGTACTGCTCAATTTGGTGGCCACCAGCCACATGTGGGCACTGGACACTCGAAATTTAATTAATCCAAATTGATATATACTGAAAGCTTAAAACAAACACTGTATTTCAAAGATTTCATATCAAAAATGCAAATATCTTATTAATAAATGATATTGATTACATATTGAAATGATAATATGTTGATTACTGGACCAGATAAAAGATATTACTAAATTAATTTTACCTACTTTGGTGTACTTTATGTGTCTACTAAAAATTGTTAAATGACATACGTTGCACACATTTGTGGTTGGCATTATGTTGCTGTAGGATGGTGCTTGTCTAGGGGATTTTCTCTGTTCCATCCGGAGCCTGAGTGTCTGATAATATCAACATAAAATTGTTTTCTGTTATCTTTTCACAGAAGAGATATTTAATAGATGAGCTTAAAAAGGAAAGAGTTTTATGAGTTCCAAGGGATCGATTCTTATTTCCTGCATTTCCCATGGCACTAAGTAAATTGTGTTTAAGTAATATCATGAGTTAAAAGTGAATTTTATAAAAATGAGTTTTATGGTGTTTAAAGGTGAATGAATAGCTTCCATTTTCATTTCAGTGTCCAAGATCACACAGTAAAAAGCATAATTCTAAGGTAAGAAGAGTTTTTAAGCTTAAAATTCATTTTGCTGAGAAGGATAGAATTGAGAGCTTGAAACGCTAAGGGGGTGAGGGAACAAAAAAAAATGATAGGTTGCCTTTCTCAGAACATTGCCAAATTAGAAATTTGATCTTATTTCTCTTAGCAATTGTACGCAAACTTGATGAAACACGGTTCATTCTACTACGTGACATCTACATGACGTAACACATTATTTATTATTCATTGATCAAATTGACACATTGGTGCCATCACCTTTCTTAGTGAACCTACACATAAGAAAAAAAATGAGGTAAGATTTTAGTTCCTGTCTCTGCTTCAGGAACTTGATGTTTAATTTCCAACAGTGAGGATTACTGAGTTTCAGTCACATTAAAATCTAACAGTGCTTATTCAACATGCCTCATTTCTTCTCCAGATCAGTTTAGGGTAGGTTTGCCTTGGAGAACAACATGTGGAGTTTTTGGAAGTGACAAATACACTGTTGGGGGACATTAATCACATGGAATTTAAAAGACATTTGCTTCTGGCCTTAAAGTCTTTGGTCTGGAACAAATGGCAGTCAAAATCATTCAGTCTGAAGTGTTGGAAAATGATCAGAAGTTTGAGTGAGTGACCGAGCATCTGTTGTATGTGAATCTGTCTGTGCATGTCATTAAGAAAAAGAGCCTTTAAAAAATTTCTGTCAAACTTACACTTGAAAACAGTCTACCGTTTCAAAGGGGGGTTCTTAATCAGTGACAATGAAACACTTGGAAGGAATTAGACAATTCATAAACCTTAAGGAATAAAGTTTAACTTTCCTTTCCCAGTTCCCTTGACTACACAGACCCCAGTTTTAGATCTGTAGTCCATATTTGGTAATATAAATCTCAGAAATAAAAATGACAATTATAGAACTGGTTCATTCCAGCTCCTTTAAACTATCAGATCATCAGAAAGTTAATCAAATTCTAACCATGAAATAAGAGGTATCCTACTCTTGGAACTTGGTAGAAATAGGTACTTTCAAGGTATTTTATTAGTAAAAAGAACACAGTTGGGGTTGGCGCAGAGAAACACACACATTTGATATGTTTTTGTAATTATTCATGCCAAAACCCTGTTGCTATAACCTATTATGACTCAGTCTGATTATGACTCTTACAGAGTGTAAGATAGGATTTTTATTCATTATTAATATGTGGGATATTTAAAAGAAAAGAGAAAGAAATCATAATTTGGAGATTAGCAAAGATTTTTTTCTTTAGACAAAAGTGCTATCTCAAAAATTTTTACATGAAAAAATGAGACCAGATTGTCTTTATAAATATTATTAAGAAACACCATTAGCAATAGCCAAGATTTGAAAACAACCCAAGTGTCCATTAATAGACAAATGGATAAAGAACATGTGGTATGTATACACAACTGAGTACTATTCAGCCATAAAATAATGAGATTCTGGCATTTACAACATGGATAAAACTGGAGGTAATTATGTTAAATGAAATAAGCCAGGCACAGAAAGACAAATTTTTCATGTTCTCACTTATTTCTGGAAGCTGAAAATTAAAACAGTTGAACTCATCAAGATAGAGAGTGGAACAATGGTTACCAGAGGCTGGAAAGGTTAGTGGGGTTGGGGGTAGTAGAGATGGTTAATGGGTACAAAAATATACCTAGGTAGAATGAATAAGATCTAGTATTTGATAGCACAACAGGCTGTCTACAGTCAATGATAATTTATTGTCAATTTAAAAATAACTAAAAGAGTTTAATTGGATTATTTGTAATACAAAGAAAGGATAAATACCTGAGGAGACAGATACCCCCATTTACCCTGATGTTAGTTATTATTATGCAAGCCTGTATCAAAATATATCATGTACCCCATAAATATGAACACTTACTATGCACCCACACAAAAAATCCGTAACATAAAATTTACAATAAGAAAAAAAAGAAATACCATTAGAGAGGAAAAAGGCCAAACTGTTGGCTGAGAGAATATGGTTACAACCCATGCATTACACAAAGGACTTGCATACAGAATATATTTTTAAAATCTTAAAAATAAAAAAACCTAAAAATCAGTAGGAAAAAGGGAAATAATCTCATAGAATTATCTCCCTTCAATTATTTTGGAGATAATAATTCAAAGTAATCTTCCATTTTTAAAATTATTTTGAATAGGGATTTCACAAAAGAGGATATTCAAATGACCAGTAAATATACAGGAAATTATTCAACTATACTAGCTTTCTGATCAGAGAAACGCAAATTACAATGAAAAGAAATATCACAACATAGCACTAGAAGAACAAAAATGTAAAAGAAAGAACAAATACCAACTGATTTGATGAATTAGAAAACTCAGATATTCATATATTGCTATTTGGGTAGTAAAATTATAAACTATTTGAGAAATGCTTCTTCAGTACTACTAAATCTAAACATGTGCCTAACATCTAACCCATAAATTTGACTCCTAGGTATATGTTCAATGAGATACACACATATGTGCACCAACTGAAAAGAGTGATCACAACACTAATATTAATAACAACTGGATAACTAAAAGTGATCTAGATATATTACTAAGCAAAATGCATAAGTAAATGATAGGGTGTAGATCTACTGTGGTATTATACAGCTATGAGAAAAATACACTATTACTAGATAAAGCAACATGATTTAATCTTATAAGAAATAGATGAAGTGGAAAATATCAATCACAAAAGAAAACATAAAATGTGGTTTCATTCATATAAGGGTATGGATTAAATTTGATACACATATGGGAAAAATAGGTATTGGTACAAAAATTCAATTGTAGATGGATTCTGAATCAAATTATAAAATGTTTCTCAAAGGAAACACAGCAGAATATTTTTATTACCTGGAGGTAGACAAATATTTCTTAAATAGTATGCCAAAAGTCACTAATTATAAAGCAAAAAATGTAATTTAATTATATTAAATTAAAAAATTCTGCTAATTGAGAGACATAATTAAGAGAGTGAAAAATTATGACACACGGTGGGGGAAAATATGTGCAATACTTGTATGCAAGGAAGGACATACCTGGAATGAATGTCTATATATATATTTTTTTTCTATAATCAATAACAAGGAGGTAAACAATCTAATATAATATCTGGACAGACTTGACAGGCATTTCATAAAACAGGCTACCCAAATAGACAATAAACATATGAAAATGTGTTCAACAGCATTAGTCACCAGGAAATGCAAATAAAACCACAAGGAGATACTGCTATATATTCACCAGAATTGCTAAAATAAAAAAAAGACTAGCAACACGAAGCATTGGTGAGAATGTGGAGCAATAGGAATTCTCACTCACTGATGGTGGGAGTGTAAATTAGTAAAATTAATACAACTGCTCTGAAACATTTTCTTAAATGCAGTGTATATGCAGTTTATGACACCACAGTTCTACTCCTAGGTATGTTCCCAGCAGCAATAATTTTTCATAGTGTTGGAAACAACCCTAATATCCATCGAGAGTATTATGTATGTAAATTGTGATAAATACATACAGAAAATATTGTATAATAATGAGAATTAATGAAATGTATCTATACAGTATAGTATGATGAAAATCATAGCACAGTTTGTTGTGTATGATTCCATTAACTCAACATTTCAAATTGGGCAAACTTAACCTATGATGTTAGATGTCAGATAAGCTATTATTTTTGGGGTAGGCTTCGTGATTAGGAGTGGCATGGAGGGGACAGTTGGGCTGTGGTAATATTTAATTTTTCAATCTAGATACTTGCTTCACAGATGTGTTCTCTTTGTGAAAATTCATCAACCTGTGCACTTTTATTATGGTCCATGTTTTATTATGCATGTCACGCTTCAATAAAAATGTATTTGAAATGTATGAAACATTCAATAATTGAAGGCAAATTTTAAATATAAGAAACAATGGATCAAATATGAATTTATGTTTCAAAATGCAAAATAAAGAAAATAATGTTCATGATGAGAGAGGCTATGGATGTGTGGGAACATGAGTTACATGGAAATCTGTAACTTCTGCTCAATTTTGCCTAACCTTCTCTAAAAAATAAGGCCTATTACAAATGATAAATGAAGTGATAAATGTGCGAATACAGGTACATTTAAAAATTATGGCTAAGATTAGTGTCACTAGGGTTTTATGACCTCATTTACCTAGAGAAAGTCATTTCTGTAATTATGACTTGCTTGCATTTCCTTCTGTGATTCCATCAATATCAATATTGATTTAATAAGGACTTTATTTGTCCCAGATGCAGATTATAAAATGAGGTTAACTTATACATTCCAGTTGTACACCCTCCCCAAAACAGCAATTGCATGCTGGTCAGTTATATGTGGGAGTCCAGGAGCCTCAGTTCCTCTCAGCATGGGACTCTTAAGGGGCTTCCTCTTCTTAGGATGGGTGAGGTACAAGGGTGAGCACCCTGAAAGAGAACCTACTAGAAAATATATCACTTTGTTTTAAAATGTACAGAATGTCACTTCTGCATTATTCTATTGCTCAAGGCAGTCATAAAGACCCATCTAGGCTCCAGCAAAGGGGATTTGGTGCCATTTATTGATGGGAGAAGTGGCAGGGTTTTGGAAGAGCCTGTGAGGCAGGTGGTTTACTGTAGTGGTTTTTGGAAAATACCATTTGCCACAGTTTTGCCTGTAAGGCTCTCTACTACCAGCTCCTGCCCATTTCCTCAACTCCTCATCAACTCTGTAGCCATAACGCCCTTCCTTCTGTTTCTATAACTTGTCAAAATCAGTTTGATCTCAGGGCCTTTGTAGATGCTGATGGTAACACTTTTTTCAGAGAGGAAAGAGTAGAATGCTTTGTCCCAGATCTTGGACATTCTTTATGTCATCCATTATATTTTCTTAATAGATCTTTCAAACTGCAATATAAAATATCAATTCCCTTGTGTAATATCTGCTTTATTGTGAGAAAAACTACCCTGCTTTTTGTATCATTATTATAACACAAAATATTATGTTACGCATTATTATTTCCTCAGTACTTAGAATGGTACCTATATATAGCTGGTATCTAATAAGCATTGTTTTAAAATGAAAACTAAATGACCAATAAATAAGAAATAGTGCTCACCCACAAGAAACTCGAAGCATGATGAACACGGCAGTTCCATAAGTAAACACTTGTAATAAAATTGAATGAGTCCTATAATGTATTTATGAACTAAAATCTAGGAAGTCATAGAGAATAGGTAAAATGATTCTTTAGAGGGTAAGTAGAAGAGCTGGTGAGAATTCCCACAGAAATAAATATTTGGGTCTTCAAGGGCAAACAGGCTGAGATAGGAAAACAAATATTTATCATTTTTAGATCCACTGATAAAATCATGATAAATTTTAACATCCCTGTTGTTTCTTAAAAGTATTCATTTATTTCAGTTGTATTCTTTAGAAAAGTCTTTAAATACTAACTTTGATCCAGATGTATGTGAGTAAGATGAGGTGTAATGTAATAATAGGCTCAACTAAAACAAGTCTGGTTAATGGTAAGTACATTATTCACATGATAAATCAGATGTAGGCCAACCATAGCCTGAAGACAAAATCATGGTTCCTGCCTGTTTTTAAAAAAGTTTTATTAAGACATAGTCGCACCCATTCATTTACACATTGTTTAAAACTGCTTTGTTGCTACAACTACAGAGCTCAGTAGTCGTGGCAAAGACTGGATGGCCCATAAAGTCTGAAATATTTACTATCTGGCACTTTAAGGAAAAGTTGCCAACCCCACTGTCAAATGAATGATTGCATGGGCTTATAGTGAACAGGTTCTGGAGAACTGACTTTCAGTAGAGAAAATACTCCATTTAACCAACTATGCCATTACACCCAGTATCTCCTGAATATCCATCTGTCTTAGTCCTGTTCTGTACACACAATGCCGTAGAATAAAAAAGCTTACAGAACAATCTCAGACCAAACTTATGATCTTAGCATCACATAAGATAAACTAATTTAATAATACCAGATACTGTATTTAGCAATCATGAATTAGAATTTTCAATCATGATTCCTCTCTATTGTCAGTTTCTCATCTTGTTGCTACCACCCTAGAGCCTAGACCAAGGCACTATCAATTCTTACTCTTTTAGGACAATACAAAATTTTTGGATCTTCTAACTATCCTTCCAATCCCATCTCCATATAGCAACCCCCAGAATAATCTTTTTAGTACACAAATTTCATCACATTAGGCCTTCAACTAAAGCCTGCCAAAGCTTCCTAAAATTTTGAATAAATCTAATTTTTACTCTCAAGGCTATGAACAATCCAACTAATCTTTAGCCCTCTGTTCCATCTTGACTCCTCTTCCCTACTACTGTCTTGTAATCACATTAACTCTTTCTCCATTCCTTGAAAAACATATGTGGGGGAACTAAAAAAGTCGATCTCATGGAAGTAGAGAGTAGCATGGTGGCTACTGGAGCCTGGAAAAGTTGGGGGATATGGTGGATGAAGAAAAGTTGGTTAATGGGTACAAATATTATACTCATTATAGTATACGGGTATCAAAATATCACATGTATACCCAAAATATGTACAACTATATCAATAAAGTACCAAAAAAAGAAAAGTTAATTTTTTTAATGATGCATCAAAGTTTAGATGTAACCTATTTCTTCTGCCTGGAATATTCTTAGAACACAACTACCACAGCTGCTGGCTCTACCTCACCCTTTCTGTCTCACCTTAAATGTTACCTCCTCACAGAAAACTTTCCAATCTCCTTTAATATCCCTGATTTCTGTCTTCTGTTACACTGAAATGTTCATTTCTTACAAAACCCTACTCATAATATATATTTGTCTCTTTAATTTTATTGTCTGTCTACTAAATGATTAGCCTTATAAGGAAAGTGGCTGTCTGCTTTGCTTATCATTGTATTCTCAAAGTGTAGTACAGATTCCAGAATATAATACTCATTCAGTAGATGATTAATTGAGTAAATAAATAAATACATATATAGATGGGGTAAATATCTACATGACAGCTATTAAAGATAATGTATCTAGGAATTTGGAAATGCTCAAATACACATTCACCACCTATTTATAATAATAAAATAAATTACTGACTTTTTCATTTAGGGCATATTATTAAACAAATGGAAGTCAGAGTAAATTAAAGCAGTTTTTTTTAGTTAAGTAGTTTCTTTCTTGATTTTTATTTTATTTTTTACATTGGCACATAAAATTGTATGCATTTACCTTGTACAACATGATGTTTTGAAGTATATATACATTGTGGAATGACTAAATCTAGCTAATTAACATATGTATTACTTCAAATAGTTAATATCTTTGTGAGAAGAACACTTTACATTCCATTTAACGAATAAAATAGTGACTTAACTGTATCAGTCACTTCATAAAAAGGTACTTTCATAATTTTAGGTTATTCCTATTACTATATTTTATACATATCCATTAAGGAAACACTAATTTTACAACTACTGTCTTCTAGGATTTTTGCTAGACTTTGGAGATATGAAGATGATTGAATCAAGGTCTTTATCTTTAACTGAGATGTTCATAATAATATCACAGAAAAGAAGACATATAAAGATCGTTTACAAATAAATACAATACAATGTGGTAAAAGGTATGTACAATTAGAGTACTATTATAACTTATTGACAAATGCTGCCAATTATGCCATAAATAATCAGAAAAGTCATACCCATGCATGCTACATTTAAGAAGGAACTTAAAATATGAGTCAGAGTTTGGTGGATTAAGTAGGAGGTGGGTAGAGAAAACAATACATGCAAAACCAAGATGGCCATAAAGAAAATGTTATGGGAAGCTAAATGATAGTGTACCCTGAGTTCATCCAAGATATTGAGTAAGGCTAATTTAAGTTTACAGCTGCACTAGGAAGAGCTTTATACAAGATACAAAGAAGTTTGGGTAACTTTCTCAATCTCTCAGAAAGAAGTTTAGGAGATAGAGCTATGTTTTCACACATCAGGAAGACTAAGGATGAATTGATTAGGGAGAGGCTACTGGGGAACAGTTAAGAAAATACTGCCTTTAATTCAGATAGATATTATATTATAAGGAACTGAATTAGGTTTGTAGCAGAGATAATAGGAAAGAGGAAATAAAATAAATTTGTTCATTTAGGAGGTAGTATTGACAAGATTTATTGATTAATAAGAACGTGGATTGCAGCATAATAAACAGTCAAGACCCAAGATGAGCATACTTTCTGTAAAGAGTCAAATGGTAAATATTTTAGGCTTTATGGACTTTCTGTTGCATCTACACACCTCTGCCATTGTAACATCAAAGAAGTCAGAGACAGCAAGTACAGAAATGAATGTGGCTGTGTTCTAATACAAACTTCCAAAAAAAAAAAGACAGCAAGCTGGATTTAACTTGTAGGAGTGCTTGCAGACTCCTGGTCTAAACCATGTTTCAGGTTTTGATCTTCAGTAATTTACTGGACAATAATTATTGACTTATGAATTTCATTGATTTACTAGTCTTGTGGATATTTGTGTAGAATTCTTGAGGTTCAAAATTTCAAGATTCAAAGAAGAGAATTTTGGATAACATCCTCTTCTGGATCCCTAATGTGGTTAATTTTGTACATTATGTGCATGTGCCCTGACAATTAATTTTATGAAAATAAATCTATTTCTATTTTTATTATCTATAAGTAGTACTTTAAAAGAAGCAGATAAGTAATATTTATGTGCCTTAATAAAATTAAGAAATTTGCAATTAAAGAGATGTACTATGAAGCACAACACATTTACAGTTATTTATATCTTCCTGAAAGTGGGCTCCAAGGGCATTACTTTCACACAGATCATCTAGCAATATATTAAGAAAAATGTATACAACTATGAATGTCATATAGTTCCAGGGACCCAAACACATGGTATCTACATAGTCAATTAATTTTTAAATAGCCCACCTTGGTCCATAAATCACAAGAAAAATCTTGTGAAGGAGAAAGACTTTGCAAGATCACTATTTCAAATAAATTTAAAATCTCTCTCTTCCAAAGTATAAAGACCAAAGACTCAGAAAAGAGATGTCTGTTCTGGTTCTTCTGAAACAGTTAGAATTGAAATTTCTGTCAGAGTCTCATATAGTTTAATTTTTATCTTAAGTCTAAGAAAAATAAAGAGGCCATTATAAGCATTAGCCATCTTTACTTTTCTCTCAAGAAAGCAACAGATGATATCATATTCAAACTAAATTCATGTTAAAGGCAAAACCAATAAGCTATTGATCTTATTTCGTACCTCAAAAATTAACAGAGATTAATACCTGCATATTACACTGAGGTGCATTTTTTCACATGGTATATTTTTTCTGTTTAACTAAATGAAAAGTTGTAGGTTTTACCAAGAGCCAGTGCTAGATTCTATACCCATTAGCTCAATTGAGTAGAACCTAGTGCGATGGTTCAGTACCTAGGGCTTTACTCAGCTGTAGAGTCATTCTCTATTTCACTGCTCTTAGCAATTTATTGCACCAACAAATGAAACTTGTTCTCAATCTGAGATGCCACAGCAAGCACCTGTATTACCTTTTAGTAAAAGCCAAATTTGTAATTGTGTCTCTATGACAAGCTTGGTACCAAATTTTTTATATATACAAAGTCTCTCTCTCTTTTTTTTTTACTTCCATAGGGATTTTACAAAAGTCTCTGTGTTTATGAGCTTTAAGGTGTCTAACACAGGTTCTGGCACCTAATATGTGCTCAATAAATAGTTTTGGAATAAATGAATGAATGAATAAAATTGTCATCTTTCATTTTTTTCCATTTTATGATCAGTTATCATATATTTTAGTTTGTAGATGTAGATACCCCAATCATGGATCTTCTTTACTTTGGGTGCTTAATTAGAGTCCTCAACTATGGTTTAAACTCTCGTAGATTTCAATCTAAACTGTTTATTATTGATAGTTTTGTGCACCATTGTTCTTTTTTTCCCTTTCTTGTAGATCTCAGCGTCCATAACTTTAAAAATGGTATAAATTATATCGTTTAAAAATTGCAAGAAGAAAACTGTTGCAAACATTTGCAGTCACATGACCTGAAAGGACCTTTGAAGATACAACTTTTGGAATCTTAGTCTCCATTTTGAATACATACTTTTGCTGTTATAACCAGTAGAAGAGAATTTCCAGCAACTTATACATTATTATTTTTCCAGGTGACTGAGCATTGAAAGAACTTTACTCATAAATGGGTTGTCAACACTAGCATGGAGTGTCTTAGGCAGCAGTAAGTTCACCATTCTTGGGTATTTAAACAGAAGATGGATGAACATCTGAAAGGAATCCCGTAATGAGGTTTTGGCATTGCTCGACAGATTAACTTTTAACACTCTTCCATCTTTCATCTTTTTTACATTCCAACTTCAATGTAAAACTTTCTTGAAGCCAAGAAGTATTAATTTTAAAATGGAAAAAACACCATATTTATTTGTGTTACTTATTTATATCACATGAATATACTTTCAGATATGTGGATATTCAATACTGTCTACAGTTTGTAACATAGTAAAGAAGTGTCATTTTTAATAAGTCAAATGTTTTGCTTAAAAGTATATGTAATTTTTTCTATGAAATGTTGGTAAAATGTTGATCTCACAATAGTTTTAATATTTTAATGTCAGGTTTCAAATGAATTTGATTTTTAAGAAATATATTTTCACCTTTACTTTAATATAGTTATTTTCTTCTTTTATGTAATTAGAAGTAGAACTATCCAAGAACATTTAAAATTAAACTAGGGAGTTTTTCAACTTGACTGTTAAATATTACTGCTACCTCTCCACTGTACTTAGACCTGCATCTTGTGTTAAGAAAACATTTTAACAAATTTAAAAAATAAAGAGGTGATCTTGTCGACTTCACCATACATCTTTATGTTTCATGACATATGAGTACAGGAACCACTCATTTTTTTTTCAATGAGGCATTAATTTTCAATGAAATCTCTAAGAGCAAATGGCCATTACGGTCATTAAGAAAAGAAATATACAGAAGGGGAACATCACACACCGGAGCCTGTTGTGGGGTTGGGGGAGGGGGGAGGGATAGCATTAGGAGATATACCTAATGTTAAATGACGAGTTAATGGGTGCAGCACACCAACATGGCACATGTATACATATGTAACTAACCTGCACGTTGTGCACATGTACCCTAAAACTTAAAAGTATAATAAAAAAAAAAGAATTTAAAAAATAAAAAATAAAGAAAAGAAGAGAAATGTAGGAAAACCAATATAAATTTAACTTTTTCTGGAGTAAAGCTCTAGATTGTTATTTTAAGATTTAGGCTTTTTTTCTTTATTCTGACCTATTGGATTTAGTATGTCAATACTCTATTGCTTCTTTATTATAATTTCCACATTGGAAACAGGCTGTGTAAAGAAAACATGAGCCATATTTTAATTAGTAAATATTACTAAATCTTTCTCTTCCTACTATCTCAAAAAAGGTATTTCAGCCAAGTGACAATACATCAATATATAATCCTGTATCTCACATTTCACATATAGCTTGATATTGTTTTTACAGTCTCCACCTTTGGCCGCAAAGGAGGAGCATTGCCTACCTACTGAAGAGTCAGAGTCTAGAGATGTTTCTGTCATCTTGACTTCAGAATATCAGTGTCCTTAATATTCAGTGGAGTGCTTAACAATTACCAGGTGCTATTCTAGGCACTGAGGACACAGCAATAAACAACCCTGACCAGATTCTCTGCTCCTTGTAGTTTATATTATAGTGTGGGGTTGGGGGTGGGAGGTAGCATTGATGGCAGCAAACAGATAATAAACACACACACAATCAATCATATTGACACAGATACAGATTAAGTAGCTATAATTACTTAAAGTTTGATAAGAAAGTGGTGGAGTGGGGGTATCTTTGATCTAAGGCAGGGTAATCAAAAAAGATTTCTCTGCAAAGAAAATGTATATGGAGATCTTGTGGTAGATTGAGTTATTGGCTGGCACAGTTCTTTACCCCTCTATGTATCCACATCCTTTTTCATATAACGGTGCTGTTTCTACCACAAGGGAGGGGTATACCACCCTGCTTTTTGACTTTGGGCTCAGTGATATGACTTGCTTTGGACAATGGAATGTTTGCAGAGGTGGAGAAAACAAAGTCTTGAAACTTACTTGTGCAGAGCGGTATATCGATTTGTGCCTCTATCATCTGCAGAAGAAGCACTCCTTATGAGAAGTTGTAGCCCCTTACCAGGAGCCAGAAAATACAAATACAGGAACTCAACTCACAGTAAGAATCCCAGTCCTTCACGATCGCAGCTTGGAACACAGACCCCCAGTTAAGCCCAGTCTAGCTCATCAGTCCATCAGCTAATACATACAATTATGAATAAGAATAAAATAATGTTGTTTAAGCCTCTGAGTAGTTTGTTATCCACCACATATTTTTGTATCGATCTGAAGGAAATGAGAGAGAAGCTTGCAGATATTTAGTGAGTAATGCTCCAGGCAGAATTAGCAGCAACAGCAAACATCCTAAGGAGCATGTGTTGTGTTCTTCTAGCAAGAGGATTGTGGCTATAGTAAAGTGAGCAGCGGGTTATTATTATTGTTGTTTTGGCCATTATTATGGTTGTCAATGTCCTCCAGTCAAATATAGTCAAGAACACATCTGAATAGGTTGGGTCTGTTATTCATTGCATAAAGAGCAAATACACACCATGGGGAACCATGGAGAACCATGGAGTATTTCAGTAAGAGGGTGTTTAAATGAAACTATTGAAGGATTTGGGCTTTGGTTGGGTTACTGGGGGAAAGTCTAAAGAAGTGGGGTTCTCTCTAGATTGCGTGCATCTAGAAAGTGAGGGCAATTCTGTGGTTGGCTATCTCAATAAATATTATCTATAACAATAGATTAGAATAAAAGCACAATTCCAATGATTAAAGAAGTAGCAGTCATTTATTTATCTGTGGGTTCCACATGGACATAGTTTTTGACTGTGCTTAGACAAAATTATAAAATGGATTTATTTTATCTAAACTTGTCACAACCTCAGAGTGATCTCATCTGAGGTTGTTATTCTGTGAGATGGCTTATGTCTATCAAGAGAATAACATGGTCTAACATGAGTCTCAGGTCGATTTCTGAATGTCTGTAGATGGTCATTTTTCTCTTCTTCAAGTCACTGTCGTGATCAGGGATAGCCTCGGGATCTCAACTCCAGTCACATAGGACACTTTTCCATAACATTTTTTAATACAGCAATAGTTGTCTACTACCCCCATGGTTAAATACAAAGGGATCTAGCAGTTACACACATACACACACACACACACACACACACACACACACACAAGCTATAAGATGGCCTTATCAGTTTTATAGTTATTTAAAATATCCATGTATCAAAGAAAGAACATAGCTGACAACAAAAGTTATATTTCATTGTGTTCTGTAAACTTTCACTAAAATCAAGGCGTAGGAAATCTACACTGTTCCAGGTACTGAGTATTTAGTGAGTAAAATCAGTTCCCCTCCCTCATGGGATCCAGAATCTGTGTATACATTTAAGCAAATTATTTACTGCCCTGTAAATGCAAAACAAGTATCAATGTTGTTTCAAAGTAAATCAATTTACAAAGAACATGATACATAAAAATCATGCATCACTACCATTTTTAAAAATTTATGTTATTAAAAGAGCATCAAATATGGATTGACTAAGCAATGTAAACCAAAAATTAGTCAGACAAATAACAGTAAAAATCAATTTTCCAGTATCACAGTAGTCAGTAGCTATGGAAAAAACATACAATCCAAAATACAGTCTGATTTTTAAATTAAACTGAATGATCAGAATCAAGCCTATAGGTGGAAATACATGGGCTGTTTTGTTAAAGTGCTAATTGAAATCTGACTGTTTCTTTCTGAGTAGCCATCCAATTGTTCCCTTTAACTCTTATAAATTTAGAGAACACAATGTTCTTCCAGTCACAAAAGTATTCTTATGCAAAATTCATCAATTTGGATTTTATTGTGCCCCAATTTTAGTTAGCTGCAACAAAACTAATAAAAGCTAGGACTTATTAAATGATTTATAACAACAACAATATCAGTGTGTTGGGTAAATGCAATTTCCAGGAGCTAAAACACTAGATTGCTTCAGGTTTCAAAGACAATTATCTGTTTAAAAACCACTAGCTTCCCTCTTCAGCTTCATCCAGTAAATAATACATTTCAATAACATACCCTCTTCTCTATAGAAAGGCAATATAAATATTGCTCCAATTTATATTTATTTCCACTAAGAAGTGAAAGACTTAATCAGATGGGCTGTGATAGGAATAATAATTAGGACTCAGCTTTTAAATAATTTGCTTTGGAAAACTATATGTCATCAGAAAATGGAAAGTAAATTTCTATGTATTTTCTACTTGCCAGCTTGACTATATGATAGAGATAGTATTATCAAAGTTTAGAAAAAGGCATAAAGTAAGATATTCCCCTGCTGTGTTGTAAGTCTATGAAGACATGCTAAAATCCAATGGCTGGAAGCTTCTTTAAACGATTCATTAAGCCTACAGGTCAAAAAAAGGAGTCTGTGGACTGGGCCCATGCTATTTGACCTTCCCCCATCTCCCTCTCTCCTGTTCTTCCTTCCTTCCTTCCTTCAATAACTGTCAAACATTTCAAATTAACCTTTTGACACAAAACTCTAGATTCTTGGCTACTCTTGAAGAATGGAAATATCTCTTGCACCTGGACTGTGTTTCTGCAAGACTGCTGTAAGCAAAGGTAGACTGGGAGCAGGCCTTTCTAGGCTTGATACCTTTGCTCACTTATGTTCCTGCCTGGTTTCTTCTGGCTTGCAGTTTGTGATGTCTGATTAAGTCTAACACCTTGCCTCCGACAACTAAATTATTTAAGAGAGATACACGGTTCCTTCACCTTCCCCACCATCCTTTCCTCGGAGTCTTGAAGTTCCACATACTATGTAGAATATATCTTTCTTTTGTTAATTTCAGTACATTTTCTCCAAATATGATTAACATGACTATGGATAATACCATTTAAGTCATAATATCCTTTCTGAGTTAAAGACAGATGCTCAGTCACATAATTCCTTTTTAACGTTCCTGTGCTTCTTGTTCTCTTTCCTTTAAATGCAGGTAATGACTTCATTCTCTAATGGCTATGGAGTTTAGTAAAATAAAAGTGAGTAAGAAATTTATTCCCATTCATCTAAGAGAATCATTTATTTTAATTCCAACCCCTGAAAATTCAGCAAGGGAGTGCAGGGGAGTCATTATTCACATGGCAAAGTAAAAACCAGTGCCATAACATTTATATTCTGGCTGCTATGACTACCACTACTAAGCGCCCTGCAAATCAAAACAGGGTCAGAAAGTAGCAAGAGGGTTTCACGTCCACAGAAAAATTCAAGTGTTTAAAAAGTTCAAGAAAATGATCAAAATGATAATCATATCAGAATATGTGGTTAAACAATGCTGGGGTTGCTTTCTTAATATTTTAATAACACGGATTCAATTGTTTCCCCTAATCCGAAGAGAACATTCCAAGACCCTCACTAGATGCCTGAAACCAAGGATGGTACCAAACCCTATATATATGTTTCTCAGACAAACCCACTTATAATAAAGTTTGAAGTGTGACAGCAAAACCAGCAGATTTTTTTTCTTCTTCACAATTTCATGGATAAAGGATTTGTTCTATGAATCTTAGCAACCTCAGTATACATTTTTTCTTTCCCTATTAAGTCAAGAACTTTCACCTTTTCACTTAAAGGAAGCACTTTCTGGCTTCTCTTTGGCATATCCAAATTGCCAGCATCATTACTCTTGTCATTATTATACTCTTTGGAGCCACTACTAAGTAAAATAAAAGTTACTTGAAAGCAAGCTGTGATACAGTGACATTTGATCTGATAACCAAGAAGCTTCTTAAGTGACTAATAGGCAGGTAGTGTATACAGCATGAAGACTCTAGAGAAAGGGATGGTTCACATCCCAGGCGGAATGGAGTGGTGCAGTGTTGGATTTGATGCCCTAGTCAGAACGGCGTGCGATTTGAAACAAGAAAGTTAGGGATCCAGTCTCATTATTTTGCATATGGCTACCCAGTCATCCCCAAATAAATTATTGAATAGGGAGTCTTTTCTTCATTGCTTATTTTTGTCATACTTGTCAAAGATCAGATGACTGTAGGTGTGTGGCTTTATTTCTGGCTTTTCTATTCTGTTGCACTGGTACTCACATTATGCCGTATCCAAAAATCAACTCAAGATGGACTAAATATTTAAATGTAAGACCTCTAACTATAAGAGTCCTAGAAGAAAACCTAGGAAACACCATTCTGGACATCAGCCTTGGGAAAGAATTTATGACTAAGTCCTCAAAAGGAAATGCAACTAAAACAAAAATTGACAAGTGGGACCTAATTAAACTAAAGTGCTTCAGCATAACAAAAGAAACTATCACCAGAGTAAACAACCTATATAATGGGAGAAAATATTTACAGACTATGCATCCAGTAAAGGTCCACTATCCACAATCCACAACAAACTTAACTAAACAACCAAAAACAAATAACCCTATTAAAAAGCAGGCAAAGGACATGAACAAACACTTCTTCTCAAAACAATAAATGTGGCCAAGAAACATATGAAAAAATGTTCAAAATCACTACTTATCAGAGAAATGCAAATCAAAGCCACAATAAGATACCATCTCACACCAGTCAGAATGGCTATGATAAAAGGTCAAACATTAGCATATGCTGTGAGCTGTGGATGCAAGGGAATGCTTATACACCATTGGTGGGAGTGTACGTTTGTTCAAAAACTTTGTAAAGCAGTTTGGAGATTTCTCAAAAAACTTAGAACTGCCATTCAACCCAGCAATCCCATTGCTGGATATATATCCAAAATAATATAAATCATTATACCAAAAAGACACATGAACTCACATATGTATCACAGGACCATTCACAATAGCAAAGACATAGAATCAACCCAGATGCCCATCCACATTAGACTGGATAAAGAAAATGTGGTACATATACAGCATGAAATACTATGCAGCCAGTAAAAAGAGTGAATGCTTGTCCTTTGGAGCAACATGGATGCCGCTGGAGGCCATTATCCTAAGCAAATTAACACAGGAGCAGGGAACCATACTGCATGTTCTCACTTATGAGTGGGAGCTAAACATTGAGTACGTATGTTGATAAAGATGGTAACAATAGAAACTTGGGACTACTAGAGCAGGAGGGTAGGAAGAGGACCAAGGGTTGAAAAACTAACTATTGGGTATTATGCTTACTACCTGGGTGATGGGATCAATCATACCCCAAACCTCAGTGTCATGAAATATACCCATGTGACAAACCTGCACATATACCCCCTTAATCTAAAATAAACTTTGAAAGGTATATTTTTAAAAATTAAAAAATAAGATGTACTATACATTTCTGGAATTTTTCATTTAATATTTTTGAACCATAGTTGCTCAGAAGTAATTGAAACCATAGAACACAAAACCATAGGTAAGGGGGAACTAGTGTATAACATATTTATAATTCCTAAGTAAAATTTTAAAAGTAATGTGTTTCTGTGTGTAAAGAGTTACATTATTCTAAAATTCTTATTTTAGAATTAGTATTGTTCCAGCAATCACTGTCCCATGTTTTTGATCCCTAAAGAAAATTATTCAAACATTACATTTACTTTTGCATGAGACAGTCCACAGTGTTTCTAAATAATATTTGCATATTGCTTTTCCATGGTTTATCCAGTTTAGCAATGCCTCTCCCGCTGTAGATTAGTATTTAAATCCTTTACTTGCCATCTCCATCTCCACCACACATAAATTAACTTCTATTTCTCCACTTTAATATTTCAGTTACATCATGAGTTTGTTTAGATCAACCATGCTAAATTTGTTAAAAATATTTATATTGTGCTTTTTATATGTTAAGTATTCTGTAAGAACTTTACAAATACTTATTCATTTAATCCTCAAAGCATTATTTCCTGATCTTGGAAGCAGGTATTATTTATTTATTTATTTATTTATTTATTTATTTATTTATTTATTTTTTGAGACAGAGTCTCACACTGTTGCCCAGGCTGGAGTGCAGTGGCGTGATCTCCCTCACTGAAAGCTCCACCTCCCAGGTTCAAGCCCTTCTCCTGCCTCAGCCTCCTGAGTAGCTGGGACTACAGGAGCCTGCCACCACACCCAGCTAATTTTTTTGCATTTTTTAGTAGAGACAGGGTTTCACCGTGTTAGCCAGGATGGTCTCCATCTCGTGATCCACCCGGAAGGCGGGTATTATTTTTATGCACGTTTTGTAGAAATAAAACTGAAGCAGACAGGAGGTAAGTAATTTGGTGAAGTTCTGTTAGTAACCTGTAGATTTGACATTCAGTCTCAAGAAATTTGGCTCCAAAACCTATGTTTTTAACTGCTATGTTATATTGTCTCTCAATTGTCAGTGTTTATGTTATGATTTGATAACCAATAAACAGCTTGTCTCCATCAGACCATTTACTATATTAGAATTTTTTTGAATTTAATAATATATATTAGTTACAGTGCTTCTGTTTATGCTCTATTTTTCTATTTCTTTTTGTCTGCCTTTCATGTTAGATGCTTTCTTGATATGTCTGGTAATCCTGATTCATATTTAAGAGCAGGGACACCATAACATGCATTGAAATTTCTACACGAATGTAAGATGTTTGTTAACTGTCATCTTTACTGTACAGTAGTTTGAATGGGTTCCTTAGAGAACCTCCAATGTCAATAGCTTTCTGGGTTACTTTTATGTATGTGTGTGGAGTAGGATGATAATCCTTGGCAAAGAGGCTTCCAATCTCCTGCGTAAGTGGCAGCATATCCCCCTCTAGGGACTCCCAGGCTTCTGCTGGAGAGTGGAAGAACTGACTCATTGTTGCATCAATATGGGCATGGGATTTGGCACTCAGATTACTTCATAAACAGATTTTTTTTTTTTTGAGAGGGAGTCTCGCGTGTCGCCAGTCTGGAGTGCCCTAGTGCGATCGCAGCTCACTGTCACCTCCGCCTCCCAGGTTCAAGCAATTCTCCTGCCTCATCCTCCCGAATAGCTGGGACTACAGGCATGCGCCACTATGCTAAGCTAATTTTTGTATTTTTACCATGTTGGTGAGGATGGTCTCAATCTCTCGACCTCATGATCCACCTGCCTTGGCCTCCCAAAGTGCTGGGATTACAGGCTTGAACCATTGCACCCGGCCCATAAACAGAATTTTTAATAATCCTCTTGTTTATAAACCCCATTACCTGATGCACCCAATTAATATGCCATTTGAATCTTTTATGAAAGTAATCTCTGAATGACCTTCCCAATTCCAGCTTAAGATTCATTTTCTTAAACTACCACACAGTCACCAGTCGATTAATTTTTACCTTACTGTTTTCTCATATTCTAACACAGTTATTGAGGATATGTACCTTTGTGCACAGCCATGTTGTATCATTTTAGTAAAGTTTTAAGAAACAGAAAAGATAAATGGCATGTTCACTATGCCAAATTTAATCAGGAATCCTTTTTTTTTCTTCTCAGAAAGATTTGTGGGCAATGTCATGAAAATTTAATTTCAAGTATGGAGCTATATGCCATATAAAAACAATCACTGTTTGACTACAAAAATCATTCTATAAGTTCCACTTCTGAATTCCACTGGAAGAACACAGCTCAGAATTTGCCATTTATGCATAAGAAACAGGTCACATTAACAAAGAAAGCACACTGTCTGTCAATCTGGCAAGTGGCCATTTCAAAAATAAATTGTACCGAATTTCTAAATAGCCACACGGTAAAGTATTTTGGGAGGATGTGTTAGCAGTGAGAGTCATCAATAAAACAAAAATATATTATGTATTTAATTGGTCAGCTTTTTCTAATTGAGTGTAATGTCACTGTAAAAATATGTAGACAGAAGGCCCGGCACAGTGGCTCACGCCTGTAATCCCAGCACTTTGGGAGGCCGAGGTGGGCGGATCACGAGGTCAGGAGATCGAGACCACCCTGGCTAACATGGTGAAACCCCATCTGTACCAAAAATACAAAAAGTTAGCCAGGCGTGGTGGTGGGTGCCTGTAATCCCAGCTACTGGGGAGGCTGAGGCAGGAGAATGGCGTGAACCTGAGGGGCGGAGCTTGCAGTGAGCCGAGATCATGCCACTGCACTTCAGCCTGGGCAACAGAGGGAGACTCTGTCTCAAAAAAAAAAAAAAAAAAGAAAGGAAAAGAAAAGAAAAAATATATATACATATATATAGAGAGAGAGATAGAAAGGTCAGTAATTTGCTACTTGCTCAATAATCATGTATGTCCAAAAGTATGACCTTTATTGTGTTTTGTATTTGATAAAAAATAAAGAGAGGGGGAGTTTCATGATTTCCAAAGAGATAAATCAAGATAAATCAAGCAATGTTTTATTATCTTTATTTATTCTCTAACCTTTAGATTAGTTAACTTCGAATATACTTTGGCATGCTTGAAAATGGGGGGTTCTAATTTTTCCTTGTTCTGGTAAAAAAATTATCTTTGTGCCTTTTCCCTTACCTATTAATATGAAACACAGCTATTTAAGAGCATGGGTTGTGGTGGAATGAACATAGGATTTAGGTCCCCTCTACCACACATTGTATTATTCATGTATTGATCTCTTAAAGGCTTAGTGTTTTCATGTGGCAGTGGGTCACATAATTCTGTGATTTACATATGGACCGCGTATTTCTTTTCTCCTAGTCTTACGATGAGAGTTTAATTATACAGCCCATGTGCTTAACACAGTACTCAGAATATAGTAAATATGTAATAACTGTTTCACATTTATTATTGTCATTATCTAATTCAACTGGCTAATAAGCTGCCCTTAATTTAAATAATAAAAGACAAGGTCTTGATTTGTCTTCTTTTGAAAAAATATATATTTTTTGGTATTACAATAGTAAATAATTTTACTCTTCACAAAAAAAATTACGTAGATAGGCTTGTATCTATCTCCCCGGTCCAGTTAATGTTTCAGAAGTGGTTAAATCAGGATCAAGCCTCTAGCAAACTATTCTTGAGCCCTGGGAAGAAAGATGAACTTTTCTGTAGCCAAATGTATTTAAATATTTGGTTTTGGTTATTATAATATAAATAATATAAATAATATTATATAAATAATATAAACTTAAGTGTCATCACTGAGAGTAAACATACAGTGCAAAGTTAATAGAAAATGTATAATACACCTCACACATTATTTTGACATTTAAAAACTACAACCCAGACTGTTAGCTCAGTTGGTTACAGCATTGTGATAATAAAAACTACACCCTTATTTATTTGTTAAGGCACAATGACCAACACCAAGATCACAATTTAACAATGAATACAGAGTTGCTTGAATATTTGGGACACAAATTATAACCAGCTGGCAGCGATGATCTATGGTATAGCCTGTTCTGTGATTTCCCACAGGCTTTTTACAGATAGGCTCAATTTTTTCACAGCCACATATATCTTAATATGACTTAATACTGGGAAGTTGCCTTAGTCCAAATTCCCAGAAGGAACCAAGCTCTGCCCTATATTTTGAACTATGTCTCTCACATTGAATTAACAACTGGACATGGACTCGAGAAAGAAAATCACTATTTGGTAGGGCCTAGTGAGAGACATTAACATGAAATACAAAAAGTGCTGGAGATGGATTATATTTTCCCACCTATGTGAAACCTTGAGAAAGTTATGTCATATTCCTAAGCCTCAGATGTCTTCATCTGTAAATAATAATAAAAAAAAAAGTTGGCCTGCCACATCGAGCTATTATGGGGATAAAAAGATATGATGAACTAGGGCTAAAGTAATATCAGTCCCTACACATCACTCAGCTAATCTTTACATTTTCTTCACCAGATATGCATTATCTAGACAAGGCCTACTGGGACGAGTGAACATACATATGCTCATCTCTATCTTCTCCACAGGGATGCCAAATCTTTAAAAAATGGCATGGGAAGTCTTTCTTCTAAATCACATCTAATCATCAGTCACTCCAACCATTCATCTATCCACCCATCCATCCATCTACCCATCAATTATTTGTCTATAGATATCTATTTAGCATGAAATTTATACTACAAATATCCTAGGTTCTTCCATAGAAAAATAAATAACAATATTAACAATAGCATTTTTATTATATTTTCAGTATTCTCGGAACCTGTGCTGAGTATTTTATATGAATTTTTCATTTAACTTTCACTATGTTCCAATGAGGTACATATTATTATCTTTCTTCATTTTATAACTGCAAGACTTAATCCTTCCCAGAAAGAAAATTGTAATCTGAAACACGACAAATGTTTACTAATTTTAGTAATTTTATTACTAATACCGATAATAAAATACTAATATATAGGTAAAAGAGAACTCATTGAAATTTTATGGTAAGTTAGAGTAGAAAGAAGTTGCATTTATTTTTTCCAATACAAATTTCTGCTCTTAAGAAAGTTAGAGTACTTTTAAAAATCAATAGTGAAAATATGGTCACTATAATTTAATGTTTCTGCAATTATTTAGAAGTTATATCTATTTATGATGTTGCCAATATCACAATTATAAATGATACAGACCTAAGAACAACTTTCAGTCATTCAAATTGCACAGTGTTTGAAGTCTATACTCATAGAAATTCATCAAGGACCAGAAAAACTGCACCTTTTAATTGGTTAAACTTATATTTCAGGGAAAACAAGTTTATTCAATTTCTGAAACAGAACAAACCATGACTAATAATATCTAAAGTATTCTTTTGGAGAGACTAGCTATAACTACAGTAGATCTTACAAAAGTGTTTGAAAATAATCTTACTTACCCAGATTCAATAAGATATTATTTTCAAAGTTTAGGACAAAAAGAAATTGAAGATGCAGAAAAAGCAACAAAATGTAATTGCCTTCAAATACCTAAGACTTGTAAGGAAATAATATTGTGCTTCATAATTGTCAAGTATAGTTTTCATTCAAAACTTTTCCTATTAGAGTTCATAGGAAGGAAAGCTCACTGTGAACAGCACAAATAATAAGATAAAGGATGTGAACTAAATTGGAAGGAAAGGTCAGGCTAAGACGTAGCAAAAAAGAGGGAGTGGCATAAACAAAAACTGGAAAACCTAAGCAAATGCCTGACAGGAAAGGATGTTTGACATTTATTTATTCATTTATGTAATCATTCCACAAAATTACATCAAGGACAAACTGCATACTGAGCATGCTGATGTATTCTAAAGATAGAAATGCAGAAATGAATACGACACTGTCTCTGGTCCCAAGATTCTTGGTTTTAAAGGGAAAGTCAATGTGTATATACACAAATGACAAAATGCATATTGTGTATGATGGAGGTGTCACAAAGAAAGATATAAGAGAGAAAGGGGCTAGAGAGTGACGCGCGGCAGTGGGGGCTCAGTGGAGCATGGCAGTTTGGATAGGTTGGTTAACAATATCTGCTTTGTCAAGGAGACATTTGAATTGAGACCAAAAGGAATTGAAGAAGTGAAGAAAGACACAATTAGATATTTAAAGAAACAGCATTCCAGGTAAAAATAAAAATAAGTGCAAAATTATAAGGTGGAAGTATATTGGGCATATTGAGGGAGGGGGAAACGGCTGGTGTGGTTAGAGCAGAATGAGACAGAACAGAATGTGAGACAAGGCCTGTGAACCATGTCAAAGGCATTTACTTGTTTATTTTTCCCCTGAGTGGCAACATAATCTTCTAGAGGCTTGTCTGCAGAAGAATGACATGACCTGGCTTACAATATTAAAAGAATCACTTTGGTTACCGTATAGATTTAAATAGGAAGACAGGGTAAGCATGATGGGGAAACAGCGTCAAGGCAGAGTGAAGAATGAAGGACCACCTTGCCGTGAACTGAGTGGATCTGAGATAGCAGACACAAATGGAAACATTAGCGGAGGTCAAATTTTAAAAGACTTTAAACATCAGGGCAAGTATTTTTCTACTTTATTTTGTAGGCAACTTATTAAACGTTAATGCTGAAGTATATAATCATATACAAAGGAAGCTGAAGCGACAACTTTGAGGAGTTTACTGAAATAGAGATCATCTGGGCTGCTGTGTCAGGGAAAGCTTCATGGATAGCTTATCACACAGGGATTATCCAGACCTTGGATTGTATCTGGCTTCTTGAGCAGCCTTGTTACTATCACCCACAGTACCCCCGGTCATCCAAAAGAAAGAAAAATGAATCTTGGCCAAATCGTGGAACGCAGCCGGCCTCGCTGCTGGGAAGAGCTGCTCTACCATTAATCTTTTGGACTAGGCATGTGCAGAGAATGGATGGGCTCAGAGCCTGAGGACAGCTGTTCTGAAGAGAGCTGAAGCAGAACACTACAGACAAGAAAAGCCAGAGATGTATTTTGGTCATTCACTGATATTCAGTGAAACTGGCTGAGCCCTAGCTGTAAAATTCTGAGAAATGGTGGCATCTCCTGGTGAAGTGTTAGGTGGCGGATAGAAAGGAGGCTGTTCCTAACCTAAGGATAGGACAAAACCAGAGCTAAAGAGGCAGAATTATTACTAAGACTAGAAGTTAAATTGTCCCCGATACCAGACCCTTCTTGCCTCCAGTAGCTATGTCCCTCTAGGTCCCCTGCACAGAGACACACACATGATGGAAGCAAGAAAACAAAGTTTAATTTGGAAATCTTATAATAGTTTATCAACAAAATGGTGTTCTCCATGTCACGGGAGTCAGGTAGTATCTTGGCTCGGCCCAGGGAGGGAAATTTTACACAGATTACCTGAGACCAAATGTTGTAATTTCCTCTTTCCCTCTGATTTTTATCACTGCAACACATGAAAGTGCTTGCTTCTTTATAATTAATATCAGACCTCACATGAAATCTGGCCTCAGCTACATTCACTTCCTAATATTTCTTAACTGACTATATATATATTTGTTTGTTTGTTTGTTTGTTTGTTTGAGACAAAGTCTCACTCTGTCACCCAGGCTAGAGTGCATTGACACGATCTTGGCTCACTGCAACCTCCGTCTCCCGGGCTCAAGCAATTCTCCTGCCTCAGCCTCCCAAGTAGCTGGGATTAGAGGTGTCTGCCACCACACCTGCCTAATTTTTGTATTTTTAGTAGAGACTGGGTTTCACCATGTTGGCCAGGCTGGTCTCAAACTCCTGACCTCAGGTAATCTGCCCTCCTCAGCCTCCCAAAGTGCTGGGATTACAGGTGTGGGCCACCTGGCCTGGCCAATTGACAATATTTTATTTTTCTGTGGTATTAGAATAGCCATTATTCTTCACGTAGACTTACAGAACGTTAGAGACAGAAGACACCTTGGACATTACAATACATGCATTGACAGTGAGGAGAGAAGAACAAAATCAAAATCTATTTGACATCTGTTCTGTAACAGTTACATTACAATCTTTTAATGGTAGGAGTTATTCCCATTTTACATAAGGAAGAGAGAAAAATCAAAGAAACTAAATAACTTATCCAAAACCACATGGAATTTAAGTAATGTCTTCATTATCTATAAAGCTCATACTCCTTCCCTTCCTTCCTCCCTTCTTTCTTTCCTTTCTTCCTTCCTGCCTTCCTTTCATTTAACCGTTTATTCAACCAATATTTATCAGTACTCTGCTTTGTAGCAGCCATGATAAGCATTAGTGATACAATAATGAATGGTTCATGTCTTCAAGCAGCACAAAATGTATATTTTAGTTGTCCTTTTACTCTCTGTATCCCCTTGTACATTTGGTGCTGCAGAAAGAAAAGAACAACATTCTAAGAAGAGTCTATCAAGAGAAATTTACAAGAGGAAGACATTTATTCTAAGACTCAAATGTTGTGTAAAGGATATTAAGAGAAACATAGTATAAAGCTGTTTCAGGCTGGGCGTGGTGCCTCACGCCTGTAATCCCAGCATTTTGGGACGCCGAGGTGGGTGAATCACCTGAGGTTGGGAGTTTGAGACCAGCCTGACCAACATGGAGAAACGCTGTCTGCACTAAAAATACAAAAAATTAGCCAGGCATGGTGGCGTATGCCTGTAATCCAGGCTACTCAGGCTGAGTCAGGAGAATCGCTTGAACCCGGGAGGCCAAGGCTGCAGTGAGCCAAGATCGCGCCATTGCACTCCAGCCTAGGGAGCAAGAGCAAAACTCCGTCTCAAAAAAAAGCTGTTTCAGACAGTGGAGACAGGATATATGAAGCTCTGTACACAAGAGAGATAACAACTGTAGTGGATGCCACAATGAATCACCCACTTTGTTCTTTGAAGATGAAGGAAAATATTTATTTCCCCTAGTTGCTGGAAGTGCTGCCAGCAGACAGACCTTAGCTGACAGCTGTCTTTGAGAAGTGCCTTGACTCAAAAGAACAACTGTGTTCAAGGTCATATTGATTGCCTAGAGAAGTCTGCATCCAAAGACTGGTCAACTTGGAAGTACAGAGAGCTAACAGCTTCTCTCCAACTCAAGGCAATGCTGAAGGACTACCTCAACTTCAGAGCTCCCATGTGATTGACTAAAGTCTTTGCTGACTTTGTATCACAGTTCAATATTTCTGTCTAATCCTGCTTCCTTCCCTTACCTGCCATAAGTATTAATCTCCAAAGTTCTCCTAAGCATCCCCTCTGAACACTAGCCTCCATCTCAAAGTCTGCTTCATAAAGAACACAGTTGGCAGCAAGTGGCAAAATGGTTTTGTAAAAATTAAATATGACCACTATGCTTGAAGTAGGTAAGATGGGATATGGTTAAAATAGAAAAGGAATGTAAGAAATACAGCCCAAGAAGTGTGCAGGGTTCTGGTCTTAAAGAATCATGTTGACTGCAACCTCTCAAAGAACAAAGCCCACAACAACTGACCTCAAACAGGAGCTCTTCACAACCTGACAGAAAGCATCTCTTCATACTTATCACACATCATTGTCATGCATAGCACTTATCAAAGCCACTATTTTATAACTGGTAATTGGTAGTTTACCCGGCTGTGAACTCAGAGAGCAGAATATGAATCTGTCTTGTACACCACTGTAGCCCTCAGGACTTAGCACTGGCCATGCAGAATGAGTTCAGTATAAATTTGTTGAATCACTAAATGAATGTTAGCCATCACCCAACCAAGGGCAGCAAATAATTTTGAAAAGAACTCCCTCTTGCCAAGGATGTGGGACTCCTCTCATGGACATATAAAACATGTGACCTATCAAGACCTATTGCTATCTTATGTCTGCATTAATGTAATCAAATTCCACTTTGCTAGTGAGCATGCCCTTGTAAAATCCATTGTGCAGCTACATTTTTCATTTGTATCCTGAGAGGTGCTGAATAGTTACATTATTAGGAATTTATAAAAGCTGGAAATTTGTCTGTTGAAGGTCCTGGGTGGATGAAGTGCGTCAATGATTTGAGAACCTATGTCAGGCTATAATATTTTATTAAAACAGCTTTAAATTCATGGTGCTCTAGTTTTTTTCACTTAATAGAAATAATAGAAATAGTGGGCTATAAATTCTCTGCTCCTGTTAGAAGGTGAAAATTTTCTCCTGAAAGCTTCACCCCAGCTCTTAATTGCAGACAAGATGAAACTGAGAATTCCAAAAATTGTTTGTTCTTAGGCTCTGTAGAGCTCATCATTGAAAATGTGGGTCTCCTAGACACTTGACTGTTTAATAAAAGTAATTCCTGTAAAGCAGGCACTTGGGGCATCTGGAATGGACAGATGATCATCCCCACATTGTGAGTTTATAAGAAAGAAAAAGCTGCCAGAAATGCAGACAAGTTGTAGGAATCCTAGCTCAAAAGGAGTTTCTCTCTTTATGAAATTATTTAGGTATTTTTCTGTTGTATTAAAGCAGATTCCTCAAATATCCTATCAGCTGGATTGTTGGGTTTTTATTAAATGGATTTTTGAGAAATTAAAATAACAAAGAATTTGCAAAGCCACTGAAGATATTTTTCCATGATATTATATGAGAAACTTTGTGAATTTACTGTGAGAGGATTGAGAATAAGATGAAGAACCAAAAATGGTATACAAAAGTGTGAATAATTGTGAAGGATATAAGATTACACTACTTGCAGACTTACAGGTTAGCCTCCCACACTTTTATGGAGGCTGGCAGAAGACACAATACTCCTGGGTGAGAGACAAAAGACTATTATTACTCATGGCACAGCAGGCAGTGTGGGCTTCATATTTGCATCAGTTCCCTTTGCCTCTGCCTCCCTGGTCCCATGAGTGTGATGCAGGGGAGGACTGCTGAGGAATCTCAATTTTAGAGAGCCTCAATCTTATAAGAGACTACTGGAAAACCTTTCCAACTTTTACCCTAAAGAAAAACATCTTTTTTTTTTTTTTTTTCTTTTTGAGGGGGAGTCTTGCTCTGTTGCCCAGGCTGGAGTGCAGTGGCGCCATCTTGGCTCACTGCAACCTCCGTCTCCGGGTTTCAAACGATTCTCCTGCCTCAGCCTCTTGAGTACCTGGAAATACAAGCGCCCGCCATCATGCCCGGCTAATTTTTGTATTTTAGTAGAGATGGGGTTTCACCATGTGGGCCAGGCTGGCCTCAAACTCCAGATCTCAAGTGATCCACCTGCCTCAGCCTCCCAAAGTGCTGGGATTACAGGCGTGAGCCATCACACCCGGCAGACATCATTTTTTTAATCCAGGCCTAAAAATAAATCTTCTCTCTGTCATACAAGAATATGCTTTCTGTATTTACCAAGGCTGTTTGCTATCCAAATAGCTTTCAAAGTGTAGTCTGGAACAGAAGCCGTCAATGTTTCTTCACAAAATCTGCAAAAATCCAAGAGACACAAGACATTTCTCCCAACAAAAGGGCTATAAGATTGAATGCCTTTTTTTAAAAGATAAATATATTATCTTTTTCTATAGCTTATATGTTATATACAAGATTTTCTACTTTGTATTGCAAGAAAGACATGAAATACAAAATATAGAAAACCAGGGAGACAATGATCTGATAAGAGGAATATAAGTAAAATTCAAGTGATCTAAGTTCCATTATGTCCACCACTACACCCTTAGTAGTGAAAGAATTATGCTAACAATGAAAATCACTTCAATTTAGTGAACACTTATTATGTACTTGGTAAGCATTTACAGACATTACTTAATGCAACAATCATAAGAAATGCAATATGGTATTTTATCTGTATTTAAAATAATCAATGAATTAAATTAAGCTCTAAGATTAAATATACCATTGATATTCTATGAATCCTTTTCAAGGCCTCAACCTATTTAACTCACCACAAGAAACAAGATAGATGACAAACTCCTACAATATAGGGATAACAGGTTGCTGTGAAGGTAATAAAAATGTAATGACAATTTGCATTGCTCAAGCTGTAAACCTTCCCACCCTCTCCCACTCAAGAAAGGATATCAGAAAGTGACTTTCTTATGAAAACCATTTTGAATCCACTCTAATTACATTATTCCCAAACTTGTTAATTTATAAGAAGCAGAAAATTATCTCTGGCACACATTAAAACTGAATATGATATGTCAGTGAGTTGTAACTCTATAATTAAGACCCTCCCCTGGTGTATATGGAGATATGAATTATAATAACATAGAACCATTATTATGTAGATACATATATGGTTGTAATTATTTGATATGCACACTTAATTTCATAGCCCTCTCATGAGGGAGTGTGGAGTGTGTAAGGCTAGTCTTCGATTTAATTTTGGGGAAGGGATGTGGAAAGGAGGATGAGTAACAAATTTCCAGAAGGGAAAGAAAGCTTCCTACTGATGGCAATGCAAACATGCAAACATGCCAGATAGCCCTTCTTCATGCCTTTCTTCTTTCCTTTCCTTCCTCTCTTCAATCCTCTTTCCTGTCTTTCATTCCTAGGATTATTATTAAGACAGAGTTAGTCTTAAAGCCATTCGTTGGAGCAGAGGAGGGTGTTGGAACTGACCAGGGGAAAGAGTCTATCTGTATAGAAGTTTTACACAGCTTGGGGTTTAGAGTCTGACTGGAGTAAGGAGGCCATCCAGCCAGTCAGAGGCAGTGGTAATGGTTGGTGATTAGTCATACATAGGGTGGTTGACTAAATCAATATACACATTAAGGATAATGGGAGCTGGGCTTCTCATTGATGGAGGACAGAATTACAGATGGTAAAGGGAAAAGTAGAAGAGATTTGGTAGTATTTATTTGAAATTGGAGGTATAAGTATTAATTAGTAGTTCAGATAGATGAATGTATAGACATAATAAGGAATGGAATATTTAAATAATTTGAAAGTTCTTTTGCACAAAATCAATAGAAACACTAAGGGATAATTCATGATTTTTATAGTGGAAAAACCCAGTACACAGTACCTTTGTGATGCAATCAAATTGTACATTATCAAGGACAAGACAAACTGAATTTTCATGTTACCCAACATGTTGCAATGCAAAGAACACAGTATTACTCTGTCCTATGGAGGCAGACCTAATTCTGTTGAAGAGGGAACATCACGTAGACTGAATTGCAGAGAAAGTCTACAAAATAACTGCCATGTAATCTCTAAATGTGTCAAATTCATAAAAGTCAATGAAAGACTGAAGAACTAAAGAGACCTAACAGAAGTTTGTGCATGGTTCTAAACTGAATATTGTGCCAGTAAAGTTATTATTGCGGCAGCATGAAAATTTGAATGAGATTCAAAGATTAGGTGGTAGTAATGTAATGTGTTAGTGTTAATTTCCTGAGTTTGGTAGTTATATTGAAGTTAAATAGGAAGATATCCTTGTTGGTAGTTAATACACACTAAAAAATGATGGGGGTGGTAGGGTATTATGTTAACAGCTTGCTCTTAAGTTGTTCAGGGAAAAAAGTGTATCCCATATTTGCTTACAACTTTTCTGTATACTTAACGTGTTTTCTAAATACAAATAAATTAATAACTAAATAAGTAGATGTCAGAAATATTATTTTTCAACTAAGTTCTAACAATAAGAAGTATCTAAAGGGGACCTAGATAAAGGGAAACTTCAACTGTCAGGCACAATAGAGAATATGTTTGGGCCTAAGTACTTTTCAAGGGCCTAGGAAAATATCTAAGACCTAGAGAACAAACAAAATCATCAACTTGAAATTTAAACCACAAGATGAAAATTAATAAATATTTCAATCAACATATTATGTTAGCCTCATTAACTGCCATAGTTAATATTTATAAAATTTTCATTATGTTTGAAAGCCTGTTGCAGGTTTAATTTCTAACAGTGAAAGATTTCTCAGGCTTGTGAAATAATTGCTTAAAATGTCAGTCAACCATAAATAAAACACACTTCTCAGTTCTTAATTATTTTTAAAAGTAAAATAACAAAATATTTTCAAATATTTAGAACAAAACATGTATTTAATGTAGGATGGAGATATATTTTAACAGATTTCATATGGCAATGGGAGGGTTCTACAAAAGGACTTAAAAATGGTTTCCCGGTTAGAAGATAGTTCAATACACATTAATCAGTCAGTGCAAATCTAAATCAAGAACGAAAATTCTAACACCTATCTTGGAAGAATCTGACAAAGCATAACAAAATTGGGATTTTTAGAATGAACAACCTTTTTTAAAGGACATCTCTTCCAAATGATTCAGGTGATCACCCGATAAATACAACACACTTCCTTAGCTTCCTACTTCCCTATCAGCCCTCACAATTTTCAATTCCCTTTATCCAAAGATCACGAGGAACAGACTTGTGCTTGAACAGGTGGCTTTATTTTTTATTGCTTCAACACACCATAGGGAACCATAAGGTATCTGAGCAAGACAGGTTAGAAAAATCTGTTTAAGAATTTGGGTTTTGATTAGGTAATTTGGAGAGGTGTCTAAGGAAGCAGGGGTTTGCTCTACATTTGTTCTGTCAAAATGGGGGCAATTCTACAATTGAATATTTTAATATACCCCATCTATAGGATGGGGAGATCAGTAAGATAATAAAGTTTAATTGGTAAAGAAGCAGCAATCCTTCATTTTGGCAGAGAGTGGAAGATACTTGCTGTTATGTGAAGTGTTATGTGATGTGCTGAGATATTGTTTTTCAATCAGTTTCTAATGATCTCAGAATGACTTCTTGATGTTTTATGAGTTTTTTTACAGTGAGCGGGAGAAAAACATCATCTAGCTGTGATTGTCAGGCCCACTTGTCGTAACTTTGGAGGCTAGCTGTGAGCATTACATAGTTCCCAGATGCCAGTGGCTACTGTTTTTTACAATTCTTGGCAGGATCTTTCTGTTTCAAGAGTAAGTACTTTGCAGCACAAGCTTCCGGCCTCTTCCCTTCTCATTACCTATCTTAATTATTACTTCTGCTTTTGTTTGCATTTTGGAAGTAATTGTAATGCATAGGACAAGAGCATAGGTTCTGTAGGGGTTTGGTTGCCTTGACTGAAGATGAAGATGTCCCTTCTTGATTTGTAAACTTGGGCAACTTATTTCACAAGCCTACGCAGGTTCTTCATCTATAAAATGGAATTAATAACTTCACAATCAACATTATGTACCTAAAATGTTTACCATATTGTCTGATAGAGTGATCATTCAATAAAACTTTTGTTATAATCACTCTTGTTGGAGACTAGTAATTATAGCCACACTAACTTCTTCATTATGTGGCAAATTTATCAATGTCCTGGTAAAACCCCTGATCTAACCTTACCTTTGTCATTCAAGAAATACTTATTAAGTTCTTATTGTTTGGTTTACTGGGTTTATGGCTTTGAACTCTTAGGGACCTTACGTTCCAATGGAATAGGTGGATAATAGGCAAACAACACAACAAAATTAGACATGACAAAAAGATGTTTGTTCAATAATGAAAATAAAATAGAATGCCTATTGTGACTGTTACAGAATGATTGTTTGGGAAATTCTTTTACAAGGAGGTGAACATTCAAACAGAAGTGGGATAATTTGAAGAAACCAGCTC
This sequence comes from Pan troglodytes, assembly GCF_028858775.2. Taxonomy (NCBI): domain Eukaryota; kingdom Metazoa; phylum Chordata; class Mammalia; order Primates; family Hominidae; genus Pan; species Pan troglodytes. The sequence goes on along the minus strand of NC_072402.2, from coordinate 160,077,685 downwards.
TATGTCTATGTGGGGAAAGAGCCTATCAGACAGAGGGAACAACTGATGTACAGCATTTAAGGCAACAAAGAGTTGGCCTGTTCAACAATCTCCCACGATGTTGCCATTTGGTCTTGCATAACAATGGAATTAAAACTAGTCACAAAGAGACTTGAACATTGGAATTGAAATCATAGCAAAGGCAATAATGGGATATTTACCCCATTTTAAGGTTTCATCACTTGTTGTACATGACACCATTGATTTAGTAACAACTATTCTGAAAAAAAGTAAAATCATTACTACACACTCATTTATAAGACATTCCACTCAAAGAATCATCAAATATGAGGGAGACAATATCTTTGAACCAATAAATTCCTACCGTTTATTGAGTTCTTTTACTGTGTGCAAGTCCGTGGGTAATATGCTTCACTATTACTTAATCCTCAGAACACAACAGGAAATAAATGTACACTCTTACTATCTTTATTTATAGATGAAGAAATTGAGTCCAGAAAGTTAAATGACCCAGAGTCATACTAAGTGACAAACACTGAATACCAGGTATTGTATGATCTCAGTCTTTGCCCTGAAACACTATGTGATCAAAGCAAGGTCACCCTCCCTGAGCCTCAGTGTGCCATCTGTAGAATGAGTCATTTTAAACAGACATGAAGTCCCTCCAACTTTAATGTCTATTAACACCTAAAGAATAATAATTGTTAGAATTTAACCAACAACCCTGTCTAGAAAAATTCATTAGTATTTGCTTCTGACTGTCATTTGTATAAATCAGTTATTCTCAACACTTAGCAGTTCTCAAACTTGAATCTGCATCAGAATAAGATAAGTTGGAAGGCTTGATTCAGTAGGTATGGTGTTAGACCAGAGAATTTCTGTTTCTTCCAAGGTCCCACTTCATGTTTATGTTGCTGTTCTGATGACAATAATTTGAGAAGTGCTGTTATAAATACAGGTCAAACAAACTAGGTGAAATATTTGTGTTTCATTTTTAAAAAATCATAAATAGCATACAGATTTGCTATGTGAATGACTGGTTTGGAATTGGGATTGGGAATTTGTTTCATTTTTGGTTTTTTGAAACCACTTTATTGAGATAAAACTGACATATAAAAAGCTGTACACATTTAATATACACACATCTTGATGAGTTTGGGGATAAGTATATACCCATCCCTATCACCACTAATAACAACTTAAAAATTTCCTTTACCTCCTCCTACTCCTTTTATAGTTATTTTTGTTTTGTTTATTTTGTTTGTTTGGGTAAGAGTTAACATACCCACATACCCACTTAGCAATTTTAAATATATGATATAGTATTATTAGCTGTAGGTAGTATGATGTATCTCCAGAACTTATTTATCTTGTATAACTGAAAATCAGTACCCTTAAAACATCACCTCTTGGCCGGGCAGTGGCTCATGTCTGTAATCCCAGCACTTTGGGAAGCCGAGGCAGGCGGATCACCTGAGGTCAGGAGTTTGAGACCAGCCTCGCCAACATGGCAAAACCCTGTCTCTGCTAAAAACACAAAAATTAGCCGGGCTTGGTGGCAGATGCCTGTAATCCCAGCTACTTGGGAGGCTGAGGCACGGGAAGCGCTTGAACCGGGGAGGCAGGGATTGCAGTGAGCCAAGATTGTGCCACTGCACATTGCACTCCAGCCTGGGTGACAGAACAAGTCTCCTTAAAAAAAAAAAAAAAAAAAAGATCACCTCTACATTTTTCCTTCTTGGCAGCCCCTGGCAACCACTATTCTACTGCCTGTTTCCATGAATTTAACTACTTTTGATTCCACATATAATTTAGAACACGCAGTATTTTTCTGGCTTATTTCACTTAATGTCCTCCAGGTCTATTTGTGTTGTAAATAGCAGGATTTCCTTCTTTTTTGAGGCTGAATAATATTCTAATATACATACATAACACAATTTCTATATTCATTCATCTCTTGATAAATTCATCTGTTGTTTCCATATTCTAGCTTTTATAAATAATGCTACAGTGAGGCACAGACAAGGTGGCTCATGCCTGTAATCCTAGCACTTTGGAAGGCCGAGGTGGACAGATCACTTGAGGCCAGGAATTTGAGACCAGCCTGGCCAACAAAATGAAACCCCATCTCTACTAAAACTACAAAAATCAGCTGGGCATCCATCTGTAATCCCAGCTACTTGGGAGCCTGAGGCAGGAGAATCACTTGAACCCCGGAGGTGGAGATTGCAGTGAGTCAAGATCATACCACTGCATTCCAGCCTGGGCAACACTGTGAGACTCCAGCTCAATAATAAGAATAAGAATAAGAATAAGAATAAGGAATAAAAATATACTGTTACAATGAACATAGGAATGCAGATATGTCTTCAGGATCCTAATGTCAATTCCTTTGGTTATATATCCAGAAATGGGATTACTGGATTATATGGTAGATCTACTAATTTTGTGAGGAAGCTTCAAACTGTTTTTTGTAATTACTGCACCAAGTTACATTCCCAACAGTAAACAAGGGTTTCCTTTTCTCCCACATCCTTGCCAACATTTTTTATATATATATATAGTTTCATAACAATAGCCATTAATTTATATATAAAAGATAATGTTTTATTTATATATATGTTTTATATTAAAAGGATGTTTTATTTATATATGTTTCATATACCACACCCAGAGAATTTTTTGTATTTTTACTGGAGATGGGTTTCACTGTGTTAGCCAGGATGGTCTCGAGCTCCTGACCTCGTGATCCACCCGCCTCGGCCTCCCAAAGTGCTGGGATTACAGGCGTGAGCCACCGCGTCTGGCCCTGTTTCCTTTTTTGAGTCACATCCAAAAAAACATTGCCAATGTCAAGGAACATTTTTCCTATGGTTACTTCTATGAGTTTTGTGGTTTCAGTTCTAATGTTTAAGTATTTAAATCAATTTGATTTGATTTTTGTATATGGTATTAGATAAGGGTTCAATTTTTTTCTTTTTTTTCTTTTTCTTTTTTTTGCCTGTGGCCATCCAGTTTTCTTATTACCATTTATTTAACAGATTTTTCTTTCCCCATTGTATGTTCTTAGTACCCTTGTAAAAACCTTATATGCATAGGTCATATTTATTTATTTCTGGGCTCTCCATTCTAATGTATTGGTCTATCTGGTTTTTTTTTCTTTAATGTTAGTACCATACACTTTTGATTACTATAGCTTTGTAACATAATTTGAAATCAGGAAAGGTGATAATATCATTGGAATACTGATAGCAATTGCACTGAATGTGGAGACTGTTTTGTGTCATACAGAAATTTTAACAATACAAATTCTTCTAATCTATGAACATGAAATATCTTTTTGTTAATTTGTGCCTACTTCAATTTCTTCATTGATGTTTTGTAGTTTTCAGTGTACACAACTTTCACCTCCCTGGTTAAATTTATGCCTAAGTATTTTAAATTTTTTGATGCTATTGTAAATGACACTGTTTTCTTGATTTTTTTTCAGTTTGTTGTTTGTGTATAAAAATGCAACTAATTTTTGTGTGTTGATTTTATATCTTGCAACTTTCCTCAATTTGTTTACTAGTTCTAATATTTTTTGGAGGAAGTTTTATGTTTTCTACATATAATATTATGTCATAAAGAGATAATTTTCTTTCTTTCTAAACTGAATGATTTTTATTTCTGTTTCTTGCCTAAGTGCTAGACTTTTTGTTATAGGTCCTAATGGCTAGATAAGATTTCCAGTACTATGCTTAATAGGAATGACAGGAGTGGGAACCTAAATTTATTCCTAATCTTAGAGAAAATGCTTTCAGCTTTTGACCATTGAGTATGATGTTAGCTGTGGGCTTGCCATATATATATATATATATATATATATATATATATATATGTATATATACATATACATACACACACACACACACACACACACACACACACACACACAGACAAGTTCTTGCTATGTTGCCCAGGCTTGTTTTGAATTCCTGGCCTCAAGAAATCCTCCTGTCTCAGCCTCCCAAAGGTCTACAATTACAGGCATAAGCCACCACACTCAGCCACATTTTTTTTCTACCTAAGAGTTTTAATCATCAATGAACATTTAATTTTTTCTAGTGTTTTTTCTGCTTTTAGATGACCATGATTTCTATACTTAATTCTGTTAATGTGGTGTGTATTTATTGATTTGCATATGTTGAACCATCCTTATCCCACAAGTAACTCATACTTGATTATGATATGTTTCTTTTCATGCACTATTGAATTTGATATGGGAGTATTTTGTTGATGATTTTTACATCAATGGCTACTAGCAATTTTGGCATGTATTTCTTTTCTTGTGGTGTCCTTATTTGGCTTTCTTGTAACAATAATATTGGTCTAATAAGGTAAGTTTGAAATGTCCTCTCTTCTTTAATGTTTTGGAAGAGTTTGAGAAGGTTAGCATTAGCCTTCTATAAATGTTTGGTAAAATTCCCTAGTTAAGTCATCTTATTCTGGGCTTTTCTTTGCTGGGGTGTTTTGATCACCAACTTAACCTTCTTCTTTATGATAGGTTGGTTCAGATTTTCTATTTATTCATTGTTCAGTCTTGCTAGGTGTGTGTTTCTAGGCATTTATCCATTTCTTCTAGGTAATCCAACTTATTGGCATATAATTATTCATAGTATCCTCTTATGATTCTTTTTATTTCTATAGTATCAGTTGTAATGCCTCCTCTTTCATTTATAATTATATTTAACTAATTCTTCTGTCTTTTTTCTTAGCCTAGTTAGAGGTTTGTCAATTTTGTTTAACTTTTAAAGAATCTAATTCTTAATTTTGTTTTTTTTTATTGTTTCCCTATCTCTATTTTATTTGTATCTGTTCTAGTATTTATCACTTTCTTCCATATGCCCACTTTGGTCTGAGTTTGTTCTTTTTCTAGTTCCTTGAAGTATAATGGTAGATTATTTATTAGAGATACTTACTTTTTTAATGTAGGCATTTATTGCTATAAAATTCCATCAAATAACTGCATTTGCCACATTCCATAGCTTTGGTATACTTTGTTTTCATTTTTGTTTGTCTCAAGATAGCTTTTGATTCCTCCTTTGATTTCTTCTTTGACACATTGATTGGTCAGAACTGTCTTGTTTAATTTCCACATAATTGTGAGTTTTTTTAAGATTACCCATGATATTGATCTCTAGTTTCATACTATCGCAGTCAGAAAAAAAAAACTTGATAAAATTTCAATCTTATTAAATTTGTTAAAAGTTCTTTTGTGTCCTAATATATGATCTATGCTGGAAAATATTCCATGTGGCCCTAAGAAAAGGATGATTTTTTTTTGAAGTTTAATAGAATGTTCTTTATGTCTGTTAGGTTCATTTGGTCTAAAGTATAGTTCAAATTTGATGTTTTCTTATTGATTTTCTGTCTGGATGATCTATCCATTTTTAAAAGTGGGGACTGAAGTTCCCAACTATTATCGTATCACTTTAAATTTTTCCTTTCAAATATGTTAATTTTTGCTTTATATATTTAAATACACCAATGTGTGTGCATATATTTACTATTGTTACAACCTTTTGAAGAGTTAACTCCGTAGTCATTATATAATGGCCTTGTCTCTTTTAGTATTTTTGATGTGTAGTTTATTTTGCTTGATATAAATATAGCTACTTTGTTTTCTTTTGGTTTTCATTTGCATGGAATATCTTTTTCCATTCTTTACACTTTTAGCTTCTGTGTCTCATAGGGTGAAGTGAGTTTCTTCTAGGCAGCATATAGTTGGGTTTCAATATTTAATCCATTCAGTTACCTTTACTCTTTTTTCTTTTTTTTTCTAGGTGGAGTCTCATTCTGTCACCAGGCTGGAGTGCAATGATGTGATCTCAGCTTGGCTCACTGCAACCTTCACTTCCTGGGTTCAAATGATTCTCCTGCCTCAGCCTCCAGAGTAGCTGGGACTACAGGGATGTGCCACAACACCCAGCTAATTTTTGTATTTTTTAGTAGAGACAGGGTTTCACCATGTTGGCCAGGATGGTCTCTAACTCTTGACCTTATGATCTGCCTGCCTTGGGCTCCCAAAGTGTTGAGATTACAGGCATAAGCCACGGTGCCCAGCCTACTTTTACTTTTGATTGGATAATTTAATATAATTACATTTAAAATAATTATTGATAGGTAAGTAATAGAGCCTATATATTGCCATTTTGTTCATTGCCATTTTTTTCTTGTTTTCTGTTTTGTGTTTCTTTTGTTCTTTTCTTTCTCTCTTACTGACTTATTTTATGATTTGATAAGTTTTTTTGTTGTGGTATGCTTTGATTTATTTCTTTATATTTTGTGTATCTACTTCAAGTTTTCTCTATGATTATCATGAAGCTTATATGTCACTTTTTTATTTATACAAGTGTATTTTAGTCTGATGACAACAAAATTTTGATCACATACAACACCTCCCTGATTGTCTGATTGTCTGTAACTTTACTTCCTCCCTCATGTATTATGTTATTGATGTCACAATTTACATATTTTCATATTCGTATCCATTAACACATTGTTGTTACCATAGTTGTTTTAAACACTTTTGTCTTTCAATCTTATATTAGAGTTAAGCTTAAAATATAAACCATCATTAAAACACTACAACATGATTCATTTTACTATATAGTTACCTTTACCAGTGAGCTTTTAACCTTAATATGTTTCCATGGTGCTGATTTGAGTCTTTTCATTTCAGCTTGAAGAACTCAGCATTTTTTACATATGCTAGATCTAGTGCTGATGAACTCCCTCTTTTTCTTTTGTCTGAAAAAGTCCATATCTTTCTCCTTTATTTCTAAGGGACAACTTCACAATGTATAACATTCTTGGTTGGCTTTTTTTTTTCCTTTAGCACTTTGGATATATTTTCCTACTCTGCTATCCTGCTAGGTTTCTGTTGAAATCTGCTGATAATTTTATGTAGGTTCCTTTATATTTGATAAGTAACTTTTCTCTTGCTATTTTCAACATTCTCTTTGTTGTTGATCTTTGATAATTTTATTACAATGTGTCACAATGAAGTCTTCTTTATCTTTAACCTATTGGGAGTTCCTTAAGCATCACGAGTGTTCATGAAGGGATGCTTATTTCCCTCTTCAGATTTGGAAGACTTTCTGTCTTATTTCTTTAAATAAGCTTTCTGTCCCATCTTTCTCGGCTTCTTCTGGGACTCCTTCTGTGTATATTGGTTTAAGTCATTGTTTCCCATGAGTCATATAGGCTTTCTTCATTCTTTTTCATTCTTTTTCTTTTTTTTCCCCTCTGACTATATAATTTCAAATGATCTGTCTTTGAATTTATTGACTCTCTTTTTCATTTGATTGATTCTGCTCTTGTGTCTCTCTTTTGAACTTTTTACTTCAAACATTGAATTCTTCAATACATAATTTCTGGGTTTTAAAATAATGATTTATATCTCTTTATTGACTTTGCCATTTTGTTCATGCATTGTCGTCTTGATATTGTTAATTGCTATCTCTGTTCTTTTGGAGCTCACTGAACTTATTTATAAAGATTGTTTTGAATTGTCAGGCAATTCATAGATGTCTATTTGTCTGGGGTAAGTCACTAGAGCTTGATTTTGTTTCTTTCATGTTATTATAACTCCTTGACTCTTCATGTTCCTCTAAGTCTTGCATTGCTGTTTTTGCACTTGAGGAAGCAGTTCTTTTCTCTAGTCTTTACTGACTACCTTTGAAAAGAAAGACCTTCACCAGTCAACCTGCTTAGAGATGTTAGTGGCCTCCAAGGCCTTTACTATGAATAGGTTCCTGCTCCGCTTGTCTTGTTATATTTGAGTGGGAAAATCTGAGGATTATGTGTCTTCTCTTGATCCTGCAAAGCCAGGATGGTTCTTAGACCCTCTCATTTATTTTTCTAGGACAGTGCCTTAAAACATTCACCATAGTTTGCCCCCTCCCAAAACCAACAGGGTAAAGCTAGCTGCTAAGATCTGTACCTGCTGTTGAGATCCATGTACTGCCTACAAAAGCTATGTGGGCCATTAATAGAAACATATGGGGTGCCAACAATGCAGGAGTGGGTGAGCAAGTACACAGAGTGCTGGAGGCATGTGTTGGCTGGTTGAGAGGGTTCCTCAGGCGAGTCATATTGCAGGGATTGTGGGTGGGCCACTTGGGGGAATCCGGTAGCAGGTTAGCAGGATTTGCAGCTGGCTCTCGAGAACTGCCTAATGGTTGCTATATGCTCCCTTGTCATTTCCCTGCTTTTAGCTGTCCCCAGATGATTTAGTTGTGCTGACCCCTCAGTGCTCTGGTGGGATGAAACAGAAGCAGACCTCCTGGGCAGTGTCCCACAAGACTGGGGAAGCCTAATGCTTACTTTTCTCCCACTTCTCCCCATGTGAGAAATTGCAGGCTGAGGGGGCCTCTCTTGGCATTGAGCTGTGCTACTTTGGAGGAGGGGTAATGCACATAATATGAAACTGCTCTATTATCGTCTTTAGTGTGTCTACTCATAGAATTTTTTTTTTTTTTTTGTCTCACTGGGATACTACACTCTGTGGCTAGACTCTGCGGCTCCCACGAATGTACTCTTGTCTATGGTGTTTGCCAAATGTGTGTGTCTGTTGGTGGATGGGAGATGAAACTTCCTATTCTACCATCTTGTTAACATTATTTTCTGGAAACTTGTTTTTGTAACACCTAGAATACCCCTTCTCTTGGTGTTATTTTAAAATTTAAAATGATTTTATTGCACCTTAAATGTTTAAGCAATGTTTTTTTTTTAGCACAGAATATGTATCCATATTTATCCTTCACCCAGCATTCGGAGTGATCTTTTAAAAAATATATGTAGGTTTTATGTAGCTGTTGTATTTTAAAATGTTTATTGGCTTTTTATTGTCTTTTGAATAAGGATATAAATTTCTTAACATGCCTTATATAGCTCAGTATATTTTGAGATGATCACCCTTGCTCACCAAGTTTCAGATGCAAAGGAATTCCTTCAATTTGCAGAGTCCTTTGTCTCCTCGCAGAGACATCTTCACAAAGTCAGTCCTTTGGTTGGCCCACAAATCTCCCTTCCTTTACCCCAATTCATTTTTGCCTAGCAAGTTCTTATTGATTCCCCACTTAAGTGTTTTAATATTTCTCCCTTAGAGAATGATTTCTTTTTTCTGACAACTGCTCCTTGCTATCAGTAGGTCAATTTCAAAAAAAAAAAAAAAAAAAGATAAAAAAAGAAAAAAATGCATGCTTCCCCAAAGGATATAAAGCATCTGTAATTAACTATCTCATTGAATTGTTTGTTTGACAGCTGGTCCCTCCTCTAGTAAGCTCCTCAAGTTCCTCAAGGATAATCAACATGTCTCCATCACTCAGTGTTGAAACCCCAGTGACTACCACAATTCCTGGCACACAGTTGGCACAAAAATTTATATTTGTTGCAAGAATGAATGGATGAATGAGTGCATGAACAAAGGTACAAACTACACATTATATGAACAAATAAAAATTATAGGAAAATTATTTTGGGCTTAATAGAAGCGATAGGTTTAATATTGTAAATAATTTTTGCTATAATAATATTTGTGGATTTATATTTTAATGCTTTAGTTCGATTGAATTTTGGAATAACTTCTAGAGGTTTTGAACAATTGCGATAAGACCAGTGTCTACATATACTTGTTCTATAAATTAGAATGTTCTTTATTCTTCTCCCTGGGGTAGGGTGACATAACAAAGGCATGTTCTCTAGTTCTGGCAAGGCTGCTGCATCTATAGAGACTCCCTGATTAAAATTCTGTCTCTTTATGAAACAGAAAAAGATGACTCAGAACACTTGGGGATCTGAAAGCCTCCAACATGAATTTCAAATTTCTACTGTTAGAATGCAGAAAAGCAAGTGAGATTCTAAACAGTTCCTTCTTCTATGGACCGCCCCTATGTCTTTTTGTGAACCAGTCGATGAGGACAATGAATAATGAAAATGTTTACTTGCATAAACATGTACATATGTGTTTCTTGTTGTTAGAGACAAAATACATCTTAGAGAATATAGAGAGGTCTGTGCCTTAGGCAATGTTGCCTGGACATAACTAACCTAATTTTCTATTAAATCTTGGCATCTGTAACATTTGTGATAGAATCTACAACACTCTTTTCAGATTAGTTGGATGCCACTAAACATTGCTGATATACATTTGGTAAATAAAATGAACACAATGTGAATGTGAAAGGTCTCTGGTTACTACTGATGATTAAAAGAGTCTAAGACATTCTTGTTAAAAGGTGAAAATCAAATTCAGGAGGTGGTGTTGGCATATCTTATTACTGCAAAGGGCAAAATCTGCTTCTTTTCTCAAACTTGGCTGAGGCAGTTACCCTGATCTCATTAGAGTTAACAAAATGCCAAATACTTGAATCTGTTTGCTATTTGAGTGCTTCTATTCTTCTAGATTTCAATATAAAATATAACCTGAGTCCAAAGCCCTATTTTCCACCTTAACATACTCTACTCTCTTCTAGCCCTTAGCTTGATCTCAGAGCAAAAATAACTTGCTGAAAGCGGTCATTCTTGATCACTCTATATCGAAGAAGTTCCCGTATTTTCTATTTTTCTATCTCAATAACTTATATGTAGGGTATGTATCACAATTTCTTTACCATTTATCTTTTTATTTCTTTTAAAAATATTTACTGATAGTTCTTAAGTGTCAGAAGGATAGAGACCATGTTCACCATTTTTTCTTCATTTTTATTTCTGCAATTCCTAGAAGAGTACTATGCATAGAGTAAATGTTCAAGAAATATCCAATGAATGATCTGATTGAATTGTTTATTTCTTCAATAATTTGAGTGTATGTTATCTAACTGAATGAATATATATTAATTATTACTCATGTTAAGCAGACAGACAACTCAGGCTTAAAGAAAATGCATGACTTGCCCATATTTGTTCAGCTAGTGAAGAACAGAGGTAGAATTTGAACTTAGGACTTCTTTTTTCCACATCACTATTCTAAAAGCATTTTTCTTACTGTTCCCAGTATCTTGGGAAAAAGACAGGATAGGAAACTAATATTTCTGAACCCTCTGCTAGTATTCGCCCATATTATCTCACTTGCTATATATATATTTTTTGTGGTTTTTTGAGACAGAATCTCGCTGTTACCCAGGCTGGAGTGCTGTGGCATGACCTCGGCTCACTGCAACCTCTACCTCCCGGGTTTAAGTGACTCTCCTGACTCAGCCTCCTGAGTAGCTGGGACTACAGGCGTGTACCACCACGTCGGGCTAATTTTTGTATTTTTAGTACAGATGGGGTTTCACCATGTTGGTCAGGCTGGTCTGAAACTCCTGACCTTGTGATCCGACTGCCTCACCCTCCCAATCACTTGCTATTTTTAACAGTCCTATGAGGAAGGTATTGCTTATTGCTACTGTCTTTTTCTACATACATGTCCTTTCATCTTTGCTGAGCAACACATTAGATTTTGGAGTTTTAAAGCACTCATACACATTCTGTTTCTCATTTGATAAGCTCTGGGTTTGACACTCATTTTCTCTATTTTTCAAAAGTTAAACCAGTGGTTATAATATATGGTTAGACTTAAAATATTTTTATGTGAGTAAAAGGGGCTATTAGATGGTAAATCTCCAAGGTTAAATGGTGAATTTGTCACTTGAACATCAGCTTCCAAAGCCCATCTATTTTTTTTTTAGCCATACTGTAGAACAATGTACTTTCTCCTTCTCATTAAAATTGATCTCAAAATAACCCACCAATTTCACCACATAGTTCGCTCTTATAATTTTCTTGTAGAATCTTATGTAGCCAAACATTTTTTCTTGCAATTATTCTTAACCATACAGAACATCTGTACACCATCTAGGAAGAGATAAACCCACATGAACACATTTTGCCTTAGATATTTAAATACTTATAAAATCTATTTTCTCTGAGAGGACATAAATCACTCTTTGGCTGATTAAAATGTACAAATGAGTATTAATATTCCACCATTTTTTAATATTTATTTATTGAATATTTATAAATTTCAAGATAGTTTACTAAGTGTTGGAGATAGAATGATAAATGATATCAACACGGACCCACCCTTTAAATACAGTTAATATTTTAGAGGAAAGACAGATGTAATTAAATTCTTATGAGCACTGCAAGGAGAAATAGAGGTTACCAAAGTTTATATGGCAAGGAAAAGTGACCCTTCTGGGAAATCAGGACAACTTTATAAGCTATTCATTGCATACATCTGGGGGTGGGGGAGAAAATGGAAATTGGAAGAAGAGAAGGGAGTTGTCAAGGTGACATGATGATTCTGGCTTGCAAAACTGAATACAGATGGCTGTGCCATTTACTTAACTGGGTAACACAGGAAGAATGCCAGGTTAGTATAATAAAACAGAGATGATCACAAGAGGAGACATGTACATGTTGAGTTTGGGATGTAGATATCTCCAGAAGTCCTGGAGATGTATAATCTAGAGCTTAAAGAAGTGGCCTGGGATATGTAAATATAGAGGTATTCAATATTAGGTGATGAATGATGAAGAACTCACCTAAGGATAGAACACTAAGTAACTATATTAGAAGTCTTAAGACTAATCTTTGAGGAACTCTAGTATCTAAAATCCAGATGGAGGCAAAGGATCCAGGAAAAGAGATTGAAATAAATAGACAGAGAGGTGGGAGGATGAACATGAAAGGATGGTATTATGAAGCCAGAGGAATAAGTACTGAGAGGTCAAGAAAATGAAAAATAAAATATGATGAAGTGTTCCTTAGTGATCTTATCTAGGGACATTGTGGCTTATTGACAGGAGATAAAAGATAAGTTGCAATAGGTTGTTGAGTGAGTGGCAAGTAAAGGAAACAAGAAGATGCGGAGACTCCAGAGTTCCAGAATTCAAATGGAGCAGCTGGCTTTAGATAGGAGGAAATACATTTTCTTTTTTACTAAAGGAAAAGTTGAGGAGAGATTTGATACATTTTCAGTAATTTGTAAACGTGGCAGCAAAAAGTAAGGGATATTTCTGTTTGATGGCTTCTATTTTCTCTGTACAAGAATATGTGGTATTCTAAGAGTGATGGGGCATTATCAGTTAGCTATTGCTGAGTAACAACCAACCAACCTCAAATCTTAGGGGCTCAAATTGGCAGCCACTTATTACTTCTCCTGCATTTGTGGATGGCAAGGCAGTTCAGTGTATCTGGACTAGGTTCCATTGATTTTGGGCTGGGCTTGCTGCCTGTAGTCAACTGCCAGGTGAATTATGAGCTGGTTGACCTAGAATGACTTAAGCTAAGACCATGCGCTTCCCCTCCAAGTTTCCTATAGTCCTACAGCAAGTTTGATAAGGCTTGTTCTAATACTAGTGGCAGGCAGTATTCCAGGAAAGAAAACAGTTATGGACTGAATGTTTGTGTCACCCCTAAATTCATATATTAAAGCCCCCCCAACCATCAATGTGACCATATTTAGAGATAAAACTTTTAAGGAAGTAACTAAGATTAAATGAGATCATAAGAGTGGGGCTTTGATCAGACAGAACTAACATCTTTAGAAAAAGAGATACCAGAAAGCTATCTATTTCTTTCATTCTCTCTGTTATGTGAAGACACCATGAGACAGGGGCTATCAGCAAACTGGAAGAGGTCCTCCATCAGAACCTGACCATGATATGCTCTGATCTTAAACTTCCAGCCTCCAGAACTGTGAGAAAATAAATTTCTGGCATTTAAGCCACCCTGTCTACATTATTTTGTTATGGAGCCAGAATAGGTGAACATAGAAACAAACAAAACATACACGTCATTTTTTAAGCTTCGGCTTGCATCAAGTATGCTATTATCTCATTGGTAGCACATCCACACTCAGGTAGCACATCCACACTCAGATTCTAAGTGGGAAAGAACCCCAAAGTTATAAGGAGGGCATTCACTGAAGCTAGTTATGCAACAAATACAACAGGGAGGGGAAAGTGGTTATGACTATTTGGGAAGAATGAACAATGTTTGTTTGCTGTGCATTATATAAAATTGATTGACAAGATAAACATATTAGTCATTTTAGTCTATGATGAAGGCCTGGTTTCAGTTAGTAATCATGAAGTTGTAGTCATACTAATCAACTTTGTATTATGACTTTTTCCCCCAAGAATGCTAGGGTACCAGATGTGTTAGTCAGCTTGGGCTACCATAACAAAGTAGCATAGACTAGGTGGCTTAAAAAAACAGAAACTTATTTTTTTTCAGACGTCTGGAGGCTGAAGTCTGAGAGCAGGGCTTTCTTCCTGGCTTGCAGAGAGCTGACTCTCACTATGTACTTACATAGCCTTTCCTTGGTATATATAAACCATGGTCTTCTATATAATAAAGAGACTCTTCTCTCTCTTCCGCTTATAAAGCCACCAATCATGTAGAATTAGGACCCCATCCTTATGAAATCATTTAACCTTAATTACTTCCTACAGGTTCTATCTTTACGTACAGTCACATAATATGCTAGCTTTCAAAATACAAATTTTGTAGAGATATTCGGTTTATAGCACCAGGGTACAGAAATCATTTAACCTTAATTACTTCCTACAGGTTCTATCCTTATGAAATCATTTAATCTTAATTACTTCCTACAGGTTCTATCTTTATGTACAGTCACATAAGATGCTAGCTTTCAAAATACAAATTTTGTAGAGATCATTCGGTTTATAGCACTACAGTACAGAAGTGAGAAGATGGCATTGTTTTTTCTTTATAAAGGTTTTGCCAGATGATAATGAAAATAAGAGGATCAGTGGAATCAGTGTTATTGGTTAGAGATGATTTAAAGTCCAATGTGAAAATGGAGGGTAAATGAAGAGGAAGAAGGTGATGGAGAGGGAGATGGAGAGTAAGAAAACAGTTGTCGCTAGATTGGAAATGCAATTGCATATAACAGCAGTGGTGAAGCAATCAAGCTGAAAATACATCAGTTAAGCAACTAGAATTAATTATTTGGGATATAGAGTAGTTTTAGGGATGGCAAGATTCAGAGTGTATTCATGGACATGGATCATGGAGGAGGTTAAGAAAATCTCATTGCAGAGGAGGATTAAACAGAACTGAGAGGGCAAGTGTGTTGTAAAGCTTGCCCATGTGTGTTGATGTCTTCGAATCCAATGGCAGTGACCTGGGGGGAGAAAGCCCATGCAAAACAGTGGTATTTTCCATAAATGAAAAGATTGACTCAGAAAGATGTGAATGACACCAACTAGGACATTTCCCTCCCTTTAATGTTTCTGGATAATCACCCGTTAAATGCACACATTGGGCTTTAAAATTTTATTTATAGGAATAATCACCTTACGATTTGCAACATGAAGCTCTTCCAGTAAGAGGAGTAAGTGTTTTGTTTTCTGAAGCACTCAAAGAAATGAGATAGGTCAGTTTTTCTACATTTAGTTAATCAGCCAAAGGAAAGGCCAAGACTGAGGTTATGTGACTTGCTATTGTATTTGTTTTTCTAGCTTTTTAGCTGACAGATGGCTCTTCGATTTCTTCTTCCCTCCAAGCTTCTGCTTTGCTAAGTCAATCTTCCATTCTCACGTCTCTGAGATCTGGAGGGGCTCAGATGCCTGAGTTATTTTTCTGTGTATTTATATAGCACCTCTCATTGTAGTCTTTTTGAAGAAGGTTAACAATCTTCAAGAAAGATGCCATCAGTCTTCTTCCCAGATGAAAAATGCTAAATACAGGAACAGCCAAGAATGATGGTAAAATTCCTTGAGCAGACGTTATCCTACACCCACTCTACCTTTCTTTACATGTTTTTCACTTGGAAATAATAGAACTTACTTTTAAGATGCATGGTTTCTGATAGGCCTTTCAAAATATTTTACTTCCTTTTATTTTATTCTCTGTAGTTGCACATAGAAGACATATGATCTGGGGTTTTAAGTACAACATACAAGTTTCCTTCTTCATTTGGTAAGCCTTTCTGATATCCCCTAGGAGAAATTGGCTTACTTCCTCCCAATCAATACAATAATAATTAATAGTACCTCTATAAAAACAACACATTCATATGCCTATCTTCTCAATTTTTTTTTTTTTTTTAAACAGTCTCGCTCTGTCACTCAGGCTGGAGTGCAGTGGTGCTATCTCGGCTCACTGCAACCTTGGCCTCCCAGATTCAAGTGATTCTTCTGCCTCAGCCTCCTGAGTGCCTGAGATTTCAGGCACCCGCCACCATGCCCAGCTAATTTTTGTATTTTTAGTAGAGATGCTGTTTCACCATATTGGCCAGGCTGGTCTCGATCTCCTGACTTCATGAGCCACCCACCTCAGCCTCCCAAAGTGCTGGGATTACAGGCGTGAGCCACCGTGCCCAGCCAATTTTTTTTTTTTTTTTTTTTTGAGATGGAGTCTCACTCTATCAACCAGACTAGAATGCAATGGTGCGGTCTCGGCTCACTGCAACCTCTGCCTCTGGGGTTCAAGCAGTTCTCCTGCCTCAGCCTCCCACGTACCTGATCCTACAGTCATGTGCCACCACGTCTGGCTAATTTTTGTATTTTTAGTAGAGACGGTCTCACTATGTTGGCCAGGCTGGTCTTGAACTCCCGACCACAGGTGATCTGCCTGCTTCAGCCTCCCAAAGTGCTGGAATTACAGGCATGAGCCACCATGCCTGGCCATCTTCTTAATTTTGAAATGACCCACACTTAGCACAAGGCTTGACAATTAATAATAGCTAGCATGAATGTTATTTGCCAAGAACTAGCTAAATACTTTACTATTGTTCATTTATTTAGCCCTTCTAAAGAAATATATGATAGTAGAAACTGTTCCGCTGAATAAAGTTAGGGGAAATAATTCGTGGCAGAGGGATTGTTTGTAAAGAAAGCCTCAAGCCAAAAGAGTTTGGCACCCTTAAAGATATTAGAAGTCCATTATGCCTTGGACTGCAGACAGTTAAAGACTGAATGATGGAGAACAACCTCAATTGTCAACTGGCAGTCAGGAGTCAGATTGTAGAAGATCATAAGTCACTTTAGGATACGGAATTTTATGTTAAGCAGAATGGAAAGTCATTCAGAGTTTCAGTAAATAATTACCAAGTAAGTGTTGAGTGAATTTAACTGAAGAGAATATTAGTAATATTTATAATATTATCTAAAGTATATCATAAGAGATTTCAGTATCTGCAGGCTAACATTGGTTTTTAAACACGTGTCTCTACCCAGCTGTCTTAACATAAAACATATATTATTCTGTGGCTCTTATGTACTAAATATGATATGATAAAGACTGGGGAAATTTGTAAAGGAAAGCAACCAAGGCTACCTTGAAGACAGGTCTCTCTCCTGCTTTTTCTGATTTCCTGCTGAGATCCAACAGAAAAACCCATCCCATAGGGAAGTGAGAGGGGAAGGAAGCTCTGATGTGATCCTTACAGATCAACCTCCTGGGGCAGAGTAGGATGGAAAAGAATAGGTCAGGACAGAACAACAGTGAGAACTTGAGGTGAATGTTAAATTTGTGCTCTAGGCGCCTAACTTTACCCTTGCCCTAGCTCTGGATTGAGAGTGAATCTGATTTTTATTTACTTGTAGCCAGAAATATCCTCACTAGTGGAAGGTATTTAGAACGCCTGGATTTGAATAGTTTACAGTTGTTTGTCTTCAGCTAACTTGCTTTATCTTCTCTAAACCATACTGCCCTCATCTATAAAATGTGTTTGCCTTGAAGGTTCATACGGAGCAGTTAGATAAAATGCTTAACACACTAGCATTGTAATGCCAAGAAAATATCGTCGCCCCTCTGTGTTCTTGGAGGATTTGTTGGTTCCGGGGCCCCTACAGATACCAAAATGTATAGATGTCCAAATTCCTTATATAAAGTGGCATGCTATTTGCATATAACCTATAAACACCCTCCCATATACTTTAAGTCATCTCTAATTGCTTATAATACCCAATACAATTTAAATGATATGTAAAAAGTTGTTACATTATATTGTTTTTATTTGTACTATTTTTCATTATTGTAAATAATTCTTTAAACCTTTATTTTTTTTTTCTTAAATATTTTGGATTGGCAGCTGGGTGGATGCAGAACTCTGCGATGTGGAAACTGCAGGTGCAGAGGACCAGTTATAGTAGAGCATAATTATTATGCTGATGATGGATTGGAATTAGATTAAGTTTCTACTCAGAGTTGCTTGTCTTTGTCTTCCTTGAAGCTTTATGTCTTTCCAAGAAGTGCAGGTCATTGGATTTTAAGCCACACAACAGGTAAACAGAGATACTTTGAGACTGGAGAGCATGGGTGTTCATGAATATTATCTTGGAATATAACATGCCTAGTTTAGTTAAAGATGCATTGAGGTGGTATTCTAGTTACTCTGGGTGAGTCAAAGAATATGAACCTATTCTCTGCCCACAAGGAGCTTGCTGACGAATTTTAAACGTTAAGGAAAATATGTATTAATGGGAAGTAAAGCTATGTTTCGGAACTTATTTAAATCTTTCTTTGAAGTTTTTTTCACAGTGCCTAAGGGAGCAGGGTTAAAGCATAAAATGACTCATCTCAACCTGTACCAAAATTAGAGTCAAGATTTGTAACATTTTTTCAAATGAATACAATTTTGGGGCTATATTAATGCATAATGTAAAATGCAATCTATAAAAACCTTTTTGAAGAGCGATTAAATTCTATACTATAAGACATAAAAATCCCATAATCTGTCATAGTTCTTTGGCATCATAGAGAAATACATGACACTCAAGTTAGCTGAGAGTGCACAGTTGCTGGAGAATAGATTCTATTACCATGGCAACCTGATTTGAGATTCACAAGGTATGTTTTAACCTAGGCTCCTGACTTGGGAATGAATACAAGCAAATCATTAGATAACTAAATTGCTGAAACAGCACGTGAGAAGTACAAGTATATTTAAGGGAAAATCTCTCTCGAATCTAAATTATCATCTGTCTATGATGAATCAGAATAATACCAGCCTACATTCAGCAGTGATTTCTATTTCAAGCTGTTCTATGTAAAGGTTTGGTTATTTCTTTTCATCTAAATCTATAATATGTATATTTTTGAAATTGTTACTTAATTGCATACAATGTGACCAAATAGAGAGTTTCCTTATCTATAAAATGAAGGGGTTGGAATAGATGGTGTTTCAACTTCCTAATTAATGAGGCTAATGAGATGGATGCTGTTGGTTTATGATCCCAGCAGTGGTTTTGTGGGGCCTCTTAAATTCTTCCTCAATAGTCTTAAAATGCTTTTTTCTCTCAGTTATTTGCAATGTGCTTAGGCATGGAACAATTTAGAGACAAGTGTGAGATACCTGTTCAAATTACCTGACGCTAAGAAAAGGACAATTATTGGAAACATGCAAACATTAGCACATGAACTTCAAGGCAAGAAAATGATCCCATATCTTAATAATGGCTGGAATTATAATTGAAAAGTTATTGGCAACTTTGCAGCTTCTCTCTCTCGTCATCATTATCATCATCATCATTATCCTCATCATCATCATCATCACTTCTCTACTTTTCTTTCTACATTTGCTTTATTATTTTTTCTCTAGTGCCAACTTTCTTTGCTGTATATGCATATGGGCCCAACATGGCTGCCCCACACTCAGATCTACATTATACTCTAGTTTAGGCACTTAGTAGATATGGCCTAGGACCATGATTTCCAAAATATTTCCTCATGAGATCCAGACCTATGTATTCTTGTGGTATACCAGATAGACACAGGTAAAAAGAAAAGAGTTCAGTACAGATGCAACCATCCTTAAAGCATCCTTAAACCATCCAAAAACAAAGATATATATATATATATATATGTGTATATATATATATATATGTATATATATGTATATATATATATATGTATATATATGTGAATGTGTGTGTGTAGGCATGTACACACATACATATCCTCCTGTATTCACTAAAATAATATTTAAATTATTTAACTCCTTACACATTTTAAGTTGTCACCTGATATTTTTCATCACAAGTTTAATAGTTTCAAAAGATGTTTTCTGGATAATTGTTTATGCTGTATTGGCTTTTAATACATATCCTCCCCAATATGTTTGGCCATCATTCAATCCACTGAGCAACCAAATAGAACAAAAGACAGAGGAAAGAGTAATTTACTCATTTTTCTTCCTGCCTCACTGCTTGGGCTGGGACCGCTCATCGCATCTTCTCCTGCCTTCAGGCTGAATTCTACCACTGGCTTTCTTGACTCTCCAGCTTGCAGATGACAGTTTGTGGGACTTCTCAGCCTCCATAATTGCATAAGCCAATTAATACTAATGATGTATAAATAGACCAATATCTATCTCTCTATCTCTCTATCTATCTATCTATCTATCTAACATCTATCTATCTATCTATCTATAAATACAATACAATATACATATATTCCATTGGCTCTGTTTCTTTGGAGAACTCTGACTAATACTAATGATAGATGAATGGATGGGTAGGTAGGTAGATAATGAAGAGACACATAGATGGCCAAAGTCAGGAGCCTTTGGAGTAAAATTTCTATACTTTTCACTAACATGCTGACTTTTTTGTTTGTTCTCTTGGCTCTCTTTCTTAGCATCGATGAACTTTGACATTTCCCTTTGTTTGGTGCTTGAATTAATCAGAGCAAAGGGCAATGAAATCTGAAAGATTCATTGCAGGCAGAAAAACGCTATTCTTCATTTAGAGCATGGGGAAAAAGCCATTTTAAAAGGGGGGGATAGTTATGGAAAATTAGAAGACAATACACTTTTTTCAGCAATATCACCTTTAGGAAAGACTACATGCAGAAGCTGAGTATCCAGAGGTAAATTTCCCTAAAACCATGCATGACTGTATAAACCCTGGAAAGCCTGCAAGTGGATAACCTCATCATGCAACTTGCTCAGTTTGAAGACTGAATTCTGGACTCTGCCAGTGCTTCAAATAATATGGTCTATGGATGAATTGTTCTGGAAACGTGTGGGATACTTATTTTGAAAAACAAAAAAGATATTGTAGACCCAGCTCCAAATCTGATGGTGAACTCTGGAGGTGTGGCCACAGAATTAGGCCTAAAGCTCTCCAGGTGATTATCATACATATGACCTTCTAGATCATTCTTTTGGAAACACTGCTCTCATCCAAACAATAACAAAAGAGCAATAAAAGGGAACTTTAATATAAAGATATATATATATAAAGAACTTTAATATAAACAACAAAAGAGCAATAAAAGAGAACTTTAATAATTTCCCTACCTCTCAACATACATAAAAGGAGATCAAGTTCATAACCCCTAGCAATATTTCTCAAATCTCTCATTTTTTCTCCCCAACTCTATCATGCCCAACATTCCCACTGCCATTACCCTCCAAAAAGCAAGCCAACCAGCCAAACATGCCCCACTCCACCCTCCACTCCTGATTATGTGGATTGACCTCACAAAGTCCTTCTCCTTCTTCTCTCACTTCTTCCTACCATTTTTATCTCCAATTCTGTGCTAGGTCATCACAAAAATGCACTAGAATAATGAGATCAAATACAAATTTGCTGCTATGGGCAGGAGACAGGCAGATGCTTTGCTGCAGAGAATGTGGAATTTGATGCCTTTCTCCTAGCTCCTGTAATCTCATTGACTGGAGAGAAGCCTCATGAAAGAGGTGTTCCAGGAAGTCTGCGTGATATTTACAAAAAATCATAATATGTGCTAAGTCATAGGCTTACTATACCTTATTTACTGCCTTCCACACTCACACATAGCTCCATGAACTTGTGAGAGAGGTTTTTGGTGCTACACAAGCCCCATGGCTTGGGTTTCTCTCCCTTTGATCAGAGCAATGTGCACAGAGAAATAATTTTTTAAAACTCACTTTTAAAAAAAATGAGTTCATCTATATGTGAACTGGCAGATATACCTTCTGAAGAATAAAATAGAAGGAAAAGTTACAGAAGGCTGAGTTCTCTGGAAATGTGTGCAGAAATGTGTGGGCTGCAAGAGCTTTATCAGGGTCAAAACTGGTGAAAGAAATGGGAGATAGAAGGATTGGATAAAGGGAGAAATTTAATTGCCATGCAGGATTGACAAAGCCTCGGCCTACCCTGCTGGGACCTCTGGGTGTATATGGATGGACAGTTTCCCCATTTTGGCAGAAATTGCCAGGTCCTTATATCCTCATTTCTCTGTCACAGAAGTGGGCCTCCCTGGGAAAGAAATAACCTGGGAAGAGATTGGTCTCCACAGCTAAAGAGACCCTCTGAATGGGCTCACTGCTAAAGATTGCCTGCTGACCACACTCCCCTCAACTTGGGAGTCTCTATGAAGGGGAATGTAGGTCATGCCTTTCTAAGTCTGTCTTGGAAAGGAGAAGTGAAATAAAGAAAGAGGGAGAAAGAAAAGTAACAGTGGTTTTGAAAATGAAAAGATAGAAGGAGCTTTCTTTGGAAAGGGGCATGAGAAGTGGAAAAAAATAGCTATTATGCTAGAATGGCTTCAGGGAGATAGACAGTGAAACAAAATTCTAGGGTATTCTGTGCTTTATTCAATTAAGTTTCCTATCAGCATTTTTTAAAGAGAATCATTATATATAGAATAATTGTGTGTCCCAATATTCATATGTAAAAACACTAAAACAAACTCCACCAAATGGGACAGTATTAGAAGTAGGACCTTTTGGAGATAATTAGGATAAGATTGGGTTATGAGGGCAGAGCCATTGTGAATAAAATTAGCGCCCTTGTAAGAGTCATGAGAGAGCTTGCTTCCCCCTTCTACTCTCTGCCAGGTAAGGATAGGATGAGAAATTGGAAGTCAACAACCCATAAGAGGGCTTTCACCTGACTATACTGGCACACTGATCTTGGACTTCCAGCCTCCAGGACAGATATTTAAGAAATAAATAGCTGTTGTTCATAAGCCACCCACTCTCTGATAGTTTTGTTGTAGCAGCCTGAGCTAAGACAAGACTTAAGTAAACATTTCAATTCCTTTTTAGTTCTTGTTCTATCTGCAATACTGGGAATAGGCTGAATACAAGTTTTCTGTGAGTAACAAAAGGATTGTCATTCCCTTGTTTAAAACCCTGCTGTGACTTTCCATGATCCTCGAGATACAAAATTCCCAAAATGACAAACAAGACCTTGCCTTTAGTGGACTCTACTCTCCTCTCTTCACCCTTCCTCTTATAGAAGGGTACATTCAAGCTACATCATAAATACCTAGCTGGTGTGTACCCATCCTTCTAACTTTTCACACATACCTTTTCCTCTGTTTGAATCACTTCTCTTCACTTAGCTTCCTTTTCCCTCAAGTTTCAACTGAAACGCCACTTTCTCAGAAAGCCTTCCATAATGCCAACACCACAATTGTACTCTATCACAACTACATTTTTCTTTCAAAACATTCATAGTACTCCAAATTATTAATTTATCTTAATTTCTATATTCCCCAAGAGGCTGAAAATTTGATGAGGATAAGGAAGCATCTGTTTTGTTCATCACTGCATCTCAGTGCTTCATGTGGGAAAGGAAGGTTTTAATGGTGGAGTTAGTTATCAGTGATAAGCAACTGATCATGGTAGAGAATTCTAAAATGGGCAGCTGTGATACTGAAAACAGAACTAAATTATTGGTGGTATCTACAGATTTGGAATAAGAGTAATTACCATTATAACAATGATAATAATAGTAAACACATCAATTATACAGCATTCCATGCACAGATCTAGGTGTTCTAGATACATTATTTTGTTTCTTGCAATAATGTGATGTAATAATATGAGATGGGAATCATTATATCTACATTTTTCAATTGCAGGAACTAAAGAACAGAGAGGCTCAATAACTTCTCCAGTGTCACACACTTTGCAAGTATTAGAGCCAAGGATATGAACTCAGGCAGTATGGTTCCCAAAGTAACACTCTCAATATTCAATTCTGTCACTTTAATATTTGAGTTTGACACTGATAATAATAGAAGTGGGTCTTTATTAGGATTTTTTAAAGTAAAAAAGTAGAGATTGTGTAGTTCTATAATTTTCCTGGTGAAAAGTTAACTCCCTCCTCCACCCACTCTTATATCAGATGAATGGGCACCTACCATTTACTATGATCAGTTGTTATCTGTTTCTGCCTACTTTCTGTTAGCTATTTAGCTGAGGGAATCTACAGAAAGTATGGATGATTTAACACTGTCTTTTGAGGTTACATAATAAAATAGTAAAACAATTAAAGGCATGGACTATAGAAGAGTTGGACTTGGGTGAAACTATCACCTACTTTGGAGCAAAAAACTTTTGAACCTATTTCCACATTTGTAAAAGGAGACATTCCTCATATCTTACTTAAAAGGATATAGGAAGGACAAATAAGCATAGTATTTGCTACAGAATAAATAAATGACAGAGAGAAAAAGTCCATTTTATTCGTTCACCCTCATCCCAAATTTTTCCATGCTACCTGTTGTATCAACTTATAACTTCTTTATAAACCAATAGTAGCAGTTCAGTTTATGTACACTCAGTCAGATAATAAAAGTTGAACAAAATTTATCCAATGGATTATCACTATGATTTTACTGGCTTATGTTCAAGGTTATAATAACTATGCATTGCATTTGCTAATACTTTTATGCCCAAGGCAAATGTAATTAAGGTTATCATAATCCTGTTTGTACATTCATACTTGATTTCATGTTAATGTGTGTAACTTTGAATTATACCAGTTCCTAATGGGTTTTAAAAATATTTTAATGTTTTTGTGCCATGAGTCCTTTATTGTTTTCTCAGATCTAATCTAGTCTAAGGGCAACCATTTTCTCCCATCAGCACCCATAGCATACACTGCTAATCATCGAAGTTTTCTTTCCAACTGAGCCTTGAGAGATCCTCCAAATCCTTCTCAAACAGCCAAACAACTGATCAGAGTTGGTCTGGGAAATATTTGTCATCCAGGAATGAGAAATCAGAAAAGTGACGTCAGTAAGAGCTAAAGAAAAAGGGAGGGTTGGTAAAGTGTTATGAAAGAGGACTTGAATTATAAAGGCTTGAAAATGCTTGGACCTAATTCATTTCATTGCACACTCCCTAAAAGATGTCTATTACTTCCTGTACCTCCACCCAGTGCTTTTCTGGCCCTAGCTAAACCTGGGATCATTAGATATCCCTTCCATTCTAATAGCTCTAAGATACACCATCAATAAAGTATTTATCTGCTTCTGTTGGCTAGAGTCCGTTTCTAGTAGCTCAAATAAGAATTTTAAAAGATGCTATTCTTGTTTCTAAATTTTCCTCCAGAAGGATCAAACTAATTTACATTTCCATCAATTGTATATGAATGTGTTAAGGTAGTATTCTAAAGGAAATAGCGAAGAATATCCAAAAGGCAAATGGGAAATGGCAATGTTTTCATTTGAATTTGCTTGATCAGAAACATTTTCTCTTTTTTCATTGAAGCAAACTGATCTTGGCTTGCAGTTAATATCACAGTAAATAAATGACACCTCTACCTCAAAGTTAGAGAATTCATTTTTCATGGGGTTGTAATTCCCTTAGCAAACACAAATATCTTGATTATGTTCTGTGAAATTTTTCTTTATAACAGTACGCTCAGATCTCCTTTGGAGTTGTTTTGAAACTTGTCCAATCTTGCCAGCAAGTGATCATCAACTAGATGTTTCTGTGAATAAACATCCAACTTACTGCAATGATTTGCAGATATAATTGTGCCTGTCTCTGTATCTGTCTTTATTCAATTGCATATAGCAGCAACTAATATATGAGTGTAAAAATAGCTATGTATATATTATTTTGAATGGTAATTAGAAAGCAAATCACCTGTAAAGCTGATGGAAAGATTGTTAGGCTCTATTGAGCTTGAAAATTCTCATTTATGTTTAGTGTTAAATTTAAATGTAAAAAAACACAAAAGGATTAGCCAAAAAAAATATACAGGCAGCGAGCTATGAAGATGATGTGGTCACTGACACTGAAACTGGTGACGAATGTTAAGAGTAGATTAAAGTATTTCCTTCCTTGGGAATGAAGACAGAGAAGGAAACCTGTATTTAAAGCATTTGTGTTGTGGGTAGAGGAGTCTCTAGCAGCAACAGACCTTACAAAATATACAAGTTGACTGATTCAGATCAAAACAGAACAGATGCTGTTCAATAAAGGGAATGTTTTCAGAATTATGAGAACTAGATAAGTTCTCATGATTGTTGGTAGAAATCAGTACATCAGTTCGAAATGTTGGCAATATTCAGACAGAGGAGTGTCCATTTCAACTGACAAATTTGAGTTTCAGAATCAACTATCCTCTGTGATCATTCCATTAGAAATATCACATTCTAGATAGCCAGAGTGGAACAGAAAATTAATGGTGAATGATCATATGCAAATTTCTAAAGGGAAAAGACACTCAAAAACCATTTCTTCCCCTTTCATATCACTCTGCATACATAAATCAACTCCAATAAAAACCAGAAAATATTTATCGAACATTTATTAAGTGCAAGGCACTGTACAAGAGACTGGAGATATAGTTGTAAACAAGAGGCTCAAACTGGCTTTCCTCTCTAGAAGAGAGACATGTAATGTATTTGTGTGTGTGTACATGTATGTGTGTGTACATATATGTGTGTGTAATATTATTTCAGCAAGTTATATGAGCCACAAAGACTGTTAGAGCATGATAGAAAGTAGATGAGACCAGTTGAAAAATCATGCTCAGGAATAAGCTTTCTAAAGGTAACATTTGAGTACACTCTTGAATGAATTCAGGAAATTAGCGAAGATTTCCTTGCCAAGGAAACAACAAATAAAAACGCTCAGGTGTGGGAATAAATTTGACATGTTTGAAGATGAACATGGAGGTCTACATTTCTAAAATTAAGTGGGAGAAGGGGAGAATAGTAGGTGATGATGAAAGGGAATTATGTAGGAGCAGAACATGTAGGGTCTTGTAGATCATGATACTGAGTTTAAATGGTATTTATTTAATGAATGGAGTTTGACAGTGAGCCATTTGAGTCCTTTGATCCTAGAGTCATGATCAGCCATTTCCTTGTTTTCTACATTTTTCCCATTAGATAGAAGAGTCTGCAAGATTTTGGTGATATTTGCCTTATTCACTGTTTATATTCCTGGTGTCTAGCACTGTGTGCATGTAAAGCATCAAGCATACATTAAGCAGCTGTAGAATGTAACTGGATATAAATCTGGTTCCAAAATATTAGCAAAACTTCATGTTTTAGCTACGCTTGGCAAAAATGAAGAGAACATACTGAGGTAATTAGAACTTAGAATCAAATACATATATATTTTAGCTAAATAGATGATTGGGACAGTACTCTTGTTCCCCACTTGGGCATGAGTCTTTTTTTTTTTTCTATTTTCATAAGGGAAATAAAGCAAGATGTAAATGCTATTACTTCAGGCAGTGCCTTTGTAGACTAAACTTTGTCCTTCAAACACAGTGCTCACGTTAATTAGAATAGACCAGCAGGGAATATTAGGGGCTTAAGAAACTCTTTAGGTTGACATCACCAAAATGCATCAAATTGAATATTTGGCATATTTCTCTTTGTGATAACTGAATCATCTCAGCTTTTATTTAAGATAGCACATTAAATACAGAGTAAAAGGGCTTTGGCTCTCTTTGTAGTTTTTAGGCAAATATTAATCTAGATTTTCCCAGCAAATATAGAGGATTTTTTATTAATCAAAATGAAACTATGTTAAATAGTAAATTCTATTTACATGGTTGTGTGCTAAAGGTTGAGGAAACTTTTATTATGATTCTGAAATATTACTTCTGCCTGGACATTTCCTAACTCTTTCCCTAATTTTTATCCTAATAAAGTCATACATATTCTTCAAAATCTAGACCCAGATTAAATACATATATTGATATGACCACACTGGGCAAAATTAATTATGCAATTTTTATGTCCTCACTACCTTTCATTCATAAACTTGTCATGTTTTTCTGAATTCATCAGATCACGAGTCCATCACCTCCACTTTGTTGAGAGCATCCCTAGAGAATGGATTCAAATTCATCTTCTCCGTCTCCTCAAATTTTAGCAAAGTCTGGCATTTGATGAGCTCTTGTAAAAGACTAAATAAAACAATACACATTGATATACTATTATGTATTTTCTAGATTGGGGCTCAGGGTTTCCAATTACCCTGGAAGCAGCACACTATCAGTTTGATGTTCAAAGATAATTTACAGTTTATCTCTGGAGATAAAATGAACATAGTTTAGAGAACAGTGTTTATTACAGAACTAGTTTTTTATGTTGAATATATTGGCTGATCAAGTTCTGGAAGCCAAAGATAAATATTTTTTATAAGAGATTATATGAGGTGCAGTGGCTTGTGCCCACAATCTCAGCCACTCAAGAGCCTGATGCAGGAGGATTGCTTGAGGCAAGGAGCTTAAGATGAGCTTGGGCAACATAGCAAGACAAAATAAATACTATAAAAAAAAAAAGAAGAGATGATATAGACGAGTCTATTAAAGAATGAGAGGGTGGGATGCCTGGTGAATGTGAGTGCCAAAGAAAACTAGCTTTAACTAGACCCATGGCCATAATTTATAATCTACAGGACTGGAACAATAATGTCAAATAACATTTTTAATTTTATTTAGTGACAGGAAGAAAAGAACCAAACTCCTTAATCTGGGGATGTTACCTTTATACTCACGAAGTGAACTTCATTTGGAGTAGAGGCTCCATATGATCAGATGGGGAAATTTTTAAAGAAAGTTTGAATTAATCATTCATGGAAGACAGAAAGAGGAAAAGTGATTTTCACAGATTTTTTCACAGATTTTTCTTTTTCTTTTTTCTCTCCATTACCATTTTTTTCTACCTCTTCTTCTCTGTCCCTTCTAACTCTTCACCTAGCTTGCTTTTTTTTTTCCTAAAAAGTGCTGATTGGAGGAAAAAATATATAAAAATATATAAAGCTGAATATTGATCTCAATTGTCTACATGACAGATTCATATCAAATAACTCCAGTAAAAAATCTAATATTCCCTTGAAATGGAGGTAAATTTGATTCAGAACACGCTATAGAACAAATTGGTAAATGAAAAAAAATTTTGAAGAAAATTTTTTTGAAAAAATTTAATTTTAATTTTTTAGATCTCCTAGAGTTTTGACTTACTTTTACTTTACTAATGTGTCATAAATTGCCTTGCCTTTTTGCCTCTGACTCTGCTCCAGTACAAGGCTTAGCTGGCAATTGTTAAGAAGCAAGAAGATTCTGATTTCTGCAGAAATGGCAAGTGGTCAAGGAGAAAGTCTAAGTCAGTACTGTAGCCATGACATGTCAGTGTGGATTCATGGGGTGCACTGTTCATGGGCAGATGAATATGCGCACACTGAAGACTGGCCCTGAGGAGGGGCTGACGTCAATGCAGCATCTGCCCCTTCTGCAGCATGCTGGGCCCTTTTATTACTGAAATAGCTTCACAGAGTGGCCTGGGCTGGCCTGAGATACAGCAGCAGCTGTGTTTTTTTCCTCCTTCCCTAAGACCACAAATGACTGCATTTATGAGAAGGGTCTGCATGGAAAAACAGATTTCTCCTTTTTTTTTTCCCACTGAGCTACAAACGTCTCCACAAGGAGGTGGGGAAACTTACTCCATGATCTAGAACATCCTCCAAGACTTGCTGAATTTAAAAGTATTGATTTAGAACTTTAGTACATGAAACTCTAAAAGGGTGTTGTGGGAGGCTCTTGGAATTTGATCTTCCTTTTCACAATTCTTGATATATTAGTGAGAGTCGCCACCATCCAAGACAACGTTATATAAAAAGTACAGCACCTAGGACCAAAAAGCTTTTGAAGGGCTTCTGAAAACATTTGAAATTGTACATAAAATTTACATATCCATATATAAACCCAGAAAAATTAAAATTATAATGATTTAGTTAATTGTCCATGAATTATTTTATAACTAACCAATTGCTCAATGCAAATCTTATATAGATGTAAACATCAAAGCGTAGATTTAATCTAAAAAGGTTAAAATTGTAAGAAAAAATTAATAATGGAATTTATAAGAACTCAATATAAAAATTAGAGAGTTCCACTTTGATAATTACTTATGATATTCAATAGGTTTGTAAGTATTTTGTAATATGCCTAATACAACATAGGGTAAGGATACCCAAAGTGGAAATGCATGGACCAAGAGGGCACCAGAATGGTCCTAAGGTCCTCTATTCACATAGAAATCTTATGAGTTCTTTCTCCTTACTACACCATTCATCTATTTACTTCTTTCTATTCCCATGCCATTACAATCCCCTTCA
Source organism: Pan troglodytes (assembly GCF_028858775.2). Classification (NCBI taxonomy): domain Eukaryota; kingdom Metazoa; phylum Chordata; class Mammalia; order Primates; family Hominidae; genus Pan; species Pan troglodytes. The sequence goes on along the minus strand of NC_072402.2, from coordinate 160,047,309 downwards.
CTACTGTTTATCATCTGAATTCACTTCAATTTTCTAATAATGGTTACTCCTACCTCCAACTGTGCCAACTCTTTTAGATCATTCCCACTGCAGCTTAGTGTAATCCACCATATTCTGACCCTGTTCTTCCTTCCAAGGAGATCCCAGTGTGGTACGGCTTGGCAGTGTCCCGAAACTTATCTTGAATTGCCCACAATCCCCACTTGTCATGGGAGGGATAATTTAATCATGGGGGCAGTCACTCTCATGCTGTTCTCATGGTAGTGAATGAGTTCTCACAAGATCTGATGATTTTGTAAGGGGCTTTTCCCCCTTTTGCTCGGCACTTCTCTTTGCTGCCACCATGTGAAGAAGGGCATGTTTGCTTCCCTTTCCACTATGATTGTAAGTTTCCTGAGTGAAGGGGTGGCCTGCCTCTCCACACCTGTGGATATTTCTAGTCGGGTGGGACAAGAGACTGAGAAAAGAAATAAGACAAAGAGACAAAGTATAGAGAAACAACAGTGGGCCCAGGGGACTGGCATTCAGCACACCAAGGACCTGCACCAGCACCGGCCTCTGAGTTCCCTCAGTTTTTATTATTATTTTCATTATTTCAGCAAAAAGGAATGTAGTAGGAGAGCAGGGTGATAATAAGGAGAAGGTCAGCAAAAAACATGTGAGCAAAATAATCTATATCATAATTAAGTTCAAGGGAAGGTACTATGCCTGGATGTGCACATAGGCCAGATTTATGTTTCTCTCCACCCAAACATCTCAGCGGAGTAAATAACAAGGCAGCATTACTGCAAACATGTCTTGCCTCCCGCCACAGGGCAGCTTTTCTCCTATCTCAGAATTCAACAAATGCACAATCGGGTTTCATACCAAGATATTCAGTTCCGAGGGGCAGACAGGAGACAGTGGCCTTCCTCTATCTCAACTGCAAGAGGCTTTCCTCTTTTACTATTCCACCTCAGCACAGACCCTTTATGGGTGTCAGGCTGGGGGACTGTCAGGTCTTTCTCATCCCACGAGGCCATATTTCAGACTATCACATGGGGAGAAACCTTGGACAATAGCCTGCTTTCAAGGGCAGAGGTCCCTGCAGCTTTCTACAGTGCATTGTGCCCCTGGTTTATTGAGACTAGAGAATGGCGATGACTTTTACCAAGTATACTGCTTGTAAACGTTTTGTTAACAAGGCACGCCCTGCATAGCCCTAGCTCCCTTAAACCTTGATTTTATACAACACATGTTTTTGTGAGCTCCAGGTTGGGTCAAAGTGGCTGGGGCAAAGTGGCTGGGGCAATGCTACAAATTAACATCTCAGCAAAGCAATTGTTTAAAGTACAGGTCTTTTTCAAAATGGAGTCTCTTATGTCTTCCCTTTCTACATAGACACAGTGACAGTCTGATCTCTCTTTCTTTTCCCTGCACCTGAGGCCTCCCCAGTCATGCTGAACTGTGAGTCAATTAAACCTCTTTTCTTTATGAATTACCCATTCTCAGGTATGTCTTTATTAGCAGCATGAAAATGACTAATACAGTAAATTGGTACCACAAGTGGGGTGCTGGAGTAAAGATACCTGAAAATGTAGAAGTAACGTTGGAACTGTGTAACAGGCAGAAGTTGGATCAGTTTGGAGGGCTCTGAAGAATACAGAAAAATGTGGGAAAGTTTGGAACCTTCTAGAGACTTGGAGAGTTCAGAAGACAGGAAGATGTGGGAAAGTTTGGAACTTCCTAGAGACTTGTTGAATTGCTTTGCCCAAAATGCTGATAATGATATGGACAATGAAGTCCAGGGTTAGATGGTCTCGGAGATAAGGAACTCGTTGGGAACTGGAATAATGGTGATTCTTGCTATGATTTAGCAAATCGACTGGCAGAATATTGCCCCTGCCCTAGAGATCTGTGGAACTTTGAACTGGAGAGAGATAATTTAGGGTATCTGGCAGGAGAAATTTCTAAGCAGCAAAGCATTTAAGAGGAAGCAGATCATAAAAGTTTGGAAAATTTCCAGCCTGATGATGTAAAAGAAAATAAAAAACCCATTTTTGGGGGAGAAATTCAAGCCTGATGCAGAAACTTGCATAAGTAATGAGGAGTCGAATGTGAATCACGAAGACAATGGGTAAAATGTCTCCAGGGCATGTAAAAAACCTTCAAGGTATCCCCTTCTATCAAAGGCCCAGAGGCCTTGGAGGGAAAAATCGTTTCATGGGCTGGGCCCAGGGGACTACCTGCTACATGCATCTTTGGGTCATGGTGCCCTGTGTCCCAGCTGCTTCAACTCCAGCCATGGCTAAAATGGGTCAATATACAGCGCAGGCCATTGCTTCAGAGAGTGCAAGCCCCAAGCCTTGGCAGCTTACATGTGGTTTTGGGCCTGCAGGTGCACAGAACTCAAGAATTGAGGTTTGGGAACGTCTGCCTAGATTTCAGAGGAGGTATGGAAATGCCTGGATGTCCAGAGAGAAGATTGCTGCAGGGGTGGAGCCCTCATGGAGAACCTCTGCTAGAGCAGTGCAGAAGGGAAATGTGGAGTCAGACCCCCCAAACAGAGCCACTCCACTGTGGCACTGCCTAGTGGAGCTGTAAGAAGTGTCCCAACTGTCCTCCAGATCCCAGAACGGGAGATTCACTGACAGCTTGTATTCTACATCTGGAAAAGCCACAGACACTCAATGCCAGTCCATGAAAGCAGCCAGGATAGGAGCTTTATCCTGCAAAACCACAGGGATGAAGCTGCTCAAGGCCATTCAGCCCATCTTTCGCATCAGCATGACCTGAATGTGAGGCAGGGAGTCAAAGGAAATCATTTTGGAACTTTAAGGTATAATGACAGACTTATTAGATTTCAGACTTGCATGGGGCCTGTAGCCCCTTTGCTTTGGCCAATTTCTCTCATATGGAATGGCTGTATTTACCCAATGCCTGTAGTCCCATTGTATCTGTGAAGTAACTAACTTACTTTTTATTTTACAGGCTCACAGGTGGAAGGGATTTGAGATGAGACTTTGAACTTGGACTTTAGAGTTAATGCTGGAATGAGTTAAGACTTTGTGGGACTGTTGGAAGAGCATGATCATGTTTTGAAATGGGAGGACATGAGATGTGGGAGGGTTCGGGGTGGAATGATATGGTTTGGCTGTGTCCCTACCCAAATATCATTTTGAATTGTAGTTCCCATAATCCCCACATGTTGTGGGAGAGAGCCAGTTGGGGGTAGTTTAATCATGGGGGTGGTTACCCTCATGCTGTTCTCGTCATAGTGAGTGTGTTCTCACAAGATCTGATGATTTTATAAGGGCCTTTTCCCTCTTTTGCCTGGCATTTCTCCTTGCTATTTCCATGAGAAATAGGATGTGTTTGCTTCTCCTTCTGCCCCAGTTGTTAGTTTCCTGGGGCCCAGCCATGCTGAACTGTGAGTCAATTAAGCCTCTCTCCTTTATAAGTAACTCAGTCTTAGGTATGTCTTTATTAGCAGTGTGAGAATGGACTAATACACAGTGCTTTCAGAGTAAAATCCAACCTTTAAATGTGATGAAAAATAGCCTCCAGGTTTTGGCCCAAGCTAAGCAACCTCCTACAACTCATCTTTCTCAATCCCAACTATTGTCTTCTCTTCCCTTTGCCATGCATAAACCCTTTATCTTTTAATCATTCTGAACTTTTTGTAGTTCCTTAAGTAATCAATACTTTAGTCTCCTTTGGATTTTTGTGGATGTCATTCTTTTTACTGGAAACTTTTTCAGATTCCTTACTTCCACACTGCAGAGTTGGTATTACTGCCTCATCATTAAGGTCTTAATTTATACATAATTTATTCTGTTCCCCGAAATAAACTGGTTGGTGAGTTTATCAGCTCTCAAAGTTCTTTACCTTCCTCTCCTTGAGCCCTCCCCTCTTCAGCCATAACACTTTTCTGATTCTTCTCTCTAAATGTTATACTCAGACCTCTTCTCTATCATTCTTTCACACTGTTTTCCTCTTTGGAAATTCCTAGCTTATTCTTATACTATTCAACTCCTAAAATCTCTAATTCATACCACCTCCAAGAAGATTTTTCAGGTTACTCTTCTCCTCTTTGATAAATTTTATACTCAGAGTACATCATATATATTATCTGTTTAACTTAGTCAACATTTACCATACACTTCTCCGAAATGTCACTGATGTCATTGTCAGATATCATTATTCAGTTCTGGTAATAACAGTTCTGGTATAAAAAGAAGTAGTTTGAGGGCAAAATATATATATATATACACACACATATGTATATATACATACGTATGTATACATATACACATATGTATATATATATGTATATATATGAGATATTTATTGTTGAATGAATATGAGTGACAAATGGGAAGGAAATATTTTAATTTCCAGCAGAGAGAACAAATCATGATAAATTATTTTTTAAAACATTATAAGAAATTTCAAAAGAATTATGAATCTTTAATAAATGTGGTTTAGTGACACCAGTTTGGGGACTTGCCATGAATTATTTTTTAATATAATTTTAACTTTTATTTTAGATTTATGGGATACATGTGCAGGTTTGTTACGTGAGTATATTGCGTGATGCTGAGGTTTGGGTATGATTGAACTCATCACACAGGAAGTGAGCATAATACCTAACAGTTTTTCAAACCTAGATGCCCTCCCTTTTTCCTTCCTTTAGTAATTCCCAGTGTCTATTGCTCCCATCTTTATGTTCATAAGTACCCATTGTTTAGCTCTCACTTATAAGCGAGGACATGTGGTATTTGGTTTTCTGTCCCTCTGTTAATTTGCTTAGGATAATGACCTCCAACTGCATCCATGTTTCAGCAAATGATATGATTTGTTTTCTTTTCTGGTTGCATAGTATTTCATAGTGTACACGTATCACATTTTATTTATCTAATTCACTATCGTTAGGCACCTAGGTTGATTCCACGTCTTTGTTATTGTAAATAGTCCTGCGGTGAACACATAAGTGCATGTATCTTTTTGGAAGAACAATTTATTTTCTTCTGGATATATACATAGTAGTGTGATTAATGGGTCAAATGTTAGTTCTGCATTAAGTTCTTTTAGAAATCACCAAAATGCTTTTTATGATGGCTGAATTAATTTACACTTTCAACAACAGTGTGTAAGTGTTCCCTATTCTCTGCAGGCTCATCAGCAACTATTTTTTTGACTTATTTTATATATATATATATATTTATATTTTTTTCACACCAGCCATTCTGACTGGTGTGAAATAATATCTCTCTGTAATTTTAATTTGCATGTCCCTGATGATAATGATGTGGAGCATTTGTCATACATTTGTTGGCTGCTTGTATGTCTTCTTTTGAAAAGTGTCTGTTTATGTCCTTTGCCCATTTTTTTAATGGGGTTGTTTTTCATTCGTTGGATTAAATTACTTATAGATTCTGGATGTTAGACTTTTATCAGATGCATAGTCTCCAAATACTTTCTTCCATTATATAGGCTATTTCCTCTATTGATAGTTCTTGTGGCTGTGCAGAAGCTCTTTGGTTTAAATAAGTCTCACGTCGATTTTCTTTTTTGTTGCAGTTGCTTCTGAGGACTTAGTCATAAATTCTTTCCAAGACTAGTGTCTAGAACATTGGTCTCCTGGATTTTCTCCTAGGATTCTTATATTTAGAATTCTTACATTTAAATATTTAATCCATCTTGAGTTACTTTTTGTATATAGTGAAAGGTAGGGGTCCAGTTGCATTCTTCTGCATATGGCTAGCCAGTTATCCCAGCATCATTTAGTCCTTTCCCCATTGCTTGGTTTTATCAACTTTGTTGGCTATAGGCATGTGGCTTTATTTCTCAGTTCTCTATTCTGTTCCATTTTTCTATGTGTCTGTTTTTGTACCAGTACCATGATGTTTTGTTTACTGTAGCCTTGTAGTATAGTTTGAAATCAAGTAATGTGATACTTCCAGCTTTTTTCTTTTTGCTTAAAATTGCTTTGACTACACTTTGGGAGGCTGAGATGGGTGGATCACGAGATCAGGAGATTGAGACCCTCCTGGTCAACATGATGAAACCCTGTTTCTACTAAAAATACAAACATTAGCTGGGTATGGTGGTGCATGCCAGTAATCCCAGCTACTCAGGAGGCTGAGGCAGGAGAATTGCTTGAACCAGGGAGTTGGAGGTTGCAGTGAGCTGAGATCACACTACTGCACTCCAGACTGATGACAGAGCGAGACTCCATCTCAAAAAAGAAAAAAACAAATGCTTTGATCAGTCAGCCTCTTTTTGATTATATGTGAATTTTAAAATAATTATTTCTAATTTTGTGGAAAATGACATTGGTAGTTTGATAGGAATAGCACTGAATGTGTAGATTGCATTTCCATTTGTTTGTGTCATCTATGATTTCTTTCAGCAGTGTTTTGTAGTTCTACAAATTCTATGATTTTAGTAATAGTAGTACATAGTATTATGTAGTAATTCTATGATTTTTGTACATTGATTTTGTATCCTGAAACTGACATTTATCAGTTCCAGGAGCCTTTGGGCATAGTCTTTAAGATTTTCTAGGTATGGAATCATATCACCAGCAAAGAGGGATAGTTTGATTTTGTCTTTCCCTATTTAGATGCCTTTTACTTCTTTCACTTGTCTAATTGCTCTGGCTAGGATTTCCTGCTATGATTTATTGACGAAAATAAAATTGACTTTTGTGGGAATCTTATTAGGGAAAATTATCATACAAAACAAGTCAGTGCCCTGTGCTTGTCTCTATATTCCCTCAGTTTGCACATAGCTTTGGTTAGTTTAGACTCCTTATATCCAAAATTAAATGAATTAACATAATAAAACATCTGCTGATAAATTATCCGATTTGCCAGTGTTTTACCATTGAACGCGGTATTGTGGTAATTGCCACCTGTTTTTGTATTTTTCATTCAGTAAAATACTGTTGAAACTTTCAATCTTCATATTTGTGAAGACTGTAAATAGTACAGTGCTGTATTAAACAAACCAAACAGAATAATTTAAAAAGCAGTTAATTAGCATCATCTTGACAGGATAGAACATAGTAAATTCAGACATTGGAATTATATGTGTTAAAATCCATTCTTTTGGGTTAACACTTAAAAATATTTTAAGAAGTAATGAAAGAGGCCAGGCACGGTGGCTCACGTCTGTAATCCCAGCACTTTGGGAGGCCGAGGCGGGCGGATCACGAGGTTGGATGATCGAGACCATCCTGGCTAACACGGTGAAACCCCGTCTCTACTAAAAATACAAAAAAAATATTAGCCGGGCGTGGTGGCGGGCGCCTATAGTCCCAGCTACTCTGGAGGCTGAGGCAGGAGAACGACGTGAACCTGGGAAGTGGAGCTTGCAGTGAGCCGAGATGGCGCCACTGCACTCCAGCCTGGGCGACAGTGCGAGACTCTGTCTCAAAAAACAAAAAACAAAAACAAAACAAAACAAAAACAACAAAAAAAGAAATAATGAAAGAACAAGTTAAGATTTGAGAGAGAAATCACAAAAGTCTGTTGTCACTCATAATATGCCAGCCTGAGGTTGTATTTCCAATGTTTCTTAAAACAAAAAGAAAACACAAGCAGCAAGAAACAGAAAACGGAAACAAAACCATAAAATGGGAAATAGCTCAACACGTTTTGGTTTCTTTGATTTTTGATGTTTTGTTTTGTCTTTACTGCATAAAAAGTAGTTGCATGCCTGAATTGTTCACACTGCTGCCAATTTTGTTGATACTATGCATCGTAGTTTTTCAAATCCTCACAATCAGCTTACTGGAGCCTTATCTGAGTGTAGTGGCAGACATAAATAGTTGTCCACCAAATATTCATACTTAATTCCACACATAATATGCAGCTGGGATTGGGCTGTGCCTGACTAGTCCCATCCTTCCCTGCATCTAGATGGGACTAGTTCTTGCCTAAGGTATGTGAGCTACTGCTATGTGTTTCACTTGAACAAAATGTTGGTTAATAAAATGAAACAGGCCCTCTCTATACCCTTGTTCATACCCCATCTGATTGCCAGATACAAAAGATCCTAAGTTCCTAGAAAGAGTGAACCTGTAAGATGGAAGAACTCTAGGCTCCTGAATTACCAAATGGAGACTGGCCAGGAGCATCTGCACAGAAGTTATGTGAGCAGGAAATATACTTGTATGTATAAATTACTCAAATGTGACAGCATATTTCTTAAAGCAACTAGAACTACCTTGTGGTTATTAACACTAGTTTGAAGATTTTGAGTGTCCCCTGATAGCCAGAGTTAAATTATTTTTCTTTGTCAATAAGAAAGTATGATTACATACTAGAAAGATGTTGTACTAACCACCACAGTTCTAGAGTTAGCATTATTTTAAATCATTTTTTCAATCATCAATCTAAGCTAAAATGTTTTGGCCTTGCATATATTACCAACAGTTTATTGCCAACATGCGGAGAATAGAACAGACTCAGGGGATGAGGAGTACCAGCCAATGACATTGCTTAAATTCCAAGATCCAGTTGTACCTAATGATAACTACAAATTCTTACATTCTCTTCCTCCTCCTCTCTGTTTCCCTGTTATTCTTCCTTTTCTTCTTTCTCTTATCTCCTAAGCTGGTTTGAGTAGAGCAAACTAACTTAAAGTATGCCAGGATATATGAAGACCTATAAATCAGGTAAAGGAGTTTAGCTTGGCTACAATTAGGCATGGAAAGCAAAACTCATTGCCACTTTAAAAAGAGGAATATTTAAATATACAATTAGGCCACTCAAGGAAATACCTATTATATATGAAGTCATCTTAGTAAAATGTCCCAGCAAAAGTTTTAGAATTAGCAGGATGAACTTTTTATAAAAGTTGTTGAAGCATAGCAGTGCTTCACAGCAATACTTAGACTTATTAATAGTTATGTAACACTGTATGCATGCTTTAATTAAAAGCTGAGTAAAATATAAGTGCTGAGGCATTTGTTTCATAAAATATAAATGAGTTACAGTCAAAAGCTTCTTTCATTCTCTTCCATTTTTTAATGACCTACATATTATAAACCAAAAATATATTCCTTTTAGAACCTAAGCCTAATGGACAAAGTTTGACCAATTGATGTGGCATTTTACAGCTAACTTTTAATTATGACTCAAGCAGCAGTCATGAAAGATTGAAGACTAATGTATACAGCCTTAAGCCATACCATAATAGGTTCTTACAGAAAAAGCCAAACTTTGCTCAAAGAATCATGATGAATAACATTTCACCCAAATTCAAACAGAAGAAATCAAAAGGAAAACACTAATACCTTGAATGTGGCTGATGCCAAACCTTCTGTCATGGTAAATCACGGCAGAAATCTGAGTAGTATGGGCACAGATTTTCCTAGCTAACTGAGTCTCGTCCTCCTGCTTCATAGGAAGCACTGATTTACTGAATTTTCAAGATGGTTTATTCAAAACCTGTTTCAGATATAATTATCATCAAAGTCAGTACTTTAGGTATAAAATCTATTGTATACAAACAATATTCACATGAGGGATTACAGACTGCTACATTTGGAATATTTACCTTACTGGTAAATTTCACTGGAACCACCTCAGCATCCAAATGTGATTTGAAGAACACCTTATTAAAGGCTCAGTCTTTTTTTTTTTTTTTTTTTATACTTTAAGTTTTAGGGTACATGTGCACATCGTGCAGGTTAGTTACATATGTATACATGTGCCATGCTGGTGCGCTGCACCCACTAACTCGTCATCTAGCATTAGGTATATCTCCCAATGCTATCCCTCCCCCCTCCCCCCTCCCCACCACAGTCCCCAGAGTATGGTATTCCCCTTCCTGTGTCCATGTGATCTCATTGTTCAATTCCCACCTATGAGTGAGAATATGCGGTGTTTGGTTTTTTGTTCTTGCGATAGTTTACTGAGAATGATGGTTTCCAATTTCATCCATGTCCCTACAAAGGATATGAACTCATCATTTTTTATGGCTGCATAGTATTCCATGGTGTATATGTGCCACATTTTCTTAATCCAGTCTATCATTGTTGGACATTTGGGTTGGTTCCAAGTCTTTGCTATTGTGAATAATGCCGCAATAAACATACGTGTGCATGTGTCTTTATAGCAGCATGATTTATAGTCATTTGGGTATATACCCAGTAATGGGATGGCTGGGTCAAATGGTATTTCTAGTTCTAGATCCCTGAGGAATCGCCACACTGACTTCCACAATGGTTGAACTAGTTTACAGTCCCACCAAGAGTGTAAAAGTGTTCCTATTTCTCCACATCCTCTCCAGCACCTGTTGTTTCCTGACTTTTGAATGATTGCCATTCTAACTGGTGTGAGATGATATCTCATAGTGGTTTTGATTTGCATTTCTCTGATGGCCAGTGATGATGAGCATTTTTTCATGTGTTTTTTGGCTGCATAAATGTCTTCTTTTGAGAAGTGCCTGTTCATGTCCTTCGCCCACTTTTTGATGGGGTTGTTTGTTTTTTTCTTGTAAATTTGTTTGAGTTCACTGTAGATTCTGGATATTAGCCCTTTGTCAGATGAGTAGGTTGCGAAAATTTTCTCCCATGTTGTAGGTTGCCTATTCACTCTGATGGTAGTTTCTTTTGCTGTGCAGAAGCTCTTTAGTTTAATTAGATCCCATTTGTCAATTTTGGCTTTTGTTGCCATTGCTTTTGGTGTTTTGGACATGAAGTCCTTGCCCACGCCTATGTCCTGAATGGTAATGTAAAGGCTCAGTCTTTAAGGAATCTTCCTCACCTCCATCCTTCAGCCTTGACAATGACTTTTCTCTATACTTATTTCCTAATTTTGACTTTGGTTCTAGTTTGTCTGTGTTCATATTCTTGAACTTTAGCTAGTAGAATAATCTTTGTAAGTCCAGGTACCCTCATGAGGTAGCCATTGGTTGTGCCATAGTCCACACTGAACACCTTTCCTCATCCCTGGCTTATGGAACATTAATCCAGGCTCACAGTTTTCAAGGAGGAACATTTGAGCAATTCCAGATGACTCTTAGATACAGAAACCAAACCAAAACTGGATTAGGTAACAAAGAAGAATCAGTGGCTTGCATATCTTAACAACGCAAAGGAAGGTAGCATGGTTTTCCAGCAATGCCAGATACATGATCTCAGATAGCACTACCAGAACTCATTTACTTTATGTTTTATGACTTTCCTCCATTTTGGATGTACTTGGTCAATCTATTCCCACATGGAACACTCCAATACAGTAAGGCTTATATGCAATCCTCTGAGCAGTCAGTCAGCATAAAAGAGTTTTAGAAGTAACAAATAATAGTTAATAGTTCCAGAAAAATGCAAGGATTGAGTTTCACTGTACTGGCTGACTTGAGCCATGTTCTCATCACACTGTGGCTAGAAGAGAGAACCTGCTGATTGGCCAGCGCTGGCTCACATACTCATAATCAGAGCCAGAGTATTGATAATGAGAAATAAGTGGTTCCAAAAATTAAGGTCAGTGTGATTTTATCAAAAGAAGGAAAAATGGATGAGGAGCAGGCAAGCAAATTAAAACAAAACTAATCAAATGTCCTTTATGTATCCACCGTAATAGTATAAGGGCACACCTAACTCTTCCTGTAATCAAAGAATTATTTCTTCTCAAAATGCTATATATGATCCCATCTAGAAATTGCAGCAACTGCAATGATTACAAATGGTAATAATTTGTGGAGCTCTATGTCACATGCAACCTTTTCCTACCTGCAGTCTCTATGAACCTGGGATGATTAATCAAGATCTAAGTGTGTCTCTAAAGGGAAAATGATGATTGTATAGCTAATCCCATGAGAAGCATTTCTAGTTTAAATAGCCCAAGTAATCACAGTGTCACTTTCCCAAAATCAAAGAGCCTATCCATCAATAGTGAGCTGAAGCCAAACTCTTCCTGGGAGACTAAATGCAGGAAAGGAATTGATTTTGTTAGGTTTCCCATTAACATTAATTACTACTCTTTGATGTGACTCAGATGCTTCTTAACAAGGATATGATCTACTTGTGGGAAGAAACCATTCATATTCAACTGTAATTAAGCTTGTTTTTCTCTGAGCTGTATATACAGTGGTTACAAAAGTCCAGTCACATTACTTGAAAATGTGTCACCTGACTCATAGGGACAGATATTGATATGGAATAATACTTTATATTATTTATTTTTTATTGAGAAGACATTTGATAAACTTAATGCGTAATTTGAGAACACTGATTGGCTTTTATGGAATAAAGTTAGGACACTATCAAATGAGTGTCTTGGACCACTGTGATAGGATATGAAACAAACTAATGGGTACATAATATATAGTTTCAAAAGATCAGGGACCTTTGCTTTTTATCTATACTTATTATGATAACAATGCCTGGTAAATAATAGGCACTCAAAAATATTGGTGAACAAATAGATTACAGGGTAAAATAAAAGTAAAATTTTGAAGCAGTTACAATTCTAAAACATATTGAATCTTGAGAAAAATTAACTGAAACTCAATTCCATCTACAATGAGGAAAAAAAAGTAAATTAAATAGGTCATATAGCTAGAAGATCAATGAATTGAATCTGGCTATGTTTGATTCCAGAGTCCACTCTATAGTTTTAATTCATTTTTTGTTTGTTTTTATGTTTGAGGAGCATGAATTCTGCAGATAAACTACAAGTTTAAAATGTAGGATACTCAATTCACTACCAGGGTGACTTTGAGAAGGAAGTTGCTTAAATTCCTTGTTTAAATTTCAACATCTGGTAACTGGAAATAGTATGATGATTAAATATACTATTTTAAAAATGATTATAAGAGTGCTTTACCGGCAGAAAATTCTACATATTTTTGGTTAAGTAAGTTTCAAAAACAACTGTATTTTTCAGAATAGAAAACACAAAACAGTCAGTATTCTAAAAATAGTTAATTTTATCAAACATCACCCATATGTATTCTAGTAGATCTTACTCTAAATTAATGAGAAAGATAGAAATACATAAAATATTTCATGATCCTCAAAGATCACACTGATCTATAACATAGCAGAAGTGTTAAAGGGCCTTAAAAGACATGGGCACATCTGGTCATGAATTGCTGCTCCCAATGATAATTTATTTCAGTTACTTAAGAACTTCTTGGTATAGTTATTTACCTTCTTTGCATAATCTTAATCCAAATATAGTTCTCCACCATATTTCTTTGACATTGATGGTTACCTGATCAATTTTATCTGATTATTTGAGCCTTCTGTTCTGAGGCTTATCCTCATCTTACCTTCTGTACTTCACTCACAGGCCAGCCTTATCCTGATATCAAAACCAGACAGGGACACAAGAAAAAGATAAAGACAAGAAAAAGAGGAAGCCAATATCCCTAATGAAAACAGATGCAAAAATATTTAACAAAATATTAAAAAACTGAGACAGGTGTGGTGGCTCATGCCTGTAATCCCAGCACTTTGGGAGGCCAAGGCGGGTGGATCATCTAAGGTCAGGAGTTTGAGACCAGCCAGGCCAACATGGCAAAACCTTATCTCTACTAAAAATACAAAAAATAACCAGGGATGGTGGCGCATGCCTGCAGTTACAGCTCCTTGGGAGCCTGGGACAGAAGAATTGCTTGAACTGGGAGGCGGAGGTTGCAGTGAGCTGAGATCGTGCCAACTGCACTTCAGCCTGGATTACAGAGTGAGATTCTGTCTCAAAAAAAAAAAAAAAAGTAATAACAAAATGAATTCAACAACCCATTAAAAAGATTCACCATGAGGAACTGAAATTCATTGCAAGGAGGCGTCAACATATGCAAATCAATAAATGTGACAAATCAGATCAACAGAATCAAGAATAAAAACCATAATATCCTTTCAATAGATGCTTAAAAAGCATTCAATAGGGCCAGGCATGGTGGCTCATGCTTGTAATCCCGGCACTTTGGGAGGCCAAGGTGGGCGGATGACCTGAGGTCGGGAGTTCAAGACCAGCCTGACCAACATGGAGAACCCTATCTCTACTAAAAATAAATAAATAAATAAATAAATAAATAAATAAATAAATACAAAATTAGCCAGGCATGGTGGAACATGTCTGTAATCCCAGCTACTCGGGAGGCTGAGGCAGGAGAATCGATTGAACTTGGGAGGGGGAGTTTGCGGTGAGCCGAGATGGCGCCATTGCACTCCAGCCTGGGCAACAAGAGCAAAACTCCATGTCAAAAAATTGAAAGCTTTTCGACTAAGATTTGAAACTTTCACCACTTCTATTCAAAATAGTACTGGAAATCCTAGCCAGAGCAATCTGGCAAGATAAATAAATAAAAGCCATATGAATTCAAATTAAAGAAGTCAAATTATCATTGCTTGCAAACAACATGCTCTTATAGTTAGAAAAACCTAAATACTCCACCAAAATACTCAGAATTAATAAATTAATTTAATAAAGTTGCTGGATACAAAATCAACATACAAACTCAGTATCATTCACATGTTAACAGTGATCAACCTGCAAAAGAAATTAAGAAAGCAATCCCATTTACAACACCTACAAAAAACAAAAAACAAACAAACAAAAAACTTTGGAATAAATTTAACCAAAATGTGAAAGATCTCTGCAAGGAAAGCTATAAAACACTGAGGAAAGAAATTGAAGAGCATACACAAAAAATGAAAAGATATCCCATGCTCATGGATTAAAAGAATTAACTTGTTAAAATTTCTATACTACTCAAAGAGATCTACAGATCCAGTGTAATCCCCATCAAAATTTCAATGATTTTCTTCACAGAAAAAAAACCCTAATATTTGTACAGAGACACAAAAGTCCTTTAATAGTTAATCTCAAACAAAAAGAATATAGCTGGAGGGATCATACTACTTGATTTCAAATTTTACTACAAAGCTATAGTATTCAAATCAGCATGGTATTTGCATAAAAATAGACATATTGACCAATGGAACAGAATAGAGAATCAAGAAATAAATCCATCCACTTATAGTCAACTTATCTTTGACAAGCCACCAAGGAACAGCATGTTTAATAAATGGTGCTGGGAAGACTGGATATCCACATGAAGAAGAATGAAACTATATCCCCATCTTTCATCACATGCAAAAAACCAACCCAAAATGGATTAAAGACTTAAATATAAGACATGAAAGATAAATATAAGACATAAAAGAAAACATTGGGGAAATGTTTTAGGACACTGATCTGAGCAAAGATGATTTGGGTAAGACCTCAAAACCGCAGGCAACAAAAACAAAAATAGACAAATGTTATTACATTAAGTTAAAAAGCTTCCGCTTTTTAAGGAAACAATGAAGTGAAGAGCAACCTAAAGAATGTGCAGACTATTTGCAAACTGTTCATCCAACAACAATATATTAGGAAAATATAAGAAGTTCAAATAACTCAACAGAAAGCAAACAAATAATCCAATTAAAAATGGGCACAAGGGCTAGGCACGGTGGCTCACTCCTGTAATCCCAGCACTTTGGGAGGCTGAAGCAGCTGGATCACAAGGTCAGGAGTTCAAGACCAGCCTGGCCAAAATGGTGAAATCCCATCTCTACTAAAAATACAAAAAATTACCTGGGTGTGGTGGCAGGTGCCTGTAAGGCAGCTACTCAGGAGGCTGAGGCAGAGAATTGCTTGAACCTGGGAGGTAGAGGTTGCAGTGAGCAGAGATCACGTCACTGCACTCCAGCCTGGACAACAGAGCGAGACTCCTTAAAAAAAAAAAAAAGGCACAAGAATTGAATAGACATTTATCAAATGAAGACATACAAATGGCTGACCAGTATGTGAAAAAATGCTCAACATCACTAATCATCAGGGAAATACAAATCAAAGCCACAATGAAATATTATCTCACTTCAGTAGAATGGCTATTATCAAAAAGATGAAAAAACAACAAATGCTATTGAGGAGGCAGAGAAAGGAGAACGCTCATATGTAAATTAGTATAGCCAGTATGAAAACCAGCTTGGAGGTTCTTCAAAAACTACAATTAGAACTACCGTATAATTTGGATATTTGTCCCCTCAAAATCTCATGTTGAAATTGATCCCTGAATTTTGAAGGTAGGGCCTAATGTAAGGTGTTTGGGTCACAGGTGTGGATTACTCATGAAGGGCTTATATCATCGTAGTGGTAATAAGTGAGTTCCATTAGTTCACACAAGAGCCGGTTGTTTAAAGGAGTGTGGTACCCTTCTCTCTCGCTCTCTTGCTCCCTCTCTTGCCATGTGACATGACTGCTTCTCTTCTACCTTCTTCCATGAGTAAAAGCTTTCTGAAGCCTCACCAGAAGTTGGACAGATGTGGATGTCATGCCTGTACAGCCTGCAAAACCGTGAGGCAAATAAACCTCTTTTCTTTATAAATTACACAGTCTCAGGTATTCCTTATAGCAATGCAAAACAGACTAAGATACATATGATACAACAATCCTACTGCTGGGTATTTACACAAAATAAAGGAAATCAGTGCTGTGAAAAGATATCTACACTTCCATGTTTATTGCAGCACTATTCACAATAACCAAGATATGGAGCCAAAACACATGTCCATCAGCAGATGAATGGATAAAGAAAATGTGGTACATAAATGCAATGGAATATTATTTGCCCATATAAAATAATTAAATCCTGTTATTTGCATAAACATGGATGAAACTGAAGGTCATTATGTTAAGAGAAATAAGCCAGGCACAGTAAGATAAATATGGCATGTTCTCACTCATATGGAAGGTAAAAAAGTGGATCTCATGGAGGTAGAGAGTAAAATGGTGTTTACCAGAGGCCTGGAAGGGAAGGGGGTTTGAGGGCAGGGAATGAAAAGAAGTTGGTTAAAAGGTACAAACATGTAGTTAGAAGGAATAAGTTCAAGTATCATAGTACATTAGGGAAATTATAGTTAACAATAATGTATTGTATATTTCAAATTACAATAGAAGAGAAGAATTGCAATGTTCCCAACACAAAGAAAGATAAACATTTGAGGTGAAGGATATCCTAAATACTATTATTTGGTCATTATTATCCATCATATACAGGTATCAAAATATCACAAGTGCCCCCAAAATATATACAACCATTATATATCAATAAAATTAAAAAATACTCTACTCACATTTTTCAACTCCTCTGCTTAGTCACTTGCTCCATCTCATCTTTATTATGCCAGACAATTTAGATTTATAGCCTTTATTTGGCATTGGAGTCTCCCTTGTGTTTCTGAAGATTGATTAAGGTGCTCACCTGGGAAAAAGACAATGTGAATCTTGAATCTCACACTTTATCCCTGCAGGAAATTTGGCATTTCAGTCTTTCTTTAAATATCCCCTCACTAACATCTATAAATAAAAGACATTTAATTTGCCACTGATATAAACTATACCACCTACTCCCCACCTACGCCCTACCCCCCACACACATATCTTACATGGAAGATTCCACTTTAAGTAAACAGGTTCCACTATTTTGGAAATTTATGTTTTTGGAGGGGAAGAAGAAGGAGATATTTCTTCGATAATTCTGTGCTGACAGATTGAAATAAAGGTTACCTGCTGCCTAGCATCCTACCTGCCAGTAGTTCCAGAACTACAAAAAATCCTAGAACTGTGCTTTCTAATATGGCAGACACGAATCACACATGGCCATTTTAATTAATGAAATTAGAAGAAAATTTAAAGTTCAAGTCTTCAGTCTCACTGCCCAATTCCATTTATTCTTTACCCACGTGTGGCCAGTGACTAACATATTTGTTGCTGCAGCTTATAAAACACTTCCATTACTGCAGAAAGTTCTATTAAACAATCTTCAAAAGGAGACGATTGTTGGAATTTTCACATAGATACTTTGAAGAGTGCAATCTTGCCCTGTAATTTTTATAAGAACTTGCATATGGAGATCACTCAAAAATTTTCAAAAGACAGACAAGCAGCTAATAAACATGAAAAGTGCTCAACATCACTAACCATAAGAGAAATGCAAATTAAAACCACAATGAAATTCCATCTTACACCAGTCAGAATGGCTATCATTAACAATAATTTTTAATAATACTAATTCTGACTGTATATAAAAGTCAGAAAACAACAGGCTGTTTATAAAACTTATTTTATAAAGAGATCATATATAAAAAGTCAAAAAACAACAGATGTTGTTGAGGCTGCAGAGAAAAGGGAATGCTTATATGCTATTAGTGGAAATATAAATTAGTACAATCTTTAGGGAAAACAGTATGGAGATTTCTCAAAGCACTAAAAATAGAACTGTCATTTAATTCAGCAATTTCACTACTGGGCAATATCCAAAAGAAAGAATTTATTATATCAATAAGATACCTGTACTGGTATGTTTATTGCAGCACTATTCAAGATAGGAAAGATATAGGGTCAACCTGTGTCCATCAACAGAGGATTAGATAAAATGCAATATAGATATACCATGGAATACTACTCAGCCATAAAAAAGAAAGAAATCATGTCCTTTGCAGCAACATGGATGGAACTAGAGGCCATTATCTTAAGTGAAATATTTCAGAAACAGAGAGTCAAACGCCACATGTGCTCCCTTATAAGTGGGAGCTAAACAGTGAGTACACATGGACACATAGATTAGAATAATGGATATTGGAGTTTGCAAAACATGGGAAGGTGGGAGAAGGGTGAGGGTTAAAAAGTTACTTATTGTATACAACGTTCACGATTCAGGTGATGGGTACAGTAAAAGCCCACACTTCACCACTACACAACATATACATGTAAGAAACCTGCACTTGATAATCTCTTGGGAGCTCTATGGCCCTGCTCACCACCTAAGAAACCCGAATACTTATCCAGGTCACCCTAGGGGAAGCTACACTACCACAGCTGATGCTGTCTTGAAAACACCACCTCCTGGCTGGAGGCCAAACAAAACTAGCACACTAAAAAAAACTACAATGAAGGACCCTCACAGAGTCCACTTCACTCTCCTGTTATCTCCACTAGAGCAGGTGTTGGTATCCACAGCTGAGAGACCTGAAGATGGATCACATCACAGGACTCTTTGCAGATATTCCCTAGTACCAGACTGGAGCCTGGTAGCTCCACTGGGTGGCTAGACCCAGAAAAGAAATGACAATCACTGTAGTTTGGCTCGCAGGAAGCCACATCCCGAGAGGAAAGGGAGAGCACCACATCAAGGGAGCATCCTGCAAGACAAAGAATATGAACAACAGCCGTTAAGTCCAGATCTTCCTTCTGATATAGTCTACCCAAATGAGAAGGAACCAGAAAAACAATTTGGTAATATGACAAAACAAGGTTCTTTAACACCCCCCAAAAACCACACTAGATCACCAGCAATGGACCCAAACCAAGAAGAAATCTCTGAATTGCCAGAAAAAGAATTCAGAATGTTGATTATTAAGCTATTCAAACAGGCACCACAGAAAGGTGAATACCAATATAAAGAAATTTAAAAAAAATGGTACAGGAAGTGGATGGAAAAATCTCCAGAGAAATAGATAACATAAATAAAAAGTAATCACAACTTCTGAAAATGAAGAACACACTTAGAGAAATGCAAAATACCCTGAAAAGTCTCAGCAATAGAATTGAAAAAGGAGAAGAAAGAACTTCTCTTGAAGTTCTTTGAGCTTGAAGACAAAGCTTTTGAATTAACCCTATCCAAGAAAGACAGAGAAAAAAAAATTTAAAAAATGAAAAAAGCCTCCAAGAAGCTTGGGATTATGTTAAATGACCAAACCTAAGAATAACTGGTGTTCCTGAGGAAGAAGAGAAATCTAAAATTTTGGAAAGCATATTCGAGGGAATAATTGAGGAAAACCTCCCTGGCCTTGCTAAAGACCTAGACATCCAAATACAAGAAGCTCAAAGAACACCTGGAAAATTCATCACAAAAAGATAATCACCCAGGTACATTGTCATCAGGTTATCTAAATTTAAGAGGAAGCAAAGAATCTTAAAAGCTATGAGGCAGGCCAGGCATAGTGGCTCATGCCTGTAATCCCAGCACTTTGGGAGGCTGAGGTGGGTGGATCATGAGGTCAGGAGATCGAGACCATCCTGGTTAACACTGTGAAACCCCGTCTCTACTGAAAATACAAAAAATTAGCTAGGCGTGGTGGTGGGTGCCGGTAGTCCCAGCTACTCGGGAGGATGAGGCAGGAGAATGGCATGAACCCAGGAAGTGGAGCTTGCAGTGAGCCGAGAACACGCCACTGCACTCCAGCCTGAGTGGCAGAACGAGACTACGTCTCAAAAAAAAAAAAAAAAAAAAAAAAAAAGCTATGAGGCAAATGCATCAGGTAAACTATAAAGGGAAAGCTAACAGATAAACACCAGATTTCTCATCAGAAACCCTACAAGCTAGAAGAGATTGCAGTCCTATCTTTAGCCCTCTTCAACAAAACAATTACCAGCCAAGAATTTCATATCTGGTGAAACTAAGCATCATGAATGAAGAAAATATACAGTCTTTTTCAGGCAAATGCTGAGAGAATTTGCCACCACCAAGCCAGCAATACAAGAACTGCTAAATGGAACTCTATATCTTGAAACAAACCCTTGGAATATACCGAAATAGAACCATCTTAAAACATAAATCTCACAGGGCCTATAAAATAATAACACAATGGAAAAAAGGGTATTCAGGCAAAACTAGAATGTTGAATAGAATAGTACCTCACTTCTCAATATTAACAATGAATGTAAATGGCCTAAATGCTTCACTTAAAATATACAGAATGGCAAAATGGATAAGAATTCACCAACCAAAAATCTGCTGTCTTCCAGAGATTCACCTGACACGTAAGGACTCACATAAACTTAAGGTAAAGGACTGGAAAAAGATATTCCATGCAAATGGACACCAAAAGTGAGCAGGAGTAGCTATTCTTATATCAGACTAAACAGACTTTAAAGCAACAACACTTAAAAAAGGCAAAGAGGGACATTGTATAATAATAAAAGGGCCAGTCCAACAGGAAACTAACACAATCCTAAATACGTATGCACCTAACACTGGAGTTCCCAAATTTATGAAACAATTATCACCAGATCTGAAAAATGAGATAGACAGCAACACAATAATAACGGGGGACTTCAATACTCCACTGACAGCATTAGACAGGTCATCAAGACAAAAAGTCAACAAAGAAACAATAGACATCAACTATACCCTAGAACAAATGGACTTAATACATTCTATTAATCAGCATATGAAACATTCTCCAATATAGAACATATTATAGGCCACAAAACAAGCCTCAATACATTTGAGAACATCAAAATTATATCAAGTATTCTCTCACACCATAGTGGAATAAAATTGAAAATAGACTCCAAAAGGATGCTCAAAACCATGTAAATACATGGAAATTAAATAACCTGCTCCTGCATGATGGTTGGGTCAACAATTAAGTCAAGATGAAAATTTTAAAAATTATTTGAACTGAATTATAGTGACACAAACTATCAAAACGTATGGGACACAGCAAAAGGAGTGCTAAGAGGAAAGTTGATAGCATTGAATGCCTACATAATAAATTCTGAAAGAGCACAAATAGACAATCTAAGATCATGCCTCAAGGAACTAGAGAAACAAGAAAATACCAAATCCAAACCCAACAACAAAAAAAGAAATAGTGAAGATTGAAACAACAACAAAAGATAAATGAAACAGAAAGCTGGTTTTTTGAAAAGATATACAAAATTGATAGACCATTAGTGAGATTAACCAAGAAAAGAAGAGAGAAGATCCAAATAAAAAAATGAAACTGTAGATATTACAATTAATCCTACAGGAATATGAAAGATAATTCAAGGCCACTATGAACACCTTATGCACATAAACTAGAAAACCTAGAAGAGATAGATAAATTCCTGGAAATATAATCATAAATTAAACCAGAAAAAAATAGAAACTCTGAACAAACCAATAACAACCAGCCAGATTGAAATAGAAATTAAAAAATATTGCCCACAAAAAAAAAAATTCCAGGACTAGACGGATTCACAGCTGAATTCCATCAGACTTTCAAAGAAGAATTGGTACCAACCTATTGGAACACTATTCCAAATGTTAGAGAAAGAGGGAATCTTCCCTAAATTATTCTATGAAGCCGGTATCACACTAATACCCAAACATAACAAAAGAAAGGAAAGGAAAGAAAAGGAAAGGACATAACAAAAAAAGAAAATTACAGACCAATATCCCTGATGAACATAGATGTGAAAATCCTCAACAATATCTAGCTAATTGATACCAAAAGCATATGAAAAAGATAATTCACCATGATCAAGAGGGTTTCATATCAGGGATGTAGGGATGATTTAGCAAGTCAATAAATGTGATACACCACATAAACAGAATTGAAACAAAAATCACATGATCCTTTTAATAGATGCAGAAAAAGCATTTGACAAAATCCAGTATTCCTTTATGACTAAAACCCTCAGCGAAATCAGCATAGAAGGAACATACCATAAGGTAATAAAACAAACCCATAACCAACATAATACTGAATGGAGAAAAGTTAAAATCATTCCCCTTGAGAAGTGGAACAATGCAAGGATGCCCACTTTCACCACTTCTATTCAACATAGTACTGGAAGTCCTAGCAAGAGCAATCAGACACGAGAAAGAAATAAAGGGCATCCAAATTGGTAAACAGGAAGTCAGACTGTCTGTGTTCACCAATATATGATCATACCTAGAAAGCCCTAAAGACGCCTCCAAAAAGCTCCTAGAACTAACAAATGAATTCGGTAAAGTTTCAGGATGCAAAATTAATGTACACAAATCAGTAATACTGCTATATACCAACAATAACCAAGCTGAGAATCAAATCACAAACTCAGCCCCTTTTACAATAGCGGAAAAAAAAAAAAAAAAACGTAAAACTTAGGAATATACCTAACCAAGGACTTGAAAGACCTCTACAAGGAAAACTATAAAACACTGCTGAAATAAATCACAGATGACACACACACACACAAAAAAAACGGAAACACATCCCATGCTCATGGATGGTAGAATCAATGTTGTGAAAATGACCAGACAGCCAAAAGTAATCTAGAGCTTCAATGCAATCCCCATCAAAATATCACCATCATTCTTCACAGAACCAGAAAAAAAAATACTAAAATTTATACGGAACCAAAAAACAACCCGCATAGCTAAAGCAAGAGTAAGCAAAAATGACAAATCTGGAAACATCACATTACCCAACTTCAAACTATACTACTACCAAAAAAGGGCCCACATAGTTAAAGCTAGACTAAGCAAAAAGAAAAAAAAATCTGGAAGCATCACATTACCTGACTTCAAATTACCCTATAAGGCCATAGTCACCAAAACAGCATGGTACTAATATGAAAATAGGCACATAGACCAATAGAACAGAACAAAGAAACCAGAAATAAAGGCAAATGTAGCCAATTGATATTTGACAAAGCAAACAAAAACATAAAGTGGGGAAAGAACACCCTATTCAACAAATGGTGCTGGGATAATTGGCAAGCCATATGTAGAAGAATGAAACTGGACCCTCATCTCTCACCTCACACAAAAATAAACTGAAAATGGATCAAAGACTTAAATCTAAGACCCGAAATCATAAAAATCATAGAGGATAACATCAGAAAAACCCTTCTAGACATTGGTTTATGCAAAGACTTTATGACCAAGAACCCAAAAGCAAATGCAAAATAAATAAATAAATACAGATGAATAGATGGGACTTCATTAAACTAAAAAGCTTCTGCACAGCAGTAATCAAAACAGACAACCCATGTAGTGGGAAAGAGTTTTCAAAAATTAAGCAACTGACAAAGCACTAATATCCAAGGACCTACAAGAAACTCAAACAAATCAGCAAGTATAAAACAAACAATCCCTTCAAGTGGGCTAGGGACATGAATAGAAAATTATCAAACGAAGATATACAAATGGACAACAAACATATGAAGAAAAGCTCACCATCCCTATTTATCAGGGAAATGCAAATCAAAACCACAATGTGATACCACATTACTCCTACAAGAATGGCCATAATCAAAAAAATTTAAAAATAATAGATGTTGGCATAAATGTGGGGAAAAGGGAACACTTTTACACTGCTGATGAGAAAGTAAACTAGTACAACCACTACAAAAAACAGTGTGGAGATTCCCTAAAGAACTCAAAGGAGATCTACCAGTTGATCCAGCAAACCCACTACTGGGCATCTACCCAGAAGCAAAGAAGTTATTATATGAAAAAGTTACTTGCACATGCATGTTTACAACAGCATAATTCTCAACTGAAAATATATGGAATCAGCCCAAATGCCCATAAATCGTTGAGTGGATAAAGAAAATATGGCATATACATACCATGGAATACTATTAAGCCATGAAAAAGAACAAAATAATGGCATTCACAGCAACCTGGATAGAATTGGGGACCATTATTCTAAGTGAAGTAACTCAGGAATGGAAATCCAAATATCATATATTCTCACTCATACATGGGAGCACTCGTACATGGTGCAGGGTGCACCTAAATCTCAGAAATCACCATTAAAGAACTTATCTGTGTAACAAAACACCACCTGTTCCCCAAAAACCTGTTGAAATAAAAAATAAAAATTAAAAGAAAAACCTGCACATGTACCTCCTAAACATATAAACTTAAACCCCGTTTTTTAAAAAAGTGAATATTTAGAAAACCCCACAGTCTCAGCCCAAAATCTCCTTAAGCTGGTAGCAACTTTAGCAAAGTCTCAGGATACAAAGTGAATGTGCAAAAATCACAAGCATTCCCATACACCAATAATAGACAAACAGAGAGACAAATCACTAGTGAACTCCCATTCACAATTGCTACGGAGAGAATAAAATACCTAGGAATACAACTTACAAGGAATGTGAAGGACTTCTTCAAGGAGAACTACAAATTACTGGTCAAGGAAATAAAAGAGGACACAAACAAAATAAAAAACATGATCATTCATAGGAAGAACCACTATTGTGAAAATGGCCATACTGCCCAAGGTAATACAATGCTATCCCCATCAAGCTACCATTGACTTTCTTCACACAATTAGAAAAAACTACTTTAAATTTCATATGGGACCAAAAAAGAGCCTGCATAGCCAAGACAATCCTAAGCAAAAAGAACAAAGCTGGAGACATCATGCTACCTGACTTCAAACTATACTACAATGCTACCGCAACAAAAACAGCATGGTACTGGCACCAAAACAGATACATAGACCAATGGAACAGAACAGAGGTCTCAGAAATAACATCACACATCTACAACCACCTGATCTGTGACAAACCCGACAAAAACAAGCAATAAGGAAAGGATTCCCTATTTAATAAATGGTGTTGGGAAACTGGCTAGCCATATGCAGAACACAAATCGGACCCCTTCCTTACACCTCATACAAAAATCAACTGAAGATGGATTAAAGACTTAAATGTAAGACCTAAAACTATAAAACTCCTAGAAGAAAACCTAGGCAACACAATTCAGGACATAGGCATGGGCAAAGACTTCATGACTAAAACACCAAAAGCAATGGCAACAAAAGCCAAAATTGATAAATGGGATCTAATTAAACTAAAGAGCTTCTGCGCAATAAAAGAAACTAAAGAGTGAACAGGCAACCTACAGAATGGGAGAAAATGTTTGCAATCTATCCATCTGACAAAGGGCTGATATCCAGAATCTACGAAGAACTGAAACAAGTTTACAAGAAAAAAAAAACAACCTCATCAAAAAGTGGACAAAGGATACGAACAGACACTTCTCAAAAGAAGACATCTATGCAGCCAACAAACATATGAAAAAAAGCTCCTCATCACTGGTCAATAGAGAAATGCAAATCAAAACCACAATAAGATACCATCTCATGCCAGTTAGAATGGCAATCATTAAAAAGTCAGGATACAACAGATGCTGAAGAGGAAGTGGAGAAATACGAATGCTTTTACATGGTCAGTGGGAGTGTAAATTAGTTCAACCATTGTGGAAGACAGTGTGGTGATTCCTCAAGGATCTAGAACCAGAGATACCATTTGACCCAGCGATCCCATTACTGGGTATATATCCAAAGGATTAGAAATCATTCTACTATAAAGACACATGCATATGTATGTTTATTGCTGCACTATTCACAATAGCAAAGACTTGGAACCAACCCAAATGCCAATTAATGATAGACTGGATAAAGAAAATGTGGCACATATATACAATGGAATACTACGTAGCCATAAAAAAGGATGAGTCCATGTCATTTGCAGCAACATGGATGAATCTGAAAACCATCATTCTCAGCAAAGTAACACAAGAACAGAAAACCAAACACTGCATATTCTCACTAATAAGTGGGAGTTGAACGATGAGAATGCATGGACACAGGGAAGGGAACATCACACACCGGGGCCTTTTGGGGCATGGGGCGCTAGGGGAGGGATAGCATTAGGAGAAATACCTAATGTAGATTATGAGTTGATGGGTGCAGCAAACCACCATGGCACGTGTATACCCATGAAACAAACCTGCATGCTCTGCACATGTACCTCAGAACTTAAAGTATAATAATAATTTAAGAAAGAGAGAATAAAATGGATTTTATCCTAGTTTTTACTCTATCACTATTGCTCAAGGTTTGGGAGAAAAACAGAACAGCTATGCAAATATTGAAGAATAATGGGAAATTTGCATTGGAGTATTCTGATAATAAGTACATACATATAGACGATAGACAGAAAAATAGATATGTTTTTTCACATTCTACAATACTATGTGTAACTGTACCATTTCTGCAATTTCCATTTCCTAGTATTTTTCAAACTGCAGATTGTGACCTATTAGTGGGTCACGAAATCAATTTTAGTTAGTAATTATTATTTTTACAAAGTTGGCCAGGAGTAGTGGCGCATGCCTGTAGTCCCAGCACTTTGGGAGGCTGAGGGTGGGAGGATTGTTTGAGTCCAGGAGTTCAGAGTTACAGTGAGCTGTGATAACACCACTGCACTACAGCCTGGCCTGGGCCTGGGCAACAGAGTGGGACTCAGTCTTTAAAAAATAAAATAAAATCACATCAAAGAAAGATAAGAAGAGTGCATCACACACGGATAGATAGAACGTTGGTTCATTAAACTTCTGTCTTAGTTTTACAACATTGAGTCATAATATAAAATGACTGCTTACTGTGGGTCATATTTAAAGTTATTTAAAAGAAATTATAGAAATATCTAACATAATTGGTGTCTCTACAAGTGTTAATTTAACATTTTATTTCTCAGCTTTCAGAGAGAATGCAGTGTGTCTGTTTCCAAGGAATTAGAGTTTTAGAGCTATTTTTTGTAACTATTTTAGGCCTATACAAGTTATTTATGCAAACGAATGGGGAAAACTACACATCTTGCAGCTTTGTAGTCTTTGCAATGAATAAATTATTACATTCATCAGCAATTTGAATATTACTGGATTTCTGTGACATTTAAGCACCCTAAACCTTTCTCTATTATTTCTCTTTCTCCATCTTTAAAATTTCTCTTTCTCTCTTTCTCTGTCTCTATTTCTTTGTCTCTCTCTCTCAGGTCTGTGGTCATCCAGGCAAGTAATGGGGCCTTGCCTCTCAACCCAACAACAATAGTCTCTGATATTGTGGAATCTCACCTCCCACCCCAAATTCCAAATTCATGTTGAAGCCCTAACCTCTGTATCTTAGAATATCACTGTATTCAGAGATAGTCTTTAACAAGGTAATTAAGTTAAAATGGCATCTCTAAGTTGGTTCTAATCTAATACGACTAGTATTCTTATAACAAGGGAAAATCATGACACAGACACATAAACAGAAAAGACTATGTGAGGACACAGGGAGAGAACAGCCATCTAGAAGTGAAAAAGAGGTCGCAGAAGAAACCAACCCAGCTGACACCTTTATCGCAGGTTCCCAGCCTCTAGAATTGTGAGAAAATCAATTTCTGTTGTTAAAGTCATCCATTCTGAGGTACTTTATTATGGAAGCACAAAGAAAACTAATACAGTCTCCTTATTACTCACATCTTATTTTTTTTTCTCCTGTCTTAAGGGAATGTATAAGCACGTGTTTTCACTAAAGTTCTTTAGTTTCAAGCAACCAAACTTGTTCTGCTCAACTAAATAAACAATTTTCTAGGCCAGGTGCAGTGGTTCATGCCTGTAATCCCAGCACTTTGGGAGGCCGAGGCAGGTGAATCACTTGACGTCAGAAGTTCGAGACCAGCCTAGCCAACATGTTGAAACTATCTCTACTAAAAGTACAATAATTAGCCAGGCGTGGTGGCAGGCACCTGTAATTCCAGCTACTCGGGAGACTGAAGCAAGAGAATCGCTTGAACCCTGATGGTGGAGGTTGCAATGAGCCACAGCACTCCAGTCTGGGCAACAGAGTGAGATTCTGTCTCAAAAAAAAATAAAAATAAATAAATAAATAAATAAATAAATAAATAATTTTCTGGAGGATATGAAATAACTCCACACATCAAAGAAAACGTTACAGAACCAGGCATCAAACAGGACAGGAACCAATGAAGCTATTTGGATGTGGGGAGCCAAGATTAAAGGAGACTCATAACTATTTTCAGCTTTTGTGTGCATTCTAGGGAAAGGATATTATTTGTCCTGGTTTACATGAAGTATCTATCCTCTGAGAGAAGTACAAGGAATTTGATTGACAGTTCCACCTAGATTCTATCTAATAAGAAATGTATGGTCCCCCAAATAAAATCAGAGTTGTACTAGAAGAAAAGAAAATGGAAGATAGGGCAAAATAGCAGATTTGTGCTACACTTTGGGTTTAAATACTTTACACTGACCATTAACAACCTTAGGTCACATCATGTTGCTTATATCAAAATATATTACTTATAATAAAAACTATATATATATATATATATATATATATGTCAAATGGATTCAAAATCACTTTTGATTATCATGGCTTCAAGTCTTCTATGAGCCAAACTAAACTTTTTTGGAATAAGTACAATAAAAAGTAAATATTTCATAAAAATATTTCAACACAGCCAATTTATCCTAGATATCTTAAGGTATTTAAAAAACTTTAAACAGCCATTTTCATTACATTATTCTTAAGAATAAAATAATATAAGACCAAAACATTTGAAGATTATCATCTGTGAAAAGAAAATATAACAAGACTTATAGTTTTATTTTTCAAATTTTCTATTGGAAATTATTATGGTGACTGTATCATCTATTTTAATGAATTCAACTACTTCCCATGGCCCAGAAAAAAGCATAATATACATATTTTCCCAAAGGCAGTCTAAGTTGAAGTAGTCTTCCTATCAACATCTGCTATTTGGTTTATTTTCTGCCTTGACCTAACAAGCAGTCATGAGACTGTTAACTGATTTGCAATGCAGTTACTGTCTGCCATTTTGAAATGACTGGAGTACCAATGCTTAGCTGCCATCCAGTGGAGCCTGATTTTTCTAATTCAATTAACTGGAAAGTGGTACACTAAAACATATGAAGGTAAAATAATCTAAGTGATACCAAGATAAAATATCTATTTTTTCCAAGGAGCTTATAATTCAACAAGAAGACAGGCATATTAATGAAATATGACAATATTACATGAGAAACAATCCAATGGGTTCTAGATGTTCATTTTTTTATGGGAACATAAAAGAAAGGGAACAAAGTCCTTTGAGGCAAAGTTGAGAACTTTAAAAAAAAATTGGACTAAGGCTTAGTCAGCACGTATGAATTCAAAATAATTCTGTATATATAATTAAAGTTCAAAGTGATTATTTACATTGAGTTTTTAAAATGTCTTATTGCTCAAAAAATGTTTGATTAATTAGATTTTCATTTTATATAGGACATTAAAAACATATTAAACAACTGAAATGGTAAGTGCTGTGTGTAACGTTAGACTTAGGGTTTTAGCAAATTAAAACACAGGACATCCAGTTAAATTTGTCTTTTAGATAAGTTACGAATAATAGATTTAGTGTAACTATGTCCCACATAATACTTGGAACATACTAATACTAAAAGGTATTATTAATTTTTTATTTGAAATGCAATTTTCACTGAATTCTCTAGCATATCTGGAATTCTATGCAGAATAAAAAAAAATAGAGAGTAGCCTTGGGATGTGAAGAGAAAATAAAAGCTGTAAGGAAATAATAACCAATGTGTGTGTGCCAGGGGTGGTGTGCGGGAATTAGCTGAGAGAAGTTTTCATGAGAGTAATATTATTTAGTATCTAAAGATGTTTTAAAGAAGGTTTGTTAATATCTACAAGTAAAATGGAGTATTTTATGCCACACATTATATAAATGCTCTTTTTATGACAAACTTCAGGGAGAGTGACGTTCTGTGTACAGATTTACAAAACCAACCCAACTGTGGCTTGTCATTTACAAAAATCCTAACTGATTTTATTCCAAATTCTTCTGTGATTCTGTTGATTGCTTAGTCTTAGAAATATTGGAGTGTTTTATGTAGACTAGAATTTCTGGTTAGACTAATTCAAGAGTAATTATGACCTTGAGAATCGTATCTCTAACTCGCACTAGGACTTGAGATTGATGATCAAGTCTTGAAAGTTTTCCTGGTAGAATTAGGAAAGCTTATGGGCTTGTCATTCTGTCAGAACAAACATGGTCTTGTGCATTATATCTGAATTTAAACCAGTTTTACACTGATGTCTTTAGTAATAAGGTAAATGAAAAAACTAATAATAACTTTTCTATGATACTTTATTTAACTTAGTGTCATTGCTTTGGATATACACCATAAATTATAACTTAGCAATAAAACGACTTCAGATTAACTCAAAACTAAATTGTGTGTGAACTATGTGAGTAAAAAGGGCTGCAGGCAAATTTTTGCCTTTGTTTTGCCCAGTCCTCAACTGGGAACTCTTTAAAATAGGAAAGACTGAAAACCCTGTTTCCATGCACCAAGATATCTGCTCAATATCTGCTCAGGGAGGCCTGTAATTGTATGTTCTTTTTATGTGAAGTATTTTACATCTACTCTCTTAGGCTTAAACCTCATTAATAGCATGAATAATTTAAAGGTAACTTTTAATTTACTTTGAGAAATGCTGCATAAATTGACACCATGCAAATGGTGGAAGAAAACGTTCTCCTAAACCTAAAGTTTCTTATATACTATTTTTAATCAATGCAACAGTCACTATAAATGACACACCTCCAAATTCGTTTCTGAAAAGCTTGTTGGGAAACAGTTTTATCACAATCATAATTTAAAGCAGTACCTATTTTATTTTCTACCACGACTTTTTGGAAGAGAAAGTGGAAGTAGGCAAAAGAAAATTATATCACCAAACAACTTACATAGTATCATGGTGTTTCTTTTTACTAGAAAGGAACTCAAAAATCACTTTTCTATTCATTCATTCAAAAATATATACTGAGTACGCTCTTAGTCAGTTCAGGGTGCTGTAAGAAAACACCACAGACTGGGTGGCCTAAACTGCAGACATTTATTTCCCACAGTTCTAGAGGCTGTGAAGTTTTGGATCAAGGTGTTGACAAATTTCATTTTTGGTGAGGGGCCTCTTCCTGCCTTATAGATGGTCTACCATTTTGCTGATTGCTTAAAGGAGTTATTGCTGATTGCTTGTAGAACAAGCTCTCTGGTCTCTCTAAGTTCCATGCTAAGAATCTCACCTTCACGACCTCATCTAAACCCAACTACCTTCCAAAGGTCCCACCCCTCGTCACTTGGGAGGGCCTAGAAGCAAGAGTGCTCCAGTAGGAAAGAGCATGCCTAACATCCGTATCTTGGTTTAAAATGCTGGTATTCAATGGAAGGAACCAGAGCTCCATACAGAAATGGTTGATTCTAAGACTAAGACAGAAAATATAAAAGATGAGGCTGAAACATCTCGTAGTGCCAGAAAGTAAGGAAATACCTAAAAAAAAATTATGGGAGTATATCAAAAGACATAGGAGCCAATAAAATAAATATGGTAATGGATTATAACCCAAAGTATAATAAATATCTGTGAGTCTATACAAATATAAATAAATAACTGAATAAATAATGAAAGTATAGATAAATTTTCTGTGTAGAAAAACCCCAAATGATTTTTGTAGATACTATGTTCTGAAGGAGGTGTAACATCTCTCCACTCCCTAAATTTGGGCTATGCATAGCAACTTCCTTCCAAAGACGACAAAACAGAAATGAGAAAAAAAAGAGTAATTTTGCAGTGGAGAAACTTGACAGACACTGCTTCACCCAGCTGATCAAGACCAGCATCAGCAGTAATAAGCCATGTTAACAGTATACACCGTTCATGTTATGTGATAAGAATAGCACATTACCTGTGCTCTCCCCCCTCCAAATCCACAACTCTCCTCCAATCCTGTGAAAAATATTAGACAAATATCATTCAGGAAACATTCTACAAAATATTTTACCAGTATTACTCAAAATTGTCAAAATTATCAAAAACAAGGAAAGTTTGAGAAGCTTCATGGCCAAGAGGAGCTTAAGGAAACACAAGGACTAAATGTAATTTGATATCTTGGCTGGGTCCAAGAACAGAAAAAGGACATTAGGTAAAGAGTAGGTGAAATACATTTTAGTTAATAATATATGAATATTATTTTAATTGTAAGAAATATTACAATGAATACATATCGATTATTATGTTAATAATAGGGAAAACTGGGTGTGGCGTATTTGGAAACTCTTCTATCTTTAAAATTTTTCTATAAATCTAAAAGTATTCTAAAAATAATAGTTGTTTTAAAAAAGAAGCTCTGTCTTTGTAAAGACTATCTGTGGGAAGATAAGCATTGATAAAAATAAAATATATGGTATAAGAGATGGTGACAAATACTATAAGGAAAAATAAAAGAGTCAAAAGGAATAGAAAATGTTGGCCAGAGTAGAGGTAAAGGGTTTGCCTCATAACTTACTCAATACATGGATAGAACCAAGGTTTAAAGGATCATCTTAATATGCCAGGCTTCTAGTGATGATTGACATATACAATAAAAGAAAAAGAATAAGATTAGTCTTTGGAGATTTCAGGGTGTCTTAGCCCATTTGTACTGCTATAACAAAATACCCTAGACAGACTTGATGGGTTATAAACAACCGAAATCCATTATTCACAGTTCTGGAGGTGGGGAATTTCAAGATTAAGGTGCCAATAGATATGATATCTGGGAATGACCCACTTTCTGGGTCATACATGGCTGTCTTTCACTCTGTCCTTCATGGTGGAAGGGAAAAAGGATTCCTCTAGCCTCTTTTATAAGGTCATTATTCCCTTTGATAAAGACATCACTCTCATGAACTAATCACTTCCCAAAGATTCCACCTCCTAATACCATCACCTTGGTAGGACTTCAACATATGAATTTTGAGGGAACAAAAGCATTCAGACCATAATACAGATAACATTAGTTATACCCTAGAAGGAGAAGTGGAAGCCTTTCCAAGGACATGAAGAACCATCTGGGATCTCCTTCATTCCTGAGGATACTATGTGGAGCTTTGGGACTTGCTCTTGGTATGTGGAGAAGACGGAGAAGATCAGTGCAACTTCTTCCTTTTATAAATAAGAAATCTGAGAGCCAGAAACTCAAAATAATTGTCTCATGTTCCCATACCAAGCTATTTACAAATTTTGGATCAGCACCAAGTTTCTAGATCCCTAAACTGAAAC
The DNA here is from genome assembly GCF_028858775.2 of Pan troglodytes. Classification (NCBI taxonomy): domain Eukaryota; kingdom Metazoa; phylum Chordata; class Mammalia; order Primates; family Hominidae; genus Pan; species Pan troglodytes. The sequence continues at coordinate 160,013,570 of NC_072402.2, read as the reverse complement.
AGTTTCTTCTAGACCAAATTGCTTCCTTTTATTGATGATATTGAAATGCACCAGAGGTAACTCTCAGTTGAGAATAGACAGATAAATACAATTTCTAAAATAAATATGTTTGCTTTCTACATAGATGGCTAATAAAATCATACTGTGGTTTATTTTTCTTTTGTTTCTGCTTTGATTATTTATTACTGAGAACATTTTTTTGCAAGGTGGTATATACACATGTAGCCTCAAATTTGTGGGTTTCAACTGTGGACTAACAGAGTTTAGTTTTTACTTTTTAGATGGCTCAGATTACATTTAGATTGGTTCATTGGGACTTAAGACAAACTTCTCCGTGTACATTAGATTCTGCCATTCTCCTATAATTGTCACTTAAATATGAATAAACTAAAAAGTGAATAAAAGTTGGTTGATTAAAATGTCAAATGAGAATCATTTATTTGTAACACAGTTGAGACTTTTAAAAAAATATTAAGAATCTAGTCTGTAGTTGAAATTGGGTTGCATTTACACCTGGCACTTCTTTGATCTCCAACACAATAATAAAATCCATGGTAAGCATTGAATTCATGTCTATTGTATGAATAAATTGATTTTATACAACATGTCCATATTCTGAAGATTATTATGTTCAAAATGAACCAATACATTTTGTAAGTTCCAGAATCTTTAGCAAGATTAGTTCCCAAGTGAAAAGAAGAGACAAATATGTATATATACCATGTCTATCAGTATTGAGTTTGAAATTAGTAAAAGAGAATAAAATAAAAAAAGAAAAACTTCAATGTTTAAGAAGTCAAAATGAATAGAGGAAAATGAAATGGGGACACTTGAAATATTAAATGTTTTGTTTAGATAAGGAGAAAACATAATAAACATTTACATCTGCTTTTCTGGTTTTGAAAGTGCTGCACAGTGAAATTCTCTTAATACTTCATTGTGAACAATTCTGTAGTCTTATGCTTATGATTTTCTGAACATCATTTTCCATTGAATGTAATAGGTATAATAGGTAGAGAGAAAGATTCATAGAGTAGTTTAGAACACAGAAAAGGATGTTAGGAAAGTTGCACTGTGTTAGTTATGCATATATAGTTTTGTTAGCCATACTATATTCACTTTTAATCTTGTGTTTGACTTTTCTCTAAAAGTAGACTGCCAAAAGATCAATTTTTCTTGTCAAATTTGCAATCTCTTTCGTTTTCTGTGACTCAGGTTTTACTGAATATTAATAGCAAATAAGATATTTTTAGAAATCTATTTTTCACTTTATTCAAGTGTACCTCATACATTTATTCTTATAATTCAGGAAGGAGAAAAATAAATCTTTTATTCATTATGCAAAGTCACAAGGCATAATTAATACCATAGTTGGCAATATCAGCATTCAAAAGATTTCAAATATCACGAAGAAAAATACTGAACATCTTTCTCCACCACTCCCCCCGCACCCGACCACATGCACACAAAGGAATGTTAAACCTACAAACATATATAATATTAGATAGAAGAAATTTGGCTTGACAGAAATCCATATCAACAAAGGACAAGCTTTCAGATGATGACAAGCTCAGTAAATATCAACAGTGTGAAATGACTCCAAAGACTCCTAATAAAAGATTAGGAAGAATAAACAGAGCAAGGGAGAGGATTATCTCACTGTGCTTTCTACTGAGAAATCTGCCTCCCGGACGCAGTACCTAATTCTCTTAAGGGCTCTTTGAAAAGCATAGTGTTCAACCAAATTTCTGAGAAAATTGGAGATATCCTAATGAAGAATAAAATCTTTTTGAGAAAGGGGATATTTAATGGCTGAACACTCTCCTCAAATCAATGATGTGTGTATGAGAAATACAATTATGTATTATAAAACAAAATGATGGGAGATAATAAATTTGGAAAAACTAAGAACTTTATCTTATTTTGTTAGTCTTAGGATGGTATAGTGCACCATACAAATTAAGGAGATCCTTCACTTAAAGCAGACTCACTGTTACAAATGTTTTAGAGGTTATTTTTACACCAAACAACCCCATATCAACCAGAGACCTCAAGGCCGATTCTTGGCCTCCTCCTGAGATTGCTTCTATTATCCATGCTCTGATGAATGTATTCCTGAATGACCTAATTCCTTTGCAATAGTAAACCACTCAATTTATGAGCTCCTGATGTTTTATCTTGTTTTGGTAGATCAATTGGCTGGCTAAAACTGGCACCTAATTAATTGAAAAGACAATATATGAATGCCAGGACTAGATTCTAAAACCAATGGTAGTGCTAACATACTCAACAAAGCAAGTAGATTTTAGATACTAATTACAAGCAGAAGTCATGATATATCCATTCACTTCCTGCCAATTGTCTAAGCCAGCAATTGAAAGAAAAAATTATTTTGCCCAGGCTTCTTAATAAAAGTATGCTGGTGGTCAAATGATCTTTTATTTCATCTAAAACACTACCTCCAATTGCTGTATCCAGCCATTATGAATATTAAATGTTGCTCTACATGTAATTTTTCCCAAAGCTTCTAATTTTCACCATTTCATTATTGTCCATATTAAGTGCCTTATTGTACCTAACAGCAAAGTACAAGGATGGCACTAATCAGAGCATTACTTTACAGGTAGAAACAAGGAAGGAAATGACTATAATATTAGACACAGAATACATTTGGGAACAGAAGGTCATTTCATATTTCTAAGAAATGCTCTTACTTCTGAATTTCTTAATGCAAGTGAACGTTCTTTTGAAAGTTGTTGTTACACTGGAAAAAAAAAAAAAAAGGTACTAAAATCAACCTGAATGTTACTCCGGAAACTTATACTTGCCTATGGAAACAGATGGCTCTTCATCTGCACTGTTTTACACATCAATACAACCACAGCATCCCTGTATATATATTTATAAGCCATCTATATGTCAAAAAAGTATCCCACAAAAATAATACTAAAATAAGTAATTAATTATATTAAAACCAAGACAATAGAGATGTGAAAGTGAGGACTGAAAAGAAAAATATGTTCAGGGAAAATGTGGGGACAAGCAGTTCTAAAAATGGAAATCTGGAAATTACTTCCTTTGGGAAAACGACTTAGCACCTTTTGCAAAGTACAAATAATTCTCCAACTTTTTAATCATAAGAATTCTCTCTTTTAGCTGACAAATAAGTGAGGAACACTATTTCCAGTTTCTAACCAAGACAGGGTGAATTTAATGAGTCTCATTCCTATGTTAGTGTGATTCTTTTTTCCTCTGAGATAAATTGAAACTCTAGGTGTTAACAGATCATCAGATCTGCCTAGTAGGGAAGTAGGTACAAGCTTGAGCTATGCAATAAACGGTTACCATATTCAATTAATTCTTAGGAAATAAATCTTCAGATAGAGATGGCCACCACACATGATGGCAATATCATGCGTATAGGACTATTCGCATGAAAAATGGTATTCACAACGTAAGGGAAAGGAAAGGTCTTTCTTCTTACTGCATTGGAGAAAAGTCTGAAATTTCTATCTTTTGCCTGTTATTGGGAAATAAACGCTCAGCAGTTTGCTCTTTAACTCCTGTTAACATAAGAATTAAATGGTATGGTAGAAAAAATACAGCCCAAATAGTTTGTGGCTTCTGCAATGAAGAGGTGGAGTCTATTTCCCCACCACTTCAATCCAGGCTGGCCTTGTTATTTGCTTTGACCATTAGTAGGCGGAAAAAATGGCATTGTGTAGGTTCTAGAGCCTCGGCCTGAAGATGCTTTGCGGCTTTCACTCTCACCCTCATGAATTATTGCTCTGAGGCTACCATACAAAGTTGGTCTAGAATATTGGAGGTTGAGAATCATGTAGAGGAGAAAAGTTGCCCTTATTGTCAGCTAGCATTAATGCCAGACAAGTTATCAATATCATCTTGGGTTTTCCAGCCCAGCCAATGCTCCAGTTTATGTAGACTCATGTATGAGCTCAGGCAAAATCAGCAGAGAGGTCGCTAAGATAACAACTATAAAATAATGTAAAGTAATACAGTGTTGTTTTAAGCAACAACATTGTTATGTAGCAATAGGTAACTGAAACACAAAATTTATTGGATTACATTAGAAGTCATCTATCAGTATTCTTAGAAATGGTATATTAGACAATTTTCACAATATCAATAATAATTTCTTCTTTTTTAGTAAATGTGTATTATATTACAAGCACAAGGCTAGATAGTGTGTTGTTTCCTGAACACACTCAGAATGTACGGGCTTGGAGATGCTAAGAAACTAATGACAATAAGAACCACTCTTTTTCGTTTATTTGCTTTTGTTTTATAAATTATCAATAATTTTATAAGTAAAATTATTTATTGTATAAATTATTACAGAAGAGCTGAGTATTTTTTGTTGTGCAATTCCACTCATTTTAATACATTGACAGAGTAATGCAACAACCACCACAATCAGGATACAGCTTCATTACCCCCAAAATGTTCTTTATGCTATCCGTTTATACTAACAACCCCATTCCTATTTCCTGGAAATCACTGATCTGTTTTCAATCACTGTAAATTTGGGTTTTCAAGAATATCATATAAATGTAATTATGCAGTAAGCAAACTTGAAACTGATTTCTTTTACATTCTGCATACTGCCTTTAAATGGCTCTGAGTTTCTATGTGTATCAATAGTCTGTTAGTTGTTGAGGAACATTACATTGTACGTATGGACCACAATTTCTTTATCCTTTCACTTGTTCATGACATTAGGGTTATTCCAATTTTTGATGAGTATGAAACAACAGCTATAAACATTTGTGCATAAGATGTTAAGTGACCACGAGTTTTTATTTCTCTATGATAAATACTCCAAGAGTGAGATTGCTAAGTCACATGGTGTTTACTTAACTTTATAAGTAACTTTCAAATTATTTTCCAAATTAACTGTGCCATTTTACATTCATACCAGCAATGTATGAGAATTCGCATTGCTCCGCATCCTTGCCAGGATATGGTACAGTCAATATTATTTTTATATAATGTCCCTCCTTTTAAATGATTTTCAATATTTTCAGAGCAGTGTTAGGTTCACAGAAATATTGACAGAAAGTAAAAAGGATTCCCAAATACTCCCCACCCCATGCATGCATAGCTTTTCCCCTTATCAACATTCCTCACCAGAATGGTGCATTTGCTACAATTAATAAACCTACATTGACAGGTCATTATCACCCAAAGCCCACAGTTTACATTAGTGTTCAATCTAGGTGCTGTACATTCTATGGGTTTGAACAAATGTATAATAATATGTATCTACCATATTAGCGTCATATACAGTCATCCCTCGGTATCCATGGAGGATTGGTTCCAGCACTCTTGCATATACCAAAATCTGCACACACTTAAGTCCCATAGCCAACAATGTGGAATCCACATATCTGAAAAATCAGCCCTCTGTATAAGCAGGTTGCCCATCCTATGAATATCATACTTTTTATTCACCTTTGGTCTCTGAAATTTATGTGTACGTGTGGACCTGAACAGTTCAAGTGTCAACTGTAGTTTCACTACTCTAAAAATCCTCTGTACTGTGCCTATTCTCTTTTCCCTCCCCCTAAACCCCTGGCTACCCCTGATCTATTTACTGTCTCCATAGAATTATCTTTTCCAGAATATCATATAGTCAGAATAATACAGTATGTTTCTTTTTCAATATTAGCTTTTTTTCACTTAGTAATATGGATTTACATTTTCTCCATGTCACTCTATGTCTCTTCATGTCTTAACAGCTTATTTCTTTTTACCACTGAATATTTCATTGTCTGGATGTGCCACACTTTATCCACATACATAATGACATCATGGTTGATTCTAAGTTTTGGCAATTAGGAGTAAAGCTAACATAACCATCTGAGTGCAGGTTTTCATGTAAACGTAAAATTTCAACTCATCTTTGGTTTTGTGAGAAACTGTCAAACTGTCTTCCAAAGTGTCTGTACCATTTTACATTCTCACCGGCAATGAATGAGAATTCTTCTTGATCCACATCCTCACCAGCATTTGGTGTTGTCAGTTTTCTGCATTTTGGTCCTTTTAATAGCTGTATAGTGGTAACTCATCACTTTAATTTACATTTCCCTGATAACTTATAATATAGGGCAACTGTTCCTTTTTTTTTTTTTTTTTTTTTTACTTTAAGCTCAGAGATACATGTATACATGTGCAGAATGTGCAGGTTTGTTACATAGGTGTATGTGTGACATGGTGGCTTGCTGCACCTAACAATCCATCACCTAGGTTTTTTTTGAGACAGAGTCTCGCTCTGTCACCTAGGCTGGAGTGCAGTGGTGCGATCTCTACCCACTGCAACCTCCACCTCCCAGGTTCAAGCAATTCTCCTGCCTCAGCCTACTGGGTAGCTGGGATTACAGGCTAAGTTTTGTGTTTTTAGTAGAGATGGGGTTTTGCTATGTTGACCAGGCTGGTCTCGAACTCCTGACCTGCCTCGGCCTCCCAAAGTGCTGGGATTACAGGTGTGAGCCACTGTGCCTGGTCTTTCACTGAGGTTTTAAGCCCTGCATGCATTAGCTGTTTTTTCTGATGCTCTACCTCCCCTCGTACCGCCCTCAACAGGCCCCAGTGTGTGCCCTCCTTGAGTCCATGTGTTCTCATTGTTCAACTCCCACTTGTGAGTGAGAACATGTGGGGTCTGGTTTTCTGTTCCTGTGTTATTTTGCTGAAGATGATGGCTTCCAGCTTCATCCATGTCCCTGCAAAGGACATGATCTCATTCCTTTTTGTTGCTGCATAGTATTCCATGATGTATATGTACCACATTTTCTTTATACAGTCTATCTTTGATGGCATTTGGGTTGGTTCCATGTCTTTGGTATTGTGAATAGGGCTGCAATAAACCTATGCATGCAGGTATCATTATAAAAGAATGATCTATATACCTTTGGGTGTATACCCAGTAATGGGATTGCTGGGTCAAATGATATTTCTGGTTCAAGATCCTTGAGGAATCTCCACACTGTCTTCCACAATGGTTGAACTAATTTACATTCCCACCAACAATATAAAAGTGTCCCTATTTCTCCACAGCCTTTCCAGCATCTGTTGTTTCTTGACATTTTAATAATTGCCATTCTGACTGGCATGAGAAGGTATCTCAAGGTGGTTTGGATTTGCATTTCTCTAATAATCAGTGATGTTGAGCTTTTCTTCATGTTTGTTGGCCAAATAAATGTCTTCTTTGGAGAAGTGTCTGTAAATACCCTTTGTCCACTTTTTGAGGGGATTGTTTGTTGTTTATTGTAAATTTATTTAAGTTCCTTACAAATATTGGATATTAGACCTTTGTCAGATGGGTAGATTTCAACCTCCCATTCTGTAGGTTGCCTGTTTGCTCTGATGATAGTTTATTTTGCTGTGCAAAAGCTCTTTAATTTAATTAAATCCCACTTTTCATTTTAACTTTTGTTACAATTGCTTTTGGCAATTTCATCAGAAAATCTTTGCCAGTGCTTATGTCTTGAATGGTATTGCCTAGGTTTTCTTCTAGGGTTTTTGTGGTTTTGGGTTTTACATTTAAGTATTTAATCCATCTTGAGTTAATTTTGTATAAGGTGTAAAGGAGGAGTCCAGTTTAAGTTTTCTGCATATGGCTAGCCAGTTAAATCCTTTCCCCATTTCTTGCTTTTGTCAGGTTTGTCAAAGATCAGATGGCTGTATATGTGTGATGTTATTTCTGAGGCCTCCATTCTGTTCCATTGGTCTATGTGTCTGTTTTTGTACCAATACCGTGCTGTTCTGGTTACTGTTCCCTTGTAGTATAGTTTGAAGTCAGGTAGCGTGATGCCTCCAGCTTTGTTCTTTATGTTTAGGATTGTCTTGCCTATGTGGGCCCTTTTTTAGTTCCATATGAATTTTAAAGTAGATTTTTCTAATTCTGTGAAGAATGTCAACGGTAATTTGATGGGAATAGCATTGAATCTATAAATTACTTTGGGCAGTATAGCCATTTTCACAATATAGATTCTTTCTATCCAAGAGGATGGAATGTTTTTCCATTTTTGTGTGTGTCCTCTCTTATTTCTGAAGGAATGGTACCAGCTCCTCTTTTACCTCTGTTAGAATTCAGCTGTGAATCCATCTGGTCCTGGGCTTTTTTTGGTTGGTAGGCTATTTATTACTGCCTCAATTTCAGAACTAGTTATTGGTCTATTCAGGGATTTGACTTCTTCCTGGTTTAGTCTTGGGAGAGAGTATGTGTCCAGGAATTTTTCCATTTCTTCTAGATTTTCTAGTTTATTTGCATAGAGGTGTTCATAGTATTCTCTGATGGTGGTTTGTATTTCTGCGGGGTCAGTGGTGATATCCTCTCATCATTTTTTATTGTGTCTATTTGATTCTTCTCTCTTTTCTTCTTCATTATTCTAGCTAGCAGTCTATCTATTTTATTAATTTTTCCAGTAAACCAGCTTCTGGATTTTGGTTTTTTGAAGGGTTTATTGTGTATGTATCTCCAGTTTTGCTCTGATCTTACTTATTTCTTGTCTTCTGCTAGCTTTTGGATTTGTTTGCTCTCGCTTCTCTAGTTCTTTTAATTGTGATGTTAGGGTGTCAAACTGAGATCTTTCTAGCTGTTTGATGTGGGCATTCAGTGCTATAAATTTCCCTCTTAACATTGCTTTAGCTGCGTCCCAGAGATTCAGGTACAATGTGTCTTTTTTCTCATTGGTTTCAAAGAAGTTCTTGATTTCTGCCTTAATTTCATTATTTACCCAGGAGTCATTCAGGAGCAGGTTGTCCAATTTCCATGTAGTTGTGTGGTTTTGAGTGAGTTTCTTAATCTTCAGTTCTAGTTTGATTGCACTATGTTCTAAGAAAGTCTTTGTTATGATTTCAGTTCTTCTGCATTTGCTAAGGAGTATTTTACTTCCAATTATGTGGTCAGTTTTAGTGAGTGCCATGTGGCACCAAGAAGAATGTATATTCTGTTGTTTTGAGGTGGAGAGTTCTGTAAATATATATTAGGTTCACTTGATCTGAGAGTTGAGTTCAAGTCCTGAATATCCTTGTTAATTTTCTGTCTCAGTGATCTGTCTAATATTGACAGTGAGGTGTTAAAATCCCCTACTATTGTTGTGTGGGATTCTAAGTCTCTTTATAGGTCTCCAAAGATTTGTTTTATAAATCTCAGTGCTCCTGCATTGAGTGCATATATATTTAGGATAGTTAGCTCTTCTTGTTAAATTGATTCCTTTATCCTTATGTAATGCCCTTCTTTGTCTTTTTTGACTTTGTTGGCTTAAAGTCTGTTTTGTCAGTCTAGGCAACTTCTTTTTTCTTTCCATTTGCTTGGTAAATTTTTCTCCATCCCCTTATTTTGAGCCTAGTTGTGTCTCTGCACATGAAATGGGTCTCTTGAATAGAGCACACAGATGGTTCTTGACTCTTTATCCAATTTGCCAGTCTGTGTCTTTTAATTTGGGCACTTAGTCCATTTAAATTTAAGGTTAATATTGTTATGTGTGAATTTGATCCTGTTATCATGATGTTAGCTGGCTATTTTGCACACTAGTTGATGCCGTTTCATCATAGTTTCATTGGTCTTTATATTTTGCAGTGGCTGGTACCAGTTTTTCCTTTCCATATTTAGTGCTTCCTTGAGGAGCTTTTGCAAGGCAGGCCTGGTGGTGACAAATTCCCTCAGCATCTGCTTGTCTGAAAAGAATTTAATTTCTCCTTCACTTATGAAGCTTACTTTGGCTAGATATGAAACTCTAGGTTGAAAATTCTTTTTTTAAAGAATGTTGAATATTGGTCCACATTCTCTTCTGGCTTGCAGGGTTTCTGCTGAGAGATCCACTGTTAGTCTGTTGGACTTCCCTTTATAGGTGACCTGTCCCTCTCTCTGGCTTCCCTTAACATTGTTTTCCTTCATTTCGACCTTGGAGAATCTAATGATTATGTGTCTTGGGGTTGATCTTCTCTTGGAGTATCTTAACGGTGTTTTATATTTCCTGAATTTGAATGTTGGCTTATCTTGCTAGGTTGGGGAAATTTTCTGGATAATATCCTGGAGTGTGTTTTCCAACTTGATTCCATTCTTCCCGTCTTTTTCAGTTACTCCGATCCATCATAGGTTCAGTCTTTTTACATAGTCCCGTATTTCTAGGAGGTTTTGTTCATTCCTTTTCATTCTTTTTTCTCTAATCTTGTCTGCCTGCCTTATTTCAGCAAGATGGACTTCCATCTCTGATATTCTTTCTTTTGCTTGATCAATTTGGCTACTCATACTTGTATATGCTTCACAAAGTTCTTGTGCTGTGCTTTTCAGCTCCATCAGGTAATTTATGTTCTGCTCTAAACTGGTTATTCTAATTAGAAGCTCCTCTAACCTTTTAAGGTTCTTAGCTTCTTTGTATTGGGTTAGAACATGCTCCTTTACCTCAGTGAAGGTTGTTATTACCCACCTTCTGAAGCCTACTTCTGTCAATTTGTTCATCTCATCCTCCGTCCAGTTCTGCGCCCTTGCTGGAGAGGTGCTGCAATCATTTGGAGGAGAAGAGGCACTCTGGCCTTTTGGGTTGTGTTTTTCCATTGATTCTTTCTCATCTTCATAAGTTTGTCTAGTTTTAATCTTTGAGGTTGCTGACCCTTGGATGAGATTTTTGTGGGAACTTTTTTGTTGATACTGTTTTTGTTGCTTTCCATTTGTTTGTTTTTCTTTAAATAGTCAGGTCCCTCTTCTGTAGGGCTGCTACAGTTTGCTTGGGGTTCACTTCATCCCTATTCATCTGGTTTGCTCCTGCACCTGGAGATGTCACTTGAGGAGCCTGAAGAACAGCAAAGATGGGTGCCTGCTCCTTCCTCTAGGATCTCTGACCTTGAGGGACACCAATCTGATGCCAGTAGGAATGCTCCTGTATAGGATGTCTGACAATCCCTGTTGGGGGGGGGTCTCATCCAGTTGTGTGGCATGGGAAGCAGGAACCATTTAATGAGGCACTTTGGCTGTCCCTTGGTGGAGGGGGTGTGCCCCTCTGGGGGGAAACCCACTTGTCTGGGCTATCCGGGTTCCTTGGCTGGGGGTGGGGGCTCCCCTGTCCCGTGTGGTTCTCAGGTGGGCCGCCACACTACACTGCTCTTCCTTCCTCTCTGTGATCACACCAGCTGCCTAGTCAGTCCTAATGACAGAACCTGAATACCTCAGTTGCTGGTGCAGGATTCGCACACTGTTTTGGATCTTTTCCATGGGAGCCTCCTCCACTCGCTACTGCTTCTAGTCAGCCATCTTGGCCCCCCAAGGCAACTTTTCATAAGCTTATTTGCCATCTGTACATTTTATTTGGTTAGTTGTCTGTTAATGTCTTTGGTCCATTGATAAATTTGCTTGTTTGTTTTCTTATTGTTGAGTTTTAAGAATATTACATATATTTTGGAAAACAGTCCTTTTTCAGATATGTCTTCTGCAAATATTTCTTCTTAGTCTGTGGCTTGTCTTTTCATTCTCTTGACAGTGTCTTTTGCAAAGGAGAAACTTTTAGTCTTAATGAAGTTGTGCCTATCAATTCTTTCTTTCATGGAGTGTGCTTTTGGTGTCATACCAAAAAAATCATTGCTGTGTCCAAGGTCATCTAGAGTTTCACCTATGTTATCTTCTATGAGTCTTATCATTTTGCATTTTACATTTAGGGCTGTTATCCATTTTGAATTAATTTCTGTAAAGGATGTAAGGTTGTGTTTAGATTTATTTATTTATTGCAAGTGGATGTCCAGTTATTGCACCATCATTTGCTAAAAAGCTTATCAGGAAACATCTATACCAGCAATTTTATTATTAAGGATACAAATCAGGATCAGCCAAATAAAGAGAAACATAGGGTGACATCTGGAAGACTCCCCAGCATACAGCTTCTGCATTCTAGTACCATGGAATCAAAGGCACGTCAATGTGTTTCCCCACCAGGAATCTCCACTGAGCTTCAATGTCTGGAGTTTTTACTGAGGTTTTGTTACAGAGGCTTGATTAAATCATCGGCAATGTGGTTGAATTCAATATTTAAACCTTTCCCCTCCCAGAGTTCAGATTGGCTCATGGACTCAACCCTTTAACCACATGGTTGTCTTTGTGGCATTACGGGTCCAATCTTAGAACTATCCAGGAACCTACCATGATTCTCCTCATTAGTCTAAACTGTCAGATATTATCCAAAGGAGCTCATGAATGACACAGACACTCCTGCTACTCAGAAAATTATAATGCCAGGAACTCAGCCAAAAAAAAAAAAAAAGGCCGATAAATACAACAACAATCTTAAATTTTGTTAGTTGATATAACCACCAAATATATTGTACAAATCACAAGAGAAGAAAAATAGGTAATATAGTTACCCAAATATTTACCATTTTTGTTTCTTTTTCTTTATGTCTGATTTTCCTGGTCCCATTTCACTTGTGTTTAAGACTGTCCTTTAATGATGTTTTATAGCAGTTTCATTGGAAACAAATTATATTGGATTTTATTCTCCTGTGGTATATTTATTTTTACTTTTAATTGTAGAAGGTTCTTTTTCTAGATGTAGAATTCTGTATTTATACTTTCTGTCAGCACTTTAAAAAGGCTGTGCCACTTCCTTCTGAACTCTGTGGTTGCTGAAGAGAAATCTGTCCTTCAAATTACTGTTCTCCTATATATGATATGTCTGTTCTCTCTGTCTCTCCTCAAGTATTGCTTTTCATCTTTAGTTATATGTTAACCTGTTTTGAATTCTCTGTGCTTCTTTGAATCTGTAGGCTTATGTCTCTCACTGCTGGAAGGAAGGTTGTTTAATGTTATTTTCAGTACCAAACATTTTTCTCTATTTATCTGGAACTTTGATAACACACATTTTAGATTTCTTTATTGTCCAGTCAGTCCTCCTTAATTTTTGTTTTTAATTTTTTGTCTATTGCCCAGAAAATAATTTAATAACATTGAATAATTGCTATTGCTCTAGCTTCAAGTCCAGTGAATCTTTCCACTGTGGTCTTTGTCTTACTCAGAGCTGGGGTCTGACTCACTGGCAACAAATATTTTTAGAATAGAGTTCATGTGATAGACTCTATGCTAAGTAATTTATATAGATTATCTCTTTTTCTCTGATTATAGGCTACTGAGCTTAGTTCAGTTGTACAGATGAAGAAATTGATTATTTGAAAGGCTAAGTAACTTGCTTATGGTCACACTGCTACCAAGAGGTCTCTGTGCTCAAAGACTTCAGGCCTATTGAGTTGTAGAGCATGAAGCAGTTTCCTGGAATAGCTTGAGCTAGGGGCAATCACCCAAATTGAGAATGAGATTGTGGATATAGAGAAATTTCTGTGAAAGCTCTGAGTAGCAAAACCTGAAGCAAATTACGTAAGTAATGCTGAAGACCAATTTGCGTCTTTCATTATTTTATTTGGCTCTGGTCCTGCTGCCAAAGTCTTTCCAAGGTCAGAACTAAGTTTTCCTTGCTGTGAGAAAATGTGCTTGAAAGCTTCTTAAAGCTCTAGGAGTCTAAGAGCAAAAAAACCTTCAACAGGTTTTGAAAATAGAGAAAACAATGTGACGAAAGACAGTAAACAGACTTCCCTGATAACCCTCTGGCTTTGTCCAGTGGCAACTTAGCCTTTTGGAGTAGCTACAAATTTGAGCTTGAAGAAATGCTATTGGCATTTTAGTAGCCAAGAATTTTATTTTAGCACACATACAATGTTTAAAAGTTGATACAAGTTTCTTATTGAATTAATAAAAGTTTATCATCTGAAATTATATTAAATTATCTAAGATTCCCCCCAAGTTTTATTATGTGAGTGCCTAAGGGAGACCCCTAAAATTAATGGTTAGCATAAATTAAAAGATAGTTACAAAGTGAATAAACTTTAAGATAATCTGATCTTGATTCAGAACCTGAAACCTGTCATTATTTGACCTCATGAAATAATAAAACTTTGTATAGAATTCTGTGATGTTATTTATTCAGTGCAGTGTTTTTTTTTTTCTTTTTAAGGAAGAACTGAAAGTTTTGCCTGCAAAAATATATAAAACAACATAAAAAGTAAAGCAAAGGGAAGAAATGCCCCAGATTCAGCGACTGTGTGGTAGGAATTTGTTAAAAAGAAACAAGCTTACAACCTAATTCTAACCCATTCTACTAGACTGTACAATTATATATAGTATTTTTGGAGTCCACTTGTTTGCTCTGTTTAATTGGCTGGCTAAACTATGTTGCTGGAAGTAAGATGTAGTCTGTGATAGAGACCATGGGCACACATCAAAAATGAATTATCTCAGGCTGTTTGGAAATAGCTAATCTCCTAAATTAAAGCTTCCCAAAGCAAGCTCTTTTGGCATGGGGGCTGGTGAAGGAGTGGTGTAATGGAAAGATCATCGTAACTCATAAATCATAAATCAACATCCATCTTTCTAAGTCAGGGATGACTGAATCACTTAATTGCACTCAGCTTTTTTATAACTATTGATACATATTTATAAAAAATTGTGATCATATTAGTTTGCTAGGACTATCATAACAAAGTTCTATAGACTAAGTAGCTCAAAAAACAGAAATTTATTTTCTCAAAAATCTGAAAGCTAGAAGTCCAAGATCAAAGTATAGACAAGGTTTTCAATTTAACCTTGGCTTGTAGATGGACATCTTCTCGCTCTGTCCTCAAATGGTTTTCCCTCTGTGTCTGTGCCCTAATCTTTTCTTTAAAACACTGGTCATACTGGATTAAGGTTCACTCCAGTGACCTCATTTTAACTGAATTACCTCTGTAAAGACCCTATCTCCAAATTCAGTCATATTCTGAAATACCAGGGTTAGGAGTTCAACCTATGAATTTTTGGGGGACACAATTCAGCCCATAACCATGAAATTTAGATTTTATAATCTATGATGTATACATAGGATAAGCATATGTATGTGTTTATATATTTATGTTTTTAACTAGGAAGAAAAACCATCATACACAATTGTTTCCTTTTAAAATCAGATCTAATTACACTTGACCTTCATTTACAAAAGGGAAAAATTGGTTAGGCATTTTTACTTAGTCATTAAACTTCTACCCCTAGCTCTAACAAGTTGGTCTCAACCAGCAATGGCATTTAGAAAAGCAGTCAGAGAAGCCTGTGGCTCTGTCGTGCCTAAGGCCATGTGCTTTTGTGTCAGCACAATCCTCACCCAAATCACTTTAGTTATTTATGTTTCCTGCCTGGCCTAAGGCATTTAAGTTTATAACAAATGTTCCCACCACATACAGACCACGGGAATCATGCCAACTGGCCTGGTTTCAGATATTCTCTTCCTGGAGGGAATGGATGGTGGTTTTGATTTATTATCTAACAGAAGTTTCTGAGAGGCATGGCTTAGTTAAGATTTAAAGCTTAACATCAAGTAAAAGCAATTTAATATTTTTGATGTTTGTTTGTTTTTGCTGTAAGTATACATTGAAATGAGACTGGAGCTGTAAGTTTGATGAGCTGTATCAATTACATTGTCAGTTAAATCTGTGTCTGTAAAGAAATTGGAAAAATTAAGTTTTCAGTCAAACTCTTACAGTTTTGTAATGTATATTATGCTGTATAATTAGTTATTTCATCTTTTAATATATTGACTAAGATTGTGTGTATAAGCTATCTTTTTACAAACAAATGAAAAATAGTAAAAGCAGTTTGTGCGTGTGTATGTGCTGTATAAATTTGAAACAGCCATTTAGATGGTTGATTATTTTTTCACTCCTCACTGGCTTCATATCCTGGGATAAACATGACCACAAATACTAATGCAGTGTATGTTCTACACTATATACACAAATACTAATGCAGTGACAACTAGAAATTCGAGAGTTCTATGACCAATTATGAACAGAAACAGATTATCATAAAAAGAAGATGCTTTCCAAATCTAACTCATATCCACTGTCAAGAAAATGACCTTAAATAAACCTCATATTATAATCTCACCAAGTATTTATGGTGTGTCTAATTTCATGGAATTCTAGATTTGATCTGCCTTGAATAAGTTTATGAAGAGATTTTATTCTTCAAGTGATTCACATAACAGATACATTATCCTCAGGTTCTTCATGTAGCAAACTACTTATGCCTTTAAACAGTCAAATTGCACATTGTCAAGATGCCCTCAAAGTTGGTGAAAAGTAAATATGCTAATCCAGATGTTTTTCCTTATCTGCCATATTTCCTTTTCCATTTAAAGCTATTATTATTGCTTTATGATCATCTATTTTTGGCAATACTAGACGATGAATCACATGCTTGTTTTCCCTTTCACTTATCAGCTATACACCTGCAAAGGTGCTAATTGAACAAGAGCTGCATTCTGACAGAAAAACCTAAGAGAAAATCAAGTAGGGAGTCTATTTATCCTAAGCTATGACCTGCATTTTACCAGCATCCACCACTACATTTGTTTTAAATTTTTTTCACTCTAGTCTTGCAGATTTGCCTTAGCAAATTATGAGGTATAGCCAAGCCAGGCAGCAAAGCAAAGCCTTTGATCAAGGCTTCCTGCTGACATTGTACCTTGGTCCAGCAGCATCTAAAGGAGATGCTCTAACGATGCTAGCTGAATTCTGCAATGACCCACGCGTTTGTCTTATCTGAGGATTCACATGATTTAAAACTTCATATGATGTTGGGATAACAGGAATGATTACCAGGCCTAGTATACACCCATCTTATGCCTGCACATCATGGGAACAGTAAAGAGTCAACGCAGTGTTTTCTGTATTGTGTCACTGAGCAGGAAGCTGCCAGCTTGATCATGCAACAGTGACTGATAGAAGCTGAGGGCAAGCCAATTTTGTGGAAGATGACAGTGGGAGACGGAGCAAAGAGTAAGAAACAACTCTTGGATGAAAGAGAGATCTTCTTCTTGTTCCTGACATGGGCTCAGAGGCTCTGGTAGAAAACACATGTGTGACCTTCAGGATTTGCTAGTCAGGCTGGCACCTGTATTGACCTACTCTGGAGAAATGCCCTGGAGAGGTGCGAACTCTGAACTCCTTTCACAGGACTAGCTGGAAATGGAAGCCTTTGTAAATGACTTTCTGCTAGGTGGTCACCCCATTTTATTTTTGCTGATTAATTAACATTCAACTTAATTGCCAACTCGCTGAACCTAAATGTGCTTACTGCCTAATATTGTTTGATTTCTCTTCCAATCCTCCAGAGTTTTAACCTCCCACCAGTTTCTACTCAGCTGACAGTTGTTTTTCTCCCTAATTCTTGCATTTTTTGTGAAGCTGTTGGTTTGAAATGCAAGGTGATCTTGCAGGAAAAAAAAAAAAAAAGACAAACTTCTTTATAGTCTCAGCAGCACCTCCAGTCAGCTCTTCAGTTCTGATTCAAGGTGACTGCTTTTTGTGTTACATTTCTTATCTTAACATTCTGTTTCAGGAGCTGCCAGAACATTCATTTCATTTTTTTAAATGAATGCAAAAATCCACAAAGCCTCCACAGGACCATTGAGGCTTACTAATTAGATTCATTAAACAGCAATCAAAAGCAAAGAGAATTTGTCCCTTATTCTGTTTATTTCTTTTTTTCTTTAAGACTCCCTCTGCACACTGCTTTATTAAATAATATTCTGTGTGCCATAATAATGGTCGCTCTTGCTAAAACATTGGGTCACAAAGTGTTAGTTCATTAGACTTTTTGTCAGTGCAACATAGTGTCAGTTTTCCCCTCCTATGACTGACTGTATCTGGTGTTCTGGTATTCAGGGTGTTATGAAGTAGTAAAAAAACTATGATTGGCATGATGTCTAATTTTGGAGCTATAAATATGCTAGAGAAAATGCATAGAAAACCTTCTGAGTATACATTTTTTACTTTAAATAAAAAAGGTTTTATTACAACAAACTTTAAACATTTACAGAAAGTATTTCTTTAATTGCACATTTCTGAGTTTTAAAACATCTACAGATTTATGTAACAACCAGCACAACTGGAATGCATAATATTTATAACACCCCAAAGAACTCTCTTGTGCTGCCACTTGGTGGCCAAACCCCCCTCCCACCCCATCCCTGGCAACCAATAACCTGCTCTCCATTCAAATTGTTTTGTTGGTTTCCAATATATTTATTTTTAAAATAATTTAGAAGGTAACCTTTGAGACTGGCTATTTTCACTTGTCATACTGTCTTTAGAATTCATTCATGTTTTTGTATATACTAGTTGCTCATTTATTTTATTGTTGAGAAGTATTACATTGTACATTTGTACCAGAATTTATCCATTTCCTTACTAAAAGTAATTTGGGTTGTTTCCAGTTTTTGGTGATTGTACATTGATTGCTGTAAATCTTCATATGTAGGCTTTGTGGGATGGATGGGTCATATGGTAAGGGCAAATTTAACATTATACAATACAACTGGACTTGCAGTTTCCGGTCCAGCATATAAGAAACTTAGAAGTAGCCACTCTGTTCTAACAACAACTAAAAAGATGAACAAACTGAAAAATCAACAATTTCTCTGATATCTATCGGAGAAATGAGGCCACAGAGAAAACCACTGCCCCCACAAATTGGAGAGACAGGTAGATAAGTGCAGAGAATCACAGTTTACCAGGGCAGGAAACCCTGAGAAGGAGCCAGTACTAGGGTAAGAAAATCCTAAACTATAACTGATGAATTGCTAGAGGCTCAACGTGGACAAGTATGAGAGTTACAAACTTCAGGGGTACCCAGTCATAGGGGGACCCTCACATTTTTGTTAGTTTTACTTCTAGGAACTCTGACCGGTTCTCACAGAAAATATCACAGAGATGGCTGGGCACAGTGGCTCATGCCTATAATCCTAGCCTTTTGGAAGGCCAAGGAGGGAGAATAACTTGAACTAGGAGTTCAAGACCAGCCTGGCCAACATGGCTGCATTAATCCATTTTCATGCTGCTGATAAAGACATAACCAGGACTAGGAAATTTACAAAAGAAAGAGGTTTAATGGACTTACAGTTCCATGTGGCTGGGGAGGCCTCAGAATCATTGCAGAAGTGAAAAACATGTCTCACATGGCAGCAGATAAAAGAAGAGAGAACTTGTGGAGGGGAACTCCTCTTATAAAACCAAGAGATCTCATGAGACCTATTTACTATCAAGGGAACAGCATGGGATAGACTTGCCCCCATGATTCAATTACCTCTCACCTGGTCCCTGACACAACAGGTGGGAATTCAAGATGAGATTTGGGTGGAGACACAGCCAAACTATGTCATGCTGCCTATGGCCCCTCCCAAATCTCATGTCCTCATATTTCAAAACCAATCATGCCTTCCCAACAGTCCCCCAAAGTCTTAACTCATTTAAGCATTAACTCAGAAGTCCACAGTCAAAAGTCTCATTTGAGACAAGGCAAGTCTCTTCTGCCTATTAGCCTATAAAATCAAAAGCAAGTTAGCTACTTCTAGATACAATGGGGGTACAGGCACTGGGTAAATACAACCATTCCAAATGGCAGAAATTGGCCAAAACAAAGTGGCTATAGGCCCCATGCAATTCTGAAATCCAGCAGGGCAGTCAAATCTTAAAGCTCCAAAATGATCCTTTGACTCCATGTCTCATATCCATGTCATGCTGATGCAAGGGGTGGGTTCCCTTGGTCTTGGACAGCTCTGCCCCTGTGGCTTTGCAGGGTACAGCCTCCATTCTGGCTGCTTTTGTGGGGTGGCATTGAGTGGCTTTTCCAGGTGCATGGTGCAAACTGTCAGTGTATCTACCAGTCCAGGGTCTGGAGGATGGTGGACCTCTTCTCACAGCTCCACTAGACAGTGCCCCAGTAGAGACTCTGTGTGCGGGCTTTAACTTTGCATATCCCTTCCACACTGCCCTAGCAGAAGTTCTCCTTGAAGGCTTTGCCCTGCAGCAAACTCCTGCCTGGATATCCACACATTTTCATATAACCTCTGAAATCTAGGCAGAGGTTCCCAAACCTCAATTCTTGACTTCTGTCCACCTGCAGACTCAACACCATGTGGAAGCTGCCAATGCTTGGGCTTCCATTCTCTGAAGCCACAGCCTGAGTTGTACCTTGGCCCCTTTCAGCCATGGCTGGAGTGCCTAGGATGCAGGGCACTAAGTCCCTAGGCTTCACGCAGCAAGGGAGTCCTAGACCCAGCCCAGGAAATCATCATTTCCTCCCAGGCCTCTGAGTCTGGGCCTGTGATGGGAGGGTTGCCATGAAGTCCTCTGACATGCCCTGGAGACATTGTCCCCATTGTCTTGGTGATTAACATTCAGCTCCTCGTTACTCATGCAAATTTCTGCAACCACCTTGAATTTTTCCTCAGAAAATGAAATTTTCTTTTCTATTGCATTGTCAGGCTGCAAACTTTCCAAACCTTTATGCTTATGCTCTGCTTCCCTTATAAAACTGGATGCCTTTAACAGCACCCAAGTCACCTCTTGAATGCTTTGCTGCTTAGAAATTTCTTCCACCAGATACCCTAAATCATCTCTCTCAAGTTCAAAGTTCCACAAATCTCTAGGACAGGGGCAAAATGCCACCAGTCTCGTTGCTGAAATATACCAAGAATCACCTTTACTCCAGTTCCCAACAAGCTCCTTACCTCCATCTGAGACCACTTCAGCCTAGATTTCATTGTCCATATCACTAACAGCATTTTGTTCAAAACCATTCAACAAGTCTTTGGGAACTCCAAAGTTTCCCACATTTTCCTGTCTTCTTCTGAGCCCTCTAAACTATTTCAACCTCTGCCTGTTACCCAGTTCCAAAGTCGATTCAACATTTTTAGGTATCTTTTCAGCAGCACCCCACTCCCAATACCAATTTATTGTATTAGTCCATCTTCACACTCCTGATAAAGACATACCTGAGGCTGAGCAATTTACAAAAGAAAGAGGTTTAATGAACTTACAGTTCCATGTGGCTGGGGAGGCCTCACAATCATGGTGAAGGTGAAAGGCATGTCTTACATGGTGGCAGACAAAAGAACAGAAATCTTGTGCAGGGGAACTCCTTTTATAAAACCATCAGATCTCATGAGACTCATTCACTATCACGAGAACAGCACCATGGGAAAGATCTGCCTCCACAATTCAATTACCTTGCACCGGGTCCCTCCCACAACACATGGGAATTCAAGATGAGATTCGGGTGGGGACACAGTCAAACAATATCAGTAGCAAAACCTGTCTCTACCAAAAATACGAAAAATTATCTGGGTGTGGTGGTGCATGCCTGTAGTCCCAGCTACTCAGGAGGCTGAGGTGGGAGGATCGTTTGAGCCCAGGAGGCAGATGTTGCAGTGAGCTGAGATTATGCCACTGCACGCCAGCCTGGGTAACCAATTGAGATTCCATCTCAAAAAAGAATATAAATAAATATATATATATATATATATATATATATATATATATATATATATATATATCTCACAGAGAAAATCTCTTTATCTGCCAAGCAGAGAGAGGGGAAAAGGAATCATTTTGAAACATGCTAGAGCCATCTGTTCTTGACAAGTTCTGTCCTCTGGAGAAACCAGTTAACCAGAATCTAACTTGCTGGAGTATGAGCTTAACTGACCTGTTAGAAAGGTAATGCCTAACTCCATTCTCCTCTAACTGTCCTGTTTGATTTAAGGGAGATGGGAGACCTAGAAACAATGGTGAAGTTCACAGTCCAGGGCTACTAAAAGATTAAAACCTAATCGCAGGATGATAGAATGCTTTCCCTCCTTCCACACCTTACAACTGCATTTACTTCAGTTAACTTTTAACCTGTACACCATGCCCACTTTTCAACACAACATTACAAGGCATACTAAATTAAAAAAGCCAAAAAATGCAGTTCCAAGAGACTGTGTTTTAGCTTTTTTTTGTCTCTTAACTAGCATCAGAACTACATACAGCAGGAATGTTGGAATTATAAGAATTTTTTTCAACTATGATTAATATACTAAAAGCTTTAATGGAAAAAGCAAACAACATGCAAAAACAGATGAATAATGTAGAGAGATTAAAATTCTAAGAAATAATTTTAAAAATTGGTAGTCACCAAAAACCCTGAACAGAAATAAAGAATTTGATAAACTCATTAGTAGACGGGACACAGCTGAATAAAGAATCTGCAATTGAGGATACAACAACAGAAAACATTGAAATTGAATAGCAAAGAGAGAAATGACTAAAGATAAAAAAAGAACAAAATATTCAACAATGTTAGGCAACTACAAAAGGTATAAACACACAATGGGAAAACAAGGAGGAGAGAGAGAGAGAGAGACAGAGAGAGAGAGAGAGACAGAGAGAGAGAGAGAGAGAGACAGAAGTAATATTTGAAACAGTAATGACTGAGAATTTTTTGAAATTAATGTCAAACATCAAACCAGTGACCCAGAAAGCTCAAAGAACACAACACATGATAAATACAGACACAATCACATCCAGGTATACCATTTTCAAACTTCAAAAAATCAAAGATGAAGAAAAAAATCTTGTAAGAAGACAGAAAAATCACCAGACCTATAGAGAAGCAAAGATAGCAATTAAAATTGTCCCCATATTCATTCAAAGGAGGATTGTTTACAGGAACCCTCGCAGATACTAAAATCTGAGAATGCCCAATTTCATTCTATAAAATCGCATATCATTTACATATAAACTGCATACATCTTCTGCATACTTGAAATCAACTCTAGATTACTTTTAATAGCTAATAAAATGCAAATGTTATGTAAATAGTTGTTATGCTGTATTGCTGTTCATTTGCATTTTTATATTGTTATTTATTTTTGTTCCTAAAGAGGTTTGACCTACGGTACTTGAATCCCCATATGCAGATCCCGCAAATATGGAGAGCTGAATATATCCAAGTTCTCAGAAACCATGCAAGCAAGAAGAGAGTGGAGTGAAATATTTAGCATTGAGAGAAATGAGCAAACTATTTTCTTGAGTGGCTGTACCATTTTGCAGTCCCACCTGTAATCAATATCCAGTTGTTCCATGTAGTAGTCAGAATTTGGTATTATCAGTGTTTTTCATTATAGTCATTCTAATAAGTGTATATTAGTATAGCCTAGCATTTTGGTTTCAATTTGCATTTCAATAATGACTAATAAGGTTGAGCAGCTTTTCATATGCTTAGTTGCCATCCATATGACTTCTGTGTTACAGTAAATATTCAATTTTTTTTGCCCATATTTTGATTAAATTGTTTGTTTTCTTACTCTTGATTTAAGACTTAGTTATATATTCTGTATATCAAGTTCTTTGCTGGATATGTGACTTGAAATATGTTTTAGAAGTCTTTGGATAACTCAAGGAGACATAGATCTTTCCCAAAGTTTTCCTCTAAAAATTTTAGAGTTTGGCATTTTACAATTTACTGTATAATCCATTTTGAGTACATTTTCTATAAGGCAAACCTTCTGGTACTTTTTTTTCATTGGTAAGTGAATGTCCAAATGTTTAATCACCCATTGTTAGAAAGATCATCCTTACTCCATTAACTCGACTTTCTCATTTTCTTAAAAATCCATGAATTATAATTATGTTTTTATTGTTCTCTGTTTCATTGAGCTATGTATCTCTCTGTCAATGACATACTGTCTTATCTGTAATAGTTTCATAACAATTATGTTGATTATTATGTCTTTTAATATAAAGATTATAATTAATTTATATATTTCAATTAAAAATCCTACAGAAGTTTTATTGGGATTGGTATCTTAATTATATTGGCTCTTCCATTCAATGAACACCAGATATTTCTTCATGTACTGTGTCTTACTTGATATCTTTCATTAGCATTTTACAGATTCAACATTTATTAAGCATTTGTTGGTAACTTTATGCCTAACTAATTCATTATTTGAAACTCCTATAAATGGTGCTTTGTCTATGTTCACACGTTGATTAATAGTATATAAAAGCAATATTGACGTTTGTATCTTCATATCATATTCTGCAACCTCAATAAACTCTATTGTAAGTCCTAGGAGCTCTTCTGTACATTATTTGAAACTTTCTATATAGAAAATCTTATCTCCTAGATTAGGGACAGTTTCATTTCTTCCTTTTCAATTTCAGTATGTGTTGTTTCCTTTCCTTGCATCATTGAAATTGTAAAGATTTTTGCACAATATTAAATAGGGCTGGTGAGACTGAACATCTTTGCCTTGGTCGTGATCTTAATGAGAAGTATTCTGTTTTTCAATATTAAACATGACATTAGATGTGGGTTTTATGTAGCCGCCATTTATCACATAAAAGATTTTTTTTTTATTTATAAGTTTGTGGAAGTATTTTTTTTTAATCATGAATGGTTGTTGTCTTTGCTAACTGCTTTTGTTATCTACTCATATGATCATGGGTTTTTTATTTGTATGCCTGTTGATATGATGGAGTATGTTGATTGATTTTCTGATATTGGTTTTTAATATTTCACTTCCTGAGACTAACTTTATTTGATGATGGTTTATTCTTTGTATTTATTGGTAGATTCAATGTGCTAATACTTTGTTGAGGATTTTGGCATCTATATTTGTGATTGCTCTTTCTTTGGTTTTCTTTTCCTGTACTGTCTTTATCTGGGTTTGGTATTAGGACAATCCGGGCATAACAAAATAAATTGATAAATATTCCCTTTTCTTCCACTTTTAGGAAGAGATTTTTATAATATTTGTGTTATTTCTTCTTTAAACATACAGTAGAATTCACCAGTGAAACCATTCAGGTTTGACAATTCTTTAAAAAGGGTTTAACTATGAATTCAATTTTATTATTAGATTCATGACTACTTAGATTATCTGTCTTCTTAAGAAAGTTTTCTTAGTTCATCTTTTTCAAGAAAATGTTTTATTTCCTTCATGTACAAGTTATGTTGATAGTGTTTAATTATTATTTTTCATTGATATATAATAGTGATACATATTTTGGGGGTACATGTGATATTTTGATACCTGTATACAATGTATAATGACCAAATCAGGATAACTGGTCTATCCTTCACCTCTAATGTATACTTTTATTTCTATTGGGAATATTCTAATTCTTTTTTTCTAGCTATTTCAAAATATATACTAAATTATTTTTAACTATAGTCTTCCTACTGCATTACCAATTACTATCACTTATTTATTCTATCTAACTGTAATTTTGTACCCATTAAAGAAGTTCTCTTCATTTTTCCCCTCCCCATAGTGTTTTTTTGCAGGATTCCTTTATTACATTTTTAGTGCCTATGGAGTTTATAAAGCCATTTCCTCTTTCATTCTTGACACAAGAACCCTGTCTTTACTCATTTCCTAGTCAAATTGGCTACCATTTAATCAATTTTATTGATGTTTACAAATAACCACCTTTTTATTTATTTTTTTCAATTGTTTCTGTTTTAATATGTTTTTGCTATCAGCTTGTATTTTTAGTTCCTTTTTCTGCATTATTTAGGTTTAAATTTCTCTTCTTTTTCTAGATCCTTCAGGTGGAAGTGTGAAGTAGTAATTTTAGAACTTTTTAATAAATGTATTTAATGCTATAAATGTTTTTAATTTGTATTTTTGATGTATTCCACAAATATTGATATAATTTTGTTTCATTCAGTTCAAAATATTTCTGAATTTATCTTGAGACTTCCTCTTTGACCTAGTGATTATCTAAAAATGTGTAGCTTAATTTTTATGTATATAGGGATTTTCCAGGTAGCTTTCTGTTATTTATTTCTATTCAGATCTCATTGACAAGATAACATTTACAAAATTTAATTTTTTGGTTAAACTGTCAATATATTTTTCTGTGATGCAGAATATGCTCAGTTGTGGCAATTGTTTCATATGCATATAAAAATGTATTCACAGGCTTTTGGGTGAAGGGTTCTATATATGTCAACTATGTCAAGGTATTTGTGGGTATTATTCAAGTTTTTTATTTTCTTATTGATTTTCTGTCTACTTCTATCAATCACATTGAGGGAGTGTTTATGTCTCTAACTCTCTTAGTTCATTTGGGTTGCTACAAAAAATATCATAAACTGGGTAGCTTATAAGCAATAAAAATTTATTTCTCACAGGTATGGAGGCTGAGAAGTCTAAGATCTGAAAGTCTTAGAATTTCTCTAAAAAGAAGAGAAAGTCTGAAAATCTCTGAAAGTCTCAACCTTCTAATAATATTAGTGATTATGTTTTAACATATAAATTTAGGGGGAACACAAACATTCATGATTATGCATGTGTACACACACACGTGAACACATATTTCAAAGTTATTTTGTTAAGTGCATGTAATTTATGATTATTATATGTTCTGATGAAATGTTTTTTTATCAGTATATAATGTTCTTTTTATCCCTGAAAGTTTTCTTTGTTTTTTATTAGTATGTTATAACTTTTGTCCACTTTATAAATGCTTAATTTATAGATATTCAAACTGAGTTCTCATAAACAGCATGTATTTGGGTGTCTTTGTAACTCAATCTCATTACCTTTGTCTTTAAATTGGTTGTCTTAGATTATTTACATTCAATGTTTTATTAATATGTTTGGATTTAGGCTACTCTTTTATTACATGTTTTCATTTTGTTTCTTCTGTTCTGTCTTCCTCTTTTCTCTGCTCCCTGTTTGATAATATGAATAATTTTTAAAATTGCATTTTAATTTATCTATTAATTTTACTACATCTTTTAAAATGTTTATTTTAGTGGTTTGTATTGGACTTATGATATGTACATATGACTTTTCAACTTCACATCAAGTTGATATTTTATCTTTTCAAGTGATATATGGGGCCCTTACAACCTTTAAAGTTCCTTTATCTCCCCTCCTTATTCTGTAATTGCCACATTATGTATTATATATGGAAAAATTGAAAACCCACCAGTCAATTTTAAATATGTGCTTTTAACTGTCACACACGTTTTAAATACCGTACGAGGAGTAAAATAATCTATTTACCCATATATTTACCATTTCTGTTGCTATTTCGTTATTCCTGATTTTTCAACTTTTCTTCTGACTTTTTTTTTTGCCTAAAATATAATCTTATTTCTTTTGAAGCAGTGCTTCTAGAGTCAAATTATCTTAGTTTTACTTTGTTAGAAAATACTTTTATTTCACCATGATTCCTGGAGAACATGTTTGCTTGAAGTAGAATTCCTGGTTGACAATTGTGTGCTTTCAGTATTTAAAAAAATGTATTCAACTTTGCTCACCCTCATGGTTTATGATGAGAAAGCCACAATGATTAGAACTGCTGTTTCCATATTGTTGCATGTCATTTGTCTCTGACTGTTTTCAAGTTTTGTTTCATTTTTCCTTTTTCTTTGTAAGCAGTTTAATTAGGATATGTACAGATGTGTTTTTCTATGAGCTTACACTCTTTGTTGTTTATAGAGTTTCCTAAATCTGCACACTTTTTTTCTTTCACCAAATTTGGGGAGTTTTCAGATATTATTTCTTCATTTTAAAGGAATGAGGGAACACAAACTTTTTGCTATCTTCACGAGACTACAATGACACAAATATTAGAACTTTTGGTATTATTTTTCACAGGTTTCTGAGGTTTTTTTATTTTTAATATTTTCTCTTCTTATTCTGATTGTTTCTGTTAATTTACATTAACGGCTGATACAGTGGCTTATACCTGTAATCCCAGCATGTTGGGAGATGGGAAGATAGCTTGGGCACAGGAGTTTGAGGTTGCAGTGAGTTATGATCATGCCACTGTACTTCAGCCTAGGTGACTGAGAACCTGCCTCTAAATACACACACACACACACAGAAACACACACATATATATATATTCAATTTCACTAAATCTTTCCCTTTATAATTTTCAATCAGCTTTTGAGCCATTCAGGCAGTTTTTAGGGTTTTTGATGTATTTCAGTTTTAAAATATCTACCTTTCAAATAATTTATTTTTTTCTTCTGAAATTTTTAATCTTTCAATTTGTTTCAAGAGTTCTCACACTTATTTTATAGAGCTAGGTTATAACTGATTGAAAATTTGTATCTGGTCATTGTGTGTCTGGCAACTGTTTTCTTCTTCTTGAAAGTTGTTGAAAATTTTCTGTTTCTTTATATGTTGCATAATTTTCTATTGTGTCCCGGGTATTCAAAATACTATGCTATCAGTCTCAGGTTCCTGTTAAAATCTTCTGGATAATATTGACTCTTTCCTTTGTTTGTTTGTTTAAACAAATAATCAACCTTCTTTGGTTTGGGCTTCAAGTCCTCTTCTGTTTAATGTGACCTGTGGTTCTGGTGTTAGTTCAGCTTTTAAAGCTTCTTCTTTGTTATTTGGATCTAACTGCTTATATGCCACCCAGGGAACTATCTGAGACATGGAGGTTGATATACCTTATTGGTCAGTTCTCCAAGTGGTTGGCTTTTGCATCATTTTCACACATGCACAGCTAGGACCTCACACACAGTTCTTCTTCTTGATCCTCTTAACAATTCTCTCTTCTTCATAATCTCCCAACTTCACTTTGTCTCAGAGCATATTCTTCCTTTTCCCTGGCCAGAAAGCCAGGATTTTAAAGTTCTGACACTGTTGCATATCTCCTGTAAGTGTATTTTCCTCTAGGGCAAATTAGTAAACCTGACAACTGCTACCTATTCAACACCATAGGATTTGAAGCTTGAGGACCTCCAGGGCAGGTAGAGTTGGGAGTGAAAAAGAAACAGAAATGTCTACCACCCTTTCTGTTTCCAAGGTTCCCTTTATTACTCCTCCGACCAGAGAAAGAGGGTTTTCCATGGCAACACATTTTGTGCAGTTGCAAATTTAGACTTCTCTGAGGCTAAGAAGGACGTGCAGTTGGGAGTGAGTGACAGAGAGGAAGATAACTACTGTGTTAGTCTTTCATCAAGTTTTTCGTCCCAAATCTATCTGCTATATTTACATTTTTAGTCCTTGAATAATGTTTTATGTACATTACATAGAATTTTTAGTTGTAATGAATGGAAGAGGCTAGAAGTGTATTTCATCTTAACCATACCAGAATCGTGATGCACTGGCTATATATATATATATATATATATATATATGAATTTCAAACTTGAATTTGAAAATGAATTCTAAACTACAGAAATAAGCAGAAACAGAGAATTCTTACCTCTTTTACCACATATATAAAGATAAGCTGGATTTATTGATATCTGACCTTTTAGCTCTCACATTTCATTTCAGATTATTGCTAAATGAGATAAAGAATCACAGAGTAATTTCCAAACAAAACTAACTAAAGTGCCACTACCTGGATTTCAAAGATGGTCTTTTACCACCATCACAGCCTGGCCTCCTCAAACAGAGTACCTTTCCAATAAAGTGGGAAAAAATTCAAACTGGATACTTCTGTGTCAAATTCTGAAAAAGAACATCCAGTTTCATTATTTTGCAAGCATAAATGCTTATCTTCATAGCAGCAAAACCAATAGATTCTGGTTTTTACCATTTCCTGCATCTTTCAGATGAGACTGCATGGTACATTGCCAGTTCCCAACCTAGATAACATCCCTTGATGGTTTAACATTTGAGGGAGCTACAGGAGGCCGCCATCAATCTAGTGTTTTATTAAGAAGACAACATATGTGAATTGCTATATAGCAGATGCTGGTATATATGAGGCTCAAATTGTAGAACATTTCTACACTTTTGTTAAAGGGGTAAAAAATGAATAAGATAAAGCACAAAAAGTCTAACAATTGTTAAACTGAGCTCTAAAAATAGCAACCCAGTTTGTTCTTCAAAAGCTTCCAGATGCCTTTAATTGGAAAATATCACCGAAAAATCTTATCCAGACAGCTTTTCCCCTTGTAGTGTAATATCTATCCTAATCATGTAAATTAAAAAAAATCTTGTTATTAATCTATATAAATGATACATTTTCAGTTACAGACCTCAAATGACTTCCCACAAAATTGTGGGAAGTATGATCCAAAAGACTTTGTTTTAGAGCTGAAAGCAACCTTAACACTGTCTCATATGTCATGTTATATATTTCCTCTTTCTGATACTCACAGAATGGCATGACATGACATTCAGATTATTAGCATATTGATGTTATCATTCCAGTTAATAGTAGCATTCATGGAGCATTTACTACATGTGGGAAGTGACCTAAACCCTTTGCATACATTATTTCATTTAAGTGTCACATTAACAAGATGCAGTAGGTACTATCATTCTTCCAACTTTTGAGATAAATTAAGCTTGTGTAAGTTCAGTACATTGCCCTAAAACTCTCAGATAAAAAGTAGCAAAACTAGGATGTGCCTATGCTATCTGTAGGTCTCCAATGCGCATACTCTTAACCACTAAAGCATACTGCCTTTGAATTATTGCAAAGATGTTATGGGCTAATAATAAATTTAACTATTGTCCCACTAATAAAATGTATGAACTTAAACCAAACTATCAGTGGTGAGCCCTAGAAGGCCTGGTCAATTAGGGGAATTTCAAGCAGGTTGGTAGATGATATAAATTGAGTTAGGATATCTTTTGATACCCTTTGCACCATAAATACCTGGCAGTTACAAATTACACATAAAGACAGATGCCATCTTGGCATAAGTATTATGTCAAAACTCAAAAACTGTGTGACATTGTAAAAGGAATCTGCCTCAAATCAGCATTGTTTTCTTTTCTATGAAGAAAAATCAGACATACTTGTGTGATTGGCATGATACACATTTAGTTCAGTATTTATCAAAGAAGTGTGAATTATGACTTACCAATGTGTTCAATAAATACAGTTTAGCTGATGATGTCAACATTAAGAAAAGTAGGAAGAGAAAGAGAAATAAAATAATAATAGAATAAAAATTATCAATGTTCATCGTCAGAGAGTTATCATTTCATAAAATATTTTGTGTTGAATATACTGGTGTTCGGTCAGTACACACTAAAATGGGCTGAACCAGTTGCTACAATAATGAAGTATTTGTTTAATAGTAAAAAGTCAGGGATTCCCTGGCCCCCAATGGCTTCTCTCCCCTGGACACAGCAACTCCCTTGAGTCCTATAACAAGACCTATCCAGAGCCTACCAGCTAAGGAAGATTTCCTGGTGCAGCAGAGGCCTCTAGCTCTACCACCAGTGACTATTTTGATTGATCAAATGATCAGGCCAAAATAATTGTTAAATATTTTTATATATCCTCATTTACATATATATATATATTTGGATCCTAAATTGAATATCTTACTAAGGAACATGGAATAACAGCAATAAAAACAGCATTTAAATCTCTCAAATTTGTCAATATAGTCTACTTCAGAGATTCTCAACAAGGAATAGTTTGCCCCTTTGGGGAATATTTGACATATCTGGAGACATTTTTAGTTATCACAGTTGGGATGGAAGAGTGAAAGCAGGGGTGTTACTGGCATCCAGTGGTTAAAGGGTAATGGATGCTGCTCAATATCGTACAATGCAACAGGCAGCATCCTCATTACAAAGAATTCTCTGACCCAAAATGTCAATAGTGCCAAGGTTGGGAGACCCTGGTTTATACATAGCAGCAAGCATCCATTTTTTTTAAATTACATATGTTTAAGGTGTAGAATGTAATGTTTAGATATGTGTGCTGATTTACACATTCATCACCTCACAGTTACCTTTTTTTTTTGCATGTATAGTGAGAACACTTATAATGTAGTCTCTCTTTGTGTGTGTGTGTGTGTGTGTTTATTATCTTTAAGTTCTGGGATACATGTGCAGAACGTGCAGGTTTGTTCCATAGGTATACATGTGCCATGGTGGTTTGCTGTACCCATCAACCCATCATCTACATTAGGTATTTCTAATAATGCTATCCTTCCCCTAGACCCCCACCCCCCAGTAGGCCTTAGTGTGTGATGTTCCCCTCCCTGTGTCCATGTGTTCTCATTGTTCAACTCCCACTTATGGGTGAGAACATGCGGTGTTTGCTTTTCTGTTCCTGTGTTAGTTTGCTGAGAATGATAGTTTCCAGATTCATCCATGTCCCTCAAAAGGACAAGAACTCATCCTTTTTATGGCTGCATAGTACTCCATTGTGTATATGTGCCACATTTTCTTTATCTAGTCTATCATTGATGGGCATTTGGGTTGGTTCCAAGTCTTTGCTATTGTGAATAGTGCTGCAATAAACATACATGTGTGTTTATTGCTATTGTGAATGGTGCTGCAATAAACATAGATTTGTTTATATAGTATGTGCAATAAACATACTATAAAGCCACATGTGTGCATGTGCACTTACAGTAGAATGATTTATAATCCTTTGGGTAGATATCTAGTAATGGGATTGCTGGGTCAAATGGTATTTCTTGTTCTAGATCCTTAAGGAATCACCACACTATCTTCCACAATGGTTAAACTAATTCACACTCCCACCAACAGGGTAAAAGCATTCCTATTTCTCTACATTCTCTCTAGCATCTGTTGTTTCCTGACTTTTCAGTGATCACCATTCTAATGAGTATGAGATGGTATCTCATTGTGGTTTTGATTCGCATTTCTCTAATGATCAGTGATAATAAGCTTTTTTTCATATGTTTGTTGGCCGTAAAATGTCTTCTTTTGAGAAGTTTCTGTTCATATCCTTTGCCCAATTTTGATGAGTTGTTTATTTTTTTCTTGTAAATTAGTTTAAGTTCCTTGTAGATTCTGGATATTAGCCTTTTGTCAGATGGATAGATTGCAAAAATTTTCTCCCATTTTGTAGGTTGTCTGTTCACTCTCATGATAGTTTCTTTTGCATTGCAGAAACTCTTCAGTTTAATTAGATCCCATTTGTCAATTTTGGCTTTTATTGCAATTGCTTTTGGTGTGTTAGTCATGAAGTTTTTGCCCATGCCTGTGTCCTAAATGGTATTGACTAGGTTTTCTGGGGTTTTTATGGTTTTAGGTCTCACATTTAAGTCTTTAATCCATCTTGATTTGATTTTTGTATAAGGTGTATGGAAGGGGTCCAGTTTTATATTTCTGCATATGGCTAGCTGGTTTTCCCAACACTACTTATTTAATAGGGAATCCTTTCCCCATTGCTGTTTTTGCCAGGTTTGTCAAAGATCAGAGGGTGTAGGTTTGTGATGTTATCTCTGAGGCCTCTGTTCTCTTCCATTGGTCTATATATCTGTTTTGGCACCAGTACCATGCTGTTTTGGTTACGGTAGCCTTGTAGTATAGCTGAAAGTCAGGTAGCATGATGCCTCTAGCTTTGTTCTTTTTCATTAGGATTGTTTTGGCTATACAGGCTCTTTTTTGGTTCCATATGAAATTTTAAGTATTTTTTTCTAATTCAGTGAAGAAAGTCAATGGTAGCTTGATGGGAATAGCATTGAATCTGCAAATTACTTTGGGCAGTGTGCCATTTTCATGATATTGATTATTCTTATCCATGAGCATGGAATGTTTTTTCATTTCTTTGTGTCCTCTCTTATTTCCTTGAGCAGTGGTTTGTAGTTCTCCTTGAAGAGGTCCTTCCCATCCCTTGTAAGTTGTATTCCTAGGTATTTTATTCTATTTGTAGCAATTGTGAATGGAAGTTCACTCATGATTTGGCTGTTTGTCTATTATTGGTGTATAGGAACACTTGTGATTTTTGCACATTGATTTTGTATCCTGAGACTTTACTGAAGTTGCTTACCAGCTTAAAAAGATTTTGGGCTGAGACGATGGGGATTTCTAAATATACAATTATGCATCTGCAAACAGAGACAATTTGACTTCCTCTCTTCCTATTTGGATATGCTTTATTTCTTTCTTTTGCCTGATTGCCCTGGCCAGAACTTTCAATACTATGTTGAATAGGAGTGGTGAGAGAATGCATCCTGGTCTTGTGTCAGTTTTCAAAGGGAATGCTTCCAGTTTTGCCCATTTAGTGTGATATTGGCTTTGGGTTTGTCATAAATAGATCTTACTATTTTGAGATACATTCCATCAATACCCGGTTTATTGAGAGGTTTTAGCATGAAGAGGTATTGAATTTTATCGAAGGCCTTTTCTGCATCAATTGAGATAATCATGTGGTTTTTGTCATTGGTTCTGTTTATTGATTTGCATATGTTGAACCAGCCTTGCATCCCACGGATGAAGCCGACTTGATCATGCTGGATAAGCTTTTTGATGTGCTGCTGGATTCAGTTTGCCAGTATTTTATTGAGAATTTTCACATCGATGTTTGTCAGGGGTATATGCCTGAAATTTTCTTTTTTGGTTGTGTCTCTGCCAGGTTTTGGTATCAGGATGATGCTGGCCTCATAAAATGAATTAGGGAGGAGTCCCTCTTTTTCTATTGTTTGGAATTGTTTCAGCAGGAATGGTACCAGCTCCTCTTTGTCCCTCTAGTAGAATTCAGCTGTGAATCCATCTGGTCCTGGGCTTTTTTTTTTGGTTGGTAGGCTAATAATTACTGCCTCAATTTCAGAATTTGTTATTGGTCTAGTCAAGGATTCGACTTCTTCCTGGTTTAGTCTTGAGAGGGTGTATGTGTCCAGGAATTTATCCATTTTTTTCTAGATTTTCTAGTTTATTTGCATAGAGGTGTTTATAGTATTCTCTGATGGTAGTTTGTATTTCTGTAGGATCAGTGGTGATATCCCCTTTATCATTTTTTAGTGTGTCAGTTTGACTTTTCTGTCTTTTCTTCTTTATTAATATAACTAGTGGTCTATTTTGTTAATCTTTTCAAAAAATCAGCTCCTCGATTCACTGATTTTTTTTTTGGAAGGGCTTTTTTGTGTCTCTATCTCCTTCACTTCTGCTCTGATCTTAGTTATTTCTTGTCTTCTGCTAGCTTTTGAATTTGTTTATTCTTGCTTCTCTAGTTGTTTTAATTGTGATGCTATGGTTTCGATTTTAGATCTTTCCCACTTTCTCCTGTGGGCATTTAGTGCTATAAATTTCCCTCTAAACACCATTTTTTTATATATAACATCCTAGGATTATGATTCTAAACCCATCATCATAAATGGATTTTTTAATTTTCTACATGTTCTAAATTATTTCACTTGATCAAGCTGTTTACTCAATGTAGACAATTCTGTTTTGCAGCTCTGGTTTTTAATTTTATTTTTCTGATCGTGAAAGTCCTTTCTTCTTGTTTCACTTTTGAGAAGCAGGATAGTTCCCACAATATTATAGTTATCATAATATAATTGATTTCAAAGGAATGTTCATCATCACCTGGATGAGGATTGAATTTGTTTTCCTGATAAGAACAGTGAATAACCATGTCAAGATCAAACTTCTACCTGCTGCTGTGTTTACAGGCTGTGAATTATTGGGCGAACATTAGAAAATTGCCAGTAGATAACTCCTTTATGTCATATACATAGTGATATTAATTTTAACATAAACACTGCAAGGCTATTTTATTGAATTGTACAATATCCATTTAAATGTGTTTTGTAATATATTTCTTCTGCAAAGAATTGAGATGAGCAGCAAATTTCAAAAGGTATAGTAGTTTCTCGTATTTGACAGCTCTGTTGTTTTTGACTTTGTTCTTATTATCAATGTTTCTTTTGACTTAAAAAAAAAAAAATACCACAAATGTGTGTGGTGAAAATATAAAATACTTTTTAAAAGTTGAAGAATTTCATTTTCTTTACAAAAATAGGCTTATACTATTAAAATGCATTTTGAGTCTTACTTTTTGACTTAATAAATTCTGGAGATTTTTTGAAATCAGCATGTATACTTCTATTTTACTTTCAAAAGTGACTATGTTATAATTTAGCCATGAGCTAACCACAGTATCATTGTACTATAATTTTTCATAATTTAATAAGCCATATATTTTACTGATGGATATTTGGCTCTCTTACTATCTGTCTCCCCTATTATAAACAATGCTTCATTGAACATAATTTTAGATTTATGTTTCTATATTTTTTCTGGATACCTATAAATTTCTAGTAATAAAATCAATATGCCAAATTGCATGTGCACTTTAAATTTTGATAGAAATTGGCAAATATGATTTTTGACATCAACTTTCATCAAAATTAATAATACTAGAGAAAGAACATGTTTTTGGGATCAAGTTAAAGAAAAGATTAAGAATAGGTTGCTTTCCCCAGGGGCTTTCATTATGGTTTGAATGTATCTCTCAAAATGCATGTGTTGGAAACAATCTCCAATGCAAGCCTGAGGCTGAATTCATACTCTTTCTTGCCCCTCTTACCCTTCTGCCTTCTGCCATTAAAGACTAATACCAGATGCCAGCACCATGCTCTCGGATTTCCCAGCCTCCAGAACCAGGAAACAAATAAATTTTGATTTACTGTAAATTAACCAATCTCAGCTTTTTTGCTACAGTAGCACCAAACAGACTAAGACAGCCTAGAAGAAAAGCTTAAGAATAGGTGGGGTAAATTATAATAGTCAAAGAAGATAAAAATTATCCTTGGGAACTTAATAGATATAAATTTTATAATTTTATGATCTGGCGTATCTGTTTTCTACTTTGTTTGCACTTCTTTACGTACTGAGATGAACTATACCTTCTTTTTAAATAAGACATATTTTTCTTCATTATTTTGTTATTAATAAATAGCATTAAAAAGAAGGACCATTTACTATAATCACATGCTACAAGGTAAGATTCACTTATTTGAGTATGATTTCCATTTATAATATAAACCATTAAACCATAACCTGGACACCAATATTCTCTATTTGGCAGCTTAACCAAACTACACCAATAATATGCAGGAAGAAATGAACAGGCTCAAATATGCCAGCCTATTAAGTGATAACAAACAGTAATCAGTAATTAAATATTTTCTTTTCAAACTTCAGTGATAACCTAACAATTCACTTTTAATTTTATTAAATATTGATTATTATAAGGTTTGTTTTTAATAAAAACAGTTTTTTTCAATTTGGCATGTAAGAGACATGTGTATTGGAAACTACAAGAAGAAGAAAATAAGAGTGCTGTTTTTTTCCCCCTCTTCTTTGACTCAGTTGACAATGTTTTGGTGACTATGTTTAATCCTAATTTGTTACAAGACTATAAATCTCTTGACAAAGTTAGCAGTCCAAATCAAGTATAGCAAGACAATTATGGACCAAGGTCTGAGAGTTACATCTTTTCTAAACATTAATGAAAGCTACAAATATATTGAGACTTAAGGAGAGAAAATTTTTCTATCAAAAGCAGCGGGACTACAGAATGACTCCCTGAGTGATGTTTATCAAGATATATTTTATTTTTTTTATTTGATGTCACAGAACCAATTTGTTTTTGCAAGATTTATGAATAAGGCTTGTATTGCCCTTGAATTGTTCTATTTCTTTCTTAAACCTGTTTTCTTCTTCTCTTGCATTCTAATTTAAGCACTGTGTTTTCAGGGTTTGATTGTTGTTCCTTAGCAGCTCTTTAAAATTGTATATATTTGTTGCAGCAGTCCAGAGTTATTCCTCACTGTCTTCCAATACTTTTTTAATGATGTATTTTCTACTGAAATATTTCAGATGGCAGCAGCTTTATTACTCTAAATTTTATGCTCTGTGTCTAGTCTTGTATCTTTTGCCAGGTGGCAACTTACCAACTATAGCTCCACTGAGCATTACAAACTTTTCACATTTCTAGACTATAAGAACAAATTATGAGGTATGACTTATAAAATTTTTGTTGTAAATTGGCATCTTGATGATTCTGAAAACAGAGATCAAGTTGAAATCATATTAAATGTCATTTTTTTAGGATAGTGTGATTTTGTTAAGGTTAAAATTACAAGTTGAATTATAATAATGTTATATGCCATTAAAATAATAACTATTACAAATAGACTGTGCAATTTTGGTTAAAGAAGAAAGCTTTTCTATAAAGTGGAAAAGGAATGGAATAAGATATATTAGAAATAAAAATTAAAATTAAGATGTTTGCTAGAAGATGCAATTACTTTTGTTCTTTTTTGCTAGTATTATTAAAATATTCTTAATAAAAATATATGTACTGTAATAAAACAGTACTGTTTAATATGAACTGGGAAATTTGTAACATTTTAGCAAATATGGAGTCAATTTATAATAAAAAACAGATTGATAACTGATGGTAAAAGGTGCTTTTATGTGAGAATTTACAAATAGAATGTTCCTGAAATTTGTCAAAGGTGAGTGAATAAATATGAGAAAAAGAAATATGTATAATATAACATACTTATTGTTTGGGGCACACTGTTTTTGTTTTGACAAAAAGTGTCTTTTAAGAATTATGCAAAGTATTTGGAGCCAAGATGGCCAACAATATGCATCCAGGAAGAACGTCTCCCACTGAGAGAGAAGCACATCAGGAAGCTTGGTATATTCCAAGAAGATCCTTGCAGGAAGACATTGAGAGTAGACAGGGGGAGGATTTAGACACTGGGCTGAAGTGGGAGGAAGCTGCGAGCCCTGCACATGGCTACCATGCACAGGGACTAGCCCCCAGTGGCTCCTGGGGTAGGGGTAAGTTCAACAGGCAAGAAGTGGCCTGCTTTCAACACAGACCTCCAGAATCCTAGCTGCAGGAAACCCCACAATCCATACAGACACTTGGGGTGGCAGAGAGAGCAGCTTGGAGAGTAGCAGGGGCAGGACTCTAACTTGTGAGAGACCAGAGGGTTTGGTGTGGGAAAGGCTACAGTGGAGACTGACCTTGAATGCTCATCCCTCAAAGTTTACCACAGTCCTCTAGACGTGTTTGTCTTTTGTTGACTGTCAGTCCTGGACAAAGCAGGGTGGCCTTCCCCATGACACAGGAGCAGTTCAATCTTAGTGCCCCCCTGTCTGCTGAGCACTCCTCGGGCCCCATTCTGGCTGCACTTGCTTGCAGCACAGCCTTGGAAGCCCAACCATGGTGCTTCCTGAGGACTATTATCACAGCTCCTTTGCCAGGAGGACATGCCTAACTATTGGAGAGCTCCAGCAGATCAACATCTGTTGATGTGTGCCCACCCATCCACAGCCTCCCCCACCGCAGAGTCCCCACCCTACTTTGGCAGCACTCACTTACCCATGGCCTCCCTGCTACAGCTTTGCTGGCATGCACACATGAGTGGGCTTTGCCTCCTCTCTCCTTCTGGTATGCACAAGTGTGCACCCCACCACCCCACCACCATTGGTGTGAGGGCATGCACAGACACTGCTGCCCTGACTCTGCTGGTACCCCAACCCCACTAACATGCAGGGACCCCAACAAATAGCTGTTGCTGCTGGCACATGCAATTGAGCACCTATCCTGCTGCCACAAACCCACTGAAGTGCTTTGGCTGTCACCCCCCATCAGAGTGTTGTTACCAGCAGACTAGAAACACCTTGGCCCCTCAAGGTTCCTAACCTTGAGGATCCAGAGAACAATACCAGAGGCCCGATACCAGCCCCTCAGGGCTGGAACACATAACCCAGGAGTACTGAGTTGAGGCTTGGCTCCTTAAAAAATTCCAGAAAGCAAGCCCATTTACTGAACACATCTTATGCCACAATCAAACTCTCAAGGGCATCAAAGAACATAAAAGCAAAAAACTACATCCAAAGGACAGAAACTTCAAAGATTAGAGGAACATCAGCCCACACAGGTGAGAAAAAAACAGTGCAATAACTCTGGCAACTTGAAAAGCCACAGTGTCTTCTTACCTCCAAATGATCACACTAGTTCTCCAGCAATGATCCTTAACCAGGATGAAATGGCTGAAATGATAGGTGTAGAATTCAGAATCTAGATAAGATCAAAGATAATTGAAAGGAGAAAGTTGAAAATCAATCCATGGAATCTAAGGAATCCAGTAAAATGATACAGGAGGTGAAAGATGAAATAACCATTTTAAGAAAGAACCAAAATAATCTGATAGAGCTGAAAAGCTCACTACAAGAATTTCAGAATAAAGTCATAAGTATTAACAACAGAATAGACCAAGGTGAGGAAAGAATCTCAGAACCTGAAGACCAGTTCTTCAAATCAACTCAGTCAGACAAAAACAGAGAAAATGTAATAAGAAAAAATAAACAAAATCTTTGAGAAATATGGAATTACATAAAGAGACCATAGGTATGACTTGCTGGTGTCCTTGAAAAACAGAAAGAGAAAGCAAGTGACTTGGAAAACATATTTGAGGATGCAGTCCATGAAAATTTCTCCAACCTCACTAGAGAGTCAACACTTAAATTCAGGAAATGGAGAGAACCTCTGAGAACCCATAGCATGACCATTCCCAAGAAACATAGTCATCAGATTCTCCAAGGTCAATTTTAAGTCAGCTAGAGAGAAGGAGCAGGTCACCTACAAAGGAAAGCCCAGATCTTTCAGCTGGAAACTCTATAAGCCAGAAGAAACTTGAAGCCTATACTAAGCATTCTTAAAGAAAAGAAATTACAACCAAGAATTTCATATCCAGCTAAACTAAGTTTCATAAGTGAAGGAGAAATAAGATCCTTTTCAGACAAGTAAATGCTAAGGGAATTTATTACCACCAAACTTGCTTTATAAAAGGTACTTAAGGAGTGCTAAATATGGAAATAAAAGAGTTATTGGCCACCACAAAAAAACACTTAAGTGCATAAACCAGTGACACTATAAAACAACTATACAATCAAGCTAACAACATAAGGATAGGATCAAATCCACACATATCAATGTTAATGTTGAATGCAAACGGGCTATACGCCCCAATTAAAAGGCGCAGAGCGGCAAGCTGGATAAAAAACCAAGACTGAACTGTACACTGTCTTCAAGAGACCCATCTCACATACAATGACACCTGTAGGTGAAAAGTAAAGGGATGGAGAGAAATCTAAGCAAATGAAAAACAAAAAAGCAAGGGTTACTATTCTAATTCCAGACAAAATTGATTGAAAACCAACAATGACTTTTTAAAAGACAAAACAGGGCATTATCTGATGGACAAGGGTTCCATTCAGCAAGAAGACTTAACTATTCTAAGTATATATGCACCCAACACAGGAGCACCCAGATTCATAAAACAAGCTCTTAGAGACCTATGAAGAGACTTAGATAACCACACAATAATAGTGGGAGAACCCTTACTTACACCATAAATAAAAATCAACACAAGATGGATTAAGACTTAAATGTAAGATCTAAAACTATAAAAACCATGGAACATAATCTAGAAAATAGAATTCTGATCAAAGGACCTGGCAAAGATTTCAGGATAAAAATGCCAAAAGCAATTGCAACAGAAAGGACAATTGACAAACAGGACCTAATTTACCTAAACAGCTTCTGCACAGCAAAAGGAACTGTCAATAAACAGACAACCTACAGAATGGGAGAAAATATTTTGAAATTATACATCCAAGAAAGGTCTAATACCCAGAATCTGTAAGCAACTTAAAAAATTTGCAAGCAAAAGTCAAACAACCTCATTAAAAAGTGGGCAAAGTACATGAACAGACACTTTTCAAAGGAGGACATACACACAGCCAACTTGTATAGAAAAAAAATGCTCAACATCACTAATAATTAGAGAAATGCAAATCAAAACTATAATGAGATACTATCTCACACCATCAGAATGACTATCATTAAAAAGTCAGAAAATAAAAGATGCTGGTGAGATTGTCAGGAAAAGGAAACACTTAGTCACAGCTGGTGGAAATGTAAATTTGTTCATCCATTGTGGAAAACGGTATGGCAATTTCTCAAATAAGTTAAAACAGAATTACCACGTGACCCAGCAATCCCATTTTTGGGTATATACCCAAAGGAATATAAATAATTTTACCCTAAAGACACATGCAAGCATATGTTCATCACAGCACTATCCACAAAAGCAAATACATGGAATCAACCTAAATATCTATCAACAGTAGACTGCGTTAAAAAAGTGGTACATACACACTACAGAATACTATGCAGCCATAAAAAAAGAATAAGATCATGTCCTTTGCAGCAACAAGGATGGAGCTGGAGCCCATTATGCTAAGCAAACTCACACAGGAACAGAGAACCAAATACTACATGTTCTCACTTATAAGTGGGAGGTAAAGTTTGAGTACATATGAACACCAAGAAGGGAACAACAAACTGGAGCCTACTTGAGGGTGAGGATCAAAAACAAATCGGGTACTATGCTTATTACTTGCATGAGAAAATAATCTATACACCAAACCCCATGACATGCAACTTATCTATATAACAAATGTGCACAGGTGCCCCTGAACCTAAAATAATAGCTAAATAAATAAAAATTTAAAAATAATGTAAAGAAAATGATAAAAATAATAAAATGTGAATAAAATGATAAAACAAATGTAGATAAGATCCTCCTTGCCCCTGGGGTGAAGCAATCAGTGAAGGTGCCCAGGGTGTTCATTCTGTAGTATTTGACCTTACAACCTTTGTTTCGTATATGTTTGCCTATTATAGATTTACTGTACCTTTCAAAATGTTTGAAACCTAACATATTTGACATGAAGAAATCTCTTATCTCTAACAGGCTTTAAAAATATATTTAAAAAATGTGTTCCATATACACCATGAAATACTGTGCAGGTATAAAAAAAAGAATAAGATCATGTCCTTTGCAGCAACACGGATGGAACTGGAGACCTTACCCTAAGTGAACTAATGCAGGAACAGAAAATGAAATACTGGATGTTCTCAGAAGTGGGAGATAAACATTGAGTACACATGGACACGAAGAAGAGAACAATAGATACTAGGGCTTATTGAGTGTGGAGGGTGGGAGGGGGGTAAGGATCAAAAAACTACCTATTGGGTGCTATGCTTACTACCTGGGTGATGAAATAATTTGACATCAAGCTCCCGTGACATGAAATTTACCTATATATCAAACCTGCCCATGTACCCCTGAACCAAAACTAAAAATGTCTTGCAAATTATTTATAAAATACATCTATATAATAAATAAAAAGAAGCCAAATTAAATAGAGCAACCAAGAGTAGTGAATATCAGTTTTATGGCCAGCTACCTGGAACCTAGAATTGCTAAAAGTTAGATAGGAGATTGAAGGAATGAATAAGCAGAGCAGGAAGAACACCAATAAACACTCATACCTAGATTTTAGGTTCCCCTGCTATTCCAAGAGCATTTTGCCTATAAGCAGATACTGAGCTGATTCAGGCAACAACCCTAGAAATAAGGCATTTCTTTTAAGTTTTATAATTAATCAACCTACCAGTCTGTCATTCTGTATCAGAACAAATAAATACCAAGATCTGTGTGTGTCATGGGTCTGCTACTTACCTGTAACCTAAACTCTTTAACTTCCAATTTATTCATCTACAAAATGGGAGTCCTGATAATAGGTTAACTACTTTAAGTTTTATGAAAATTAAATGACATGATATCTGCAAAGACTTTATTTAGCTTTTTATTTAACAGTTAAGAAGCACTTAGTAAATATGAGCTAATACTTGCAGTCTACTATATGCTGAACCATGACCCAAGTTCTTAGTGCTGTGAGCAGGAGGAGGGCAGTAAATGCAAAATGAATTTATTAATTTATGAATCAATTAACTTTACTTTTTGACTAACTTCATACTCTATTCTGGTCTGAGTATACAAGGCTAGTAAGAATGAAACACTACTCCAGCCCCTAAATATCTTAATGAAGGTAGGTTTCCACTTTTATTCATTCCCCTTTGAACTATATCTTTCTGTAATCATAACAGTTGAGACTTTTAAAATAGCCACCTTCTCTGCTGCTAATATCTAATACCAGGTTATGAATTGTCTTGGTGTCTTTGCCACCAGGAACAGGAGCTTAATATTAGACTTTATTAGAATCAACTCCTCTAAGCTCTAGGACGTTTATAACCATGTGCCGTGGAATCAATTATTCAGCCTCCAAAGAACTGTGCTTGATATCATTGACCTGATACTTTATGGTTAGCAAGATTCGTGATAAGGGATCTTCCTGTCTTCAAACTGAGACCTTTCTTCTCAAGTAGATAGCTTCAAAGACTGCCCCTTCTCAAGGAACATCTTGGTTTAGATGCTTAATACAGTTATCCCTTATTTACTTTTTCTGAGTGTCATAATCATTGGCACCCTCTAACTTTAATTCCTTCAGATTCTTACTGGTAAGTATATAACATAATTACAAAACAAATCTTGAGTTCAAAATATGCCTTCAATAAGTACGGTTACAAAATTTGTCTCCTAAGAACTTTAAACAGGAACACCTCAAATCACAAATAAATTGTACTCGTTGCATTATAGAAACAACAGTTGTGTAATTCCAGGTGTTCATGGATTTTTTTTTCCTTGTTGAGGATGTCAGAATGAAGTTGCTGGCTCAGAGTCACAAGAAAGAATGCCGACCTCTTGAAGATTTTCCACTGAACCCAAAAATAACTATGAAGCCAGGCTCAAACTCACCCAATGTATCATTCTACAAATGTACTCAACTCATGGTTCTTACTCACAAAATCCTAGGCTAATTTTGTGTTTCTTGTAGTGTCTTTCTGTGCTTAGCTTTTTTAGCCCCTGCATTTAGTTAAAAACTCATCGTGCTTCTAGAACAGTCACGTTACTGATTCCAACCAGGAAAAGACAAAGTTGGTCCTGCATAATATTTACCTGAGAATAATGTAATATCCTTGTCTCTGAAACCTAAAACTGTTGGTGAATGGTGGCATATCAGATGAGTTAATTTGCAGTGGCTTGTGAATTATAATAGAAATACTGCCAATGATGCTCCCAAAAGATAAGGGACAGACAAGGGTTTCGAGGATGCAGAGTGTTCAAAGGAGGGAAAAACTTCTCATTTAATGAAATAAGAAATTTCACCTGTAATTTGTATTTTTA
The DNA here is from genome assembly GCF_028858775.2 of Pan troglodytes. Lineage (NCBI taxonomy): Eukaryota > Metazoa > Chordata > Mammalia > Primates > Hominidae > Pan > Pan troglodytes. Next base: position 159,968,809 of record NC_072402.2, on the reverse strand, counting down.
ATCAAAATATAAATATCATGTGAGAAAAAGGTGCTTTGGGGAAGTAAACAAGAGCATGCCAAGATGATGAGGATCCAAATTAAATATTAAGTGTGATGGTTTGATTTCAGTCCCTACTTCCCTCCCTCCCTTCCTCCCTTCCTCCATTCCTTCCTTCCTTCCTTCTGTGTTCTGGAGATGTGTGACATTTCAAGTGCTGTATAGAAAGATGGGGGAAAATAAAATCTTAAAAAAATTTTTCTGCCAGGTGTGGTGGCTCATGCCTGAAATCCCAGCACTTTGGGAGGCCAAGGTGGGCATATCACCTGAGGTCAAGGGTTCAAGTTCAGCCTGGCCAACATGGTGAAACCCCGTCTCTACTAAAAATACAAAAAAAATTGCCAAGTGTGGTGGCATGTGCCTGTAATCCCAGCTACTCAAGAGGCTGAGGGACAAGAATATCACTTGAAATCAGCAGGCGGAGGTTGCAGTGAGCCAAGATCGCGCCACTGCACTCTAGTCTGGGCAACAGAGTGAGACTCTGTCCCAAAAAAAAAAAAAAAAAAAAAAAAAAATTTACACTTGGGGGAAAATAACCCTGAGGATCTTAAGAAGTTATTTATGGTAAAATTATTATGTGCAATTTCTCATTATTGCCAATGTACCTGATGGTTATGTTTCTTTAGAAATACCAACTACATTTGGTACAGGGCAGGAAACCCCAAAGTAGGGCTTAGCCTTTGAGGGTTGTTGGCCTTGTCCAGGAATTTCAAATTCAAGGGTGAGCTGGTGGTAGGACAGAAGAAAACAGCTTTGTTGAAGCAGCAGTGTTACAGTGCCTGTAGTTTTACAGCTTCGTGACTGCTTCTGCAGAGCAGGGCTACTCCATGAGCAGTGTGCTGGGAGTAGCAGCTCAGGGCAGTTTTAGCCATATTTCTACCTACTTTTAATTACATGTAGATTAAAGGGCGGTTTATGTGGAAATTTTTAGGAGAAGGGTAGTAACATGTGGATCCTAGGGTCATCAACATGGGAAGGGGTGGTAACACCTAGGTGTTGCCATGGCAATGGTAAACTGACATGGCCCACTGGTGGGTGGGTTTTATGGGAAGTAACTTCTGCTCCACGCTCCATTCTTATTTTAGCTAGTCCTCAATTCGGTCCTATCCTAGCCCTGCCTCTGCAGTTGGGTCCCACCTCCTACCTGACATTTATCATTTCAGGAATTAAACTTTTCCCTCTTTCAACTCATACATTGTAAGCAATTTAATTTGTTTTCCTTAACAAATATGCCTGAGCTTCTAATTTGTATTTTTAGTATCTGGAGGCAAATCTACAAATATCTGAGATATATGTTTGCTGAGAATAATTATTAGTTTACTTTTTATTAGTAGGGAATGGATAAGAAATCAACAAGTATAGGAAAATTATCCCAAGTTGAAAATAAATAACATGTTGATTTTTGTGACTTCAATATTTTGCTAGATTATTTTTTAATAAGCACACCTGAGAGATATTTGATGGTCGCAGAAAATGTAACTTCTTTCACACTACATTTCTAAAATCCTTTCCAAAACATCACTTGCATGTTGCTTATTCTCTCATTAATGACTCTAATAAGGCTGGTTCAATATGTGCAAATCAATAAATGTAATCCAGCATATAAACAGAACAAAAGACAAAAACCACATGATTATCTCAATAGATGCAGAAAAGGCCTTTGACAAAATTCAACAACCCTTCATGCTAAAAACTCTCAATAAATTAGGTATTGATGGGACGTATCTCAAAATAATAAGAGCTATCTATGACAAACCCACAGCCAATATCATACTGAATGGGCAAAAACTGGAAGCATTCCCTTTGAAAACTGGCACAAGACAGGGATGCCCTCTCTCACCACTCCTATTCAACATAGTGTTGGAAGTTCTGGCCAGGGCAATCAGGCAGGAGAAGGAAATAAAGGGTATTCAATTAGGAAAAGAGGAAGTCAAATTGTCCCTGTTTGCAGACGACATGATTGTATATCTAGAAAACCCCATTGTCTCAGCCCAAAATCTCCTTAAGCTGATAAGCAACTTCGGCAAAGTCTCAGGATACAAAATCAATGTAAAAAATCACAAGCATTCTTATACACCAATAACAGACAAACAGAGAGCCAAATCATGAGTGAACTCCCATTCACAATTGCTTCAAAGAGAATAAAATACCTAGGAATCCAACTTACAAGGGACGTGAAGGACCTCTTCAAGGAGAACTACAAATCGCTGCTCAATGAAATAAAAGAGGATACAAACAAATGGAAGAACATTCCATGCTCATGGGTAGGAAGAATCAATATCGTGAAAATGGCCATACTGCCCAAGGTAATTTATAGATTCAATGCCATCCCCATCAAGCTACCAATGACTTTCTTCACAGAATTGGAAAAAACTACTTCAAAGTTCATATGGAACCAAAAAAGAACCCACATCGCCAAGTCAATCCTAAGCCAAAAGAACAAAGCTGGAGGCATCACACTACCTGACTTCAAACTATACTACAAGGCTACGGTAACCAAAACAGCATGGTACTGGTACCAAAACAGAGCTATAGATCAATGGAACAGAACAGAGCCCTCAGAAATAACGCCACATATCTACAATGTCTGATCTTTGACAAACCTGACAAAAACAAGCAATGGGGAAAGGATTCCCTATTTAATAAATGGTGCTGGGAAAACTGGCTAGCCATATGTAGAAAGCTGAAACTGGATCCCTTCCTTACACCTTATACAAAAATCAATTCAGGATGGATTAAAGACTTAAATGTTAGACCTAAAACCATAAAAACCCTAGAAGAAAACCTAGGCATTACCATTCAGGACATAGGCACGGGCAAGCACTTCACGTCTAAAACACCAAAAGCAATGGCAACAAAAGCCAAAATTGACAAATGGGATCTAATTAAACTAAAGAGCTTCTGCACAGCAAAAGAAACTACCATCAGAGTGAACAGGCAACCTACAAAATGGGAGAAAATTTTTGCAACCTACTCATCTGACAAAGGGCTAATATCCAGAATCTACAACGAACTCCAACAAATTTACAAGAAAAAAACAAAAAACCCCATCAAAAAGTGGGCGAAGGACATGAACAGACACTTCTCAAAAGAAGACCTTTATGCAGCCAAAACACACATGAAAAAATGCTCACCATCACTGGCCATCAGAGAAATGCAAATCAAAACCACAATGAGATACCATCTCACACCAGTTAGAATGGCGATCATTAAAAAGTCAGGAAACAACAGGTGCTGGAGAGGATGTGGAGAAATAGGAACACTTTTACACTGTTGGTGGGACTGTAAACTAGTTCAACCATTGCGGAAGTCAGTGTGGCGATTCCTCAGGGATCTAGAACTAGAAATACCATTTGACCCAGCCATCCCATTACTGGGTATATACCCAAAGGACTATAAATCATGCTGCTATAAAGACACATATACACGTATGTTTATTGCGGCACTATTCACAATAGCAAAGACTTGGAAGCAACCCAAATGTCCAACAATGATAGACTGGATTAAGAAAATGTGGCACATATACACCATGGAATACTATGCAGCCATAAAAAATGATGAGTTCATGTCCTTTGTAGGGACATGGATGAAATTGGAAATCATCATTCTCAGTAAACTATCACAAGGACAAAAAACCAAACACCGCATCTTCTCACTCATAGGTGGGAATTGAACAATGAGAACACATGGACACAGGAAGGGGAACATCACACTCCGGGGACTGTTGTGGGGTGGAGGGAGGGGGGAGGGATAGCATTAGGAGATATACCCAATGCTAGTGACGAGTTAGTGGGTGCAGCGCACCAGCATGTCACATGTATACATATGTAACTAACCTGCACATTGTGCACATGTACCCTAAAACTTAAAGTAGAATAAAAAAAAAAAAAAGAACCAATAAAAAAAAAACAAACAAACTTTGGCACATATTTATTTTCTATTTGCGTAACACTTATGTGTTTAACAATTTGAAAATTGTCCTTTCCTATCTTAAATATTTAAATGTTCCGGGTGAGTACACAAAGTTTTTAGAGAAAATAGCTGGTTCACATAAACAACAAAATCTGTATTTTCATAATTTCACATTCATTTGGAGAAACAGAGGAGTTAAGCTATGATTTTTTTAAGTGTTTTTGAATATTAATTTAGTATATTGGGATCTATTTTTTCAAATCTTTGGTCTTATTTAGGTAACAGAGATTAAAATTCTCCTGCTTCTAGATCACTTTGGATCACACAGCAGCATATAATGACACACACACATCTAACACCCGCTGGCATCTATCTGGTACATAGCAGATATATTGCAAATATTAGGTTTAAAAAGTATTAGATAGAGGTAAAAATAACTAAAGATTAAAACATTATTAAATAGTGGTAAAAATAATTAGGAATTTTTATTCCACCACCTTTTATAAGGAACTTGGTTGAGGAATGTTGGTTGAGAGAAGCAGTTCCTCCAGTTTCCTCCCATGGTAAAATCTGCCATGTATTGTTAATTACTCAATGCCTCCCTAATTTGAAGAACATGTAAGTCTCAGTCCTGAGGGACTGGCTGAGTTAAAGGTGTTGGGCAACCACAAATCAACACAGTGTTGGACTCCCTACAACCACAGGGGCCACCCTAAGTCAATTCTGAATTATGGGAAAATGAGTTCATTAATCATCATTACACTTTCTGTAGAAAGAATCTGTTGATAAGGCACATTCCTGCCTGAGCTAACTCAGTCGTCATTATAAATATAGGGTCCCTGACTGCAGCAACTATATCTTGGGACAGGGGAATCAACTAAAGAATCACAAAAGGCGAAGCCATGATAGCATAGCCAGGAAGAGGAAAATTATGAAATCAAGTGGCCAGTTAAGAGAGGAATATTGTCACTTACCTCCAGTCAATTTCACAGTTATTTGAGAAGTTGAGGGCTTTAACCTCTATCCCTTTCCTTACATGCATTTTAATGTTTTCTTTACTGCATTTAATTAGCAGTGTTTCAATGTCAAGTTACAGTAATTTACTTCAAAACACTTTGAAACAAAAAGGGAGTTTGTGTGCCCGTTTCACAGACTATCAAAGGAAAGCTCATCAAACACTTGAATTCATGAGTTTGAACAGTGTTAACTTGTCTCTTTCCATAGACAAGAGACTGTTTTCAGACACAAGAGACTCAGTCTCTCATCACTGAGAGACAGGAGGGCAGGAGAAGCTCAGACAGAAACATTTGCTTCTAAGGCTGCTTCAATTTAGGGTATGTTTTGCTGAGCCCCAACACTGTCACACATCAATACTAGAAAAGTAGTACTGTCCATGGCTCCCTGAGGAGAGAACAACTGGAAGATCTCTCTGCATTTGGGACTTTCTTGGATTCTGCCCTATGGCACTTTTCTCTTAGCTGATTTTAATCTATACCGTTTAGCTGTGATAACCCTTTAGTGTGAATGAACAGCTTTCAGTGAGTTCAGTAAGGCTTTCTTGCTAATTATTGAACTTATGAGTGGTTTGGGGGAACTCCAAACTTGCAAATAACGTCAGAAATGACAACGGTCTTGTAAACTGTGCTCCAACTTCTCAGGTTTTTACTTAGAAAATGGCACCACAGTAAATTACATTTTGTTTGCTCCAATTCTTCTCCTTCTCATCTCCTATCATTCCCCTTGCTCTAAACTTTACACATATACAAACCTATATATCATTCCCCTATATATCATACCCCTATATATCATTCCCCTTGCTCTAAACTTTACACATATACAAACCTATATATGTTTCTTATGAGTTAGCTTAATGCTAGTTTTTGTTATAAATAAATCCCAAAACTGAATAATGGTTCAAACACGGTAGGAGTTTGCTTCTTGTTTTTACAAATGTTCCAGATGAGATAATTGACATGAGTTGTTTCCGTCTTCAACTTGTGGTTTTCAAGAGCCATGTGCCCATTTATCCACTCAGGAGAAAGCACAAAGGACAGCACATGGGAAACGTTGAGTGGTGTGGGCCTGAAAGGGGCTTCATCTCTTCTGATTGCATTGCATTGCATTGCATTGAGTAGAACTTAGGTCTGTGCCTACACCTAACAGGAAGTGAGTCTGGGGCATTTGTGCCCAGGAAGAAAAGGAAGTGGATATGGGAAACAGCTAGCCACTGTCTGCCATACACATTCATATTTTGTCTTTTCTAATTCCCTCAGGTCCCTTAAGCTATCAGTAGCTAATATGATAAATGGATTAATGATTGTGTGTTAATGGGTGATTATGTCTTAATCCTATATTATACATTTGTAATTTCATAATGTCTTAACTCATTCAAGTGAATAGTTTTAGAAAAGCAGTTACTATCACGGGGAACTTTGGAGGCTTCAGCATCCAATTCTCCCACACTATTGACTGATGCCTCCAAGATCAGTGTTTGACCTCCCAAATTCTGTAATCACTCTGTATTCAAGTTGGGAACAACCCCTTCACTCTGCTCATAAGAATGAAGGCTTAAATATAAATAGACTAGTAATAACAAACTTATTGATTGCCTGCTATGGGAAAAACACTGTTTGAAATGTTTTGCACGTATTATTTTATTAATATTACAATACTTTTCAATAGGAAGAAAGTGCTGGTGCTGGAATGCCAATCTATGTAGTTTGGCTCAAGAACCTAACCACTATGCTGTCCTATTTCTAATTCTGTTAAGCGACCTATGGGAACTTGGCAACTCTAACTTATACCCAATTACAGAAGTTCTGTATTTTTGTTAAAAAAATGTGTTAGGTATTGTATCCAGCTGCCTCCTTAGCTTCCATTTTTCTGTTGCTGTTTTTCTTTCTCGCATATCCTACATCCTTTCAATTCCCCTGCCTCAAGTGCCACCTGCTCTCCTGCAAAAGAAATGTTGCATTTACCATTTATATTGCTGTGCTCAGCAGTGTTCTGGAAAATACATAAACATATAAATGACAGCTCCACTCTACACTTTATCTCTGGGTTTCACACATTTGTTTTCCTTTGCAAATATGAGGAAAATTTAGAATTTTAGTGAGAAAAATTATTGATGGAAAATATTGCTTCCATTTTTGGGCCTTTAGAAGAATCCTAAAGTACCTATTTTTCAAACAATAATGAGAGAATTCCAAATGCAAACTAAAGCAACCATGCAGGCCTCTAGAGAGAAAGGGGAATATTATTATGTATAGTCTATCATCATTATCATCACCAAATAGTCTTTGTTAAAGTCTTCAGGATCACAAGGCAGTGGAGTGGTTAAATTGGCATTTCTTTCTCTTCCCAAGAGCTTGTAGTTTAAATAGAAACAGAGCAGCAAAGACAAACACATACAAGGTCAGGCTGACACCAACACTAAACATTAACATACTAATTAAAATAGAATACATCTCATTACAGTTCAATAAGAATGGGAGGCAGGAAGATGTAATATGAAAAAGTGCTAAATTAGAGAGTCAAAAGACTTTGCAGCATGCTGGGTGGGTGTACTGCTTTGAGCAAGTCACTCCTAAGGTTAAAACACTTGGTAAGACTTGGAGGAGGTAGTTTGGAATAGTGAACCAAAGACAGAATCTGGAGTCAGGAAACCACTCAACTTCTGTAACCATGGTGAGGTAATATAAGATCTCTGGATCAATTATTCCTCCTTTGTAAAATAAAAGGCTTGAAAGTTCCTTCAAGAATCGAAATTCTAGTAATTCTGTAAAAATGTCTTTAAATGTGTACAGCATGTAGTTTAAAATGTCCTTACATATACATTTTATCCATTTTAATTTTAATCCTTCTAGATAGTATCTTCTGGTAATAATACATAGTCCTCTCTGTTTCTAAAAATAAAGAAACTGAGGTTTAGGAAAGGCAAGTGCTAGCTCATCCATTATTTGATTGGAAGACGGGGAACACCAGACAAAATTAAGAGCAGAGAGAAATATTAATGAATGGAATTACAAGAAGTTGACCTCAGGGAAATCGGAAGGTAAGCAGACTCCTCTTCCTATGTCTTTATTTCTCAGGCTATATGATCTTTTGGCTCATGCATTTTTAACAGATTTAACAAATATTTACTGAGAGCCTACTATATGTTGAGCACAGTTATGTGTCCTGGAGATCCCATACTGTACATGAGCAATAATGTTTCTCATTTCATGGAGATGCTATTCTAGGAGACAAGGAGAAACAGTAAAACAAGTGAACAAACAAGAAAATTTCTTAGCTGAAAGAGTGTCAATGAGATTATTAAATCAGGATTAGGTTATAATGGGTTACTAGATAATTCCCTCTATTTGAGAATCAGGAACCTCCTCTTTCAGAATTTGATATTTATGTTAAGAGTTAAATAGAGGAGAGAGAAGCTGAAGATACAGAAGAAATACAAGTGAGTCAGAAATACAATCCCTGAGATGAGGAGATAGAACTTCTAATCAATAATCTCCTGAATGCCTCTTAGTTTCTATCCCAGTGCACTAGGGCACCTGATTAGGTCATCTTTAAGGTCACTTAAAAAAAAAAGGGAAGGAAGGGAGGAAGGAATGAAGGAAGGAAGAAAGGAAGGAAGGAAGGAAGGAAAGAAGGAAAGAAAGAAAAAAGAAAGAAAGAAAGACGAGAGAAAGAGAGGATCTGGTTAGTCCATGTTAGCTCAAATATACCAGGGTTTTCACACTTCAACGCAAATGTGCAAAGGACAAAGAACATGTGGCTTCTTACTGTCCCTCTGTAACTCACTGGTACTGCATCTCAAGCACCCACCTCTTTGTGAGGGGCAGAGAACAACCAGAAGACAGCAATGTTCACATGACCAGTATCTTCTGTCTGGTAAAATATTTGGTACACAATATTTTAAAGAAAACAGGGCTGGGCGCGGTGGCTCAAGCCTGTAATCCCAGCACTTTGGGAGGCCGAGGTGGGTGGATCACGAGGTCAGGAGATCGAGACCATCCTGGCTAACATGGTGAAACCCTGTCTCTACTAAAAAAAAAAAAAAAAAAAAATACAAAAATTAGCCAGGTGTGGTGGCGGCTGCCTGTAATCCCAGCTACTCGGGAGGCTAAGGCAGGAGAATGGTGTGAACTGGGAGGCAGAGCTTGCAGTGAGCCGAGATGGTGCCACTAAACTCCAGCCTGTGCGACAGAGCGAGACTCCTTCTCAAAAAAAAAAAAAAAAGAAAACAAGGATCAGTCTTGGAACAAGGCCCAATTCAGGTAAGACACTGGCCAGAATAATTACAAAATACATTCATCATTAATTTGTAAATTTCCCTTTTCCTGACTCCCTGAACAAATAATATAACTAATATAAATATGGGCAAATAAAATGGATTTTTTTGTGATTTTGTTCAGCTCTTAAACATGTTGAAATGTTCTGAAGTTATGAATTTTCAGTTATTTCACTTGCTCCTCAATCCCATGAGGTCCTACCTGTGCTATTCAAAAGCCATCCCTCCATGGCAATCACTACCAATGCTTTTACATTCTCAGCTGACTGTGAAGATCAACATGGTCTTTTTAAGATAACTATGGCCTATAATCAGAAACACTGTCTCTAAGAAACAGTAGACCCAAGACTTCATTTGTCTTCTCTCATTCCAAAAACATCTGGTCTTCCAGGATGATGTAGTAATACCAGGACAGGTATTAATAATGACCAGTCCTCTCATAGCAAGATTTTGTGAGAAGAAGACTCAGATTCTCTTCCCTTCCTCCAGTTTTAACACCCAGAGCCTCCATGACCCAATCACCTCTTAAAGGTCCAATCTCTCTATGCTGCCACACTGGGGAGTAAATGTCAATGTGAGTTTTGGCAGGGGACAAAGAGTAAACCACAGCATTGGGTAATTTATAAAAAACAAAAATGTATTTCTTATAGTTCTAAATCTGGGAAGTCCAAGATCAAGGTATTGGCATTCGGTGTCTGGGGAAAACAGAAAGGGACCTTGCTAGTTTCCTCCAGCCCTTTTATAAGGTTACTAATCCTATTCATGACAGCAGAACTCTCGTGGCCTGATCACTTTCTTAAAGTCCCACCTCTTAATATTTTTGCATCGGGGATCAAGTTTCAGTATGAATTTTGAAGCAGACAAAAACGTTCAAACCATAGCAATAACGAAACCCATGATACCTAAAACCCAGTGTCTCCAGATGACACCTCTTGGGTTTCTCCTTTATGGTAGCCACTATTGGAGGCCTGCCTAATGTCCTAACTCCTCCTCTCTTTTCTCAAAACAACCTTAATATTTTGGAGAGCAGAGAGCACCTGGGGAAGGAGCAAACAAACAAACAAGCCCCTAAATTTTCCAGCTGTCTTGCAGTCTCTTTTGGGTTTAAATCAGCTCCTCTGACCCTGCTCATGCTGCATTTGAAATAATGGTTGCCTGGAATTGCTAAATTCTGCAGTGTGCCATATAGAGTCCCAAACTGGATGAAAGTAAATGCTTCCTAGACTTACTCATTTCTCTGTGCTTATCCAATACACATTCTCTTCACACACTAAAGCCTGTTGCCTAGAGATTAGAACCCATGAGTCTTTTTTCTTTCACTCTTGCCTAGCAATGTTTACTCTCCCTGTCATCCTACTGCCCAGAAGGGATGGGCTTCAAGAATTTCTCTCCTTCGTATTCTTCTCCTACCTTTCAATAGCAACACAATCCAGTAATCATAGACAAAAGAGTATCTTCATTCTACTAAGAAATAAACTCTTATTGGATATCTACTCATTCTTTGATATGCTCAAATGAACTAGAAAATTATCTTCTTACTCAGAATCCAAGCTTTTGGTTTTGCTGCAAAATCATATTTTAGTGTCAGAAGAAAAACATTAACTATTTCTCTTTTTACTATTGTGAATATTAATATGACAATTTAATTCCCAAACCTCAACTCAACCCTACTCTGGGCTCACCAGGGAGGATATCATGTCCGTGGAAAGAAATGTGAAAGCAAAATTCACAACGATGTATTTTAAAATATCACCCTGACTACATAGAAGATTCTTCCTGCTTCCATCAAGAATGTCCTGAGAGATCAGGTGCGGTGGCTCATGCTTATAATCTCAACACACTTTGGGAGAGCAAGGTGGGTAGATTACTTGAGGTCAGGGGTTCGAGACTAGTCTGGCCAACATGGTGAAACCACATCTCTATTAAAAATTAAAAAAAAAAAAATTAGCCAGGCGTGGTGGCAAGCCCCTGTAATCCCAGCTACTCTAGAGGCTGAGGCAGGAGAATTACTTGAACCCCGGTGGCGGAGATTGCAGTGAGCCGAGATCAGGTTGCTGCAGTCCAGCCTGGGCGACAGAGTGAGACTCTGTCCCAAAAAAAGAATGTCCTGAGAATAGGAGAATTTATTATGTAAAGTTACTCTTTCCAAGCAGTATATAGGCAGATCTTTAAAAAGGAGATACAGGTGGGGAGAATATGATGGGCATATGAAGTTTACTATGTATGTTTTTAATGTGACCTAAAGTAGACATGGGAGTAGAGAATCCATAAACCCAGAAGGGTTCACATTGTGTGCAAGATTTTTGTGGTTATGATTTGAATTCTCACCAGAGCATGTCAAACTATGAGAAGCCTGGAATTTTTTCATATATATACATGAATATACATCTATTTGAGAGTTGGTAATTAATCAAGGGGTCTCTAGGGCAAGGTCAGTGTAGAGGTTAGAGATTGTATTGGAAGGGGTCAGGATATCCCTGAGGAGGACTGAAGCAGAACAGCTGACATTCAGGCAGTTAAAAGACTTTGCTTACTTCACAATAGGAAACTGAGCCAACTCTGCACCAAACTCTGGAATTCTGTGCAGTAACCTTCCTTGTGGTTTGAGAATGTTATCAGCATCAAGATTCTTTCCCCAAAGAAATTGGAGCCAAGGGACAATCTGATAAGAAATGGAGAATGCAAGCCCCTTGGGTTGGCAGGAGCAGATAATTAGCATCTAATTTTCTACCAGAGCTAATTAAGCCCTCTCACTTGCTGCATTTCTCTTCAGCGCCCTTCTTTCTCAGAACTATGGTGCCTGTTGAGCCTGAAGCTTGAAGGTTGTGCTGTAGATGTTGCTTATCTTTATAGAGGAGTCCCTTTCCCCCTTGAAGTTAATGGAGTAAGTTAGGTTCCAATAGTACTAGGAATTTGTATGTGAGAGATTCCATTTCCAAGGGTGAAGCTTCTCTCCAAGATACAGCTATTTTAAGGAGTATGTGGCAAGAATACATATTAAAGGCAAATTTTATGCATAACTAAGGTTTATTGAATGCTTATTAAATATATGCTATTTCATGCATAAAATGGGAATAAAACTTAAAATGTATATGTAATAAACACTGTAGTAAGAGTTTCACAATCATTATTTTATTTAAACCTCATGACCATCCCATGATATAGGAATTTTCACTGCTTAACACTGTAGGAACAAGTTTGGTTAGGAATTTGCATCTTGAATTCAACCCCAAATCAGGGTGAGCTCAGAGGCAGTGCTGTATCCATTACACTATTTATTCTTGGAATAATTTTTATGTTAAACTCCCTTTCTCTGTGTTCTCTTTAATCTTAGATGGAGTGTCTGTTTCTCCCTTTCACTTTCCAGCTTATGATAAATAGGGGTACAGGAATTAGTAAATCTACTCTATCAAGCCCCATTGAAATATATGCATATATAGATTACATATATAATATATAATAGTTATATTTATGTATATATATATAATGATTACAATTTTAGGAGCAAGAAGTGAGAAAAATCACAGCTACAACAACAAACACTATTTTATTTCTTCAGTATGATCCAACTCATTCATTATCGTGATGCTAAGGCCTTCCCAGATATTTAATCATCAATGATTATATTAGATTCCTCAGAACTTAAGTATGATAAGGCAATTATGATTGTCAATCATAATTATTGGCAGATTTTTATAATTATCTCTTTAATATCCATATAATCTAATTATCATACTCCATTTCTAAACCATACCAGAAAATTAAAGTCTTACTGTATATGATTTGAACAATATGCTTAAAAGTCTTTCCTGTTTCTTCAACTAAAATAGCTATGTAGTACACGGAAACAAGTACATGTGTGGAGATATAGATAAGTAATGTGTGTGTGTGTGCGTTTGTGTGTATGTGTAATAATGATCAATTCCAGCTATAGAGTCCTTCATATCTGTCAGGCCTCTGAGCCCAAGCTAAGCCATCATATCCCCTGTGACCTGCAGGTACACATCCAGATGGCCGGTTCCTGCCTTAACTGATGACATTCCACCACAAAAGAAGTGAAAATGGCCTGTTCCTGCCTTAACTGATGAAATTGTCTTGTGAAATTCCTTCTCCTGGCTCATCCTGGATCAAAAGCTCCCCTACTGAGCACCTTGTGACCCCCCACTCCAGCCCACCAGAGAACAACCCCCTTTGACAGTAATTTTCCTTTATCCACCCAAATCCTATAAAATGGCCCCACCCTTATCTCCCTTCGCTCACTCTCTTTTCGGACTCAGCCCGCCTGCACCCAGGTGAAATAAACAGCCATGTTGCTCACACAAAGCCTGTTTGGTGGTCTCTTCACACAGACGCGCATGAAATTTGGTGCAGTGACTCGGATCGGGGGACCTCCCTTGGGAGATCAATCCCCTGTCCTCCTGCTCTTTGCTCGGTGAGAAAGATCCACCTACGACCTCAGGTCCTCAGACTGACCAGCCCAAGAAACATCTCACCAATTTCAAATCCGGTAAGCGGCCTCTTTTTACTCTGTTCTCCAACCTCCCTCACTATCCCTCAACCTCTTTCTCCTTTCAATCTTGGCACCACACTTCAATCTCTCCCTTCTTTTTATTTCAATTCCTTTCATTTTCTGGTAGAGACAAAGGAGACACGTTTCATCTGTAGACCCAAAACTCTGGTGCCGGTCACGGACTAGGGAAGGCAGCCTTCCCTTGGTGTTTAATCATTACAGGGACGCCTGATTCTTCACCCAGGTTTCAGAGGTGTCAGAGCACGCAGGGATGCCTGCCTTGGTCCTTCACCCTTAGTGGCAAGTCCTGCTTTTCTGGGGAAGGGGCAAGTACCCCAACCCCTTCTCTCCATGTCTCTACCCCTTCTCCACCTTTCTGGGGGGCAAGAAACCCTCAACCACTTCTCCCTCACCCTTAGTGGCAAGTCCCGCTTGTCTGGGGGAGGGGTAAGTACCCCAATCTCGTATCTCTGTGCCCCAATCCCTTATTTCTGCACCCCGACCTCTTATATCTCTGCGCCCTGATCCCTTATTTCCGTGCCCCAACCTCTTATATCACTGCGCCCCAATCCCTTATTTCCGTGCCCCAACCTCTATCTCTGCACCCCGATCCCTTATTTCTGTGCCCCAACCTTGTATCTCTGCACCCCAACCCCTTCTCTGCTTTTCTGGAGGGCAAGAACCCCTCACCCCTTCTCCGTGTCTCTACTCTTTTCTCTGGGCTTGTCTCCTTCACTATGGGCAAGCTTCCACCTTCCATTCCTCCTTCTCCCTTAGCCTGTGTTCTTAAGAACTTAAAACCTCTTCAACTCTCACCTGACCTAAAATCTAAGCATCTTATTTTCTTCTGCAATGCCACTTGACCCCAATACAAACTTGACAGTAGTTCCAAATAGCCGGAAAATGGCACTTTCAATTTTTCCATCCTACAAGATCTAAATAATTCTTGTCATAAAATGGGCAAATGGTCTGAGATGCCTGACGTCCAGGCATTCTTCTACACATCGGTCCCTCTCTAGTCTCTGTTCCCAATGCAACTCATCCCAAATCTTCCTTCTTTCTCTCCCGCCTGTCCCCTCAGTCCCAACCCCAAGCGTTGCTGAGTCTTTCTAATCTTCCTTTTCTACAGACCCATCTGACCTCTCCCCTCCTCCCCGGGCTGCTCCTTGCCAGGCTGAGCTAGGTCCCAATTCTTCCTCAGCCTCTGCTACTCCACCCTATAATCTTTTTATCGCCTCCCCTCCTCACACCTGGTCCGGCTTACAGTTTCGTTCCGTGACTAGCCCTCCCCCACCTGCCCAGCAATTTACTCTTAAAAAGGTGGCTGGAGCTAAAGGCATAGTCAAGGTTAACACTCCTTTTTCTTTATCCCAAATCAGATAGCCTTTAGGCTCTTTTTCATCAAATATAAAAATCCAGCCCAGTTCATGACTCATTTGGCAGCAACCCTGAGACACTTTACAGCCCTAGACCCTAAAAGGTCAAAAGGCCGTCTTATACTCAAAATACATTTTATTACCCAATCTGCTCCCTACATTAAATAAAACTCCAAAAATTAAATTCCAGCCCTCAAACCCCACAACAGGATTTAATTAACCTCACCTTCAAGGTGTACAATAATAGAAAAAAGTTGCAATTCCTTGCCTCCACTGTGAGACAAACCCCAGCCACATCTCCAGAACATAAGAACTTCCAAATGCCTGAACCGCAGGGGCCAGGCGTTCCTCCAGAACCTCCTCCCCCAGGAGCTTGCTACGAGTGCCAGAAATCTGACCACCAGGCCAAGGAATGCCTGCAGCCCAGGATTCCCCCATCTGTGTGGGACCCCACTGGAAATCGGACTGTTCAACTCACCTGGCAGCCACTCCCAGAGCCCCTGGAACTCTGGCCCAAGCCTCTCTCACTGACTCCTTCTCAGCTTACCGGCTGAAGACTGACGCTGCCCGATCGCCTCGGAAGCCCCGTAGACCATCACGAACGCCGAGCTTCAGGTAACTCTCACAGTGGAGGGTAAGTCCGTCCCCTTCTTAATCAATACGGAGGCTACCCACTCCACATTACCTTCTTTTCAAGGGCCTGTTTCCCTTGCCTCCATGACTGTTGTGGGTATTGACGGCCAGGCTTCTAAACCTCTTAAAATTCCCCAACTCTGTTGCCAACTTAGACAACACTCTTTTATGCACTCTTTTTTAGTTATCCCCACCTGCCCAGTTCCTTTATTAGGCCGAGACACTTTAACTAAATTATCTGCTTCCCTGACTATTCCTGGGCTACAGCTGCATCTCATTGCTGCCCTTCGTCCCAATCCAAAGCCTCCTTTGCGTCCTCCTCTTGTATCCCCCCACCTTAACCCACAAGTATAAGATACCTCTACTCCCTCCTTGGCGACCGATCATGCACCCCTTACCATCTCATTAAAACCTAATCACCCTTACCCCGCTCAATGCCAATATCCCATCCCACAGCATGCTTTGAATGGATTAAAGCTTGTTATCACTCGCCTGCTACAGCACGGCCTTTTAAAGCCTATAAACTCTCCTTACAATTCCCCCATTTTACCTGTCCTAAAACCAGACAAGCCTTACAAGTTAGTTCAGGATCTGAGCCTTATCAACCAAATTGTTTTGCCTATCCACCCCATGGTGCCAAACCCATATACTCTCCTATCCTCAATACCTCCCTCCACAATCCATTATTCTGTTCTGGATCTCAAACATGCTTTACTATTCCTTTGCACCCGTCATCCCAGCCTCTCTTCGCTTTCACTTGGACTGACCCTGACACCCATCAGGCTCAGCAAATTACCTGGGCTGTACTGCCCCAAAGCTCCACAGACAGTCCCCATTACTTCAGTCAAGCCCAAATTTCTTCCTTATCTGTTACCTATCTCAGCATAATTCTCATAAAAACACACATGCTCTCCCTGCTGATTGTGTCTGATTAATCTCCCAAACCTCAATCCCTTACAAACCAACAACTCCTTTCCTTCCTAGGCATGGTTAGTGTGGTCAGAATTCTTACACAAGAGCCAGGACCTCACCCTGTAGGCTTTCTGTTCAAACAACTTGACCTTACTGTTTTAGCCTAGCCATCATGTCTCTGTGCAGTGGCTGCTGCCACCCTAATACTTTTAGAGGCCCTCAAAATCACAAACTATGCTCAACTCACTCTCTACATTTCTCATAACTTCCAAAATCTATTTTCTTCCTCCCAGCTGACGCATATACTTTCTACTCCCCGGCTCCTTCAGCTGTACTCACTCTTTGTTAAGTCCCACAGTTACCATTGTTCCTGGCCCGGACTTCAATCCGGCCTCCCACATTATTCCTGATACCACACCTGACCCCCATGACTGTATCTCTCTGATCCACCTGACATTCACCCCATTTCCCCATATTTCCTTCTTTCCTGTTCCTCACCCTGATCACGTTTGATTTATTGATGGCAGTTCCACCAGGCCTAATCGCCACACACCAGCAAAGGCAGGCTATGCTATAGTACAAGCCACTAGCCCGCCTCTTAGAACCTCTCATTTTCTTTCCATCGTGGAAATCTATCCTCAAGGAAATAACTTCTCAGTGTTCCATCTGCTATTCTACTACTCCTCAGGGATTATTCAGGCCCCCTCCCTTCCCTACACATCAAGCTCCAGGATTTGCCCCCACCCAGGACTGGCAAATTAGCTTTACTCAACATGCCTCGAGTCAGATAACTAAAATACCTCTTAGTCTAGGTAGACACTTTCACTGGATAGGTACAGGCCTTTCCTACAGGGTCTGAGAAGACCACCGCAGTCATTTCTTC
This sequence comes from Pan troglodytes, assembly GCF_028858775.2. NCBI lineage: Eukaryota > Metazoa > Chordata > Mammalia > Primates > Hominidae > Pan > Pan troglodytes. The sequence continues at coordinate 159,951,254 of NC_072402.2, read as the reverse complement.
CCTTCTGTCAGACATAATTCCTCAGTTTAGCCTTCCCACCTCTATACAGTCTGATAACAGACCAGCCTTTATTAGTGAAATCAGCCAAGCACTTTTTCAGGCTCTTAGTATTCAGTGAAACCTTTATATCCCTTACGGTCCTCCATCTTCAGGAAAAGTAGAACAGACTAAAGGTCTTTTAAAAACACACCTCACCAAGCTCAGCCACCAACTTAAAAAGGACTGGACAATACTTTTACCACTTTCCCTTCTCAGAAGTCAGAGCTGTCCTCAGAATGCTACAGGGCACAGCCCACTTGAGCTCCTGTATAGATGCTCCTTTTTATTAGGCCCCAGTCTCATTCCAGACACCAGACCAACTTAGACTGTGCCCCCAAAAAACTTGTCATCCCTGCTATCTTCTGTCTAGTCATACTCCTATTCACCATTCTCAACTACTCATACATGCCCTGCTTTTGTTTACACTGCCGGTTTACACTGTTTCTCCAAGCCATCACAGCTGATATCTCCTGGTGCTATCCCCAAACTGCCACTCTTAACTCTTGAAGTAAATAAATAATCTTTGCTGACAGGACTATGCTGAATTTCCTTAGGAACTCTCTAATTAGATGTCCTGGGTCCTCCCAATTCTTAGACCTTTAGTACCTGTTTTTCTCCTTCTCTTATTCCATTTAGTTTTTCAATTCATACAAAACCGTATCCAGGCCATCACCAATAATTCTAAATGACAAATGTTTCTTCTAACAGTCCCACAATATCACCCCTTACCACAAAATCTTCCTTCAGCTTAATCTCTCCCACTCTAGGTTCCCACGCTGCCCCTAATCCCCCTCAAAGCAGCCCTGGGAAACATCGCCCATTATCTCTCCATACCACCCCCAAAAATTTTCACCATCTCAACACTTTACCACTATTTCATTTTATTTTTCTTATTAATATAAGAAGACAGGAATGTCAGGCCTCTGAGCCCAAGCTAAGCCATCATATCCCCTGTGACCTGCAGGTACACATCCAGATGGCCGGTTCCTGCCTTAACTGATGACATTCCACCACAAAAGAAGTGAAAATGGCCTGTTCCTGCCTTAACTGATGACACTGTCTTGTGAAATTCCTTCTCCTGGCTCATCCTGGCTCAAAAGCTCCCCTGCTGAGCACCTTGTGACCCCCCCCACTCCAGCCCGCCAGAGAACAACCCCCTTTGATAGTAATTTTCCTTTATCCACCCAAATCCTATAAAATGGCCCCACCCTTATCTCCCTTCGCTCACTCTCTTTTCGGACTCAGCCCGCCTGCACCCAGGTGAAATAAACAGCCATGTTGCTCACACAAAGCCTGTTTGGTGGTCTCTTCACATGGACGTGAGTGAAAATATCTCAGCATAAATTTCACTTCTACTACTCACTTGCTATGTAAACTTTAAAAAATTACTTACTCTCTAAGCCTCACTTTCCTAACGCTGTCAGAGTTGCCAGAAAAATCAAATAAAATAACTGCATGAAAAGCACTAATCATAATGCCCAAGTCATGATAAGCAAACCCTGAATAGTTGCTGTTATTAATTATGATTATGTCCCTGGATTCACAGTTTGCTCAACTTATCCATCTTATTCCCATTATAAGAAGCTAGAAAGAAGTACAAACAATTCTGAACTTTTTGTTTGTTTCATGGTTGGTCGTATTTCCCCTCATTTCCTTTATTCATCATTACTTTTGGTACTGAGGATTTAAAAAATTAAGTATGAGTGTATTCACCTTGTTATTTATTTTCTGTATTTTGACCTTTTGACATTTGGGGCCTTTCTATTCCAGCCCCTCCTGTGGTTTCTCTAGTTCCTAATTCCTAAAGATAGTAAACAACTCCACCAAGAGTGAGCTTTTCAAATGCAAACCAACCAATCCAGAGTTCACACTTCAACAAATTCCCTTACTGGGCCCTCACACTCTGGGCCACTATCCCACTCTCTGCTTGGCTAATCATTCCAGGGCCAGGTGCCAGACAATTAAGGATAGCTCCTCTGGGCCCCAGAGCCCATGGCAATTAAATCTACTTACCAGCCTTCCCAGGGTCCTTCTTCTGGGAATCACTGTTAAGGCTCTTGCCCACACTTTCCACCCTCATCCCCACCCTCTGATAGACCCCAGTGCTGCCATGTGTGACCACTCTCAGTGTGAGTCTATTTCTTGGGATCTGTGAATAAAACCTGTGAGCCTATTTCTTGGAATCTGTGAATAAAACCAACTACCATTTCAATGGCAATTGTCTCTTAATCTGTTGGCCTTGCCATACCTGACTAATAATAGAATCTATATTTTGAAACACAAGTAATTCCAGAATAAATATAACTATAGCTCTATAGCTATCTCCTCCATTTGACTGTAGAGTTCTTGAGAACAGATTTGTCTACACTAACCAATTGATTCTAAGTAAATATTTTTGAATGAATGAATTTATTGCATATCTAAAATGCACAGACATAACTTTATTTGGGAGAAATATCTGCAGTTTTAAAAGTTAATGAATATATACTCATGAATGTCTAATCAGACTGTTCATATATATTTAAACAATCAAGCAAATTCCTATTAGGGAACATACAATATGACTCTTCATTTTATTGTGAGAACTCCCATGTAGATGGGAAATTTCTCCTCTGCCCTCTTAGGGTCTCCAGCCGGGCCTACGACTTAAACTGAAATAATTCAGATGAATATGAGAAAAGTATGCAAGTTTTATTAGGATAGTGCATGTATATGGGAGTCACAAGAAAATGAAGACCCAGAGAAGTGACAAGAGCAGAAAGTTTATATACCTTTTAGAAAAATAATTGATAAATTTGTGAAGAAATGGCTTGAAGAAGGGGTTTGGGCTAGGGGCAAAAAAAAATGTAGGTGAGTCACTAAGAGATAGGTGCAGAAAACTAATGGAAAATATGGCTTTCTCACGAAATTTGTACAGATTCATTTCAGCATCCATTTTAATCTCTGATGATAAGGATGTTTCTCTCTCCTTGGTACTAGGAAGGCACTTTTCTCACGGGATGTGTTACAGCCTGTTTTTAAGTAGAAAGGGGAGGTCAAAAGGCCCTTCCTGCATCTGCTGTTTCTCATGTGCCTTCAGCTCAACATAATCAATATAGCAAAGTGGCATATTTTGGGATGGCATGTCCTAAACTTCTACACCAGCGGAGAAACTGTTTCCCAGAGGGCACAGTACTGGAACTCTGCAACACTGACAATGTAGGATAAAGAAAGGGCTCCAGGTTAGGTGTCCTGAAAGTTTTGATGGAGGACAGAAGACACATTATATTCTGTCAGCCCCCTAAGGCTGCTGGGAAGCTTTGTGAGTCTTGTTTCATACTAATGTGTGATTTTTAAAAAGTTTTTGGCTCAAACAATTTCCTTGTTATTAGAGAGCCTCTTTAACAAGATAGAAGTATTTCAAATGAGTGCTTGGCTCATGAGTACCAAGGAATTAGGTAGAGGATGGATGTTAGCTACCTTGTTGGAGTGTCAAGCAGTATGAAATAGCCTTCAGACCTACTTTTAGAGATTACTGAAACAGGGAACCCTTTGAAATACTAGAGAATAAATCCAATAGATCTTTCTGCTGTAACTAGCATCTGCTCTGGCAGGCTAAGAAATAATATAAAATAAACTTATTTTGCCCAGGTTAATTCTGTTTCTGCTCGGAAGTGCATTATTTACAACCTATACTCAATAAATGTATGTTTAGCACATTAATCAATGTTTAGATGTAATTCTTCTAGCAAAGTCACCTAGACAATACTTGATTCATTAAGCTTTTCTTCCTACGAAATCAAAATGCTTTTGAAGAAGCCAAATCTACATTAGACACATTATTTTTTTAAAAGCTCACATATACATTAGAATGTTTTCATAATACTATAAAGTTCAATTAAAACAAGACTCTAGTATAGGAAAAAAATGTGAAGGGCTTCAAAATGGACCAAAAAGATTACTGAGTGTTCTGTCTAGTACTGTCTCCAGGTTATCCTTGCTTTTCAGTGTTTTTGAACTATTTTATAACCTTATAAATTATAGAAAACTAATAATTATATAAAAAGTCAATTTTATAACAATGAAAATAGTGTACAATTGATTACTGCTCTGTGGAGACTGACCAGTTTTGCCAGTTTCGCATCTATTTAGCAAATTACTTCAGCATTCCTGAGGTAGCATTCCTACAGTCACCTTCCCTTTAGTCTTCCTTTGAGAATCTAAGGAAACATCTTACTGGTTTTCTTCTTGACTGAGTTGAATACAACTTTTGACATGTGGTCATTTTGTATCTATATGATTATACCCTCTTTTTAAAAAAAAATAAAAGTTTTTTTTAACACTATTACTATAATAAACAAAGCAACCCAAAATCTCTTGAGAAACTTAGATAAATTAGAGAGCCAAATCCTACAGTACTCTTGCTTATCTAAATGGCTAATTTGTTGGAGGCATGATCTCTCCAAGAACTAACTCAGGAGTGTTTTCTACTAGTAAATAATGAAGGTTTTCTTTTTTGTCTTTTTCTTTTAATTCTTCCAAGAGAAGTTAATTGTTTCCTCAATAGTTTGTTTCTAAATGACTCTGGAAATGAGTTCCTACAGCATCCCTCCCAGGCTGCTAGTAGCTTCTTTAGTGCTGCTTGAATCACTTCCTTCCAACCATTTGAACAATTTCTGCATTTACCTTGCAGTTATTTTAGAGAATCCAACTTAAAAAAATACACTGCACGACATTGTTGTGTGCAGTATGGCCTTTTCTACTTAAAAACAGGCCATAATATATCCCAAGAGAAAGGTTCCCTCCTAGTACCAAGGAGAGAGAAACCCATCTTTATCATCAGAGATGGGAATGGATGCTAAAATGAATCTGTACACATTTCCTGAGATAGCCATATTTTCCGTTAGTTTTCTGCATCCATCTCTTAGTGACTCACCCACATTTTTTTTGCCCCTAGCCCAAACCCCTTCTTCATGCCATTTCTTCACATATTTATCAATTATTTTTCTAAAAGGCATATAAGCTTTCTGCTGTGGTCACTTCTCTGGGTCTTCATTTTCTTGTGAGGACTCCCATGTATATGCACTATCCTAATAAAACTTGTATACTTTTCTCATGTTCATCCGAATTATTTCAGTTTAAGTCTTAGGCCCAGCTGGAGACCCTAAGAGGGCAGAGGAGAAACTTCCCATATACATGGGAGTTCTCACAAGAAAATGAAGAGTCATATTGTATGTCCCCTAGATTGTTCCCTAATAGGAATTTGCTTGGTTGTTTAAATATATCTAAAGCTTTACAGGTAAGACAAGAATTGCTAAATCAATTCCTTCAGTATGTTAGCTTTAGAGATGAAACATAGTTGTTTTTGTTTCTGCTTTTTATGGAGTTTTAAAATTGCTATTGTATTCCACTCAATTGTGCTTGTTCAGAGTGACTATGATGATCATTAATGCTTTATTAAGTGGTACATTATTTGTTCAATGAAATTCCAAATCTCTTCCAAACAACTTCAAATCAGAGGTGCCTGACTATCTGGAACACTAACAAATATCCCTGCCCTTGGCTAGTTAAATGTGTAATGAATGAGACTGCCATCTCTTGGCAGAATACACTACATTTTCCTAAAATAAGATGAGTTTTTGCCTTAAATAGGCTCAAATAATTGAAGATTTAAAACTGACAAGATTAAATGGGAGAAATAACAATGACTGCTGAAATGATACCCTAAAATAATGTGACTTATTTATTAGGTTGGTGTGAAAGTAACTGAGGCTTTTGCCACCACTTTAATGGCAAAACCGCAATTACTCTTGCACCAACCTAATATTATATTTTGGTTGAGAGGTAGTAGACTTTGGCATCAGATAACCTTATACACCCTCCACGTATCACCTCTCTTGGTATAGACAAGTTTCCTAACAACTTTAAACATCAGATTCTTTTTGTGTAAAATTAAGATTACAATATTAAATTAATGATGTTTTATGAGGTTTAATTTATAAGCCCCGAAACTACTTTTTTGATATATTAATTAAAAATTCAGAGTTTGAAGTCTCTTATTAGCTGTCTTATTTATTCCATTGATTTCCAGTACCCAGTTTAATGTCTTGTTCATAGTAGACAATGAATAGTATTTCTTGGCTGAATGATCTATTTTATTCCTGAAATTTTGTAAGAGGGCTAAGCACAATGTCATAATGACTGTGACATTGAAAGAGAGAGGAGTGCGAATAAGACAAAGTACATGTGAGAGAAGCAAACCAATAGGTGGAAATGGGGGGTTAATTTTCCTCAGTTACCATCACGGTAATTTTACGCATCAGGAGGAGTATTTTCAGAGAGCAGATATCAACAACGGTAAGAAGTAGGTGAAGGAGAAAGGAGGGAATGGAACACAAAGCATTTCTATTTTCTGGGTGAAATACTGAAATAGGCAGAAAACAAGTAATTAATAAATGCTTATAGACTGCAAGTGGAACAACCTTTGTGATGTCTAAATGAATTCATTGGGTAAATGAGCCATACTCATTAGAGCTGACAGAGTTAACAACTACATGAAAAGCCTTCTCCTGGGTTGGTCTCATAGTCATAAACTGACCAGAACACAGGTAGGATTTTAAATAAAGTGTTAACAAATTAAAAGACAAAAAATGAAAAGGACTTAGAACATGGGAATAAAAACTATGTGTTTTAAGAGAAAGTTGATTAAATGACAGATATTTAGCTTGAAAAAGAAAAGACCTGGGAAGATACAAGGTAGATATCTCTAAATGCCTGAAGTTCTTGATGAATAAAAATTGAATATACTTATTCAATGAAACTCTTGAGGGTTAATTGTGAATCATGGATTCAAATTACAAACAGGTGAATTTTTAAGAAAAAACATTATCTGACACTGTAATAAACCACCTCAGGGCTCAATGAGTTTCTTCTCATCAGAATGACTTAAAGCAGAGGCTGGACAATCATATTTTAGGGATATCAGAGAGCTGGAATGAATACATTTCAAATTCATTTCCAATTCCAAGTTTTCATGTTCTATTATTCCTTAGTTCCAGCCAGTGTTGTAATTTGGCAAATTTTCAGAGCTCCAGGATGGTTCTGCATGCATCAGAAAGCTCTGAGACACATTTATTAGGTCAGAATTTCCTCTACTTATTTCATGAAACAACAGAATTAAGTGGCCCCAAACTATATGGCTCCCACTTGCTTCGCTCTTTGTGGCAAAAATCAAATTGTCTATTAACAATGCTGCCTGGATCCTCACTAAGATCCTACTGTCATCGTTTCAAAATAGATAAAGTCTTACCTTAATATGAAAAACTAAGTTTTCCTTTCTCAGTCCACCCAGACCACAACCATTTTGTTTCTGTAGTTATTATTGGTTCTCCCAGAATCACTCAGCACATGGCTTAACTGCTTCTTGCCTGTTCCATATATATGATATTGTGTCCAGAGTTTCTTCCTTCCGGTGGGTTTGTGGTCGTGCTGACTTCAAGAATGAAGCCGGTGATCTTCACTGTGAGTGTTACAGCTCTTAAGGATGGTGTGTCCGGAGTTTCTTCTTTCCGGTGGTTTTGTGGTCTCTCTTACTTCAAGAAGGAAGTTGCAGAACTTCGCAGTGAGCGTCACAGCTCTTAAAGGTGTTGTGGACCCAAAGAGTGAGCAGCAGCAAGATTTATTGTGAAGAGCAAAAGAACAAAGCTTCCACAGCGTGGAAGGAGACCCGCAGGTTGCCCCTGCTGGCTGGGGTGTCCAGCTTTTATTCCCTTATTTGTCCCTGCACATATCCTGCTGATTGGTCCATTTTACAGAGTGCTGATTGGTCCATTTTACACAGCACTGATTCGTCCATTTTACAAACCTCTAACTAGCCACAGAGCGCTGATTGGTGCGTTTTACAATCCTAGCTACAGAGTGCTGACTGGTGCATTTTACAACCCTCTTGTAAGACAGAAAACTTCTCCAAGTCCCTGCTGGACCCAGGAAGTCCAGCTGGCTTCACCTCTCAATATTTTTCAATTTTTACATTTAAACACAGTCCAGGCTATATCATAAAAGTTTCTGAGGTCCAGTAACAATGAAACATTACCAGATATTAACTGCTGGTGAATAATATGAAACAAATTTGTGGCAGTTGATAATATTTGTAATGACAGGTGCAAGAGAGAACTCTGACCCTAGATATTTGAAGAAACTTAGGGTCAGACATTTCAATTTTCTAAACCTTAGCTTGTTTCTCTGTACTTCAGTATTGTCCAGGCTTTGCTTTTCATCGTGGGTAATTTTGATGTTTAAATGAGCCAGTATATTTGAAATCTTCCTTTAAAGTGTCAATTATTGCCAAAACATGAAGGATGTAGAAGATGATGATGATCTGGAATAGCAAGAAAGTTTACAAATGCATTTTGTAAAGTGTATATACAATTTAACTCAACAATATGTATATGTTTAATATTGTTGCTTCTTTTGAGTTGGGCTTGTTGACGGGTTTACATTAGGAGAATTACACGCCAATCCTAGGCCAACATCACAAATTCACTTTTCTTAGATTTCTCGCCTGTATCAAGGAGAAATTTGACGTTACCTTACGCAATTTTTATAAAAGTTAAGAAAGTCAATGTGAAAGCATATAAGAAGCACCCAGAAAATGATTGTAAAACTTGAATCTGAAGATTTAGCAGCAATAGATATTATTTGCAGCAGTAGTTGCGTTAAGTTCTTTAAAAACCCAAAGTTTTTTCACTTGATTGGAGGCAAGATATATTGATGCTACCTTAACTATTCTTCTCTGACATCACTAGGATCCTAAGGTTTCTGCTACTGATGTTTCATTTAGCTGGATAAATGACGAGATGACTTCTTAGAAGCACAATTAGCTTACTAGGTAGTTTATTGTGTCAGCAGCTTTCAGAAGACAAAGAAACTGTGTCTTACACATAGCCTCTTGTAGACACAATACTATAACTCGTAACGTAAATCACTCTGCTCCTTCTCTCCCACTTCTACCTTTCAATGCACATTGATTTCAGAGAAGTCTCTGTCAAGCATCAGGCTTCAGAAAGAAATGGTAAAAGGCCATGTTAACAATGAAAATATTGGCAGGATGTAAGACTACACCCTATTGTACAGGTAGAGAGGGTGGCTGACCTCTTGCTCCCTCTACTTTACTTCTGTAAAGACTACCACAGGTTGGCATGGGGAGAACTTTCAGTGCTAATAATAACTTAAGTATTATTCCCTGAAATGTGTAGGTCCCTTGGATTTCTTCTTTTTTATGGGGCAGGTCGCCTAGTTGGGTCTCCATTATATTTCCATTGCGTGTGTCTGGGCCCTAGTAGGAATGTAATTTTTATCGAATAAGTGAATGAATGAATGAATGAATGAATGAATGAAATGACAGTGTTTTGTTTCAAAACAGATACTGCAAGAAGAAGAAAACCTGTTCCAAATGGGCTCCAATAGCCACTGTCTACCATCAAATCAATGTTATTGAGTGGAGCTCTCTGACAAATTAAAGTACAAAGGAAAAGCATAGGACCTAAGCAAAATATGTATTACAGCCCACAAAAAGAGAAATATCCCAAATAATCATGTAAAACTTTGTACCTGAAAAATAGTTTGTGTAAGAACAAAAGGGGATGATACATGTCTGATTTATGAAATTAAAGTAAGCAGATGTGAAGTGCATGAAATCTATAACTGAAAAATACATTTGATGAATAACATAATTACTAAATTAAAAATCAAGAAGAGAAATCCAAGTAAATATAGAAGACAAAATTGATATATTCACTGAGATCTCAGAAGATAAAAATAAAGTGTTATAATACAGTAGTTGGAAGACATTAATAGATACTGGAATTCTAGTTTCTCTGTATGAAGATTTGATGGGGTTTGATGGGGGGCTGGGGGGAAGAAATAGTTACTGAAATCACAGAGCACACTTAAAATTTTCCTGATAGGAAGATTTAAATATGCAGATCAAAAAGGCTCACACAGGTAAAAAAATAATCAAAGCTAGGTATGTTGTTTTAATTTTATTTTAAATTCAAGAATAAGGAAAATTTAACAGGATTTTGAGAAATAAAAAAAGTTATCTATGTAGAAGAAAAAGCTCTCTTAGCCTTTTCATATACAGCATGAAACATCAGAAGGCAATGCAATGATATTGACAGTCTTGAGAAAAAAGAACTATAAATAACCCAAGAAGTCTATATTGATATAAATTGTCAACTATATGCAAATGTGCATGTGTGTGTGTTTTCAGAAATCCTGGGGGAAAACAAACCAGAAAAAAACAGTATCTTTAACAAATACTTTGTGATGGAAATGCACACACACATGCACACACACATGGAAACACACACACACAGAAATGTCTAAAAATGAATTTAAAAATTCAAGATTAGGAAAGCAATGGTATAAAACAATTGATAATCCTCAAGTAAGCCAATTAATCAAAATGCAATGATACACAACTAAATCTTGAGAAGTAACTGTTTAAAATTCAGGAGGTGAATGGAGAAGGAAGTCTCATTTCAACTTCAAGCTTAAACCATCTTCATCACCATTATCAGAAGCCCTGCAATGAGTGAGACAGACAGTACTCTTCCAGATTAATAAAGTAACTCTATTTTACATTTGGATTTTCATCCTTAATTATATGCTCACCTAACTTTACAATCCCACAGAGCAGGAGGATTGAGTGGTGGCTCCCTTAGCCAATTAAAATGGGACTGTTTTCTTGGAAACATAAATACACTGTCATTATTGAGTCAAACTCTTCTCTATTTCATTCCAGTGTTAATAGAAAAGCATCAATATTTTTTTCTAAAACAGAGTTTTAAACAATGTGTTTTCAAAATGTAGCCTTCTCAGCCTCCCTGAACCTAGGAGTCTTGCTGAGAGAAGGGCAATTTTGAAGGGTTGGAGACATTGAAAATACTACATTGGCCCTGCCCTCAGAAGAGCTGGTTCACTAGAGGTTATAAAACTTAGCCCATCAACTTTTCCAAATGTTTTGCATTCATGGCAACACCTTTCTAGGCTATAGATTGTGAGATTTGAATCTTCTTTGGTTGTGTTAAGAAATCTCTTATTGTTTTCAAACAGCTAAATAAATAGGGAGAGGTACACTAATTTCAGAATCCCAAGAAAGCAATTACTGCAAGGCTTCTGGCTTTTAACAGAATTGTTTTTTGTGTAGAAAAGAGAGTTGGAGGCAGGGGAGAGAGAGAGAGGTGCTGGGTAAAGAATGACAAGTCTTATTGGTAAAGGTGTGTATATATACATATATGTGTATATATTTTTAATTTACTATTAGACTATGCTTAGCAACAATCCAAAATAAATATTTTATTAAAATCTTTTTCCAAAGGTAACCTTATGTTTTATTTTTAAATTCATTTTAATATTTAATTTTTATGGGTATGTAAGTATATATATTTATGGGGTACAGTGGATATTTTGATACAGGCATTAATGTGTAACAATTATATTAGGGTAAATAGGGTATCCATCACCTCAAGCATTTACTCTTTCTGTTACATTCCAATTATATTGTTTGTTATTATATTTTTAAATGCACTATATATTAAATTTAAATGTATTTAAATTATTGTTGGCTACAATCACCCTATTGTGCTATCAAATACTAGATCTTATTCATTCTGTTTTTGTACCTATTAACCGTCCCCACTCTCCCACCCCATTACCCTTCCCAGCCTCTGGTAACCATCATTCTACTATCTCCATGAGTACAATCATTTTAACTTTTATCTCCCACAAATGAATGAGAACATGTGAAGTGTATCTTTCCATGTCTGGCTTATTTCACTTAACATAATGTCCTCCAGTTCAATCCATGTTGTTGCAAAGACAGGATCTCATTCTGTTTTATGGCTGAATACTACGACATTGTGTGTATATAAATGTGTTTTTTTCCATTAATCTATTGATGAAAATTTAAATTGCTTCCAAATCTTGGTAGTCGGGAATAGTGCTGCAATAAACATGGGAGTGCAGATATCTCTTTAATATTCTGATTTATTTGGGGCACATACATAGCAGTGGGATTGCTGGATCTATTGCTGTAATTCTACTTTTAGTTTCTTGAGGAACCTCCACATTGTTCTCCATAGTGGCTAGAATAATGTACATTTCCAACAAAAGTGTATGAGTGTTCCCTTTTCTCCACATCCCTGCCAGCACCTGTTATTGCCTGTCTTTTGGATAAAAGCCATTTTAACTGGGATGAAATGATATCTCTTTGTAGTTTTGATTTGCATTTCTCTGATGATCTATCATATTGAGCATCTTTTTATATATCTGTTCAATATTTGTATGTCTTCTTTTGAGAAATAGCTCCTCAGATCTTTTGCCCATTTCTAATCAGACTACTAGATTTTTTGGAGTTGTTTAAGCTCCTTATATATTCAAATTAGTAGTCCCTTGCTAGATATATAGTTTGCAAAATATTCTCCCATTCCATGAGCTATCTCTTCACTTTGTTGATTGTTACCCTGCAGTGCAGAAGCTTTTTAACTTGATGTGATCCCATTTGTCCATTTTTGCTTTGGTTGCTTGTGCTTATGAGGATTATTCAAGAACTCTTTTCCCAGATCAATGTCCTCGAGTGTTTCTCTAAAATTTTCTTTTATTAATTTCATAGTTTCAGGTCTTAAACCTAAGTCTTTAATCCATTTTGTGTCAACTTTTATGTATGGTGAGAGATATGGTCTAGTTTGATTCTTCTGCATATGAATATCTAGTTTTCCCAGCATCATTTATTAAAGAGACTGTCCTCTCCCAATGTATGTTCTTGACACCTTTGTGGAAAACAAGTTCACTGTAAATTTATGGATTTGCTTCTGGGTTCTCTATTCTGTTTCATTGGTTTATGTGTCTATTTTTATGCCAATGTCATGCTGATTTGGTTACTATAGCTCTGTAATGTAATTTGAAGTTAGGTAATGTGATTCCTCCAGTTTTATTCTTTTTGCTCAGGATGTGTTGGCTCTTCCAGGTCTTTCATGCTCTGTATACATTTTAAGATTTTTTGTTTTCATTTCTGTGAAGAATGTCATTGGGATTTTAAGTGGTATTGCATTGAATCTGTAGATTGCTTTGGGTAGTATGGACATCTTAACAACATTTATTCTTTGAATCCATGTACATGGAATACCTTTCCATTTATTGTGTGTCCTTTTCAATTTCTTGCACCAATGTTTTATAGTTTTCATTGTAGAGATTTTTCACTTTGATTAAGTTTATTCCTAGGTATTTTATTTTATTTGTAGCTATCATAAATACGATTGTTTTGTTGATTTCTTCTTTAGATTGTTCATTGTTGTCATATAGAAACGCTACTGATTTTTGCATGTTTATTTTAATATCCTGCCATTTTACTGAATTTGTTTATCAGTTCTATTAGTTTTTTGGCAGGGTTTTTAGGATTTTTCAAATATAAGATTATATCATCTGCAAACAAAGATAATTTGACTTTTTCTTTTCCAATTTGTATGCCCTTTGTTTATTTTTCTTGTCAGTTTGCTCTGTCTAGGACTTCCAGTACTATGTTGAGTAACAGTGGTAAAAGTAGGTATTCTTGACTTGTTCCAAATCTTAGAGAAAAAGCTTTATGTTTTTCTCCATTCACTACGACATTAGCTGTAGTTTTGTCCTATATCACTATTGTGTTGAGATATGTACCATCTACATCCAGTTTTTTTGAGGGTTTTTATCATGAAGAGATGTAGATTTTTATCAAATGATTTTTGTGCATCAATTTAAATGATCATATGGGTTTTTTCTTCATTCTGTTGATATGATGCATCACATTAATTAATTTGCATATTTTGAACTATCCTTGCATCCCTGGGATAAATCCACCTGATCATAATGAATGATCTTTGTAATGTGTTGTTGAACTCAGTTTGCTAGTATTTTGTTGAGAATTTTTGCTTCAATGTTCATCAGGGATATTGGCCTATAGTTTTCTATTTTTGGTGTGGCTTTTTCTGGTTTTGGTCTGTCTCCCTGCTGAGCTACCTGGAGCTGGGGGAGAAGTGACACAAGAACCCATATGGCCACTGAGCTGGGTCAGACTTGAAGTCAGCACAGCTCTGGGTCTTGCTGAAGGCCCATGGTGGCCACTGCCTGACTACTGCTGATGTTCACTCAAGGCCCAAAGGCTCTACATCCAGCAATTGGCAAATCCAGCCAGGCTTTGTCCTTCCCATCAGGGTAACAAGCTCCTCACTCTGTCCCCCTAGACCAGAGCATGTCCATAAATGTCTGACACTTGAATTCTTTCCACCATGCGTTTCTTTCTGCTGGGACAGGCAGCACTGAGTTCCAATTCAAAGCCCCAGTCACCACGCTCACACTCCCTGAAGCACACAGATTCTCTCTTTGCATCAGAGTGCTACTGCCATGGGATGAGGGAGGGGTGGTGTTGACAATGTAAGAATGTCTTTCCTACCCTCTTCAATTCCTCTTTTCCTGCTAGAATGTTAAAACCTTGTGCTATGATTACTTACTTCATTTTTAGTTAGTTCTTAAGAGTGTGCTTTCTTTGGTGGATAGTTATTAAATTTGGTGGATAGTTATTAAATTTGGTATTGGGTGAGAGTGGGGGGGACAATTGTTACAAGGTTCTATTTGGACATCTTGCTCTGCCTCCTCTTCCACAAACTTGTCTATGGTTTGTTTTTGTTGCTGTTCTTTAGTAGAAGCTTGAATTCATTTTTGATACTCACATTTAAGTCAAAGATCCACTTTTAAATTTATTTTTAAATTGACAACTAAAATCTATATGTATTTGTTGTGTGTAATGTTCTCTTTAAAAATATGTACACATTGTGGAAAGGCTAAATTAAGCTAGCTAACATATGTGTCACCTCACATACATATCAATTTTTTTGTAATGAGAAAACTTAAAATCTACTCTATTAGCTGTTTTCAAGTATACAATATATTGTCATTAACTATACTCACCATGTTGTACAATAGATCCTTTGAACTTATTCCTGCTGTCTAACTGAAATGTTGTACCTTTTGATCAACATCTCTTCAATCCCCAATTTAGTCCCTAGTAGGAACCAGTGTACTCTCTGGTTCTGAGTTTGACTTTATTTAGGTTCCACATATAAATGAGTTCATATGGTGTTTGTCTTTCTGTGTCTGGCTTATTTTACTCAACATAATGTCCCCCAGGTTCATCTATGTTATTCCAAATGATAAGATTTCCCAAAATTTTAAAGGCCAAATAATATTTTATTGTTTATATATACTTCATTTTCTTTATACATTGATCTATTATGGACACTTAGATTGATTTCATAGTTTGGCTATTGTAAATAATGCTGCAATGAACACGATAATATAGATATCTCTTTGACTTACTGATTTTATTTCCTTTGGATATGTACCCAGTAGTGGGATTGCTGTATTATATAGTAGTTCTATTTTAATTTTTGGAGAAACCTCCATACTGTTTTCCATAAAGCTGGGTTTCATTTAACACTATGGCAACCAAAATTTACTTAAGAGAATACACTTGTACGTGTGCACCCGCATGTGCGCGCGTGCACACACACACACACACAAACCTGAATGAAGAATAATTACACTGCATTTCATGTACTTAATCCTGTTAGTTTTAAATGTGGACTTTGAAAATTTGTTATAAGTCTTCTCATAAACTAGAAGGCTACAGCCATTCAATTCTGTCTGTTAGCATCTGCTAGATTTAGTATAGCCAAGAAATGCTGAGCTCCATGGCAAATGATATTGAAATTCCTCAACCTTTGAGACAACTGGCAGAAGAGCTCAACTTCTTTAATCTGGTGAGGGCTTATCACCATACTCTGAGAGAGGAGACCATTCTTCCTTCCATAAGCTCAAACTAGATCTGTCTTTTAAGGTCCATATCATGTGCATCTTCCTTATGAAGCTCTCTCCTACTCCTCCATCACACATGGATTTCTGCATTCTTTTATCACTTAGTTGCGGGTATTATTAGACTGATATACTTTAACAAGCAACTGAGCTCCCATTAACTCACAAGCGTTAGCCTAGTACCCTAGATTTGAATTTAATTTCTCCCATTTTTTATTTGTGATCTTGGGCAAACAACTAAGGATTTCTTTCTTTTCTTTTCCTTTTTTTTTTTCTTATTTCAGTGTTCTTTTTAGAAATATATATGTATTTATGTGTATAAATTGCATTGAGCCCAGTATCTGCTCAAGAGAGTGCAGGCTCCCATCTCCTTTTTCTATTCTTCTTTATCTTTCCTTTATCCTCAATAAAATGATAATAATTTATATATTTTAGTGCTGGGTGAATTGGGTTATTGATAGATATTTAAAATATATTTGCAGATTAAAATCTGAATGAATAAAAGATAAATGGCATTTTTAGAACAGTGAATCTTTCAAAAAAGGAACTAAGAAAGAATAATTGTACTATTTTCACAATAGTTTTTGTAAAATAGAAAAAAGAATAGAAAAATGAATGGTTTTTCTGAAGTAGTATTGTAACAATTGTGCCAAGAAGGAAATATAGAAAACTGTAGCTTCTTTTCTCACTCTGCCAAGCTAATGCCATGTATTAAATGCATGACTACAATCTAATTTAAACTTGTGGTCAAGGGAACTCAATAGAGCTAAGAGTACACTTTGCAATTTTAAAGAATTAAGGTACCTCTAGAGCTTTTTAGTACGATTTCTCCCTTTTATAAATTGCCATGTTTATATAAAATCTGAAATTGAGACTTCTCTTAGAACTAGAATCCTATCTCCCCCTATAGAGCACCTTGTTTTTGGTTTCTTTTGTTTGTTTGTTTGTTTTTGAGACAGAGTCTCTTTCTGTCATCCAGGCCGGAGTGCAGTGTCCCTATCACAGCTCACTGTAATCTCTGCCTTCTGGGTTCTAGCAATTCCCCCACCTCAGGCTCCCAAGTAGCTGGGATGACAGGTGCATACCACCACGCCCAGCTAATTTTGTGTGTGTGTGTGTGTTTAGAGACAGGGTTTTGCCTTGTTGACCAGGCTGGTTTCGAACTCCTGACCTCAGGTAATTCACCTGCCTCAGCCTCCCAAAGTTCTGGGGTTCCAGGCATAAGCTACCATGTCTGGCCAGAGTACCCTGCTTTTAGGGAACAAATAATTTGCTAAATGTTTCTAGTGAGAGGAGAGACCCTGAAGGAGTTTGCTCAAATAATGATGGATGGTTACTGAACTGCCTGTTTAAGGAGGTGACTGGTTAACTATAGGGCTTTAGCCTTGCTGAGCTGGGTATGCCATCAGCGACCAGAGCAGACTTGCTTGAAGCAAT
Organism: Pan troglodytes; assembly: GCF_028858775.2. NCBI lineage: Eukaryota > Metazoa > Chordata > Mammalia > Primates > Hominidae > Pan > Pan troglodytes. The sequence goes on along the minus strand of NC_072402.2, from coordinate 159,933,896 downwards.
AAAGGAAGTTTATTGGCTATATGGGAGAAGAGCCGGCATGGAAAGTAAACAATTGTGGCTGTGGACAAAAATATTATAGAGTGAACACACATATCAGATCTGTATTTTTAGTAAGTGGTCAGAAACATAACATATGAGTCTCTTAGGTAACCTCTATATTAACAAAGCTTGGTTTGGCCTCTGTCGGGCAATCAGTCATGAAGGGTTTTGATACTTATATCCAAAGTTGTCCCCTGATATAGGAGAATTATGACCGTTGCCGTCTCCTTTATGTCTCTGTTTTTCAGAGATATGACAAAATGCTACTACTTCAAGATCAGTGCAGGCAAAAGCAGAAGCTGGCAATGAGAGGATACCCAATGCTAACAACAATGTGTCCAGGTCCACAGAAAAAATATAACACAGAAAACTCTATATAGAGTATCTTCTAGTGATAATCCTCCTGATACTCTTAGCTGCTTTTCTGTCTTTTTTTCCTTGTAGGAGATATATCTTCCTTATATTATTACACTACAACTAAGGAAGCTATTGATGATTATTACAATTGTTGTTAGAAAACTATTACTTACCGTTTGCTGGATACTGTTCTAAATGTTCTCCATGTGTTCGGATGGTTAATCCCTACCATTCTTTATGCCATTCTGAGCATCCTTACATGGGGTTTGGTGTTACACTAGGACGTTTTCTTTACTCCTTCCCTTACCAGAAAATCTATGGAACAAAAACAAGAGTAACCCAGGAATACATTTCCCAAAGATAGAGTTATTCACTCAGGAGTAATAACCCACAGAAGGGTTCAGCAGAAACATCTGAGTGAGGCTTCGCATCTCAGGTCCTGCAGACTTAGCTGTTGAGATGGTAAGCAGACTTCCTTAATACTACTGAGGAAATTTATAACCAGAAACTTAGTGTTTCCAATGGAAATGTTAGACAACAGAAAATAAACTATAAAACCAAGCCTTTGTTTTATATTTATAGCTGTGGCATAACTATAATTCTACAAAGAGACAGCAAGTAAAATTATAAAAAACAAATGTAACACGAATGAGAACATTCTCGACTTCAAAATTTGGTCCATAATTTTTCCATGTTCAAGGCTTCTTAATTATTCCTTCTTTGAGTATTTTCTAAAACTTTTCAATAAACTCAAAACAAAATAGTTGAAAGTGTTCTAGGGGAAAGGGGTAGCCAAATAGAATCTGACACTGTTTGAATTTCCTGAAAGATGTAGTGGTTTTAAACAAAATGAAAAGAACATCTCTGCCCTAGGATAAGCTTTACTTAATTTGTCCTGGTAGAAAGAAGCAAGACATTGTAAAGATGTAAGAACACAGGATGAAAAGGATATATATAGAGAAGGAATAACTTAAAACTTGCTATGTAATAACAATAAATAACATTTGTTTTGTATTTATTACATGACAGGGACAATACACTGAATCAGCTTATGGTCTGAATGGAAACAAATTCCTCAGTGTAGGCCATAGGAAACATTGTTCATCTCCTATAAGTCAGAAGAGCCCTTCAAAGTTAATTCATGTGGTTAGTATTTTCCAGACTCAAAGGGAGAACATCTGACCTATTTTTGGAAATATATCACTGGTCATCTAATATAAAACTGGCAATATCCACCTTAAAATTCTACTAAAAACCAATGGATAAGAATCACATTTAGGAACTCATGATTATTCAATAGAAAATTGTCTCTGCCCCCAGTTCTAGTATTTTTGTTGGCATCGATTATCCTTCAATCATTGAGTGTCATCATTTAAAAGAGCCTGGTTTTCTTGCTCAAACATATTGTGAATATATAATATCTAGAGGTAATACTAACTTTACTAGGTCAGTTTTATAGAGCTATATGATATCTCCTGATGGTTAATTTTATTGCTTGGTGAGGTCTATGGTTTACTCTAACATGATAATCCTACAGAAAATGTTATTAAAATTGACCCAGCTCATCCAATGATATTCTTGGTGACGATAAATAGGTCAGCTAAGATGCCTGCAATACAGTTCAGGAGATTTAAGAAGGCATAATAGAATCACCCCACCACTACCATACACACATACACACACACATATAAGAAGCAGTCTTCAATAATTGCATTTTTTTCCTTAAGACTATTCTGTAAATAATTTCATACACAGTGCAGTTTTAAAGGATGGGAAATAATTAAGTACATTCATATGAATTGGTCCCCTTTTTGATTCATGAATTAAACTGTTAGATAGCTTTTGATGCCCTCCAGATCATCTTTTCTTATTAAATAGACTTCTCTCGGTCTCCAAAAGCCTGACCTTTATGGATCCCTTGCTTCTTTCACTGGGTTGACAACTGGAAAGAGAGAAAGAGAGAGAGGATGTTCAAGGTATTTATTCTCCCAGCTCTGGTTTCTCCTTGGCCTGGCTGCATTCCTCAACAAAAGGTCAAATCTCCTCTCCAGGTGGCAGTCTCCATATGACTGTCTTAAGGAATTTTTATAATTGCTGTGTCCACTCACCCCTTCAGGAGTGCAAACAGTCCTGGAGATCACCCTTCCACATCTTTGCAGAGTCCCTTTATTTAACTCCCTTGAGTTATCCTAATTGGAAAGTGCCATCTGTTTCCTGCTGACATCCTGACTAACATGCACATGATCAGATCTCAAAAATGAGTAGCACCATGTCACTCCTGATGATCGAATAGCTTGGTTTGAACAGTTCAGAAATTAATTGCAAGAGGCTCCTGCTATTGACAAGTCACAGCCAGTGCAGCAAAGCTCTTCTAGGGTGGATTGATCTTCCAGTTTGATACTATCACCATGTTTCCTTTATTCTTGTTTTCTAAAAGAAGCCAGTCAGCTTCCATTTGAGATAATCATTGCAGCTAAAAAGTAGAACAAACTGTGCTTCTTTTAGATATTCAATAATTAGAGATTGTGTGAGGCAAAGATGACCAGATAGGACAAGTGAAAAATTGAAGAAAAAGCTTCAGCAGCAGCTTCGGTCCATAGAAAAGTACTAAACAGCTGGTCAACCAATCTAACTAAAAATATCAGGATGTGTCCTACTTTAATTGATATTCTTCCTTTAAAACAAAAAGAATTGGGAAGCTCTACTTCATGCCTTCTTAGACCATCCACAGGCCTAAAACATGAACACTCACAATTTAACTTAGCTTCTTTCTTCAGGATTCAGTTTTTATGTCTCTATTTTTGAAAAACTAAGGCAGACTGTCACAATATTGGGACATGTGCTATTTTCTGTGTTCCTTTAATATCTCGCTTTTATTCCAATGTATCATGCATTTAAAATTCTCTAAATATTTCCAATGTAAACAAAAGTTAGAAAATTTTTGTAATTTTTTAGTGTTCTCTAAGACAGAGGATTTTATAATAATGCTACATTCGAATTTACATTTAGTTAGTATGAAGGCCTTTTATAGGTACCCCACAGAGAGAAAAAATACAGTTTTATCATTGAAGTAGAATAATTGTATCTGAAATGACAACATCTTAATAAATACTAGCTGATTGATTAAAATATAAATAAATATCATTATTAAACTAAACTTTACCAATCACATCTATAGGCCTCACTTTATACATATATTTGTTTCATTTGACTTATAGAACATTTCAAAATAAGCATTATTATTTCAGTTTTGCTGATTAGGAATTTAATATTAACAAGGTTAATAATTCTATTCAAGGCACAATATTGGCAGTCATAGTACCAAGGTTTGAAACTATTGTCTACCTAAGTTCAGAACCCGTGCTCTTCCTGTTATCCACACTGCCCCTAGAGCACTAGAAATGGGTCATAAACTGGAGAGGTCCTGGTATCTAACATAAACAATAGATGCAAGTAAATGTTTTCCAAAGGACAGATTTCTTACTACTTAATAATCTGGTGAATTAAGAGGTCAGGACTCAGAGGTATAGAAACAAGAATAATAATAAAAAACAGCTAACTGCCTCTCATCACCTTACCATTTCAATAATGTTAGGCTCTTTTTTGGAATTCAGCTTGGTCACAGGTACAAAAAAATTAATAGAACTAATGGCAATGATCAATTCTACCTATATTCTTTTAGTTAAGTATAGTGTAGAAGACTGAGGTCTAAAGAAAAAAAGTTGGATTAATCTTAATGTGTCTTCACTCACCTGAGCAGAAACATCTTTTTTCCATAATCCAGAGTATGGAAGAAGCCATCCATTTGGGTGATGTTCTAGTGCAATTGGAGTTATTTCGTAGGATGGGAAATGAGTGACAGCAAGAAAGGGTTTCTGCAAGGCCCTAAGCTGACACTATTCAGCTGGAAAATCTGCAGAAGAGGTTGTGTTAAACTTGTTTCTGAAAGCAGTTAAACAGGTTATAAGACAGAATACTGCAATCACCTTTGAAGTAAATGAGCCCAAACTTTCTAAATATCCATGATGTCTGAGTTGGTCCTAGATACAGCTGGTTAGAAAATGTCTTAGTAATCTTCAGTTGGTTGCCCAGAAGGAGTTAAGGAACTAGAAATTATTGCTGAAGTAGAACAGCATTTGTGTATCGGCTGAAAAAATATAGCACTAAGAAGAACCAGCAATAGAAGCTAAATTTATTTTAGAGGTATACCTTCTGGCTGAGACTAACTCTTGCAATAGACAGAGATCAAAAGACGATGCAATAAAAGATGTGGCAAAGAAATTGTAGACAGAAAAATTGGTTAAACAGTGTGGCTTATATAACTTGAAGATGATAGCAAATATAAATGCTGATTTTATTTTATTAGAAATCATCTTTTCAAGTGACAGATGCATGTCAATTTTATGCTAGGTAAACCTTTTTTGCCATTACATTTGTCTTTTGAAAAAGCTTTAAGGTCAGCAATTACTGGATTTGAAGATGCCCTTGTGTTTCTTGAAAATATAACACAGTGCATGATTTGCAGGGATTTTGTATTACTTATTTATTCAAGATAGTTAATTTAATAAATTTCCTGGAAACCATCACACTCTGTGAGCTCTGCAAGGTAAAGAATCATGTATCACTAGCCTCTCCTCAAAGCTTGACACAATGTTGAACATGTAGAAAGTTTGCTTAACTATAGAATACAGGATTAAAATGCCTAATATATCACAGAAACAGGGTGTGTTGATTATTTCTTTTTTGACTTTTAGCTAGTCCCAGGGCTAAAGTTCTTAAGGACCCATTCATCAGCAAAGTCAAAAGGCATGGAGAAAATACATTACTTCTCTTAACTACATTTGTTTCTGTACAACCTTCATTTTTTTTTTGTATGGGTCATCAATGCTGCAACTAGTCAACACTAGTTGACTTAAAATGCAGTGCTTACAATATTCTAGTCACTGTTTTGAGCGTTTATTTATATTATGAAATTTAATTCTCCTATAATCCTGTGGGTAAATATCATGTTTATCTGGTCTATATAGTGGAGTTAAGAAGTTAAGAAACTTGTTTAAGTGGTAGAGTCAGAATTTATACTGGATTCTTACTAGAGTTTAAGATCTTAAATATTACATAATACTACTTCTCAATGTTGTCAAATTTTATATTTTTCTTAAACTCACTATGCACATATTTTTTTCCAGAAAAACTTCATTCACTGTGCTTATATATATACTAGTTACACATTTTCTTATTACTTCTTAAAGTAAAATAGTTATTAAAGCACATTTTAATATATATACTAGTTACACATTTTCTTATTCTTAAAGTAAAATATTTATTAAAGCACATTTTAAAAATTCTGTCTAAAATTAAACTCACATAGAACTAATGAAACATGTACCATATTTTAGAGTCATTTGCTTGGTAGAAAACATGGATTTCTGAATCACAAGAACTTTTTATTCTAGACCAGGGATCACAAGCCCAGGGACATGCATCAGAGAGTGGGTTGCCCATTCCTTAAAAGGCCATTGGCAGACACCAAGCAATCCTCCATAGTTCTGCTTCCCACTGAACACAGGTGAGGCTGCAGATTATTTCTTAATTCATAATTCTGGGAAATTATCACACACACAACAAAATTCATATGAAAGGTGTAACAAAATTATCCGTATTTTAGACCCAGTTCTGTTATAAGTCATTATGTTACTTTAAGCTAGATTTTCAATTCTAATATGCGTCAATTTCTCCTGCTGTATAACTAGAGGTTTGGTTAGGTTTATGATCAATTCGAGTTGTAGAAATTTGTTCTGTGACATTTTAGTTAATGGTCAGTCAAGAGCGGCCATAAGAGTAAACAAAGAAGAGACTCAGAAAAATAAAGTTTACTATGTAACCACAGGTCCTAGAGAGACAGAGTCACTACACACCAAGAAAAAGCCATAAGAGGAACACCTATGGAGTTGGTTCAACTAAGCAAGTAGAGAGCCTAAAGAGATAGAGGACCTGTGGGCAGTTGCCATTATTAGGGGTCAGTGTGGAGGACATATGAAAAGGCATGAGACTTCATTGGGGTTTTTGAATATTACTAGATCATAACCAGGGAAGGGCAGGAAGGGAAACTTGTGGCAGGAACCATCATTATCACAGTGGGGAAGGGTGTTCCCAGCCTGTTTGTGTAGATGTTGAGGCTATAGAAAAGAAAAATGAATATGAACTTCAAAAAAATTTATAATATAAATCCATAATGTTATCACTTTATTTCTCTGCCCCTTCTGTGTACTTATTTCCAATTTTCACCACAAATTCTTTATTTTTATTTTTATTTTACTTTAAGTTCTGGGATACATGTGCAGAACATGCAGGTTTGTTACATAGGTATACCTGTGCCACGGTGGTTTGTTGCACCTATTAACACATCATCTAGGTTTTAAGCCCCGCATGCATTAGGTATTTGTCCTAATGCTCTCCCTCTCCTTTTCCCCCATCCCCAACAGGCCCCGGTGTGTGATATTCCCCTCCCTGTGTCCATGTATTCTTATTGTTCAGCTCCCACTTATGAGTAAGAACGTGGTTTCACCGCAAATTCTTAAAAGAAGTTGGATGTCATAAACAAACGGACCTAACAGACATAAATTGAACACCCCAACCAGTGACAGCAGAATACACATTTTTCTCGAGTGTACATGGAACATTCTTCAGGAGACATCACATATTATGTCATAAAATAAGTCCTGATAGATTTTAAAAGATTGAAAATTATACAAAGTATCTTTTCTGTTTGCAAAAGAATGAAACTAGAGATCAACAACAGAGAAAAAATTTTAAAATACAAAAATATGTGAAAATTAAAAAAACACACTTTTAAAGAACCATTGCGTCAAAGAAGAGATCACAAGGGAAATTAGAAGGTATCTTCAGACAAATGAAAACAAAAACATCATTTTCTAAAATTTATGAGATGCAGCAAATTTATAGCTATAAACTCTTACATTAAAAAAGGAAATATTTCATATCTACTTTAAGAAACTACAAAATGTTTACAGCTTAAGGAACTAGAAAAGAACAAACTGCACCCAGAGACAGTAGAAAGACAGAAATAAGGATGAGAGCAGAGATAAACAAAATAGAGAACAGACCAAACAGAGAAAATCGATGAAACCAAGAGTCAGTTCTTTGGGTGGCTAAACAAAATTGACAGACTTTTAGCTAGGTTAACTTAAAATTTTAAAAAGAGAGAGAGAGAAAAGATTAACATAACTAAAGTCTGAAAGAAAAAGGGGAGATAACTATAGATTTTACAGGCAAACTTGGATTTTACGACCCAACTTTGTCTATTTGCAATTGGTGGTGCTTCCTTTCTCAGCATTCTAGAAAGGAATGTCATCTGTTTAAAAAATTTCTGAGAAAGCAGTAACTTTCCCAAAATAGTTAACTATGAATGTCCTGAAGAATCACTTTATCTTGTTTATGTAAATATTATAAAAATTATCTGGGGTTTTAGGCTGAACACCTGTTCCATTCAAGAGAAAAAATAATCTGATATCTCCAGACATGTGTCAGTCATAGCCCTTGACACTGTTTCTCCTGTTTAGAAACTTTAAACAAACAAAACAAAACAAAGTCATAAGTATAATTCGATAGATCATACTATACGATGCATTCATGATGCATACAGTATGCATCATGATGATGCATACTGAGCTACCTATAGCTGAGTTAATGTGGTTGATGGAGTTTTGACTAACACGTTAGAAAGTTTTATTTATCATCCTGCTATAAACTGTGAAATAGTTTTCAGAATTTGGTGAATCCAGCTTTATGGTTTATAATTTATTACCATAACACTGGGGGGGGGGGGACACTACGTTAAGCCATTTGAGTCCCTAGAAAATGTCCCTTAAGCAAAACAAAACAAAAACAAAAACAAAACAAAACAAAACATAAAAAAGAACCCGATGATTTCAGTGACTGTAATTTGCATAGGCCAAAAATATGTCTGTTTAAAACCCAGAAACGAAGGAATTATTGAACACTTTCATGTCTACATTTTGTTACCTTTAAATTTTGACCATTTGTGCATTAAAATGTATCCTTAATCAGTGGTGTTCATATCTATAGAAGGAGACGAAAGGGGAAAATGTATTTGCACTTGCAGTTTGCAGCCCCACAGTTAAAATAAGCTATCGATTAGAATTACTTCTTTGACAGCTGAGAATAATTACAATTGCATGAGTTTTTATCTATGAAATATTTGCTAGTGAAACATTGTATAATATTTACAATGCATAAATTTTCTTACAGTTAATACTTGTTTTGGTTAACATTGCCTAATGCCAGCACCAGGGAAGAGCAATTAGCAAACTTCCTTTAGGGTTCAGTTTTCCTTTCTGGTGAAAAATAAGTTTTTAAATATATTACATCTATTTATTGATCAATTATGATGGTTTGTACCTGTAGTATTATTTTAGTAGTAAAGATCCAGATTCAGGCTGTGTTTCTCATGCTGATGCCTACAATGCAGGGTAGGGCTTGGCTTATATTCACTCTTCATACAGGGAGAAAATCAGATAGTGCTAGATTTGAATTCTCACTCAGGTACTTAATAACTGTACAATCTTGGTCCAGTCACTTAAACTGTCTGTCTTCATCCATAAGATGAGAATAATAAAGCCCACTTTATAAGATTGTTATAAAGACTAAATAACAGCATATATATAATGTTTATAGCATAGTGTCTGACACATTACTAGTGTTCACTAAAATATGACTGCTACTATCATTGTCATTTTTTTAACCACAGAGGCATAAATAACTTAATAGATAAAGTCACTAATAGTCACAATTTTGGATATCACCTACAGAATGAATATTATATCCCTCTATTGATGAATTCTATAAAGAACCTCACTGGAAAGAAAACATAATAGAAGATTTCTGAGCCTCAGATTCTTCAATACGCTGCTCTGATTTGAATAGCAGTAGGCATTGGTTCCTCACAGCATGTCACATTGTATCATTATATGCTCATGAAAAAAACGATATACTTCATAAAGTCCACTTTGAAGAAGGAAAAAATTAAGAAATCAAATGGCTCTTTGCTGTCCCTACAATTTTAATGTGACAAAAGAAAGATGCTACTGAGGAACATGACTAACTTCAAAAATACAAATTAGCGTACAACTAATCTTATTGCTTTAATTATTAATTCCTTTTGAAATGAATGCTTTTGTTACATATTTTTAAGTTTTATTACATGTTTTATGTTGGGTTACTTTATGTTGTATTTTTAGTTGGCATAATGAAACATCCTGTCATAATACAGCATAAGGAAAAGTGACATTTTTGTGGGTGTTTCAGAAGTAAATCATAAATGATTGAAGTGAACATCTTGGTAGTTCACTATATCAATCAATGGAGGTATCCAAAATTATCTTATATTTTCTTTATTTGAAAACATATGAATGTAAACAGTTTTGTCAAGAACTATTTATGAATGTCAATAAATACAAAAACTCTGTCCAAAGATCTTCATTCACCTTAAGACTTAAGAAATTATTTCAGATATTTTTGACTGAAAAAGAAATGAAAAATGAAAGTATGGATTTTGAGAAATTTTTTTGATATTTCTTTTTTTCTTTGGAAAAAAAATGTTATCATTAACAGCATGTTCTATCAACTCTTTCTAAAAGCTCCTTGGAAATATTGTAGCTTGGGAATTATAAATATGAGGCCTCACTACTCACATAAAGTAAAATTGTTTTTTATTAATACTAACAGAGTTTTATTTACTTGGAAAGACTTGTAGAAATTTTACAGAAGAGAAAATTAGAGAAAAATATGGGTAGCTAAGAAGTATATTTAAAAATGTATAATGAACTACTTAAAAATGAGACTTTATGTCAGAAAATACATGATTTTCTTTAGAATAAATTAGCTTTTCTTAGAGGTATGACTCGGAGGTGTAAAAAAAATAATAAAAATACGAACTTAATAGTAAATATCTACTTTTCACTGGGATGTACAAAGCTGTAAGAGACTATGGGCTCCACTTTAATATAAAGAGCAAGCTAAAGAAGCTACAAAGTCAACATTAAAACAAACAAAGAAAGCAAATAAAACAAAACATCAGAGAGCTGAAGATGAAAACAAAACAACATCAAAAGTGTATGAACTCCACTTCAGAAAGTGATGGACCCTTTCAAAGGCAGAAGAGCCTCCCAGCTGCTTTGATTTCTGGTGAAGAAAGAGGAGGATAAGACATCTTCCTTAGAAAGGCAGAAGGAGGAATCAGCTGAACATTTAATACAGTTTTAATGGACATTTGTGGGCTGGTTTGATAGATTAGAATACTGAGGAAACCCAGTCACAAATTCAGTTGCATTCTTCTACTAATATTTTTTCTACTAGTCTTTCCTTAATCAAGCTGAGATAGGACAGGAGAATTAAGGGGAATCCCATCCCTGAGGTGCTGTCCCCATTGCAAGGCAGTGGCTTACTTTAGCTAAGCAGGGCAGGAGAGCCAGAGAACAACTACCTGAGACACAATGTGTCATTGTCAAATGCAGGTAACCGCTGTCAGCGATGGTGAGGAGGACAGGAAAGCTGAGATAAATCCTCCTAAGCCACTCTTCACCGTCTCTGTGTGTATTGAGGAAACCCTCCAAAGGCCGCACCGGTGAGGTAGGAACTCTGAGAAAGAGAAATCCTTCTTGGGCACCCCTGGTGTTCACTGAAAGCATTGCAGCTCTGTTTCAAAGGGTCGAATGGAGACCAGTTGAGGGAGGGAGATTCCCAGAAACCTTCCCAAGGATTAACCTAGACATGAGAGAGGATTTCTCAGTGGCCCAAAGGCCTGGTGCCGAGCTTAAATTAGAAAGTGACTTCCCACGGCTTGAAAGCTGGCATCCGGAAAGGCACATGAAAATTATTGACATTTTGCTGATGTTCAAGTCCCAAGCTTGGATGAAGAAAATGTCGTTGTTCTTTTCACCAAATGGTGGAAGCCAATGGTGAACAAAAGGAATAAAGCTGCAACGAAGTCCAGACCCAGGTAAAATATGGCTATACTCAGCCTCAATAGTAGAGACCTTACAGAAATAAGGGTGTACCATTTTCTAGGCTAAATATTGTTTTGCAAATGTACTAGATACTTTTATATTCAATATCTGATGTACGGTAAAAATTACTAAACATGTAGAAACAAGAAACTGTGGTCCATAGTCAAGGCAGGAAACAGTCTGGGCGCTGTGTCTCACGCCTGTAATCCCAACACTTTGGGAGGCATTCCAACACGTTTGGGAGGCCGGGGCGGGTGGATCACCTGAAGTCAGGAGTTCGAGACCAGTCTGGCCAACATGGTGAAACTGTGTCTCTACTAAAAGCACAAAAAATTAGCTGGGCGTGGTGGCGTGTGCCTGTAGTCCCAGCTATTTTAGAGGCTGAGGCAGGAGAATTGCTTGAACTTGGGAGGCAGAGGTTGCAGTGAGTTGACATTGCAACATTGCACTCCAGCCTGTGCGACACAGTGAGACTCCATCACACACAAAAAAGAGAGGAAACAGAAAATTCAAACAGATACAGAGATAGCCTAGATTTGAAAAATGTATGCATGGATTTAGTTGAAAAAAAATGTGTAACATTTAATAATAAACTGGATATTTCATCACAGGGATAAAAACTATAAAAATAAACCAAATGAATTCAATTGACAGATTTAGCAGCATGCTAGCAACTAAAAAGGAAAGTGTCAGCGAACTTGAAGTCAATTCTATAGGAATTATCCAATTGAAACACAAAGTATAAAAAACTTTTAATAAAAAATAGTTAGAAAAACTGGTTATTTGAACGGAAAAAATAATCTCAACCCCTTTCTCTGTAAGTATACGAAGAAGATATAAAAGCTAAAGAAAAGTGATCCTCAAGTAAAATATGGAGAAGTTAAAGGATGCATAGAAAGATTCAGAAGCAGAAATTTCACTCACTATGTGTGCTGGCTCTATTCCATTTTTGTTCTGTCAGTAAAATTGATTATTGCACACTTTGAAAAAGTCCTTTATTCACTTGTATTGCGTTATTATATTAGTATAGTACTTTGTACTGAATGAGCCCTAAGAATGAGGATACTAGTTGTCCAACACTGTTGACAAAATTTTATATTGTAGTATTTCTTTTAGCTATTCCAGCATTTATGGAATTATATCTTTTTGTAGCTTTAATTTATATTTCCCTAATGACTAATAATTTGAGTACTTTTACATGCTTATTGATCATTAATTTATCTTTCTTTAGATGTAGCCAAGTCTTTTATCCATTTTTAATTGGGTTGCTTGCCTATAGAAGTTTGTTATATAAGTTTTCTGTGTATTATAAATTTGAGCTTTTGCCAAACGTATGTATTACAAATAGTTCTTTTCTCAGAATGTGGCTTGTCAACTTATTTTCTTACTAATGTCTTTGATGGGCAGATGTTTTTAATTTTGATGAATATGACTTATCATTTTTTCTTGTATAGTTAGTACATTTTGGTCAAATCTAAGAAATACATGTGTACTCCAAGATTATGAAGATATTTGCTCAAATTTTCATTTAAAGTCTTTACTCTGACATTTATATTTATGTCTACGATAAATATAAAGAAAGATAAATGATCAAAAAAGGTACTAAAAATCATTAGTCATTAGGAGAATAAAAATTAAAGCTAAAAAAGATATAATTCCACAAAAAATGCTGGAATAGCTAATAGAAATACTACAATATAAAATTTTGGCAAGAATGTTGGACAAATAGTATCTTTATTCTTACTCAGGGTTCATTCAGTACAAAGCACTATATTAATAAAGTAATACAATACAAATGAATAAGGGGTTTTTCTGGTGTACAATAAGCAATTTAAATGATAGAACAAAAATGAAATTCAGCCAGCACACACAGTGACTGAAATTTCTGCCTCTGAATCTTTCTATGCACCCTTTAAATTCTCCATATTTTACTTGAGGATGAGATTTTCTTTTGTTTTCTTTTTCTTTTTCTTTTTCTTTTTTTTTTTTTAGCTTTCATGTCTTCTTTGTACCTCTAAAAGTGTTATTTATTCTTGGCATTATTCTGAACAAGGAACAGATTCTGGCCTGTATCGTTCACTATGTCTTTGTTTAAGCTCATATCATCATTTAATTTTCCTGGTCTTCTCATGTCCAATTTGAAACACTCAGAATCTCTTCTCTGCTCAATTGTGACCACAGGGATAAAATATATATTAAACACAGCACCTAGCCTCATATCCTCATCTGGCAAATGGCAATTGCAAAGATGGGAGCATGAGCTACGCAAGAAACCCTAAATGTATTTATTACAAAATTTAACCTCATAAGGTTTCCATGTAGAATCAATGAGAAAATGCATATAAAATACAAAGTAGAGTACCTTGCACACAGTAAGAAAATAATAGATCTTTTACTATTATCAAAACAAATCTTATAATAACAAAAAATTATAATTACATGCATCTTATGAATATATTATTATAGATCTTTTATTATTATTATTTGAAAATGTACCAGGACACATAGCATGCTGTGAACACTTTAGTAAGTACTTAAGACTTGTTTTTTTTTTTTAGTAAAGGGATATGCAACGCAAAGGAAATTAAATTTACTAATCACTATGTCTTTATGTCAACTTGACATTTATATTTTTGTAACACCATTTAAACGGTGAAAAATTTCAAAGTAGAGTCATGTCATTTATTCTAAATATTCTTAGTCATGTCAAATATATTGTTTATATAATAGAGCAATTAATCTAGAATAAACTGAAAGTGCTTGAATCTCCAAAACTATATAGTTCTGGTCTGTGTTATCATCATGAGATTGATTTACATAAAATTTATTCCAGGATTTATAAAATAGCATTAATGAATAGCAAATTCATAGCTGTGCAGAAGATGGTTTCTAGCTGAGCTACAGAAAATATTTTGATTATTAGATAACAATTTTCTTGAGGGCTGGAAATACACTTGATCATAACTTTATCTCACTATTTATCAAAGTGCCTAGTATAGAGTAGGTATCACTAACTATATCATCGTCACATAATCTTCAGATAGTGCATTTTCTTTTGGTGTACTTCACCTGTTCTGTGTGTTCGGTATTTTAGTGATACCTCATAATATAGAAAATATGATTTTGAGAAACTTATGAGATGACTTAACCCCTATTTTCTTGTACATATACAAATAATTTAATGTATTTTATTCAATGTTAATCTACTAGTAAATGGAAAACCTGAGATTAGAAACAGATCTGACTGCATACTAAATTTGCATTCCAAAGTGATATATATATATATAGAAGCATGAACATCAATTAAAATAGTTCAGTTTTTTCTAAAAAGAAATGTCTCCATTTAAATTTAACTAACTTCCCAAGATACCCCATAAAGTTACATTAATTGTAAGGAAACAGGCTGAAATAGAAACTCTTAATTTGAAAACTCCCTTATTAATATTAAGTGTGCTCACGAAAGGACTCAGTCACAGCATGTAGCACTTTAGAATAGCCAGATTAAATTTACTGAGCTGTAGGTTTATTGCTTTGATAAGTACAGTGTATATTTACTATTTCTGTCATATATTTTCTGTAATTAGTGCAACTGTTATCTCATTTGACAAATAGCAGACAAAATGTTCTTCAAAAAAGGGTTTTCACCGAATCCCTTTTTTTTTCTCAGAAGCTTTCAGTAATACACTGTGCTTAAAAGCCTAGCTGCTTAGCAAATCAAATCATCTCATGTTTTATGCCCAGCATTCGATGTCTTTCTTCAGTTACCCTCTAATTCTCAACCTGTCTATTCTCACTTTGTAAAACCTCCTTTATCAAGTCAAACCTTCTCTACTTTTGACTATATTTTGTACATGTTTTATTCTTCCTCTACTCCATTTCATGCACACTATTTTGACGCTCAGATGAAAAGTTACCCAATTTGAGATGAATTTCCTTGTTATTATTTCCATAGCTTCGAATTTTCTTACCTTCTTCGAAAAATCCGTATTCTGATTGCCAATATGGCAAGAACTGAGCTCCTTCCTACTCTTGATCCACATATTTCTAGGGAATCTGGTGACATTGGATGAGGCAATCTAGAAGAAATCCTGGAAGAGGAAATATTTGGTCTGAGACCTGAATGACGAGAAGGACTAGTTCTATGGAAATCTGAGGAGAGCATTCCATGCAGAGAAAAGAGAAGGGCAAGAGTTGGGGGTAGAAACAGACTTTGCTTTTTTATCAGCTGAAAGAAGACATAGTAGCTAAAGTATAATGAACAATGGGGACAGGAGTAAGAGATGAGATTGAAGGAGTTTCCAGGATGAGATCCTAATAGGGCCTTATATGCATAGAAAGAGTTTGGATTTTATGTTAAATAAATAGCATAAAGCTATTGGAATATTTTAACAAGAAAGCTCATATGTTCTGACACATATTTTAAAAAATCATTTTGTCTATTAAGGGGAAAATGAACTAAGGGTGTTACAGAGTAAGTCTCCTCTGTGGCCATGGGAAAATCCGATATGGACTTCCTCAGCTGTCAAATGGGGATAATAGCTTCACAGAATGATGGCAAAGTATGCTTCCTCATGAGAAAAATTTAGACGCAGGTATGATGAAAATAAAGATATTAGAGAAGATCTTCAAAAAGGAACATAGTCTATTTGAGAAATCAGAAAAGTGGAGAATAACAGCAATAAGTTACGCAAGTAACTAAAGGAGAAAAAGAAAATGTAGTCTCCACCGAGCCACCTTCCTGACTCATTGGTTTTATTGTCCTTGTTTTTTTCATTTGCTTACTTCACTGGTTAGCTTAGGCCCTTTTCTACTCTCAATGTAACTTTCATTATTTATTAAATATGTTGGGAGACAAGTATAGTGAAAGTGGGGAGTCGAATACAAAAGAAGAGGGCTCAAAACAAGTGCAATGATGAAGAAAATACTTGTAGCAGCTGTTTCCAAGCTGCTTGAGACATTCATCTAGCTATTTCATGAAATCTGTCTACTTTTCCGTTTTCTGCTCACGTCCAGGAATAGTCAATGGAATGTGCAGGGCAAAGAACAAAGAATGATGCTGCTGAATTGTTCCACATATCCACAACCGTGTCTGTGAATTAACATTGAGATCTTAATCCAGGCTTTCTTTAACACTAGAAACAAGTGATGCACAAATTATTTTAATAATTGATACTAACTTTGCTTATTTTCTCTACTGTTGAAGTCACTATGTGTGACAGTGTTAGAGCATTCACATCAGAAAGAACAATAAACACATCCCTTATCTTAACACATCCCTTATATCTTAACACATCCCTTATCTAAACACATCCCTTATATCTTATCTCTGTGTCTGAGGAAGCAAAGGCTTTGTTTGTCTACTTAAGGGAGCATTCTTGTTTCTTCATGATCATTAATATGGGAAACTTGTGAACTTTTCTGTTTGTTATTTTGGCAAGTTATTTTCAATCCACCTTAACATGCAAAATGTGCAGTGTTGCATAATGCTAGTTTGGATGCAAAAATAAAGTCATTTCTTTGACTTCAGATAATTCATTGCTCATCCAAAAAACGTTCCATTTTGTATTATCATTTTATTGTGCAAACAATAGATAGATACAGTCTCTTTATAGGAATTTTAACTTGCTTATAAGGCTGCAGTCCACTTTCCTCATTGCCCAGAAATATTAGGCAACTCTCTTTTCATTGTGAGGTAACTATCCTTCAATTTGTGAAAACTTCCATCCATCTTTACTTATATTTACATTCATGCAGTATATTCATGGATACAAAAATAAAATCACAAAATATATAATATTTTTCATAAATGTTATCAATCCTACATGTTTTCCTGAACTTTTTAAATAATTTAACATGGTGTCTTGAAAATAATCCCGTATTTCTATAGATTATTTTTAGCCATTGTGTAGTATATTGTTAATTTTTTTTTGTAAATGAGAAGAACCTAAATGCTATGACTAGGAAAAAAAATTAATATTTTCTATCCATTTTTAAATCAATACTGAGGCATCTCTCTTCTTTTTATGTGGAATCTCTGGAAATAGCTCAAGTTTCTAGAAATAAAAAGAAAAAATCAAATGTAATGATTTACTTTCCAGTGATGTATGCCCAGTGATAATGGAATAATATTGGGCTCTAATTTAGTGTTTTAAAAATGTATCACCTAGTCATGAGAGTTACAAAAGAAATTCAGTGAATTTTGCAGAAACTTTGTCTCCTCATCTGTAGAATGAATGGTTGTGCTATAGGATCTGCTGCCTTTGATACAGGAGAGGGGGCAGGGAAGTGATGGGTAGAGAAAGGCAGGGTCCCTGGCGAGGGCTCCACCTTTGCACCTGTGCCCACGGACCTAGGTGAGGACAGGAACTCCTGTTTTCATGCCTAAATATTGCATTTTTCAAGGCCACCCTGGCCCTCCACGCCCTCCATCCGATGCCTATAAAAACCCTGAGACCCTAGGGGGCACACACACATGCCTCTGTACATTGAGAGAAACACACCAGCAGAAGAACACACAGGTAGCTGGACGTTGAGAGGAGCAGAGAAGCAGAAGAGCACACTGACAGGCACCAGCAGATGCCAGTAGGCTATCAAAATGAGACCACGTGGAATTCGGTGGGAGGCAGGGGTTGGAGGAGATTCTGGCCACCGGATGGCCTGATTCTGGGGAAGCCCACCTTCCCACTCCATCCGGCTTCTAGCTCCCCATTCTTCTATTGAGAGCTACTTCAACCATTCAATAAAACCTTACACTCATTCTCCAAGCCCACGTGCGATCCAATTTTGCTGGTGCACCAAGGCAAGAACACTGGAGTACAGAAAGCCCTCTGTCCTTGCAGTAAAGCAGATGATCTAATTGAGCCTATTAACACAAGCCACCTACAGATGGTAAAACTAAAAGAGTGCACTGTAACCCCTGCCCACTGGGGCTTCAGGAGCTGTAAATATTCACCTCTAGACACTGCTGTGGGGTCAGATCCCTACAACCTGCCCATCTGCATGCTCCCCTAGAGGTGTGAGCAGCAGGGCACAAAAGAAGCAAGCAACACTCTCATCACACGCCCTGTGAGGGAGATAAGAAAACTTTCCCATTTCACTTTCATGGCGGTATTGTGAAGATGACTTGGAGTAAGTAATAGATGTGAAATCATTTGGGTGCTTTGTAGGGATTTATTAAAATGGCTAGCAGACATACATTGTTTGCTTCTTATTCTCTATCAATTGATATTATGTTATTGCTACATAAAAAACAACCTCCAAACTCAGTGGCTTAAAATACATTTATTATTTCTCATACATTTGCAATTTGCTTGGGTTTAGGCAGAGCTAGGATGGACTCTGCTGAGGTGACTCTCTCCTATGTGTCTCTCAATCTCCTTAGACTATCAAGCTAGCTAATAGGTGTTCTTCTCATGTTGATGCAAAGGTGCAAAGGCAACAAGTGGAAACATGCAAGGCCTCTTAAGTTCTAGATTCAGCACCAGCACACTGTCACTTCTCATCTTCTATTAGCCAAATAAGTTACATTACCAAAATGACCTCAAGGGTCAGAGAAATGTTCATCACCCATTTAGGGAAAGAATTTGCAAAATCACATGGAAAGAGTGTACATACAGGGAAAGCTGAATAATAGGGGCTATAGGTGCAACCCACAACATCAAATTGGTTTTTCTTTCCAACTTAGTGATTCCAAATTCCAATCACATCTTAATACCCTTATGAGTGTCTCCATATCTCTATAGGTAGCTATGCCATTACATAATTAATAGTTTAACCTATTTTGAACAAAAGCTTCAAATCACTATTGCAAAAATAACCATAAAATAAATATATACTTATAAACATTTAAAATGTTATTACAAACAACACCTCTTATCATTTTGCATAGCAGCAGCAGTGTACTACACCGTGAGAAACCCCTAGTATATCAAAACATCATAAAAAGTGGTCAATCTTCATGTTAAGTGCTGTATTTGCTGCATTACTTTCATAACTAATTCTTGGCCACAATTCAACATCATCATGCTGGGCTACAGCTTAGATGATCTTGCTGTAGAAGAAATAATTAATTCAGTTATTATACTATCTGTATCAAATGCTAGATTGTCATTAATTCATTGTTGAATTATTTGAGGACTCCAGAACTTCTCTTCAAATAAATTGTATCTCTAGATGGAAAAAAAATATTCCTGTCAGCAAAGTTTCTTTGTGAAAAGACCAACAAATGAAGAATATGGTAAAAAAAAAAAAACTTGGTTTAAAATGTGTCTCCTTGAGTGACAGCAGGATAGGGGACTGTTTTCAGATAGCAAAATGATTACAATAGTCTCTCTCCCTCTCCCTCTTTCTCTGTCTCCCTCTCTCTTTTTCTCTCAAAACACGTTATAATTAAAAGGGCTGAAAATATTTTCCTTCTTATAAGAATAAGAAGATAAAACAAGGAACTTTTATAGTATCCTTTTCAACAGATTTCTCTACTACCTTTCTGTGCCCAAGAGGGCAACATCATGTTGAACAATATCCATGCAGATATTATCAAAGATACATCCCATGTGCTCTTCCACAGAGAGGCCACCAATGTGGTCTGTAGCCACAAGCCCTGAGCAGTCACAAGAAGGTGAGACTTGGGTTTGCTGTGTATATATTAGAGAAAAATATGTGAGCATCATGTTTAGGAATACTGGGGTCTTCCCATTCCTTCATATCAAGTGGTTAATCTTTCCTTTTTCATCCTTTTTTTTCCTGTGTTCCTATGCAGTCTACCACCAAGTCAACCTGTTCCCCACTCCCTGTCCCATTTTAAACTAGGAATTGTGTGGTTGCACAGGTTATCTGCTCTCTGTGCCTTGCAATGAAGTCATCAAGTCAGCAACCTCACAGAGACTCTCCATGTGGAGGGCCTTTCCTTCCATGAGGCTCCAAGCCAATGGGGAGCTGGCATTTCCAAGTTCATGTTTGTTCCAGGTAGATTAATACCAGAGACTTTGACAATTCTTAAGCTGCATCTCTGCTGTTTCTATGCTACCCCACCATCCCGTTGCTTACTACAGCAATATTTCCCAAACATATACCACCCACTGCAACCCAACATCTACCCAGTTCTGTGTCTTCTGGACACTGGTTAATTTTTCAAAAATGCAGCAGTCTCTGCAAGCTGAGTTATCCCGTGGAAAGTATGGAAAGCTGGCATTGGTCAGAGCTTAATTTTCATGTCTCTGTATGTGAAATGATTTCATATGCTTTGCCTGGAGCATGGCCTGAAATCTATTTGAACATATTTTAGGAAAAAATAGCTGTGCTTCTGCTGAAAACTGTATTTTGTCTATAGCGCACCTTTCAGAGTTTTCAGAATTTGATTCTATGGCATCTATTTTAAAACACTGTAAAAGTTGTAGATAATTGACAGCAATGCAAAGTAATTACTGTCAATAAATACTGAC
Organism: Pan troglodytes; assembly: GCF_028858775.2. Lineage (NCBI taxonomy): Eukaryota > Metazoa > Chordata > Mammalia > Primates > Hominidae > Pan > Pan troglodytes. The sequence goes on along the minus strand of NC_072402.2, from coordinate 159,913,015 downwards.
AGAAAAAATTATCCTTGAACTCAAAAGACCTTTTTTCTATTGTACATAGGTAGGACCACAGAAGAAAAGGTTGAAGAACCAAAGATTAACCAGTTGGTATGAAGAAATGGGAAGTTCCCAGCATCCCTAATCATGATGCTAGCACCTTTTCCCCTGATACATACACAGCAAACCCAGGTCTCATCTTCTAATAATTTCTCAGGGCTTATGGCTTTAGAGCACATTGGTGGCCTTTCTTTGGAAGAACACATGAGATTTATCTTTGATAGTATCTGATAATATCTGCATGGATATTACTCAACCTGGCGTTGCCCTCTTGGGCAAGGTGAAGTTGGTGTTTCCTCCAGCTGTGCTTGATGACAACATGTAATTCTCCTTTTAAATTCTACTCGTATCTCACTATGAGTATGTTGAAAGCTTTAACATAGATATTATACCTATATTAGAATCATACTTTTACCCTCCCTTTTTTGATAATTGCTTGTAACAATGTGAAGATATTTCTTGCACAGGCTGCTAAATAGTGTATCCTTCTTAACCTCCAAGCTTTTCTGACATTTTCCTCAGCCCTCCCTTTTCCTAGGCTTCCTATTTGATATGGTTAGGCTTTGTGTCCCCACCCAAATCTCATATTGAATTGTAAACCCCAGGTGTTGAGGGAGGAACCTGGTGGTAGGTGATTGAATCATAGGGGCGGTTTTCCCCATGCTGTTCTGGTGATAGTGAGTGAGTTCTCATGAGATCTAATGGTTTTATAAGTATCTGGCATTTCACTTGCTTGCTCTTCTCTCTCTTATCCCCATGTGAAATAGGTCCTTTTCCCCTTTACCTTCTGCTATGATTTTATGTTCCTGAGGCCACCCTAGCCATGTGGGACTGTGAGTCAATTAAATCCCTTTCCTTTATAAGTTACCCAGTATCCGGTATTTCTTTATAGTAGTGTGAGAACGAACTAATGCGCTATTGTTTGGTGGGGAGAGCAGATACACAAACAATAATTTGACTTACTATATTCAGCACCCAGGATCCCAAATGTCCTGCTGTCAACAGCTAAAAATCTCCAAACACAAGCTCTTAGCACCCTCTCTGGGGATAAGATAGGGAAGGCAAGTAAGAGAGTGGCATATCTCCTTTCAGGTAGAGCAGTACAAAATTCCTGCTCATGTGCACACACAGCAATTCCCTGCCCAGGAATACTCTGTAGCTTAGGTATAAGAAGAGAAAGAGATGGACTTCTTTGCATCTTCATTAAGACTAAGCTAAGAGGTTGGGGTGGCAGTGCTCACTTCCCAACTCTTTTTTGTTTTGTTTTGTTTCGTTTTTTGTTTTTGTTTTGAGACAGATTCTCCCTCTGTCACCAGGCTGGAGTGCAGTGGCATGACCTTGGCTCACTGCAACCTCTGCCTCCTGGATTCAAGCGATTCTCCTGCCTCAGCTTCCTAAGTAGCTGGGACTACAGGTGTGCACCACTGCGCCCAGCTAATTTTTGGGTGAAAACCCAACAGAGTTTCACCATGTTGGCCAGGATGGTCTCCATCTCTTGACCCCGCGATCCGCCCACCTTGGCCTCCCAAAATGCTGGGATTACAGGCATAAGCCTCTGAGCCCATCCCCCAACTCTTTACTGGGGAAAAAACGAAGGGTCATAGTGCAAATTGCAGCTATTTCCAGCAAAAGAATCAGAGATAGAGATTTCCCCCATCTTCAGAGCTCAGGGCTTAGCCACCCTCAGACTTCCAATTTTCCCATGTGTGATAGAGGAAGCTACTAGTCTCTTATCTCCCTGTAAAGACTGTCAGAGAATGGCATCTCCTCTTAGGGCAGTTTATTCATATCTACCCCACAGTAGCAGAGTTCACAGACTTCAGGACAGTGGGGGCAGGCATAAATGCTTGAGCCAGAACCTGAAATTGGGCCTGCAGTACACTTTTTAAAAGTAGATTTCAAAAGACCCTGAAGGATTTTATAGTATTTTTTCTACATATTTTTTCCTTATGACAATATTATGAAAATACTATGTGTTTTAAAAACAGGATATCTGGCCAGGTGTAGTGGCTCACATTTCAGTAATCCCAGCACTTTGGGAGGTTGAGGCAGGAGGATTGCTTGAGCCCAGGAGTTCAAAAGTAGACCGGGAAACACAGAGAGACCCTGATCCCACAAGAAAAAAAATAATAAAAGCCAGGCGAGGTAGCGTGTGCCTGTAGTCCCAACTGCTTGTGTGGCTGAGGCAGGAGCATCACCTGAACCCAGGAGGTAAAGGCTACAGTAAGCCGAGATTGCACCACTGCATTTCAGCCTGGGAAACAAAGTGAGACTGTCTCATAAATAAATAAATAAATAAATAAATAAATAAAATGGCAATAGGATATCTGAGGAGGTGCAAATAAAATAAGCCAAGGATGGTAGTGGTGTCAACACCACTGCCATCCTCCATCCATGAACAAAGTCTTCTTTAGAAGCTGAAGCAGTCACTCAATAAGAGCTGAGTTTAACTCCTTGGTTCCTTTTAGCCCAAATACTCTAATTTAGTTTCTGAAATACACTAAAGTTTGGCGGAAGGCATGGCAGAGAAGGATGACATCACACTCGTATTAGAAGAAACAAATATATTTCGAAAAGAAAAACGAGCTTTTTAAAAGTCATGTAAGAATGATTCTAATAGAGGTATAATATCCATGTTAAAACTTTCAACATACTCATAGTGAGGTATGAGTGGAATTTAAAAGGAGAATTACATGTTGTCACCAAACACATGTGAAAACACAGTAAAAACAGACACCACTATTTACAGAATTTCCCAATGTAACATCTTTTATTTTTATGACTGAATTTTTTTTTTTTTGAAATATATTTTCACTTTTAAAAGAGATGGAGGAGGACTTTCAGGCAGGTTAGAAGTGACAAAGAGCAAAAGGCACAGCCAGGGCAATGGCACACGCCATCCGATCAACCTGGCATCCTGGACACTGCATGGTCCTGCCTGGGACACAGGCTAACTGGGAGGCATGGAATGAGGATGCCTAGGACACAATTGTTTTTGTTTGCTTGTTTGTTTTTAACAGACTTTATTTTCTATAGTATTTTTACATTTATAGAAAAATTGTAAAGATAGTAGAAGACATTACATAGTTCCTATATACCCTGAACACAGTTTCCCCTCTTATTAGAAGCTTACAAGGCTGGGAGCGGTGGCTCACTCCTGTAATCCCAGCACTTTGGAAGGCCGTGGCGGGCGGATCATGAGGTCAGGAGACCCTGACCATCCTGCCTAACACGGTGAAATCCCGTCTCTACTAAAAATAAAAAAAAAATTAGCCGGGCATGGTGGCGGGCGCCTCTAGTCCCAGCTACTGAGGAGGATGAGGCAGGAGAATGGTGTGAACCCAGGAGGCAGAGGTTGCAGTGAGCCGAGATCGCAACACTGCACTCCAGCCTCGGTGACAGAGCGAGACTCCGTCTCCAAAAAAAAAAAAAAAAAAAAAAAAAGAAGCAAAGAAGCTTACATTAGAATAGTATATTTGACAATTAAAGAACTAACATTTTAAAATTATTCTATATAATTAATTTAAATACGCAATTAGTTTTTACCTATTGTCCTCGTTTTATTCCGGGATCTCACCCAGTGTACCCCATTACAGTTGTCAAAATGTCTTCATAGGCTCCTTTGGATGTGACAGTTTGACTTTCCTAGTTTTTGATGATCTTGACAGTTTTGGGGAGTATTGGTCAAGTATTTATATTGGTCTGTATTTATATTAAGCTAAATATGAGTTCACACACAGTCTTCAACTCCAGTCTATTATCACATGAATTATTCTGGTATCCTGCCGTTGTTTGTAAAATCCCATTCCAATGATGAGAAAACTGACTCCATCATTTACCATTTGTTTTCTTAATTGTTCAAGTCCAGTATAGAGTCACACATTGCATAACAATGTTTCAGCCAACAATACGCTGTATATACAATGTAGATCCCGTAAGATTAGAATACCATATTTTTATTGCACCTTTTCTATGTTTAGATGTGTTTAAATACACAAGTACTTACCATTATGTTACAGTTGTCCACAGAATTCAATACAGTAACATGCTATCCAGGTTTGTAGCCTAGGGGCAATAGGCTATAACATATAGCCTAGGTGCGTGTAGGCTATACTATCTAGGCTGGCGTAAGCACTCTATGTTGTTTACATAATGATGAAATTGACTAATGAAGCAGTTCTCAACATGTGTCTCTGTTGTTAAGCAACAAATGACTATATATATGAAACATCAGAATTTTTAACTTGTATCTCCATGGGAAATAACTTTATCAACCAAAGTATAGTGCTATGTACAGTTTCTTTCGCTTCGGTTTTAAGGGGTCCATAGGTTTCCAGTTACTTAGGTCAGCACCTTTTTATCATTCTTTCAATGAGGTTGTTTTAGATATTTGTAATAGAGTTAGCCTTTTTTGTCACATACTATGTCTCCTGCTGGAATACCCCAATCTCCTAAATGGTAGATATTTTAATTTACATACTTTAAGACTCTCTCTTTGCACTGTACATTTCTGATTTTGGGCAATTATATAGTGTCATGTATTAATAATTACAATATCATATAAAATAGTTTCAATACCTTAAAAACTCCCCCATGTTTACCTATTCATCCCTTTCTTCTTCCATCCCCCAATTTTCCAGAAACCACTTCAATAATTTTGCCTTTTCCAAAATGTTATTGAAGAGAAATCACAGTGTAGAGCCATTTCACACTAACTCCTTTTACTTAGCAATATGCATATAAAATTTTTTTGTATGGCAAAAGTATTTTTAAAATTTTCAAATTTTAAATTCCAACTGCTAATTGCTGGTATGTAGGAAATTGGTTAACTTTTTTATATTAAACTGGTATCTGAATCTTTCTATATTTGCTTAGTTCAGGAGATTTTTGGTTGACTTTTTCTGATTTTCTAAATACATTAACAATCATGTTATCTGTGAAAAAAGACAATTTTACTCCTTTCTTTTTAACATATATATGTTTATTTCCTTTTCTTTGTTATATTGCATTAGCTAGTCCTTCTAATAAGATGTTGTGTCTGAGTGATTAAACTGGGCGTATCTTTTTACTGATATAATTTCTCACCATTAAATACGATATTTGCTGTAGGGTTTCTGTGCATGTTCTTTAAGTTTAGAAAGTCTTCTGTATTTCTAGTCTGCTGAAAGTTTTTATTATGACTAGGTGTTGGATTTTGTAAAATGCTCTTTCTGTATCTAATAATATGATCATATGGTTTATCTTCTTTAGCTTGTTGATGTGATGGTTACATTAGATTTTCAAATACTGAATTAGCTTTGCATATCTGAAATAAATCCCATTTGCTCATGGTGTATAATTTTCTTTGCCAACTCTTTTCCTGTAGAGCAAATACACATTTTGATTGCTTCAAACAAGTCTGCTCTGCCCCCTCATGGCACACCCTGCTCAGCAAAGCTGAAGCCCTGTAGTTAAACAGTCACCCCCTTAAACAGACAGTTCAGTGACAATCCATTATTAGTTGAGCAAAACCCTTCAGGGCCTTTCCTCTCACTACAAGCTTTTTAGCAAATTCTTTGTCCCCTAAAAGCAGATTGCTCTATGAAAGAGATACGAGAAGGGGATTCTGGTGCCAAGAGGAAAAGAGTCTATATTTCAGATTTTACATAAATGTGACAATGTATTCAAAGAAACAGTAATATTTGAATAGTCTAGAAGTACTTTAATTCTTTAAAACTCCAAAGTGTATTTTTAGCTAAATTGATTTCCCTTGACCACAGGTTTAAATTAGGCTGTTGCGGTGTGCTTAGTATATGGACTTAGCTTGGCAGAATGAGAAAAAAAAGTAAGCCAAAGTTTTAAAAATATACCTTTTTGACACAACTGTTATAATACTAATTCAAGATAACCATTCATTTTTCTGTATTTTTCCACATTAATAGAAACTATGGTGAAAATAGAACAGTTAATTTTTTCTATTTCGTGTTTTTTAAGTCAACGGTTCTAGAGAAAACACCATTTCTCATTTTCATTCAGCTTTTAATCTGAAAATATATCGTGTTTGTCAATAACTCAATGCACCTGTTATTGAAATAGATGAACTAGCATCTTCTTCAATTGAGGGCAAAGAAAAAAACAAATGGGAACTAGCATTTTTTGAACAGGAACTGGGCTTAATGCGATATATAAATATAAATGCATGTGTTTTAAAACAGAACAGTGAGATAAGAAATAATAGAAAAGGCAATGAAGGATCATTTAGATTAAGTAGTTTTCCCAAAGCCATGAAACTGGAGAGTGGTAGAGATTCAAGTTCAAATCAAGGTACAGATAACCCTCATAAATTAGTATAGCTGAAACCACATGTCTCCAGCGCTACTTTTTGGAAGTAATTTCATAATATCCAGAATTTTTTTCTGATCTACATGATTCCCCTCATTAAATTCAGGTCTTCAGAACATGCTTGAATCCTGCAGGTTTAGCCTTTATTTCTCTGCTTTGCACAAGGAAGAAGGCAGCCCAGTAATTACAGGCATGTTTAGTTAGCTATGTGATCTGTAAAGTACCTCTTTGAGTTGACTGTCTTCCCTGCATGAAGTCCATGCCTTAGACCCAGTGCACGCTGTGGGGTCAGGTCCATGACTGACATTGGTCTTGACTTTCAATATCTTCAGTATCCCCAGATTGGTTTGGTTGGAATAGGCCTGAACTCTGCTCAGATAGTGACATTGATGTATTTTGTTTCAGGGGAGCTTACTGACTTTTTCATTTTTTTCCTGGGGCTAATTCACCCTAGTTAATGATGTGTTCTTTATCTGACTTTACTTTTCTGAGGAGCCCAATCCTTTTAGGAAAGGAACTGAGGACATTTTGCTCAACAGAATGAATATCTGTTTGACTTCCTGTCCCTGGCCAAGTTGCTTGTCTTTCCTGTGGTGTGTAAAGTTCCCCAAACTTGGATCCCTTTCTATAATATATCCTTCCCGAATAGATTGTCTCTCAAGGCCTTTTTCTTTTTGGAGGGTCTAAATTAATGCACTGTCTTTTTTTTTTGGACATGAAAGCAAAAGGATGCTTGTTCTCGCTGACCCAGTGTGCACCCCCCTGTCCTCCAGCTCTCTAGTTCAGTCTCGTTGTGCCTGGTTTTGTCTTTGATGTGGGGCATGAGGGGTTGGTCCCTGGAAATTCATGTTTGATATCAAAGTGGGACCATCTCAAGTCTTTCTTGTCTTCCTCATCTATAGGGGAAAGTTCAAATAAAACATTGTCAAGAGTAGATAAGAACTTTTTTTGTGGCCAGGAGCAGTGGCTCACGCTTGTAATCCCAGCACGTTGGGAGGCCGAGGTAGGCAGATCACAAGGTCAGGAGTTCGAGACCAGCCTGACCAACATGGTGAAACCCCATCTCTACTAAAAATACAAACATTATCTTGGCATGGTGGTGTGCCTATAATCCCAGCTACTCAGGAGGCTGAGGCAGGAGAATCACTTGAACCCGGGAGGTGGAGGTTGCAGTGAGCCGAGACTGTGCGACTACACTCCAGCCTGGGTGACAGAGCGAGACTCCATCTCAAAAAAAAAAAAAAAAAAAAAAAAAGCAATTTTTTTTGTAATCACCTGTTCTCCATGAAATGCTTGACATTTTCCTATTAGAAGCTGAGAAACCATGGTTATGGAGTCTGCCCCTAAACCAAGCATGTCCAGTATGCCCTTCCCCGAGAAATAGACCAGGTTTGGACTTTTCTCATCCGATACAGTTTTCTGGATTCAAGGACCTTGAGAGTTAGGCCTCACCTCTGCGAACCACAAAATTATATCAAGTAGGCTTCTAGCACCTGTTAAGTCCTGAGATCAAGGAATGAAAGCTCCAAGAGGTATTGAGATGATGTTATTGACCCAATAAAATAGCACATTTTTGATTCCACATGTATATGAGACTTCTTATGAAGGGAGAAGATAGAGAGGGCTGCTATCCATGAAGAATGTATACCCTCATTGACATGCTCTGTCTTTCTGACCAAGGTTATGTTCTGGATGTTTTCTGGATGATTTCCTCTGGTTCTCCCTTAAATCATGAAAATAAGTCATTCACTGAGTGAGTCACTAAGTCACTTTTTACCTCCTTCTCAGCATTAGCTCCCTGACTCTTTATTAGGTATATTTCCAAGAGCCTTGAGAGGTTATACTTTGGACTTCTTAGGATATATGCCAGGTCCTTACGTCATTCTTTAGGCAGGTGTTTCTGGGCCTTCTCCCCTAGAAGCTTCTTGGATGCATCAACCCAGTCCTTTGAATCTTACTGCTTTGGCCTTAAACACAGAGGGCCATGAGAGGCCACGTTTCCTTTTTGATTTAGAGATCTCTGGTCATTTGCTATAAGGCTGCATGAATGCCAGATTTTCTGCAATTGTGCAGGCCAGGCCTATTTTGAATGTGATGCTAGGATTGTTCCCATATATTCTTGCTGACAGCAAAATTTTAAGGAATGCTAGACCCCATCACATAGAACAGAGAGGCCAGGCCATCCTGGGGAAGGCTGTGAGCTGGAAGACTAAGGCTTCCTGAGATCTCTGGACCTCTTAGGGTAAACTCCTGAACCTTTCCAGTTGCTTCCACCATAAGCACCATTTTTCTTTTCCAATAGTAATCATCATAAGAGACTGTGCTTCTTTCTGGATTCTAGTGAGCAATACTCCACAGACTCTAACATGTTGGAGAGGATGTTAGTAGAATTGGGAGATAGGTTTGAAGTGGGCCTGTGGCTATAACAGAGACAAATGTCTGGGCTGTAACTGAGATGAAGAGGAGGCCACAGCTGGAGAAGCAGTGGGGATTCTTGATACATGTTAGGCCCAGGGTTGGGCCTGGATATTGCTCTGAATAAGACAAAGGTAGCCGTGAGAGGAAAACAGCTACCAGAGACCAACACAGTGGCCACCAGCGACTTGCTTTGTCTGAAGAGGAATTTTTAGAAGAACAGAATCCATTTCTGTTGCAAATTGTCTTTAGAGCTTTTCAGATTTGGTAGACAGTAGGAACTATGCAGCTACTCTGATTACCCTGCAGTAGTTCAGGAGAGTTGGGGTAGGTGTATTTCTGCACCTCAAGTTATGCTAAGATATTAAGAGTATTCAGTTTATAGCTTGGTCTCAATTGTTTTAGAAATTAGACCTTTTGTTTTCCTCCAACCCTATCTGGAAGTTCACCTTCTTCAGGACTCAAATCTTCAGGTTATCATGGATATTGTGTCTACACAGCGAGAGGCTTCCATCTTCTATATTGCTGGTTGCAGAATTTTCACAGAGTCAAGTCTTGATATATGGAGAGAAAGATGGCCTTGTGAAGAACACAGTGCGGGAATGTTGAAAAGGACAAGTCTTTTGCACATATCTGCCACAAGAATGCTGAAATGGGCAGTTGTGAGTAGTCTGTGGTTGATAATATCAGAATAGCTGAGGCCAACAAATCTAGACATTCTGGAGATAAGCTCTTTAAGACATTGTTCAATAGAACAAGAATCATATAAGTTTGGGTGAGACTTCATATGGTATATGGTAGTTGTGGTAGGCATAGTAATGAACCCCAAAGATGTCCGTTTCTTAATTCCTGGAACCAGTGAATATGTTATCTTCCACGGAAAAAGAACTAAAGGTATAAGATGGAATTAGGTTTGCTAATCAACTGACCTTAAAATATAGAGGTCAACCTCAATTGTTTAGTTGGGACCAATATAGTCACAGGGCTCTTAAATGGGGAAGATGGAGGCAGAAGAGTCAGGATTAGAAATATGTGATTTTAGAAAGACTCAAATGTCCATTGCTGGCTTTGAAGATGGAAAGGGACAACAAACCAAGAATGCAGGAAGCTTCTAGGAGCTGGGAAGGGCAAGAAAGCAAACTGTCCCTTAGGACCTCCAAAAATGAGGTTGCCCTGCTGATACATAAATTGTAGCCTATTGAGAACCATTTCATCTTTCTGTAAGATACAAAATCTGTGTCATTTTATGCCATTATGTTTGTGGTAATTTGTTACAGCAGCCATAGAAACACAGTATTAGTGAAAGAGAGAGGGTTGGTGGTGGAGGAAGACAGGCAAGTGAATTAGCTGAATTCTTGGGGTGGTTGAGACTATGATAAATTAATATCCTTAGAGAATGTGGGATCAGCTGAGGACTTTCTATCTTGCTTCTGTGTGAAACAAGATGGCAACAAAAGTGGAACCAAACTGTCACTCTTCTCTCCCTAGGCAAGGTACAGAGCTTTATTACCTATGAATTATATGACTTTCTACATTGGGTTCATGGACTCTGTGTTTCTTTTCTGTTATTTATTTGTAAAGGTAGTAAACACACTTTATATTGCACCTTCTTTGTAAAACTCAAATAAAGAAGTGCTTTAGGCACATGGTTCTCTATTGAGATTCCAGTCAGAAGCCTTCTGCTGAGGACAGCTGCAGAATCAATGACATACATAGGTGTGTGTGTGCTCTGTCAGGTAGGATTCTGCTCCCTGAGGTCAGAGTTCAGTATTTAGCATCTGATCGGAGGCTTTCAGACACTCAGTCTTTATCTCCACGTCATCACAAAGACAGAGGCCAGGTCCAGAGGTGCCTCACGTAGAAAACAGAGTGCTGAACAATTGTATGATTCTGCTTCCCCACAAGTATGCTGCACTCTCTTAACAATCCACTCCACAGACACTGTATCACAGTGTTTCAACCTCATCTTGGAATTTTTTACAACACCAAGATAGAATTGCCCGTGAGCTTTTAGATAGAAGATTCAGTAATCACTTTAATCACTGTCTTGTCCAGCCTGTTCTCCTAGTAGAAAATATTTCCTATTTATACTGAGATGTTCCATCTCACATGTCTGTTGATTTAGTAGAACTGGAAGAAAAACATGAAAATAAAAGCAAGAACAATAAAATACAGCCAACCTTCATTGGTGGGCAAATCCAGAATTTTTAAAAATCTTATTTCTGTCCACTTTTTCTAAAAATTGATTCATCTGGAGGGAGTACATAAAACAGAAAAGAGTCTCTCACACTCCACAAAAAGAAAAAAGAAACAGGAAATGTCCTAGGAGGTTGAGTTTGAACTCATCCGTGGGTACTACAGCTGTTCAAGAAATGAAAGTTTTCTCTATTTTATACAGCACACTGCTATCTCAGGCCACTGGGCCCTGAGCATGTGCTCTATGGCCTACAGAGCTATGAGGGCCTTGAGTGTAAAGAGGGTGAAGAGGGGAGAAAAAGAAGGTGCATCCCCAATCCCATCCACACCATTCAACCAAGCAGATCCAGCCACTTATCCTGGGCTACCATATTTCTCCATCCTTCTCTTGGTCTTGCTAATTTCCAACCCTAACCATTTAGAAATGTCATGTATACTTCAGTACATTTTTAATATTTTTGTCAAATAAAACCAGATATTAACTTGGTCTAACTTTACTCCTTTGAGTTCTCAGCTTTGAAATGACCAATTTCACAACCTTGAAAGCCTGGAGTTTTCCCAGAAATGTTTGCTTATTCTCTGATCATTATACTTTTAGGATCTTCCCTATTATTAACTCCAGCTTCACAATATAAACGGGTCCTGCCTTTGATCAACCCTGACATAGAACTAAGAAACTTTTCAAGTTTACCTAGAACAATCTGCTTAAACCAAAAAGCATGAGTGAGCAATATAGCCTCTATTAAATATCTTGCAAGAGTGCAAAATTATTGAGAAAAATGTTAGCATACCCTATGGCAAATAATTTGATCACCTCTCTTAATCATTAATCATCTTTGTCTCTTGTAGGCTACTATGCCTCTGAGGTCTATTGTGTCTCTTCTTGAAGGTAAACTTCCCAACCTGCTGGTCCTTCACTTTCAGGTCTCCTAACATTTTAATTTTTCCCCTGTTCTCACACTGAGCAATTCAATTCTCACATATAGAATTGGCATCACATCCCTATGCCAAGCTGCATACCTAAACCCATCTTGATGTAGAGAGTGGGTGAGAACCTCTCCTTAGCAAAATTCAGTCTCTAATGGGTGCACGTGAAGTTACATAGAGCAGGATGTAAGGTAGTGTTGAATCACATCAAAGTTTATTCCTCTGTGAATGGTTTCACTATTTTTCTCTTCTATTCTCTAAATTTTTAGTTTAACTCAAACCACTATTGGTGGTTTTAAAAATATCTAAAATTTTAAAACATAATTAATGAGGAGATTTACTTGATGGTATATATTGATATAGATGTAGGCAGGTAGGTGTGTAAGCATATTCCCATGAGTATTTCTCCCTGTGTGATGTATGCCTATGACAGTTATAATATGGACAGCTTCATCGCTGAGATTAGAAATTGCTGAAGTCAAGCACTACATGATTTACTTGCTTTGATTTCTTCAATTCTCTTCTGATTCTAAAGGAACAGTCTTCGCCCAGAAAATCAAACCTTTCTCATTCATATTACAGAGATTTAGCAGACTTGGCAGCTTTTTTCTTTTCCTAGCTTCTTCTGTAACAACAACTTCTCCTTTGTCAGGTAACCCCTAAAAACCTGGAATTTAAGTCATGCCTCCTTCCGTTATTTACTCTGCCTTCAATGCAGAGAGTCCTTCTGTGTGGAAAATTTTCTCTGAACATCCTGGCATGTCTGGTATTGCCATATCTTTAATGTCATTTATGATTCTGGCCCTGGCTGGCTCTAAAGGCCTCAGCACTTCTATATGTAAAAATACTCTTTACAGTTTGAACAAAGGTATGCTTCAAACACACACTATCAAGGTGATATAAGGGGCTATAAAAGTAGTCCATCAACTTTATTCTTCAAAAATGTCAATATCGTAAAAGGCAAAGAAAGCCTGGGGAACCTTTACAAATTAAAGGAGTCTAGAGGCATATGATAGCTAAATATATTATGTGACCATAGACTAGAATCTATGACTATAGACTATAATTCATAGCCAATAAAATATGTAGTAGAAGAAATTCAATGCTGTAAAGGATACTCCAGGATGAATTGAAATGTGACTGGCAGATTTGATAAAATTCTGTACAAATATTCAATATAAAAAACTTGATAATTGTACTATGGGTACAAGTCTGTATTTTAGAAAACATCCTCTAAAATATTTAATGATGAAGGGCGATGATGTACTCAACTTACTCTCAAATGTTCAGGAAAATCTATAACATGTATATTATGTAAAGAGAGCAGAGAACAAAAATATTATAATTAGGTAAATCTGGGTAAAGGTATAGAGGACAATCCTAACTATTCTTGTAAGTTTGAAATAACTTATAATTTTAAAAATTTGTATATTTGATTTTGCCTCTATTTTGAGATTCTTTTAGTTTATCACGAAGTCACCAGTGCCAACAATTCCCAGAATTGTGCTATTCCAACTTTAAATCAGTTGTATCAGATCCTGTCCCAGGAAAAAATTGTATATATTTATGAAAACTGAGGTTTTAACATTTCAACTAGGTTATTCAAAAATACTAAAAAAGAGCAAAAATCAATACATACAACTTACAAGAATACAAAATAAATAGAAACATAAAAAGAACCATGTTTCTAGCCTATAGGGTTCAAATCCAAAGATTCTAAGTGTAGATTTGGTGTCCAACACAACTAAGTCCAAATCTTTGTTTTGATATTTACAAGCCTTGCGACTTGAACATTTTAGTTCTTTAATATTTGGTTTCCTTATCTGTAATGCAATGATAAAATTCCCTAGTATATGAAAAAATATATATGCAGGCAGATGATGAAGAGTTATGATAAAAAGAAAATAAGGAGGAAAAACCAGCATTATCAGAAAAGAAAACATAATATCCAGCCACCATGGTTAAAGCAACGTGGTACCAATACAGCACTAAACCAAAAAATAAATAGAAACAGAATAGAGTCCCCAAATTCATCCCGATAACCAGACAATTTTATCTTTGATACAGGAAGCCACTTACATAATTAGGAAAGAGATTGATTCAACACATTCTATTGAGATAAATGAATAGCTGAGGAGAAATGAATTTTCAGAATGATGGAAAACTAGTTGCTGAGATGCTGACCAGAAGCACCAGGGTACTGACCTCACCTTTCCCCCATAGGGAACTGGATGCTTCTATCATTTCCACACATTTGTCTGAATGAATGACAAAAACAGCAAGTATAAAATACGAAATAACTCAGTTTCCATATCCAGGAGATGAGGTCATCATTCAAGACTGAACATCAAGTGAATAACCAGTGAGAAGCTTTTTGTCTCCTTATGAACCGAGTGGCCACCTCTTTTGAAAATATTGTTTTTGTGTTTCTGTTTATGTGCTGTTTCTTCTCCTTAATCTGTAGGCCACTCAAGAACCTGTAGAAGACATGAAAATATCAGTCAACTCAAAGATTTAAATGTGGACAAGGAATGCCATAAAAAAGCCAACAGGGAATATTTTACTATATTTCCTTTCCCTCCCTGCCTCCCTCCCTCTCTCCCTCCCTCCCTTCCTTCCTTCCTTCCTTCCTTCCTTCCTTCCTTCTCTCCCTCCCTTTTTCTTTTCTTTTCTTCTTTTGAAGATACAGGGTTTCTCTCTGTCACCCAGGTTGCAGTCAGTTGGCGTGATCACAGCTCACTTTAGCCTCAATCTCCTGGGTTTAAGCAATCCTCCCACATCATCCTGAGTAGCTGGGACCACAGGTGCCCACCACCACACTTGGCTAAGAGTTTTGTTTTTTTAAGTAGTAGACACAGGGTCTTGCTTTGTTGCCCAGGCTGATCTGAAACTCCTGGCTTCAAGTGATCCTACTGCTTTGCCCTCCCAAAATGTTGGAATTATGGATGTTGAGCCATTGACCCTAGGCTTCTTTTTCCTTAATAACATCAGAATGGGAAAGTCTGTCCAAGTATTTTCCCAAAGCTATTATTGAAGTGACTGATAAATGCAGGAAAAAACACACCCATTTCTCCCATCTCTGACCCCTGGCCACCCAGTCCCTCTACTCAAAGACCACCAACTGTCCTGATGTTTGAATACAATTTGAAGTTGTCTATGCATGTAGAATAACAGAGGGACATGGAGCACTTAACATTTAACACAAATGTTAACAGACTACAAATTGTTCTTCTTCTTACTTTTTAAAAAAAAGATATTCAAAGTTCTAGATCAACAAAATAAAATTACCTAGTTCTTTATATATCATAGTTTTCCGTTGTATTACTCTGCATAACTTACTTAACCAGGAATGATTGATGTGTATTTTTCTTCATTTCAGTGTTTTGCTATCACTAACATGCTTTGATGACATTCTTCAATTCATATCAGTGAGTATATATTTTGAGTAAATCTTTAGAAACTTTATAAACATTCTAGTTTTTAAAATTACTGAAAAATTTATCTTATGGACATTGAAATCATGTATCCTCCACACCAATCAAAGGTGAGTGTTCCTGCTTCCCCAATACCCCGAGGAAGCTGTAGATTTACTGAACGACTTTTTTATCTTTACCAATCAGGCAGTTGAAATAGCAGTTTGTGGCTTTAAATGGCATTTAAAAAAATATTTTAAGTCAGATTGAACATTTTTTCAAAAATTTTAAAATTACTTTCCTTTTAAGTATGTTTGGTTGTTACTCATATTTATTCTACCTGAATTTTAATATTTTTTGTCTTAGAACAGCCATTTGTATATTAATAATATAAGCCATTTGTCTGTAGTATTAGATAGAAAATACTTTTTCCTAACCTAATTTCTTTACCATCTTCAGTCATATTTATTGGGTTTATGGGTGTGTGCACATATGTGCACATGCTCGTAAGCATAAGTGTATTTATCGCTCTCCTTAAAAGTTTTTTTTTTTTTTGAGGTGCTGCTTCTTTTCTTTTTCTTAAATTTGAGACGAAATCTCACTCTGTTGCCCAGGTTGGAGTGCAGTGATGCAGTCTTGGCTGGCTGCAACCTCCGCCTCCCGGGTTGAAGCGATTCTTCTGTCTCAGCCTCCCAAGTAGCTGAGATTACAGTCATGTGCCGCCATGCTCTGCTAATTTTGTATTTTTACTAGAGATGGGGTTTCACCATATTGGCCAGGCTGGTTTCAAACTCCTGACCTCAAGTGATCCATCCACCTCGGCCTCCCAAAGTGCTGGGATTACAGGTGTGAGATACCATGCCTGGCTAAGGTGCTACTTCTTAAATTGTTTAATTAATGACAAATCAGAAAATCAGACCATTCAAAACAATTCTCTTTGCTTTGCTTTGCTTTTACTTTTTAGCTGCAGGGTTTTGCTCTGTTGCTCAGGCTGGAGTGCACTGGTGCCATAATAGCTAACCATAGCCTTGAACTCAAGGGCTCAAACGCCCTTCTCAGCCTTTCAAATAGCTAAGACTACAGGTGAGTGTCACCTCACTCAGCTAATTAAATTAATTAATTAATTAATTTTTTGTATTGGCAGGATCTCCCCATGTTAATTAGGATGGTCTCAAACTCCTGGCCTCAAACGATTCTACCGACTTGGCCTCCCGAAGGGCTGGGGTTAAAGGCACGAGCCACCATCTTTAGTCTAGAACAGTTTTCAAGTTCACATGGAACAAAACTTCAGTTTTCTTTGTTTTTTTTTTGGTAAATAAAAGGATAACCAAAGCAAAACTATATTCTATTTTATTTATTTATTTATTTTGGAGACAGGGTCTCCCTCGCTGCTCAGGCTGGAGTGCAGCAGAGCGATCATAGCTCACTGTAGACTTGAAGTCCTGGGCTCGAGCAATCCTTCTGCCTCAGCCTCCCAAGTAGCTAGGACAACAGGCGTGCACCACCACCCCAGGGTAATTTTAAATTTTTTTGTAGAGACAGGGTCTCATCATGTTGCTTACTCTAGTTTTGAACTTTTGACCTTAAGCAATCCTCTCTACTCAGCCTCCCAAAGTGCTGGGAATACAGACATGAGTCATAGTGCCCAGCCTATATTCTCTTTCATACTGAACATACTGTACCGATGTTTTGTTAAGATATGTTTTTCATTAGGAAAATGCTTAGATTCTATCAATGCTGTTAACTTCTGAATCATGTTTCCATTCAAGGAAGGAAAGATTAATTGGAGTTTTATATTCTATAATTTCCACCATTTGTATTAGAAAAATGTACAAAGAACAAATGTAACTTAATCAGAAATATTCAAAACTGTCTACTTATTTTAATATTTTATTTAATATTTTAATTAGCTCACTTTGTAAAAATATTGGCTACTTCAGACACAAAATATTCTTGTAGGGATGTAATTAAATTTTAGTGCTGCTCATTTTTATTCATTAGCAAAGAGGACTTCATTTGAATTTTTATTGGTGAGTTAACTGAGTTAGTCTATGGCAAATCCAGCAGCCAGACCAACATCATCACTTAAACATGCCTGTATATATGTTTATTTACAGTGCAGGTTCTGTTACTTGAAGTATATTCAAAGACATAATTATTGTTTGAAGAAAGTGTTAAGGACACTGATTTATTTAGCAACCAGCTCTATACCAAAAGCTTTGCAAATGCTCTCTCCTTCTGTACCTCTCTCTGACACTCTCTCCTCTTATCTTTTGCTTTCTCTGTATATTCTCTTTTTTGTGGGAGGAATTACAAGAGAATTAATCAGAATTTACTATTGGAAGAAGGTGAGAAAATACAAATTTAGTTTTTATATTTTATACTATCATGCTATTTACATTTTTCTTCATAAATATATATTCTTTTCATTTATTTCTAGAAAATATGTTAACAGTGGATTTCCCAGCAAAGAGATTATCCATCCCCTCCTTGATTTTTATTCTATAGTAGGGAGAAGACAGCAACAGAAAATATGCATTCTTGCAAAAATATTTAAAATCCTGGATCCTATGCCATCATGGTCCATATGGGCATTTGCAGACACGGAGACAAGGTTCAAGGAAAGTGGTTTATTTGGGAGGTGATCCCAGAGGCACTGGCAGAGGAGCAGGGGAGTGAGACAGAGAAGGAAAGTGCATTGTTTCTCCAATTCACTGGATTTTCATCCCCACTAGGATGAAGCTGTAAGTCAGTGTGGCACATGTGCCTCAGAGTCATCCCATAGGAGGGTACACTGGCGAGGGGTGTGGGGCAGGGAGCTGCTACCAAGGAGTGTTAACTCTCTGGCCCTTCAAACCTGCCAGAGGTTTGGGGAGAGCAGGCTCTGGCAGCCAGAGAGAATCCTCAGGGAGCAGAAAGCCAGTTGTGCGTGACAGTCATAATGCCCTAGTGGGTACAGGCAGGAAGCTTCAAATCAGCCTCGCATTTTCTGACATGTACCCAGAGCAATGAGCGCTCCATCATAGCTTCCCGTGGTCTGAGGTTTTCACTGAGTCTTCTCTCTCTACTGCCCTCATCTGGCCACTACTGACCGTTAGGGGCTGCTCAGGACTTACAGACAGATCCTCTGGAAAAAAGTAACTCCTCTGAGGCCAGCTTGCAGGGCAGATGAACCTCACTTCACCTATGTAGCATTCATTGTGTTTGCCTACACAGAGGAGTCCGGCTTCTAAAAAACCCCTCAGTTTTCACTGGGAGATGCTCCTCCCTCATGCAAACAGTCTCAGTTTATGTGAATCAGGATGGACACATGCAGATTTAAATCTGTACAGTTTAAATAACGGCAGGTAAGTTCTAAGGTCTTTGTTAAGAATACCAGAAAAGGGGTCCACGTCTTTGTTCTTGAGCTGAAGTTGGAAAGATTTTGCCTTTGGTGTCTCTGTTTGCCATTGGGTGACCACAGGGAGAGACTCTCTGAGTGTGGGTTAGCACAGTAAAAGAGAGCTGAGTTCGAGAGAGAGGTAAGGTCCTGAGCCATCATTTGGGGGTGTCATCTTTATTCCAGGATTGCTTAAATGTCACACCTACCCCTGTGTTTCTTTAACCTCAGTAGATAAATCAGTTTAAGTAATGCATTTTGTTCATTTGTGTAGATGAGTTTCTAAAGTGCAGCATTAGGTAATCAGATCATTTCTGAATAAGGGTAATGAGATATGGGAAAGACTGAAAACAGTATCAACACAATAATGACTGTGTTGAGAAACAGCACTCCTGGATTTGCCAAGGAATTAGAGACAGGAGAAGTCAAGTCCTCATTTCTGAAAGATCTGGAAAACACAAGAGGGGACCAAGGAATGCAGGGTTTCTGCTTCAGGAAATAAGCCTGTCGGTTACTTACAACACAGGGCCCTCAAGAGAAGAAATCCTACAAAAACTGAGCTACTAAAACCAAGGATGTTGGCAACATAGATCTTCCTTTCTATTGAGCCTCTCTTTCCGGTTTTCTTGTCATCCTTCTCCCCTTTTCTGCTCTCCAGAACATTATTTGTACCAGGCTATGGGGATGGGCAGAATGCACGTAGTTCATCAATATTATTCTTGAATTCTGTATTTATGAATTCATCTACTCTCCAAAATTGATATGTAATCACCAAATTGATACAGCACTTTTACAGTCACTGGAGATGTGAAAAGTCCAGTGAAAAATTTGTTACCAGAAGTTCACATTCCCAAATGAGATTGAACTCTTCCATTTTGTTTCAGCTCTCATTCTGTAAACAAGTTTTCTTTTAGTGGTCAATTTAGTGCCACATTTTTCCCATTTTTGACTTTCTGTTGATGATTTTGTCATTTAAAATGGCCCCCAATCAGAGTGCTAAAGTGCTGTGTAGTGTTCCTAAGAGTAAGAAGGCTGTGATGTGTCTTAGGGAGAAAATGTGTGTATGATAAGGGAGAAAATGTGTGTATAGATGGAAGCTATAGTGCTATTGGCCATAAGCTCAGTGTTAATGCATCAATGGTGTATTACATGAGTTTTCTGTAAATAGAAACATGTAAAACAAGGTTATATATTTATCAGTTGAAAATGTCGGCCAGGCATGGTGGCTCACACCTGTAATCCCAGCACTTTGGGAGGCCAAGGCAGGTGAATCACCTGAGGTCAGGAGTTCGAGACCATCCTGGCCAACATGGCGAAACCCCATCTCTACTAAAAATACACAAATTAGCCAGGCCTGGTGGCATGTGCCTGTAATCCCAGCTACTGGGGAGGCTGAGGCAAGAGAATCACTTGAACCAAGGAGGTAAATGTTGCAGTGAGCTGAGATTGTGCCATTGCACTCCAGCCTGGGCAACAAGAGTGAAACACTGCCCCCCATCCCCCACGCCCGCCAAAAAAAGAAAAAGAAAATGTTGTGACCAGAGGTTTGTAGAAATTTCACCCTCCATTTCCCCCAGAAGCAATGGTTCAGTCCTTGCTAATTACATTTTTTAGAATGACTTTATATAGCATAACTACCACAAATAATGAGAATCAATGGTGTCTTTGCTCCTTTATTGATTTAACCTAAGTGTCATTGTTCAAAGTGCACTTGTCTGGATTTAGGCCAACCTGCATCCTCATATGCATCTGCTCATATGTTACTCTATGCACCTCACTTTCCTACAAATATGAATAATGATACCAACCTGATAGATTTGTTTTGGAGATTAATGTTAGTTAACATAAAGTGCTTATTTCAGTGCCTTGCAATATAAAAAATGCTCAATGACATTATTTTCAGGTGATGCCTTTTTAATTCTAGCACACAAGTGTAAGTGCTCATTATATTTTTGCTTAAACAGATTTCAGGTAGATCAACGTAGAAGTGGTGCCCCAAGGCGGCTGCTGTTCCTCATATCTCTTTGACTTCTTAAAGGGAAGCTATTTTTTTAATGGAGAAGTTGGGTTCCCTTCTCCTGCATCCTGACTATTTTACACCTTTATCAGGTTTCTCAACTTCTTCTGACAGATTTAACTTGACACCGCTCCCCTTACCTCCCTGCTCAGAGCTGTGGGCTATCACGACTGTCATCACTTGGCAGCTTAACTTGCTGTCCTGGACTGTTCTTTAAGGAATAGTTCAATGAGACTGCAGTGAACTTTTCAGTTTTAGAAAAATCACTAAGTTTTCTTACATGGCAAAAGTAATTTTTTTAAATAAAATGTTTAGTAGTCACCTAGCAAATCCTAAACAAAATCAGGGTGGCATAAACATCTGCCTAGTTATTTTGTTTGGAAACTGCTTCAGGAAGTTTTCAGTCTCTTAGACTTTAATTTTAAAGAGGCCTCTGGCCATATCTCAGGCTGTCTGTGGGTAGAACATTCTCTTTAACCAACAATACCGAGTGTCAAATTATTATGCTTCTCTCATCCCCCCTTAGAGGCAGGGCCTCTAAGATGGGCAAAAACTTGAGGTTTTGTGACCCCTTTGCATGTTAATGCCTATTTTGCTTTTTATTTGAAGGAGGACAAAGACAAAAGGGCTTGGATTTTGCATCCCATGTGTTTTCTGAAAACAGCTTGATTGGAAGTGAGGTGAAGTTTGTCTTGGGGGAGAAATCATTTTTTCCTCTCTATGCATTCCTCCTCCATTTCTGTGGCTCCTCTCCTGTATCCCTCCCTGCTGAGAAATTTGGAAGCATCCTTGTCTCAGGTTTACCTGTAGGTCAGTGTCTTTCCCTGACACTCCTATCACCCCTACTGAAGAGAAGCTGTCTACTCTGTTCTATGACCTTAGGGTCCTGTTTCCCATCCCCCCATTTTTCATAATCTTTTTGTTCAGCTTTATTGAGATATAACTGAAGACAATAAAAATTGCATGTATTTAAGGTATACAAGGTGATGTCTTGATATATGTATACATTGTGAAATGATTGCCACAATCAAGCTAATTAACATAACCATCACTTTGTATAGATGCCATTTGTGTGTGCCTGTGTGTGTGCGTGTGTGTGTGTGTGCGGTGAGAACACTTAAGATCTACTCTCTTAGCAAATTTCAAGTATACAATACATTTTACCAGCTATGGTCACCATGCTGTACGTTAGATCTCCAAAACTTATTCATCCTGTATAACTAATAGTTTCTTTTCTTTGATCACCATTGTTGGATCTCCGCAATCCCCCACCCTACCCTGGCAGCCACTATTTTACTCTTGCTTCTATGAATTTGACTTACCACATACAAATGATATAATGCAGTATTTAACTTTCTGTGCCTGGCTTATTTCATTTAATATAAGGAACTCAAGTTTCGTCCATTTTGGTGAAAGTAACAGGATTTCTTTCTTTCTTGAGGTTGAATAATATTTCACTGTGTGGGTAAGGGTGTGTGTGTGTCTGTGTATGTGTACATATGCATATATATACATGTACATGTATATACATATGTACATGTATATACATGTACACATCGACATTTACATGAATATATATATTTACATATACACACACAAAATATATACATGTGTCTAATAAATATTATCTATGTATCAGTCCATGAACATTTAGGTTGTTTTCATACCTTGGCTACTGTGAAAAATGCTATAATGAACATGGGAGTGCAGGTATCTCTTCCACACACTGATTTCATTTCTTTTGGATATATACTCAGGAGTGGGATTGCTAGTAGTTCATTTTTAATTTTGTGAGGAATTGTTCATAATGACTATACTAATTTACATTCCAACCTACAATGCACAAAGGTTCCCTTTCCTCCACATCCCTAACAACATTGGTTTTCTTTTGACTTTTTGGTAATTGCCACCCTAACTTGTATGTGATGATATCTCACTGTGGTTTCAGTTTGCATTTTTTAGGGTCCTGCTCTTGCTGCCTAATGAGTCCACTTAATTCATGCCAGTTTTCATGGTAATGGACATGAACAGGTTTAATATGTTATCCCATCTGTCAACTTTGCATCTCAATAGGGCCTTTATGGCTAAACTAATGTGATTAACTAAGTGGTAAATTTTAGAACTATTTACAAAATAGTAAAGGAAATGTTTTTGCCCTGTCTGGAGAAGGGTGGTTCCCTCCCCGTCCCATACCAGGTTTCTGTTACACAACAAAATGTTTAGTAACAATGATATGGTTTTGCTGTGTCCCCACCCAAATCTCATCTTGAATTGTAGCTCCCATAATTCTCATGTGTCATGGGAGAGATGTGGTGGGAAGTAATTGAATCATGGGGGTGGGTCTTTCCTGTGCTGTTCTCATGATGGTGAATAAGTTGCATGAGAGCTGATGATTTTATAAAGGGCAGTTCCCCTACCCACGCTCTCTTGCCTGCCACCATGTAAGATGCTCCTCATTCTCCTTCAGCCGTGATTGTTATGCCTCCCTAACCATGTGGAACTGTGAGTCAATTAAACCTCTTTCTTTTATAAATTACCCAGTCTCAGGTATGAATTTATTAGCAGAGTGAGAACAGAGTAATGCAAGCAGAATGAGAAGGCCATCGAGTTCATGATCCCCAGCCTGGAAACTTTGGAGCAGAATGCAACTCCTTCTCTCCAAATTTTATTCAGAAGGGAAAGAAGAATATGATTTGAAAAGGCAGATTCAATAAAATAATTGCTTTGATTTGCTTTTAGAAATAGTATTTATGTATTCAATAATATATATTTTTTGTTATTCTAAAAAAGCCGGGGGAGGGGGTGATGGCATGTGTTGAAAAATAAAAATAACAAACAAAGCAAAATAATCAAACAAAAACCCGAAGATAGTCTTGACTAGTCAGGGCAACTGTGAGAAGAATTGCCACTGCACCATAGTCATGGGGGTACATTTTTTGATTAGGGAGCCCTGCAGCCTCCCAGACCCATCTCTTCTCTCTCACACTAGCAAGCATAAGACCCTCAGAAATAACTAAGAAAGAAAGAACTGAAGAATAAAGTGTCCAAATGCCTTGTGAACAGTGCAATTTAAAACAAGTAGTAGACTCAGCCGGGAAAGCAGAGCTAGATCTCTGGTCAGCCCTTATTAGATCTTCAGATACTGTTTACAACATTTGCACCTCAAGGAGTCCTTCTATGACTACAACTCTAGGACAGACCCTGTCTGTTACCATCTCATACCAGCTTTCATTTTCCTTCATAAGGCTTCCATTATTTGTATTCAGATATATAATTGTCTGTCTTCCTCAGTTGAGTGTAGGCTCTTTGAAGATAGGAACCAAGTTTTGTAGACCTAGCAAAATGCCGGAAAATACAGTCAGTATTTATTCAATAAATAGATGTTAAATGATGTAATGGAGGCCAGGTCACCAGATTTATGCCCTCAGTGGTGCTACTTGAAGTAAAGAGAAGATCATTTAGATTATTGGTGGGGTCTTTGCATCATTTGCTACTTAACACGTAAATCAGTGGTTGCCAACTTGGAGCAATTTTGCCCCTTTCCATGGGGAACTTTCTGGAATATCTGAAAAATCTTTGGCTGTCATGATTCAGAGGGTTGGGGAGTCTTATTAAAGATGTGTAAAATGCACAGGATGGCCCCTCACAGCAAAGAATTATCCAGCTCCAAATATCAGGGCCAGTGTTAACAAACCTTGACCTAAAAGTGCTGTCTGCTTTTTCTCTTGAGTTCTTGTTCTCCAATTCCATTCATTACTCTCCCTGTAAACTCTCCCAGGTGAGTTTTAATTATGTTATTGAAAAGTACTCAGGGCCATACCTACAGCTCTTAGAATGCATTCATACAAAAAGGGCCAGATTTGAGAATTGGTTTTCTTAAACCCAGATAGAGATAATGAATTGTTCACCTCTTAAAAAAATCTGTCAGGAAGCATGTAAAAGGAGGAGACAGTTATGGGGCCAGACCTTTATTTAGAGTCCCAAGCCATTTGAAACTGTCAATGAGGTTAAAAAAAAGTGGAAGCCTAGAAATTACATAAAAAAGGAAGCTTAGCTTCTGCCAATGATTAAGAAATTTATAGCCTCTTTGTAAGCTTGATCTTAACACTGCCAAGCAGTATAAATGTCTCCACCTCACAGATTGGGGTTTCTATTAATCAACAGTAAATCTAACATGTCTTCCTCTTAGAAAGAATATCACATATTTTTACAGGCAGTTCTTAAGGAAATTTGAGTAACTTCCGACCCATCTCATTAGTTCACATGCAAAGAAATGAAGCTAAATATGAAAGCTTGAGTGTATGGCTTCACTACACTGAGAGTTGCTCAACATCTGACATCATCATGTATACATGTATGCATGCACACATACACACACTGCAATTCACAGTGAATATATATAATAGTCCAAAATGTAGAATGGGGAAAAATCATACCACAGTTGACCCTTGAACAACATGAGTTTAAGCCATGCTCGTCCACTTATATATGGATTTTTTTCAATAAACCTAGAAAAATTTTTGGAGATTGTGACAACTTAAATAAACTTGCAGACAAACTGTGTAGCCTAGAAATATTGAAAAAAATCAGAAAAAGTTAGAGATGTCATGAATATATAAGATATATGTATAAGACACTAGTCTATTTTGTCATTTACTATCATTAAATATACACAAATCTATTATAT
This sequence comes from Pan troglodytes, assembly GCF_028858775.2. NCBI lineage: Eukaryota > Metazoa > Chordata > Mammalia > Primates > Hominidae > Pan > Pan troglodytes. The sequence goes on along the minus strand of NC_072402.2, from coordinate 159,887,615 downwards.
AAAGTTAAAATTTATCAAACTTATACACACGCAAACCATTCATGGCACCATTCTCCATCAAGAAAAAATGTAAACAAACTTAAAAGTGCAATATTAAATCATCACTGTATAAAATTAACTGTAGTACATACTGTACTACTAGAACAATTTCTCCTTTTGTTGCTATTGCAGTGAGCTCAGAGTTGTGAGTATACACTTAAAATGCCATATGATGCTAATCATCTCTGTGTGAGCAACCCTTCTCTCTAGTAAATTGAGCATTTCAGTAAAAAGGTGATCTCTCATGGTTCTTGCATTTTTTTTATTGTGCTTAGTACACTATCATAAACCTTGAATAACACCGTGGGACTCATACAAAATGCCACTAGTGATGATGGAAGTGCTCCCAAGAAGCAGAGAAAAGTCATGACATTACACGAACAAGCTGAATTGCTTGCTATGCACCACAGATTGAGGTCTGCAGCTGTGGTTGCCCACCATCTCAGACAGATGATTTATCTTGTAAACAGATGACTTAAACTTATGGTATCAATAAACAGTACAGTACTATAAATGTATTTTCTCTTCCTTATGGGTTTCTTAATAACAAATTATTTTCTCTAGTTTACTATATTGTAAAATAAACTACATAATACTATAACATACAAAGTATGTTAATCAGTTTATGCTATTGGTAAGGCTTCTAGTCAATAGTAGGCTGTTAGTAGTTAAGTTTTGGGGGGATCTAAAGTTACATGTGGATTTTTTACTGTGTGTAAGGAGGGGGGTTGTCACCCTTAACCCTGGAGTTGTCCAAGGATCAAGTGCACTCATCTGTAAGACTCATAGTGAGTATTACATAAACACAGTCTAAAGAACTGCACAGTTGCATACCCACCATATCATTCCAGCGATTGGCATCACGTGGACAAAGCCTCCTAATGAGAGCAGGCCTTAATTATGCTTCAAGATGAAGCATTTATCACTATTTACCAAGTAGAAGGTTACTATGTACATTCTATGAAAGCTGTTTAGTTACCGGATTTACCATAGTAATTTTAGTAGCTATAGATCAAACAGTAGTATGATTATCACAATGTCTAAGGGAGCCACTGGATGAAACTTTACCTGTAGAAAATGTAGTCACTAACAGCAACTCATCTTATTGAATATTTATTGTGTGTGCCACAAGTTGAGTTCCCAGGAAGCAACAACTCTGAGAAAAAGATTAGTATGGAAGACATCAACTAGGATCAATACTTATGAAAAGAAAGGAGTTTTGATCAGAGGAAGAAGTTGAGCTGTGATGCAGTCTCAGTAGATGCCTCAGCCGACCCCAAGAAGCCGCTCTAGAGCTGGGATGGCCCTTTGGAGTCTTCACAAGTTAGAGCAAGGGAATGAACCTATATATCCTGTGATTGGTCACTGATGCAGGTTGTCCTTGGAAGAAGGCATGATTTTGGGAGAGGAAGTTGGCCTCCTCTTAGGAGGCCATCTCCTAAGAGAGACAAAATAATTGTTAGCGCTCTTCAGCCAGCAGCCGAGGGAATATATCCATCATTTCTTCTTGAAGATGCTCCTCAGAGAATCTACCATTATGTTCCAGGAACTGGGATGAAAAAAAAGCATGTGTGTGTGTGTGTGTGTATGCATATATGTGTGTATATATAAGCGTATGTGTGTGTATATATATATATATTTATATTTCTATAAAACCTAACAATTATTAATTATGTAAATAATCATTTGGAATAAAATGTATGTAGAGGATTGAGTCGAATCAAATTAGTGCTTTCAGGGCTTGGATATATATTCTTGTTTATTAAGACAATCCCAGTGTGGTAGTTATTACTAGTATTGCCTTCACTTTCAAAAGTGTCCCAGTTTAGATAATAAAATGAAAAACTACCCTCGATAGGGCCAGCGTTGAGGCTGGCCACTGTCAGTGCACACAAGCTGAATATCAAGTTGGGAAAGCCAAGGCCAGAGGAGGACTCAAGAAGCATAGAAACAAACAGAAAAATCTAGGGGTTCTCAAAGTCAGATCTCCAGAGAAGCAATGCCAGCACCATCTGGAAATTTGTTTAAAAATGCAAATTATTGGGCCCCACTGAAGAGCTGTTGAATCCAACAGTTTTTGGGGAAGGGGGTCAGGATTCTGTGTTTTAAAGAATCTTCAGATAATTTCAATACTTTCTCAAGTTTGAGAATCACTGGGATAATTCATAGACTGACTTGGAGAACATGTTTCTAACATTTGTTTGTCCTTGGCTATGCTTTTGACTGTAGTCAAGAAGGACGGGTTTCCCAGCAAATGGAGGAGAAATTCCAGGGTGAAATGCAGGTTTTAAGGCTCAAAATTTTCCACAGTACTGTGACTCATCACACCTAAAAAGTCTTCACAGTTTTCTCCTTCTTGTTTGTATTAACTTGGAGAGTCAGCTATACCACCTCAAAATCCTATTTTCTGATATGGGTTCTGTCAGAGGCCTGCTGTGTGATGATACTTGTTATTAACCTCAGTCTTCTATATTCTTCTCTCTCTTTCTCTCTCTCTCTTTCCCTTCCCCTCCCCCATCTCTCCACTAATTTATTCTAAACCATATTTAAGGTGGAAGTTATATGACTTTATCCAAGATACCAAACATCTGTATGTCTCTATTTATATGTACAATGGAGGGATTAAACCTATTTTACCTATCCCAAAGATTTTTCATGAAGATTAAATAAAATAGCATATGAAGAGTTATTTATAAACTGTGCAGTCCTGTGCAATCATAAGATGAGAATGTAATAGTATAATTATTACTAGTTTTTTTAGCTTCCAGGAAACACAGTTTTTGCTTGATTAATTTATGTGTCATTTTTATAAAGCAACCTTATTAAAATAATAGCTTCTGTGAATGTTTGGGGTCAGGGAAGAGAAAGGAGAGTGAGAACAGCATAGTGCTTCAAAAAGGCATTGCTTTTCATGTTTGATAAATATAGTTTTCCCTCTGTCTGTGAGAAGGGGAGGTAAAACTTTAACAAATATTTAACCTGAAAAGATGTCTTCTGGTTTTTGTTTCCCTGTGGAATTTAAGAAGAAAACCAGTCTGGACAGGCAAGGATAGACCAATAAAGGACTGAAAAACAATTTCATCATGTTTTTGGAATTGCATGAGTGTTAGTGAAACCATCCAAGAAAATGAAACTGATCTCTGTGGACTCCTAAATCGATCTCTGTACTCACCAGCGCATCCACTGAGGCTTACATAGCAGCTTCACAGCATTAACTGAGTACAAATACAACAGATTCTGGCCCAGTGATGGAATAGGTAAGGGACAGTTCATTACTGCTGGAAGCCAGAACTATAATCCCAACTTTCCCCCCATATTGAGCCATCTGTGAAGATTTTACAAATATGTCAACTAGGGCACCGTGGCTGATGCCTACAATCCCAGCATTTTATAGGCTGATGCCGGGGAATCACTTAAGCCTAGGAATTTGAGAGCAGACTGGGCAACATAGTGAGACCCAGTCTCTACCAAAAATAAAGAGAAATAAAACAAATTTTTTTTTAATGTCAGCAAATTCTTTGAAACTCCTTTCTTGAACAGGGCTAGACTTATTGTTTTATTTCTAACAAAATGGGATTAATGATGTGTGACTGAGACAGGGCATAGAAATGTTGAGACGTCAGTGTGCTCTCTCTCTCTCAATACTGTCTCTGGGTGAAGTAGCTGCCATGTGGGAAGCAGGCCTGTGGAAAGGCACATGTGGGAGGGAACTGAAGCTTCTGGCCAACAACTGGTCTAACCTTGAGATGACTGCAGCCCCTGCCCAGTTTTGACGGCAACCATGAACCAGAACCATCCATGTAAGCTGCTGGATTTCTGACTCTCTAAAACTGTGTGAGATTTTTAAGTTTGTTGCTTTAAGCTATTAAGTTTTGTGGAAATGTGTTATATGGAAACAGAAAGCTAGCACAAGGTATCTTGTCACAACGAATGATTATTTATGTTAAAGTCCGTTGTCTTCAACTGAGCCCTAGAAGACCAGAGGGGTATTACATGAAGACAATAGAGATGGACACTTGTTTGTACCCAGTTTAAAGTTTTGTGTCTATCCAAAGTGTGGCTATTTGGCTATTTGAATCTTTAAAGCTAGCTTTTTTACTAACTGAGACCTGAAAAAAAAAAAAAAAAGATTCTTCTAAGTCACGTGTCACAGCCAAAACTTGGGCCTGAAGTTCATGGTTGCATTGCTTCAGCCAAAGTTTTAATTTTCTCTTTATATCCTATTATGTGGGGGGCATGGTGCTGGGCACTCAGGATCAGGCTGTGAACAAAAGAGCTTCTCTCAGCCATTCTATGTAGGCCATGATGTCTGATTTTCTACTTACTCACTGAATTCTTAGAAATTCTAAAATTATTTGACATAGAATCTGTATCACAGGCCACCCCCATTTTCTCTAACCCTACCTTCTAAGAAAATAGTCTGCAAGAGAGGAGAGAGGCCATATTTGTGTTAGCTAGAGAAAATGAAAGTCAGATGATAATGGAAAATGCAAGATTGGATTCTTGTAAAATGTCTTTTTACTGAATAGAGATGAAATAACGTTTACTTGCTTATTTTGTTACAAAAGCAATGTATATTCATCTTAAAAACATAAATTCAAAATAAAATGTCACATGTAACCACACTGAAAATGGTAATAATTACAAGCTTTATTCTTATTAGTCTCTCTCTCTTTCTGTATCTTCCTCCCTCTCTCACTGTGTATTTCTGTATAGTATATGACACACACATTGAGAAGAAGAGGAAGATACAGACAGATAAATAGGTGAGAGTTATTAATTATACACACACACCTATTTATTTTAGATAAAATATTCTGGTGAATCTTTGTATTCATATAATGCTTTATATTTTCAATTGCTCAATAAACAGATGAACTATTAAACCTTTAGAGACAGTGACCACATCTTATAAGTTTAAATGTTTACCACAGTAACCAACATGTAGCATGGATCTAATAAATGCTGAGAGCATTCTTTCTATTTTATATGGAGTAAAATAATTCAAAGAGAAAGAAAAAGGCCTATTCAAGTCATGCAGTTGGTTCTCAATAGGTTTGGAATTGAAATCCGCTATAATCCTAGTATGGCTTCCTCTTCTCTAAGAAGGCACATCACTCTTGTCTAAGAAGGCACCTCACCGTCCTCTGAGAAGGCAAACTGCCATCTAGGAAAATGGATTGGTGAAGAGAATGACCACTCTGAAGATCAGGGTGAAGTTACCTTTGAGTTCAGCTTTCTCTTGCAGTATTGAAAACCACCCGATTGTTTTACCTACAGACGGTCAAAGACCAAGTCCGGTCATAAGTTAAAGATTGTGGGAGAGAGACCACACCAGTGGAGTCTGCAAAATGTGTGGCTTCTGGAAACTGTGGTGGTTTTCTTTACCAAGGTGTTGTCTGCAGATGGTATACAGCAGAAAAACTTTGACTCTTTAATGTTTCCTTGACAAAAAAGCAATTTCAGAAATCATCTCAGTCATTCATCCACACCAGGCAGAAATTCTGTCAGAACTTGTCACTTTTATTTGAGCAAGGCCCTGACATCGAGCAGCTTTATTCTAATCATGCTCACATTTGATTTGACAGTTTCAGAATATTTTGTGTGTCCATTGTACATGCTCAGATAGATAATTTATCACCAAGCATTTCTCTTTTGGCAGCTCTGATAGATTCTCACCTTCTTTTAGCCCAATTTCTGGGAAGCAAAAAAGCCTATATTAGAAATATCACAGTTTTTTAGTTCTCTGGAGATAGTGTGAGAAAACATGTTACAGAAACAAACACAATTTATTATTAGGAGGAAGAAAAGTCAGTGAAAAATATCATAAAAAGTTGAAGAGCCCACAGAGAATTGAATCCTGGACTTTTAAATTTTCTCTTTAAATCTTATTTTCCCAAATAAATAGATTATATTAACTCAGCTGGTTTTCTTGTAGTTTACACAAACATCCTAACATGTAAATTTTAAATTATATTAATAATGATCTGCAAACTGAACCTTTTAAACACATCAAGTGTATCTTAAAAAGACTAAAATTTGTAGAACATTATTGAATAATCTGTTTTAATTGGTGGTGCACAAAAACATTGCCATAATACTACCATAACTATTTTTTTATTTCTTTAACACGTATTATGGCTCAAACATTCTACTTGCTTTATGTACATTATTTCATATAATACTTTCATCCACTATGTGAGGAATTGTTATCTCTATTTTGCAGCAAAGGAGAATGAACCTCAGAGCAGTCAAGCTTCTCATTTAAAGTTATTGTAAAGAAAGTTCATCTCAGAAAGATGGCCAACTATGAATTTTCAGTGTAGATAATTAGGTAACTCTACAGCTATTTTTGGAGGTGGAGAGGCACAAATGTGTATCTCCTTATGGCCTGGAAGACTGACCAGGACAAATGATACAACTGGACTTTAACCAGAAGCCTTCTCACAAGTTCCAACCAGCAACACACTTCAATAGATAAGGAAAGCTACAAATGGGCAGTGCCTCAGCTATGGCAACACCCACTTTGCACAGGTTGTTGAAATTAGAGTCCTCTGGCTTTTACATATATATCTGGAGTCTCTGGAGAGATTAAGTGTATTCAGTCATATACCTGTCTAAAAAAATATGAGGAAGAGGTCATTTATTCTCACAAAATATCCATGTCCTCCTCTCTGTTCATATTCTCCTTTGCAGTTGATTAGCATTGTGTAATGTGTTCTGGTCAATGACTCTGCGAAGTGATTTGTTTCACTTCCAGGCTAAGGCAGTCAGAGAAAAAAGACATTAGTGAACAAATAGACAAAATTCTAATAAGATGTGTAGTTTAGTTAGTCATTTTTTTACCAGTGTAATTTATTGGTTTTAATAATTGTACTATAGGAGATGTTACCATTAAGGGAAGCTGTACAGAACCCTCTGTACTATTTTTATAGGGAACCCTCTGTACTATTTTTATAACTTTGTTGTAAGTGTGAAATTGGTTCAAAATGAAAAGGTTAAAAACAAGTAGTGTGTTTTCTCTGTCTTTTTCTTCTCCTGTTTTTAAGCTCCTGAAATTACAAGATGGAGAAAAATCCCACTGCCCATGTGAGAATTTAAGTGAAGAATAAATGGCACTTTTATGATGCTAACTCTCTGAGATTTGGGAGTTTGCTGTGGCAACAAATGATAATTAGATACTAGAGATTATACTATTGGTTCCTTACCCCAGTGCCCTTCCTAAAAGGACCACAATTGTGTTCAGGTTTCCATTCCCAATGTCTATGTGACTGATGGGTTCCGTCACGTATATGTGATCCAATCCTTAAGCATGAGGAAAGACTCATGCAGAACTTCTGGGAATAAAGTTGCTGTCTTCTCTTCCTTTTCCTCTTTCTCTGGGAATAAAGGTGGCTCTCAACTGATGGCAGTTTTGACCCATCTTCCCACCAAAGGCCATTTATCACTGTCTAGAGACATTTTGGGCTTCATAACCAGGGGATAATTTGGAAAGGGGCTAATGAATTCTACTGAATAGACATCAGGGTTGCTGCTACATATACTACCATGTACAGGACAGGCCCCATGACAAAGAATTATGCAGAATATTGATAGTTCTCAGGTTGAGAAGCCTTGCTCTTAATGTTGATGCATCAGGATAGGAAATACAGATCTTCTGCTTCCTATGACAAACAGTTCAAGAGTAAAACCAAGATTAAGGATGGCAGAGAGATAAGATAGAGGTCTTGGTTCTTGAAGGCAAAACCAGGTAGTTGAATGAATCAGGCTAGAAATCTGTTCTACCTTTAGCTATCCTGATGTTTGCAGTAATCAGTTTCCTTATTGTTTAAACCTGTGTTTAAACAATAGAGTTTTTCATATTTGCAGCAGAATGTGTCTTAATAAAATAATGTAATCAGGTAAATCAGTATTTATTTAACTAAATATGTATGTCTCATGACTTTTATCACGGACCTCAATTTATAACTCTTATAGTTGGTGATATAATCACAAAACTAGTAGATAGAAAGGCTGAAACCCAATGTTTACTTACTCTATAGCCTTCACAAATAACTATCACACTTAATTTTATTTCAAATTTAAAAGGCAGCATGCCTGATAGTATTAGAATAATAGCAGTAATTAGTATTGATGGTATTGGCAGCAGCAACATCAGTATTTACTATTTCAGACACTGCCAAGCACAACCCAAAAATTCTATTTTTAAATTCTAGCTTTAATCTTTTGAGGAAATGTAACTTTTAACAAGCGAGAAATTGCTTCTTAATTGTTCATGGTATAGAAACATTCTCAGTGGACATACTTGGTTCTCTAAAAAAGATCACCACCAGATTTGGCTGGCACTAATATACTTGGAGTTCATATAAACAATGCAATTATAGCATTGTACCTCTTTTTTGATTTCTGGAACTTGCTGGTTTGGACAAGACTCATCTTTCTCATTTGTGAAATGAGGGAGTTAGATAATGTGTACAGTTCCCTTCAGAACTGGGTTATGTAACAGTAATATTATACTGACCCGTAAGTAATGATTGCTTTTCCTCTGTGTGTTCATGAGTATAAATGAGAGCTAGACTGATGGGCACAATCCCTTCCATATTAGGGGTTTACAACTGCAAACCTAGACGGTGGCAGTCGGTCAAGATTTCATATGCGAGTTTGCAAAAATAATGACACAGAATAATAATACATACTCTGCCATGTTAGAATGGACCCAAGGAAGCTGAAGTTCTATGAAGACTTTGATGATTTCCTGAGTCATACTGAAGTGAAAATCAAAAACGTTGATAAAATCAGTTTCTTGGCCGGGCATGGTGACTCACGCCTGTAATCTCAGCACTTTGGGAGGCCGAGGCAGGTGGATCATTGAGGTCAGGAGTTCGAGACTAATCTGGCTAACATGGTGAAACTTCGTCTCTAATAAAAATACAAAAATTAGCTTGGTGTGGTGGCATGAGGCTGTAATCCCAGATACTTGACAGGCTGATGCACAAGAATCATTTGAACCTGGGGTCGGAGTCTGCAGTGGGCTGAGATTGCACCACTGCACTCCAGCCTGGGCAACAGAGCAAGCCTCTGTCTCAAAAAAAAAAAAAAAAAAAAGGTTTCTTGACTAAGAATCATATCTTATATCTTGCTTCATAGTCCTACATTCAGCAACATGTGACTCCTCTGAATTTATGGGGTCTGGGAGTAAGGACTCAGGAAGAGATAGGAAGGGAATTCTGAACATCCACAGCCTGAGATATATATGTGAATGCCATTTTCTGTGGTCTATTTATTCTCATTTTTAGGCCTTTTGACCTTAGGATTAACCCTTACCTATTGAGCAGAGTGTCATGGAACAAACCTTGTAGATTGTGCTCTGCCAAATGTATAGAATTCCTTGTGGAATGAAGAGTCTTAGGCCATTTTTTATGTTGATTGTTGACAGCCTTTAAGCCTCACCATTCCGCTTCCTTTCTGTGCAATGCCTGAGAAAGCTCATAAGAAAGGCTGGGTATTTTCTTCTTTGACACCATCAGAATGTTCAAGCCATGGAATCTCTAGACTGTGCATTGGAAAACAGAACCCAACCTAAGCAACTAACCACCATTAAAACCAAGCATTTCCCTACTCTTTCAAGCCATTTCTGGACCAGCTGGAGAGCTAACCCCTGCTCCCTCCTAGAATGTCTTATTATGCAGGTAATAGCCATTTTCATGCCCTCTTGGTGTATGTGTAGGTAGAATTATCAGTCTCAACATCCAAATCAAATTTTAGGTGAGGGATTCATCCCATCTCTATGGGGTAACCAAAACATCATCTATGTTTTCTCTTATAAAATAGGGGTAATAACTTCATCTTTGAAAGTTTGTTAAGAAGGTAAACAGTAATTTAGAAGAAGCTAATGCATTTGCTGAAAGTTACATTTCTTACTGCAAAGGGACATAGGCATATTCAAGATCCCTGGGCTTCTCTTCTACTTATAAATAAATTATAAGTAAATTTAAAAAGGACATTTAATATTTAGAAAATGATTGGCAGGAGGAGATGAACAGCACATAGTAGGAGTCAACAATTAGAGACTATTTTTATTTCATTTAAAACCATAGAATAGAAGAATAGTAAGAATAATAGGCAAGTTTCCAAATTATGTCTGCATATTGGCCTTTGATGAAGTCTTTAACATAAAATTAATTTTCCAAATCCAGTGGTTGATTTTTACTTTCCATTACACGTAAAATACATATGTAATATTGTGTTTTTCCATTAATTTTGTTATAAGTCTACACAAAACTCCCTTCCTAAGAAAAGCACTAGAATGAACCAGAGGAAAAACAGCAAAACCTGATTCCACACAGCTAGAAAGCTCAAACCTCTTTCTTAACACCCTTGGGAAAATTATTATAAGGAACTAATTATACAATGACTTTTCACAATTATCTTTTTGGAAATATTGTATTAGTGGTGCAAAATATGTTATAGTTAATAAGTGAGGAAATTTACAACAATCTACTTGAAAAGTGGGCAGTGTGTATTGCAATTCTACAAGGAACCGTTTGGAAATCTTCAAAATTTCACCCAATGGATCACGCTGTTATTGCATAATTTATGATGCTAAGTAATATCATGCTTAGTAGCTCTAAAAAGCTAGGAAAATAGACAAATAAGCAGGGAAACTATTATAAGAAATGCAATATTCTTAAGCTTATTTATCTAATTCAATTAATATACTCTGGTTTATGTGTAACAAAGATAAACAAAATGATTGAATATATGGTTAAAGTAAAAGACAAGAACATTGACTGTGATCCAATCAATCAAAATGTAGGTACTATGTTTTCTCTAACTCCTATCTGAAATTACTTTTCTCAATAGAATTACATTTAATCAACCAATTTGAGGAATTTTACTCTCTAGTGTGGCATTACTTGTGATGAAATGAATGCAATTGTCTTCTAAAAACGTAACCTTTGGTACTATACTTCTAAAAATAAAGCATAGTCCTCTAAAGTAGATGTTTTCATGCAGGTGGTATGCAAAATTTTAAAGTAACCATGGCAGGACTAGATTGCCACTCTTACTCAGACAGACAGAGCAGTGTGTGGAGGCTCTCTCCATGAATTACTATTCCAGAACAACTACAGGAATAAATTAAGAAATCTGAGAGGACCCACAGGCCCCTTTAAGAAAGTGGATTGATCCTGCAGGACCCAGGAGACACCCCAAATACTGTGAGTGTCCAAACTGTGGAAGTGGGAAACATCCACCCCTGAACATCCGCCACCCTCGCTGAGGAAACTGAAGGCCTAGATTATGGGAGAAGATTTTGAACTTACCTAGAGCTGAGTCAATTTAAAGAGCAAAGCAAAATACAGGGGTAGAAGAAGCAGTGGGAAAAGCCCTAGGATCTTGTAGGGTCCCCTATCAAGCTGTTTTTGCTCGGCCATACAGGAGTTCTTTAGGAGGGTGGCCAGTGGTGCTGGGAAAAGACCACAGGGAGAGGGAAATCTCCAGCTGAACTTTATAGCAATTTGAACTGTTTGAGAAGTCTCCTGGTCAGAACTCGGGGAAAGACATGAATCCGGTGTCCAGACTTCACAGGCGGGGAAAGAAGGAAAGCCATATATGCTTTTGCTGCTGGTAGGCAGGTAGTCTGGGGTAAGTTCTCAGCCCTGCTTGCCCACTGCCTGGAAACAGACTCGGTGCTGTTTCAGGGGATATGGTGGGAGTAAGACTGGTGCCTTGGATTGAGTGGGAACTGGGTGAGGCCTGTGACTACCGACTTTCCCCCACTTCCCTGACAACCTAAATGACACAGTAGAAACAGTCATAATCCTCCTACGTACCCAGTTCCATTGACCTGGGGATGTCATCCCTATCCCCCACAGCAGCTGCAGCGAAACCCACCCAAGGAGTCAGCTCAGACACGCCTAGCCCTGCCACCACCCAATGGTCCTTCCCTACCCACCCTGGTAACTGAAGACAAAAGGCATATACTCTTGGGAGTTCTAGGGCTCTGCCCACCACTTGCTCCTCCACACACTACTGATGCTCTCTGGAAAGCACCACCTCCTGGTAGGAGGCCAACCAGCACAAAAATAGCGCATTAAACCACCAAAGCTAAGAGCCCTCACAGAGTCCATTTCACCCACCTGCCACCTTCACCAGAAAAGGTGCTGATATCTATGGCTGAGAGAACCACAGAGAGTTCACATTACAGGACTCTGGGCAGACAACCCCCAGTACCACCCCGGAGCCTGGTAGAATTGCAGAGTGGCTAGATCCAGAAGAGAGATAACAATCGTTACAGCTCGGCTCTCAGGAAGCCACATCCATAGGAAAAGGGGTAGAGTACTACATTAAGGGAACACCCTGTGGGACAAAAGAATCTGAACAACAGCTTTCAGCCCTAGACCTTCCCTCTGACAGAACCTACCCAAATGAGAAGGAACGAGAAAACCAGCTCTGGTAATATGACAAAACAGGGTTCTTTAACGCTCCCAATAAATCACACTAGCTCACAAGCAATAGACCCAAACCAAGAAGAAATCCCTGATTTACCTGAAAAAGAATTCAAGAAGTTAGTTATTAAGCTAATCAGGGAGGCACCAGAGAAAGGCAAAGCCCAATGTAAGGAAATCCAAAATATGATACAAGAAGTGAGGGGATAAATATTCAAGGAAATAGATAGCATAAATAAAAAACAATAAAAACTTCAGGAAACAATGGACACAGTAATAGAAATGCAAATTGCTCTGAAAAGTCTCAGCAATAGAATTAAACAAGTAGAAGAAAGAAATTCAGAGCTTGAAGACAAGGTCTTCAAATTAACCCAATCTAATAAAGACAAAGAAAAAAGAATAAAGAAATATGAACAAAGCCTGCAAGATGTCAGGATTATGTTAAATGACCAAACCTAAGAATAATTGGTGTTCCTGAGGAAGAAAAGCAATATAAAAGTCTGGAAAATATATTTGTGGGAATAATTGAGGAAAACTTCTCTGGCCTTGCTAGAGACCCAGACCTCCAAATAGAAGAAGCACAAAGAACACCTGGGAAATTCATCACAAAAAGATATCGCCTAGGCACATTGTCATCAGGTTATCTACAGTTAAGATGAAAAAAAGAATCTTAAGAGCTGTGACAAAAGCACCAGGTAACCTGTAAAGGAAAACCTATCAGATTAACAGAAGATTTCTCAGCAGAAACCCTACAGGCTAGAAGGGATTGGGGCCCTATCTTCAGCCACCTCAAGCAAAACAATTGTTAGCCAAGAATTTTGTATCCACTGAAACTAAGCTTCATATATGAATGAAAGATAGTTTTCTTCAGAAAAACAAATGCTGAAAGAATTCACCATTACCAAGCCACCGCTACAAGAACTGCTAACAGGAGCTCTAAATATTGAAACAAATCCTGGAAACACATCAAAACAGAACCTCTTTAAAGCATGAATTTCACAGGACCTATAAAACAAAAATACAATTAAAAAAAAAACTAAAACAAAGAACAAAAAGCCAAGGTATACAGGCAACAAATAGCATGATTAATGGAATGGTATCTCACATCTCAACATTAACAATGAATGTAAATGGCCTAAATGCTCCACTTAAAAGATACAGAATTGCTGAATGAATATGAATTTACCAACGAACTATCTACTGCCTTCAAGAGACTCACCTAACACATAGGGACTCACATAAACTTAAGGTAAAGGGGTGGAAAAAGACATTTCATGTAAATGGACAACAAAAACGAGCAGGAGTAGCTATTCTTATATTAGATAAAATGAACTTTAAAGCAACAGCAATTAACAAAAAAGACAAAGAGGGACATTATATAATAATAAAAGGCCTTGTCCAACAGGAAACTATCACAATCCTAAACATATGCTCCTAACACTGGAGTTCCCAAATTTATAAAACAATCACTAATATACCTAAAAAATGAGACAGACCATGGCATAATAATAGTGGGGGACTTCAATACTCCACTGACAGCACTAGACAGGTTATCAAGACAGAAATTCAGCAAAAAAAACAATGGATTTAAACTATACCCTGGAACAAATGGACTTAACAGATACAAACAGAACATTCCATCAAACAACTGCAGAATATACATTCTATTCAACAGCGCATGGAACTTTCTCCAAGATAGATTATATGTTAGGCCACAAAATGACCCTCATAAATTTAAGAAAATTGAAATTATGTTAGGTACTCTCTCAGACCACAGTGGAATAAAACTGGAAATCAACTCCAAAAGGAATCTTCAAAGCCATGCAAATACATGAAAATCAAATAACCCGCTCCTGAAGGAGCACTGGGTTAAAAATGAAATCAAGATGCAAATTACAAAAATTTTTGAACTGAATAACAACAGTGTCACAACCTATCAAAACCTCTGGGACACAGCAAAGGTGGTGATAAGAGGAGTGTTCATAGCCCTAAACACCTACATCAAAAAGTCTGACACAGCATAGATAATCTAAGGTCCCACCTGAAGGAACTAGAGAGACAGGAACAAACCAAAACCAAACCCAGCAGAAGAAAGGAAATAACCAAGATCAGAACAGAACTAAATGAAATTGAAACAAAAAAACTCACAAAAGAGAAATGAAACAAAAAGCTGATTCTTTGAAAATATAAATAAAATTGATGGACCATTAGCAAGAAAAGAAGAGAAAAAAATCCAAAGAAGCTCAATAAGAAATGAACTGAAAGATATTACAACTAACACCATAGAAATACAAAAGATAATTCAAGGCTACTATGAACACCTTTACGTGCATGAACAAGAAAACCTAGAAGAGATGGATAAATTCCTGGAGAAATACAACCCTGATAGCTTAAGTCAGGAAGAATTAGATACCTTGAACAGTCCAATAATAACCAATGAGATTAAAATGGTAATTAACAAATTACCAACAAAAAAAAAGTCCAGGACAAGACAGATTCACAGCAGATTTTTAGCAGACATTCAAAGAAGAATTGGTACCAATCCTATTGACACTATTCCACAATATAGAGAAAGCAGGAACCCTCCCTAAATCATTCTATGAAGCTACTATCATCCTAATATCAAAACCAGGAAAGGACATAAGCAAAAAAGAAAACTATAGTCCAATATCCGTGATGAATATAGATGCTAAAATCCTAAACAAAATACTAGCTAACTGAATCCAACAACATATCAAAAACATAATCCACCATGATCAAGAGGGTTTCATAACAAGGATGCAGGGGTGGTTTAATATACATGTCAATGAATGTGATACACCACATACACAGAATTAAAAACAAAAATCACATGATCATCTCAATAGATGCAGAAAAAGCATTTGATAAAATCCAGCATCCCTTTATGATTAAAACTCTCAGAAAATTTTGCATAAAGGGATATACCTCAAGAAAATAAAAGCCATCTATGAGAAACCCACAGCCAACATAATACTGAAAAGGGGAAAAGTTGAAAGCACTCTTTCTGAGAACTGGAACAAGAAAAGAAGTCCCACTCTCACCACTCCTATTCAACATAGTACTGGAAGTCCTAGCCAGAGCAGAGAAGAGAAAGAAAAGGCAACCAAATCGGTAAAGAGTAAGTCAAACTGTCGCTGTTTGCTGATAATATAATTGTTTACCTAGAAAACCCTAAAGACTCCTCCAGAAAGCTCATATAACTGATAAAAGAATTCAGCAAGTTCTCTGAATAAAAAATTAATGTACACAATGTAGCACTTCCTTACACTGACAGCGACAAAGCTGAGAATCAAATCAAGAACCCAACCCTTTTTACAATAGCTGAAAAAAAAAAACAACTTAGGAATATACCTAACCAAGGATGTAAAAGACCTCTACAAGGAAAACTACAAAACACTGCTGAAAGGAATAATAAATGACACAAACAGATGGAAACACATCCCATGCCCATAGATGGGTAGAATCAATGTTTTGAAAATGACCACACTGCAATCTAAAAATTGAATGCAATTTTCATAAAAATACCACCATCATTCTTCACAGAATTAGAAAAAAAATTGTAAAATTCATATGGAACCAAAAAAGAGCCCACATAGCCAAAGCAAGACTAAGTAAAAAACAAACAAACAAACAAAAACAAAAACAAAAAACAAATCTGGAGGCATCACATTACCTGATTTCAAAATACATTATAAGGCCATAGTCACCAAAACAGCATGGTATTGGTATAAAAATAGGCACATAGACCAATGGAACAGAATAGAGAACTCAGAAATAAAGTCAAATACTTACAGACAACTGATCTTTGACAAAGCAAACAAAAACATAAAGTGGGGAAAGGACACCCTGTTCAACAAATAGTGCTTGGATAATTGGCAAGCCACATATAGGATAGTGAAACTGGATCCTCAGTTCTTGCCTTGCACAAAAATCAACTCAAGATGGATTAAGGACTTAAATCTAAGACCTGAAACTTTAACATTATAGAAGACAACACTAGAAAAACCCTTCAAGACATTGGCTTGGGCGAGAAGAACCCAAAACAGATGCAAGAAAAACAAAGATAAATTGCTGGGACTTAATTAAACTAAAGAGGGTTTGTACGTTAAAAGTAACAATCAGCGTAGTAAACAGACAACCCACAGAGTGGGAGAAAAACCTCACAATCTATACATCTGATGAAGGACTAATATCCAGAATCTATAATGAACTCAAACAAATCAACAAGAATAAAGCAAACTATCCTATCAAAAAGTGGGCTAAGGACATGAATAGACAATTCTCAAAAAAAGATATACAAATGGCCAACAACCATATAAAAAAAAGTCTCATCATTCCTAATGATCAGTGTAATTCAAATCAAAACCACAATGTGATAATACCTTACTCCTGCAAGAATGGCCATAATCAAAAAATCAAAAAATAGTAGATGTTGGTGTAGACACAGTGAATAGGGAACACTTCTACACTGCTGGTGGGAAGGTAAGCTAGTACAACCACTATGGAAAACAGTGTGGAGATTCCTTAAAAAACTAAAAGTAGAACTATCATTTGATCTAGCAATCCCACTACTGGGTATCTACCCAGAGGAAAAGAAGTCATTATACGAAAATGATACTTGCACAGGCATGTTTAGAGCAGCACAATTTGCAATGGCAAAAATATGGAACCAGCCAAAATGCCCATCAATCAACTAGTGGATAAAGAAACTGTGATTGAGATACACACACACACACACACACACACACACACACCCATATATATATGATGGAATACTACCCAGCCATAAAAGTGAATGAATTGATGACAATCAAAGCGATGTGGATGAGATTTGAGAACATTTTTCTAAGTGAAGTAACTCAGGAATGAAAAACCAAGCATAGTACGTTTTACTCATAAATGGGAGCTAAGTTATGAGGCCGCAAAGGCATACGAATTACACAACGGACTTTGGGGACTCACGGGGAAAGGGCAGGAAGGGGGTGAGGGATAAAAGATTACAAATAGGGTACAGTATATACTGCTCAGGTGATGGGTACACCAAAATCTCACAAATCACCACTAAAGAACTTATTCATGTAACCAAACACCACCTGTTCCCCGATAAACTATGGAAATTAAAAAAAAATTTAAAGCCAATAAATCTGAAGGAAAAAGTAGAGAAATTAAAATCAGCTGGATATTTTAACATTTTTTCTATTTTCAGTTGATAGCACCCCCCCCCAAAAAAAACCCTGAATTCAGTAGGCTACAGAAGTGAACAATACTATTAATCAATTTGCTCTAAGTGACATGTACAGAACACTATACTCAACAGTAGAATGTACATTTTTATAAGTGCACAAGGAATATTGACCAAGATAGATCACACCTTGGGTTATAAAATAAATTTCTGTACAACTCTAAAGAATAAAATCTTACAGAATATGTAATCTGACCACAAAGGAGTTAAACTAAAAGTAAAACACAGCTAGAAAAAAAAATCATGCCATATTTCCCTGTTTCAATTTCACTTAAGTCGTTTTAGAAAAATAGGTAAATAAGTAAATAAGCCAAACACCCACGAGAAGGACTAAAATCTTGAAAAATGACAACTAATATTTTATGGATATAAAGTAACTGTAACTATCATATATTTTTGATGAGACTGTAAAATATTGCAATGTATTTAGAAAAAGTTCTGGTGGTTTCTTATAAAATTAAACCTATATCTACCCTATGAAGCAGCAATTCCGTTATTAGTTTTTTACACAAGATACATGAAACCATATGCTTAAAGGGATTTGAAAGTGGTGTTGTGCACCTGTAGTCTCACCTACTCACAAGGATGAGGCAAGAAGATCCCTTGAAACCAGAAGTTTGAGTTCAGCCTGGTAAACATAGCGAGCCCTCATCTCTTAAAAAATTGGAAAAATAATATTCCCAGTGGCTTTATTTATAATAGTCTTAAAATAGATAAAAATTCATTTTCCATGAAAGAAGCATGGTTAAAATAAAACTCTGATATATTTATATGATAGTATATGACTCAGAGATATAGAAGAACAACTACTCATAATGTGCAATAATGTGGAAAAAGTCTCAAAAACATCATCCTGTGTGAAAGAAGCCATACACCAAAGAATACATATGGTTTGTTTCCATTTGTATAACATCTAGAACAGGTAAAACCCACCTATAGTGAAAAAAATAAACAACAACAATGATTGCCTTTTGGGAGTTGACATTAGGAATCTCCTGGGAAGGGGTAGAAGAAAATTCTCTGGGGATAATGGTAATGTTCTATCTTGAAATTAGTTTGCATTACACAGGTGTATGCATTTGTCAACTGTCAGATAATGGTACATTTGGGATTTGTGCATTTCACTCTATAGACATTTTACTCTTAAAAATGAAAATGAATTAAAAGAATAATGGATAGGTTAATAGATATGTGATAAAACACATACAGCAAAATTAAAAATGTACCTAACTTATGACTGTATTGGTCCATTTTCATACCACTATAAGGAAATACCTGAGACTGGGTAATTTATAAAGAAAAGAGATCTAATGGACTCACAGATCCACATGGCTGGGGATGTCTCACAATCATGGCAGAAGGCAAAGAAGGAGCAAAGGCACGTCTGACATGGCAGCATGCAAGGGAGTGTGTGCAGGGGAATTGCCCTTTATGAAATCATCAGATCACGTGAGACTTGTTCACTTTCATGAAAACAGCAAGGGAAAAACCTGCCCCAGGATTTAATTACCTTCCACTGGGTCCCTCCTATGACATATGGGGATTATGGGAGCTAAAATTAAAGATGTAATCTGGGTGTGGACACAGTCAAATTATATCAATTATATATTAATGAAGAAAATGACAAATGGTTTTTAACATGGAATTAAGTAGAGTTATTACTAAAAATTGTCTTTTGTGATTTTAGTATCATTTTTCAAATTAAAATTAAAGCCCAGTAATTTATAGTTATATTCTTTATTGAAAGCATAGGCCTGTGTTTGAAATGAGGATTTTGAACCACTAACTTCATTTTATTTAGATATATTTTTAAGAGATGGGAGTCTCACTATGTTGTTCAAAATGGACTCAAACTCCTGGGCTCAAGTGATCCTCCTGCCTCAGCCTCCTGAGTATCTTAGATTAAAGGCATGCTGCACATCTCCTGGCTTGAAAGATTAGCTTTAACCAGCAATAAGTAAATAAATGAATAAATAAATAAATAAATAAGAAGAAAATTCTGATATTTCTAAAGATTTTGATGAGATTCACCCTCATAAAGAAAAGTTGAGAACAAAGGATACTGTAATAGCATTACATCAATCATGGCAAGATAATTTGTCTTTGTTTTAATAGCACCAGTTTGAAAAAAAAGAAAGTAAAAGAAGACCTTGTATTTAAATGCTTATTTAAAACTGAAAATGAGTCTACATTTTCATGTATCTTGTACATGAGAACATACCATTCATCAATTGTACAAGCTCATTTAACTTCTGATTCTGACACAGTTCTAGCTACGAACATCTTGAAATTCTGAATAACACAAATTAAAATTATCCTGTGGACAAACTTAGGCTTACAAAAGAAAGGAAATCCACAGGTGCTAGAAATAAAGATTAAACAACATCCAAGCAGCAAGAGGGGAGTGTAAAAATATCCACCATTTTAATCTAGCGGTTAAGGTTTTAACAATGACCCAAGAATAAGAGACAAATGTTACTGTATACAGGAATTAAGCTTCCTGCTTAAAGCCATGTCACACAATGAGTTATTTTATTGGCTGCTTGGAAATCTATATGTAAATTGTGTTAGTCCCTGCGTGATCTCAGGCATCTTATCTTTCTCATCTAATTCTTGCCTTGCTTATTTACAAAATGGAAATTATAGCTACCAACTCTTGGATAGTTTTTTACTGAAAGAAAAATCTATTATATTGGAGAATGGAAATACACCGGGTTTTTTTCTTTATCATACTTTAAGTTCTAGGGTACATGTGCACAATGTGCAGGTTTGTTACATATATATACATGTGCCATGTTGGTGTGCTGCACCCGTTAACTCGTCATTTACATTAGGTATATCTCCTAATGCTATCCCTCCCCCCTCCCCCTACCCCACAACAGGCCCAGGTGTGTGATGTTCCCCACCCTGTGTCCAAGTGTTCTTGTTGTTCAATTCCCACCTATGAGTGAGAACGTGCGGGAAATACACCAGGTTTAATGGGAAGATATAGAATGACAAATCCATAAATTTGAGATATATATATATATATATACACATACATATATATGTTTATATTCACATAATTACTTTAATATATATTTAAATATATATTTTAAATGTGTATGTGTATATATATTTTAGCATATACATTGTATTTAAGCTTATTCTTTACATATAAATATTATAGCCATACTTTAAATATATGTATTTGAGCATATGTATATTTCAGCCTATCTCCATGCTTAAATGAACACCATTACTTTAGCTGTTGGATATAGCGCATTGCATAGATCAGCCATACTTATAATAATCAATCCCTTCTTAATGTCTGTTCTGAACTTTACATTATTAACAAAATCGTAGCAATGCATTTTTTTTTTACCTTTCCTTCAAGAACTTATGTGGACATTGTGTTATACTGAAGTAGACCAATAAATCAATGAATTAGAACGGAAATTTTGGAAAGATATTTTTAGATGTATGCAAAATCATTAAATGAGGGAGGTTGCATACACTTTAAAGGGGAAAATGATTAATGAATAATTTTTGCTGGATTAAATAATTGTACATATGGAATAAGTTAAATTAGGTCCTACTTATAAAAATATAAAAATATGTACATAAATCAGTAGCTCTGCTACACACCAACAATGACCAAGCTGAGAATCAAATCAGGAACTCAACCCTCTTCACAATAGCTGCCAAAAAATAAAAATAAATAAAAAACATAAACAAAAAATAAATAAAATAAAAACTTAGGAATATACCCAACCAAGGACATGAAAAAGTTCTACAAGGAAAACTACAAAACACTGCTGAAAGAAATAATAAATGACATAAACAGATGGAAACACTTCCCGTGCTCATGGATGGGAAGAATCAATGTTACGAAAATGACCATACTGCCAAAAGCAATTTATAAATTCAATGCAATTTTCATCAAAATACCACCATCATTCTTCACAGAATTAGAAAAAAAGAATCCTAAAATTCACATGGAACCAAAAAGAACCCACATAGCCAAAGCAAGGCTAAGCAAAAAGAACAAATCTGGAGGCATCACATTACCCAACTTTATACTGCAAGGCCATAGTCATCAAAACAGCATGGTACTGGTATAAAAATAGGCACATAGACCAAGGGAACAGAATAGAGAACCCAGAAATAAAGCCAAATACTTACAGTCAAATGATTTTCAACAAAGCAAATAAAAACATAAAGTGAGGAAAGGACACCCTATTCAACAAATGGTGCTGAAATAATTAGCAAGCCATATGTAGAAGAATGAAACTGGATCCTCAGTTCTTGCCTTATACTAAAATAAGCTCAAGGTGGATCAAAGATTTAAATCTAAGACCTGATACTTTAAAATTCTAGAAGATAACATTGGAAAAACCTTCTAGACATTGGTTTAGGTGAAACTTTATGACCAAGAACCCAAAAGTAAATGCAACTAAAACAAAGATAAATAGATGGGACTTAATTAGACTAAAAAGCTTCTGCACAGCAAAAGAAATAATCAGCAGAGTTAACAGACAACCCACAGAGTTTGAGAAAATCACAATCTACATCTGACAATGGGCTAATATTCAGAATCTACAAGAAACCCAAACAAATCAACAACAACGACAAAACAATCCCATCAAAAAGTGGGCTAACACTTTTGATGACTTAGACTATTCTCAAAAGAAGATATACAAATGGCCAACAAGCACATGGAAAAATGCTCAACATCACTAATGATCATGGAAGTGTAAATCAAAACAACAATGCGATACCACCTCACTCCTACAAAGATGGTCATAATCAAAAAATCAAAAAATAATTCATGCTTGTTTGGATGCCATGATATGGGTACACCTTTTACACTGTTCATGGGAATGTAAACTAGTACAGGCACTATGGAAAACAGTGTGTAGATTCCTTAAGGAACTAAAAGTAGATCTACCATTTGATCCAGCAATCCCACTACTAGGTATCTACCCAGAGGAAAAGAGGTCATTACATAAAAAAGATACTTGTATGCACATATTTATAACAGCACAAATTGCAATTGCAAAAATATGGAACCAGCCCCAATGCCTATCAATCAACAAGTGGATAAAGAAAATGTTTTTTACATATATATACACACATATATATACACACATATATATACATATATACGTGTATATATATATACACACATGTATGTATATACATAACATTTTCTATGGTATTCTATGGTGTATATTATATATATATATACACCATAGAATACTTCTCAGCTGTAAAAAGGATGAAATAATGGCATTTTCAGCGACCTGGATGGAATTGGAGACTATTATTGTAAATGAAGCAACTCAGGAATGGAAACCCAAACATCATATGTTCTCACTCACATGTGGGAGCTAAACTATGAGGACACAACGGCATAAGAATGATACATTAAACTTTGGGAACTTAGGGGAAAGGATGGGGTGTGGTATGAGAATAAAGTCCACACATTGGGTACAGCGTACGCTGCTTGGGTGATGGATGCATCCAAATCTCAGAAATCACCATTAAAGAACTTACTCATGTAACCAAACACCACCTGTTCCACAAACCTATTGAAATAAAAAAATCAATAACTTGTATGAATGCAAAAAATATATATACAAATTAATTATATCTGGAATAATTACCTTAATATTAAAACGATGAAAACTACAAAAGTGTTACAATAAAATATATGAATAGAGTTTTATGTGTGGGGAAGACTTTCTGAAGGAAAAGCTTGTAATTTCAACTACAATGAATTAAAAAATTCTGTATGCCATAGAAATCATAAAGTTTAAAAAACAACTGGGTAGACTAAGAGAAGATATTTAAAACATCTATATATCTCCAATACAAGTAAAATAAGCAAAACATAAAACAAACACTATTAATGAATAGGACAAAAAAAAACAAGAAGAAAGAAATAAAAAACAACCAATGGTATGGACAATCAATTCAAAGAAATCTGAATGATCACAAACATAAGAAAGGATTTTGAATCTCATAAATTTGTAAAAATGCAACTTAAAACAAAACAGCATAATTCAAATCCTATGAATCAGAAAGAACATTAAAAAGTTTTAAATAATATTCATCAGCAGGAGTATGAGAAACATTATTCCCTTATATTTTTTTTGGTGGGATTCTAAACTGATGTGACTACTTTGTAGAGAAATGTCAGTGGATAGGAAAACTGATGAAGGCGACCACTGAGCATGTCTTTCAAACTATACAGACTGTGGGTTCTCCTTTGATCTGAGTTGAAAACATAATGCGCATAAATTCAGAGGATTACAGAATCCCTGAAACCTATCCATGAGTATTCTAGAGTGTCCATTAACTTCTGCACCAGTGATCCTTTGTGTATAATTATGTTGTTTGTAAACTAAATCATATAATACGTATCTAATGACTAGTAGAGATCTCATAGGAGCTGAGAACAACTTAGACATCTCAAAACTACCTGTAGAGCAAGGAATGGACCTTTCCCTGTTATAAATTTTTTCCTTGGTAGAATTCAGGCTGAGAGGCAAATCAATGACAATAATATTAATAGTTTTGGTATTGATTTGACTTAGTAAATTTATAGATTGAGAGCTGTCTAAAATGTCAATTAAGAAAATAAAACCTAATTCCAGGAAATTTTATATTTTATGTGTGTGTGTATATATAAAATTATATATTATTATTAATAATTATAATATAATAATATATAATATAGTATGATAATTATATATAATTATTATTAACTATTATATATTATAAAATATATTATATGTTATATTATTATCATGAATAATTAATATATATGATAATGTATAGTATATATTATACATTAATTATTATTAATAATTAATACATGTTATATATAAATATATTATACAATATATTACATATTATATAATATGTAGTAATATGCAATATATTATATATGATATATAATATATATACAAAACACAATATACAATTTCCTTGAATTAGGTTTTATTTCCTTAATTGACATTTTATATATATATATTACAAATATATATGTAAATTATATAGAATAAATTATTTATTAAGCCCACCAGGATGGCATACAAAAGGCATGTGCTACATTAGGCATATGTAATACCAAGCCCACATCCTTGACTCCCTGTCGTTTCCCATGCAATGCCAATCTCTCGGGTCACTTTATTAATTCAACTACATTTCAAGGAATCATATTTAACTTGCTAAAATTGGCACGTAAGATGTATAGTGGCTTAAATGATGGCCCTGGAAAACTAATGCAAGTGGAAACAACTTAACTTCTGAGGGATAAAATCTCCCAGCTTAACAGAACAGGAAATCTGTCCATTAGATGCTGATTAACTTTGCTTCATGCTCTAATAACTAATGCCGTGCAAATCCAATCAACTAGCCCTGACAAATTTGACTACAATGCAAACTATCAGTCATGGCCAGAGAAGATTCTATTCTAGAAATTGCGTAGACATTAGCAAGATATTTTGGCAAGGGCACGATATTAAACATGTCTTCCCTTCAGCTATGTACTGGATCCCATCACATTCAGTGTCCTTAAGGGTCTGGGTCATTTAATACAATTTGTTTTATTTTTCTCAGCCTTTTCTTCTCTATTAACCCCTCTCAACAGTATTAAAACCAATGAAAGTTTCTCCCATATTTAAAATATAAAAATTTTCCTTCACCTCTTTTGGACCCCTTGAAGCTATTCTCTTATCTTTCTCCTTCCCTTTACAACCAAGTGTCCTAAAGAAGTTGTCTGCAAAAAAATTGGCTGTGTCCATTTTTTCACCCTCTATTTGTGTTTCACACAACCACAACCTGGCTTCTGTCACCTCTGCTAGGCTGAAATAGTTGTAGATAAAATCACCATTGACTTCTTTGTTACTTCATTGAATGGAAATGTCTCAGCCCTAGTTTTAGTTAATCTTTGCTCAGAATTTGATGTGTTCATCAACCTTTCCTTACATTGTACTCTATTTTGGTGGGTGAGGGAGCATGTCACACCACATCCTTCTTACTGTGTTCTTCTCAGCCTCCTTACTAGAATTTTCTTTTGTTTTCCTCATGGTTACAACCTCTTTTTATTCTAAACACTTTTACTCAGTGAACCTATCCATTCCCTGATCTTCATGTACTGTTTTATATTTTAATAATTTAAGCTATATTTCCAGTGTAAGTTTTACTCCTTATCTCCAGTCCACATTTCGATGTATATATGGAATTATAGCCTGATGGTAACACTGTACTACTATTAAATGTAAGAATCATAATAATTGTGAACTCACTGCGGATGAGTCTTTCTGATAAATCCATTTGATGAATTATCAACCTTAAAAGGTAGTTTTAAATATTAACTCCCTTTAAAGATAAGTAAACTGAAGATTAGAGATATTTAATAAATTGCTCAATACATACAATTAGAATTGAGATGTGTCTTACTCCCAACCCTATGCTATCAGCCACTTTTCATTCTGCTTCTAGTGATTAATATGCAAGGGCTTCTCCACAAAAACTAAAATCCAACAGAACCTAAATTGAAATTTTCCATTTGATTTGTTATTGCAATAATTTGCAATTATTCATCAATTTATACACTCAAGAAATTGGACATTTTCTCTTGCAGATCATATGTAATAAATCATAAGTTTTGTAGCTTATCCTTTCTTAATACCTGAAATATACAGCCCTATCTCTCTATCCCTACTGTTCAAAACGCATTAACCTGCCCCATAATCACTGCAGCAACTTCCTAACTGGTGTCTCTGTTCCAGTTCATGACCCTTCCAAACCATTTTTCACAACGCATCCTGAGTGATTTTCTCAAGTTAAATCTGGTCATGTCCCTTTCTTGCTTACTTAAAGCCTGTCAATGTCATTCCACTGCCTTCAGGATAAGATCCAAACTCCTTAGTAAGGCATGCAAGGTCATTCATGACCCAGCATTTGTCTAAATCTGTGGCTTCTTCTATCCAAACTACTCATTTCATTCTAAGTTCCAACCATTGGACACTATTTGTAGATCTCCAAGCAGGCTGCACTTTATTTCACCCTTAAAATTTACAAAAAGGTTCTTTTCTACTGCCTAACAATGTGACCTTCTCTCTCATTCAGTAGGCTAACTGCACATCATCCTTCATGATTCAGCTTAGATGTTAACTTCCTCTTGTAAGCCTTCTCTCCCTCCCCAAGGTCTCCCTATGATCTCCCAGAGGATATAATCATTACCCTGATCATAGAATTTATCTATATTATAGATATGTATTATATATATAATTATATATTATAATATATATTATAATATTAATAATATATATTATTATATATTATTAATATTATAATATATATAATAATAATATAATAAATATATTATTTAGCAAGCAATAATATATATAATATATTATAATATATATATGTTTTTAATCATATGTACAGGTATATATACCCCCTTTCCACAGTGTCCTCTATTATCTCATGCATGGGTGCTGTGGACAGCAAACACACTATTTAATCATTCTTAATCAATCCACATTAGGAGACAGGAATGTTGCAACTTTCTTTCATCAGCCTCACAGCAGAATAGCTGTGACTAATTGGAGGAGGGCCACCATGACCCAGTTTTGGAGCCCTGGCACTTCTGCAACGTTTAAAATATCACTGTGGGATGGTGGAACATATTGACCAATGCCACCTGACCTCCTCCAATAATGGAAATGTAGAGACAACTCCAGTCTCTAGAGCTATTTCTCTCTTGCTTCTCATGAGCACTTTCTGTATTTTTCAGGAAAAAAAAAAAAAAAAAAGGAACTAAAAGCAGAGGTGTGGGTGTGGGAGGGGCTGAGCCTTCAAATAGCTCCCTGAAATGCCATCTGAAACAGGAAGGGTTTGGAGGAAAGGACAAAAGGAATGTGTTTAAACAACAACGGAAAGTAAATGCACTCAACTTCTGGTTTTTAGAACATTTGACATTTTTAAAAAATTTTATTTTTTTTTTTGTTGAATTTTATACGTAGCACTGCGGTCTACTTTGCTGGTAGTGACTTTTTTTGTATAATTTTTTTCTTTATATATATATTTTTTTATTATACTTTAAGTTCTAGGGTACATGTGCACAACGTGCAAGTTTGTTTTTTGTATAATTTTTGATTTGCTGAGAACAATCTTTCCCACACTGACCACATATATTTTTAAAAATCCAGATTTTTAACATAGTCATTTTATAATTTAAGAATATATCCATTTTCTGCTTATAAAATTAATTCGTGTGCACAATTAAAGATTTTAGAAAGCTCGGAGGGATATTTTTAAAAATAAAAATCACTAATGGTCTCTAATGTTCCAAACAGCATAAATATTATTAGTATCTTTTTTTCTGTCGATCTGGCTATCTATCATCTCTCTATCTAATCTATCCACAAAATTTGATTTTCTGATTGAAAATATGCTACGTGGTGTACTCAAAATTTACTTCGGGGACCCACAGTTAGGTTCCCAGAGAAGTTGCAAATAATGATTTGTTTTGAACATGAGTGATTTTTTGTAGTTCATTCTCGGATGGTAAAGGCTTGATGTTTTCCTTGCAGAACTCTCTTTGGGAGTTGACCTTCAAAATAGCTAAGATCTAGGCACAGTTTAGCAAACCATGTGACTCTGGTCAGGAAAGACAGGCTTACCATTCATAAAACAGTGATTTCAGGTCATCTGTCACAAATATAACCAGTTTTTATGTGCCTAGTTCTTGATTGGCCAGTGATTGTTACACAGATGAGTGTAAATAGCATGAAAGATTTTCTCATTTGGTAAGAGTTAATGATTCTCCATGGATATACATATAGGCATAATTTTCACAACATTTGAATTATTCTGTTCATACAACTTTTCCAACTACTGAAATAATAATGCAATTTATTTGACTTCTAGTTATATAGTTAAAACATGTGGTCAACTTATAAAATGCATTTTGTAAAGTGAACGAGAATAAATCTAAATAAACATAACAATGATCTACTGATACTCTAGAAACTGCGTTCATTATCTTTACCCTCTTTCAAAGGCAGTATCAATACCTGGGAGATCGATATGAAATTTCACATATAGCTTATGGAATATAAGGAACAAAAGTTAAAATTGGAGTTAATATAGTTCAAGCCCCTCATGAGAAAACTCTGGATATGCTATACTTTTTCCTGAGGTCACAATGCTTTTTTTTGAAAAACCAATATTTGAAATAAAACTAATCTGATTTTCTTTAAGATCCCTTATATTATGCCTCATGGCTTCACAACTAAGGTATGTACTTTAATTTATTATAGATGTATATTGTTTGTTGATAGATATAAAGAAATATATAATATGTATACCTGCAAACATACACCTTTATGCATTTTTTTTCAGACAGAATCTCACTCTGTTTCCCAGGCTGCAGTGCAGTGGTGTGATCTCAGCTCACTGCAACCTCTGCCTCCCAGGTTCAAATGATTCTTCTGCTTCAGCCTCCCGAGTAGCTGGGATTACAAGTCCCTCCCACCACACCTGACTAATTTTTTTTATTTTTATTTTTATTTTTTTACTAGAGATGGGATTTCACCATGTTGGCTAGGCTGGTCTCAAACTCCTGACGTCAGGTGATGTGCCCTCCTCGCCCTCCCAAAATTCTGGGATTACAGGAGTGAGCCACCGTGCCAAGCCATCTTTATGTATTTTTGAAGTTTCTATTGAAATATGTATATGTATTGAAAAGGGTACTTATCATATATTTTTCACAAAATAGGTGCAACCTATCCACCTATGCAGAACCCAGATCAAGAAAGAGTTTAATGGTGTTATCAACATCCCAAAGGCCTTCTCATGCTCAGCCCTTCCCTCCCTGCTCTCCTCCACAACACACACACACAAGAATTCTCCTCACATCTACAGGTCTTTCTCCGTCACCTGATCTGGAGCAGTGGCATGATCATAGCTCACTGGAGCCTCCTGGGCTCAAATGGTTCTCTTCCCTTTGCCTCCTGAGTAGCTGGGAATATAGGCACACACCTCCAAGACTTTGCTAATTTTTTTTTTTTTTTTAAGTAGAGACAGGGCCTCACAATTTTGCCCAGGTGGTCTTAAACTCCTTGCCTCAAGTGATCCTCCTACTTCAGCCTCCCAAAGTGCTGAGATTACAGGCGTGAGCCACCATGCCTGGCTCTTTCTCAGTTTTATATGAATGGAATCTTAGTGTCTTAGATCAGGTTGTTATAACAAAATATAACCTGGGTGATAATGATAGGAATACATTCTCATAGTTCTGAAGAATGGAATTCTGAGATCTCGGCACTAGGATAGTCAGGTTCTGATGAACACCCTCTCTGGATTGCAGATTGCCAATTTCTCATTGTATCCTATGTGAAAGAAGGAGAACAACCTGGCTTTCTAGCCTTATAAAAGTACTAATCCCATTCATGAAAGCTTCACCCTCATTACTTACTTCCCAAAGGCCCCATCTCCTAATATTATCACATTGAGATTAAGGTTTCAACTTATGAATTTTGGGGGCACACAAATATTTAGTGTAGTGCAAATACGATGTTCATTTTGCTCTACATTACAGATGTGAGATTCACGCACATTTTAGCTGCTTGCTGTACATTCTATATTACAGAATGTTATTATAAGAATACACCACAGCTTTTTTACCCACTCTGTATTTGATAGGCATTTTAGTGTTTTTGGTATTTGAGTAATTAAAAAAATAATATTCCTTGTCTTGAATGTACAAGCTGATAAAAATTGTGCTGTGACGAATATTTGTGTAACCATATTTTCGGTGAATATGTTTATGCTTTCATTAGGGGAATTTATAGGTCATTGGATCTGAATAGTTTAGTCAATTTTTCCAACACTCTTCAAAAATATTGTGCAATTTACATTTCCACAAGTAGAGTTTGAGGATTTATATTACTTCACATGTTTGCAACACTTGAAATTTTTTCTTTTTCAAACTGGTTTCAGTAGTTGTACATTGATTTGGCATTATAGTTTTAATATGCATTCATGATAGTTAAATAGATTAGTTGGTATCTCATGTGTAAAGAACTCACTTAATATTTGCCAATTTTTTATTGGGTTTTCTTCTTATTATTTATTTGTAGGAGTTCATCATACAATTTTAGTGAGACCTTTTCCTACATATGTATCAAAAATAACTCCTAGATCCTCTGTGTGTTGCTTTCTTTAATGTGTCTTTTGAAGAAAATAAATAATCCAATTTATCACTTGTTAACATTATGTTTAGCATTTTTTTTGGTATGTCTTGAATAAGAACTCTTTTCTCCTTCAAGTACTTCTTACATTTTTTAAGTTTTTATAAGTTATATAACAACATAGCTTTGAAAGAAAAAAATGTGTTAGGAGAAAAATTGAATAACCTTGAAATATGGCAAATATCTAAAATATCAATGTCCACAAAATAAAATTTATTGGAAAAAATGTGTATAAACATATAGAGAAACATCTTTTCTTTTTTATTTTCAACTTTTAAGTTTAGGAGTACACGTGTGAGATGTGCAGGTTTGTTACATAGGTAAACGTGTGCTATGGTTATTTGCTGCACAGGTTATCCCAACACGCAGGTATTAAGCCCAGAATTCACTAGCTGTTCTTCTTCATCCTCTCCCTCCTCCCAATCCCACCCTTTGATAGGCCTCAGTGTGTGTTGTTACCTTCCCTGAGTCCATGTGTTCTCATTGTTCAGCTCCCACTTATGAGCAAGAACATATGGTGTTTTGTTTTCTGTTTCTGAGCTAGTTTGCTAAGTAAGGATAATGGCCTCCAGCTCCATCCATGCCCCTGCAAAGAACATGATCTCATTCATTTTTATGGCTATGTGGTATTCCATGGTGTGTATGTACTACATTTTCTTTATCCAGCCCATCACTGATGGGCATTTAGGTTGATTCCGTATTTTGGCTATTGTGAAAAGTGCTGCAATGAACATACATGTGAACATGTGCATTTTTGTCATAAAATGATTTCTATTCCTTTAGGTATATATCCAGTAATGAGATCGCTGGGTCACATGATAAGTTTGCCTCTAGGTCTTTGAGGAATCACCACACTGTCTTACACAATGGTTGAACTAATTTACACTTCAACCAACAGTGTAAAAGTGTTCCTTTTTCTGCACAACCTCACCAGCATCTGTTATTTTTTCACTTTCTAATAATGGCCATTCTGACTGGTGTGAGATGGTATCTAATTGTGGTTTTGCGTTTCTCTTATGATCAGTGATGTTGAGCTTTTTTACATGTTTGTTGACCTCATGTACGTCTTCTTTTGAGAAGTGACTGTTCATGTACTTTGCTCTCTTTTTAATAAGGTTGTTTTTTTTCTTGTAAATTTGTTTAAGTTCCTTATAGATGCTGGATATTAGACCTTTGTCAGATGCATAGTTTACAAAAATTTTCTTCCATTCTGTAGGTTGTCTATGTATTCTGTTGATAGTTTCTTTTGCTGTGCAAAAGCTCTTTAGTTTAATTAGATCTCATTTGTCAATTTTTGCTTTTGTTGCAATTGCTTTTGGCATCTTCATCATGAAATCTTTGCCCATGCCTGTGTCCTGAATGGTATTGCCTAAGTTTTCTTCTATGGTTTTTATAGTTTGGGGTTTTACATTTATGTCTTTAATCCATCTTGAGTTGATTTTTGTATATCATGTAAGGAAGGGGTCCAGTTTTAATTTTGGCATATGGCTAGCTGGTTCTCCCAGAATCACTTATTAAATAGGAAATCCTTTCCCTATTGCTTGTTTTTGTTACCTTTATTGAAAATCAGATGGTTGTAGTTGTGCAGCTTTATTTCTGGGCTCTTTATTCTGTTCCATTGGTCTATGTGTCTGTTTTAGTACCAGTACAGTGGTGCTTTGGTTACTATAGCCCTGTAGTACAGTCTGAAGTCAGGTAGCGTGATGCCTCTAGCTTTATTATTTTTGCTTAGGATTGCCTTGGTTAGTTGGCTCTTTGTTGATTCTTGTACCAGTACAGTGGTGATGGGGTTACAGTAGCCCTATAGTACAGTTTAAAGTCAGGTCGCACAATGTCTCCAGCTTTGTTCTTTGTGCTTAGGATTGTATTGGCTATTTGGGCTCTTTTTTGATTCCATATGAATTTTAACTTTTTTCTAATTCTGTGAAGAATGTCAATGATAGTTTAATGGGAATAGCATTGAATCTTTAAGTTGATTTGGGTAGTATGGCCATTTTTCATATTGATTCTTCCTATCCGTGAGCATGGAATGTTTTTCCATTTGTTTGTATCATCTCTAAATTTCTTTGAGCCATGGTTTGTAGTTCTTGAAAAGGTCTTTAACTTCCCTTCTTAGCTGTCTTCCTAGGTGTTTTATACTTTTTGTGGCAACTGTAAATGGGAATTCATTCCTGATTTGGTTCTTTGCTTGCCTTTTGGTGGATATGCTAGTGATTTTTGCATATTGATTTTGTATCCTGAGATTTTGTTGGAGTTGCTTATCAGCATAAGAAGCTTTTAGGTTTAGTTAATAGGGTTTTCTAGATACAGGATTATGTCATCTTCAAACAAAGATAGTTTGACTTCCTCTCTTCCTATTTGAATGCGCTTCATTTTTTTATCTTGCCTGGTTGCCTTTGCCAGAACTTCCAATACTATACTGAATAAGAGTGATGAGAGAGGGCATCCTTGTCTTGTGCTGCTTTTCAAGGGAAATGCTTCCAGCTTTTGCCCATTCAGTTTGATCCTGGCTGTGGGTTTGTCATAAATGGTTCTTATTTTGAGTTACGTTCCTTCAATATCTAGTTTATTGAGAGCTTTTAACATAAAGTGATGTTGAATTTATCAAAGGCCTTTTTTGAATCTATTGAGATAATAATGTGCTTTTTGTCATTTGTTTTCTTTATGTAATGAATCACGTTTATTGATTTGCATATGTTGAACAAACCTTTCATTCTGGGGATGATGCCTACTTGATTGTGGTGGATGAGCTTTTTGATGTTTTGCTGGATTTGATTTGCCAATATTTTGTTGAGGGTTTTTGCATTGATGTTCATCAAGAATATTGACCTGAAGATTTCTTTTATTGTTGTATCTCTGCCAGGTTTTGGTGTCAGGATGATGCTTCCCTCATAGAATGAGTTAGGGAGGAGTCCCTCCTTTTCCATTGTTTGGAATAGTTTCAGTAGGAATAGTACCAACTCTTCTTTGTAACTCTGGTAGAATTCACCAGTGAATTTTCTGGTCCTGTGCTTTTTTTTTTTTTTTTTTTTTTCAGTTTGAAGGCTATTTATTCCTGCCTCAAATTCCAAACTTATTGTTGGTCTATTCAGGGATTCAATATTTTTCTGGTTCAGTCTTTGTAGGGTGTTTGGGTCCAGGAATTTGTCCATTTATTGTAGATTTTTTTCTAGTTTATGTGCATAGAGGTGTTTATAATATTCTTTGATGATTGTTTCTATTTCTGTGAGGTCAGTAGTAATATTGCCCTTATCATTTCTGATTATGTTTATTTGAATCTTCTCTCTTCTTTATTAGCCTAGTTAGCAGTCTATCTATTTTATTAATTTTTTTCAAAAAATCAGCTCCGTGAGTTACTGATCTTTTGAAGTGTTGTTTTGTGTCTCTATCTCCTTCAGTTCAACCATGATCTTGGTTATTTCTGGTCTTCTGCTAACTTTAGGGATTGTTTGCTCTTGTTTCTCTAGTTCTTTTAGTTGTGATATTAGGTTGTTAACTTGAGAATTTTTTAGCTTTTCGATATGGGAATTTAGTGTTATAAATGTGTCCCTCTTTTTTTTTTTTTTTTTTTTTTTTTGAGACAGATTCTCACTTTGTTGCCAGGCTGGAGTGCAGCGGCATGATTTGCTCACTGCAACCTCCACCTCCCTGGTTCAAGCGGTTCTTCTGTCTCAGCCTCCCGAGTAGCTGGGACTACAGGCATGTGCCAGCACACCCAGCTAATGTTTGTATTTTTAGTAGAGACGGGTTTCACCATGTTGGCAAGGATGGTCTCAATCTCTTGACCTCATAAGATGCCCACCTCAGCCTCCCAAAGTGCTGGGATTACAGGCATGAGCCACTGCTCCTGGCCTAAATTTCTCTCTTAACACTGCTTTAGCTGCATCCCAGAGATTGTGGTACATTATCTTTTTGTTCTCATTAGTTTCAAAGAACTTCTTGATATCTTCCTTAATTTTATCATTTACCTAAAAGTCATTCAGGAGCAGGCTATTCAATTTCTATGTAGTTGTATGGCTTTGAGTGAATTTCTCAATCTTGAATTCAGTTTGATTTTTCTGTGGTCTGAGAGACTGTTTGTTATGATTTCAGTTATTTTGCATTTGCTGCAGAGTGTTTTACTTTCAATTATGTGATAAATTTCAGAATAAATGATGTGGTGATGAGAAGAATGTATATTCTGTTGTTTTAGGGGAGAGAGTTCTATAGATATCTATCTGCTCTGTTTGATTCAGAGCTGAGTTCAGATTCTGAATATCTTTGTTAATTTTCTGTCCTGATAATCTGTCTAATATTGTCAGTGGGGTGTTAAAGTCTCCCATTATTACTGTGTGGGAGTCTAAGCCTCTTTGAAGGTCTTTAAGAACTTGCTTTCTGAATCTGGATGGTCCTGTATTGGGTGCATATATATTTAGGATAATTATCCCCTCTTGTTGAATTGAACACTTTACCATTATGTAATACCCTTCTTTCTCTTTATTGATCTTTGTTGGTTTAAAGTTTGTTTTGTCAGAAACTCGGATTGCAACCCCTGCTTTTTTCTGTTTTCCTTTTGCTTGGCAAATTTTCTCCATCCCTTTATTTTGAGCCTATGTATGTCTTCACATGTGAGATGGGTCTCTTGAAGACAGCATACCAATGGGTCTTGGTTCTTTATCCAGCTTGCCACTTTATGCCTGTTAATTGGGGCATTTAGCCCATTTACTCAGAAATTCTTCCCTCCACTTTGTCCATTCTGCTATTAATACTTATGAATGCATTGTGAAATTCTTGTAGTGTGTTTTTAGCTCTATCAAATCAGTTATGTTCCTCTCTACACTGGATATTTTGGCTGTCAGCTCCTGCATTGTTTTATCATGATTCTTAGCTTCCTTGCATTTGGTTACAAAGTGCTCCTTGAACTCAATGATGTTTGCTTTTAGACACATTCTAAAGCCCACTTCTGTCATTTCAGCTGTCTCAGCCACAGCTCAGTTATGAACCTTTGCTGGAGATGTGTTGTGTTCATTTGAAGGAAAGGGGGCACTCTGGCTCTTTGAGTTTATAGAATTTTTGTAATAATTCTTTCTCATCTTTGTGGGCTTATTTACCTTCTATCTTTGAGGTTGCTGACCTTCAGATGGGGTTTTTGTGTGTGTTTTGTTGTTGTTGTCGTTGTTGTTTTGTTTGTTTTTCTTTTAAGAGTCTGGCCACTGTTCTGTAAGGCTGCTATGGTTTGCTGGGGGTTTGCTCCAGACCTGAGTTGTCTTGGCTCTTCCAGTATCTGGAGGTATCACCAGTAAAGGCTGTGAAACAGCAAAGATGGTAGTCTGCCCCTTCATCTTGGAACTTCACCCCAGGAAGGGACTGATCCATTGTTGGCTTGAACACACCTATAGGAGGTGGCTGGAGACCCCAGGTTGGAGGTCTCCCCAGTCAGGAGGAATGGGATCAGGGACCTGCTTAAAGAAGTAGTCTGGCTACATTTTGGTAGAGCAGCTGTGCTGTGTAGGAAATCTCTTCAGCCCCTGATCAGTCTGGGCTCTCCAAGGCCCAAAGTCTGGACAGGCTGATATGCCCAAACAGCAAAGGTGGTGGCCCACTTTATGCCCTCTGTCCCAGAGAGAAATTAGAACTCTGTTTGCCATAGAACACAGGCAGGGGTTGCCAGAGGCCCCAGCTAGGAGGACTTGCCCAGTGAGGAGGAATGGATCAGGGTCTCATTTAAAAAAGTAGTCTGGCCATGCCTTGACAAAACAGCCATGCCATGCTGGGGAACTGCCTCTGACCAAGTCAGCTTGGACTTTCCAAAACCTGCAGACTGGAATGATGGAGTCATCCAAACAGCAAAGTCACAGCCTGCCCCTTCCCCAGGGTACTCTATCCCAAGAAGAGATCAGAGCTCTGTTCATAGAATACAGGAGAGGGGGAGGGTGTGGCTGGAGGCCCCAGCAGGGAGGTCCCACCCAGAAGAGGGATGAATTGGGATCCCACTTAAAGTAGCAGTCTAGCCATGTTTTGGTAAAGCAGCTGTGCTGTGCAGAGGTGGTGGGGGGGTCCCTTCCTTGTCTAAACTGTTTGGACTCACCAAAGCCCAGAGACTGGAATGACTGAAGTCATCCAAACAACAAGCTGGTGGCCTGCCTCTCCTCTGGCTCTCCATCCCAGGGAGAGTTCAGAGCTCCGTCTGTAGAATACAGGCAGGCAGGGTTGGCTGGAGGCCCTGTCTAGGAGGCGCATCACAGTGAGGAATGGATCAGGGTCCTGCTTAAAGGAGCAGTCTGTCGACATTTTGGTAAAGAGGCTGTGCTACACTGGGGAGTTCCTTCCTTGTCAGGATCGTTTGGACTCTCCAAAGCTTGCAGACTGGAATGGCTGAGTCGTGCAAACAGCAAAGACGGTGGCCCACCCCTCCCCTTGGGGGCTCTGTCCCATCTCAGGTCTCAGGCAGGTTCTACCCTGTTGCCAGTGGCTGGCTGGAATTTCAAGATAATGGGTCTTATCTTGTGTGGTGCCATGGAAATGGGGCCTGCAGACCAATCCTGCCCAGGCCCTGGATTCAGCCCCCTTCCTAGGAGTACGTACAGATGATACAAGACCTAGAAATGATTTAGGCAGATAGCAAGGGTAAGAGAGTCCTCAGCAAGGTTTCTTTTTAATAAAAACAGCCCGCAAATCATTTCTTTTCTAACAAGAAGCTGCCTGAAAAATCAGGCTGCAAGCATGGATAAGCAAGCCAAAATCTTGCATAGGTAAATGCTAGCAGCTGTGGCAATAGAAAAGGGATAGCTGGAAGCCAGGTATATTCAATATGGAGGTTTTCTCTTCTGTTTTCTTTGTTGCTGTGTGTGCAGTAAAAAAGCAGGCAACATAACACCGCATATTCTCACTGATAGGTGGGAATTGAACAATGAGATCACATGGACACAGGAAGGGGAATATCACACTCTGGGGACTGTTGTGGGGTGTGGGGAGGGGGGAGGGATAGCATCGGGAGATATACCTAATGCTAGATGATGAGTCAGTGGGTGCAGTGCACCAGCATGGCACGTGTATACATATGTAACCAACCTGCACAATGTGCACATGTACCCTAAAACTTAAAGTATAATAAAAAAAAAAAATTATTAAAAAAAAAAAAAAAAGCAGGCAACATGACACCAGCCAGGTAGAGACCCCCTCTGCATAATAAAAGATTGGGGTGAAATGGACAGCTTCTTCACGTGCAATGCAAATGGTACACCTGGTCTGACCAATTTCTTTTTTTTTTTTATTATAATTTAAGTTTTAGGGTACATGTGCACATTGTGCAGGTTAGTTACATATGTATACATGTGCCATGTTGGTGCGCTGCACCCACTAACTCGTCATCTAGCATTAGGTATATCTCCCAATGCTATGCCTCCCCCCTCCCCCCTCCCCACCACAGTCCCCAGAGTGTGATATTCCCCTTCCTGTGTCCATGTGATCTCATTGTTCAATTCCCACCTATGAGTGAGAATATGCGGTGTTTGGTTTTTTGTTCTTGCGATAGTTTACTGAGAATGATGGTTTCCAATTTCATCCATGTCCCTACAAAGGACATGAACTCATCATTTTTTATGGCTGCATAGTATTCCATGGTGTATATGTGCCACATTTTCTTAATCCAGTCTATCATTGTTGGACATTTGGGTTGGTTCCAAGTCTTTGCTATTGTGAATAATGTCGCAATAAACATACGTGTGCATGTGTCTTTATAGCAGCATGATTTATAGTCATTTGGGTATACACCCAGTAATGGGATGGCTGGGTCAAATGGTATTTCTAGTTCTAAATCCCTGAGGAATCGCCACACTGACTTCCACAATGGTTGAACTAGTTTACAGTCCCACCAACAGTGTAAAAGTGTTCCTATTTCTCCACATCCTCTCCAGCACCTGTTGTTTCCTGACTTTTTAATGATTGCCATTCTAACTGGTGTGAGATGATATCTCATAGTGGTTTTGATTTGCATTTCTCTGATGGCCAGTGCTGATGAGCATTTTTTCATGTGTTTTTTGGCTGCATAAATGTCTTCTTTTGAGAAGTGTCTGTTCATGTCCCTCGCCCACTTTTTGATGGGGTTGTTTGTTTTTTTCTTGTAAATTTGTTTGAGTTCATTGTAGATTCTGGATATTAGCCCTTTGTCAGATGAGTAGGTTGCGAAAATTTTCTCCCATGTTGTAGGTTGCCTGTTCATTCTGATGGTAGTTTCTTTTGCTGTGCAGAAGCTCTTTAGTTTAATTAGATCCCATTTGTCAATTTTGGCTTTTGTTGCCATTGCTTTTGGTGTTTTGGACATGAAGTCCTTGCCCATGCCTATGTCCTGAATGGTAATGCCTAGGTTTTCTTCTAGGGTTTTTATGGTTTTAGGTCTCACGTTTAAATCTTTAATCCATCTTGAATTGATTTTTGTATAAGGTGTAAGGAAGGGATCCAGTTTCAGCTTTCTACATATGGCTAGCCAGTTTTCCCAGCACCATTTATTAAATAGGGAATCCTTTCCCCATTTCTTGTTTTTCTCAGGTTTGTCAAAGATCAGATAGCTGTAGGTAAGTGGCGTTATTTCTGAGGGCTCTGTTCTGTTCCATTGATCTATATCTCTGTTTTGGTACCAGTACCATGCTGTTTTGGTTACTCTAGCCTTGTAGTATAGTTTGAAGTCAGGTAGTGTGATGCCTCCAGCTTTGTTCTTTTGGCTTAGGATTGACTTGGCGATGCGGGCTCTTTTTTGGTTCCATATGAACTTTAAAGTAGTTTTTTCCAATTCTGTGAAGAAAGTCATTGGTAGCTTGATGGGGATGGCATTGAATCTGTAAATTACCTTGGGCAGTATGGCCATTTTCACGATATTGATTCTTCCTACCCATGAGCATGGAATGTTCTTCCATTTGTTTGTATCCTCTTTTATTTCCTTGAGCAGTGGTTTGTAGTTCTCCTTGAAGAGGTCCTTCACATACCTTGTAAGTTGGATTCCTAGGTATTTTATTCTCTTTGAAGCAATTGTGAATGGGAGTTCACTCATGATTTGGCTCTCTGTTTGTCTGTTGTTGGTGTATAGGAATGCTTGTGATTTTTGTACATTTATTTTGTATCCTGAGACTTTGCTGAAGTTGCTTATCAGCTTCAGGAGATTTTGGGCTGAGACGATGGGGTTTTCTAGATAAACAATCATGTCGTCTGCAAACAGGGACAATTTGACTTCCTCTTTTCCTAATTGAATACCCTTTATTTCCTTCTCCTGCCTGATTGCCCTGGCCAGAACTTCCAACACTATGTTGAATAGGAGCGGTGAGAGAGGGCATCCCTGTCTTGTGCCAGTTTTCAAAGGGAATGCTTCCAGTTTTTGCCCATTCAGTATGATATTGGCTGTGGGTTTGTCATAGATAGCTCTTATTATTTTGAAATACGTCCCATCAATACCTAATTTATTGAGAGTTTTTAGCATGAAGGGTTGTTGAATTTTGTCAAAGGCTTTTTCTGCATCTATTGAGATAATCATGTGGTTTTTGTCTTTGGCTCTGTTTATATGCTGGATTACATTTATTGATTTGTGTATATTGAACCAGCCTTGCATCCCAGGGATGAAGCCCACTTGATCATGGTGGATAAGCTTTTTGATGTGCTGCTGGATTCGGTTTGCCAGTATTTTATTGAGGATTTTTGCATCAATGTTCATCAAGGATATTGGT
Organism: Pan troglodytes; assembly: GCF_028858775.2. Lineage (NCBI taxonomy): Eukaryota > Metazoa > Chordata > Mammalia > Primates > Hominidae > Pan > Pan troglodytes. The sequence goes on along the minus strand of NC_072402.2, from coordinate 159,846,922 downwards.
CTAAAATTCTCTTTTTTGGTTGTGTCTCTGCCCGGCTTTGGTATCAGAATGATGCTGGCCTCATAAAATGAGTTAGGGAGGATTCCCTCTTTTTCTATTGATTGGAATAATTTCAGAAGGAATGGTACCAGTTCCTCCTTGTACCTCTGGTAGAATTCAGCTGTGAATCCATCTGGTCCTGGACTCTTTTTGGTTGGTAAACTATTGATTATTGCCACAATTTCAGCTCCTGTTATTGGTCTATTCAGCGATTCAACTTCTTCCTGGTTTAGTCTTGGGAGAGTGTATGTGTCGAGGAATGTATCCATTTCTTCTAGATTTTCTAGTTTATTTGCGTAGAGGTGTTTGTAGTATTCTCTGATGGTAGTTTGTATTTCTGTGGGATCGGTGGTGATATCCCCTTTATCATTTTTTATTGTGTCTATTTGATTCTTCTCTCTTTTTTTCTTTATTAGTCTTGCTAGTGGTCTATCAATTTTGTTGATCCTTTCAAAAAACCAGCTCCTGGATTCATTGATTTTTTGAAGGGTTTTTTGTGTCTCTATTTCCTTCAGTTCTGCTCGGATTTTAGTTATTTCTTGCCTTCTGCTAGCTTTTGAATGTGTTTGCTCTTGCTTTTCTAGTTCTTTTAATTGTGATGTTAGGGTGTCAATTTTGGATCTTTCCTGCTTTCTCTTGTGGGCATTTAGTGCTATAAATTTCCCTCTACACACTGCTTTGAATGCGTCCCAGAGATTCTGGTATGTTGTGTCTTTGTTCTCGTTGGTTTCAAAGAACATCTTTATTTCTGCCTTCATTTCGTTATATACCCAGTAGTCATTCAGGAGCAGGTTGTTCAGTTTCCATGTAGTTGAGCGGCTTTGAGTGAGATTCTTAATCCTGAGTTCTAGTTTGATTGCACTGTGGTCTGAGAGATAGTTTGTTATAATTTCTGTTCTTTTACATTTGCTGAGGAGAGCTTTACTTCCAAGTATGTGGTCAATTTTGGAATAGGTGTGGTGTGGTGCTGAAAAAAATGTATATTCTGTTGATTTGGGGTGGAGAGTTCTGTAGATGTCTATTAGGTCCGCTTGGTGCAGAGCTGAGTTCAATTCCTGGGTATCCTTGTTGACTTTCTGTCTCGTTGATCTGTCTAATGTTGACAGTGGGGTGTTAAAGTCTCCCATTATTAATGTGTGGGAGTCTAAGTCTCTTTGTAGGTCACTCAGGACTTGCTTTATGAATCTGGGTGCTCCTGTATTGGGTGCATATATATTTAGGATAGTTAGCTCCTCTTGTTGAATTGATCCCTTTACCACTATGTAATGGCCTTCTTTGTCTCTTTTGATCTTTGTTGGTTTAAAGTCTGTTTTATCCGAGACTAGGATTGCAACCCCTGCCTTTTTTTGTTTTCCATTTGCTTGGTAGATCTTCCTCCATCCTTTTATTTTGAGCGTATGTGTGTCTCTGCATGTGAGATGGGTTTCCTGAATACAGCACACTGATGGGTCTTGACTCTTTATCCACCTTGCCAGTCTGTGTCTTTTAATTGGAGAATTTAGTCCATTTACATTTAAAGTTAATATTGTTATGTGTGAATTTGATCCTGTCATGATGATGTTAGCTGGTTATTTTTCACGTTAGTTGATGCAGTTTCTTCCTAGTCTCGATGGTCTTTACATTTTGGTATGATTTTGCAGCGGCTGGTACCGGTTGTTCCTTTCCATGTTTAGCGCTTCCTTCAGGAGCTCTTTTAGGGCAGGCCTGGTGGTGACAAAATCGGTCAGCATTTGCTTGTCGGTAAAGTATTTTATTTCTCCTTCACTTATGAAGCTTAGTTTGGCTGGATATGAAATTCTGGGTTGAAAATTCTTTTCTTTAAGAATGTTGAATATTGGCCCCCACTCTCTTCTGGCTTGTAGGGTTTCTGCCGAGAGATCCCCTGTTAGTCTGATGGGCTTCCCTTTGAGGGTAACCCGACCTTTCTCTCTGGCTGCCCTTAATATTTTTTCCTTCATTTCAACTTTGGTGAATCTGACAATTAGGTGTCTTGGAGTTGCTCTTCTCGAGGAGTATCTTTGTGGCGTTCCCTGTTATTTCCTGAATCTGAACGTTGGCCTGCCTTGCTAGATTGGGGAAGTTCTCCTGGATAATATCCTGCAGAGTGTTTTCCAACTTGGTTCCATTCTCCCCATCACTTTCAGGTACACCAATCAGATGTAGATTTGGTCTTTTCACATAGTCCCATATTTCTTGGAGGCTTTGCTCATTTCTTTTTATTCTTTTTTCTCTAAACTTCCCTTCTCACTTCATTTCATTCATTTCATCTTCCATTGCTGATACCCTTTCTTCCAGTTGATCGCATCGGCTCCTGAGGCTTCTGCATTCTTCACGTAGTTCTCGAGCCTTGGTTTTCAGCTCCATCAGCTCCTTTAAGCACTTCTCTGTATTGGTTATTCTAGTTATACATTCGTCTAAATTTTTTTCAAAGTTTTCAACTTCTTTGCCCTTGGTTTGAATGTCCTCCCGTAGCTCAGAGTAATTTGATCGTCTGAAGCCTTCTTCTCTCAGCTCGTCAAAATCATTCTCCATCCAGCTTCATTCCGTTGCTGGTGAGGAACTGCGTTCCTTTGGAGGTGGAGAGGCGCTCTGCGTTTTAGAGTTTCCAGTTTTTCTGTTCTGTTTTTTCCCCATCTTTGTGGTTTTATCTACTTTTGGTCTTTGATGATGGTGATGTACAGATGGGTTTTCGGTGTGGATGTCCTTTCTGTTTGTTAGTTTTCCTTCTAACAGACAGGACCCTCAGCTGCAGGTCTGTTTGAATACCCTGCCGTGTGAGGTGTCAGTGTGCCCCTGCTGGGGGGTGCCTCCCAGTTAGGCTGCTCGGGGGTCAGGGGTCAGGGACCCACTTGAGGAGGCAGTCTGCCCGTTCTCAGATCTCCAGCTGCGTGCTGGGAGAACCACTGCTCTCTTCAAAGCTGTGAGACAGGGACATTTAAGTCTGCAGAGGTTACTGCTGTCTTTTTGTTTGTCTGTGCCCTGCCCCCAGAGGTGGAGCCTACAGAGGCAGGCAGGCCTCCTTGAGCTGTGGTGGGCTCCACCCAGTTCGAGCTTCCAGGCTGCTTTGTTTACCTAAGCAAGCCTGGGCAATGGCGGGCGCCCCTCCCCCAGCCTCGCTGCCGCCTTGCAGTTTGATCCCAGACTGCTGTGCTAGCAATCAGTGAGATTCTGTGGGCGTAGGACCCTCCGAGCCAGGTGTGGGATATAGTCTCGTGGTGCGCCGTTTTTTAAGCCAGTCGGAAAAGCGCAGTATTGGGGTGGGAGTGACCCGATTTTCCAGGTGCGTCTGTCACCCCTTTCTTTGACTCGGAAAGGGAACTCCCTGACCACTTGCGCTTCCCAGGTGAGGCAATGCCTCGCCCTGCTTCGGCTCGCGCACCGTGCGCACACCCACTGGCCTGCGCCCACTGTCTGGCACTCCCTAGTGAGATGAACCCGGTACCTCAGATGGAAATGCAGAAATCACCGTCTTCTGTGTCGCTCACGCTGGGAGCTGTAGACCGGAGCTGTTCCTATTCGGCCATCTTGGCTCCTCCCCCCTGGTCTGACCAATTTCTTGTACCCTATGTAAATCAGACACTGCCTCCTCAAGCTCAACTATAAAACCCTGTGCATTTCACCACGGAACCAGAAGACCCACTCGAAAACTGCTCTCTGTCTGCAGGAGTGAGAGCTTTTCTCTTTTCTCTTTCTTTCGCCTATGAAACTTCTGCTCTTATACTCACTCCCTGGGTTTTTCCACATCCTTCATTTCCTTGGCATGAGGGAAGTAACCTCGAGTATTACCCCAAACAAATGACTCTGCTTCACACACCTCCTGCCTTGCCTGAGTTGCAGTCACCTTTGTCGGAACCCTAGGGCCACAGTATGTGCATGCCTGATTAGCTGCTCTGCTGAGACTCCTCCCAGCTTTGTGTGTCGGACCAAAGGCCCTGGTGGAATGGCACATGAGGTGATCTCCTGATCTGAGGGTTGCAAAGATCCATGAGAGAAGTGTGATTTTCCAGGGTTGCACATTCGCTCACCGCTTCTCTTGACAGGAGGTAGGGGTTCACTTGACTCCATGTTGCTCCCAGGTAGGCCATTATCCTGCCCTACTTTTCATCATTCTCCATGGGTTGAGTTGTTTACCCTATCAGTCCCAATAAGAGTACCTGGATATTTCAGTTGAAGGTGCTGTATTTTCTTGGCCCTTTCTTTCCCCTCCATGAGTGCCATGCACTGTAGCTGCTTCTAATCAGTCATCTTGATCCTCCCGTCACATCTTTCTTAGCATATAATTTTGCCATTATTGTAATTAAAGCAGATATTTATTGAGTACCAGTGATGAGCAGCGTGTTGTGATTAAACTTTGTCATAAACAACAGAACATTTGGAAAATTATAAATAGTATTTTCTACTCAATATACAAATATAAATATAAGTGCTCAAAGTGTTACTAGTGATAATATAAAGACTAATGTAACTTTTGCAAATAAGAATGTTGTATCCCAATATGAAGAAATTATTACATTTGGAATTTTAGTTAAATTATTTCTAATAGTAATGAATTAATGGTCAGAGAAGTGTAAATTCCTATATCCTTTCCCCACTGTGTTATTTATTCCTCATTATCTCATCTTGCTCTTGGCCTTGGTCTTGCTCTTACTCTCACCCACTCTAAACATGTAAAAATGACCTATTTCTTTCATTTTATATAATGTATATAAAACCATCAAAATAAGTTTTTGAAGGATGTAGACATTAAACAGAATAACCAGAAAATTATCATCCTTTTATTTTTCTACCTTGGATTAAGTATTAAGACATTATGCAAAAAATTACAATAAACTTTCCAAATTGGGTTCAGTGAGGGCTTAAAGAAGTTAAGACAATTACGAATAATTGCTAACTTGTTGTATTAGTCCATTTTGTGTTGTTACAAAGGAATACCTGAGGCTGGGTAATATATAAAGGAAAAGAGTTTAATTGGCTCATGGTTCTGCAGGCTATACAGGAAGCATGGTGCTGATATCTGCTTGGCTTCTGGTGAGGCCTCAGGGAGCTTTCACTCACAGAAGAAGGTGAAGCAGGAGCAGCACGCCACATGATGAGAAAGGGAGCAAGATACAGAAGGAGGAAGTCCCAGAATCTATACAACAACCAGATATTTTGTGAAGTAGCTGAGCGAGAACTCACTTACCATTAGGAGGATGGTGCTAAAGCATTCATGAGACATTTGCCTTATGATCCAATAGTCTCCCACCAGGCCCCATATCCAACACTGGGGTTCACATTTCCACATGAGATTTGTAGAGAACAAACATCCAAACCATATTATTTATCAAGAAAGAAAGTAATTTTAGTCTTGACCCTTGTTAGAATTTTACCTGGCAAAATCTCATTTAAGGAAATGTGTTTCTTGTTTCTCCCCAAAACTAATTGAGTTGATTGGTTACCATTGATAGTTAATTGCTAAATAACAAATCTCGGTAAGTTGTCTCAAATTTCATGGGGATATTCAGTAGATACTGCCTTTGATGATACTCTCACATTAACATCTGAGGATTACTTTTGATTATGTTCATCAAGTTAATTGTACTCTTCTGGGGGAAGATTTGTGAAAGGATGCTTTAGAATGTTGTGATTACACACACACACACATATATATACACACACATATATATGTATATATATTTATATATATACACACACATATATGTATATATATTTATATATATACACACACATATATGTATATATATTTATATATATATATTCCTCCTTAAAAATAAAAAAATAGAATGGGTATTTTAAACAAAAACTTTACAAATAATAGTCCAGCACCATCCATTTGACAAACTGTACTTTAAAAACTTCATCTCTCAAGTGGCTATTATGGGTCAGGCACTGTGTTAGGCAATAAAGATTTAGAAGTGTACACTTTGGCCCTCACTTTGAGAAGCTATAGCTTTACAAGAAATGTTGCATCAAGTATGTATATTGCAAATGCATGGATATGCATGGTGCATGTATATTAGCTTAAAATGTACAATTATTGCTTATCATAGATCAATACAAGTTTGAAAGCCCCAACTTTCATGGTAGCAGCAAGAATTTATTACTTTAATAATAGGTACTAATTCCACAATGCCAAACTAGGGAAGTCAACTATTTAATATAAAACACCATTGAGAGCACTTTAAGATTCTCTATCATTTAGTCCCTTGGTAAAAGATCACTATGCCTGAAAACCAATGTGTTTTCAAAAGAAATACATGTTGCCTGTGTAATTTCATATACATACCTGAAAAGACATTTATAATGAAAAAAAACCTGATTCAATCCTCTAGCAGATACTAGCAATTTTTAAAAATGAAAAAAGTATTATCCTAAAGAAACCCCACAATCCACTACTTTATAGGTTTATTTTCTATATCTAAGAAATAAATCTATTAATATTAATTGAAGAATATCAGCTTAAGCCTACCCCATACATTTATATATACAGAATTTGGGGAAGGGTGAGGCTTTTGTGATCAGATGTTTACCTCTGCATTAATAATACTAACCACCCACTGAATTTCACATTTCTCACCTCTTTTTGCATTATATTGTAAATTCTGTAAGGATAGGGCCTGAGCCAATAATTTTTACCAAGATATCTCCAATGCATAGGGCAGTTCTTGGCATATGGTAGGCACTCAACATACTTATTGAATTGAATCACATCTTCATTGCCTCACAATGACATCAAGTCTTTTTGAAGAAAAAAAGAGATTGAAAGAATGAAAGGGGAGATACAGAATCAATGGAGGTTTAGAAGAGAATAGCTAAATTTAAGTGCCATGTAAAATTGTCCTTCTTTTTTGTTCAGCGGGGTTCACAATCTAGCCCTAATAAGGACTCAGTTTCCCCCATGACTTTAAGAGGATGGGAAGGCTGTCAATGAGAAAGTCATAGTCTTGTACACTATAAGAGGCTATGTTCAGAGTGTCCGTACTAAGCTAGTCTGTTTTCCAAATGGTTTGCTTTAGTCACTTTAGTTTAAGTTGTCCAAATTAAGTCATAATTGTCCTTACAGTCATTGTGTTTACAGAAATAGATCTGTGGTTTTGCTATTTTCAGCCTTGAACCCAGTATAGAATTGTACCCTTGGGCTCTCAGTGACTCAGAAGCCCTGTCCCTTTTTAAGTTCCGCAATAACAGATGAGAAATATTGGCTCAGAAGGTCCACCCTTTGTGAAAATAGCTCGAGGGTGCTGTGGCCTGCAAATCACTGACTGAATTGGCACCTTTGCCACAGGACTCACCAGAAGGGCATGTCTATTAACCCACATTAACTCCCAGAAAGTGTTGTATAAAGGCATTTGCTTTATAGTTTTAAAGCCTATTGAAAAGTTGTTCAGGTTGAACAGATTACCCAATATAAAATATATGGATCTGTAATATTCCATTGTAATAACTTTTAAAGACTACTTTTTCCATGGCATAGAAATCTATTTGAAAACCCTAAATTTCTTCTTTATTTCAGAAATTTATGTTAAGTAGGGTACAAGTAAAGAAGCTTTCTTTTGTACCACTTATGCTGATTTTTGGAGAGGTTTTCTGGATAATTTCCAGTCATTTCTCTGGATCCATTCTTCAGAGTTCTTCACCACATGGTGTGCCCCATAAGGCTGACCTCTGGCCCACCCTATCTGCATTTCCCTGTCCACTAGTTTCCATTTGCTTTGACCAATTGGATATACTTTAGGTAGGAGAAGAGAGAATTCTGATTACTTATTCCTACTCTCCCTCCTTGACTGGCCGCTCTTGGGCAGTGGTTGTATTACTTTAAAGTCACGGCTCCTGTTCTATAGCTCTTTCTAGGTCCTGTAACTGTCCCTTCCTTTTGTGCTTTAATGACTAGGGTAGTGTGGTAGGCAAAATAATAGGTCCCCAAAAATGTCCTTGTTCGAATCCCTGCAAACTGTACATATGATATCTTACATGGTAAAAGGGAGTTTGCAGGCATGGTTAAGGATCTGAAGACAAGATCATCTTGGATCATTTGGGTGGGTCCAATGTAATCTCAAGGGTCTTTGTAAGTAGGAGGCTTGAGGTCAGAGCCAGAGGAAAGATGAAGGAAAGGGATTGAGTGATGCAGTTGCTTGCTTTAAAGGTGAAGATGAGCCACAAGCCAAGGAATTCGAGAGGCCTCTAGAACATGGAAAAGTCAAGAAATTAATTCTCCCCTAGATCCTTCAGAAGGAATGCAGCCTTGCTCACATCTTGACTTCAGCCACTGAAATTTCTCACCTTCTGAAATTAATTATGATAATGAATTTGTGTTGTTCTAAGTCACTGAGTTCATTGAAATTTGTACGATGGATATAGGTAACTAGTTCGGTTGATAACTGCTAGACCTGTTGTACTAAACCATCCTATAATTGGTAGACTTTAACCTTGCCTAATCTTTGTAAGTAACCCTTCATTAATTTTTCTTCAATTACTCCTTGGAGTATACCATTTGTTTTCTGCCAGGACTCTAATTGTTAAATGCTTATACATTTTAATTCAGCAAAGCTCATGTTTTAGGGATATATTCTATGAAAATAGAGGAATATGTATATATATATATATGCCTGTGACAAAAATATTTTTGTAATATTACTTATAGCAACAAAAACAGTTTTGTAATATTACTTACAGCAACAAAAATAAGAAATAATGCAAATTTTCAGAAATAAAGGATTGACTAAATAAATTATGACACAGTCCTGTGATATAATAATAGAAAGCCAGAAAATGTTATGTTAAATATACTCACACACACATATATAATAGTGTGGAAAAATCAGACTTCAAAGCAGATGTATGTCCATATCTATACTTCTATTCATCTGTCTAATCTGTGTGTTTAAATATATGTGGGGAAAAAACCCTCAGCTGTAAATACATATGAAGGAAAACAAAAATAGAAAGATAAATACTATTTTAGTGATTAACTCTTGCTAATGGATTAAGAACAATATTGTTATGTACATGTACATAGTTTTCAAATAGTCTATAGGATTTTTATTATTAATTATAGAAAGGGGGATTTTGAGCAGTGATGGGACCTCCTTACATGTAGAGGAATGCTTTTTATACAGAGAAACCCTTTTCTGACTTCACTCACAGTTAGAATATGACTTATTCTATCTACAACTACTTGTGTGAAGCTCCATTAGAGTTATTTGTATTCTTTTCTGACTCCTCTATCATATTATGGGCATTTCAGGGCAAAGCATACCTGAAATTTACCTCTTCCTGCACTCACAGGGCCCTATATTAGGCCCATGGCATGAATTTACTGAAAACTTTATATTAAGCTGAATGTATAGATGCTTAATTAAAACTTATTTGATGAGGAACTTAATTCCACACCCATAAAACACACAAGTCTCAGAAAAAAAAAACTGCGAGGCAAATTTATAGAGCATGGAGATAGAAGATAAACAACCTGATTTAAGATGCCAATTGATAGTGAATTATTTATAATATATTCTTGTCACAGCATTGTACATTTAATGTTTGTTTACAAAGAGGATTGGATGAATGTAAGTATTTAGCTAAGATAAACATTAGGATTAAGCCATTCAAAAGTCACATCAAGAACTGGAAGAGATAAAAGAAAATAGCATATTGAACTTTAGTGAAACTGGGAAGACCTTACAGACCAGGTAGAGTCTTTAATTAGAGACTGTTGAATCTGTTGAGCAGAGGATGACATTCTAGGAAAACTGTGCTTTTTTAGAGAAGTCTCAGGGTGGAAATAAGATAAATGAGCCAAGATACCTGTATGGAGGTAAGACAGAGTTTAATAGAGTCAGAATGTTAGATGGTAATCAATCACATCAGGCCATAGCAAATAGCAGAGAAGTGATCGAATAAAAGTCTGCTGGAGAAAAAGGGGCCAAATTCCCTTGTTTATGTAAGAAACTGAATATCATCAAGATAGAAATATTTGGAAATCCCCAGATGTTAAATGAAATTTCTATCCCTGGTCCAGTGACTTTTTTTTTTTTATGAGAGAAGAGAGTCTTCACAAATGATAATCAATATTTTTAAGCAAAGTAGATATGGTTCTTGTACCCTGTATTTTCTGAAACTTTATATCCTTACTGAGGAAAATTACTAGCATCCAGTAATTCTTTGGTATTAACTAAGTTTCTCCTTATAATAAAGTCTGAGATACATGCCAATATTATCTCCATTTTTCAGGTGAGAAAACTAAGGCAGACAAAAGTTGACAGGGCTGATATTTGAACCTAGTTAATCTGGAGCAAGAGCCTCTGCTTTTCCAATTAGTTACACAAACCATAATTAGAGGAAACTATTTCTTTATTATCCAAAATGTGGCAAAAGAAAGTTACAACTGGATTTTGCAATTGGCTTATAATCTGTAACCTTAGAAAGAATCATAATAGTTAGGTCATTCCCCACCACTTTGCTTAAATAGTAGAAAGAATGAGCCTGCAGATCCTAGCCATGGAAACTTTTTGGTTGTCTACTGCCACATACCCCAAAGGACAAAGGCTAACTCTAGGTCTGGAGTTGTTTAGATGTTTCTTTGAAACAGCATTCTGAAAGCAGTATGGGTAATATTAAATATCAATTGGTCATTTCACATGAGAAGGAATAAAATAAATACAAAACCCACTGACTTCCCTCTGTTACTAGGTATTCTCAAATTCCTGTCTCATTGCAATAAAATGAGTCAAAGTGAGGCTTAGATCAAAGAAGGAAAGCATCCTGCAGTTTGGCAGATCCTAAAATATTAACATAAAGATAAAGTATTCCAGAATTTTACTTCTAAATTCTGAAATACTGTGAGACACAGTGGAAAGAGCAATGCTTAGATGACCCCCTGGTCTGTCATTAACTAGCTGTGTGACCTTTGGCAGTTCACTGAGCAGAGGAAAACATAGCCGAGCTCTTGGTCTATGTCATTCCCCCATATTCTACACCTTTGACAAAGATTCATAGTGACAAAGCATAGAGATAGCAATTTTTGACATAATCCCTGAAGAGCACATCATTTGGTTAACTTAATTTGACCTTCATTGCAGACAAAAATTTTTGCTACTAGTCAGAATAATATTGAGACTTAATGCAAGGAATGAAGGCCATATAAAGATATGAACTCAGCTAAAGTTCAGGGCATTGAGTTAGACAGCAGACAACATCTAAGTGAAAACTATATTTTTATAGGTTTGGAAGGTGAGAAATAGATGATTAAATTAGATGCAGGAAGATATGAGGGGCCAAGAGAATGGGGACGAGGATGGTTAGGGCAGCTGTGTTGTGAAGATAATATTACATTCCTGGGAGAATTTCAAAAGACTTCAAGAAAACATGACATTGTCTCTGGAGTAGGGCTAATCAACTTCGTATGTTTGTAAATTTTGAGGGTACAAATAACAGTTCTTTGGCCTTAAAAATAACTAATGTAATGTGTAAGTTTTTTTTCCAATGAGACAGAAATTTCCCACATATAGTTTAAAAGACTTGCAATGCAAATATTTCCTAAAAATAAAAATAAAGTGATGTAGAGTCACTTAAAGGCTTATATGCCTAATGCTGGATTCTATCAGGGAAGCTAGTTTGATAGGATGAAGGGAGCATGACAGCAGTGCATGGAAGGCGTCGGAAGTGAGGGAGAGAGCTTTTGACCATTTGTTGAGTGTCACTACATAGGTTAGCATTGGTATATCTAATTTATAGCTGCTAAAATGGAGACTTCTAGCTGGGCATGGTGGCATGCATCTGTAGTTCCAGCTATTCAGGAGGCTGAGGCAGGAGGAATGCTTTAGCTCAAAAGTTTGAGGCTTCAGTGAGCTATGACTGTGCCACTATACTTCAGACTGAGTGACAGAGGGAGACCCCATCTTTAAACAAATAAACAAATACACAAATTATTTTTAATGCAGGATTCTAAAGTCTGAATTGACAATTGTCTAACAACTGGTAAATAGTAAAGCTGGGATCCCAACTTTGTCTGGCACTGGAATTAATGTTAACCACACCAAAATTCTTGAGGTAGAAAAGACTTGAATTTTTACTTACTTTATTACATGTCTGCCTTTCTTCTTCACTCTACAACCCACATGCCTCTCTTAATTTTTTTGAGGTGAAGAGTACCACCATGCAAAACACAGTCACACAGCTCACAGATAAGTCTCACTGAGAGGGGATTTGGGGAAATGAGACAAGAAAGAGAGGTCACAATCTCTAAGACAAACAATCCCACCAGACTACTGAGATGCCACCATGGATTAGAATGCAGCATTTTTATTGTAAAAGTCCACGTTAGGCAATTCCCTTTGTGAAAAGGTTTCCAAATACATAGACAGGGAGCAGCTTATAATAATTATTAGATTATATATAATATATATTCATATTGCCAATACTATGCACACATTGGAAAGCTAGCTTTTTGTAGTGTCCCCATTACAGAACACATTTCAAGTTGACAATAATATGTTTCTCACCATTGAAACTTGCCAACAACTCTCCCAAAGAGTCAACATTTAATATACTGACAATTCAAAACAAGAAAATAATTCATTCTATTTACATTTGTTTGAGGTTATATACTGGAGCACTGATATATTAAAGGTTTGTAAAACTGGCAGCTAAATGTGTTTCAAGATTCATCCAGATGACTTGATGATGACTTTACATGGTTTTATATTGACAAAGCCGCTCTCTCTTCTTTTCTATTCTTTTTAGGTTATCTGTAAAGTTATACTAGCTATGATTTAATTATGACAGAGTAATAATTTCCATAAAAATAATTAACAAAGGGTGCTATTTTAGAAAAATAAGGATTCAGGATGAGTACATGAAGATAGAGCTCAACTCATCATGTTTTAAGTCTGGAGAAATTGCTTTGTTTAACTACAATGTAATCTAATGAGGCCACAGTCATTGGCTCAACCTCTATGTGAGTCATTCATTTTTTTTTTTTTTTTTCAGTTTTTAAAAGCTAATCTTCAATACTTTTTCGCACAGAATGCTACATTCTGAACACTAGTCAGGTATGAATTTTGCTTATTCCTGTTATAAGTTCACAAACAAAATTGTGGATGGGCAAGGACTGACTCATCCCCAAACCTGGAAAAATAATACACAAACTCTAATTATGCCCTAGTAGAGTCATTTCTATACACAAACATAGGACATAAATATTGTTTTAAAAGGAGTATGGACTTTGCCTAAAATAATTTTTTGAAGATGAACATAAATAGCTAAAGTTCTTTGGATCCTACTGGTTATTTTTACAAAATCAAATATCACTTGACAACACCTATGTGAGAAGATGAATCACTGGTTTCAGGCCAGCACAGAGATTTGCCAGAAGCATGTGAGGGCAATTCACTTCAAACCATATTTATTGAGCACCAACTATGTGCCAGGCACTATGCAAGGTGCTACGGACCCAAAGAGGAAATGACAAGGATTCTGCCCACAAGGCACTCACAATCACTAGAAGCAGATCTTGAGATGGAGAATAAGTTCTGTTATGATCTATCATCCTAAAAGGAAGAAAAAAATAGCGGCAAGCACATACAATTACTTTATACTCTAGTTATGAAATTGGGCATATTTAGAGGTGGCAAATGTTGATTATCCAGTCTATATTTTACTTAAAGTGTTGTAATATGTCATACAAGGAAAAAATAAGCTGTTCGAATCTTCATGCATGAGGGAGAAGGCAATGAAAATTCCTCCCTCCATTTCCAAACCCAAATCCTTATAATTACATTCAGGATTCTTTTATAGCCCAAGGACACAAAATAAAAGACAATAGGATGATAACTTCAATCCATTTATTTTGGATCTAAAGAGATGCATGCACTAAACTTGAAGCATTCTAAGTTATTGAAATATTTACATCATTGTACATGAATGTGGAGGAAATTTTCTTCCTATCTTGAGATAAAGGTGAAATAGATTTCTGGACTAGGCTTTCATATTTAAAGTGAGTTATGATTTTTCTTAAATGAGGGAGGTATTCTACTGGGATCAAATTTATCACAACTTGACCCGGAGTGAACATAGGGTACAGTTTTGGACCTTTTCTATCTAATTGCATTATGAATCTAGTAAGGATACCACTACTGTAAATAGTCAGGGCTTTCACTGTTTCATTTGCTGTAGCTGAAAAATATCTTATTTGGTTTGAATGTTCTTGCTCTAATTTTACTTTGCCTTGCAGGTTTGAAACACAGCAAACATCGAAGTTCAAAGTACACTAACCAAAGGAGGGCTGGGCACAAACAATATGACATTATAAAATTTACCAGGTTTGGACATAGAAACAGATTCAGATCATTATCAACCACATAGAGGATTATTTAAGTGGACTTAGAACAGACATCTCTCCATGAGACTCAGTGAATAAGACCCATATCAGTAAAACCCATACCTCCTCACAGGTAGAGGTAGGAGACCCAATAGACCAGATTAAACAGGCAGAAGGCAGTGGGGAAGAAGATCCGAGCATAGGAGTCCATTTTGGCAATGCGGATATGTATCCTCCCATGTCTCCAAGCTCCTGTTCGACAATCTTCAAAACAGCAGAAAAAACTGGCACAGTCCTTGCCATCCAGACACTCATAGCCGTACTCTTCATCTCTCTCTTGAAGGTGTGTAGCATTATTCATTTGAATGGTTGCTGATCTTGGGCGGATATCAATGGTAGGGGCCTGGGACGAGGGTAGGGAAGGAGAGGGATCGGTTAGTTGTTCTCGAGAGATCCTAGGCTGTTTTTCCACAATGTCACCAATGTGATGATGAATCTGAAAATGGGTACTCAGGAAATTGCTATGACATCATGATCTACAATGGTAAAATTGAACTTAGAAAGATAGCACATTTGCAGATTTCAAATTTTGAGCTTAAGCAGTGCAGCTGAAAATAATATCATCAAGCTAATAGCTATAGCAAGGAGATTGAACACCAAAAGAACTCAAAGTTAAATATTTAAATCAAATTACATGGAATCTTATTCTAGTAAGTATTAGATGTGACGTTGGTTACATGAAGGCATTTGATGGTGCTGCATGTGAGTGGAACAGAGAAATAAAAATGCATCAATTCTGAAATCAAATATTGTGTCATGCTTAGTTATAGGCAAATAGAAAACCCATTACACTGAGCAAATGTATTAAATGTTAATAGAAAATGTTAAAATCTATATAAATACAGAATTTTCCTGATTGTATACCACAATGGTATGGCTTATGTTTTAAAGGACTATGATTCTTTTTCTAATATTCACCATCTATAAGCTTAAGAATGTCAACAATGTTTACCTACATGTGAACGGAAATTGAGAAAAGAAGGTTACTACTTGTCAAATTTCCTGCTAGACCAGTTGGTAAATTTCTATACAACTAAATGATATATTTAATGTTAATTTGGATGATTTCATTTTAGGATAATCTAAACAGAAATTCTAACGTCTCAGGATCAGCTATTATATTTGAATAGAAATCTCATTGCAACACATTATAGTAGAGCCAACAGGCTTAGGGATCACTCTGGAAATAAGGAATGGATATTTTAACTCAAAGCCTTTCAAAAAGAATATTGTTCTTACAGAACTTACAGGTAGTGTTCAGAAAAACAGAAATCATTAAGTTTACAAACAATAATGAACCAATACATTTTGAATTAAGATTTACAGAGTTAAATTTTAGTTTTAAAAGAGTACAAACTTGGTAGTCGTAATCAGTAAGACTCAATCCCATTTTCATCTGAAAAGAGGAAGCTCACTTTGGCTTTGATGGATAAAGCAGCCTTCTTTACCTATGACATCTCACAGGGATTATAGCTTTTGAGCTTGGTGTAAGATTAAAACCTATGTGAATTAGCGTATAGTTGCTGAATCAACTCTAGAAGTCTGTAGAACTTTCTCCAACATATTATCTCTAGTAGAATGCTTAAATGTCTACTCATAAAACAAAATAAAACACCATGTAAGCATTAATAGTTAAATTTAGCAGTTGCATGCAGTGAATTTCCATTCCAAAAACATTATACCTTGAAGGAAAACATCCGAAGAAGCTTTGGGTTTGTAGACAGAAAAGAGAATTGCATTTGTTTTTAATAAAAAGGAGAAAAAAAGAAACGAAAAAAAAGAGAGAGACAAGATAAATTAAAAATACATTTTGAAAACACAGTAAGTGAAATGAACTGAAATTATAAACACAGAAGGAGAGTTCTGAGCTTGGGATAAAGTATTTGCTTAAAGTTAAGTGTAATTTTGTAATTACTAGTGAAATTTTTAATAAATTAATCTACAATTATTTGACTGAAGAAGCCAGAGTTGTTCAATTGCAAGGAAGTTTTCTATTGCCTGGTTCCCCTGTTTAAAAATATCATGATTCTATTTTCTAATTATCATCAAGGATAACTTAATAGGTGAGTCTTGACACAATTATCCAAAAGGCATATTAAACAGGAAAATAAACTTTCAGCTTCTCATTCCTTGTTTATTTTCTTGCTAGTTCTGATAAATCATCTAATTGCCTAAAAAGAAGTACATGAAATTCTCAGGTAATTTCATTTTCTCAAATTTTTATCCTGTTCTCCTCTGCCTTTTCTTCTTCTGCCATTTCCATGACCCTGAATAAGGGAATCTGCCTCTATCTTTGCAACAAAATCTACTCTGCAATGGCGTAGCTGACAGAGAGGGCCAAGGGGCTTTTTCCAAAGGACTCATCAGAACTTGTTTGAAAGCCACTCCTCATGTCCTTGTTATAGCTGGCAGGTAATATGCCAACTCTCAATAGAACCACCTTCTTGAGGGAGAGTGAAATGGAAAGTGAACAAGAGGGAGCAAACAAAAACAACACAACAAGGAAAATAAAACAAGGATAAAGAAAATGGAAAGTCAGAGAGAGGCAAAACAGACAGGGAAGGGAAGGACTGCATAAAGCATTGTAAATATTTGAGCAATTAAAGAAAGCATTTTTTAAATCAAGAATAATGATGTTTCTTTCTTTCCATGTTCCAAAGTCTTACATTCAAATAAACACATTACTCTTGTAGTACTTCACTTGGGTTTCTGCAGCTGCATCAGAATACAACCTAGAATCAGCTAAATTCCTTCCTTACAATTCAACCTCCAAAGTCTCTGGGTTGGATAGGTAGAGCGTATTATGGCTCTCAAAGCAGAAGGCCATGATCCAGGATTGTCAGGTGATTTTCTTTGCCCATATCCTGGAAGGGAATGGACCTTAACTTTCATGGGGATTTCTATGAGCCAGCCACTTTGTTCAGGTGTGTAAATGGGTAACTATGTGCTCTCCTCAACACTCACAATAAAAAACAGTTGCTTTAGGCATTTGTGTTTATGCCTCATCCTCACTATTTAAAGTTTGGTTGCAAGTAGAAGTCATCCTCCCTGTTTTCAAATTGTGGCACTGAAGTCAATCCAGGCTGGAAACCGTATAAATCATCAAAATCAACTATCATCACCAACTACTAATGTTAAGTACATTCATGTGTACAGTACTATGTAATATTTTGGGATTTTTTGTTTTGCCCTTCATTGCCACATTTATTTCTCATAGCAGCCCCATAAGACGAGTGTTTTTAAATAATACACTATATATATATATATCACACACAAGGAGGCTAACTAACTTGCCCATATAATAGTAAATCATTTGTTTTAAAAACAAAAAGATACATTTCAAGAATGAAATCAATAGAAATTATCTGGTGACAATACCCACACTCCACCTCCATACACACACTAAATCATTTGCAAAAATGTAGTCAGCCTTGAAACTTCAAAGACCTTATAGCTTCCTAGTGGAATGCCTTAAATGGAAGTTTTAATTTAAAACATCAGTAATTTAATAATATTATCATGGCCAGGCGCAGTGGCTCACGCATCTAATCTCAGCACTTTGGGAGGCCGAGACAGGTGGATCACCTGAGGTCAGGAGTTTGAGACCAGCCTGACCAATATGGTGAAACCCCATCTGTACTAAAAATACAAAAATTAACCAGGCTTGGTGGCATGTGCCTATAGTCCCAGCTACTCAGGGGGCTGAGGCAGGAGAATTGCTTGAACCCAGGAGGCGGAGGTTGCAGTAAGCCGAGATCCCACCACTGCACTCCAGCCTGAGCAACAGAGTGACACTCCATCTCAAAAAATCAGTGAAACCTGGAATAATAGCAACAAGAAGAAGGTCGCATTTCTCAAAAATGGCTCTAGTCTCCACAAAATAAAGAGAGCAGGTAATTATATTTGCATAAGAACCCTGACATAGAAAATAGAAACAGACTTGAGTCTCTCTCAAGTAACTAATGACCATAAATGAATCATTATGGCCTGGCTAAACTCATACATGCTGTTTTCATCTTGGAGCCCAAACTGCTGAGCCTTAGCCTGCAGATAGGCTAATGAAAACAAACTAAACTGAAATCATAAAAATTTCAATGGTCCCAATGGAAAATGATACATACAGGGTTTTTCTTCTTTTTATCTTTGTCCTTGCTTGGTTTCCGGTTGCTGACAAAATAATGCAAGGTGCCATACTCCACCAGAGCAGAGAAGACAAAGATGAAACAAACAGATACAAAGAGATCCATCGCTGTGACATAGGAGACCTTGGGGAGCGATTTCCGGGCAATGGTGCTGAGGGTAGTCATTGTCAGGACAGTGGTGATACCTGAAGAGAGGTGTGATAATACAGGTCATGTGATTGCATAAGCAAGTTGGGTAACTGAGTCACTCATGAGACTACATTGTTTCATGACTTCTGATGGGCAGTTTCAGCAATGGGAAAGGAGGTATAAGTGGATTTAATTCACTCTATTTACAAATATTTATTGCCTGTCTACTATGTATCAGTTGAAATGACAAACACTGATGAATAGATTTGGTCTGGCCTTTGTGTACCTTATATTTTAGTGAGAGAGATATACTGTGAATCATGTCAGCAGAGAAAAGTATAATGTTACATTATGGTATGTGCCATGGAGAATATAGGGATGGTGAGAAGCTAGTTAGATGGAATGCTCAGAGAAGACCTTTTTGAGGAGTTGATGTTTAAAGTAAAGCTTAAAATGTAAGAAGAAACTAACCTTTTGATCATTATTAAATTAAGGGAGGGTTCTGAGAAAGAGAAATCTTGTCTGTTATTTAAATTTTTAGAAGACCTGGCACCTGGGAAGGGACAAGGGGATTAAAATTATTTTGATAAAAAGGAAGTTATAAAATGTGGCACATGCAGAAAGTTTACATTTTATTCCAATTGCAGGGAGAAATTATTCAAAGATGCTAAATAGAGGAGGTGGGTTATGTGTAAGTGGCATGCTCTGATTGATGGATTCTTTTTAGATTATTATAGGATTAAAATAAGTATCTCGGAAGTAACATAATAGGTAATATTTACTGAAAACTTCCTTCTGCCAAGGGCAATGATAAGTGCTTCATATACATTGTTTCTTTGAATCTTCACAGCAGGTATTTTCATTCTGAATTTATAGATAAGAAGAACAAGGCTAAAGGACCAGTACCACATCCAATAGTTGGTAAGTAGCAGACAGAATTGAACACAGAAATTACATGAGTGATTTCAAAGCTCATACTTTACTAATTATACAACAGCACCTATCCAAACCTGTCCTCTCCAGCGGTTGTTTAGTGACAGGGAACAATGTCAAGACAACCTATATTTATCAACCAGAGAAGGATGAGGAGCTCTCTTATGTAAAAGTTGTGTAATTTATACTAAAGGCAAAATGGATTCAGTATTCAAATAGGTTCTAGCTCTTGCTATAGGAACTTAAGTTATCTTAACACTCTAGGCGTCAGTTTTCTCATCTGTGGGACTAACTCTTTGAAGGTCCACCTATCTTACCATTCTACGATTCTAGTTTGGCATTTCTAATCCTGAGTGGAGGCATCTTTCTGTACTCTAAAAGCAATAATCCCAACTTTTACCAGGTTTTGTTATTTATATTTCTTACGGGGGACAGAAAAGAAAAATAAAGTTTGCATCATTTAATGATGTGCAATTCTGACTATTACTGCTAACCAAGAGACTTCTAGGGGACAGCCAGATTCTCCTCTGTCAAAAGGAAGTGCTAGGGAAACTTCGAAACAGGTCGGGCCAGGCATGGTGGCTCACACCTGAAATCCCAGTACTTTGGGAGGCCGAGGTGGGTGGATCAGGAGGTCAGGAATTTGAGACCAGCCTGACCAACATGGTGAAACCTTGTCTCTACTAAAAATACAAAAAATTAGCTGGGCTTGGTGGTGGGTGCCTGTAATCCCAGCTACTCAAGGGGCTGAGACAGGAGAATCACTTGAACCCGGGAGGTGGGGCTTGCAATGAGCTGAAATCGTGGCGTTGCACTCCAGCCTGGGTGACAAGAGTAAAAACTCTGTCAAAAAGAAAGACAGACAGACAGAAAGAGAGAGAGAGGAAGGAAGGAGGGAAGGAAAGGAAGGAAGGAAGGAAGGAAGGAAGGAAGAAGAAAGAAAGAAAGGAGAAAGAAAAAGAAAAAAGAAAGAATGAAAGAAAGAAAGAAGAAAGAAAGAGAAAGAAAGAAGGAAGAAAGAAAGAGAAAGAAAGAGGTAGAGAGACTTGGAGGGCAAGAGAAGAGGAAGATACTGAGAAAAGCACCAGTGTCATACAGGAAAAGATGTAAAGCTGTTATTCTCTAATAAGTAGGTAACTGGTAGAACATGCTTAGAAGAAAATTGAGAAAAGCAAAAACACTCTTGAATAAAGGATAAGTAAGAGGAAATAAAATTACTGTTATCTTCCTAATCAGTTCAAGTCTTTGTCCGAGCCATTTTTGAAGAGTTCAGCTACATTTCCAAGAACCATGTGGTTCTCTTGGGTCATTTAGTTGTAGCTTAGTATGAAAGTTTCCTAAATACGTACTTGTTATGAAATTTCAGACAGTGGAAAGACTGGTGTTGGTTTAAACAGCTATGGAGGAAGAGTAGCCTTTAATACAGGAAAGAGATGATTTATTGATCTTTTTCTTTGACCAGATACTGTGCCAAGCACTTTCTATTATCTCACAAGATCCTCATAATGATTCTATAATGAAAGTATTATTATTACTATTATTATTATTTTTACAGGTGACAAACACTGAGCATTGGAGGAATAAAAACTTGTTCAAGATAGTAAGTGGTAGAGATGAGATACAAACCTAGGCAGCCCGACTTCAAATGCTGTGCTCTGAACCACAGTATTTTAGCTCCATAAATACATGAAAAATACATGGCATGAAGTGCCAGACAGATGGGACCTATTGTAGATTCCTGACTGGGGAGGTGATATGGGTCTGGCGTCTTCCATATTATCATGGTAGAACCTTAGGGAGGTTTGAGATCCTCATCTACAAACTGGGAGTGGTGGTGGTAATGATGGGGAACCTTATAAGTCTCCAGTGAAGATTAAATTTAAAAATGTGCCTAGGGTACCAATACCTAGTAAAATCCTAATAAATATTAGGTATTGATAGTTTTTATTTTAGAAAAGAAAGTTCTATTTCTTAACTAAAAAACATTTAATTCGGTTGTCTATGCATTAATTCATGTAAGTTTCTCATTGTGCCTAATCACAACTGATATTTTTGCAGAGGACTGAAAAACTAAATTGGCACTGTGGACTTCATTTTACAATCAGGCCTGAGGCTATACTTGACCCTCGACAAGTGAAAATGTCAGTATTTATGGTAGGTACTGTAGATGAGTTAATTTTTTAAAAATGTGGCATGTGATAATTTGGGAGAAACAAATTTTGACATGCAAGTTAAATACTGTTCCAGCAAATTGGGAAAATGTTATTTAGGCTACATAGGCATTCATCAAAGCTATGTAGAAGTAGACTCTTGAAGAATTGCCTCATGATATTTTCAGGGCTCTGCCTGGAGCCACAGGAAAGAGACTGCAACGACATCAATAGTGAGAGGCAGAGTAGGCATGGTTTATATTGTCTCCTCAACCAACAATAAGACAGCTTCCATTTTGATAAGTAAATAAGTTAGACTTAGCTTACCTGGGTAGATGAAATATATCCATAGCTTTTAACAGTTCCTCCAGTCTTGGCATGAAGTAAGCTCTTCAGGGATGTTACCTCACCTCAAAGCAGTTAGGTGAAAAGTACCAAATGGTATTTTCATTTCATTCATCGTCACTACACCAGAAATAAGCCTCACCAACTACCACCTGGGCACCAAACTACATTCACTTTTATATGCTCCAAGATGGTGGCTGCCCATACTCTAGGACTCTGTGCTCAGAAAACAGCCAGTATCTCTGAGTCAACGTGGATAAATTTATCTTGCTCATCAAACAAAATGGCCTAACTGTTCTGTGGCAAGAAGCTTAAGGTCTGCGTGTGCTTAAGGTCCTCTCATTTAACTCTGGATTGTAAACATTGGGAAAAGTAATGGGACTCAATGAAGTCTAGAGCAGGGTTCTAAAAGGTGACTGCACATTTGAATCACCTGTGGATTTTTTGTTTGTTTGTTTTTCAATCCTAACACCTAAGTCACGTTCTAGACACATTAGATAAGCATTTCTTGGGGTTGAACTAAGGAATCTGCACTTCAAAAAGTCCTCTAGTGACTTAAATGTTCAATTAAATTTAAGGAGCACTGATCTAGAAAAGTGAGACAGCAAAGTTAAAATAGAGAAACTGGCTCCGCTCCGCTCCTCACCTGTACCTACAATTGGTCTTCACCAAGGCCTCCTACCCAGAGCAAACCTATGTCTCATCAGCTGAGGTGCAGATCTACTACCTCCTTATGCTGTGACTTTGTGTATGTCATCTAACCTTGTAGCACCTCTACTTCCTTAGCTCAGCTCTAAAAATTGTGATAATAATGATCATTACAGCAACTTCTACATGCAGGTGTTGTGAAGAATAGAAAAGACATAGAGACCATATTGAGCATTCCTGACTTACAAATTACAAACAAGTAGAAGCACCTATCTGCTATTTGCTCAAGGGCCTCTTGCTCATTCCAAAACTCACTCACTTTGATCCCTTCTTCCACCATGATCCTTTGCCAGTGAATACTTATTTACTGAGTGGGTTAAATGAGTTACCCAAGAAGTCATGAGAGAGATTTTGGCCAGCAAGAATCCAGGCTTCAAGAGGAGAGATTGATTGGAAATCTCTTCCTTAAAATGTTTTTGGGAAGAGGGTGGATTAGAATACATCAAGGTATTTGCTCCAGCCATACATAAGTGTATACATCAATTGAACAATTATTTGAGGTACCAGCCATGTTCCAGGCACTGTACTAGAGATGTACAAGACTGACATTCTGATGACAGACATAGAAGCTTGTAATGCAGTATGTATCTGTTCATAGTGACAAGTAATAGTCCTAAAGTAATAGGCTAAACATATTTGGGGTTTGTTTCAGCGTGTAGCATTAGACAAGATATTTTCATTTTTGAGAAGGACTTGTAACACAAAGTACCACATATAACAGGAAAAATCAAAATAACTTTCTTTTGAAACAGATGGGAAACTAAATTAGGTTTGGAAGAGGACAGATATGCAAATGATGTCTTTTCCCCCAGTAATCACTTCTGCCCTCAGCTTAATAACTTAGTACAGACCATTTTGTCAGAAAATGACTATAGTAGCCAACGTCTCTGAGGCTTTACTATTTATGTGCAATTTGCATCGAATACTTTATTTAACCCTAGTAGAACCCAATAAGTTAGGTACAGGAAATTATACTTGTTTTATATATGAGGAAACTGTGAATTAGAGATTAAACGACATTCTAATGTTATCCTAAATGTGTGATGTCAAACCCATATTTGTGGGACTCCAAAACCCAATTTCCTAGCTATTACACCCTACTGACTCTTTAGACAGTTAGCAAGGGATGTGGTTCTAGGTTTTACATAGCTGATGAAAGGGTGTTGAATTTTGTTCACGTCTCACTAGCTTTATTTTTAGTTAAGGTTTTAAAAAGTTTCATGTGTTGGGCTTTGTTTTAGTCTGTGTGAGTCTTCTTCCCCATGTGAAGAAACAGATGTGAAAATTCAAGACAAAGATCACCATATATATTAGACTGAGCAAACTGCAAATAATCTTAAGAGTCGCTTTTCCCCCAAAAATTTCACAGGTAAATATGTTTTCTCAAAAATAATTTTTTCCATGGCTGTTCTGTAAAGAGCCAATTACTTCAAATGTTATCGCAATAATTACTCATGTGGGGAATAGCCAACAGCCAATGGCGTGCTAGTGAATGTGTAACAATTAACTCTAGAAAAAAGAAGGCCCTGACTTTTGTTTCCATGTTGTTAATATTTCCTCCTTGGGTGATTTCACATTAACAATGTGGCATCACCGAATACCAAGTTGGGAAGAGATAAACACAATCAACTTTCACGAGCTGGTGCAAGCAGCTTCAGCATATTACCCAGAGAACTAAACAAACACATCTGTTAATATTAAAACGGTTTTTAAAAAATAGTTAACTAAAATTTCTTAAGAAAAGTTACTCAAGAAAACCTATCAAGGTAACTAAGGAGAACCCAACTATAGAAGTAAAAAAATCTTTTTTTTTTTTATTATGCTTTAAGTTTTAGGGTACATGTGCACAACGTGCAGGTTTGTTACATATGTATACATGTGCCATGCTGGTGTGCTGCACCCATTAACTCGTCATTTAACATTAGGTATATCTCCTAATGCTTTTCCTCCCCACTCCCTCCACCCTACAACAAGCCCCGGTGTGTGATGTTCCCCTTCCTATGTGCATGTGTTCTCATTGTTCAATTCCCACCTATGAGTGAGAACATGCAGTGTTTGGTTTTTTGTCCTTGCGATAGTTTGCTGAGAATGATGGTTTCCAGCTTCATCCATGTCCCTACAAAGGACATGAACTCATCATTTTTTATGGCTGCATAGTATTCCACGGTGTATATGTGCCACATTTTCTTAATCCAGTCTATCATTGATGGACATTTGGGTTGGTTCCAAGTCTTTGCTATTGTGAATTAAAAATGCCAGTTCTCTTGAATATGAAACAAATGGTATTTCTATGCAATTGCAGGCTAAATTTCAAGCAGATCAACATAGAAATGGACATAAAAATTACTTGTATTTGGTACTTATCTTGAGAAACTGCAACATAAACAAAGGTGTCTCACCTAAAGATGTTCTGGCTGGAACAGCATCCTTATTGATCCAGAAAGACACCCAGGATAGGACGACAATGAGTGTGCAGGGGATATAGGTCTGGATGGTAAAGTATCCCATTCTTCTGCTCAGATCAAAGTAGACAGACATGACCACATAATCTCCTGGAACAGACCAAAGATAACACCATACAACCCTTTATCAATCACTGGAGAGCATTAAAACTAAGCATGTATTTAATGGTCATGCACACACATTTAAATTAAGAGTTTTCTACAAGTGGTATGTTGAAAACTATTTTTGCCCGCTTGGGTTAAAAAACAAAAATGAAACACAACCTGAACTGAATCCCAACTCTTTTAGAAGCAATTTGTCTACTAGATCGAAGGAAACATTTTTAGCATACTGATCATATTTTCTTCTTTCTGTGCTTTCTGACGTCCTCTCTTCCTACTTCACAAACATTATAAAAATGTTTGGTGAGGAGGGTAGGGAACAGTATTTCTACATTGTGCGTATCTTGTCTGCAATTCATTCTAGGTTTTGTAACAATTTCCTCTCATTTCTTAGGACGAAATCTTTATCTATAAAAAACATACAAGGATATCCTGGTGCTTGACACTAATAAATGAATATTTTACTCAGAATTTATAACTAAATTCCTATGATGAGACATTTTTTCACATGTTCATTGAATCACATGGTTTTCCTTTATGGCAGTTACTTTAAATTTTAAGTGTATATTCATTTGTGTGGTGATTTTTGCAGTATCTTTCCCCCTACTGGACTTTATCTGCATGAGTCTACAAACAGTTCCCATTTAAGCTCACCATTGCAAACTAGTACTTAGCATTCTGCATGACTCCAAACAGGCATTCAGTAACATTTGTCAAGTAATTGTGCAAATGAATTAATGCCTTTATAAATCGTACACATAAAATTCTCTAAAAATCAAGAAGATATATTATGGAACATTTGAATTAAAAAGCAAAATTTGGCTGGGCGCGGTGGCTCACGCCTGTAATCCCAGCACTTTGGGAGGCCGAGGCAGGCGGATCATGAGGTCAGGAAATCGAGACCATCCTGGCTAACACGGTGAAACCCCGTCTCTACTAAAAAATACAAAAAATTAGCGTGGTGTTGTGGCGGGCGCCTGTAGTCCCAGCTACTCGGGAGGCTGAGGCAGGAGAATGGCGTGAACCCGGGAGGCAGAGCTTGCAGTGAGCCGAGATTGCGCCACCGCACTACAGCCTGGGCAACACAGCGAAACTCCTTCTAAAAAAAGAAAAGAAACAAACAAAAAAAAGAAGCAAAATTTATGTAAATAATCCAGAGAATATATGAAGAAAAACTACCTAAAGAATAAAGGAATAACCATGTAGCAATGCATGAGAACAATTTATTGTGACACAATTTGAAGTCTCTTTTTAAAGTCATGATGCATAAGTTGCTCTTAAAATTTCACGTCATTCATTTTGAATCATCCCAAGTAAAATTTTAAAGCATTTTAGTTTTTAAAATCAGAAAATATATTACAGAAACACATCCCAGTTACTACACCTTTTAAAAATATTCTTAGGGAATATCTGTTTCAAATATTGTATCTGCACTCACAATGTGAGATGAATAAATGAGATAGCTTTTCAAATATTGCTTCTTTTTTCTTTGCTAAATTATATTTTGCTCTAAAATACATAGATAATTAAATTCAAATCATATCTTTTAGCTTGATTAGTTGGCTTTGTGCCTACGTTTCCCTACTTACTTGGCTGATTTAATCTGATTTGAAAATAAGGTGCCCTAGAAGCCTCATGCAGAGAAGATTGAATTAGCAGGGTGAGTTATTACTACTCAGTCTAGTTTTTCTTTCCCACTCTCAAGCTTCACCCCATACCCCTCAAAGCTGCTGAAATAGAAAGGCCTTTATTGGCTGCTCTTTGAGGGAGTAGACTGTCCCCTAACCTTGCAATATTTCCTAAGTGGGGTTTTGAATGCCTCTTAACACTGCCTTTTGTTAGATTGGCATACAGTTACTTGTTTAAGTCAGACCTGGCTGAGGTAGTGATCATGACCTAGCACTGATCAGGGAATTAGGCTTCCAATGGGACATCAGTTTCCTCCCAGAGATCAATAAGTAGCAATTATCTAGCAACTGTGCCTAAAGACTTGAAGGTAGAAATTTTTTATCAATGATAATAGATTTTATCTAATTCCCACAGCATATGCTTCTCTGTGTTAATTTATTGAACATAAGCTATTTAAAACCATAGCATTTCATAAACAGTTTGGTCCCTGCTTTTGTCCTAATTTAGAATATAACAGGCACAGGCTATGACTGAAGAGTAAAAAGATTTAATTTGAGATGACCTCTATTAACATCCATCTTTTTCTTTCTCATTTCTTTGATCAGAATATTAAAGGCAAATGCATCCTCTCTTATTCCAGATAGGAAAAGCAAAGTAATAAAGGAAGGTTTTTCATTTAAATAATAATATTCAGGGGTACCTTTTCTCCTATTTTCCCAGTCCTTGAGCTTTCTGCACATTTTAAATGTGTTTAAATAAAAAAAATTATGAATTATCATGTTTTAAATAAAGCTAGACAATTTTAGTAACTTCTTTTTACCTTATCATGTAAGTGAATGAAGATCTGCACTTGGGTATTAATGATCTGGCACTTTTAAAGGTGAACTTTAATTTTGTCCAAAGTTAACAAGATAATTACCTCAATTCAATTCTCCACTTCCCTTTAGGTCAGAGTCTAAACTTCCATGGTCCACTTATCTACCAATTTCTATTATAAGGTAATGGCTTCTGAGCATCTCTCATCTTTGCCAGCAAGTCTACAGCTTTTCTACCAGTGGATTATGGATTCAAATTTGAGAACAAGCCATTAAAAGCAAAGCAGCTTCACAGTGACAGCCTGATACCTGTCATATCTCCAAGGCCACGTCGCTTTTTGTATTCCTGAAAACTCTTGGGCTAAAGAGCCTATAAAATCAAATCCCCTTAAAGTGCCGCATCAGTGGATTTCCCAAGCCCAAAAGGTTTAAATGCCAAGCATGTCAAAGGTGGTTACTTCTGCCACTTCAGATTTATTCCTCCTATTGATTTATCCTAACATATGACATTAAAGTTACAGTATTTTATGTATGAGTTTCATTCCTGCTTTGGTCTTAATTTAGAGTTTATAGATGAAGGCTATGATTGAAGAGCGGAGACATATAATTTGAAACAACATCCATTAATGTTTATCTTTTTTGTGTGTGAGATTCTTATGTCTAGTTTTAGGAAAAGACTATCAATGGCAGGTTTTTTTTTTTAAGTTGTAGTGGTAAATAACCATACGATAGTTTTAAAATTTAATATTTAGTGGTGCGTTTAGGTTCTCATTTTCCACATGAAACTATCTCATCTTAAAAACTTGAAGATTCCATGGTAAAGAAGTCTTTCCCTCTATTGAACCCCTGAAATAATAGAAAATAATTTTCAAGTTACCAGTCATGAAAGCCTACTATGTGTAGACACTGGGCTGAATGGTTTGCATATATTATCTGTAAATATCCTAAATGCTTTATCAGGATGGTGAAAAAATGAAGTATCAAATATATCTTCACTTTGTGCCTCTCTCGTCACTCTTATTCAACTAAAAGATAGTTGAATAAAGTGTATCTTATTCTACTAGGTTAACTTTGAAGGCATAAATAGTGTTGTACTCTTCTTTACATTCCTTTTTCTAGCTCCTTTTTTAAGTCCACAGATATTTTGAATCACTGCTATGCATAGAGCAGTGTATTAGGTAATGCGGAGATTAAGACATAGGGGGCCTCATAACTGATTCTAAATTAAATGTGTTAAAAGGACATAAGATTATTCTTTTTCTACAACCCAGATAGACAGAGAGATGTTCTGGGACAATGCATTTTATCTAGCTTTTGCATCCCTCATTAAACACTTGAATTGGGGACATAATTCCATGAGGCTGATTTTGACCAAAGGCTTGCAGGACAGTTGATTGAGTTTTCATTTGGGAAAATTGTTTTCTGAAATTAGATCTGTACCTCACTCTAATACACAAAATAAATTTAAGATGGAACAAAGATCCAAATTTATGAGCGAATATAAATACTACAGAATGAAAACTATAGAATATCTATATAATCTTAGTGTGGAAAAAGCTTTGTCAAGTATAACATAAAATTTAAAAGGCATAAAGGAAAAAAGTTATGGGGTTGACTGTGTAAAATGTAAGACTTCTGTGTTATCAAGACTGCAGTGAGGGCACGGTGGCTCGCACTTGTAATCCCCTCACTTGGGGAGCAAGAGGCACATGGATTGCTTGAGTCCAGGAGTTCAACACCAGCCTGGGCAACATAGTGAAAATCTATCACTACAAAAAAAAAAAAATACCAAAAATTAGCCGGGCGTGGTGGCATGCACCTGTAGTCCCAGCTACTCCAGGGACTGAGGTGGGAGGATCCCTTGAGCCTGGGACGTGGAGGTTGCAGGTTGCAGTGGGTGGGTGGAGATCTTTCTACTTCACCTCAGACTCCTGCACTCCAGTGTGGGTGACAGAGTGAGACTTTGTTTCAAAAAAAAAAAAAAAAAAAAAAGAAAGAAAGAAAGAAAAGAAAAGAAAAAGAAAGAGTGCTCTAACTAGTTTTAAAGGGCAAAACACCACATTTGAGTGTGGTGAGATATTTCCAAAATAAATAAGAATTCAAAGGCTAATATCACCAGTACATAAAGAATTCCCATTTGTCATTGAGAAAAAAAAACCCTAAATTTTTAACTAAGCTAAAAAAAGGAATGAAGAACTTATAAATACAAAATATTTGAAAACTCAACTTCAGAAGGGATCAGTGAAATCCAAAGTCAAATAATAGTATTTCATTTTTAGCCTGGCAGATTGAGGAAAAAATAAATTCCTTGGTAATGTTTGGTCCTGAAAAGATGTGGACAGGGATCAGAGGTACACACTGTTGGTGGGGATACACAATGATGTGAACTTTTAGGAAGATAATCTGAAAGTATATAAAAAACATATTTTACTTTAAAATTTCTTGGATAAACACTACAGAAACAAAAAGTTTTCAAATATTTCCATGCAATTGGCACCAAAATTTTCTCATGGTTTTTTATGTGCCTAGAAGTCTAGGTAGAATACTCAATCTTTTGGCAGAATCCCAATCCCTGAGCTTAAGGGATCCAGAACATTTTTGTGGATAAAAGATTTCCAAATTAATCAGTTGCAAACTTCTATAAAGGCTACTCTCAAGCAGTTTCTGCATTCATCACCTGCCCACCATTCTCGGGGTTGTTTATTCTCTCATTAACTCTTCTGGAGTACATTCAATATCTCCTGCCAACCAGGTCCTGTGAGGTCAAGAGAGGGAAAACATATATAGCTAAGCTCTAGCTTTTGCCATCAAGGAGTTGTCAGGCCAAGAAAGTCACTGCTGCATAATGGCACAAGAGTTCTCATATAATAGATACATGCTAATTTATCTTACACACCACAATTAAACTTTCTGACAGGCACATTTTTGAAAATTCTGAGTAAAGAAACCTATGTTCACTAAACTTAAATAGGTCCACGCTCCTCTTCAGAGAAAGCCCAGTCTTCTAAACCTGGCATCAAGGCTATGGGTAATCTAAATTTAACCTAGGTCTTTCTTTCTTATTATTCTATTTGTGTCCTCTGAGCCCTAGACAGGTAAATTAAATGTTTTTATTTCTTGCCTCTATGATTTTTCCATCTTTATTCTTCCTGCCATCATCTCTCTTCTAGATTGCTGAATAATCTCTTTACCCCTTTTCTTCATTCCAACTTTCTGACCACCACCACCACCGCCACCCCACACACATATATTCCACAATGCGACTACACCTGTCCTATCTAAAATGGTAGCCATATTAAACACACTTTAAAAAATTAAATTTACTTTCTTAGTTACACAAACCACATTTCAAGTGCGCGAGAGCTACATGTAGCTAGTGACTGGTGTATTGGATGGTACAGATTATAGAGTTCCTTCATCATGGAACATTCAATTGGACAGTGCTAAACCAAGCTTTTCTTTCTAGAGTACATATTTGTTCAGGTCATTCCCCTTGAGCACCTCAGTATGAAATTCGCACTGCTTAACATGTGATTCTGGCCCAGTTTGCTTGATCCATCCTGAACCATCCCAGCTTTATAATCTCCCCACTTTTAGCTCAGCCATATGATTTATTTTCTGCTTTTCCAAGGGGAAACTTCTCATTATTTTGACCTTGTTTGCAATATGTTGCTCTCAACTTCTGAAATGTTCTCTACCCTCTGATCATGCCTATACATATAAATACCTCCAGACTCTTCAATAATTGCCCATTGATATCAGGACACACTAAAATTCTTTAACTTGTTCTCTAGGGCTTCATATGTTGTTTTGTTTTGTTTTGTTTTTCCCTCACTATATTCCCGGACTCATATTAAATAGTGATTCTTCACTGATTGGGGTTCTTGTAGTTCTTTACATGCCTTCCTCACCCTGCTTCCTCTTCCCACAGGGTTCTTTCACCTGCTGCCTCCTCTGGCCTCAACTCTAATATCCCATCTTTCTTTACTCACTTAACTCCATTTATTTTTCAAACGTCAATTAATGTATCTCATCGTGAAAGAAGCTCTTATTACATCAAATGTCCTCAGTAAGACATCATAGTAAGAGCTCAGTAAGATCACAATAAAAATATATGATGGTGAATACTGGATTATACTCTAGATTATAATTATTTTATGAGTTCCATAAGGGATGTAGCTCTAGCTATTTTGCTCACTATTTTATTCTGAGCATCTAGCACAGTGCCTGGGACATAGAGGGAATTCCACAATTATTTGTTACATAAATAAATGCTTTAGCTCTGTATGACATGAAGAAAATTCTAGATGAGCTATACACCAAAAGTCTTTAAGACCAAAGTGGAGATCAACATTGGCTTTTAAGATATTAAACTTTTACATTACAAATTATTGCTTCTGGAAAAATTTTTGCTGAACTTAATGTCAATGGATATAAGGTCACAGTGAGCTGTTAGCAATCCTAACTGCTTGCCAAGAAAAAAAAAAAGAGAGAAGGGAAATCAGCTTTATCAGAGTGGCTGCATTATGTTTAGTAAAGTATTATTTAGTGATTTGAGATTCTCAGCCAGATCCAATTAGTGAAAGAAGAGAACAAATGGGTTTGGCTGCTAAAACACAAGCACCACAGTGTGCCAAGTCTACTAGGTGTGTTTTTGTTTAAAAACTTTGCCGTTCTGATTTCATCTATTAAGTTCGTGAAGAACAAAATAGCAATTGAGGGAAATATAATTTTAAAAAGTGCATTCACATAATTTTTCTGGTTTAAATTTATCCTTTAAAGACTCCATCTGAATATCCACCGAGGGCAGGAGTGGAGAACTATACTGAAGAATGGGAACTGGTTTGAATCATTTTCCCTAGAAGGAGAGCAGTAATGTGTTCCCTGCAGGCTGCTGAGGAGGGATGGTCTTAGTCTCTTAGCTGAGATGGCTTTATTTTGGCCAATGGTATTTCTCTAGAAAAAGTGGCAAGTAGTGAGCTGTCAGCAGCCAACCCCTAAGCATCTGAGAGATGGGTGTGTGAGTTCAACGAAGGTGATAGGGTGGCAGGGGCATCAACAGTGTCCACTGCAAGGGCAAATATCAGATTAACTGGGTTCAAAATTTGAATCCTGTCACTAACTGGTTGTGTGATTTCAGGCAACTTTTCTATGTATCTAAGTCTCAACTTCTTTATCTGTAAAGTAAGAATAATAATAGAATCCACTTCACAGTGATATTGTGAACATAAAAAGAGTTAATATACATACCATTCTTGGTACAATTCCTGGCACATAGGATGGTAAGTTAATGTCAGTTATGACAAAGCAGAGTAATCTATGAAATATGATTAAACACTGTTCCGACCCATAATAAACATAGGAGAAACTTACTAAATATTCAAAAGAGAGAGTTAGAAAGTGTCTTAGAATAAATCTATACCAACCAATTCTATCCTCTTAAAGATTAAGCAGTTGACGTTCATCAAAGAAGGATGCTTTATCCAAAGAGACAGAGCTACCTACTGGCAGGCCCAAGAATCCTGCCTTATAAACCCATACTCCTTCTGTAGAAAATAGCCTCTGCGTTCTAAATCAGTGGTTAGGACTATGATGATAAATCCAAAAAAACAAACAAAAACAATGTGGAAAACTGACTAATTGTTGAATGTCAAGAATGTGGTTAATATAGAAAGCTGGTTTGGATAACTGGGGCCCTCAATGACAAACAGAGCCTTCATTTACTCTTGAACATTATATAATGCACGTATTAGCTTTAGGAAGCTGAAAACTCATTTGTCTGGAATACCAGCCTGCCTCTGACTCAACAAAAGCAGACATTTTCTCTTGGCGGATAGCTTTAGATGAAAGAAAGCTCAGTATTTGCAAAGCCTCCAAATGTAGTGGTTTTCTCTAGGTTCACGGAGCTAGGTCTTTGCTAATATCCCAGTTTTCTGCCTTCCTTTACTAGAAAATTCTCTTTATGCAAGAGGATCCCTTTCTCACCCTCCAAAAAAGCTACCACAGATGCCTAGCCCAATGTGGAATTTTGAAATGCAATTCATTTGTCTGAGTCCATAATCCAGTTCAAAAAAATGCAGCAAATATGTTCACCTTGGGATATACATAAATAAAACAACTCCAGCTCAGAAATCTAAAACTACAGCTACAAATGAATATATTTGCTACTTTGATCCATCAAAAGAGACAGCAATTTCCCAGTATAATTAACTGTAACTCCTGCAAACATCTAACTAGATATTAAAACATGTTTTACATAAACGCAGGGCAATTCACAGTAGCAGATCTAGTCCCAGGATTAAAGCACATGCAATCATGGTAGTAAGGTACAGAAATGCGGGTAAGTTGTTTAAATTCTCCCACTTAAGTAGGAATAAACAAACTTATTGCTAAGGCTATTGTGAGAAACACATTTGCTAATAGTAGGCAAAGTGTTTTGTCATCTTTTGAACACAGAGTATAGAAAAAGTGGTACATAGAGCTTTTTGAGGACAGTCGATTTGAAGAATAACTTCTGTGACATTGGTAGGTGATATTCCTGTTGAGTGATTTTTTTTTTCCTTTGTTAAAAGGCTACCTTCAGCCTTCAGGAGTAATAGTAAAGTAGCCAATCTTATGCTTGTTTCTACTAATATTAATGCATCCATGAAAGCCAGTAATACACTATTACAGTCACCCACTGTTAGAGCCAGTAATACATTATTAGAGCTCACATATTTGCATTAGTAAAATTATGCTGTTTTGTTCAACTCAGATTCTGAGGAACAGACTAATTACATACCAACAGGTTTTGTCAGAAGGTAACAAAATATTCTTTTATATGTAGTTAATGTTTGTATAGAGTATGGTTGTGACACTAACAGATCTAATTTACCTTTTGCAGAAGTCCCATTTCAGGAGAAATTTTAAAATGTGAATTCATATTCCATTCTTAGCTCTCATGGTTCAATGGAAATAGTTTCAGCACTTCAGAAGAGAGGTGCCAATAAGAAGCAGATATAATAGTCTAGTTGCATCTATTAACTTTGATGAGAAAATTAGCTTTAATAGAGAAAATGGGATCTACAGAGGTGTCAGTGAAGACCTGATAAATTCTGAGAAATGTTGCAGTCATTTACTTCTACTCAACCATATATAGTTAGGTAAGTGCTAGATATGCTCCTTTGAGTAAGAGAGTATAATTGATTTGTCAGAGTTGTAATCCCAGAGCCACAGAGTTGGGGTTGATATGTTACATTTTGCCCTTCTGACATAGAAATGATGAGACTGCATTTCACAGAGAAAATGAGTAGAAATTCTATTTGTGATGTGTTGAAAGAACAAAGAATTCTCGACAGAAAAATGCCTGGTCCACAGGTCTGTCCTGAAAAACAGATGCCTTATCCACGGGGAACAACTTTTTCTATCTACTCTGGAGACAGAATCTTGTTCTCCTTAAAAATTGCTTGGTATCCATCAATTTATAAAAACAGGACAGTATATTTAGTAAGAACCAAGTTCGTGTCCCAAATTGGTCAAAAACTAATTTGTGATATTAAGAGGTTATTTTAAGTAACCAATCTGAGACTCAGTTTCCTATTTTGTAAAATAGAGATGACAAAATTCTCCATAGCAACCTGACAGAGTTCTTGCAATACCTGTTGCAATAACTGGTTGTAATTAATCAATACTTGTTGTAATTACCACCATTTTTTATTTTCTCCTAGGTGCTGAAGGCTCTACTAGGAACCCTGAATGCCACCCAAAACGTAAGTTTTACTATTAGAAATATTTCACTGACTAGTATACACAGATTCAAATTTGTGGTAACTTCCTTATAGCTACTAATATTGGAGTAGGTGTCTCACCACATTTTGACCCTAAATCCAAGGCTTACCAATTATTTTTCAATAATTCTAACAAGTTAACAGCTGCAAAGTTTGGAAGGGCAGTACGAACACTGGGGGACATTTGAATCATGGCACGTGGATTCAGATTATATTCAGATGGATGCTATCTTGTGGATTGATAGTATGCATGTTAAAAGTCTTTATAAATATTTATTCTATATAAGTTTAGTCTTTATAAATAATTTGTATTCTTTAATAATTATAAATCTTGCAAATTTTTGTTCTTTCAGCTCATAGCTTATTTCATTCCTTGTTTAATATTCCTACCAAAGTTTGAGAACCACCAGAATTTAAAATATTACAAAAAAGAAAGAAGAGAATACAGTGGAGGAGAAAGAAGAAGAGTATAGTTGGGAATACTCTTAAAGTGATGTTTCTAAGTAATATTTTTTATTGAACATTGATTGGTTTCATAATATGCTAAAAATAATGACTTCTTCAATCAGGAACATTTGATTTTTGTGGAACAGCGTGCGATACCACTGGAGGTTCACCATGCACATTAGCACATATGTGCTTCTGCACTAGAAGATGTTTGCCTTTAACTTAGCATTTTCCAAAGATATATTGTCACGAAACTAGGCTTTTAGGAAACATTTACTATAGTCTATAGTACACATATTCAGCTGGACTTGCTGTGGGGGACACTCCTCTTTAGGAGTCATAATGTCCTTTGTCTTCCCTCATTTTTTCCTGACCTGTGAACAGAAATATACACCCTTTTAGAAGTATTGGAAAGAAAAGATTCCACTGCTTCTCCTCTCACTTTACTCATTTTGGTTATCTAACTGGTGAAATTAAGACACTTCATCACTTAGGTGTTTTCTTATTGAATGGATCTCATAATTCCTTGCTCTTGTCCTTCATTTGATAAGCTCTCTTGAATCAAGGCATGGATCACTGTTTAGATGATGACCTCATGGTCTCTCTCCATGCCTTCTATGGGGACTCAGTGGGTGTCAGCCAGCTATTCCAAGCAAGTGTATGCCCTACCACATCCACATCTCTCTTGAGCTGGTTAATACCAAATATTAGCCTTGGAGGAGAAAAAGTAAGAATCCCAGCTGTAAATAAAAACGAGTCCTACAAACCAAGGTTACCTGCAATCAAGATGATATTTGAATACTATCTCTTCAATTTACAATTCTATCTCACGAATGGGTCAAAATCAAGAGATAAAGAGAGAAATGTCATTAATAAATATAACCCCAAACCCAGAAACCTATTTTGGAGAAATAAGCGTATTAGTAGAAGCGCTTTATTTTTCTTGTCATTTTCACACTTTTGATGAGCCTGGGTAACTTTGCATTTGAAGCCGGACCTGATTAATCTAACCCAGGCACTGACATTTTCTTAAAGAAAAGGCTCCACAGAGGTAGAGAAACCTAATGTTATCAGAATACCAAGCTTTCTAAAATGGCTTTGAAAGCAGCTAGAAAAAAAAAATAATTGTTCAAATTCAGGCAACTGCAGGCAGTGGTTGCAAAAGGTCAAATCACAAAATGTTCCCCAAGATGTCAAATCACTCCTGGGAATATTCTGCAAAATTATAGGTTTAAAAACTTGACCTTACTTGCTCTTTATTCTCAAGCACTCGATTTTAAACTATCACACCCCTGCCCCCATGGAATTCTTTCACCCAGGAAGTTTTTCATTTTGTGAAATTCAAGGATATTTTTAAGATATCTGTTAAAAATCATTGCCAATATATATTTTAAAACCTCTGTACATTTTACCATACTATATAGAGTTGGTTCGAAAAAGCTCAACTTCTCTGAAAAAGGAAACTTTCTGTGTTGGTGGGCAAAGTACTAGATTCAAAGTC
The DNA here is from genome assembly GCF_028858775.2 of Pan troglodytes. Lineage (NCBI taxonomy): Eukaryota > Metazoa > Chordata > Mammalia > Primates > Hominidae > Pan > Pan troglodytes. The sequence continues at coordinate 159,809,380 of NC_072402.2, read as the reverse complement.
AGCAGACCTAGCTTCCAATTCCTGCCTATATGTGACTTTGTGTGATCTTGGGTGAATCCAATATCTTCTCTAATTCTCTTTCTCTTCCCTATAAATTATAACAAATTCAATTAAATGATAGATCTCTGAAAACCCTATGTAAACATTAAATATAATTTTAATATTTAAAAATTCATAGTGTTGTTATTTAAATTGACATATGTAATATATGTGTCAAATTTTAACAGTGGAAGCTCTAAAATTTATTTTTGAAATTTAAGGAATACAACATTTGATGAAAAATTTAAAAAAAACCTGTTATTTCTTAGTTTGACCTTTATTTGCTTTAAAATATTGAGCAAGAAATGTTACTTTACTTGTCCGGTCTGTTTTTTTCGCAGATGAAAACAGAAAAAATTATCATCTGTACCTCATAGATTTGTTGAATGGATTAAATAAATGATTCCTATGGTGTTTTAGCACAAGGACTCAGACCGGGTGCTTAACAAATGTTATTGAATGTTACTATCATTTTTTTTTTCACTTTTTAAATGTTTTCACATAACTCATAGGGTCTTATAATCTTGAGAATCTAGTTGTGTATTTCAGTTCTTTGTTTGGGTTTGCATTCTAATCTTTTTCACGTTAGGAAAGATACCCTTAGTGATGTTTTAAGAACAAGGAGAAAAACAAACTCTCCCTTTTCTTGTTTGCCATGTATCAACTTTTGCGGAAAATCTGTAACCTTACCCAATGTCAAATTCACCAAGATTTCATGTAGCTTATCTTCTGCAGAAAGGCAAAGAAAATTCTGGTGACATAAACATTGATCACAAACTTTCTTGCTTTCCTATGCCAGTTTGGCTATTGTTCTTGTTAAGAAAATACACCGATCAACAACTAATAAAATTTGAAAAGGCTTCTTGTGTTTTTAGTTCTAAAATTATTTCTCTAAAATATTATCACTTTAAAGTAAATAAAAGATATGCCAACTGGAAAAAAGAAAGTATATAATAGACTATTTGCAGTTAGAAAGAATATCAAGGATCACCTAATCCAGCTGTAACTGCGACTCAGAGTTGAGATTACATACCCAGGGTCACATAATTAGTACCAGATCTAGATGTAGAATTTTAGTTGCTTGATTCTTAATTTAAAAATTTCTCACAATGGCATTCCATTAAAAGACATGCACAGAGATTTTGGTCCATGATACTGAAATAATAACAGGATAACCATGACCACAGAATTATGCACATTTAGATACCAACTTCTTCAATTCTTCCATCTTAGAAATGATGAAACTGAAGCCCCTTGCTTTTCATCCTGCCTCCTCAAAAAGTCGAAGTACAGTATCAGAGCTTCACTGTCATAGATAACCATATGATAGAAGAGGGAGAGGAGAGGAGAGGAAGGAGCTCAGCATGGAGGAATATTTATTATCTGCCTGCTGAAAGCTGAGTTTGGAGCAACAGCATTTTGCAAATGCTCATGTTTCCCTCCTACATATCAGGAGAAGGGAAGCCAGGGGCATTTCCAGCATTGTTCCTTGAAGAGCTGTGGCATGCTGTTATGTAAAACAAACCCAGACAAGGGAAGGGATGCCAGCAAACAGTCTTACCACACTTAGTCAACTGTCCTCCAGGGAGAGACTGACAGTGTCTCTCTGCCTCCAGCAGTGAAAGAATGCCACTTGCTGAATGCGGGTTGAATGACCCAGATGAGAATCTGAGCTGAAATCAACACACCTCCTCACTGTATCTCAGCCAGAAAAGAGGACTGGGGAAAACTTAAGCAGAAGAGATGTTTGGCTTGGCGTGCAGCCACCTTCTGTGATCTCCAGGAAAGGGAGGGTATTCAGGAAATTGGGCCAGCAGGCAAAAGAAAAGAGGAGTTTCCCTTCTTCTGAATAATTTGAAATAAAAGCATGATAAATACTGAATTTATATATCACACATGCTTTCCATTTCTCTGGGAAATGGTCTCTTGATACTCTCTGTCCCATGTGACCAAAGCCTTGCTTTCCACCTCCTGCATGACTTCACACACGGCACCTGACAGACCATTTACCCTGAGCAGCACTCTGTGCTCTCACTACGTCCATGTGGTTTTCAGAACAAATCTGGATTCACACCCTGACTCTGGTTCTTACTAAGTGTATGACTTTAAGTTACTGAAATCCTTGGATCGTCAGTTTCCTCACGTCTATGCTCAAATCTTTTTGTGTTGCATTCCCTCCCTTTGACTGATCTGATAGAAAGCATAATATACTAGTTGTCTAATGATTACCTTTCTTGGGCATTTGCATTGTGGAGGGGATTCCTGAAGACAAAATACTGTGAATTCAGGAGACAACATATTTAATAATGGGGTTTTGGTATCATGGTGCATAGGAGGATAGGATCATATCCAGAGCCCTCAAATTCATTGTCATTCATTCATTCATTGACAAAACAGAATCTCTAATCTGCCCTAAATACCCTATCTCAGTGTTGCTCACATATGGAGATATGAGCTTCCAGTGATGGTTGAACTATGATACAAATATAGATACCCCAAATTTTATAATCTTACATAAATCTTAGATTTAGTCATATATTAGAGCATACCATATAGGTGATTAGATGAAGAAAACAAACTAGAACAATCCAATATAAACCTAGAATGATCTTAGTTTTTTTCTAGCATACTTTTAATTTTGGGGAAAGGCCATTAGCCACAAATATCTAAAGTACAGGCACTAGTGAAAAGATGATTTTCATGAAAAAAACTACATTTATATTCAAAACACATAGGTTTTCCACTGTGCAGAGATTTGATAACTTTGCTTTAAAAATTCTTAACAAGAGTTATGAGCTTCCGGCAATCCTGCTATCTTAATCTCCATTACTTACGTGTCTGTACTTAAGACTTTTATTATCTTTCTTTTCATCCTTAAGAATGCCACGGTTGAATTCTAATGATGGTAGATTTGCAGAGGTAATGGTGCCTGGAAATTACCTCTGGAATTTTCTAATTGTAAATTTTAAAATGTTCAGGATGATTAATTACTATGGGAAATTAAATGAACTTATAACAACCAGAGTTTGTTGATCACCTGCTATAAGCCACTCCCAGTGGTAGGAAATGTAGATACAGGATAAATAAGAGAGTTCCAGATTGCAAAGTGCCTTGCATGTACAATGAGAGACTTCAAGGACAAACAGGAGTTTTCAAGTGAAGAACGTTTCAGGGAGAGGAAACAAGTGAAAAGTCCCTTGGGCATGTGGCAGCCTGAGTTATTTGAAAAACTACAAACAGTTCATGTGGCTATAATGTTGACTGCCAGAATTAGGTGAAGGGGAAGGTGGAGAAAGATGGGCTCGGAGAATTGAGTGTGAAGTGTCATGTATGTCATGCTAAGGTATTTGGAATTACTCCTGGGGACGATGTGAAGCATTTCTTAGGCCATCTACCACCTTTGGTGTGCAGAGGGAAACCTCATGCTGGGATAACATCTGCCTTTCCCAAAGTTTTAACTCTATCTAAAGATGTCAAGTGGAGTCTCACACTTAATATAATTCCATCCCCCCACAATAGAGGTCAAAAGTGAGTTCACACACTACTCTAAGACAATGATTTCCATAGGCTTTTCCATTTATCAGGGACCCACTGGTGGGTGGAACACTGGATTGCACACTGTGATAAACATCCAATCCTCTAGAATGCCTTTCCTCATCTGTAGGGGTGAAGATGAAATCACAAGTACGACTTCTTCAGTCATACTCTCAATAGCTGCACCAACACTAGCTGACTTGAATCTACCATGTCTAATCTTAATATGAAATGTCATTACCCCCTCATTTCTTGAAGATTTTAACTACTGGCTCACTATCACATACTCCACATCTTTCGTATTAATTCTTGAGGTTTCAAAAATATGACCCACAAATCTCTGTCTTCTAAGTTTCTTAAATTTCTCTAGATGGATGGTGTATGAGGTTGACCTCAATACTATTTCATTCACCCTCTTCAATGGCATACTCAAGACATTACTATCTTTAAATTAATAACTGTAACCTTTCCATAATGTCTATTTCATGAATCTTACTATGGAACAACATCTCTTATTTGTTTCCAATTAAGCCCCTCTTATACTCTTATACTCTAGCATTCCAAATCTTTTTACTTTATGGAGACCTTTGTCTATTGATTCTATGACCTTATAACCTTCCCTCATCCCCTCAGTGGTCTCTCCTTCCTTACTCTGTGTAAGTTCTTTGGTTGGTCATTACAACCACTCCCTCAATTATCTTGTCTTTCATTACGTTCATCTGACAAAACCACCACTTTGATTAAACCAAAATTTTCTTCTGCTTAATGCCTACTCTCAACCAACCTGAACTTCTTGCTGTTCTTTGGACAACTGACGTGTCTTCTTGCCTTAATAACTTTTCAGCAATTAGCAAGTAGTGTTTAAAAACTGGGAATCCTAACTATCAAAAATGGCACAAGACCTCAAACCTTATGCATCATGCCTTAAAGTGAAGCTGCTATCTACATTTGCCTTGAGACCTCAATGATTATATCACCCAAAATCTTGGTGGGAAATGACTTAGCCACTAGAATCCAGACACTCTTTGATTATATTTCATGATAAAATTTTAAAACGTATATTAAAATCAGACACTACAGAAAGGAGAGATGAGCAAGCAACAGGGTAAAAATGAATATCCAGAAGATTAAACAGAACACTCACACCAAATAGAGTTTGCTCAATGATTCAACTGGAAATAAATAAATATAAATGTTGGAAATTAAGAGAAAAAAATAGGCAATAGATTTATCTAGTTGTTTCTCTATCAGAAAGTGAAAGTTTCTGTTTTCTCAGAATATAGCATATTTGTCCCAGGGTTCTATTTTTTCCGACATAATTATATGAACTATTGAAGACAGATGAGGTATGGTCAAAGAGACATCATCTAAGCTGAGAAACCTTTCATTCTATTCGTTTTTGATATGCTTAGTTGCAAATACACACACACACACACACACACACACACACATCTCTTTATACCAGAAAGAACAGCAAAAACTGCATCTTATTTATTTTGAGACTGCTCTTATGTGTAGGTAATGCCCTTTCTTGGTGACTTATGAGATTCCTTGCATCATTTTGCAGAAGCGTATTTTAATTCTTCTATTTATTAGCTATTAGGAATATTTAGAAAGAGCTAGGTATAAAGGACTGGATCTCCAGCACTGTGTGTCATGCGGCACATTAAGAAATAGTGCTTTTTTGAGATTCTAAATGCAGATTTTCAAGTCTGGCCTAGGTGGAGGGATGCTTTTTCTTCACTCCTCATGTTTCCTTCCCTGTGAAGGAACTTCATTAGAATAACACTACCAGCCTCTCTCTGTCCTTTAACTCCACCCTCGAGGAAAACAAACAAATAAACAAACAAAATCAAAAAAACAAAACAAAACAAAACAAAACTGAATGTGCATTGCCGCATTCCTTCCTATTCCTTTTTCTCGGGAGGGCCTCTCTAAAGGGCATACCTATTCTGTGCTGTTTTTCTAGGGGTGAGTAACTCTGATTCTGCTAGATAGGTAATTCTAGTTCTGGAGTTTAATATTATAAAGCAATTTCTCTCATAGGTATATGCAAAATGTTTCAGTATCAGGAATATCAGTAACAAAGATGATGCTTTGGTCACTTTCTACTCACTTTATTTGTTGTATTTTTCTATTGTTTTAGAACATGGGAGGCAAGAAGACGGTGTTGCCAATTGGACTCTTAAACAAAAACATTCACAATCACTTGAAAACACTTGGTCATTCCGCCATATAGCCTTTATTTATACTACTATCCTGGCCTAAATGCCCCTTTTTTCTCTTTAGCTATTTGAAATCTCATGATAAGACCCAGCTCAAACACCTTCTCTTTGAGGAAGCTTCTTTGTTTCCTCATGCCTCTCAGGCCCTCTACTGAGCATTGCTTTAACCCTAGTTATTCCTCACCTTGATTCATCATTCATTGCTGCATTTTGCTTATATGGATAAAAGAGAATCACTTTTCTTCCAGATTTCCTGATGACCAGTCATTTGAAGATGTTGCTTCTATAGTTATAATTATTTTAAATGTTTCACACACAAACAAAAACATTAACACAGTGGTTATGGACACATTCTTTGGAGGTAGACAGGCCCATTTACAAGTCTTGGCTTTGCTACACACTATGTGACCCACTGGTACATTTCTTAACTTCTCTAAATCTGCTTCTCTCCTATAGAATAATAATAACACAAGTCCTCATAGCTACTACAATGATCAATAGAGTAATGCCATAAAACACTTAGCTCAGATCCTGACACATAGTAAATGCCCAATGAAAAGAAGCTACTGTCAGTCTTTAAAAATATACATGTGATTATATGTAAACAGACACACACTTACACAAGTATGTTACTTTTTTCTTTTTGCTGTAACTCCCAAGACAGGTTGAGCTCAACTAAATTTTTTTATTTGTTTTGAGAATGCATAATTATTTTTTATTGGTTAATGCTTATCAAGTTCCATATGAAAATTTGTTTAAATATAGATGTGTGCTATGACAATACCATCATCATGCAAAAATAATTAGATAAATAATAATCATTAGATAAATAAAGGTTTCATATGCCTAGAACATTATTAGAGTCCAATAAAGATGATTATATCTTATCCATGACTAATTCCAAACAAATGCATCTTTGACTTTTAATGTTTGAAGTGTGAAGAAACAGAAATTAGAAAAAAATAATATCAGGAGGATGATTTTCAGATTTTATTGATAGAAAGCAAATAATATCTATCCCTTCTTTTTTCTCAGATATGATTAGTTAACTCTTTATAGAATATTAAAACATTTAGTCATCTTTTAATTATCATTAAACACTTTGTTTTCAAATACACAATGATTTTCCTGTTGAATATATTCTAAGCTGTTTTCATATTGGTACTTTCTTGACTGTGCCAGAAGCTACTCCCAGATATATAGTGCAAGATATTATAGCATTTATTCTTAAATGTCTAAATTTTAGAGTTATTAAAATGAAAAATAAACATAAACTTAAGAATCAACAAAATAAGGTAATTTTAATGTTTTCTTTTCTTTCCTTTCCTTCCTTTTTTTTTAATTTTCTTATTTGCTTTACAAAGTCTTTGACTATTATGTTAGGTTTTAATGGGCTCAAAATTCATGCTCTATCTTTTCCATTCTCAAGTAGTTTGTATAAGAATAATATTTTTCTTTAATGTTTAAATATATTTACTGATGAAGCCATTTATCTGGAGATATTTTTGTGAAAGTCTTTCTTTTTTGCTTTATTTGATCTTTCATCTTTTCTCTCTTTTTAAAATTATATTTCAAGACAATTGAAATATAATGGGTGGTCTGTCATGAAGATAAAAAACATTAAATAATCTGAAGTATAAAACAGACTATTCCTGAATGTCTCAATACTAGTGATGGAACCCTTCAATAATATGTGTAACAAATGGTTTATATAGATTATCTATTCCTTTAATATACTCAGTGGAAGTAAATTCTATAATCATTTAATTTTTTAAATGTATTCGGTTATTTTTGTCTGTTTTAAAATTTGTGTATGTGTGTTTTCATTTGTCCAATTTGTTTATTTTTGGCTTGTTTTGATTTGCTTTTAATAGGTGCAACACCGCAGCAGAGGCCTAACTCATAGTTATTAGGATATAGGTTCTATGAATTGCGTTTAAGTATTCAACTTCCTCCCTAAGTTTAGCCAATGCAACTTTTGTTTTGGTTCTAAATAATTTAAAATTAGTTCAAGTTACATAAATATATATCTTGTCAAATTTTAAAGTAAGCATTTATTTTTATGTGTTTGTGTGTATTCTAGAGGAATTAAGAAATATATGTCTGAAACTCTTCCAATTTCACAAATTTTCTTATGCTTCTTATGTAATTTAAAGTTAAGAATGTTTTTAAACCTGACTTTTGCCTTCAGTGACACTAAGACATTGGAAAGTTAATGACAGCACTGATTTATTTATGCATGCATAGTTTCTATATGACCCTTTGACTGCTAGCTATTCTACATTTTATAGATATAGAAATTCAAATGCCTTCAATTACATTAAATGATAATCCCTTGATCTTAAGAGGACACATTGATGCTCTTTCTGTTCTGTCCACAACACTATCAAACCCAATTTCTCCCTATTTGCAAGATTCATTTCAAATGCTTCCACTTCATGATCTTTCTTCTAGTTACCTCCTTCAACTCCAGCATGTCTTTAAAAAGCACCTACTATGTGCCAGGCACTAAGCTAGTTGCTAAGGAGATAAACATAAAATTGGATGTTCATGGCATTATATCTACAGCCAGTCTTATAAAGGAGAAACCTTCTTATCAAATACAAAAAGAGCTTGTACTAGGTCAGTTGGTGAAAAGGAGTCTTTTATAAGTTATTAATGAATATAATTTATACAATGTTTCAAAATGCATTTTAACTAAAAATCTACAAAATGCGCACTTTGTCCACCATTTAAAAAAAATAGATCCAAAGCTCCTTTGCTTTGAACTAGAGTCTGCCAACTGGTTATCCAAGTGTCATCATTCATATACAAATCACACTCAAATTCATCAATTTTAAAAAGATCAAGTGTAAACATTCTTTCTAATATGCACTGTTTTATAAGCATTTACAAATAATTAGCTCACACCTAATTATATGGCCTTATGTAATATTTAAATTGTATCATTGAAATAATAGTTCAACATTCATTAACAGGTTTGGACAGAAACACAACTGACTGTAGATGAATATTAAACTCAGCAGAAGTATGTGGACATGCAATGGAATGACTCACGAGCATCTACTGTTCAAATTGCCACAGACATTGGTCCATACTTTTGACAGAGGGAGGTTTCTGTAAAAAGCGTAGAGCTTCTACAGTTTATAATGATTTGCATGAATAAGTAAGAATTTAAACTTATTAACACTGGAATCCTTGCCTTGTTTAACTTTGAACTTGATATCCCTTGATACAGTCTTTTATATACAATATGTGCTCAGCAAATACTAAACAAATAATGAACAAAGTATCTAATTGAATAATATCTTGGTTAAAGAAAGCAATGCTGGCTTTTACTACCAGGTTTTAATGGGAATTCTTAACCTAAACTGGCTAGTTCTCTTCTTGTATAATGCAGTTTAAATGGTCCTGTAAAGTTATATAGTGCTTTGCAATTGCAGAGCCATTTTCATATACTTTAATCTCATTTAATAATTGCAAGGATCCTATATAGTCAGAGAAATTGAATACTTATTTTCTATTTATAGGCATGTAAACTGTGGCTAAGGTAGATTAGAAACTGCCTGAGTTCATGCAGTTTGCAGAGGTGGCATGAGAGCTCACATGCCATCTCTATTATCTGATGCTGCATCCAGAATCCTCCCAAGTCTACATCTTAAGTTGAAAGATGAATAGTCAAGAAAAAGCTATAGTTCTTGAGTCCTAACTGCAACTCTCTAATATCTCCACTGTACAGAGAATTCAAGTAGGCATAACCTCAGGTTTAGACATGAAACTTCAATGCTAGAGTAATAATCTCAAAAAGAGCATAATATTCCCTTTGAGTGTGATCTACTATATTATATTCTCCTAGGCCTCAGAAAGAACCCCTGAGAGAATGAGGGAAGATGGAATTGTTGGACACAACATCAAATGACTATCATATCTAGAATTACAGACAGATGACAGATGTATGGGTGCAAAGGTTGTGCCTGGTACTTCCATGGGCCAAAAATTGAATGTAAAAGACAGGGAAAGGCAAGTATAAAACATATAGCACCTGATTTAATGTTAAGTTGGCACAGCTATGGAAACACCACCTTTACCACTGTCTGAGGTTTCAGCAAAGGCTGCTCAAGTAAACCCCAGTTATTTCAGCATGGAGCTGGCAGATGGACGCTGCAGATACATTTCTCCCACCAGCCTCTGTCTGAGAGGCACTAGGCATGGCAAGCATGGGGGCGATCATTCCAAATGCCAGGAAGAGGAGTGGGTGGAAGTAGGCAACTTGCTAAAGAAAGCCCCTGAAACCGTCACAATTAAGAACTACAATAGCTCTTAAACCGCATTATGACTGTACCAATACCTTCAAATTATATTCCAAACATATCCTAAGGTATTTTGAGAAGTTAAGGTATATTTAGGACAATGATTTCTTCATTCAGAAAAAAATAAAAATGGGAATGACATGCTATTGAAGCACGTAGGCATTGATGTGCTCCGTTGTAGTAAAAAGCATAGACTTTGGTGTAAGGTAGGTGCTTCATCAGTCTCAGCACATAGAGATTCATATAAAAATTATTTAAAGTTCAGTTACATCTCGATCATTGTCATTTCATTGGACTGTGGGCTGCTCAAGGAAAATTTACCTTCTTGAACCCTATTTGGGAACATGGGAGGCCCAGAATAAATAATCAAGAAACTTATCTCTAAAAGGAGGGTAGTGATCATATATCTACTTCAAAGTTCTTAAGAGAATTATGATATACTATAAATGAATTGCTATGGGTAGTTTGCTGCACACAGTAGTTTTCAACAAATAAAATATGTTAATAATTATTACAACATTGGGTAACTATGAACTCTTGAAGTAAACAGAAATTATCTGGAGAGAAATTTGGAAAGTTGAAAATAGGTTATCAGTTTTCTGGAGGAAATAAGCATTTGTTTCTCTCAGCCCCAGACAGAATAGAGACTAGAGGCAATGCAGAGTTTTGTAATTCTCCTTGCGTCCCTACATATAGACAAGAGAATGCACTGAATGTTTTAATATGAAAGGATAATTCTCTTAAATATTTCTCTATATCTCTGTGTGGAGTCTAATTTCAAATTGACTTTCATCCTATATTTCTTATCTGAAAGTTTAATTTTCAATTCCCAAATGACTTAAAGGACTGCATTTAACTGGGTCCAGCATTCTCAAATGCCCCTGGGGACTTCAAAACGGTCCAATGCTACAAGTCCCCTTTTCACTTTACATTAAAGTGCATTAATCCTAGGGGCCATCCCAATACCACCTTCCTCTGTCTTCCTCTGAGTATAGCATTCTTTATCCTTTCCTTTCCACATTTAGCCTCCATCTTTTAATAGCAATTTTCCACCAAAGTTGCAGAAAAGTCAGAATTTTGCCTTTTGTGTCGCTTTAATAACACCCTAGATTGTTATCAGCTTGTCATCCTTCTTAAGTCCCAATGACAAAATCTGATCACAGGAACCCAGGAGTGAGAAGTAGGAACTTGAGTCACAATCTCAGGCTTGTTCCTTGTGGAGTTGGGAGAAATGATTCATTTATTTCGTGTGTCAATTTGCTTACTGGCATAGATATAGATATAGATATGTAGAGAGAGTTTTGCTCAAATATATTCACATGTTTATAAGTTTACCTGGGACTTAAAGCCAGATCTTTTTACTTCTGGCCTAGTTTTGCTATTACAGCACCTATGTAATTATACCCAGAGTTTTCCTTTGAGACGGAGATAATATGTCCAGTTATGGGAAGGATTTTAAATGTCCTTGATCAAGATACACCTGTTACCGCCTCATTCTTGTTTCTATAAAAAGAAAACTAGACATATTAGGTTAGAGTTAATTATCAAAACTCTTGCCATTAACTGCAATCAATAAAACCTATCAGGCAGTTACAGTATATAATTGGCATGAGTACCTTGAAAATACGTGTTTTTATTATGTTTATTACAGATACACACACACACACACACACACACACACACACACACTCCATCAGAACCTCTATGAACATCAATAGTTTGGGTTTTTTTTCCTTGATAAAACTACTATGGATGGCAGAAAAAGAGTTGAGGAGAAAAAATAAACAAAACTGCTATACCAAATCACCACTACCTACAAATAAGACTCAACAAAAATTCTGGGGCTGAGTCTAAAATCAAATACTGGCTCAGGATTTGAATCCATAATTCAAAAACCTGCAAAAATTTGTCGCAAGTTTACAGTTCTAGTGAAGCGCATAACACGGTGTCTTTCATATGTGAAATGCTCAACAAAAGTTGGCTTTAGCATCTGTGTCATCACCATCATCATTATCATCACCATATCATTGCCAACACTACTTATCTGTGCATATATTAACAGTGGCAGATTTTTAGGACCAAAATATCTATTAGTACTCAATTATTCAATGTCAACCAATGAAACGGCAATTCTGTTTTGTACTAATTCAGTCTTGGGTAGAGGAGAGAACAGTTGCTTGGGGTCCCCTACACTTGTTAATTAGCTTTAGTTCTACTCATAACTAGCCATATGGCAATGTTTTAAATTATTGTTAGCACTATGCTTCATGTACTTTATCTATAAAACAGAGGAACAAAATTAAGAATGCTTCATTAAAGAAATGGTTAAATCGTAGCTCAATTGTTAAGATTAAATACAGGAAAAGATTTTAAAAGTTGCTTGAAACTACTCTTTTTGACAATATCTTCCTCTTACACAGGACTGTTAGAGACATTAAGGATTTTTTTTTTCCATGCAAAGAATAATAACCATCAAGACAATCTGACCTTTACATTATTTTGTAGCCATTCTTTATTAAATCGTTTTCAATTACTTCCTCCTACTGACAAGGAGATGATTCTGGTTTATTGCTTCTTAGAAGTTAACACCGACTAATAACTGTAAAATTGAATTTAGTACAGGACCAATATTTTGGACTTGTAATTAATAAAGCTGTCCCAGCAGTACAACAAAGAAAATTTTGCTTATGTTTATAAAATGTGACAGTTCCCATCACCCTACAATCATTTTCATGTTAATATCATGTGTTCTCACCTGCTCTTCTGAAACCAATTTTACATAAATTAGAAATCATGCTATAGGTCACTGACAGAGTGAGACAGTCTTGACCCAAAACAATCTCTTTTTGAGAGGATAATTCTCAGACAGACATTTTCATGCTTGGGCAATATTTTCTCTGAGAGTATGGTATTCCTTTCTCTTTTTAAAAGTAACTTATCCTGGCACATGATCTTGGGATCTGAAAACCAACAGAAACTAAAACTGGCAAATCACAATCCTGGGACTCTATTCCCCATTCACATGATTAGGAATTCCTTTCAACCTCCCTAAGGTCTTTGTCAAAGTTATGGTCCCATACTGCAGAATTAAATGTCACAGAGTATTGCCTGCTCCACTACTTCTAGAGAAGACTCCATGAGATCTCGTGACTGGGCCCCTCCGACATGGCCAGGTAGGTGAGTCATGTATAGTATAAAGGATTATACTATTGTTTATTGTTGGTGACAGTTTTGTAATCCAGATATTTGCTTCCCCTGCCTACAAAGTCCATCCCTATAGAGGCCTTCCCTGGTGCCCCTTTGTGTGAAAGCATTGTGCATCTTATTCCATGGACATCAGGCTTGTTCTTGGGATTTGCTTTGGTCAGTAGAATGTGAGTCAAAATTACTTAAGACCCGCAAAGCAGAGGTTTTAAGGACAATTTTACTCTTCTATTATTTCCCCTTTTGGCTATGAGAATGATATACCACAGAATAAAGAAACACTGGAGGTAGAACAATTGAGATTGTTCTTATTTAATCCACTGAGATTTTGAGGGTTATTTGTTACCATAGCATTGTCTAGATTAAGCTGACCAATACAGACTGACTGTACCATACTTATATGCAATCAGCTTAAGATAAATAGATAAAGGATAGATTAGATAGATAGATAGATTGGTAGATGGATAGATGCCAAAACAATAACAGGAACATAAATTACACACTAGATAAAGAAATAGGGCCAAGAGTAAGCCTTTCTGGAACACACACACACACACACACACACACACACACACACACGCACACCCCTTGGTGTTTAATTCATAATTGGAATCAGACTGTCAGTCAGGAAAGATGAGTGTCTATTCAGTAACTTACACCATGATATTGCACAAGGTTCTTACCCTCTCTGTCAACTTTTCTACAAGGTTGGTTGTACCTGGAAATTTCATCTGGAAAATGAGCATCATATTATGGAATGGCTGTGAAAAATGAATGAGCTGATGTATAGAAAGTGCTTCACAATGTTAGCACATATTGTTATTATTATCATTATTATTTTTAGAGGTAGTGGTGTCATTATTATGTTGACTGCCGACTCACAGGACTATACAAGTTCAGCCAATTTATACAATTAAGATATTAAAAACAAAATAATAGGCTAATAAATTAAGGTCCTTTTATGCACTCTTGATTGCAAATCTTCTTCCTGTTTGAAGACCTGAGTATCTTTTCCTTCCTCTCTGAAAGCCATGTCACAGCCACTGTCCTACCTTCACTCCATCCCCAATTTCTCATTCACAGTAAATTCAGTTAGCATCCACCCTTGCTCCTCCCACTCAAGGCAGGTCTATGTTTTCATGCTGAATTCATTTTATCAGACCTTAGCTAACTTATCAACCATCTCTATGGCAACACCCTGGTCCCCTTCCCTCACCTAAGATCTCCACACGGGACAGACAAAGTAAATCTGTTAATTTCTGAATGTGACATAATAAGAAAACATGATAAAAGTTTTGTTAGGAATTCTAGGGGACATAGAGAACGCAAATACCCACCATATGTTTGCTTCATAACAGAGATGTTAAATACCAGGAAATATGACACAGTGTTTTAGGAGTGAAGTAAACCTTCAAAATCAGTCTAGTCTGATTTTTATTTATTTTGAGATGAAGAAATTGCAGGTTCAAAGAGAAAATGTCTTCCTTAAGGTCATTCAGCTACATGATACCACAACCAAAATGGAAACCTTTAAATAGGAATCATAGGGTATGCAGAGCTCTATACACAGCTGCCTCATTTTATCAAAGTAAGTAAAGAATAGGATTTTATTGCAGAACATTAACTATGTAGATCTTCAGAAAACTACAAAGGGACAAAGTATCAGTTTGATTGACAATGCAAGACTGCTCATGTGCAAGAAAATGGCAACAAAGCAAAATGACAACAAAGCAAAACGACAACAAAGCAAAACGGCAACAAACCAAAAATGGCAACAAAGCTTTTAGCTGCTTACATGTGAGTTGGAAAAGAAACTAAAAGACAGTGAAGACTACAAGCACAGATGTCCATATATAGAACTTTGCAATTTTATTTTTATTCAAAATCCATCTTCCATGAAAGTGGACAGTAGAGATAAACTGAATGAACTTAGCATTGCTTATGTTAGATATTTATGATACATAAGCCCAGTTGCAGAATGTCAAAAGGTGAGATCTAGATTGACAAAATTCTGGCACTTCTTTGCAATTCACCTAATCTTTATTTTCAGGCAAACTTTGGTTGAGTCATGGTTTTAGCATTCATTTTTTAGAGTTTCATTTTGTGATAGAAAAATCCTCTTTGCCCTTTATTTATCTTATTTATTTATTTATTTTTGAGACGGAATTTCGCTCTTGTTGCCTAGGCTGGGGTACAAATGGCGCTATCTCAGCTCACCACAACCTCTGCCTCCTGGGTTCAAGCGATTCTCCTGCCTCAGCCTCCCGTTATCTTTTATTTTAAAAGATAAAATAATATTTTTCATCTCTACAGATACATATGCTATCTCATATTAGTTATCTCTAATTTTCCCCATTTTTATAGCGATACACCTACACATTGCTTTCCAAAATATGAAAACAGTAACTCAAAAAGAAAACATAACTCCAAAAATAGGAAATAGGACAGGGAGTAGTAGAGACTTTGGTAAACTGGAGATTGTATTACCCACATGTTGAGACAGGTGATAATTCAGCTCTACATAAATATTTTTACATGGGAATGAGGGCTTTCTCAGATGTTTAGGATATAAGAATCTTTTAAATTTCCCATGAAAATTATCAGTTGTTTAATATTAGTTGAGAAATAAAATGAAATTTAACTCTGTCCATCCTAAAGACCCTGCTATAGGCAGGAGTCAAATAACGGGCTGTCAATTCAGAAGCTCTGACTTTACCTCTTTGGAGTAATTTCCCTGTGAGTGGAATTACAACTGGGCTTGGTCTTTAAGATTTAGCCCTAAAATTTTATTTTTATACCAATTCTACTTCACTCTTAGTCACTAATACTGGTAACAAGAAACCACCCATAAGGAAATGTGATCAGTAGGCGATTACAATTGGTGTCCATGATTGCATTACCTCTTTAACAAGGAACCGTTACCCAGTTTGTGAATTACACATTGTCTTTGATACTACATAACTCTTCACCACTTAGCAATGAACAATAGATGTAATGATGAAAGTATATCATTGGTACATGGTGCTATTAGTCATGTGAGTATAGGCAGATTACAAATTATGTTTGGAAACTAATCCAGTAAACTCACTTGTCTAAACTGAAGCTTTCATCTTTGAGTCTTGTTGGCAATGTAACTTATTTATTGTACTCCAGTGTTTCTAAAGAAAGATATCATCTTATAAAGCTGCTAGTGAAGTGCTTATGGGCAAAACAATTAGGTTTGTAGTGGGCATGGAAGAAGAACTAATTTTAAGAGAATAGAACTTTTTAGTATATCTTCTTGTCATCATTGTGGAACATGGTGCACTGCAAAGAGTAGTTAATTTTGGAGTGGATAAATTGGAAAACAGAGAAATGTGAAAAATTAGACATCTATGATGTGTTTTTCTATGTTAACTGTAAAGCACTGTCAATTTCTTGAACAGCAGAGATACCCTTATACAAAAACAAACCAGGCTGGGCATGGTGGCTCATGCATTTAACCCCAGAACTTTGGGAGGCCTAGGCAGATGGATCACCTGAGGTCGGGAGTTTGAGACCAAACTGGCCAACATGGTGAAACCCCGTCTCTATTAAAAATACAAAAATTAGCCGGGCATAGTGGCGTGCGTGTGCAATCCCAGCTACTTGGGAGGCTGAGGCACGAACTGGGAGGTGGAGGTTGCATGAGTCGAGATCTCACCACTGCACTCCGGCCTGGGTAACAGAGCGAGACTCTGTCTCAAAATAATAATAATAATAAAATGAAATAAAAAATAAAAGCAAACAAAAAAGTGACATTGTAAACCATGTTTAACATATTGGTCAATCCTTTTTCCTTGGGGTTTTACTATCTGTTTCTGTTTTGCTGGATGTACTACTAAAATTAGATGTTCTTGATCTCTTAAATGAAATATATTACATGAATGGCAGGTGAAAATGGTAAATAAACTCTAGTCAGCCCCTAATCTGTATGCCCAGCAAATTCTTTTCTAGAACGTTGTGCAACACAATGTTGTGGCCTTCATAAAAATCTCCTTTTAAAGAAAAGAAGGTAAAATATTTTAAAAAGAATACATTTTCCTTATTGCTATTTGCTGCCCATTTCCAGTCTGCGATATGCTTAAAAGTGCGTATCTGCAATGCTGAATAGCATTATTTTCTGAAACTGCAAGAATAAGATGAAGGAATCATTCACTTACATCAAATAGGGTAAAAGTAATCTTCAATTAGTTTATGTGTAGAGTATCATCTCTGAAGGCTCAGTCTTCATTCTCTCACATTTTTGCATTTTCAAAAAAAATGTCTTTCAAATTTATTTTGGGGCAGTAGCTGTTTATTAGAGATCTATTAGTTATATCAGTCACACTGATGTAAATGTCTCTTAAATGTAGCAAAATAGGATTTTCAGCTGGGTTAGAAAATACCAACAACTTGGATTAAAAAAAATAATGCTTTTTTGATCTGGTTGGTTTTGATAGACTGTCAAAAATATTAATCTTAAAATTTATCGTAAATAGTAGTCATGCAAACCTTTCATTATATATTCTCTCAAATTGATTTTTTTCAAAGAACAAGTTTTCACAAATACACTGGATTCAACAATTTTTGAATTACAGTCAGATTTGAATGGTCATGTGCAGATCCACTTAACTTGTGAGTAGTAATGACCACTTAACTAGTAAATAATACTATCTCATAAGCAGTAAATAACTTTTATGAAAAATGAAATGATATAATTGCTAAATTAAGTTTCTCACTTTATACTTTTGCTGTATCTAAATATAATTGGTATTCCTACAGGTTAACATATTGTTGATTCATATATATGGCTACCATATTAAGTGCTAATACTTCATTGTTGCATGTCTCTGTAAAAATAGCTATAATCAAGCTTAGGAACAGTTTTTATTTTAATTCATTTCTTTATGGAGTAAAAATTGTGGATCTGAATAAATAACTCTACCCATTGAATATCCTTGAACAAATAACTTAGCCCATCTAAACTTTAGTTTCCTCATCTATCAAATGGAAAAAGAATATCTTTCTCAGAAGCTTCTTGTGAGAAATAAAATACCATTGTGTATATTGCATAGATGCTAGAAAGTCATAAAATCCATTGTCCTTTCCTAACCCAAAATTGAGCTACATTTCCCAACCTCAGTTCATCTCTATGGGAATATGCAACTAGTTCTCGCCAATGGAACATAAGCAGAAATGACATGTGTCACCTTGAAACCAGACAAGTTTCCTTTGATTTCACAGAACTTCTCTATGCCGTCTCCCTCTGCCCCTTAAAAACTATCTCCCTGCTAGATAGTGTGAACACAACCTTGGAATTTAAAATCCAAATGTATGATTTTTAACACAGCATACAAATGTTCCAGAATCACAATGGAAAGAAAATAGGTTATCATTTTTGGTTAACATTTTTGTTTAATGTGTATAATAACATATCACTAAGAACAAAATAGATAGGGGGGAAAACTGCTTCCTCTAAATTAAAAACCTAAACCCCAAGCAGTGTGTTTTTGTATTTGTTTTGAAATTTTATTGAAAACTTGATCAAGGAAAAACATTCTAGAAAAATATTCATTTATAAAGAAAGTGGCTCTTAGATTAGGACATTGACAGTGTAACCTTGGTTATATCAGGGATTATGAATAAATACTGAGGACGAGGACTTTAGAGAAGCATCTAATCAAATGTACTCCTTTTATAGATAAGGAACTTTCATCCCAAGGAGGGAAAGTGACTTCCCCATGGCTGCTCTAGGCCCAGCTCTATTTACATAATTCATACACTTTTCTCTCCTGAGACCAAAGCTAACTTTCTAAATTGAAGCTTAAAAATAAAATTAAAATCTATTACTGTGCAATCATCCACTGGTTTATTTTAAGATATTACGCTGCTTCAAGTAGTTTGAAAAATTTAGTATTGACTAAAATAGGCTCACAACTCACTGAGACTCAGGAGTAACAAGAGACTGTAGGATTGGTGCTGTAGTTGTTTATTTCTCTTTTTTCATTTAGGTTTTATTTTCATTTAGTTTTTGTTGTTGTTGTTGTTTCCCTTCCAACCTCTTCAATTTAAAAAGTACCATTAACTTGTAGTTTTTTAACTTTCCTTTTTTTCTGCCAAAATATATCATCTAAATCATGAGTCAAGTTTTACGCATGTCTCCTTAGTTTACCAAGGACATTTAAATTAAAACAGCCTAAAAGGTGGAAGCTATTGTTCTCTATTTCAGGAAGCATTTTATTCATATGTAAACATTAATGTAGACAGAGAAGTTTGGACTTGAACTTGGTATTAAATAATAAAATAAATAGGAGCAGAGACTTTGGGATAGGTGTAACATAGTAAGAAAATCTCAGGGAAGGGAACAGTATGATGGGAGAATGATGCCCAACACTTAAAGATACAGTATATGTATACTTTAGAAATCAGGCAACAAGCATGAACTTCATCCATGGAGCTGATGTTTTGAAATTGTGATCTGCATGTCACTGGTGGAAAGGAAGATAAATTTAGTGGTACACAGATTTTTCATTTTCCTAGTTATATATTCCTTGTGATAAAAATCAGGAAAATATAACTAGAACATGGAATCTAAGAAAAAATTAGGATTAAAAACAACAAAAACAGAAAATAATTTACATGGTTATGCCAAAAATAATTATGAAGTTGTTTCATGAAACCTTGGTGTTTTGGATGCATTGCTAAAGACAATATGACAGATTTAATGGTATTCTGATTTGGGAGAAATGTGGTATATTTCCTTGTGATTCATTATGATGGCAGGAGGATCCCACCAATGTAAGTTTCCCGTAAGAAACCCATTTGTCCACTTTTCTAGCCTACATCTCAGGATGACAACAGAGAAGAAAAAAGAGTCAAAAATTATGGATAGAATTTGATGAGCTGGCCGTGGCAACATGACAAAAAGAATAATCTCTTCTAGCTTAGAGTACACAATGAGCCATGGAAAATATATATAATAGCATTCCACATTATGTATTTCATTGACGAATGATATACTGTTGTATCAATGTAATTGTCACAAGTGATTAATACCACCATTATCTATAATCACCTTTAAGTCAGCCACCAGGTTAATAGTCCATGATGACTATTAGTCTGGTGACTGGCTTAGAGATGATTAAAAGAAGGTTTCTGTTGTGAAGCTTATGTAGTGGAGTAAGGGGTCAGGGACTGAGGAGTAAAGCAAGTGCCCAAGCAACACAAGGCAGAAATCATGTTTTCATTTTATATAAATATAAATATATATATATATATTTTATTACACTTTAAGTTCTAGGGTACATGTGCACAACGTGCAGGTTTGTTACATATGTATACATGTGCCATGTTGGTGTGCTGCAACAACTAACTCGTCATTTACATTAGGTATATTTCCTAATCCTATCCCTCTCCCCTCCCCCCACCCCACAACAGGCCCCAGTGTGTGATGTTCCCCTTCCTGTGTCCAAGTGTTCTCATTGTTCAATTCCCACCTATGAGGGAGAACATGCGGTGTTTGATTTTTTGTCCTTGCGATAGTTTGCTGAGAATGATGGTTTCCAGCTTCATCCATGTCCCTACAAAGGACATAAACTCATCATTTTTTATGGCTGCATAGTATTCCATGGTGTATATGTGCCCAGCCATCCCATTACTGGGTATATACCCAAAGAAATATAAATCATGCTGCTATAAAGACACATGCACATGTATGTTTATTGTGGCACTACTCACAATAGCAAAGACTTGGAACCAACCCAAATGTCCAACAATGATAGACCGGATTAAGAAAATATGGCACATAGAAATCATGTTTTCTTAAGGTGGGTGAAAATGCTCTTGGAGGAGTTAATGGAATAATAATGATAGTGATAATAATAGTAATATTGTTGCCTTCCATTTGCCAAGTCCTTCCCACTTGTCAGGCAGATTTTTAATGCAGTATGTTTCTTAATCCTTGGAGCAACCCTGTTGATACTGGTGATATTGGGCTCGGATATATTAAATGATTTATATAAAGTCACACCACTAGTAAATGGCAAAGCTGGTGTTAAAACCTGAGCTGTCTGACTCCCGTGGTGAACATTCTTAAAAATCGCTTCAAGTTGTTTTGGTATTAAGATCAGCAAAGGCACTGTTGAAGAGATGCCACTGATTTAAGCCTTAAAGTCATAGAGATGAGATGGTAGTGATGCAGTAAGAAGTCATTCAAAACAGAAAGAGATTGAGATTCAATGTGAGTGTAAGACTGGTTAGTTAAACACAGAAACATATTAATAGTTCGGTTCTCTCACAAGCTGGGAAATTGTAGAAAACAAGACTGGAAAGTTCCTGAGACTAGATTCTTATATACTAGAAACAATAGCTTGTGCTCAATTGAACCTACTGAATTATTGAGACATGATGAAGGGATATATCAGGAGCTCACTGGGCCATGATGGGAGTCAAATAGTGTTGTGATTAAGAGTATGAATGTCAGAGCAGACCACTTGAGTTTCTGTCCCAGTGCTTGCCCTTGATTTCTGCAGGAAAATGAACCCCTCGAAGTCTCAATTTTCTCATCTGCAGTGATACCATCTGTGTTAATAGTAAATGTTAACTATGGTTATGAGAAAGCAGATCATTTACATATAGTGCTTGCTATGGTGCATGTAGTTAGTGCTTAGTAAGTGCTAGCTTTTATAATTAAGGTGAAAAGCATAGACTGGAGATGAGAGAGAAATTGACAGCAGGCACATAACTTAATAAGCTACTGACACATTCCAGATGAGAACAGACAAAATCATGAACTAGGACAGTGGCAATGGCAACTGAAAAGAGGACAGTTACACAAGATATTTCAGAAGCATAAGTGCCTTCATGATTCATTAGATGTGGGAGGCAGAGACATGACTCTGAGTGTTCACGCCTGGCTCACTGGGGCAATGGTTGTTCTTCTACCAGATATAGAACAATCAGGAAGGAATTATAGTTTGAAGAAGAAATCATGGATCCAGAATCTGTTCTAGCATATTGACAATGAATTAAAAATATTCTTCAAATCTTATCGACCCACTACAGGGGAAATATTTTTCTCAGCTGTAGTACAAATAAAGTAGTAATAAAGGAGATGATTCAGGTGGTGGATGCAAGGACTCTCCCATAGCAGCATTAAATTTCCTGGTGAGCAAATTCTCTCATATGAAATGCTTCTATTCTTCTGTTTATATCAAAGGGAATGTCTGGATTTGGTACTAATTGCTCTTTACTCAAGCTCTAATATCCTTTTCTCTCTCTCTCTTTTTCAACATATTCAAAGTCTAGGGAACACAAATATATGCACTTAAAGTGTAAGAGTATTCACTTGTTTTTTAATCATATTTTTATATCACTTATATTTTTGTTAAATGTCCTGGTTTTCCAATTATGGTCCTTATATTAACTTTCCTTTAAAAAATTAACTTCATTAAAAAACCATGTATCAAGGAATACTATGCAGCCACACAAAATGAGAACATGTTCTTTGCAAGAACATGGATGGAGTTGGAAGCCACTATCCCTATCAAGCTGACACAGGACAAGAAAACCAAATACTGCATGTTCTCACTTGTAAGTGGGGGCTAAATGATGATAACACATGGACATATAGAAGGGAACAACAGACACCGAGGTCTTTGGGAAGGTAGAGGTTGGGAGGAAGGAGAGGATCAGGAAAAATAACTAATAGGTACTCGGCTCAATACCTGAGTGACAAAATAATCCATACAACAACCCCCGCCATGACACAAGTTTGCCTGTATAACAAACCTGTACATGTACCCCCAAACTGAAAAGTTAAAACAAAATAATAAAATTCATTACGCATTCAAGAAAAAAACCCACATGAATCAATTTAAAGAAAAAAATTAGGAATCAGAAGTACAGTCACTACTTGGATATAACAAAGCTTGAATGAATAAAGGTTGGAAAATCCTTCACTAAGCTATGTCGCAATTTGGCAATATTCTCCCCCAGTTACAAAAGAGGCATCTTAAAGGGAGATACATTTACCACAAGTCTAAAAGAAAGTCACATTATAATTGGCTAAGATTGAGCTCCTGATAATTTCCCAAGAAAGTTGTAAACATAACTTCCTTGTAGACATTCATTAGTTACACAGCTATGCTTTGAAGATAAGAACAGCATCAAAAAAAAAAATCAAGCAAATATCGAGCAAAAACTTCCAATCATCAAAAAATCAGCTGTCACAGAAATCAGGCTGCCTTTCGTTATCAACACTAATGTTCAATTCAGCCCTTTCTCGTCACCGAGCCCGTTGAAATAGTACTACACACAAAATACAAACCAGCAGGGTGAGGAGTGGAAGAGAAGGCCAACTGTGAAGGCTATTCACAATATTAGGACGCACAAAGGAGTTGATGAGATCAGTTACATGATGGTACTCAGTGTGAAATGTAGTATCTTTTCAATACTGTTTTGCTGTGATTTCCTTAGGAAGATTAATAGCCTTGTGAGACCTTGTTAATTATTTTTGCTATGCTTAAAGTAAGTAGATAATTTTCTCCCACAAGTGTCTCCTAATAGATAGTAAATCCCCTAGATCATCCTCCACATGAGACATTGGGGAGGTGGTAATGTTAGGCTCTGTGATGTAAAATCAACCCTTCTGTCTCCACCATTAGTTCTTCATACCACTCTTGGGCTCAAAACAACTAAACAAGAAATCTTCTAGTCACGAGTTTGTGGGTTCTGTTTTAGAGTGCTGGAATAATTATAGAAATATGAATATACAACAGAACTTAATGCCCAATTTCTCATTCTGGAAGCATGAAGAACTGGAGATTAATTTTACGTGGCATGTGTGTGTGTGTATGTGTTTTCTTTCGCCGATGGAAGACTTCAGTTCTAAGGCAATCCTGAACTTTTCCTTTTTGAACCAGATGAAAGATTGTTCTAGGCCGGGCGCGGTGGCTCTTGCCTGTAATCCCAGCAGTTTGAGAGGCCGAGGCAGGCGGATCACAAGGTCAGGAGATCGAGACCATCCTGGCTAACAAGGTGAAACCCCGTCTCTACTAAAAAATACAAAAAATTAGCCAGGCGTGGTGGCAGGCGCCTGTAGTCCCAGCTACTGGGGAGGCTGAGGCAGGAGAATGGCATGAACTTGGGAGGCAGAGCTTGCAGTGAGCAGAGATCTCGCCACTGCACTCCAGCCTGGGAGACAGAGCGAGACTTCTTCTCAAAAAAAAAAAAAAAAAAAAAAAAAGATTGTTCTACTAATACTTGATGGTCAGGTTTCTTGCGAATAATGGAACAGAAAGCCACTTTAAAATAATATACTCAAGCATTACTATGACCTTCTTTCAGATTCTTTTTTCCAAATAAAAGGACCTTTAGGAGACAGTTGCAAATGCTCAAAACAATGTTACAGCCAGATAATTCTTTGATTTGAAGGATGGTACTTTTGAAAGTAGAATCGAATCATAAATTTCCATCTTTGTGTAGGTCCTTTATTTGCTTCTCTCTGTAAAGTAGATGAAGGCCTGATTCCAAATTATTCCACACGCAAAAAATATTTCCTATGAATTCTAGATAATAATCAGGTGTTTGTGACTAAATCAACAGCAAACAGCTCAACTCTTGGAAATACGTTTCAAATGACATCTTAATAGTTGGTAAGCTGAGAACACAATGTTTGTATTTGAAATTCGAACATATGTAAATTAACATAATTTTAAAAGGAGTAGTTGGATTAATCTACATAGAGGATATAACCAACATTGCTGAGAGTTCAAACTGGCCACCCATGAGACAGATCTGGTCTGGAAACATATCTAACTTGCCCGACAGAGGGTTTTAAATCAATAATTGATACTATTACAAATCATGAGATTTAATATAAAAATATTTACTTTTAGCTTGTCTTAAAATAAATCTCAATTCCTGACCATATTATCATGCACATCTGATAATCATAATTAATATTAGTAAGAGCTACTACTGACCAAGTGCTCACTGTGTGCCAGCTATCATTCTAAGCATGTCATTTCATTTATATTTTGCATACACACTGTCTTCCTGTGATGCAATTTTTTTTTTTTTAATGCACATTAGGTATCTGGAAAAGCTGATCTCAGAGATTCAATACATTTGCCCAATGTCTATAGCTTATAACTGATGCAATTGGAATTTGAACCCAATCCTGTCTGATACTCAAGGCTTGTTCTATTATCCACTGATGGATAAGTTTAAAATATTAAACTACTGAATGGAGAATGGATCCATATCCACTATGCTTACTTTTCTGCATTTGTAAAAAATTCACTCTTCCTGTGTGAAATGTAGCGATTTCACTACATTATGAAACGTACTTTCTAAAACAGGTACATCTAATAAATATTTTATTTTTTCATAATTATATTCATTTTTCCTTAAATAAATTAGGGAATAATTTACTAATCCAATTTGAATCCAATTTTCCCAAATTGGTAGAATATATTTATATTTATCTATTCTACTTGAATTTCAATTATAATTTTCTCTAGAAAGTTAAAACACTTCATTTAATTTTCTGATTATCATTCATTGAGAGGTATTGAAAAACCTTCTAATTCATATATACCAAAATTTCAACTCTGGAAGGGTCACTTGAAATTCTTCGCAAGTGCATCTTACCGGAAGTTGTCTTCACTACTTCGGTGGTATTTCTTAGACCAACAAATGAGAATTGATAAAGCCTCCAGGATCTTGTGTCGCCCACTTCAACAGAACTTCGCTTCCATTGATAAACAATTTCTTCACGTGGATAGCCATCTGCCGTGAGATAGGAAAGCTCACATTAAAAATGATTATAAATTAGCATATGTAGCAACCATCTTCTATGAACATGACACTGAGGTAAAGACTGAGAAAGATAGTTACAAGCTAAATGAGGATCTTGGCAATATTCTCCCCCAGTTACAAAAGGGCATTGCAATGAGGACATAAATTACAATGACATTGCATCCTAATGGAAAGTTAGATTCAAAAATCCAAAGGTCAAATTTACTCTTGAAAATAATTTAAATGACATAGAAGGTATACTACATGTGATTTTATATATGCCATATGCATACTTTACATCATCTGGAATAGTGCATACCAAGTGACCAGTCTATAATAAATAGTAGAAATACAAAGTCTTGTATCACAGTGAAAGGCAGTTAACAGAGCAAGATTTTGAGTCACACAGAAATAGAAAATAATAAGACAGTACAGACTCAAAACTTCTCCAAAGAATGCATTTGAAGTGGAAGATAGTTGGAAAAAATAACCTAAATTATTTATTATCTTTCTTTCTCAATTTGTTGGGACTCCATTTTAATATACACAGAAATACACAATTCAAAGCAGTAGTAGGTAGAAATGCTAAGAGGAAGACATCAATGAGCTTGTACTAATAGAACAGAGAGTATTCATTGAAGACATCACACTGGGGAGGTGAGATAAAGTAGTGGTTATGAGTACCATTTCCCAGCCATTCTACCCTAGACAAGTGTATATTTTTCCTCCTAAATTGTTTGTCCTCTTATAGGGAGGATAATAGTACTTATCTCACGGAATTGATGGTCAATGTATATTTGTTGAATGGATAAACATTATTATGAAGTCAACTGCAGAATTAACTTTTTCAAGAAAATAAATAAAAATCAGAAATCATTTTAACAGTTTGTCTACTAATAATACTAATTATTATGTGATAATAAATAATAATGCCATTTAAAGATTAGTTTGATTATGAACACTGATTGAGTACTTGGAATAAAATCCCACATAGTTTCCCCTTTCTGTTCCTTTTGATGCAGCTTTATCTATTATATGTTTATATTAATTAAAGAGGGAGGAAAAAAAAGAGAGAGTCCCTAGAAGAGATGGAGGGGATGGAGAGAGATATGATAGTATGTGATGAAAATTGAGGAAAACAGTGATAATATCCAGATTAGGCAACATGGCGACGCCCCATCTCTACAAAAAATACAGAAATTAGCTGGGTATGGTGGTGCGTGCCTGAAATCCCAGCTACTCTGGAGGCCGAGGTGGGAGGATCAGTTGAGCCCCAGAAGCAAAGGCTGTAGTGAGCCGAGATCACACCACTGCACATTCCAGCCTGGGCAACAGAACGAGACCCTGTCCAAAACAAAACAAAACAAAACAACAACAACAAAAAAAACAATGATGATATGAGGCAGAGAATGTGCTGGTGACTGAATTATTCTGATAGCAATGAGTAATATTAAATTGTGTTTGGGTTCAGAGGACCATTTTCAACTGGCCACCTGATGGCAGAGAAATCAACAGTTCTTGAATTTTAGCTGACGCAAGAAAGAAGTAGTCCCAATTGGAGTATTAAAAGAAAGGAAGGCTTGTCTCTCTAAAGCACAGGGAAGCTTTAACTTTATAATTAAACATATTTCATTCTTGGATTCAGGAAAACATGAAATAAGTTTTATAATGAGAATTTTTCTAGGTAAATATGATGTCCAGTGATGTTTTTCCTCTGGTTTCCTCTGGTATTGATGAAGTGATAAACAGGTGATTACTTCTCTGATCATCAACGTTTTTCAAACTGTGATTGCTATGACTTGGTGGACTCCCTGGTTGAGAAATTACATTTCTACAAACATACTTTTAAAATCTATAATCAGATTTTTATTCTGTCCAATATGTACAACTGGCAGACAAAAAACGTAAAAGAAGCAATTGACCTTTCATGGATGCTGAACAAATAGTAAGGAAAATGTTTTGGGAAATTTAGGTTTGCTTGGCTTTGATTCAGGCAGGAAATATTTGTAAAGGTTACTAAAGCATAATCTGTGTTAGATCATCATGGATCTTCTTGCTACATTCTATTATCTATCTGATAAAAATAATAAATGTAAAAATAATGGTTTTATATTTGATCTTATGTGTGTCAAGTAGTAGTTCACATATATTTTATCAATGAAATAATTGTCCTGTGGGGCAGGCCTTAACTAGCAATGTGCTGCTATAGTCCCTTCCTAGGCCCATAGGAGAGAAAGGAAGAGGATATATAATTAAAGACTGCACCTTTTCTATTGAGTCCAGGGTTGGCTTTACAATCCCTTACAGAAAAAAAAAAAAAAAAAAGGCTCTATGCAACCAATATATTAAAAGTTTGCAACTCAAGGAAACCTATTGTAATTCTTAATAAAATCAGCCCTTCTTTTGCAGGAATCACCCTAATAGGAGCCAGCTGGGATTAAGATGAAAGAGATGGTCAAAATCATCGAAGTCAGTAACATAACTTAATACAACTTTGAAATTTGTTATGCTTCTTTCAATTAATTAACATGGCAATCAGAAAGACTGTAGGTGAGGGAGGATACAAATGGAGAAGGAATATTACTTACAACTGGAGAACTCCAAGGGGCAGGAGTGTTCATCCATTGGAAAGTTGTGCAATTGTAATTGGCACTCAGCATCAATTGTCAACCTAAGTAGAAAGATATTAAACATAAGATGGATTTTAGACATAATTTTAAATTGTAAATTTGCACAATTTTAAATGATTTTTTTTCTAGAGAATATCTCACATTCTGATTGAAAACACAGAGTGATCCCCAATGAAGAAATCCACCAAGTCCAGGAAAAAATTACGTAAGACTTAATGTAGTCTGTTCATTTTCACAGACCAAATAATAGCACCTCACTTACCTCAACTATATTTATTGAAAATTTATGATCACTTAAGTTTTTGGTTTGGTTTTTCTCTTTGCAAATTAATTGCTCAAGTGAAACCACTCAGTGAATATATTTAACAGAGCCAACTGTTTTAAGAACTTAAGCTCGTTTACTGTTTGCATGTAAATGAATGTTGATAATTCTAAGATCTTAACTGCTAATTAAAGCAGGACCTTCTGCTTGTAAGAACTTCTTAGCTGTTAGCCTTAATTGCTAAAGGTGAGTGTAAAAATACCTGTGTTGCACAATGGTGTGGCATTAATTCTACACTACACTGTCACTAAATAGGATCTTCCAGAGGATGTCATTAAATAGGATATTACAGAGTAGAAGAATATCTAATGGAAAACAAGAAATGTTAAAAGCACATACGCAGACATATTTGAAAAATGTTTGCCAGTAAATCTTAATTAGTTTATGTCTTATTAGTTAGTTCTTATTAAAGTATACAGATTTTCTCAGTCTCAAGTCCTGGGCTGGAACTCCAGGAGGGAGAAGATTTGAAAGTCAAATGTCTTGACCACCTTTGGGTAAATATGAATATAATCTCAAATTGTAATGGTAATGGGTTGATGATTTTTAAAATTTCATATTTTTAGCTATATTTCTTACATTGTAGAGATATTGTTGATGTGAGGAAAGTATTATTCTAGGAAAATTTATTTTTAAGAGATTTTCTAATTAGTATAATTTTTAATTGAACAGAATTAAGAATCTATCATTCTATGATATAACGGAGCAATTACTGATGTTAAAATGTATCTAATAATTATTGAGCCCTTAATTAACTATGAAGCACTGGGTAGAGTGAATTGTTTCCTCATTTAATAAGTATTGTTATGCATTTATTGTACCTGAACTTGTCCAAAGTCACATAACAAGAGGCACAGCTGAAATTTGGACCCAGGATTATCTACCTTCAAAGCTGGAGGTTTTAATCATTGTTACTATATATTTATATGCTCTTCAAAGGGAAGAATAGTTTTATTCATAAAGGAAGCTACAATTAAACTTGATATTTTATTAGTATTATTACTCCAAATTAAACTGGAATTATTAAAATTGAAAATAATATAATTGCAGATACAAACATAGATACAGATCTAAATGTCTTTGGGCATGCACAAAAACACACAAACACACTCATAGCTCATTTTAGATAGCCAGAACAAAATCATCTCTCTATGTAGACTGGTAACCATTCAAGCTTTGATTGAATCTCCATTAGTGACACTTTTGAGGTGGCTTTCATAATTAACTAATGTAATGATTCCATAAATTAAGTCCCAAAATGACTACAATGTTATAAGAACAATAAAGACACTTGAGATAGTATGATTGGCTTCATATTTCAAAAGCTGGACTGAGCTCTGACGTATCAGGCGAATTTTGTACCCACTAGATTCTACATTCAGGCATTGGCCAGATGCCTTGGCTGGCGCCTATAATCCCCAGACTTTGGGAGGCTGAGTTGCGGACTGCTTGAACCTAGGAGTTCAAGACCACATGGGCAACATAGTAAGACTATATCTACAAAAAAATACAAAAAAATTCTTAGCAGGGTGTAGTGGCACGTGCCTGTGGTCCCAGCTACTCGGGAGGCTGAGGTGGGAACATCACTTGAACCTCTGGGAGGTAGAGGTTGCAGTGAGCCCAGATCATGCCACTGCACTCCAGCGGGTGACACAGTGAGACCCTGTCTCAAAATAAATAAATAAATAAATAAAAATAAATTCAGTTATTACTATATCTCTAAGTTTACAAAAGCCATGATAAATATAAAATGCCTGGAATGAATTTATTTTGGAATTGTGGCTTTTTCTAATAACTGATATAATTAATAAAGATTTTGGAGCCTATTCAAGTATTATATTTTGTATGTTGAGCAAGCACATTTAACATGAATCATTTGATATGAAGATTTAGAATTGCATTATTCTTATTTTGATTGAAAATGTATAAATAATTTTAATATTTTCTATATTTACTATATATCAGGCTCTATGTTAATCACTTTACTTATCACCCTATTTTGTCCTTATAGCAACTCCGTAAGGTCAGAAGAACTATATCTGTTTTATAGAAATTAAAGAAATGAAAGGTAAAAGAGTTTGCTCAGTTGTGATGTCAAGGTGAGGGGAGAGGCAGTACAGGGTGGGACAGCATGGTTGTGCTTTCTTTCCCAATAATTTCCATCAGTTCTCACTTAATTTTTCTAAATAAAAACATAACCATGTAAAAACATCATGCTTACTATGCAAACAAAGCTTCTAACACTAAAAGTCCTGCTACCAGATAGCTGCCCCTAAGTCCCTTTATATAGAAATGCTGGAGCGTTGCCCTAGTTCCTACAGATAGTAAAACAGAGAGCTAAGAACCAAAGTCAGATGTCTGATTCGTAAGACTATGTACTTATCTATTATTCTGTCTAATAATGTACTCCCACCAATGAGAAACTTCAATGTAAAAATGTTTTAAATGCAAAATATGAAGTGCTAAGATAATGGCATAAAATAATTATTTTATTAAGGTAGCATTTTACTCTAATTTCACAATTTAATTTCAGAATTTAATTTCAGAGGCTGAACCATAGCTCCTTCAACTTTCTCCCATGTCTATTCCCAAGATAGACAATAAATTAATTTAAATAGCCTATTAACATAATGGGAAGTGGGGTGCCAGGAGATGAAAGATAATAGATTCCAGGTGCCTGCTATTGTGAAGCTAAAAAGAGAAGGATGTATGGAGACATACACCTCAAAAATTCTCTTTTAGCAACTATTTCCTTGGAAATGAAGATATTCCCAAGCATAAGAGTGCAAAGCGTAGGTGCAAAGGTCAGATGATCTTGCAAGACAAAGGAAATTTCAGGTCAGTTGTGACAAAAAATAGTTTTCATAGCAGTTGTGGAAAATAAGCTTTGTCTATAATTAGTGCTTTGAAAAAGCTCATTGATAACAAAAAGAAAAAACTAATGTTTTGATGTCATATACTAATTGATAGCATGCCAACCCTGATGCAGTCTTGAAATTTATTTCCTTTTTTTTTTCTTTTAGAGACTTATGGTTGATTTTTGTGTTTGTTTGTTTTCTTCCTAACAATTACTCCTTTCCTTTTGCAAAAGAATACCTTAGGGTGTAGAGCACTCGACCATCATTCCAAATTCTCAGCATCCTGTTGGGGGTGGTGATCCAGTGTGCATCAGCTTTTTTGGAATTTCTGAAGAAAGTGTCTGGAATCCAGATTTTCCCCACCATGTTGCTATTCAATCGGAGGACTTTAATGGTGCTGTTAAATTTCAAACGTCTGTCATACCATGTTTGCGCAAAAAATATATCAATAGTGTATTCCTGTTTTAATAAAATGATAAACAGAAAATTTGTACACAGTAAGATTATCTTTTTAAATATTGGTATATTTCATTCCTGTTTTCTTTGCCAATATGAAGCAAAGCTATCTTGGCTTTGAATAGTCCAAAAGAAACCTAGAGTTTTGCTGAGGAGGTTACTGTCTCACCCATCTTTTGTAGCTATGTTTGATACTTTTATGAAAAAGTAGATCTGTCTAAGTGAGTTCTGGCAAAAGAGCATAGCCTTGATACAATCCTTTACTTTCCATGTCTATAGAGCAGAGCATTGTGTTGTTTTGAGCCAGCTAGTTTCTTGCCATGAGGGCTGTCCTGGGCATTGTGGGATGTTTAGAACCATCCCTGGCCTCTACTCATTAGATGACAGTAGCAAACCCCAAACCCATACTCAATCCTGCCAAGTAATGACAACTAAAATTGCCTCCAGACACAGTCAAACATCCCCTGAGAGGGAAAAAGAAGTCCAGATTCAGAACCACCACTGTAGAGTGAAACAAAGTACAGAATATGCAAAAAAGTCATAAGCAGGAGATCTGGAAAGTCAGTTGGCCTATATTAAAATAGGGATCATGAAGAATCTAACTGGGTCGGCCGTGTTAGGATAGAAAAGGGCAATCAACAAAAGGTGCTTTGCATCATGCCTGGCAGAGAACAAACCCCCAAGAAGAGGGTTTTTTTCACTATTTACTTACACTATTTACTTGTTCTTTTCTCTAAACAAGATGAAATTAACAATTAAAAATAATTTATAATACTCTGCTAATCTCTATCATAAAATGCATTCTTAAATGCTATAGTGACAAATTACTGTAATTATTTCCATCAAGTATACATATCACTAAACTGGAGAGTGGTTGACTTCAGTAAAAAAAAAGCAGATATGGTGTGAAATTCAGACCATTAGGCCTGAGTCTTTTGCCTCAATTACATTGTTCTGTTTTCTTTCCTTGCACCACCTCCCACTGGGTGTCACTGTGATTAGCTACATTTCTACCCTGTAAGTCATTCCACCCTTGTTCATCATTTAGTTTCATTTTTACAGTCTACAAGTAATGAGAAGAGAACCTGTTTTATGAAATCCTTTGTCAACCAATTAGTGATGTGCCAGTAGAAAGAAAAATTAATTAATTTATATTCTCCATTTTGGCAAGAAAAGCCATGAATAAAAAACTTTGATTCTTCAAACTATTATTTCACAAACTTTGATCCTAGAACAGTTCTGGGGACTGTTATTCCTAAAACAAGAAAGTTCTGCATTTAAATAAACTATCTATATAGCCTCTACTTCTTAGATATTTAGAATTTATTTCAGAACTCTAAATATTCTGAGAATTATGGTTATAAGGAAGTTAGAATTTGTTTAATGACTAAACAAGCAAACTTATTAGCTTGGAGTATGCAGGTGATGATATATCACCTCAATTGGCACATCAATCTCTCACTTAGCAGAGCATCTTTATTGCTAGCTTGGTAAACATGATTTTAAACTTATAGTTTTACTATATTATATCATATATAATATTGTATAATATAGAATACTATATTACCTTATGTTATGTTGTACTCCATTCTGCTCTACTCTATTTTACATTCTCTATTATATCATATTTTGGACTCCAGTCTAGTTTTGTATTTCACATTTGGGTAGAAAGTGTTACATAAGAACAGAATTATATTTATTATTACATCTGACACACTATTTTATCTGAGAAACATTTCTGATTTGAACCAAACTATCAATGTTCTAATAAGTAGTTGAGTACTATATCCTATTTTGTAGTAAGTAGCACTCGGCAAGTAAACACCGATTGTTGAATTTCAACAGCATAGCATATTTACACAAATTAATTATATATATGGTCCTATTTAATTCTCATAAAAATACTTAACATTTAATTATCTTCATATTACAAGAAAAAAAGGATCTGGAAGACTATCTTTCACTTCTAAAGTTTTAAACTTAAATTTTTTGCTGGCATGTCTTTTGCTATTTCCATGACATCACATTTTCTCTCAAACATGCTAATAAAATAGACAAAGAATTTTATTTGGAAACTCACCATATTGATAGCGTTCACTGGACCAATGCTATTCACATACATGTCTGTGTGAATTAATGTTGGCTTCACTGTAAAGAGAAACATAGAAATGTGTGCACATAGAGAGGTGCAAGATTTTAATGTTTTAATCTTTGTTTTCTAGAATAGATTTATTTAGCTACATTAGAAGTAATTTATTCACAACTAATTTGGTACCAGTTACTAATTCACCACATTTGAATAACTATTTTGTTTTCAAAGAAATATCTTTTTTAAGCATGCACATGCACCAAGCACGCATAGTACAGTTTTGAAACCAATTATCCTTTTAAAACTAACATAAAAATGAATAAATTAGAAAATGCTGCTCTTAGCTTTTCTCCATCTTTCTCTCAGATATCTTGAATTTTACCATGTTTCCTTCAAGCTCTGAAATTGACTTGAGCATGTCCCTGACTGGACCCATATAGAAAAATAATTGCTTAATAACTCAGAAAAAAATATGCATTCAGAACATGAAGTGAACATAAACAGCAAACTGGTAATATAAATTGGTTTTGGATCACAGTTCCCTGTTGATTCCTTTAATGACCACATTATCCTCACACTCCTCTCACCAACACAAAATTAATCTTCCCTGATGATTTATTGTACCCTGTGATACCACAGATACTATGAGAAAACCATATGGAAACCCATTATGTACCTATTTTTCAGAGAAGACT
Source organism: Pan troglodytes (assembly GCF_028858775.2). Classification (NCBI taxonomy): domain Eukaryota; kingdom Metazoa; phylum Chordata; class Mammalia; order Primates; family Hominidae; genus Pan; species Pan troglodytes. Next base: position 159,774,217 of record NC_072402.2, on the reverse strand, counting down.
GATATTAAAAATCTGTAGTATAATATCCATGACCAAATGCATGGTCTCCATCTTTATTTAACTCTTAATGAACAACAAGAGCATTAGTCTTTTCTTTATTTTTTTCCTTGAAAGTGTCATGTCCTAACTCACTGTGGTGGACTGAATTCTCTATAACTGGCATTCACATCCTTGCCTTCTCCTGGATAAGGCTATTCCTCTGCCTCTCAACTTTGGGCTGGATCATCTGATTGGCTTCGGCTAACAATATATATACAAAAGCGAGTGTGCCAGTGCTAGGCCTAAGCATTCAGCCTCATGAGCTTCTACTTACTCTCTGGCTGTTTTCTACCACTGTGAGAAGGGTTGTCCTAGCTACCTGCTGGTCCCAAGAGTAGAACGAGGAACACATAAAGTACAGTTGCCCTAAATAAGCAGCTCCAGCTTGCTTTAGCCTAGATTAGTATATCTCTGAGGGGAGTATTATATACATGTTTACTGTCATATGTCATTGAGATTTTCCGGTTGTTTGTTACACAAAAACAGGCAAACAATATATCCTCTTTTTACTATTATTGTCTTGTTTGATTTGTTTATATTGCTTCATAAAGGGGTCATTGTTTTTTTTTTCCTGCAGCTTCTATCTGAGATATCTAGCAATATGTGAATTTCTAACTCTAGCTCTCAAGCTTCACTTGAAAATAATATTTCTTCGTTTTGCATGTATTGACACCTCTCCCACTCATAGGCCTGAATGCTACTTAAACACTACTTTTACAACATATAAAAAAGTATAATTTAAATCTTCCTTGCTCTTGAACTACACTGATGTTTTATCTAATAAAGTAGACATGTTTATGTGCTCCTATCTATAGCACAACACAAAAGACTTTAACAAACCTCCTATATCAGGCCGAAGTTTATTGTCATATCCTTCCAGGAGGTTGTTTAAGATGACAGTGACATCACCCTCAGGAACTTTTGGAGTCAAGACCCATGTTTTGTTAGAAGCATAATCTTCATAGTCATCATCAGATTTCTGGCTAGTGAAGCTAAGAAAAAACATATTGGTCAAAAAACACATAGATTACACACAAGTTGACTTTTATCCACAGACCACCAGTGGAAAAGAAGAAATAAAACAGGATAAAAGCAATGTTTAAACTGAAAATTCTCCCTTGAGGGTTGTTCTAATTAAACTGCATAGATGGAGACTAACTGTATTCAAGTGTACGCTTCAGGTTTTCAGAATTCTTTGCCCTCCCATGGACAAATAAACCATGTTTTGCCAGTTATTTTTACTTTTCCCATATTTGATGTTCTTTCTGCCTACTTCCCAGTCTCCTGAAGGAATTATAAGAAAACTATTTGTGTGAAAATGGTGGTTAAAGGATCATATGTAGTCTAAGAATTCAGGTATAATGTCTGCTCTTTCCTTCTTTGAGGAGTTCACTTGCCCCAACTTATTAATGAAAGTAAGAGACTGATAATTAGATTCCCTCCCACGAACTTCCAGACGTGCCTCTCCCCGCTAACTTGAACACTAAGGAGAGAGCTCAATCTCTTTGCTTTTGCTTCCCCCAGGGTGTGTTTATGTGTATTTTTTCCCCTCACTTGCACTGAAGGCAAAGGTGGATCATTTATCTTTGGTTGTTAAGAACCTGGTGCTATGAAGAAAAATGTTACAGACTTTAAACCACCCTTTATCATGGCAAACGCAATGGTTAATGTGCTATAATCATAGAAATGAAATGACTTGTTATAACAGATCAAAAAGCCACGTAATATTCTTTCATTATATTCGCTATGCCCAAACCTATCAGAAACCCTTTCAGCAATTGGGCTGGAAGCCACCTGAGAATGACTCTGGAAGGGGACTGGAATTCCTATAGCTTACCTCTCCCCCTAACCCAAGTCCCAAGGCAACCCCGCCAAGATGATGATATTTTCCAGATCCAGGGGCAACACACACACCTGTGCAAAAGCTGCCATTTCCATTTTTATCAGCACTGAATGAATATTGGTTACTTTTGTAGTTTAGAGTAAAATTTTTTAAAAATACAAACTTAAAATATAACATTTCCCACCCCTGCCCCCATCTTTACCTTATTTTTCTAAACATATAGTATAGAATGAATTTTGTCAGCTATGACATAATTGCCACACTTACCTTGAATAAATAAATATATATATTCATATATTCTCAAGCCAGATTTATCACCTTTCTTCAGTCATACTCGGTCATCAAGTATATATACATGTACAATGTAGTTAAATATACATACCTGTGTGTGTATGTATGTGTGTACACATGAATGCACATATGTTTTATGTACATCATATATATAGATCTTGATGACTAAATATTGCAGAAGATGATTATGTAATTAATCTGGTTTGAGAATAAGGATAGAGGATGAAGTCTTAAGAGTAATTATTGTCATGGGTCAACTTAATGATTACAGTAACCTCTTTTTTCATTCCTTTAAAGCTGTATGACTAGGAAACATCATAAAAATACATCTGCAAAAGGCCTAACATACCCAGTGTCTTACATCTCGCACTTTAGTGAGCATAGGAAGTTTAAAGGAGCATTAATTTCACAGAGTGCCCATAGTGGGTATAATGGGCTGGGCAATGCTTCTGTCAGCTCTCAGAGAGAAAAGCCTCCACGCAAGCAGAGGCCAGTGTACTACTAGAAAAAAAATCCCTCTTGGGCTTCAATTCATCATTTCTCCAGAGCACTGCTAAACTCTGCCTAATAGAGCTTTAATCCTCTGACCCAAATCTTACTGGTTTAGGGAAAGAAAATAAAAAAGCTCTCTGGTAAAGTAATTTTCAAATCCCTTCAATAACTCATGAGAAAAGCATATAGTAGTTTCGTCAGATGCCATAATAGAATACATTACGGTTTAAATTGTTCTTGCAAAAGTGCCTTTTCAAAAAATCTCTCTCTCTCTTTCTCTTTCTCTCTCAAGACACATGCACCCTATTAAATTTTCTTCAAGAAAAGGGAATATGTACTAAATTGCTTAGTTTGTTTGTTTATGGCACCTCCTTATGCCAACAAATAAATGAGTCAAGTATAATGGTGCTGTATTACCGTTATTACTATTATCTGGCAGACCAGGAGGGAAAATACATAAAGTGAAAAGATAAGGGATACTTTTTTAGAAGTAAGACTAATTTCCAGAATTGCTCCAACAATTCCCTCAGAGTCATCACCTAGTTTTTTTTCACACTTCAGGAGTCTACTTAGCCATCCAGAGGTAAAATAGAGTACTTAAGATTACCTGTTTGGGAATCAGGAAATGCTAGTTCTGCTTTCTGGATTTGTGGCTTGCCTGGAACTTACTGTTAACAACTTTGGGGAAGTTATTTAACCTTGATAAGCCTCAACGTTTTCATCTTATAATAGGCTTAATATTAGTTCTCATATTACATTCCCGTGTAAGGTTAAGACAACGCTTAAGTGCTTACCACAGTGCCTAACACACAGTACTGAAAATAAGTCCATGACAATTATTATATTATTAATTAATCAATAGCAAAATTCCTTAATAATGGAACAAATATTATTATAAATATTATATTAATCATTTTATAAAGTGACCACTGATAGATTTATAACACCAGCTTCAAACATGTAACAAAAACCTACATCTATGTATGCTGCTTCAAGGCTTTTAATGCAATATGGGCTGAGGAGAACTAAAAACAAATGTTTTTCAGGAAGAAAAATAATGGCCATCTACATTATAAATAAATGAACTTTTTCTTTTCCTCAGCTTTTCTGGCTGAGGTCTAAATTAAAGGAGCTGATGCATAACCTGGGACTGTTTCCAGATTTGTCTTTAAAAAAAGGAACTTCTTTTATTAAAGCTATGCTGTTTCTTTCTCTAGAGTGCTTTGGACATAAAAACCTCTACATTCACAGGTAGGCTATCTAGGAATAATGAAGTCTTACCATTAGATGAGACATTCTATGGAACTGTAGACTCCATAAGAATGTCTGGGCAGAAACAGATTGATAATGATTTGAGGAATTCACTCAACAGTTGAGTGGATAGAGAGCAAACATATTTGATCTTCTGGCTAAAGGTGCCTATCTACATGGAATGGCCTTTAGAAGTTATTACTCCTCCTGGTACCATATAATTAAAAATACTTTTTTACAGAGGAAAATAACTGAAATTAAACTTATCCTTCAATTAACTAACCATAATAAAAACATTTTTGTCATCTGAGTGATAGTTTCTGAGTGATAGTGTCAGAAAAGAATGTGAAGTTTTCATCTTTGTAAATATTCATGGTTATAAAATCACCTTAGTGAGAGCCTGGGGCCACAGCAGCAACATCGCATGGGAGCTTGCCAGAAATGTAGAGCTCTGGGACCCACTCAGACCCCGGAATCAGAATTGCTACTTTAACAAGTTTCACAAATGATTCATATACATATTAATATTTGAGGATCTCAGTTATAGAGTGGTTAGACCAGTGGCACATATTCCTGGTCCTGTATGTATGTGTATGTGTATGGTATGTGTATGTGTATGTGTATGTCTATGTGTATATGTACCTGTAAGTGTACGTGTACGTGTACGTGTATGTGTATGTGTATGTGTTGGGATGGGTTTTTTTTAAATAAAAATTCTCACGTTCCTGCTTTAGATCTAAATCTGAATCTCCATGTTGTATATTAGATTATTCACTTTTATTCTCATCATTACAGTTTTTTATGCATAATTTGAATTTAGGCATGATTACAAACAGGAATTCACACTTGTAATTAGAAGTAAAAATCAATCTTATTTAGAAGAATAAAAGTGGCTTATAAAACACAACAAATACTGCATAGAGACTGTTCAATGAGAGGTTGCTCACAATTTTAACAAGATTCTAGACATTTTAATTTTGGTACATATTCTGGATATTTGCCATTGTGAAGATTAGTCATGCAGTTTCTGGAATTTTAAATTTCCACCTAGGTATTTCAGATTTCGATATATTTAATAAAGCTCTAAGTTTAGGGGTAGAGGAGGAAAATCTAGTCATTGCCCAGGATAGTAGAACAGCAAATATTTGGATGAGAAATAAAGGCATTTGTCTGTTTGTTCAGGTGTCCTTAAATCTATTGATGTTTGACATAATAAAGACTGAATATATATTTATCCTTCTCTAACACAGGTAAGTAGTTGGATTTTAAAAATTAATTATTTGTGTTTTTAAACTATTTTTATATTTTTAATGTTTCCTTTCATAACATTGGTGTCACTAATATTTTCTTGGTACAATTTTTGGTTTACTTTTTTATAAGTGCAATGAGTTCATATGCAAAGTATTTTATAGGTCAAAATAAATCTATCAAGACATACATGCGGGAAAATGATATCTTTGACCTTTTCTAATAAAAATTCCCATGCATTGGATTTTCTGCTCCATTGTCACCTCTAAATTGTGAATATCCACTACTTATATCTCATAAATATTCCTTCCTTTACCGCATGCACAGGGACTCACTGCTACTCTAGATTCTCACAAGGCTGTAGGGTCCACTGGGAATCCCATGCCCCAAAAGTATCATTAATACAGGAATTTCTTGTTCTGTACATCATCATGTTACCCGAGAATTAATTAAGTTCTGGAAATCAGGCCAAACTCCAGAACCTTTGCATGTAACTGTCCTTTCTGCCTTCAACCTTTCCTCTGCTCCACTCCTCAATCTACTAATTAGCATGTTTCAATACAAACATCCCATCGTAGAGACCATTTCTGACTATCTTATCTACATTTGTTGCCCACTCACCCATCACATGTTCTACCAAGAGATTGTTTCATAGAATTTATCACAATATGCATTTGTTGACTTCTCTATTGTCTGTCTTCATTACTAAACTATAAATTTCATGAGTATGTGCTCAATGAAGATTTGTGGGAATAATTTTTTGCTCACCAGTTTTCCTCGGAGAAGTCATAATATTAAAAATATTCGCTATGTTCTAGGTATAACTTTAAAGATTTCACATACATTCTCTCACTTAATCCTCAAAACACTGATATTCCCATAATTATTCCTGTTTTACAGATAAAGAAGCACTGTTACAATCATAATAGTCACTTTAGTTGGCCAAAACTAAACATTTAACCATTATTCTTCATGGCTTTGAGAAAGAAATTAGGACCAAAGAATCTACAGCTATACATGCATTAAACAATAAGATCATCCAAAATAAATGATTGTTCCAGCTCATTTTCCCTTAGGACAATAAATTAATTTATGCCTGAGTCCAATAAAAGACATGATGCCTTTAGCACAAGGTTAATAACATTCAGGTTTCATAAACTTGCCACTGCAGATACAAATGATTTGCTCTCCCCACACTGAGGAATAAAAGGAAAGCTTGCAATTTAACGTAATGGATGTGATCATCTGCCTCATTTAAACTCTTTCCTCTGTTTGGACAGCAATGTATATAACAGAGACAAGGCACACATATAAGCTAGTTCAATTTAAAGGATGTCCTTCAGCCACTGCAAAAGGTGGGCTTTGGTAAACAGTGTAGGAACAGGCAGAGTAGGTGAGTGTACATCCTCAGAAGGCAAAGGGAACTCAGTATATGATCATGGGAAGGGGGACTCCACTCAGTACTATCTAGGAGGACTGGCTACTGTTTAGAGACATAGTGGTGTTCAATGGATGGGGCCATTGGGGCGCTAGTTGCTCCTTCATATAGGTCCTTCAATGGCCTGTGGGATTTTATTCCTCCCAGTAAGGACATGCAAATTCTCTATGCAGAACCTGTTCAGAGGGTGCTCTATGCATGAGTGTGTACATATGAGTGTATACATGCAAAGAGGGTAGAATTAGAGCAGGAAAGTAAACCATTCTGCTAACAAATTGTCCTACTTAAAATTACTTTCTCACCTCACATCCTGTTTAATTTTTTTTTATATTAGGCTAACAGCTGTTGGTGTGTTTGGCTGAATCAATTAACAGACACTTAGTTTGCAATATATAAAATGCAAATTGTTTACTTTATTAACAGCCACAAATGATGCATATCAAATAAATGTCTGTGGGATTTTATTAGCTAAGATGAATTCAATTGTAAGTATCACAACATTCAAACTAAATTGGGAGACACTGACAGTTATAATTGTAAATCCTAAGGTAAGATGAGCTTCTGGGAGTTTCGACTCAGTTCCTTAACTATGTATTCAAAACCTTAGAATTTTTTCTATCTCTCTCTTCTATCTTCCATGGCATTGACTTCAACCCAAAGAAGTATCTATGTGGTCACAAGATTCTGGCAACAACTTTTCACTTCTATGCTTCTTTGTATGTATCCACAAAAACAGAAAGATAAATTTTTCCAAAAGCTCTCTCTAAAAGAGGAAAATAGCCACTTTTCTAAAAGCCCCCCAAAAGCCTCCTGTTTTCTAATATCACTAGCCTAAATGAGATCAGCCACATGAAACTGATATCAGTGGCTAGAGAATGAGAAAATGATAAATATTTAACCTTCATTATATAAACCTACCACTAGCATAAAATATGAAAACAGCTTCCCCAAAAGCGCATGAGCTTCACAGATACCAAATTAAAATTATGGTAGTTCAGAAGGTGAGGAGGGAAAACGTGGAGAGGCAGTGACTATGCTCATTGTGGGGAACAGAACAGAAAAAAATAATCAATGTCAGGTTATGTTCTGAAATTATCATTAGAGTCCATTTTCTATGGATTACACCTCCCTATCATAGTTTATTGTTTTTATTCTTTGCTTCAACCCTTCTTAAATAAAAGGGAAAAGAAGTAGAGAAACTAGGACTCTATACTGCTGGAGGGAAAATATTTTGGCATTATCTGCTAATAATGAACATTTTCTGTACTCTATAACCCAGAAATTTAATCTATTGATTATTTCCAAAAGAAAATGCATTCACACGTCTACTTAAAGACACGTACAAGAAAGTACACGGTTGCATTATTTGTCACATACAGGAAAAAACAGAACTCAAGTCAACAGTAAAATTGATAAATAAAATATGGCTTATGCACATAATGAAATATTGTACAACAGTTCAAATTTGTGAAATATTGCTACATGCAGCTAAATAAATTTGAAAAATAAAAATCTGAGCAAAAGATGTCTAGATATTATATACATGGACAAATATGTAACACTTCTGTTACATAAAATTTAATGACAAGAAAAATTATCTGTAGTGCTCAAAGTTAGGACAGCAGTTATTTGAGGTAAGAGAAAGAGGACAGAAACTAGGAAGGAAAGAAGACGTTTTCTGGGACATTGGCAATATTTTATTTTCAGACACATTTTGCAATTACATGGGTTTTTATTTCAATTTTTGATAATGCATTGAGTTATATTTTAATCTTATATGCTTTTTATAACATTAATACTTCATAAGAAAACAAACTAATCAAGTTTAGCTATGGAGGTTAAAAGCAGAGCATTAAGCACCTAAGGACAAGAACTGCTTCTGTCTTCAAAGGTGTTGTTTTCTAAAACTTTGTAAGTGTTGGGCATTTGGCAAGACACCCAACGAATAGTTTTCAAAACATGAGTATGAATTTTTTAAAAGAAGATTCAATATTTGTGGAAATTAACTTAGTAAGTGGCTCACTCTCTTTATATATGTGCCCATGTAACAATTACAGTTAATACTAAAAGGAGCTGCCTATGTAACATGCTATTGTATGGTTGCCATTGCTCTCTTCAAGTGCTGATGATTCTCTGCATGGGAAAACTCAAATGACATGTATTTAAAATATTTTTTAGACCATAATGAAACAAAGCATGCACGAGTATGTTTATTGTAGCACTATTCACAATGGCAAAGACATGGAATCAACCTAAATGCCCATCAGTGATAGACTGGATAAAAAAAAAAAATGTGGTACGTATACACCATGGAATAGTATGCAGCCATAAAAAAACAATGAGATCATGTCCTTTGCAGGGACATGAATGGAGCTGGAGACCACTATCCTTATCAAACTAACACAGGAACAGAAAACCAAATACCACATATTCTTACTTATAAGTGGGAGCTAAACAATGAGGACACATGGACAAATAGAGAGGAGCAACACACACTGGGGCCTTTCAGAGAGTGAAGGGTAGGAGGAGGGAGAGGATCAGGAAAAATAACTGATGGGCACCAACTTAATACCTGTGTGATGAAATAATCTGTACAACAAACCCCCATAACACAAGTTTACCTATGTAAGAAACCTGCATTTGTATCACTGAACTCAAAATAAATGTAAAAAAAGAAGAAAAAAAAGTACTAAAAAAAAAAGAAACAAAGCAAGCCAAGGTTAACACAAGAACAAATCCTAAAGTCATGTCAACTGTCCATGGCTGCTGGGTAGGACACAAAGAAAAATGTGCATGTTAAATTGTGGTTAGAAAGAAATGTTAACAAATGATTATTAAACTGGAATATTTCTCATTTATCTCTTTATAAAGCACTTCAGTAGAATTATTTACAACATGTTAAAAATAGTATTTTCACTTTCTCATTTGTGTATACCTTGCTACAGAATAAAAGCTAAGATGACCTCGTTCCACTTAATATATGTACAAGGAAGCTCACAGTTGCATTATTTGTCACATACAGAAATAAAACTCAAATCAACAGTAAAATGGGTAAATAAAATATGGCATGTACATATAATGAAATATCGTACAACAATGCAAATTTGTGAAATATCGCTACATACAATATTGACGGCCTCATAACCTGCATGACCTTGGGAAAACTGGGACAGCTTGTCTTGCACACTACACACTAACATGGAAGTTTTAAAGGCAGTAACCTGAAGTGGGTTCATAAATACGTTAGTCTCATGCAGCATTTTTTTTTATCAAATGGTAGAACTTATACACTATACTTGTTATTGGACTGTAATGATAACATGGTGACAAAGTCAGTGTAATAAAGAAGGCTTCCTCTCCTTCACTCCAGAAACACACATGGACTGCATTTCTTGCCATGTTCTGTGAAAATCCAAGACCAATTTTAACCAGAGAAGATATGCAAACCATAAAAGAGAAGGACATAATTATTTACCATCAAGAAATGTATCAAGTAGGAAATACTTTGTATTTCTTCATTTATATGATGACTAACATATTACAAATATGCAAGGTGCGGCATATACTGAGTTTTCAAAATAAGACATACGCTAGTCATTCTTATCCCTGGCTGTATGTTAATATTAAGTGGAGGGCTTTAAAGAAATGCCAGTCTGAAATCCTACCTTTTATACTGATTTAATTGGTCTCTATGAGACCAAGACTTTGGTATTCAGCTAATTCTAAGGTGCAGCCGTAATTAAGAGCTACTGCAAGAGAGTATGATAGAACCACCTGGACTTTCTTTTCTTAGAGTAAATAATTACTTTGGTAACTGCTTTTAGGTAAGTCAGATGTCACTTGCTATAGTGTTTCATGGTAAACTGAAAATTCAAAATAGCATCATCTTCAATATTTTTGTGACATTAAGATAGCCCCGTATTAGCATTTCCTAAAGCTTGGGACATCTGCTCTAGTACACAGACAATTTTAATCAAGTGTCACATAGGTACGGTATTAAAAGACATTGAAACATATAATTAGAAAGTTTTTCCCTTTTTAATTTTCCTTCAGCATATCTAATTATATTGAGGGCAAAGTCTCAGTTTATTTCTAATTTGTCTTTAGCCACTCTTTTCAATTTGCTAATCTGCCTTCTGAAGAGAGCAAGAGCAAGCTTGGCATATCTGGGAGACAAAATACATAATTAAAATTTGATTACATTGTTCTGGTACCATTGAATTTATTTGCAGTTGTCTTCTAATATGAAAAGTGACACTGATTTCCAGTTTGTATTGTTTTTATTAAATGCATTAAATAAAATAATTTTACTGAAAAAATACTTTGTTTTATGAAAAAAGTTCAGTCATAAATAACCACGTATTACTTAGATGTGGCAAAAAACGTTGAACTTGGGAAACAGTGACTTACAGATTTAGATTTCTTGATCCTTCATTAAACGGCTTATATTTGAGACTCTTTTTTGAAAACAGTGCAGATGGAAAGAAGTACAAAGTATAATGCTGATATCAAAACACTCCTCATCTATTTAAGGAGACAAATACCTGAACAGCTAGGAAAAAAACAACGCTTAAATAACAATGCAAGACAATACTAAAAGCGTTCTCACAATGTAGAATATGACTTAGCTCTGTCAGGATCTCCAACTTGATATTGAGGTTATTTCTATCAATGTTTTTCTTAATTCATTTTCAAATCTCAATTTACGTGGGTAAGAAGAAAGTTTTCTTCTGGAATACAAAATATTTTGAGGAACCGATAAAACTTTTGATTTTTTCTGTAGCAAAAACGTTCATATATACAAACATGCATAATTTTTTAAATATTTGCAAGGAGTCCACAGATGGATAGGAGATTTTCTGTGCACTTTGACATGACACATGAACAAAAGATTAAACTGTCTCAGATTTAGAATCATTTAAAGGTCACTGAGAACAAGTGTATGAAAATGAAGGCTGGTTCCATATTTAGGCAGATATTCAAATGTATCGAATGTATTTGAAAATTCATATTGATCTATGGTGACAGGAAATGAAATATTCCAATTTTATTTTCATGTTTAGATATTTGAAATGGTGGAGCAAAATTTTTCAGACAGTTGATTAAATTTTCATTTTCATACACTAGTTTTAACAACATGTGTACATACATCTGAATGACCACAATTCTGGAAATTTTTCTTGTTCGTCTTTTTTTATACTTTTCTGTTTGTTTCTTTCTTTTCTAAAATTGTGCTAAAAATTCATCTTTAGATTCAAGGTAAACAAATGCCAAATCTGCCCTCGTGGTCATGGCCAATTCTAGAAGACTACTACTAAGTTTTCATCGACTCTTTATAGATAAAATATTTTCTCAAAATCAAGGTTTTATTGTTCGCTTTAAAAGTTAATCAAGTCTTTTCTAATTTTTTCTTCTTGTTGTTAGTACTGTTCTTGTTCCTCCTTCCTCCTACTCTCGTTATATAAATAGCTTATTTTTATCTCTATATAATATGAATTTACATAACTAGGAATTATGAATACTCCAGATTATAGAAATTTGTGTTCATTCACTCATTTGTGTTTATTCACAGACATCTCTTATGAGCTAAGCACTATTCTTAGCACTTAGAATTATTACTTTTTTTAAAAAGTTCCATATTGAGAGTGAACAAATTAGTTCTTCATGAACCCATTTTGGAAAGTCCAAAATTACATTTGTTCCTGGAATTCTGGAACAATATAAAAAATCCCCAATGAAATCTGAAAACATTCTAACTTCACACCAATTTTAAGCATGTGTTACGTCAAAAAGGTTTATATAATAGAAGAGGGCTGTTTGTGTAATTTACAGATTTACAAGTTTAGATCTTTCAACACACAATAAGGCTAAAAGCCTTAAATTATTATGAATTCATATTACAAAATGAGAGTTCCTTAATGAAATAACAAAATAAAGTACTGTCTTTTCTGGCAGTATATTATCATCTCTTACAAACGGCTGCAACACTAATGTGCATATTGTAAAATTAGGCTCTTATAGAATCAATGTTTCTTCCCCCACCTTCCCTATTATTACTTTCTCTAGTCTTTCTAATATCCATTGGGTACATAATCACCAGTAGTATCAAGGCAGAACACATAAGCACTGAAAAGTTCATAATTAATTCAATCAAGTATGTACTCTCAAGGGGAAAAAAACTCCATTTTGTCTAGAAAACTGAATGTGATCATTTTTTATGTTAGCGTTTCTGGAAAAAAACTTAGCTAGATAGTCACTGTGTTTTAAAATCTGTTATTCTGTAAGATAAGTTTTTAATTATCCCATGTAAATATTTAGGCATGGAATTACTGTGTAATATGTTAGGTGTATGTTTAACCTTATAAGAAAATCCTAAACTGTTTTCCTGAGTAGCTATACCATTTTCACTCACACTAGCTATGTAGTTCGAGTTGCTTCACATCCTCACCATACTTGGTCTTGCTAGAGTGGTTTTTATTTTGCCCATTCTAATAGATGTGTAGTGATATCATATTATGATTTTAATTTGCATTTGCCTAATGGGTAATGGCTAATGATGTTGAACCTCTTTTCCTGTGCTTATTTGACACCTCAACAACTTAGATGAATCTCAAAAGTATTATGCTAAATGAACTGTATGTGTCTCTAATTATATACTTGAAAGAAAAATCTTCAATGATGAGTAACAGATCAGTTTTAAGGAGTAAAGGATTTTGTAGTTGTTGTTGTTGTTTGCTTTTGTTTTGTTCTTGTGATACCATAAGTACCACTCAAACCAAGAATACTGATTTGGGCTGTGCTTATGGTACTCAAGAGAACTAATATATGTGTTAAAATATATGTAAGTATATACTAAGAGGTCAATTATGCTGTATGATAACTTAAAAATACAACTATTATTCTGTAACCTAATCATTAAACTTTAAAAAATATTCTCTGCCATTAGATATTTGTGGAAATTTCCTAATAATAAAGTATGAGATAATTGGGCTTAAAATTTTAAAAACTTTTTTGGGAGAAATAAAATGTCATTAATGAACTAGTACTCTGGTTTCCTATTAATTTTGTATACAATTTTTAATCTCTTTTTTACTATTTGCCTGGATGTATACACAGATTAAGTTCAATAACAAATTTTATCGGTAGGAAATAAGTATACTTTTGTCAATGGTCTCTATGAGAATCCCTTAAAATTTTAAACATTCAATTAATGCACAAATCATAATAATTAAGTTGGAATTTAGCAAGTCTTTGCCATTTATTAGATGCAAAGTATTTAGCTCTGTAAAAACAAATCTATTTACACACATTAGTTAAATATAATGCAATAATTTCATTACAATGCCATAAAATAAGTATGTTTTAAATCATTGACATAATAGTAAAATCAATAACTGATTCTTGGTCTCGCTAAGATTTTGCAGTAGGATGTAGAACAACACGTTATATAACTCTGATGAAGCTACAAGTCAGCACTTGAGTTAATTGCCAAGCAACTGAAAACTGGTAGGTAAAATGCAACCCTCACCATTCCCCAGATCATATAGGTACACTTTTCCCTGAGAATGAAATTGATGGTATTAGTGTATGAAGTCTTACCCCTCATCCAAACTCCTTACCTAGAATGCAATTCAAATTACTTACAATGGTTTTGAGACCATACATTAGGAAATAGCTTTCTGCCTCCCAAGTTCTTCCCCCGGACTTTTTCATTCTCAATCAATCTTCCAGTCACCTGGACCTTCCTTTCATTCTTAAATTACACCAAGTGCTTATTTCTTTGGGGATCCTTGTACCTGCTGTTACCTATGATGATAATGGTCTTCCCTTCAACATTTTCATGCTGGGCTCCTTTCCTTCTCTCATAGTCTCAACTTCTTATCCATTATTCATAATTGCCTTCCCTGGCCAGTATATGCAAAGTAAAATTTATTTGATTATTTTCAACACACCACACTTGTAAGTTATTTCCTCAACACTATCACAATTTGAAGCTTATTTAGTTTGTTTGTTTACTGTCTGCTTTCCCCCAGACATCAAGGTCTATTTCCTAGTATAGTGGCATGCAAGTATTAGAAACTCAATAAACATTTATCGAAGACAGGAAGATAGGAAGCAGGCGGGAAGGAATTTGTCCACCTTGCATTTATATTCATTCTACATTTAACACAGTACTTCAGAGCTCAACAAGGGCCAAATGGTATCTTATGTTAGCTTATTTCAGGGGAAAAATGAACAGAATCATGTGCGTTTATGGGTTTAAAAATGCAAAAATTAGCTGAGCATGCTGGTGCACCCCTGTAATCTCAGCTACTCAGGAGGCTGAGGTGGGAGAATTGCTTGAACCCAGGAGACAGAGGCTGCAGTGAGCTATCGCACCACTGCACTCCAGCCTGGGCGACAGAGCGAGACCCTGTCTCAATAAAAATAAGTAAATAAAATAAAAATAAATAATGTTTGAGTATAAGATATATATCTGGGTACACAATTACCTTGTATCAGAATCAATAAGGGAAGTAAATAAATATATAGGTATGACATTGTCTACAAGTAAATTTATAAAAGCAGTGTTATATATTATCACATTATATATAATATATTATTTTTTTAATTATGTCCTTCTCCTAGAATATAGGCTTTACAAGAGCAAGGATTATGTTTGCCTTGTTCAGCACTATATCTTCAGCAGCTGGCATGGTGCTAGCAACATAGTGGGTAGGAATTAATAAAACGTGATTAACAAAATAAATAGGAATTCAGGAGAGTATAATACAGTGTAGGTCACCTGAATCAGAGTATAAACTACAACCTCTAATTTTGCGCTTTACATGCATGTGCACTTTTCTGATATATTTTATTGAAACTTAAACAACTGCTAAGAATCTGCTTGGTATATATCACTTACAACCTGAAGTAAAGGAGACTAAAATTGAATCAAGAAATCTCTCCATCTTCATATGAGTTTCTAGAATTTACTGTGATGCTTGGTCATCAGAGAAATTGAGCTGCACGTGCAAAGGGAAGTCAGTCTCCCAAGAGGACTTCCATCATGGACCATGGAAACTGTAAATGGCCTGTTGACCACAAGAGTACCTGGAAAATTACAATCAACTGTAATAGATGTTTTGAGGAGTATGTGAGTACTCACATATTTTTGTTTTTATGACACTGAGTTCATTTTATTTCATTTTAAATCATTAATTATATAATATTAATCTATTTAATTTAAACAAAGTAAATAAATTTAATTATTAATATATAAAAGATTTTTTATGAAGTGACATGCAATGTGACTGAAAGGTTGTAGACTTTTGTTTATCTAGACAAAGTCACTTTTATTATTTCAGGCTTTAAAATACAATAATCCACTTAGTTAAATATCGTTCCATGTATGACCTCGCTTTTTAAACTTTAAATGGAAAATATCTATAACAAAATTATATCTAAAATCCTGAGCCATCACACTGATGAAAATTCTGTATTGAAGATGACATGCTTAAAAAATAATAGGTCAGGGGTGGCCGGGCACGGTGGCTCATACCTGTAATCCCAGCATTTTGGGAGGCGAAGGCGGGAGGATCACGAGGTCAGGAGATTGAGACCATCCTGGCTAACATGGTGAAAACTCGTCTCTACTAAAAATATAAAAAATTATCCGGGCATGGTGGCAGGCACCTGTAGTCCCAGATACTCAGGAGGCTGAAGTGGGAGAATGAGTGAACCTGGGAGGCGCAGCTTGCAGTGAGCGGAGATCAAGCCACTGCACTCCAGCCTGGGCGACAGAGAGAGACTCCGTCTCAAAAAAAAAAAAAAATTATATATATATATATATATATATATATATATATATATATATGCGTGTGTGTGTGTGTGTGTATGGTAAGATGCTCTTAAAGTAATGCCTGTAAAGGTGACAGGAAAATAAACCCAGTGTTTAAAGGGATCTGATTAAGTTTAATGTGGCATAATACTATTTGTGAGGATACAATGAGAAGAGCAATTTGCAAACCAGAAGAAGGCCCTCACCAGAACCCAGCCATGGTGGCATCCTGATCTCAGACTTCCAGCCTCTAGAACTGTGAGAAACACATTTCTGTTGTTTATAAGCCATGTATTCTATGGTGTTTTGTTTTAGTAGCAGAAGCTACTTCCTACTAAGTAGGAATCAGCTTCATGTAGATCCCTCCCATTATGCATCAGGATAGGTCTGTATCACCAACAGCATATGACAGAAGCGATGGTGTATAATTTTTGACACTTTCTTGTAAAGACTATGGCTTTCATCTTGAAAGCCCTCTCTCCCACTCCCTTCCTCCCTCCTTCTTTCCTCCCCCAATCCTCTCTGTCTCCTCTCTCCAACTCTCCAACCCCATGTAGAGCTCAAAAGACAAGAAACGGGAACTTCCTTTTAATAGCCACACTGGAGTGAGCATGAAAGTTGATTTTCTAGCACCTTAAGATGGCCAGGACCCTGCTAAACAACTTGACTGCAATCTTATGAGAGATCCTAAACTGCAATTACCAAGCTATCCATTATTGGATTCCTGCTCCTCAGACACTGCAAAATAAGACATGTTTCTTATTTTAAACTGCTAACTTTTGGATAACTGGTAATGTAGACATAGATAACTAATGCAAAGACAGATGATATCTAAGGTTGCAATGACTTAAAGTAACTTAAACTGTCATACACTGAAATAGTGTTTTGCTAAGTTTCTTATAATAAAATACATCTATGCTACATCCTAGACATTTCATCAAGAATAATAACAGATGCCTACAGCAACACTTGTACAATAACATTCATGACAGTTTGTTTTCAATTAGCCTAAAACTAGAAGCATCAAGGGGATACTGGGTAAATGCACTGTAATTCATACCATGGAATTCATAATAATAAGAACTCATATGCATAAGTATTATATCTCAGAAATATTATGTTGAGCAAAAGAAGCTGGGTTAAAAAGGTAAAGCACATTGTTAATTTCATTATTATGAAGTTGTGCAACAGAAAAATATAATCTATGGTGAAAGAAATTGGAAAAGAGGCTACCAGGGGCAAGCAGGGATTGGAGAGAGGAAGAATGATGATTATTAAAGAAGCACAATAAAATATACTGATGTGATAGAAACATCACACACACACACACACACACACACACACACACACACACAGGGGTAGTTGTTATAATACTGCATACATTTGGAAAACACTTCATCTAACTGTATATTAAATTCTGAATAATTTATTGAATCTATATTATGTCTTTATTTAAAAATAGTTGCAGGGGAAAAGTCTATTATGTGGTGAGTGAATTGGAAGGTAGCAAGAACATATTCAGAAAGGTATTTTGGGCAGTGTTGTAGTGACCCAGGTGACAGATGATGTTGAATTTTGTTATATGATCAGATGTATGAAGCACAAAGAAAAATGAAAAGTTAGTCATGACCCTGAATAGCAAAATACCAGCTTAGATTGTTTCCTTCCTCATTACTCTCCAGATTCCACAACCACTGCTTCCACTTCATGCTGTCCAATATAGACCTGACCATTAAGAGTAGCAACCTGAGTTTGCTCTGAATAATGAGTTGAATAAATTTGCCTAGCAACTCAGGGATAATGTTTTACAATGTCTTTGGGAAAATATCCTTCTTTACATACAGTAACAAAATTATCTTCAGGAAGGAGTCTTGTATGACAGGATGTGTTTTCTCATTTAAACAGAAGCTATTTCACATTGTTAGAGATATTATTAAGTTCAATGTTTACACAGGCATTCTCAAAATTCAGGGACCTCTACCCAATTTGTTTATCTCATGCAAGTCAAAGCAGGAAACTGAAGAATTAGAAAAGTTGTATTTAAAAAAGTCCCTCTTCTACACTCCCACAAAGTTCAGAGTTTAGCAGGGATGGGGAGCCTACTTGTGCCTCTGGTGATATATCAGGGGATAAATAATGTCCTGTATTAATAACAAAAAACAATAACAATAAGAGTAACAAAAATAACACCACGTAAAGGTCACTAACTATGTGCCCCTTAATATGTATTATATCAATTCCTACTCAAAATAAACTTAAGAAAAATTATTATCTTCCTTTTTATTTGAGACGGGGTCTCACTCTGTCACCCAGGCTTGAGTACAGTGGTGCAAACATGGCTCACTGCAGACTTGAACTCCTGGGCTGAAGTGATCCTCCTGAATTAGCCTCCCAAGAAGCTAGGACCACAGGCGTGCACTACCACACCCAGTTAATTTTTTTTTTTTTTCTTGAAATAGGGTCACACCATGTTGCCCAGGCCAGTTTGGAATGCCTGGGCACAAGCGATCCTCCTGCCTCAGCTTCCCAAATCTTCCTTTTTTAATATGAAAAGACAGAGTGAAACTGGTTGACTGAGTGTCATCAGACCGAACCCTGATCAAGTGTGTCTGAAGAGCTTATGCTATTAACAAGTATACTATGCTGTGGAAACGGTTTGTTTGTTCATTTTCTTTTATTTATTTTTTCCTGACAGCCATATATGCTGACTTACAGTGAGATACTGTAAAAAAAAGTTGAAAATATATCCTTTTTAGGAAAAGAATAAAATTTGGGAGGAAATGAGTGCAATTTTTATTACTTAATTAAGCATATAATTATTGAACATCCGTTAGAGGCTAGGCATGCTATGAAAGGTGAGTTGTATCAATGGCATCTCTTCTGTTGTGGGCCCTGGCTTCTAGCTGAGAGAGATAGAAAATAAAAAAGTAAAAAGAATAAACCAATAAATAACATTTTTTTTCTGATTAATTACTAAAGGCTATAAGTAAGTACTAGGGCAAAGTAAAGCAGAGAGGATTAGAGGACTTAGGAGTACAGGGTGGAGTGGAGTTTGCAATATTACACTGAGTGGTAGGTGCAGGCTTTATTGAGAAAGTGAGATCTGAGCAAAAACTTCAAAAAGGTGAGTTAATCAGTGGATATGTGAAACACATTGCACAGGCAACACAATATTATACAAAATTTTCCCTATGTTATCATGACTAATTTCCCGATACTGAGAAAAGAAGATGACAAACATCATATTCTCATTTAATATAGATGTGGTACACTGCTAAGAAGGAATAGAACTTTCTATAAAAGATTAGTAAAACAGCCCTCAGTGCCTTTTCTTTCCTTCCCCCTCCTCGCAGCTAGGTGATAGAAGTTTAAGGATTAAATGACAGAGGAATACTTGTGGAAGAGGGTTATTTGCTTAGCAATAGAAGGAACTGTTCAATTACTTATCTCCTACCATAGTGGGAGGTAGCTCCACTTCTGCCTATGGAAATCAGGTAATTCACTCTTAAATGTCCACCATAAAAAAAGACTAAGAGGCCAATTCTTATCTCTACTACAAACACAAAAACTTTTACAACCTCTTAGCATTCTCTAAACAAGAGTGGTTAGAAAATTCCTGGGGAAATTTGGCCTGTATTCTCTATAATGCAAAAATCCCAGAATTGGCTCAAATGATATTCGTTTCATAAATTAATTAAGAAATTATACATTAATTTCTACTTTTATGTTTAGAGTTGCTTTCCTCAATTATGTATCTCAAGTGTGTTTTCAAAAGCAATTTATAAAAAAGAACTGATAACCAACAAAAAAAGAACACGTGAAAGCATCAATCATTTTTTCCTATCAAGATTATAATGACATATTATATTCAGCTTGTTTTTGCCACTTTATTTATATAAATATACAGTAAGTTCTGCAATTTCTTTAGATGTATTTAAGCAAATACACACTGTATATTTGTCTTACTAGGTAGACTTTGGCTTTACAGCAACACTTGGGTTCATGGCAGGGTTTCAATTATAACAAAGGATCTTTGCTTTAAAACAACCCTTGTTTTCTCCGCGATTATGTTGTTTGGTACTTACATGGTTTTCTTTATGAATGGGTGGAGAGTGTTGTATCAGTGCTACTTATTTAGCATTTACATGGTATTTTATTTATGGAGAGTTATACAATGATTTTTATAATAATATAGAATTATTGCCGTAGTTTGTGCTCTTATATCACAATACTGTAGGGATTAATATGATTTAGAGTTAAGTTTTATTTTTACCCTAAACCACTAATGTGTAACTTAAAAGGAGCTTTTTATTTCATTTTTTAAAGGAAATTTATTCTCTAGTATGGGGGACAAATGAATGGGAAATAACCGTCCCTAGTAATGCAAGTTAGAGAGGACTTTTACATCTCTAAACAACCAAAGTATTTTCTTACATTTAGATAAAAAAAGCCAGGGGGTGACTATACTTGTGCAATGTGATGTATTGCGCTATGAATTCAAGGAGGGGGTTTTAACTCTGTTCTACAGCCAATAGTGAAAGATCCTTGAAGAAGTCCCTTAATCTCTCAATATCTCATTTTCTACAGTTGTCAGAAGAAAATATTATCTTTTTCATCTAATTCATGAGTCTACTGAGAGAATAAAACTGTGAATGCAAATGTTTCTGTAAAACTGTAAAATCCCTATTACTTTCTAGAAATTATAGCTTCTTATTACTCTAGAAATTAAAACATAAGAGCTTTTCTGTTGTTACCACATAGTAACATTAATTAACCAGTTGCTAGTATGATTGGGGTGATTAAAAATATGTCATCTTTGAATATCTATATATTAAAACTATACATATCCAAATATGAAGTTGTAATATTATTTCTACTTTAATATTGAGTATCGTTGCTTCACTTTTGTCTTCCACTTTTCTAAGAATTTTTGTAAGAAAACTGGAGGACAACATTGAGCAAGTTTCCTATAGATTTGCTCAATAAAAAGCAAGATCTCCTCTTTAAAAATGGAATGACATGCTATAGTTAAGTTTCTGGATGAATAATTAAGTGCAGATTAAACTATGCTTTACTTACATAGACACAAACAATGAGGAAATATATATTCTAAACATAATATTTGTTCAGCTCTAAATAATTCCATTTAATATGCTCTTAAGTTAAAAAAAAAAAACCTAATTTCAGACTGCTGCTAAGCATTTCTGTCTAGACCTTTCAATCAAAACAATAAAACATAATGTAATAGTGATGTTATTGGTGGAGACTGAGTATCTTAAACCATGTCCTTCTATAGATTCGACATTTTGATTTATTCAGTGGGCTGAATGGATGTAAACTATCTGTTGTAGATTCTATTAACTGAAGACAGAATGAGAGAATCATGAATATTAAAACTAGTAAATAACTTATAGATAATCCAGTCTACCTATTACACTTCTAGGAACACTATTGATGGATTGAGACCCCAAACTGATTATAAAAACACATAAGATAATATTGACAGATCTAAAAACCCGAGTTGTTATGATTCATATGTATACACATATATAAACATCATTATATATGTATACATGTTTACTTATATCCACATTCATACTTATTATAGTATGTTGCTTCTAATTATCTATTGTGTTTAAGTAAGTCATTTAATCTATCTATAATCTTGTTTTCCTAGTCTCTCAAATGTGGTTGATGATAAATACTTTGCGGAGTCACAGGATTGTGTCTGTGTATGTGTGTTTGTGTGTGTGTGTATTATTTGATTCAGCGTGTATGTATAACATGACACAAGCAGGGCATAAAATTGATATTATCTTATGGCTATTTGGTTTCTGGCTTTGAAGAGGTCACATAGGTGTCTGATCCCCTGGCAGCAGAAAGACGTATTGTCTTCTGCATGTCTACCTGAATAAAGTATCACATCTGGAATATTCATCTCAATTGAAATCATGAATCTTTAAGCATTTGAATTGTGCTGACACCCATAGTGGTCAAACAATCTCCAAACTACTCTGATTATAACTTTTAGTTATAATTCAATCTTCTTAATCAGCCAATTTGGCAGAAGTGTTTGGAGAACAATAAGTATGTATAATTCCAGTAAAGCCTACTTGTACCTAAACTGAAAAGCCTGTCTTGGAATGGCTGGGAAATTGTAGTAGAGAGGTAGCCAGGACCCTAGTAACATAATATTTATAGCAAAGAGATACAGTATCTAAAATTAGTCTTAACTTCCTTCCAATTTGAACGGAAATCCTTGGAATGAAACAATTTTTTGAAGTATAGAACAGAGACCTCTATCATTAAAATATATATGCTTTAAATCAATTATTTTGAGGAAATTACCTGATCTAAATGAATCTAGGACGTGAAAGAGACATTTATATAACTCATTATTTAAATTACAAGCCAATTTTCAACTTCTGCCTACAATTCAGGTGTTTTGTTTAGGTAGTAGTGGGCGACTGGGTTCTGGGAAATACTGGGTGATGAGTATTTACATTCTGTTTTTCTTTATTTTTTTTTTTTCAGGTTAATGGCCTCAGGGTAACCTTTTGAATTTGAAAGGTAGAGTCCCTACCATTCAAATAGTCTACCCAGTCTACCTCAGGATAGACTATTTGAAGTGTTTTGTCTACAACTAAAGCAATTTAGTACGCTGAGGAAATAAAGATTTTTCTAGTGGATACCAGATGGGGCATTTAGAAAGATAGGGAATAACAAGCTTGTCTGTAGAGATTAATTCTGTAAACAAATAAGGGTATATTGAAGAATCAAAATATTTTTTTCTACATGCATAGTCCTAGCCAGTTAAAGAAACATGTAAAATAAAATTATGGAATACAAACACTTTAGCAGCTCATAAGAAACATCATCAAAAGCATCTTTGTTTAGGCAACAGATAAAAATAGAAAATATGTATAAACCATTAACTGTATTTTCTTTTTAAAAATTCAGAATGAGCACTTAAAAGTAAAGTTTAGACAGATCATCAAAAATTCAGTCCATTTTATTTCTGCTCAATTTATCCTTGAAAAATAATTATTTGTCACTCTAAGTATATTACAAAATCTTGTTTTATTCTAATAAAATAAAAACATTTTATGTTTCAGTTATTCTTATTTACTCTAAATTATTTTTTATGTTTTTCTATATATTTTTTTCCCTTTAGGGTATTTTTACTCTGAGATGGAATAAAATTACACTGAAAAAGTTTATAAAGTTATAAGATTTGTTTTAAAATCTCTATGCATATATATGTGGTATATATATATAGTTTTTCAATATAATCACATACACATTTATATGTGTATATATGTTTTATTTTTTTGGAGCCAATATCTTCTTATAACTAATGTTGGTGTATTCTTTATACTATTCCTTGTGCTTTGTTATATGTATAATATTCTCAATGATTTACATACAAATAAAAGATTATTGATGTTAAATTGATTCATTCTGCCCAACTGAATAATAAAGTATGAATAATCAAAACACCTTTAAATATTAAATATGATGATAAACTTTTGGAAATCAGCAAAGTATAGACCACTTTTCTTCAAAGTGAGGTCTAGGGTACTTGTTGAAAATATTCCTGTTGAATATTCCTTTTCTCCCCAGACATAATGATTCAAAAGCATTCAGTGTATAGTGTAGGAATCTCCATTTTAGTAAGTTCCCCAGGTTATTTTTTATGACAGCACAAGCTATGTGAATGTTTCAAAAATTTTGGGTTTCAGAAATTAACTATTTCACTTATAAGAAGAGATATTAGTTATTAATATTCTCACTACGATGCTTTATTTTTCTCTTTGTTCCACTTTTGTAAAGACATAGACTAATAAATTTTGTCACTTAATGAGGGCGAAAACAATCTTTTGAGTTACATAAATAGAAAACCAATTTTTTTTTATCTTTAACTTTCTAGGTGGTTCTGCTACTACTGTCTACCACAAAAGTATTATTTCATAAGTACCATTTCCTATGAGCTCCTCATGTCTCAAATATTTCCCAGTTATTTATTGTCCTTCCTCAGGATCAACTTTATAAATCAGAGCTTCTATTTACCTCCAGTCCTACTCAACGATTCAAATGACTTTTTTTATGGGATTGCAGCAGACTGAAACTCTGATCACATTCTCTGCACCAAACAGCAATGACTCCATTCTCTGTCACTATGAGAGAATGTAAAAATTACCACTTTTGGGAGTTTCCATTACAGATAGCTCATATTTATAGAGCTCTTTTAAAAAACTCATCTAAGATAGTCTGTTACAAATTGAAAATTAAAATGTATCATCAAATTTACTTTGTATAAGACATTGAAATGGAAAAGGTGGGGCTGTGGCAACAAGAAGACATCTTAAATACTATTTTCTTATAAACTATAGTAAAGTTAAACATGTTTAGGTTAAAATAGGGTTACTGGAGAGAAAATACATAATATTTTATCTATTAAGTTAGACAACTGTTTACTAAGATGGAGACGAGTCAAAAAGAAAGACATTCCCTTGTGTCTTGTCTAGATTTTAATCCACAGGTTTCATTAATGGTAGAAATAGGGGAAAGATATTTTCTTTTAGTAAGTAACTGTTTTCTAATTTCTGAAACAAATTAATAGCTATCCACAACCTTAAGTATAAAAATGAGTTCAAATTTTGAATCAAAAAATTACTTTTTTCAGGATTTCACCAAATTGTATTACATATAAGACTGTTTCCAGTAAAAGGCCCTCTCATATTCTGAGAAAGCTACTGAAATGTTATAATCCTAGTGAAAATACATTCTATTTTTATAGTAAATTAGTAAGGTACAAAAAGTGCTGGAAGAGTTAAGCAGACCCTCTCTCTGTTTAGAAACTCCAAAGTGAGGCTTTCACTCTTTGTTTTGCCTGGGTCTCTTTATCATAAATCTATCTGTCTTATTACCCATCTTACAGAAGAGGGGGCCAGAGAAGTTGCCTAGTTTCAATAATTTTTTTAAAAACTAGTTTAACCTCCATCCTTTTCAGCTGCTTTTGTTACAACTACCATGTAAGATTGTCGACCCACAAAAAAATGTTAGGGCACTGTCTTGATATTTTCTATAGCTAGTTTTTGTTTGTGTCTTTCTTTATATTGGTAGGAT
Organism: Pan troglodytes; assembly: GCF_028858775.2. NCBI lineage: Eukaryota > Metazoa > Chordata > Mammalia > Primates > Hominidae > Pan > Pan troglodytes. The sequence goes on along the minus strand of NC_072402.2, from coordinate 159,748,666 downwards.
ATGAGAGGTATATTTATAGAACTTTATTTCAAAATGAAAGTATAGAAGAATGCAAGTAATGTAAATAGTGGACCTCTAACATGGCTTTGGTCCTAGTTAGAAAGCTTGGAGAGCGGGGGAGATGCTTAGGTAGGTAGACGAATAGTCAGCTAGGCTGCATGGATGGTTGCTCCTCTAATACTCTTAGCTCAGGAAAGTTCAAGTAAATTTAAATGCTAGGCACTTCAGGGCATACACATTCTCAGGGTTTTCAGGAGTCCAGTCTCCAGCCTTACCTTTTTTTTCTATTCAGTGCAGCAAGGTTTTAAAACATTAATGTGTACTTCACGATTTTGGCATCACATTCACCTGGTTCAGCATATTTTCCAACACTGCAGCAAGGCCAACTCTTTTCCACACGTATATTCCCCTATGCCATCATTTAACTACGTTCTCCACCCTATGCCCAATAGTCCCCTTCCCATATCAAGGAGGGAGTAGAGGTAATCAGATCAGGATCTCTATATTTCATTAGTGCCCCGTGGCTTCATTGGCCTTCTCTCTGACTCTGTGGATGCCCCGAGTATATTTAGAGACGTTCTATCAGGTTAGACAAGCCTCTATCCCTTTGGCCCTCACCAGGACTGCTGTCCCTGGTGCTGAACCATGTTTGCACACGGGTAGTTGGCTGTTGGGTCAATGGGACTGGATGCAAAACCTGGCTGACTGACCTTAAGAATGCCAGGTGCAGAAGCATGCGATGCCTTAGTACACAGGAACAGGGCCGCCCGCCGCCCCTCCCCCCAACTCCCTCACACATATCTCTCCGGTGTGCGCCAGGACCCATTTGTAAATTTCTCCATCAGACCCCCACCCAAAATGCTTGCAACACGGCCTCAAATGCCGGCGTGTATCAGCACAGCCCACTCCGATATCAGATTGCAATAATGTCAAAATGCTACTCCCTAAATATTTAGTCTTTATGAGGTTACCTTTTCCACTCTAAAACCAAACAAAAAATAAAATAAAATCCAATAAATGAATACATTAACGAAAGTGACCTTCCACTTTCCTCCCTCCAGTCCCCGCCCCATATATTCGCTCTCCCCTAAATTGTAAAGCCTCACATCCTAGGAGAGTGTTTTAAATCTGGGTGGTCTCCCGAGTTACCCCTCCCCACACCTTCCCCCCACCTCTTCAGAACAAAACGACGCCAAAAAGGGCACATCTTACCCAGGGTAGAGCGACAGCAGGAGCAGAATCCACACCGTCATTTTCTGTGAAAATACAGGAGTCGAGTAGACTGAGCTTCCTGTGCTCCATATATTTGGCGAACTCATCGCTTTTTTTTTTTTCCTTCTCTCGCCTCTTGCCTCTTGGTTGCAGAAGAATCCCTCCCCTTTGTATTATTCTTATGCTTATGATCTGATGGTGGCTCCCCCCACCTGCCTCTAGTAGGTCCTTCACTGGGGAGATGGATTGCTACCAGATTAGGGAATTAATATTCAGGGGGCAGAGATAAGATCAGCACAAACGCTTGCAGATACCATCAAAGCGTCACTCTGGCAGCGGCTTCCAAGTCTGGGGGAGTAATATCATCGAGGCAGGGGGAGGGTACAAGGAGAGACTCATACGGAGACAAATAAGGGAGAGGGAAAGACACGCACACTCGTGTAGACTCATGCCCCTCACACTTACGCGTTCTCCCCTGGGTCCATCTCTTTGGGGTTATTTGTTTGTTTTGATTTTTTTTTCTTTTACAGGGGGCAGAACCCTGTGGTGTGTGTATTTAAAATAAATAGGAAAAAAATCACTAGAGACTCTGTGTGATTAACTATCACGCAGATTAACTATGAGGTCAAAGTGGAAGTGATGCACGCTGCTGCAGCACGAATTAACACATGCGTGGTGTCTTTCCAAAGCTTTTTAACCCTTTACTGCACACACCAGCATGCAAGGACTGGCATTCATGGGGACAAGAGATGCTTTAGCAAGCCCAGAAGCTACATCATCAATGACAGAAGGTTTGTGGTCGTCAGATCTGCCAAGAATCCTTATTTTAAACTCGTACAGTCTTAGAAATCATGGTTGCATTGTTAGAGCTGGGGGAGCAGACAGTGGGGGAGGTGTGAGTGTCTCAGTAAGTCATCCTGTAGGCAGACAGATTTGGTGAATTCAATTTGAATGAGAGAAGAAAACATTGATAGAATTAAAGGACACGGAGAAATTCTATGCTACTCAGGATTCATTCCTCCCTTGTCAGTTCTCCAACCCCAGTGAAAATGCACAGACACAAAACTGCTTGAAGTTTGACAAATGTAATTGCGTGGGGATAGCTGCTTGAATAAAGATTACACATCACAAAATAGGAGGGCTGTTTTTTGAAGGAAGGGTGGGCAGAGGGGTATAATCAGGAGGTCATTTAACAATGCAAAGGGATTTCTGTTTGTCATGTGGCGGGTTGATTTTTTGTTCTTGGTAATAATCCCGAAAGTTTTTAGGTTGGATGAGTGGTATTAGTATGCTTCTTTCTTGCCTAGAATGTTACTATAGATACTAATATGTAGAAGATACCCCCTTTATGCCAAACCAGTTCATCCACCACAGAGGAAATCCCTTTCATTAATCATGAAAAATAAAGTGGGGGAGTGTTTCATGGTTCTTTATAGTCAAGATACCACATTGAAAGTATGCAGGAAGCAGTAGTAGTGATGAGGAAAAATCTTAGCCCTTTGTGGAAAGTGACAAGGAGTTGTTTCAAAATAAGTGCCTTTCTTGCAAGAAAAAAGTCTTCCAGGAACGGAACTTGGGTAAGGAGTCCAGGAGACATAGGAATAGAACATGAGAAAATCAGGTCCACACTCCATCACTAACACTAAAGTATATCCAAGGAGCAGAAAGAATTACCAGTGGCTGCTGCCCATCACATGGGCTGAGGAGATGCATCCTGACAATGAAGCAAAAAAGGCCTGACAGACCCACCTGGAATCCTGCATGGCTTCATAATTCTGCCTTAGGCAGAGTTATTCTTAAGGCATTTAGACAAAAATCCAATGAAAACCATGTTCAAATGCAGTTTTGACTTCTTTCCATTGTGACTAAAATGGAGGCAGAGCAAACATAATCCCCTTTTTATATAATGCTCTTGTTCTTTGCTGCACCGTGAAGGTATTTTCCCCTTCTTTGATTTTTACTTATTTGTTTATTTATTTAATTTAGTGACAAGGTCTTGCTCTGTTACCCAGCCTGGAGTACAGTGGGACAATCATAGCTCACTGCAGCCTCGAACTCGTGGGCTGAAGCAATCCTCCTACTTCAACCTCCTAAGTAGCTGGGACTATAGGACTACATCACTATGCCTGTCTAATGTCATGCCCCTTCTTATGTTCACAATTTTTATTCCAAAGAGCCTAGTTTGTTTATAGCTGTATATATTTTCTTAGTGAAATTATTCAATCACACTTTTGTAGGCTAAGATGTATGTGTGTGTGTGTGTATGTGTGTATTTACTTAAGTGCCTACAAAACCCAAGCAAGTGAGATAAATGGAAGACATTGGCAGTTTATGAATCAGTAAAGTGGTGGAAACCATGCACACTGAAGTGCCAATACTCCATCCAAATGGAGCTGCCACTGTTCAGTTCCAGTCAGAATTGCCAGAAGAAATGGAAATAAGAATTGCAGAATAAAATGTTCTAATTTTTAAAATGCAAAGGAGGCCAAACCAAGTAGGCATCCAGGCCACAAGGTTGCAATTTTTGCAGACTATATAAAATATCTACCATACATGACATTTCCAATTTTTTTGTGTTAAGTTTCTCAAGTGAGTTTATTTATTGTCAAGCATAATGAAGCTGTGAAAATGAATGCTGTCACATTCACAAATAACTGATTCATATACTAATCCCTTATCGGTCTTATAATGGCCCCTATCAATTAGAAGCTATTGAATGATGGAATTTTGCCCAGCATATTAAGAGAAACCATAGAGGTAATTTTACTATTTATAGTATCTGAGTACAAATTTAATTGTGCCATTCATAGCTAGTAGGTGTCAGTATGCCTCTGTGGATCTTTCTTATTTGCTGACTGCTGTCTGAAAAAAAAGTATTTTAATATATTTCCTAAGATTTTACAACATGTGTTATATTCAATGGTGTTTATAAGAGATCTAGTAATTACTTCTGTTATCAACTTTGAGGTATACTCTTGCCCCTTTTTAAGATTATACTTATAATCAATAAAGTAACCTTTATTTGATAAACATGATGCTACCTTCTCATTGCACATAGTATATATGTATATATTATAGAGGAAATATATAATATATTTTCCTATCCGATACAAATTTTATATCTGAGATCCCTATAACAAATGACAGATTAACAATAGAAAGGCATAAATATTTACTTCATACAAATTTTATGTGACATGGGAGCCTTTAGAAATGAAAGCTCAAAAGAAACAGGGAAAATTATATATTTTATGCTAAATCAAATAAAGAAGTGGATAGTTGTGCAGAAACATTATTGGACAAAAACAAATATGATCTAAAGGGCATAAACGGGGGAACTCAGAGAGGCCTGCTAGTTCAGATTCTTCTCCATGTCTCTGTGTCTTCAGAGATAAAGACATTGTTTTTCTCCAGGCACAGGGAGGACATCCCTTGGTTGAGGGCCTTATGACCTATTTTCAGTGGAAGGTCAACTAGGTTTTATGGCCCACTGCAGGGGAAAAGGAGCGAAGGAAATTCTCTATAGTTTCCATGGCCTGATTCAGGAGAGAAGGGGTGCAGAAGAAGGTCAGAAAGACCTTCTTGCTTCTGTGGTCTTCTCAATTTCCTTCAGTTTAAAATCCTCAGTATGCCAAGTTGCTGCATATATGTGTATATGTGTGTGTATTTATTTAATTATACTAACATTTGAAAAACATTGGAAAGTAAAAGAAGAAAACTACCACCCAAATCCACTCATCCAAAGAGGCCTTGCCAATATGTTGGAAAATTGTTTTACAAGTTAATTCTCTATGAATAAAGTTTTTTTTTTTTGCTTATAATTTGACATTGTATTATTACTACTATTTTTGTGATAGTTACTACACCCAGAAGTGAATTATGAGGTTATAAGTTGGACAAGTTTGGTTGTTGATATCAAATCTCTCATTACTTGGAAAAGTAAAATATATTATTTATATTCTACTTCTGGTAGTGACAAAGTTGACCATTTTGTAGGTAATAATTATTACTATTGGACAAAATATTAAATAAGCAAATATGTGAAGTAGTAGGATGCTACTGAAAGCAGGCAGAAAGTGTGACGATATGGCCAATAAGAGACGAAATTGAGGCTGGGTGAGGTGGCTCAGGCCTGTAATCCCAGCACTTTGGGAGGCCGAGGTGGGCGAATACCCTGAGGTTCAAGACCAGCCTGGCCAGCATGGTGAAACCCCATCTCTCGTAAAAATATGAGAGATGCGTGCCTGTAGTCCCAGCTACTTGGGAGGCTGAGGCAAGAGCAACGCTTGAACCTGGGAGGGGGAGATTGCAGTGAGCTGAGATCATGCCATCGCACTCCAGCCTGGGCGAAAATAGCAAAACTCTGTCTAAATAAATAAATAAATAAATAAATAAATAAATAAATAAATTGAATTGGATGAGATCTAAGATTTTGTTGCTTTTCCCCTGTGGAAACTTCCCGGTTTTTAGCACAGAAAGTCCAACATCCAGAAAGTCCTTCCATCCCAAAAATGCAGGATGGTTAGAATCAGCAGAAGGCAGCAATCTTATTGGCTTGAGGTTTAAGAGGAAACTTTGGGGCTACCAGAGCTGCTCACTTGAGCAGGAAAATCACAGACAGAAGTATAAGACTTCACATCTGTATGTAAACTTCCCTTAAATTTTGTTTGCTTTTGTGTGGAAAAGGAGAAAAGACTTCAAGAAGTCCAGATGAAAGCAAAAATTGAGAGACTTAAAACGTTGAGCAAATATTTCAGCTGCCACTCACTGCAGGAGACACAGAGTTTGAAGTTTGAATTCCAATAAGTGAGGGGGTCTTCATAAACCTCTCTGACATTCCTTCAAAACCCTAGAAGGACCATAACTTTTCTCTGTTCTATAACAATGGATTTACTCTAAGGACGAAAATGAGATTGACCAACCTGAAAAGAGTATAAAATGAATCCTCCCCAAGATTAATTTATCGATAATTTAACTCATAATATTGATAATAAAAATCAACAGGAATCAATCAGAGGAATATAACAAATCAGAATGTCATTGATATACAAAATGTCTTGTACATTGTTTAAAAAAGTCACAAAACAGTATAAGATAATAGGATAAATATATATACATATACATATATATTTGTATATGTGGGTATGTATTTTTTTAATACAGTCAATAGAAACAGGCAAAACCTGAGAAGTTCCAGATACTGCAGTTGGCAGATAAGGATATTCAAGCAGCCACTATAAAGTAGTTAAAGAACTTAAAGAAAAATTTGGTAATGATGTTTTTATGGTCAAATAAGTTAGCAGTAGTGAATCTCAGCAGATAAATGGAAATTATTATTATTATTATTGTTATTATTACTACAGAGTCTTGCTGTGTCACCCAAACTGGAGTGCAGTGGCATGATCTTGGCTCACTGTAACCTTCTCCTTCCAAGTTCAAGTGATTCTCCTGTCTCTGCCTCCCAAGCAACTGGGACTATTAGTGCATGCCACCATGCCCGGCTAATTTTTGTATTTTTAGTAGACACGGGATTTCATCATCTTGGCCAGGCTGGTCTTGAACCCCTGACCTCAGGTGATCTGCCGGCCTTAGCATCCCAAAGTGCTGGGATTATAGGATTGAGCCACTGAGACTGGTTGGAATGTTGTTTTTTTTTTTAAAGCAAAATAGAAATTGCAGAACTGAAATTTATAAGGCCTGGAAGGAACAAGTCACTGCATAAGTTTTCATAGCAGGTTGGCAATTACAGAATAGCAGTTGAAGAAAGATCAGCAAAACTTGAAGACAGATTAATAAAAATTATCCAATTAAAAAATATGAAAAACAAAAATAAGAGATACTGGCTGTGAGATAGCATCAAACATCCTAATGAAGTTGTGTAGAGGGAGAAGAAAGGAAGAATTAAGCAGAAAAATATTCAACATAATAACGGGCAAAATTTTCCCCAAATTGCTGGAAAATATTAACATATAGATCCAAGAAGCTTAGTAGACCCAAAGCAGAGTCAACACTGTAAAATCAACATGTAGGGACTTTATAGTCACACATCCAGAAACTAAAGATACATTGAAATTTTGGAAAGTACCCAGAGAAACATGAACCATTACAATTGCTAGAGAGGCCAATAATATAGTGACTTACCAAAACAAGTGAGCCCTGGAAATAGTGGATGACAACTTCTTTTTTCTTCTTTTTCTTTTCTTTTCTTTTCTTTCTTTTCTGTCTTTTCTTTCTTTTCTCTTCTCTTTTCTTTCTTTCTTTCTTTCTTCTTTCTTTCTTTCTTTTTCTTTCTTTTTTTTCTTTCTTTCTCTTTCTTTTTTTGTCTTGCTATGTTTTCCAGGCTGGAGCACAGTGGCTATTCTTAGGCACAATCATTGCCCACTACAGCTTGGAACTCCAGGGCTCAGGCGATTGTGCCTCAGCTTCCCGAGTAGTAGTGATGACAGGCATGCACCACCATGCCGGCTTTTTGGATGACAACAACTTTAAAGTGCTGAAATAAAATGTATACATAGAATTCTATATCTAGTAAATAAATCCTTCAAAAATAAAAGCAAAATAAAGACATTTTCAAATAAATGAAGGCTGAGAGAATTTGTCACCAGTGAAACTGAACTAAAAATAATGCTACAGAAATTCTTTATGCTGCAAGTGAGACCAGATGGAAACCCAGATCTAGAAAAAGGAGTGAGGAGCACTGAAAATGGTTAATATGTGAGAAAACAGAAAAAGAGGATATATTTTATCTTGATATCTTTAAAAGGCACCTGACTTTTTAATGCAAAAACCGTAACAGTGCATTTTTGAGTTTATAACACATATAAAATATATGTTAACAATAGCACAAAGTAGTGCCACAGGATGAAATTACAACGAATTTAAAGATGTCAATTGGTTTTATTGTGATTCTAGAATTAGGCAATGCTTCATTTCATGAAGTAGAATCTGTTCCAATGAGAAGAGATTGGTTTCATAGAGAGGGGCTGAAGGAAGCAGAAGTGAACAATGAGTCCATAGTCCTTTCAAAGTTTACTTTTCTTGTAAGGTGGGGACAGGGGGAAAAACAATAGAAAAATAACATTATTTAACATCAGATTACTTGAAGCTAACTCTTTTGTTTTGTTTTATTTTTTAGAGACAAGGTCTAACTTTATTGTCCAGGCTGCAGTGTAGTGGTATAATCATAACTCACTGCAGCCTAGAACTCCTGGGCTCAGTTGATCCTCCCACTTCAGCCTCCCAAGTAGCTGGGACTATAGGTACGCACCACCACACCTGGCTAATTTTTATTTTTCTTTAAAGAGATGCAGCCTCACTATGCCGCCCAGACTGGTGTCATACTCCTGGCCTCAAGCAATTCTTTTGCCTAAGCCTCCCAAAGTGCTGGAATTACAGACATGAGCCAGTACATCCTGCCTTGGTTACCTTTTTGTGTGTGTAAAGATTAAAGTAGAGAAAATGTCATTATCTTGTCACCTGAAGATTTCAATTGGCCTCTTTGAGAAATTGGCTGTTATCTGTCTCTTCTCGTTTCTCTAAAGGTCAGATAACAACTTAGTTTAGGTTTGGTAATCTGGAACTTTAGCATAAATTACTCCAATTTGATTTTTATTCTGGTCTGTTAGGGCCTAGTGTAAGAGCTTAGTCCAAAATAATAGCCTCCTATAATTTGTACTTAACATTTTCTGGAGTTGGAGACAAATAAAATTCTACTGTTTTAAGTTTCTTGCTTATCTCATGAAGTGATACAATAGTAACTATAAATAGACTTTGATACATTAAATATGAAAATGGCAATCCTGAAAGTACCAATAAAAATAATACAAAAAAGATATATTTTAAAACACAGAAATTAAAACATAAAAACTAAAAAATAATTTAATATATGAAAAAGAAGGCAGAAAGTACAGAGCAGAGGAGGAAAATAATGGGACAAACAAAATCCAAATAGCAAAATTGTGGCTGAAAGTAGATATGAACCTAAGGGGTATTATGAAAGATAATGAGAGGTTTATTATAATGATAAGATTAACTCACCAAGGAGACATACAAATTATAAGAAATTATATGTCTGATCATAGAGCTTCAAAGTAAATGCAGTAAAAGCAGTGAGAGCAGGAGAAATAGACAAATCCCATAATCATACTTGGAATTATTAACAGAAGTTTTCTGACTTGACATGTATAGAATACTACATCCAATAATTGCAGAGTAAACTATAAAATGTGCATTATTTTCAACTTCTTACAAAATAAGCCTCATGATTTGGCTCTCTATTTGTCTGTTATTGGTGTATAGGAATGCTTGTGATTTTTGCACATTGATTTTGTATCCTGAGACTTTGCTGAAGTTGCTTATCAGCTTAAGAAGATTTTGGGCTGAGACGATGGGATTTTTTAAATATAAAATCATGTCATCTGCAAACAGAGACAATTTGACTTCCTCTCTTCCTATTTGACTACAATTTATTTCTTTCTCTTGCCTGATTGCCCTGGCCAGAACTTCCAATACTATGTTGAATAAGAATGGTGAGAGAGGGCATCCTTGTCTTGTGCCAGTTTTCAAAGGGAATGCTTTCAGTTTTTGCTTTTTATATTCACTATAATAGTCACAATGAACAAAACTGGTAATACCAATTTTATTTTGAGGATATAGAGTAACAAAAACTGAAACACTTCTGGTGAAAATGTAAAATGGTACAACAAATTGCAAAATATATTGGAGCTTCTAGCAATGTTAATCACTCATTTATCATAAAACTAAGTGATTCTACTTCAAGATATTTATTTTTTAAGTCAAAATACATATCTCTAATAAAGCCCTTCTAATAAAGATTTGTATAGATATATTCAAACTGGAAGTGTCATCAACAGGAAACCAAATAATCAGATTCCAGGATACGTATACAATGGAATACCATTCAGCAATAACCTTATGAAAAACTCATTAATATTACACATTCAATCACATTGTTCAATATCAAAAATATTATGTTAAACAAAGAACAAAAACAGTACATATTGCCTAATTCCATTTATATAATCTTCAAGAGTAGCAAAATAAGTCTATGTGATTAAAATCAGCACAAAAGTTGCCTATAATAGGTAGCAATTCACTGGTTGAGGCACAGGAGAAATTTATTGAGTGAAGTAATGTCCACATTTTTATAGGAAGTTATAAATAGGTTTAAATACTTATAAACTAATTGAATTATATACTTAAGATCTAAGCATTTTCACTATGTGTCAATTTAGTCTTGATTACAAATTTGATTAATAAATATTATCTTAATCATTAAGCATTTTTTCTATGCCAGGCTGAGTGCTAGGTGACAGACCTTATTTGATCCTTATTTAAAAATTCCTACAAAGCAGATACTATTATTATTAAAGTTTACTATAGAGAAGATTAAAGTTTATGAAGGTTAAATTGCTTGCCCATAGAATTCATATAGTTCATGGTAGAGCAAGTTTGAAACCTGGAAAATCTGATTTTAAAATTTGCACACTTAAGCATAAATGTATACAGTGTTTTAATAATATGATTGTAATAAATAGCATTTTTGTCAATTCACTTCTCTAATCATTAGCTATAACAAAACTTTAGTGAAAAGATGCTATGATACAGAAAGTATGTAATTCAGAGTCAGGAATCTTGATTCTGTCATTAACTCTGTGACGTTGAAAAAATTACTGCATTTTTCAGATATGATTTTCTCATCAATACAATGAGGGGATGGTATAGGAGATAGACACAAACCTTAAAATTATAGCATTCACTGACCATGAGACAAAATATCTATAACTCCTCCAGATAAATTAGCTTGTTTAATTAGACCATGACATTAATGGGGTCAATGTCCATGTTATTTCACTAAAAGAAAAACTGGAAAAAATGCTTTGCTTACTCATCTTAAGCTTAGTGTTCTTAAATTTCATAGGAGAGTCAAAGTACTTCCCCATGGCTCAGGAGAATACTAGATGAGCCAGATTGAGAGGTCGACTCACTTTTTCCATGCTTTGAGCTTGGGCTGCCCTCATGATTTGCTTTGTTCAAGAGAATATACAGATATGTAAGTTCTGAAGTCTGGGCCTCCAAGGCCATTGCCTCTTCCATCTTTGTTCTCATGCTCCTGCCATCATGTGAGAATGTTAGTCTTCTGTGACAACAGGGGCTTTACTTGTCTTCAATGCAGCACCTACAGCAGGGCCTGGCACAAACTGCATATGCTCACTGAATATTTGTCGAAGTCTAAAAGTTGACCCATAAAATATACTCCAGAAATATTGTCCATATACATTTGAAACAAATGTGTGAATGCCAATTTGACTATTCTTTTGAAATCACCAGGTTTATCATTTTTTAAAATGCCAAAAATATAGTCTGAAAACTCCTAGCCACTCTCAATATTTTACTTGGTATGGCACACAATGTAAAAACTTGATCAATGCTGTGAATTACCTTGTAATGATTCTAAGATGTTCTGGGCAATTACTACATACTTAAGCAAATTTTTCCCAGGCTATCATCTTATTGCTAATGATATTCCTCCAAAGGACTTCCTTGTAGACATTTGAGTCACAGAAGTGCCTGTGGGACAGACAGGCACTGGAATTGTAGTGTGAATTACCTTTCTAATGGCTTGATACTGTATCAAACCTAATCACTTTTTCTGTTAACTAATTTTTTTTATTCATCCATGGACTATCTTATAATACAATTCAAAACCACCCCAACCTAGCCAATAATTTAAAAATACTTTCCTAAGAGTAATATAATGTAAAATAAAAGTAAAGTAATATATAATACAAATATATTTCCAACTTGTAAACACCAAGGCATGACTATCATAAAAGATATAAAGAAATCAATATTTGTAAAAAATAATAGGTTTATGTTTTACAGCAGCCTTTTGTTCACCGTAAAATTGACCAGCAAGTAAATAGTTCCCACATACCCCTTTTTCTTTCTTTCTCTTTCACAGGTAGCCTCCTCAACCATCAAGAGTCTGCACCGGTGTGATACATTTGTTACAACTGAGGAACCAACATTGACATATTATTTATTTATTTAGAGACAGAGTCTCGCTCTGCCACCCAGGCTGGAGGGGAGTGGTGCAATCTCTGCTCACTACAACCTCCACCTCCTGGGTTTGAGCGATTCTCCTGCCTCAGCCTCCCAAGTAGCTAGGATTACAGGTGCCTGCCACCACCCCCAACAATTGTTTGTATTTTTAGAGACAGCGTTTCGCCATGTTGGCTAGGCTGGTCTCAAACTCCTGACCTCAAGTGATTTGCCCCACTCAGCCTCGCAAAATGTTGGGATTACAGGCGTGAGCCACTGTGCACAGCCGACGTATGATTATTATTATTATTATTATTATTATTTGAGACTGAGTCTCACTCCGTTTCCTAGGCTGGAGTGTGGTGGCTGAAATCGGCTCACTGCAACCTCTGTCGCCAGGCTAATTTTTATATTTTTAGTAGAGATGGGGTTTCACCGTGTTGTCCAGGTTGGTCTTGAACTTTTGACCTCAGGTGATCCGCCTGCCTCAGCATCCCAAAGTGCCGGGATTACAGGTGTGAGCCACTGTGCCCAGCCCATATCATTATTAACCAAAGTCCATAGTTTACATTAGGGTTCACTCTTTGTGTTGTATATTCTATGGATTTTGACAAATGTATAATGGCATATAGTCACTATTACAGTATCATAAGAGGTGTTTCACTGTCATAAAAATTCCTTGTGCTCTACTTATTCATTCCTTTCTCCCCCCAAAACTCCCGCAGTCCCTGATCTTTCACTGTCTCTGTAGTTTTGCCTTTTCCAGAAAGTCATATAGTTGGAATCCTACAGATGGGCTTCTTTTTCTTAGTAAAATGTGTTTCCTCCATGCCTTTTTGCTGCATGATAGCTCATTTCTTTTTAGCACTGAATACTATTTCATCATATGGATGTACTGCAGGTTACTTATCCATTCACATACTGAAGAATATTTTGTTTTTTCCAAGTTTTGGCAATTATGAATAAAGTTAGTTTAAAAATGATGTGCAGGTTTGTGTGGACATAAATTTCAACTCACTTGGGTAAATGCTGAGGAACACAGTTTCTGGATGATATACTAATCGTACATTTTGTTGTATAAGAATCTGTCAAACTCTCTTCCAAAGTCTCTGTGCCAGTTTTCATTCCCACAGGCAAAGAATGTGAATTCTTGCAGCTCCACGTCCTTACCAGCCTTTCTTCGTGTTGTCAGGGTTTTGGATTTGGATTTTCACCATTCTAATAGGAGTGATAGTATCTTATTCTGTTTTTAGTGTGCACATTCCTAATGGTGTTGAGCATCTTTTTAAATGCTTACTTGGAATTTGTACACCTTCACTGGCGAGGTGTCTGTTAAGATTTTTTGCCCATTTTTTTTCAGTCTGATTGAAGAGAAGGGAAAAGAGAAAGGAAAAGAACAAAAAACACAGGACTGACAAGAAAAGAACTTAAGACACCATGTAAGAATTGTGTGGAAGACAGTGTGGCGATTCCTCAAGGATCTAGAACTAGAAATACCATTTGACCCAGCCATCCCATTACTGGGTATGTACCCAAAGGATTATAAATCATGCTGCTATAAAGACACATGCACACGTACGTTTATTGCAGCACTATTCACAATAACAAAGACTTGGCACCAATCCAAATGTCCATCAATGATAGACTGGATTAAGAAAATGTGGCACATATACACCATGGAATACTATGCAGCCATGAAAAAGGATGAGTTAATGTCCTTTGTAGGGACATGGATGAAGCTGGAAACCATCATTCTCAGCAAGCTATCACAAGGACAAAAAAACCAACACCACATGTTCTCACTCATAGGTGGGAATTGAACAATGAGAACACTTGGACATAGGAAGGGGAACATCACACACTGGGGCCTGTTGTGGGGTGAGGAGAGGGGCAGGGATAGCATTAGGAGATATACCTAATGTAAATGACAAGTTAATGGGTGCAGCACACCAACATGACACATGTATACATATGTAACAAACCTGCATGTTGTGCACATGTACCCTAGAACTTAAAGTATAATAAAAAAAGAAAGAAACATAAAACACACATACACACACACAAAAAAATTGTGTCAGTGAGGATAGGAGCAGGTAAGACTAAAAGTAAGCAAAAACCAACAACAAAATTATATTTAAATAGAATTTTAGCATGTAACTTTAGTGATGCATATCTTTTGTTTTTGGGGGGTCCACAAAAATTAACTGTGTGAGAAAGTATAAAACAATTTTAAGACAAAAAAATATTGCTAAAGTCTAATAAGATTGAAATGTTGCATTTGTCACTACTAACTTAATCATTGGATCTAATTTTCTTTTAGGGGATCGATGTCATATTTGCAACGATGCAATTAGTTTCCTTTTTCAGTTATTGCACTATTGCGCTGCAATATTGCCAAGTAAATATGGAGTTAGAAATGTTATATTGTAAATTGTCTTCAGCATTAATAATATGCCCCATGAACAAATTTTCTACATCATATCTTCTTTCCATTAAGTTTCCATCTCAATAAATTTTTTTTGTTATTTGTTTGTTTAATAGCTAGCTTTTCATGTAACCTAAAAGGTTATAGTTTTTTGCTTTTTTAGAGATAAGGTCTTACTCTGTTGCCCAGGCTGTAGCTGGAGTGCAGTGGTGTGATCATGGTTCACTGCAGCCTTGACATCCCGGGCTCAAACAATCCTCCCTCCTGACCTCCCAAGTAGCTAGGACTACAGGCATGTGCCACCACACTGTGCTAATTTTTAAATTTTTTTTCTGGAGAGGAGGTCTCCCTATGTTGCCCAGGCTGTTCTCAAACTTCTGGTCTCAAGTAATCCTCTCATCTTGCCCTCCCAATGTTCTAGGATCACAAACATGAGCCACCATGCCCAGATGAGATTCTAGTATTAACATTAAGAAATATGATTTCTATTGTTAAAGCAAAGTAAACATGGCCTGAGAAGGACTCCATACTTCCATATTTGAGTCCTTGTGGATGAACTGTGTAACCTAGTTTAATAGTCAGATAAAATTGAAAACCTAACTTAATAGTGTGCACCTATAACAATAGTCGAGTGTTGGGCAATCCCAGCAGCCATACTTCAACCACTCACAGTCTTCTGAGCGTTCAGACTGCATTCAAATATGGCAAACACTGAGCTGTAACCAGTCTCGCTGTTTCTGTACCTCATGTTGATTCCTGTACGTCACTTTACCTTTTTTGTCTATAAATATGTTCTGACCACGAGGCACCCCTGGAGTCTCTGTGAATCTGCTGTGATTCTGGGGGCTGCCGGATTCACAAATAATTCATTCTTCCTTTAAACTCCTTTAAACTTAATTCGACTGAAGTTTTTCTTTTATCAATATATATAGTAGTTTAGTTTTGTGGGATGAAGAATGACTCTTCATAAGGTTGTATCATTTAGCACACAGCAGCATATATAGAGGCATTCAAATGGTTGTAATAGCCAGAATCATCCCACACATTTCCAAAATTGCCCCTTTGAAAAATACTCACTGAGGATTATAATATTAGTTTTACTCCCCCTTTTTTTTTTTCAGTATACTCTGCAAAGGAGGTCTGAAACTCTTTGTATTTTATCAGCTTTGGGACCTCAGCCAGTTTCAAGACAGATGATTGCTCATATAATATTAACTAGCAAATCAAGGCATAAACCTGGAGTCATCTTTGATAACTCTTTCCTTCATCCTTCACATTCAAACACAGTCTTCTCAATTATTGTTTTTAAATTTAACTTTAATCCATACTACTCTCCTTCCCTCTGCAAATCCCCTAATATGGATCCTCGTCATTTTTTCACCTATTATTGTTCAATATCCTTATATATTGACCACATATCCATTGCTGCTCTTAGAATACTTAGTGTGATCTTGTAAAAACACAAATTGTATGAAATCACATACTTTGCTAAGCTAATTTAATACATCTCCTCTGCCATAGTAAGATAAAATTAAGGACTCTTAACATGCCCAAGTCCCGAATGAGCTAACCCTACCCATCTGTCTATTTTTAGACCTCTTTTGTAATGGCTTTCTCAGACCCATTTTGTAATGGCTTTCTAACCACACTGATACTTTACAGTACAAAAGGCTTTTCTAGGCCCTGGACCTTGGCTCATGCTGTTGTCTCTGCATTATAATGTTTTCCTATTTGCCTGGTTGTCTCCTACACACTATGCAGATGTCATCTGAAACATATTTTCTTCAGTGCAGCCTTCCCTCACCCACAAATTAGGTTACGTCTCCATTAAACATGCTTCATATCATCCTGGATTTATCATCATTTCAAATATAAATGATTATAATTCCATACTTAATTAAATGTTTATTTAATGCTTGTCTCTCCAGTTAAAACATACATTCTGCAAAAGATGGTCTAGTAGCGTTTCCTTGGTGGCCTAATAGTTAAATGACTGCGTGACTCATGTCCAAATCTCACTGCTTGTGTTTTCCCCAATTTCTTGATTTTCTGCTCTTATTTGCACATTAAATAAGTTTCAAGTTGATCGCGTTTAAAAGATAATGGCAAAATATTGTACGATTTATGTGTAGTTATATCAAATAATCTTAACACATGGAACATTTTAAACCAAGGAACATTATATATCATAGGGTTATTATAAGTTTTGTAATAAAATAGTAGAAACTATTTTAATATTCAATTTCTAACAGAAAAATTTTTCAAACCTAGTTCTCCAAAAACCTGGGCAAACCAGTGTGCTTTCAAGTCAGGTTATCATTCATTCATTCATTCATTCATTTATTCATTTTTATTCATTCATTTAACAAATACTGTTAATTGTCATTAAGGTGTCAGACACTGCCAGGTGCTGGAGAATGCAGAGGTGAGTAAGTCATGACATTTGCCCTCAAGTCCCTTATAATTACATGAGAAAAGCAGTGTGGTGACAAATTTTTTGGGGTACTGCATTTTATAAAAATGATTTAAGAAGATGAAATATTTATTGGCATTCTAAGAGATTATTCATGGCAGATTGTGGGGATTAGATATTAAATAGAATTGCAACTAAAACTTTTAAAAAAAATTCTGGAGTCCATCAATATAATTCCTATAGAATTTGATAGTTTATCAACTTTCTTACTTTCTGCTCATTTTCCTTAATCAATATCAAATGGATTACTCAGTGTGAAAGTTATCAAATGTAATTCCAGACCTGAACGTGACCTTAGGAAAATGCCTGACCAAAGTTTTTCTGTGAATAAAAAATATATAAATTTGGCCCAGAGAGGATAAATGACTGATTGAAAATTACCCAGATGACTAATAACAGAATTAAGATAGGAAATGCAAATTCACTACCAGGCCTCATTTTGTCTTCACATCCCTGTAAACGACTTCAATTTATAGTTTAAGACAAAGGTGAATATTATGGTCATAAAGTATTTGTGATTCAATTCTTCTTACTAAATACTCTGAAATACATAAAATTGTTTCTTGTTTATTTAATTCAGTCTTTAAAGGATGATATGCTTTTAGTTAAGTCATGATATTTAATTATTCAATGTAACAATATTCCATTTATCATTTTACAGTATTGGGGATGAAGAACAAAGGATTGCTTATTAGTGCAATGCATAGGGTGGGGCTTTCAGTTTGGGAGTTTTGCTTGGCTAAGAATTAAGTTTAATGATGGAATTGGTTTGAACCATTGAGCTGGTGGCATTCTTTTACTCATCTCTTCAGAAAGATAGCCTTCATTTTATTTTCCTTTCTTGGAATGTTGATTGCATTTCTTGGAATCTTACTCAAGTGACAACCATTTTATTTTAGCCAAATTTTAAACAGTACTTTATATACCTGAAGTGTACGAAAATATAAGTGGTGATTTTAAGTTTTATTTTCATTTGAGAAAAATATGCTTGTTTCAACTAGGCTGGCATAAAGCATTTAGTATGAGCAAAAAAAAAAAAAAAACTAAAAAAAAAAGAAAAACAAAATGTTCCCTTTCAACACAAAAATTCATTTTTCCAAATATTTTTCATTTTCATTTAGACCATCTTAGCCTTGTCATCTCCAGTTGCCTTACAGAGAACCCATGTAGTCATTTAGCATTTTATTTTAGACTTTTGGCTTCAGACTTTAAATGAATAAAAAATTGCTGGAGAATTCAAACTCCAATGTGATACATAGCTAATTGACTAGACTTTTTGAATAATAATTAACTCATGAGTACATAATTAAATTCAGGGACACATCTGACTTATCTTATGAAATATTCTTGAGTAAAATGCCATTTTTCTAGGGTATTTTTAGGAAGCTAAAAGCTTAAGTTGTGTTAAGATATAGATTAAGTAGCAAGGAAATAAAGATTTTTTTTTAAAGAAGGAGGTAGATAGTGTTAAAAACAGAGGGAAATATATGTGTCATTAAGACAATATTAAAATACTTAATGATGTAAAATATGTTGATAGTATATTGCTAAATAAGTAAGCAGGATTTAGAAGATATACCTTACATGATTTTAATTAAGTTACAGATTATAGATAGATGGACTGATGCAGACATAAAGAACAGATAGATGGATGGGTGGTAGACAGACTGACACTTAGAATAAATTGTAGCTGCTAGAATTACACAGATTGTTTGAATATTGGCTGAAAATTTACTAGTTCTAGGTTATTTAATTGTGTATTATGGTTACATAAAGTCTCTCTGAGCCTTATTTTTCCCATTTGTAAAATGTAGGTAATACCAATAACTAGTTCGTAGGCTATTATGAATAAAATAAGGTAATTCTAGTCAAGTGCTTAGCATACTGGCAGGTACATAACTAGCCATATCATAGCAGTAAGTGTTCACTTGTGTATTATTATTATGCAGTATTATTACATGTATACATGTATAGGCATTTTATTTAATATGATTTATACGTACATTTTTATATTACATATTTAATTGCGCCTCATTGTAAGCATAAAATTTTAAATTTTAAATTTGATTGTTGTTTCAATAAACATTTATTAATCCCCAACTATGTGTAGGTTTGTGAGAGAGATACAGACATCTGCAGGTATTGTGATACTTATAAAGTTACAGAGGAAGGCAAGTTTAATTACAGTGGGTGAAAAGTGCAAACCAGAGAGGGTGAGTACAAATTCAAGAGTTAGATAGTGAAAGATCAAAGAAGAGAAGGTAGAGTCCAGGAGATTTTTCCCTTAATCTCTGCCATTGATTCCAAGAGGAAGCAGAGAATGAATTAAGTGAATTGTTTACTGCCTTATTTATCTTCATTTCCCACATGCTGCTCACAATGTGAGCATTCTACCTG
Source organism: Pan troglodytes (assembly GCF_028858775.2). Classification (NCBI taxonomy): domain Eukaryota; kingdom Metazoa; phylum Chordata; class Mammalia; order Primates; family Hominidae; genus Pan; species Pan troglodytes. The sequence goes on along the minus strand of NC_072402.2, from coordinate 159,729,095 downwards.
ATTTAATGTCAGCATATATATTTAAATTTCATGGGTAATTTTGGTATTTTTAAGGTTATTTTAACCATTCTTAAAATTTAACTTACATGCAAAATTGAAAACCTATTATCCCCACAATTAAATAAAATGAATTGTAAAATGTGTACTTTTTTCTCGAATACACCCACACATGATTGTTTGTTGAAGGAATCCTAGTGACAGATAATTCAATTCAACCTTTTTTATTATACTAAGAAACAACTTGAATTCTGAAAATGCTAAATGATTTGCCAAAGACTACACAATAAAAGCATGATAGAAGCAAGCAACAGCCTTCTGATTTTTCTCTAATACCATGCTTTGAGTACCTCTTCTTTGAAGCCATGCCTACTTTCTTCTCATAATTTTAAAGTTTCCCTCTTCTGGGACTATACTGCCTCATGGCAGATATCATTCAGATCCCTTTGTCTGCCTGTCTCTCTCATATTAACCTATACACGGAAGTGAAAAATAAGTATCTTTGAACCCTACAGAAAATTATATTTTTTGCATATTTAAATACCTCAGTCTGTAAATCTTCAAGCAGTAATATCAAAGATAACTTTAACATGTTAGTAATATTAAAAAACAATGTGCCGGGCACAGTGGTTCACACCTATAATCCCAGGACTTTGAGAGACCGAGGTGGGTGGATCACCTGAGGTTAGGAGTTCAAGACCAGTCTGACCAACATGGTGAAACCCTGCCTCTACTAAAAATACAAAATTAGCCGGGTTTGGTGGCACATACCTGTAATTCCAGCTACTTGGGAGGCTGAGGCAGAAGAATCACTTGAACCCAGGGGTGGAGGTTGCAGTGAGCTGAGATCCTGCCATTATACTCCAGCCCGGGCAACAAGAACGAAACTTTGTCTCAAAATAATAGTAATAATAATAATAATAATAATAATGTGTTTCTGTGACTAGAGAGTTGTGTGTGGGTACATTTGTGTACATATGTGCATGTGTGTGTGAAACCTGAATACACTGTTAAAATTATTTTTTAAGAAATACTACTGCGTCAATATAGTTTCTCATCTTACTAAGGAAACTTTAAGCTTCTTAAAAATAGGGACTGTACCTTATAGTTTTTACAATTTTTCATTGTGATAAGAATAGAATTCTCCTTCTTGTATTCAATATATTTTATCTGAGGTAGCCATATTGCCAGTTATGAGCAAATTGTTCAATATGATACCTTGTTTGTGACCTCAACTATTCGCAAGCAATTGTTCCCTTTTACTTAAGAGTATTAAGCCAAAAAAAAACCCACTAAAAATTGTAATTAAATAAAAGTAATAACTATAGATAATGATACTCCTAATCAACCACCACTTATAAAAAGCAAGAATCAGAATGACTCTATATTATATTTAGACATTTTTCGGAAAAAAAGGAATATTGTGAAAATGGTTGCTCCTAGTGTTGCTGGACAAAATGATGGCAGAAAAAGATGAGCTCAGGGATTCAGTTTCCCAGTTTGAGTGCCACATAACTAACCTGAAAGATTCTCTGAGTGCTCTAGAGGAGATCCTCCTCTTCTATAGCCACAAGTCTGAGGTGACTGAAAATTACATGCAGCATCTCATACTGTGACTGGCACAGTTACAACCCTTAAGAATCTACTAACCCTCCAGCCCTATGTCCTAATTATTTCACAGAGATGTGGGTCACCTTTTCCTTCTGCAAGATATCACACTGGTCCCTTATATTGATAATATATGCTGATTGGACCTAGAGTGCAAGAAGTAGCAACTATTCTGGACTTATTGGTAAGACATCTGCACGTAAAGAGTAGAAAATAAATCAGATAAAAATTCAGGGGCTTTCTACCTCAGCAAAATTTCTTGGGGTCCAATGATATAGGGCATGCTGAGATAAAAAAAAAAAAAAGGAACAATGTCTAGGGACCTATTTGAATTTTTGAACATATTCTACATTTGGGTGTGTTACTCTGGTCAATTTACTAAGTAATCCAAAAAGGTGCTAGTTTTGAGTGGGACCCAGAACAAGAAAAGGCTCTGCAAGAGGTTCAGGCTGCTGTGAAAGATGTGTTACTGCTTCGACCTTATGATCTAGCAAATCCAGTAATGCTTGAAGTGTCAATGGCAATAGGGAGGCTGTTTTTTAGCAGGCCATTTGAGGCAAATTGCTGTGCGTGCCCTTGGGGTTTTGGAAACAGGTAACTAATCTGGTTTCACAGGTTCACAGATGAAGAGGATCTTTGTCTCTGGAAGAATTATATGAATTATACTTGGAGTCTCACCTATATCTTATTTAGCAGTATTTAGAAGAGACTTTAGACTTTAGAGTTGATGCCAAAATGAGTTAAGACTTTTGGGATTGTTGAGATGAAATGAGGGTATTTTGCATGTGAGAAGGAGAGGGCTTGTAAGGGCCAGTGGTAAAATGTGATAGACCAAATGCATGTGTCCTCTCAGAGTTCATATGTTAAAGTTTGAATCCCCGACGTGATGGTATTAGGAAGTGGAAAGCTTTTTTAATTTTTTATATAAAGTTTTGATTATATTATACATATTGTTTTGTAGTTTTTAATTTTTTTGCCTTAAAAGCACTATTGCTTCATGACAAAATATAAACTTATCTTATTCTAGGTAAGTGCAGACTAATATCACAAGGAATGGATATATCATAATTTATTTAACTCCTCTTCCCCTAGGTTGTTTTCCATTTTTCACTATAGTAAACCTCCACAACACGGATATTTGAGTGTTGTCACACAAATATGCAAAGAAAAAAAATTGCAAGTAGTTGTTATTTGCAATCTTTCCAAAAGGTATTTTTTGCTATAATCAGAGATAAGGAATTAAGAAATTAAAATATGTTTAAAAAGAGGTAACAAGAGGTTAATAATAGTGCAGTAATTCTCAAATAATTTTTCTAAGCTATAAAGTTAAAAAAACATTTAAATTTTATTTAAAAAGAATCCTTTTTTTTTCCTGTAGCTGCCAATTTGTTATAAATCCTCTAAGGTGAAAGGAATAAAAGTTTAAAAATAGCCATTTTGTATGTTATTTATTATTCATCCTTTACAAAGGAAAGAAAAGTGAAGGAAAAACATGCAGTAGGGAATTAGCTGGGGGATGCATTTAGTCAATTCTCCAACTTCTGAGATGTTGCTCTTCCTGAATTTTATTTTCTTCCTCTTTCTTTCTCATGTCTCACTTCTCAATATCATGTTCTTTAAAACATTAATTTTGTTTGCCACTCTAGATAAAAATAGAAATTTGAATATGCACATGAGAACTGGAACATTTTCTTAGTCTTGTACTACTAGTTGAGGTTCTTTTAGTTACAAGCTACAGTAACTAGCATGTACAGCAGTTTTATACTATTAATAATTGAGCCTCTTTGAGTTACAAACTCTTGTTGTCTTACCTAAAACAAAATATTAGAGGATCTTTTCTTTTTTAAGAGTTGGGGTCTCTTTCTGTTGCTCAGGCTGGTGTACAATAGTGTGATAATAGCTCACTACAGCCTCAAACTTCTGGGCTCAAGTGATCCTCCCACCTCAGCCTCCTGAATAGCTGGCACTACAGGTACACATCACCACACCTGGCCAATATATTTTTTTTATTCTTTTTTTGTATAGATGGGGGTCTTGTTATTTTCCCCAGGCTATTACTGAACTCTTGCCTTAAGCAATCCTCCCACCTCAGCCTGCCAAAGTGCTGGGGTTACAAGTGTGAGCCACCATGCTCGGCAGAAGACTCTTAATACATCTTATAGATATAAAGACTTGAATAACTAACAGCTAGAAAGAAAGGAAAACAGACCAGTTCTGGAAACCTCATAATGCTTGCTAGATCCCACTTTAATATGATACTTTCTATGGCTCCGTGTTGCTGTGTTTCTATTCTAAAAATCGAATTTCTGAAAAGTGAAATACATAAGACAATATGTCTAAGATATATGTCATTGTGAAATCAAGGCATTTGACCAAATGACTGGGTCATAGATACAGAAATAGTCACAGGCATAGACTTTTAATATCACCCGCCTCAGAGAAGGAATTGGAGAATGCTTTGTGCCAATCACTCGGTTAACTGATTCATATGCACTGTTTCATTTAAGCATCACAACTTAATGAAGTAGGGAACAGTGTTATATTTAATATAATAGTGAATAGAAAACTGAGGTTTAGACAGATTATATTGCCAAGACAGTAGTAGAGGTCGGCCGAGAAACTAAATCTTCATGATGTCAGACTGTGTCCCTCACCACTACTCCGTACTGTTAGAAGAAATTATTTCAGATCCTTTGCCACACACGCTATTACTCCTTTCCCTCTCCTTCTTCTGCCCTTTAAGTTGTTTCTACGGCTAGATCCTGAAGAAAAAACACTAGCCTAAAAACTGCCTGCATTTCTAATTTAATCCATTCACACCGTCTATGCATTAATAAACAAAAGTTGTAAGATTAAGTGAAATCATCAAGGTGTGGTTTTTTTGTTTTGTTTTGTTTTGTTTTGTTTTTTTGAGACAGAGTCTTGCTCTGTCACCCAGGCTGGAGTGCAGTGGCACTTTCTCTGCTCATTGAAACCTCCACCTCCCGGATTCAAGCAATTCTCTGCCTCAGCCTCCAGAGTAGCTGGGACTACAGGTGCCCGCCACCACGCCCACCTAATTTTTTTGTATTTTTAGTAGAGATGGGGTTTCACCATCTTGATCAGGCTTGCCTTGAATTCCTGACCTCGTGATCCACCTGCCTCAGCCTCCCAAAGTGCTGGAGTTACAGGCCTGAACCACTGTGCCTGGCCTTATCAAGGTATTTTTTTACTGCTAACTATATTTAGTACTTTAGATGTTTTGCTAGAAATTCTATAAATACTCTTTAGAAAGATACTTATGTGCTAAAGCGTTCAGCTTGATACTTAAGGGGTACCACAAATTTTAATAGAGTATTATACTTTAACTCTCCAATCCATATAACAGAAAGACTGGTACACTTAAGATCTTTTACATTTTGAGGTTTTTTTTTTCATAAAATTGTATATTTCATTACTCTTTGACTTTGTGTCCTTTTGAATAGGTCTATATTTGTATAACTACCTTCTCAGAATGTTTATCTTTATATAAAGATTAACAAGTGGCAAATATCATTGCTGCTTTATGTTGTTAGAGAATAGAAATAAGTACTAGAAAGATACATTTCAGAAGTGAAAACAAAAGGAAATTGGTCCAGTTCTGATTAGAGGCTTACTCCTATGAGGGCCTTCCTTTGTGTTTGGTCTAATATTCACAAATCTTTTAAAATCTAACTAGTTGTTTCTTATCTTTATTTTATGCATCAAAGGTGAGAAAAAATGGAGACTTATATATAATACATATTTTAATTTCCTAGAACTATGTGGAACATCTTGAAGAAAATTAATTGAGTGAAATATTCTACTTGCTTCATGTGCCTGCATTTAGACAGAGGTCTTCATCTCTCTCTCTCTCTCTCTCTCTCTCTCTCTCCTTTTCCTTTATTAAATACAGTTATTGAAAGTAGGGTGATAAAAAATCTATATTAAATATCAAACAGAATGTGAGAAACAATACCACTCACTGGCAGGAGATTAGGGAGATTCGAGTGAACTGGATGTAGTTGAGTGGGTGGGCAGGAGTGGAAAACAATTACATATAATTCCCTGCTTTAGAAAAACCTGGCTATGCCAGTGTTATTTCTGAGAAATGTGTCTTCATACATTTTATAATATTTACTTTTTACTGATTACAAAAAGAACCCATGATACAGGTGGAATATTTGGGAAATATAAGGAAAATAAAATTTAAAAATTTTATTATACACAAATCTTTGATTGTCACTCTACTCATTCCCATAGGATAATTTATTGTTACCAAATTATTGAGTCAAAGGACAAAAGCATTTTTATAATTCTCCATTTTTAAGCTGTACTGTCAAATTGCAACAATTTGGCAACTAGGTCTCAGAAAAGGCCTCTCCCAGGAGAATGGCGTGAACCTGGGAAGCAGAGCTTGCAGTCAGCCGAGATGGCACCACTGCACTTCAACCTCGCGAGAGTGCAAGACTCCGTCTCAAAAAAAAAAAAAAAACCAAAAGGCCTCTCCACAGTAGTATCTCCATTCTTGCATTTGCTTGCAATGCAGGGCTCACTGTCCTTTCTTACCTTTCCTTACTTAACTTTGTTTCAATTAATTCATTTCATCACACTATTGAACATTTACTGTGCATTAGGCAACAATCCCTAGGTATCCTGAAGACTGAGCAATGAATAAAGCAATGTAGTCCTTTTCTTCTTTGGTCTAATTTTCTAGTTTGGGAGATAGATATTAAACAGAAAAACACATAGTAGTAAATAAATATGAGCTAAAGAATTATTATAAGAACTAAATAAACTAAGTTGTAATGAAAACTAGTAACATGGTAGAAGACATGTTTACATTGAAGTTGGGCTCAGGAAAGGCCTTATTAAATCCTGAACAAATCCTGCTTTCTAATCCTTCATATATCTTGATAAATAATTGGCTAACGCAACTTCCCTCAAATTTATCATAATACTTTTACGTCAAAAGAGATGAAGATCAAAAAATGAATAGCTTAGATTTTACTTGCCCAGTCACAGGAAAATATTTTTATAACTTATGGTTTCTTAAGCAAGACACATATCCAAAATTCATAAAGGAAAATGATGAGATAGAAATCTTCATGAAAAAAATGTAAAAGAAATCAACGTCTAACTACAGACTATGAATTTTTTGCAAAATATTTAACACAAAAAGTCTGAAAATATTATTCTTCAAAGAGCTCCTATTAATTGACAAGTGTTTCTTTTTAATATAATGATAAAGGGATACAAAAAGAATTTTAACCGAGAAGAATTGATAAAGGTCAATAAATATATGAAAAAAAGGCTCAAGTACACTAGTAACCAGGGATATGCATATTAAAACATCTACCATTATGCCCATGATATAGTTATAAATCCTTTCCTCAAGACCAAAAATATCTGTTGCAGACATTATTGCTTGCCTAACCACAACCAACTACATCGTTTCTAAAAACAACCAATTTTGTTCAGTTTTTTTCTCCTCTTAGTATACTCATACACTTTAGAATATGCTGGCCATAGATCCGAATCTGGGTTAAATCCTCATGAGTCATTCCCTTTCCCAGTAATTGGTTTAAGCATGGATTTTTCACATAATTCAGGGAAATAAGAGAGGAGAAATCTGCTAAAAAAAATTCTGCAGAAGATTTGCACACTCTTAAAAAACAGGTCAAGAGGCCCATTTCTGTCTCTGAATGGTGTCAGGCCTAGCATGGACACCAGGAAAAGCTGCAGCTGTCATCTTGAAATCACCTTGGAGAGCTCTATGAGAATAGGATAACAGGAGGAAAAATAGGCCACAGCACAGCCCTCTTCATCCTCTGAACTTTCTGTTACATGACAAAGTGAATTTTCTCATTTAAATAAACTTAAATTGACATTTTCTTTTATTTGCAACCCAAAGTAACCTGATACAATACCTCAAACAGTGGATGGTAATGTAAATTATTGTAACATTTTTGGATAATTATCAGCAAATAAATGTAAGTAAATTAAAGTGTTCATCTCTTTTGACCCAGCTACTAATACTAGGAATCTTAGGAATCTATCCAAATTAAATAGTGCATATAAATAGATAGATGAATATATCTATGTCATATATTTGATACATATATATATATTGCATATATATGGTCTAATTTCACACAACACATGCACACATCAGCCTTACTTGTAAAAGCAAAAAGAAAAAAAAACAGAAATAAAACACTGGAAATAATAATAAATACCCTTGTATGGAAGTATATCTAAATAAACTTGAGGCACTGTGACATGTTTAAAATAGATAAGACAGATCTATAATATATAACTTGGAAAGACTTATTTTAATGTCAATGCAAATTTATTTATGTATTTATTCATAGTACAATTCCATTTTACCAAAGAATTATGTATTAGAAGAGTTCTAAAATCATATTCTTAGGCATAAAGGAAAAATGATGATGGAATTTTGAACAGTGCTTAATATAAAAGGGACCTTAAAGATCATAGTTCCTGCCTTTTTATTTTATTAAGGCAGAAACTGAGTTCTGAAAGGGGTATGTGACTTGCCCAGTTCTCACAGGTAGAAAAGAATCCAACATTCTGAATTTTACATCTATATATCGCTAAGTTGCTCTGCATTTTGAGATATGTGAGATAAAATGGGAGTGACACACAATTGTCTTTTCAGTTAGTACAAATTAGAATAATACAATTTCAGAGTTTCAGAAAAGTCCTCCTCTACATTATGTGAGGCTTCTCATTTATTTAGGGGCAAAAACCTTAGTGCTTAAGACACTGAGGTTGCAGCGATGTTCACAATACTCAAAATTTGAAAGCAACCTGGTCCATCAGCAGATGAATGAATAAAGAAAATGTAGTACTTATACACAATAAAGTACTATTCAGCCATAAAAAAGAATAAGATCCAGTCATCTGCAACAACATGAATGGAACTGGAGGGCTTATGCTAAGTGAAATAAACCAGGCACAGAAAGACAAACATCACATATTTTCACTTATTTGTGGGATCTAAAATTCAAAACAATTCAACTCATGAAGATAGAGAGTAACAGGATGGTTACTAGGGAGGGTAGTAGGAGGTGGGGGAGAGGCAGGTATAGTTAATGGGTACAAGAAGTAGCCAGAAAGAATGAATAAGACCTACTATTTTATCATACAACACGGTAACTATAATTAATAATAACTTAATTGTGCATTTAAAAAATAACTTAAAAAGTGTAATTGGATTGTTTGTAACTCAAAGGATAAATGCTTGAGGGGATGGAAACCTCATTCTTCATGATGTGCTTATTTCACTGTGAATGCCCATATCAAAATATTTCATGTATCCCATAAATATATATACCTACTATGTACCCACACAAATTTTAAAAAAAAGGTAGTGGGTGTTGTAGTAAGAAATATTTGAGTTAGAATTCTGGATTTGCCATTTTTGGTTTGTAAATCTTGGCTAGGTTACTTAACCTGTCTCAGATTTGGCTTCCTGTACTACACAATGGGAATAATAGTTTAGAACTGTTTTAAAGGCCTAAAAAACATAAACACATGAAAATACTGGGATGTATTATTCTCCATTTTTATTTTGGCAAAATCTACCCAATCTTTTCAAGAAACGCACTTTGTAACCAAAGACTTGCTTCCAGTTTTCACTCTGCAGAGCAGTTTCTGAACAGGCTAAGAAATGGAGACATGTGAGTCCCCTATATTTTTTATACTTTTCCCTTCTTGACACCGGATTATCTGGTGCTCATCTGTACAGACAATTCAAGCAGAAATTGCAATAGACATTATCAAATATCCATGCCAATTGAGGTTAACAGGTGCCTGACATTACCAACAAACTTCATTTACTAAAGACTTTAGAGCACATATTTGGTCTGATGGTGGATAAGTGGCAAGGAGTCATTTTGTGTGTTAGTTTTCCAGTTCTACAAAGCTATCAATCTTTCCCAATTGATATTCCAGGAATTATTGAACCAAACATTCCAATTATTGAACCAAACAAACCAAAAATATTTGCTTGTTTTACATATTGTATATTTATTTAATCTATTAAGCACCTGCATGCCATTGTATTTTCGTTCATGTACTGGTAACAGGCAGAATTCTACATACCACTATTGCAGACCAGCAGTGCTACACCGTCTGTCTGCCTGCGTGCAGGCAAGTAGGGCAGAAGCAATGGACTCCAGCTCAGTCACTCCATACTACCATATTTGACCCAAAGATGAATGGTTGATTTAGAAATTAATCAAGGTGTTGAGTGTGGTTAGTATTGAGACTATTCATGAGAAATAACCTTGATGTGTTTGCTGTTGTCATCCTCCTTCATGTTGCTGAAAGCAAGATGTGACTGGAAGAAATATCGGCACATTATAGAATCCAATAGTGTTAGATCTTGATCAGCTCCTGATACACATCTAATCCTGCTCTCTCACTGTATGAATGTCATAGTATTCCTTGTGGCTTTATACAGGTAATCTAAATGTTTTGTGTTTTGACATTTATCATCCTTATGTGGGAAAAAATTATAATCCCATAAGTATAAGTACAATTTACATAAAGTTTTGGAGGAAAGTGGTATGTGTAAATTAGCGTTGAAACTTCTAAAATCCTACAGGCAATCATAACAACATTATACGTTATTTTTCTCTCATTTTCACACTTAAGGAAAACTTAGTTCCATATGGAGTGTTAGATTCTTTTTATTACATTCCATTCAGAACATTCACCTGACTTTTCTCACCTTTTGGTCTTGTTCTTTTATGGAGACTAATAATCTAAAAACAACCAAGTAGGATATGGGTCACATGATATTTGTAGAGAAACTTGAGTGAGACCTTCTTCTATAATTAAGGTGAAAATTCTTTGGCCTGATTAAAGAGAAGTTGAATCTAACTAGAATACCATTTTTTTAACCATTAGATGCCAGATTAATTTTGGGGGATTTAGAACAGGGGAAAAAAGCTACAAGTAAATATTAAAGGCAAAGGCTGTCTTTAATAGTATCCTCAAAGATCATGGGGGAAGTTACATTTTATAAAATACTTTTTAAATATTTTATATACTACATATATTCAAAGTTTTATATATTTTATAGACTATATATATTTATATATTCAAAGTTTGAATATATATATATATATATTGAAACTTTTGCTTCAGCTTACTTCTGCTCACTTCTGTCTAAGTCTGTTTTGCACTGCTATAACGGGATACTTGACACTGGGTAATTCATAATAAACACAAATTTGTTGGTTCATACTTCAGGAGTCTGGGAAGTTCAAGATCAAGACATCTGCATCTGGCTAAGACTTTTGTGATGTGCCATCACATGACGGAGGGCTGAAGGGCAAAACCCCAAGAGGGGGTTGAACTTGTTTTTTTATAATGACATTAATCTATTCATGAGGGTTCTGCCCTCATGACCTAAACACATCCTTTTAGGTCTCACTTTCCAACACTATTACATTAGGGATTCAGCTTCCGACACATGACTATCTGTGGGACACATTAAAACAATAGCAGCTTCTGTGCCCATTCTGCTACTCCATGATATATGCTAATATTCTATTAACACATCCTGGATTTTCTAATTACCATACCGTTTTAGAGACAGGTACAGAATAGAATAGAATAACTTGTAGCAGCATTTCCCAAAGTCCATTCCACAAAATCACTAGTCCTTTGAGGTAGATCTTTGAGGGAGGGGAATAACCATCAAAATCAAATGAATTTGGAAAAAAATGTGTATAATGTTCCCCATTTAATGAAGAATCAAAATACAGTTTATTGTTTTACATCCTCTAAATCAGTAGTGAAGGAACTTGTTACCTGTGGTTGACAAGGTATTTCCAAAATTTGTTTGCCCCTGAAAACATGTTTGCAGAATTTGTGTTAAGTGAAATCGATTAGTTAATGAACTGAGCTTGGTTAAATCTCTAGCCTAGGCTAGACACAGAGTGTTGAAGACATAGTGAGGTGGACCTTGGTCATATGACATGTAATACAGAAAGGAGAAACATAAGCGTTTTTGACTGTAATGCTTTCTACTTCCCACAACTCTATTTTGGGGGCCTGATGACTTGACTCTTCTTGTAATTGATAATTTACAATGCAATGGTAGTGATATATTATCAAATAATATGGTTATAATTTATGAAACACATTTCACAGCTTCTGAAGGAAAAAATGATAGCTCAGATAGATAAAAGTATTGAGCCAATTTCAATGTTATTCCAAGTCCTTGGATGGTACCAGTAGGCAGGTCACATGTGTGCATGCACACACACACACACACACACACACAGATGTGCATCTACTCGAAATGAAACACAGTCTTAGATTTGGCTGGGGATCTAGCTATGTGAGAATCAAAATGCAAGCAATTCTTCTTCTGAACAGGTTTTTAAATGCAGTATATGCCAGAAATAAAATCCAGAGTTAGCCAAATTTTTCTTCATGTCAACTACACTGTAGGAGATAAACAGGTCATCATAGTAGCTAATGCCAGGAGTCCAAAATTATTCTCTTTTTTTATTACTTCTAAAATTTTGTTTGGGGTTTAATTTTTTAATTTATTTTCTTTCTTTTTTATTTCTTCTTCAATGCTTAAGGAGCAATAATATGTTTTAATTTAATTATTATAAATACCTATTTAAAACACAAGCATTACACAATTACCTATCATTTTTCATTAAATATTGAGTAGAAACAAAAGGAAATTTATAAAATATGTGTAAAGGATTAAGAATAAAGATATGGTGATGCTCTGTGGGCACAACACTCAGTGTAATTAAAAAATTATTAGCTTAAAATTCTTTGTGTGCCCAATCCCTTTCCCATCTCCTTCTCTCCATGTTCAGGGTACTCATCATATTGAGTTATTTATTGTTCCTTTGCTTCTATTTACTTATATATATTTTTATCTCTTAAAGTTTCCTGTTTTATTTGAAATATGCAGCAATAGAATTAAGCTGTATATTCTTCTTCAATTTTTCTTTTCGCTTGATTTACATCTTGCAGCTCATCCATGTCATTTCATATAGCTATTATTCAGTTGTTTTCTCTGCTGTAGAATAGTCTGTGGAATTAATATATCAAACATTACTTACCGGGGAGAGGAGCCAAGATGGCCGAATAGGAACAGCTCCGGTCTACAGCTCCCAGCCTGAGTGAAGCAGAAGATGGGTGATTTCTGCATTTCCATCTGAGGTACTGGGTTCATCTCACTAGGGAGTGCCAGACAGTGGGTGCAGGTCAGTGGGTGCTTCGGTGCGAGCCGAAGCAGGGCGAGGCATTGCCTCACTCGGGAAGCGCAAGGGGTCAGGGAATTCCCTTTCCTAATCAAAGAAAGGGGTGACAGACGGCACCTGGAGAATCGGGTCACTCCCACCCGAATACTGCGCCTTTCCGACGGGCTTAAAAAATGGCGGACCACAAGATTATATCCCGCACCTGGCTCGGAGGGTCCTACGTCCACGGAGTCTCGCTGATTGCTAGCACAGCAGTCTGAGATCAAACTGCAAGGCGGCAGCGAGGCTGGGGGAGGGGCGCCCGCCATTGCCCAGGCTTGATTAGGTAAACAAAGCAGCCAGGAAGCTCGAACTGGGTGGAGCCCACCACAGCTCAAGGAGGCCTGCCTGCCTCTGTAGGCTCCACCTCTGGGGGCAGGGCACAGACAAACAAAAAGACAGCAGTAACCTCTGCAGACTTAAATGTCCCTGTCTGACAGCTTTGAAGAGAGCAGTTGTTCTCCCAGTACGCAGCAGCTGGAGATCTGAGAACGGGCAGACTGCCTCCTCAAGTGGGTCCCTGACCCCTGACCTCCGAGCAGCCTAACTGGGAGGCACCCTCCAGCAGGGGCACACTGACATCTCACACTGCAGGGTACTCCAACAGACCTGCAGCTGAGGGTCCTGTCTGTTAGAAGGAAAACTAACAAACAGAAAGGACATCCACACCAAAAACCCATCTGTACATCGCCATCATCAAAGACCAAAAGTAGATAAAACCACAAAGATGGGGTAAAAACAACAGAAAAACTGGAAACTCTAAAAATCAGAGCGCCTCCCCTCCTCCAAAGGAATGCAGCTCCTCACCAGCAACAGAACAAAGCTGGACGGAGAATGACGTTGACAAGCTGAGAGAAGAAGGCTTCAGACGATCAAATTACTCTGAGCTACGGGAGGACATTCAAACCAAAGGCAAAGAAGTTGAAAACTTTGAAAAAAATTTAGAAGAATGTATAACTAGAATAACCAATACAGAGAAGTGCTTAAAGGAGCTGATGGAGCTGAAAACAAAGGCTCGAGAACTACGTGAAGAATGCAGAAGCCTCAGGAGCTGATGCAATCAACTGGAAGAAAGGGTATCAGCAATGGAAGATGAAATGAATGAAATGAAGTGAGAAGGGAAGTTTAGAGAAAAAAGAATAAAAAGAAACAAGCAAAGCCTCCAAGAAATATGGGACTATGTGAAAAGACCAAATCTACGTCTGATTGGTGCACATGAAAGTGATGGGGAGAATGGAACCAAGTTGGAAAACACTCTGTAGGATATTATCCAGGAGAATTTCCCCAATCTAGCAAGGCAGGCCAACGTTCAGATTCAGGAAATACAGAGAACGCCACAAAGATACTCCTCGAGAAGAGGAACTCCAAGACACATAATTGTCAGATTCACCAAAGTTGAAATGAAGGAAAAAATGTTAAGGGCAGCCAGAGAGAAAGGTCGGGTTACCCTCAAAGGGAAGCCCATCAGACTAACAGCAGATCTCTCAGCAGAAACCCTACAAGCCAGAAGAGAGTGGGGGCCAATATTCAACATTCTTAAAGAAAACAATTTTCAACCCAGAATTTCATATCCAGCCAAACGAAGCTTCATAAGTGAAGGAGAAATAAAATACTTTACAGAGAAGCAAATGCTGAGAGATTTTGTCACCACCAGGCCTGCCCTAAAAGAGCTCCTGAAGGAAGTGCTAAACATGGAAAGGAACAACTGGTACCAGCCGCTGCAAAATCATGCCAAAATGAAATGACCATCGAGACTAGGAAGAAACTGCATCAACTAACGAGCAAAATAACCAGCTAACATCATAATGACAGGATCAAATTCACACATAACACTATTAACTTTAAATGTAAATAGACTAAATGCTCCAATTAAAAGACACAGACTGGCAAATTGGATAGAGTCAAGACCCATCAGTGTGCTGTATTCAGGAAACCCATCTCACATGCAGAGACACACATAGGCTCAAAATAAAAGGATGGAGGAAGAGCTACCAAGCAAATGGAAAACAAAAAAAGGCAGGGGTTGCAATCCTAGTCTCTGATAAAACAGACTTTAAACCAACAAAGATCAAAAGAGACAAAGAAGGCCATTACATAATGGTAAAGGGATCAATTCAACAAGAAGAGCTAACTATCCTAAATATATATGCACCCAATACAGGAGCACCCAGATTCATAAAGCAAGTCCTGAGTGACCTACAAAGAGACTTAGACTCCCACACATTAATAATGGGAGAATTTAACACCCCACTGTCAACATTAGACAGATCAACGAGACAGAAAGTCAACAAGGATACCCAGGAATTGAACTCAGCTCTGCACCAAGCAGACCTAATAGACATGTACAGAACTCTCCACCCCAAATCAAAAGAATATGCATTTTTTTCAGCACCACACCACACCTATTCCAAAATTGACCACATACTTGGAACTAAAGCTCTCCTCAGCAAATGTAGAAGAACAGAAATTATAACAAACTATCTCTCAGACCACAGTGCAATCAAACTAGAACTCAGGGTTAAGAATCTCACTCAAAACCGCTCAACTACATGGAAACTGAACAACCTGCTCCTGAATGACTACTGGGTACATAACGAAATGAAGGCAGAAATAAAGATGTTCTTTGAAACCAACAAGAACAAAGACACAACACACCAGAATCTCTGGGACGCATTCAAAGCAGTGTGTAGAGGGAAATTTATAGCACTAAATGCCCACAAGAGAAAGCAGGAAAGATCCAAAATTGACACCCTAACATCACAATTAAAAGAACTAGAAAAGCAAGAGCAAACACATTCAAAAACTAGCAGAAGGCAAGAAATAACTAAAATCAGAGCAGAACTGAAAGAAATAGAGACACAAAAAACCCTTCAAAAAATTAATGAATCCAGGAGCTGGTTTCTTGAAAGGATCAACAAAATTGATAGACCGCTAGCAAGACTAATAAAGAAAAAAAGAGAGAAGAATCAAATAGACGCAATAAAAAATGATAAAGGGGATATCACCACCGATCCCACAGAAATACAAACTACCATCAGAGAATACTACAAACACCTCTATGCAAATAAATTAGAAAATCTAGAAGAAATCGATAAATTCCTTGACACATACACTCTCCCAAGACTAAACCAGGAAGAAGTTGAATCTCTGAATAGACCAATAACAGGAGCTGAAATTGTGGCAATAATCAATAGCTTACCAACCAAAAAGAGTCCAGGACCAGATGGATTCACAGCCGAATTCTACCAGAGGTACAAGGAGGAACTGGTACCATTCCTTCTGAAATTATTCCAATCAATAAAAAAAGAGGGAATCCTCCCTAACTCATTTTATGAGGCCAGCATCATTCTGATACCAAAGCCGGGCAGAGACACAACCAAAAAAGAGAATTTTAGACCAATATCCTTGATGAACATTGATGCAAAAATCCTCAATAAAATACTGGCAAACCGAATCCAGCAGCACATCGAAAAGCTTATCCACCATGACCAAGTGGGCTTCATCCCTGGGATGCAAGGCTGGTTCAATATATGCAAATCAATAAATGTAATTCAGCATATAAACAGAGCCAAAGACAAAAACCACATGATTATCTCAATAGATGCAGAAAAGGCCTTTGACAAAATTCAACAACCATTCATGCTAAAAACTCTCAATAAATTAGGTATTGATGGGACATATTTCAAAATAATAAGAGCTATCTATGACAAACCCACAGCCAATATCATACTGAATGGGCAAAAACTGGAAGCATTCCCTTTGAAAACTGGCACAAGACAGGGATGCCCTCTCTCACCACTCCTATTCAACATAGTGTTGGAAGTTCTGGCCAGGGCAATCAGGCAGGAGAAGGAAATAAAGGGTATTCAATTAGGAAAAGAGGAAGTCAAATTGTCCCTGTTTGCAGATGACATGATTGTATATCAAGAAAACCCCATTGTCTTAGCCCAAAATCTCCTTAAGCTGATAAGCAACTTCAGCAGTCTCAGGATACAAAATCAATGTACAAAAATCACAAGCATTCCTATACACCAACAACAGACAAACAGAGAGTCAAATCATGAGTGAACTCCCATTCACAATTGCTTCAAAGAGAATAAAATACCTAGGAATCCAACTTACAAGGGATGTGAAGGACCTCTTCAAGGAGAACTACAAACTGCTGCTCAAGGAAATAAAAGAGGTTATAAACAAATGGAAGAACATTCCATGCTCATGGGTAGGAAGAATCAATATTGTGAAAATGGCCATACTGCCCAAGGTAATTTACAGATTCAATGCCATCCCCATCAAGCTACCAATGACTTTCTTCACAGAATTGGAAAAAACTACTTTAAAGTTCATATGGAACCAAAAAAGAGCCCGCATCACCAAGTCAATCCTAAGCCAAAAGAACAAAGCTGGAGGCATCACACTACCTGACTTCAAACTATACTACAAGGCTAGAGTAACCAAAACAGCATGGTACTGGTAACAAAACAGAGATATAGATCAATGGAACAGAACAGAGCCCTCAGAAATAATGCCGCATATCTACAACTATCTGATCT
This sequence comes from Pan troglodytes, assembly GCF_028858775.2. Lineage (NCBI taxonomy): Eukaryota > Metazoa > Chordata > Mammalia > Primates > Hominidae > Pan > Pan troglodytes. The sequence goes on along the minus strand of NC_072402.2, from coordinate 159,711,634 downwards.
TTGACAAACCTGAGAAAAACCAGCAATGGGGAAAGGATTCCCTATTTAATAAATGGTGCTGGGAAAACTGGCTAGCCATATGTAGAAAGCGGAAACTGGATCCCTTCCTTACACCTTATACAAAAATCAATTCAAGATGGATTAAAGACTTAAACGTTAGACCTAAAACCATAAAAACCCTAGAAGAAAACCTAGGCATTACCATTCAGGACATACGCATGGGCAAGGACTTCATGTCCAAAACACCAAAAGCAATGGCAACAAAAGCCAAAATTGACAAATGGGATCTAATTAAACTAAAGAGCTTCTGCACAGCAAAAGAAACTACCATCAGAGTGAACAGGCAACCTACAAAATGGGAGAAAATTTTTGCAACCTACTCATCTGACAAAGGGCTAATATTCAGAATCTACAATGAACTCAAACAAATTTACAAGAACAAAACAAACAACCCCATCAAAAAGTGGGTGAAGGACATGAACAGACACTTCTCAAAAGAAGACATTTATGCAGTCAAAGCACACATGAAAAAATGCTCATCATTACTGGCCATCAGAGAAATGCAAATCAAAACCACAATGAGATACCATCTCACACCAGTTAGAATGGCAATCATTAAAAAGTCAGGAAACAAGAGGTGCTGGAGAGGATGTGGAGAAATAGGAACACTTTTACACTGTTGCTGGGACTGTAAACTAGTTCAACCATTGTGGAAGTCAGTGTGGCGATTCCTCAGGGATCTAGAACTAGAAATACCATTTGACCCAGCCATCCCATTACTGGGTATATACCCAAAGGACTATAAATCATGTTGCTATAAAGACACATGCACACGTATGTTTGTTGCGGCATTATTCACAATAGCAAAGAATTTGAACCAACCCAAATGTCCAACAATGATAGACTGGATTAAGAAAATGTGGCACATATACACCATGGAATACTATGCAGCCATAAAAAATGATGAGTTCATGTCCTTTGTAGGGACATGGATGAAATTGGAAATCATCATTCTCAGTAAACTATCACAAGAACAAAAAACCAAACACTGCATATTCTCACTCATATGTGGGAATTGAACAATGAGATCACATGGACATAGGAAGGGGAACATCACAGTCTGGGGACTGTTGTGGGGTGGGGAGATGGGGGAGGGATAGCATTGGGAGATATACCTAATGCTAGATGACGAGTTAGTGGGTGCAGCACACCAGCATGGCACATGTATATGTATGTAACTAACCTGCACAATGTGCACATGTACCCTGAAACTTAAAGTATAATAATAAAATAAATAAATAAATTAATTAATTTAAAAAACATTACTTACCTCTTCTAATGTTGGTGGTCACGCACTATTTATTTAATTACAAGCTGTTATTTTATATATAATTTTAAATATCTTAGAGTTCCCTGGAGGGACAGAACAAATAGAATATATATATTTATTTATATATAAATATATTTATATATAAAGGGGAGTTTATTTAGTATTAACTCACACTATCACAAGGTCCCACAGTAGGATGTCTGCAAGATGAGGAGCAAGGAAAGCCAGTTCGAGTTTCAAAGCTGTAGAACTTAGAGTCTGATGTTTGAGGGCAGGAAGCATTTAGCATGGGAGAAAGATGCAGGCTAGGACAGTCTAGTCTTTTCATGTTTTTCTGCCTGCTTTATATTCTAGCCATGCTGGCAGCTGATTAGATGGTGTCCCCCCAGATTAAGGGTGGATCTGCCTTTCCCAGACCACTGACTCGAATGTTAATCTCTTTTAGCAAGACCCTCACAGGCACACCTAGGATCAATACTTTGCATCCTTCAATCAAATCAAGTTGACACTCAGTATTAACCATCACAAGTCCAACCCTTGTGAACTTAAACCCATACACATCTCCTGAGATCATACATAATCTTCAAATAAAGACAACAATAAGGTCATAATTATGCCTAACATCATACAACTATCCTTTGTACAACCGGAAATGAACCAATCCCCAACCCAAATACTATTACATAAAGATAACAATACTTAAATGCTGATATGAAGTCAATAAATCTTATGTCACATGATAAAGGAGAAAGGAAATAAAATAAAGATATTTTCTTAGTACAAGTGTATACATGCACAAACATGTATTTAACAAAACAATGAGGAAATACTCATCACAATTACAGTCCTCATTTCTGCAGCTTGTCACGTGGTCATAGCTTGTATTGATGACTACCTTCTTCTGCTACCCATTCTGTATTCCCTTTGCCTTCAGCAAGCACCTCATCAGATCGTGGCTTTTTTGTTTTGTTTTGTTTTTTTCCTGGTGGAGTGACCCAAGCCTTCATTCCTGAAGGGTCTGGACCATTTGTAGTCCTGCCTGGATTGAGCTATTGTAGTTTCCCATTGACCTTAATCTCAGGGCACGGTAATAATAAGAGACAACCTAATGGATCTCCTATATTCCATGTATACTCTTCCTTACCTCTGTTGTGTACTAGTAGACTGATTTCATCTTAATAGTCAAGGTCAATCACTCCAGCCAACACTGTAACTTCCTCTTAGCCTGTTGACTGAAAGGTAGGAGGAGCCCAAAGTGTCCAGGTGGCAATCTTAACTTCCTGTTTAATGGGATCATTGTTGTGTCTCCTGGTGGCAGCGTTCCTCCCTCTGAAGCTAAGACCTCTAGGCCATCAGCATGTAATGTTATGGGAACATATCTCTTCTAGAAGGTTTGAGGATATATATATTCACATGCTTAGGAATGAAATTGCTGGGCCATAAGCTGTGTGCAAATTCAACACTATCAGGTCATACTAAATTATTTTTTGAAGTCATTTTACCAATGTACTCTTTCAACCAGAAATATATTTCAGTAACTCCACACCATTCCTGACATTTGATATTACCTACTTAGGAATTTTTAAAAGACATAGTAAGATTACCTCATTAGTGTCTCAAATAATTATTTAAGTACATAATATTTATAATTTCTGATTTATGATTAAGTACATAATCCTATCTACCATCATTTAGAAAATATTTACATTTGTCCATTTACATTCCTCACAAATGATTCAAACATAAATAGTTGTGAGTGCAAGGGAGCTAGTTTCCTATAATATATGTATAACCTTTGTTAAATTAATCAATGCATTTATCACATATAATTGATAGCCATTCAGCTATCAATCACTAAATATTACTTGACAGTCAAAAGATACAAAATGATGAATGAAAATGCAAGGTCAACCACTATGTATAGTTCACACAGAAAAATCACAATCCATGAATATTTCTTTCCATTTGCTGTTAAAATCTCTGCATTCAAATATATTGAAAATCATAATTAAAGAGAAAATACTTATCAAGTTTTAGCCAAAGATATGTTTTTAAATGAATTCATGATTCAACTGTAGCTTGTATACCTTGTGAATTATTGCATGTTAAGTGTCTCCCTCCCTCCCTCCTTTCTTTCCTTCCTTCCTTCCTTCCTCCCCTCCTCCCATTTTTCTTTCCTTACTTTGGTTAGGATTGCTTTTGCTTTTTTGGTTCCATAAATATTTTAGGTTTTTTTTTTCTAATTCTGTGAAAATTACATTGGTATTTTGATAGAGATTGCATTGAATCTATAGATTAACTTGGACAGTAAGTTCATTTTAACAATATTAATTCTTCCAATTCATGAACATGGAATGTCTTTTCATTTATTTACATCCTCTTCAATTTCTTATAAGAGTGTTTTGTAGTTTTCCTTGTAGAGATCTTTTATCTCCTTGGTTAAATTTATTCCTAGGTATTTTTTTATACCTATTGTAAATAGGTTTGTCTTCTTTGTTTCTTTTCAGCTATTTCATTATTGATGTATGAAATGCAGCTGATGTTTGTGTGTTGATTTTATGTTCTGCAACGTTACTGAATTTGTTCATCAGTCCTAAAAGTTTTTTTGTGAAGTCATTTGTTTTTTCCTAGACATTAGAATAAAACCGCAGTTACGTTTGCACCAACTTAATATAAAATTATGCCATCTGAGAAGATGAACAATTTGACTTCTGCTTTTCCAATTTGACTGTGTTTTATTTCTTTTTATTGCCTAATTGTTCTTACTAGACTCCCTGTACTTGTTGAATAGGAGTGGTGACAGTGGGCATCCCGTGTTGTTCCAGTTTTTAGATGAAAGGTTTTCAACCTTCCCCTATTCAGTATGGTGTTCGTCATATATGGCCTTTATTATTTTGAGGTGTGATTCTTCTATGCTGAGTTTCTTGAGAGTTTTTGTCATAAAGGGATTTTTATTTTTGTCAAATGCTTTTTTTGCATCTATTGATGGTCATATGTTTTTTCCTTTATTCTGTTAATGTGATGCATCAAGTTTATTGATTTGCAAATATAGAGCCATCCTTGCAACCCTAAGATAAATCTCACTTTATCATGGTGTGTTATCTTTTCTTAACCTGTTGTTGGATTTGGTCTGCTAGTATTTGTTGAGGATTTTCACTTCTGTGTTCATCAGGGATATCAGCCTGTAGTTTTCTTTTTGTTGTGTCCTTCTCTCATCTTGGTATTAGAGTCATGCTAGCCTCAAAGAATGAGTTACAGAGAATTCCCTCCACTTCTGTTTTTTGGAATAGTTTGAGGAAGTTTGATGTTGGTTCTTTTTTACATCTTTAGGAGAATTCAGCAGTGAATTCATCTGGTCCTGAGTTTTTCTTTGTTGGCAGACCTTATTACTGCTTCTTGATAGTTGTTATTGGTCTGCTCAGGTTTTCTATTTCTTGCTGATGCAATCTTGATAGGTTGTAGGTTTCCAGGAAAACTTAATTATTAGAACATTCTCAGGAGGAAAAGCATCACTATTCAACAACATTTCAAAGAGACAGCAAGTGAGAAAAACAGGACACATTTATTATTTAAACAACTTTCCCTAATGGAGCTTACAAAGAAAGTCCTAGAGAAAGAGGACTGAACATCTGTGGAACGAAAATTTAGAAAGACATATTGATTGTTCAGACAAGATAACAATAAAAAGTTAACAAAATAAGAGTTTTGGTAACAGAATCTTGCTTTCAGCAAGAGTCCATCGAGTAGGACATCTGTTGTATCATGCCATTTTTACAGATTCTCAGCTTTCTTTTGGAAATTAGCCCATTGAAAAACCATGTACACAAGCCACAGGGCACTCAGATTTTGCCATGTTTAAACAACAGGACCTAGGCTTCAGTGCAGTGAAATTGTTTGCAATAAATCTCCAGTAACACCTTGTCAAAGCCAACACAAACTAATTAAAGGAAGAAGAAAGAGCAGATGGCTCTATTCTCGCGTTTAGAGATTATATAGCTTCAATTAATAGGAGGCAAAGTAAAAAAAAATGTGCTGTACCTTTTTGGTAACAAGAATATAAATATTCTTTTAATCATAGTTTGGCCATAGTGAAACAATATATAATTACAATTTACAATGCTATTTCAGAGTTTTAATAGTTGTTGGCTATCTTGTCCTCTAAAAGAAGAATATTATTAAAGTATTTCTCCTCGGTGATACATTTTCCCCAGTGAAAGATAAGTTTCTAATTGCCTCTGTATACAGAGGTTTTATTTTGGACTTTCAGATGCTATCAGGAAATATTACAAACAAAAATTTAATTCAGAGATTGCCTTAGTAAAGTGAACAAGCAATAAATATTGTGGTGTATTATGAAAGTGATAAGAATTTTGTGATTAAAAAAAATTTAGCCTGAGTTCTTTTTTGTTATATTTTAAGGTAAACATGAGGGAAGCATTTGGTTCATATGAGTAGTGACAGTTATTCAATTTAGGAAACTAAAAAAAAGATAGTGCCCAAATGACTGTTGGATATTATCACTACATTTCCCTCATTCGCCTAGTTGGTTAATACTTTTTCTAACATTAGAAAACAAAGAAACTCACTACCATCTCATGAATTGATATGCCTCGTTTACTAAAGCAGATTGTTCTTTGCTCACTTATTAGAGCCACCTTCAACAAGACTAACAATGGCAAAAGAGGCCCTTTGAATTGTTAAGTGACAAGCAATGGGAAAAATAATCACCTTTTCCTCAAAGTTATACTATTATACAAGCTCATTCTTTTCAAAAAATGTTCTTACTATGAAGCAGTAACTGTGATTAAAAAGAAGAATGTTAGCAACAGAAGGAGACATTTCCATCTAAGGAGCTCTGTGACTTTTCATCTGAAGTAATTTTAAAGAAATGGAGAGAAAAAATTGAATTTGAATTAATCAAAATTAAGACGACAGATGTGAAATCTTGTCTTCAAAATGCTGTTGGAGGGTTGTGCATTTATAAACTCCAATGTTTCTTCTGTGAAAATGGTCTCATATTACCACTCTAGCTAATTGTAACCCATTTCTATCACATTTTATAATTTTCATAGAACTTAGCACTAACAGAAATTATCTTATTTATTTTTCTTACTATGCTACTGTCTTCCTTACTAGAATATAATTTTCATGATACAGGGATTATTTTCTGTCTTGTTTTAAATTTCTAATGCCCAGGGGATCTTCATTAAATAAACATTTGTTAAATGAATTAACAAATGAGTGAATAAAATAATCAACAGAAGTGCTCTCAGCCTTTCTGAGCTTATAGTTTAATTGACTAAAACCCAAAAGAACTAATTTTTCATAACTGTCATGTTAGCTCAGAGGCAAAATGTCAAAGGCATTGAGAGTCTCGGCTTTTAACTGAGAGACCTAGGGTGACACTGCTTTGACGCTGACTAGTTTGCGGAATTGTGAGTCACTTGACCATCTTGGGCACCTAGTCATTTGCACATAATGGACATAACAATTTATAATGTATTGGGAAAGCTAAAAATATAACTTATGTGTAGTGTTTGACACTGTTTTAAGGGTTCAGTAAGTGTTAGTTAGTTCTTAGGATTTTTAGAAATAACTCTTGGGTTTCTTGCTGCATAAAGTGAGTCTATCTGTCCATAGGTCATCAGTTGCAATAAATGTCAAATAGAGCTCTCCTCAACGCCCTTTAATTTTTAATTCCACATGTTACAATTTATATTTAGAAGCTGGGCAAGGCTGCTTGTGCCTGTAGTCTCAGCTACTCAGGAGGCTGAGGCAGGAGGATCATTAGAGGCTTGAGGCCAGGAGTTTGAGACAAGCCTGGGTAACATAGTGAGACCATCTCTCTAAAAAATATATTAAAATATTTTAAAAGTTCATATTTAAAGTGAGAACATTAGCTATATGATAAGTAAGGAGTTAACACCATAATTAGAGAGATTTTAGGTACTTTTATGGGCAATTTAACCACACTATATTTTGGAATTATTTCAAATCTTTCTTCTACATGCATATATACCTTGAGCAGTTACAGCAAAGAATGTCTTTGTAACAATTTAGAATTATTTACTTCATGTTGGATTTAGCTAACTTGAGGTAAATATAAATCAAGGACATTTCTATGCAAAGGGGTTTGTGATTTTACAAATGCAGTGCTGGTCAATACAAACGACTTGGTGTTAGTTTTAGTATTTGCAAACATCACTTCAAGTGGAGTGAAGGATTTGAGCTGAATTATGCTCAGAGTTTGAATACCTACATTACTTGAGACATAAGTGTTGCCTCTAAATAAGTTTTCTGGAGTTTTTTCCCCAACTTTTCCTAGCTACTTAGGAAAAAGTGTCACTTATTTTCATTTCTTTGGGTTTGAAAAATGTCTTCCTTGAAGAATTTAATTAATATTCAAGAAATTTGAGCCTCAGGTTAAAAACTTTATTAGGTAACATTTCTTCTTAAGTAACATTATTATTTAAGCTCCAGAACACAACTTTCTCTGAAGGCATTTTGTAATGTATTCCCTTTCACTGTTTGTATTTTTAATTTTTGTGGGTACATGGTAGGTATATATATTTATGGGATACATGAAATGTTTTAATACAGACATGCAAAGTGAAATAATCACATCATGGAGAATGGGGTATCCATCTTCTCAAGCATTTATCCTTTGAGTTACAAACAATCCAATTACACTCTTTAAGTTATTTTAAAAAGCACAATTAAATTATTATTAATTACAGTTATCCTGTTGTGTGATCAAATAGTAGGTCTTATTAATTCTTTCTAGTTATTTTTTCTTCCCATTAACTATACCTACTTCCCCGCCACTTTCCACTAACATTCTCAGCCTCTGGTAATTAGCCTTCTATTGTCTTTGTCCATGAGTTCAATTGTTTTGATTTTTAAATCCCACAAATAAGTGAGAACATGCGATGTTTGTCTTTCTGTGCCTGGCTAACTTCACTTAACATAATGGTCTCCAGTTCCATCCATGTTGCTGCAAATTACTAAATCTCAGCCCTTTTTATGGCTGAACTCCATTGTGTACTTCATTGTGTATATGTACCACATTTTCTTTATCAATTAATGTGTTGATGGACACGTAGCTTGCTTCCAAATCTTAGCTATTGTAAACAGTGCTGCAACAAACACAGGAGTGCAGATACCTCTTCGATATACTGATTTCCTTTATTTTGGGTAGATACCCAGCAATGGGATTGCTGATTCATATGATAGTTCAGATTTTAGTTTATTGAGGAACCTTCTGTCTGTTCTTCATAGTGGTTGTACTAATTTACATTTCTACCAAATGCAGAGAAGTGTTCCCTTTTCTCCATATCCTCGCAAATATTTGTTATGGCCTGTCTTTTGTATATAAGTCATTTTACCTGCATGATATGATATATCTCATTGTAGTTTTCATTTGCATTTCTCTGATGATGTACCTTTTCATATGGCTGTTTGCTATTTGTATGTCTTCCTTCTGAGACATGTCTACTCAAATCTTTTGCCTCCTTTTTGATCGGAGTATTAGTTTTTGTTTTGTTTTTTTTTTCCTGTAGGTTTGTTAGAGCTCCTGTTATATTCTTGTTATTAATCCCTTGTCAGATGGGTAGTTTGCAAATATTTTCTCCCATTCTGTGGGCTTTCCCTTCACTTTGTTTATTGTATCCTTTGCTGTGTAGAAGCTTTTTAACTTGATGTGATCTCATTTGTCCCCATTTTTGCTTCTGTTGTCTGTATTTGTGGGGTATTGCCATAGAATTCTTGCCCAGACAAGTGTCCTGTAGATTTTCCTCAATATTTTCTTTTCATAGTTTCATAGCTTAAGGTCTTAGATTTAAGTCTTTAATCCATTTTGATTTGATTTTTGTATATGGTGATACATAAAAGTCTAGTTTAATTCTTCTGCCTATGAATATCAAGTTTTCCCAGCACAATTTATTAGAGAGACTGTCTCTTCCCCAGTGTATTTTTTGGTAGCTTTGTCAAAAATGAGTTCACTGTGGATGTGTGTATTGGTTTCTGAGTTCTCTATTCTGTTCCATTTGTCTATGTGTTTGTTTTTTATGTCAGTACCATGCTGTTTTGATTACTATAGCTCTGTAGTATAACTTGAGGTCAGGTAATGTTATTCTTCCAGTATGTTTTTTCTTTTTGCTTAGAATAACTTTGGCTATTCTGGGTCTTTTGTGATTCCATATAAATTTTAGTATTTGTTTCTTTTTCTCTGAAGAGTATGATAGGTATTTTGATAGGGATTGCATCAAATCTGTAGATTGCTTTGGGTAGTATGAACATGTTAACAATATTGATTCTGAAAATCCATGAACATGAAATATATTTCCGTTTTTTGGTGTTTTCTTCAATTTCTTTCATCAGTGTTTTATATGGTTAAGTTAACTCCTACGTATTTAATTTTATGTGTGGCTGTCATAAATGGGATTACTTTTTAAACTTCTTTTTTCACATTGTTCATTGTTGGAATATAGTGATACTACTGACTGTTGCATGTTGATCTTGTATCCTGCAACTTTACTAAATGAATCAGTTCTAAGAGTTTCCTTGTGGAGTCTTTAGGTTTTTCCAAATATAAGATAATTTCTTCTGCAAACAAGATAGTTTGACTTCTTCCTTTCCAATTTGGATGCCTTTATTTATTTCTCTTGTCTGATTGCTCTAGTTAGGGCTTCCAGTAATATGCTGAATAACAATGATGACACTGGGCATCCTTGTTGTGTTCCAGATCTTAAAGGAAAGGCTTTCAGATTTTTCTCATTCAGTATGATACTAGCTGAATGGTCTGTCACATATGGTTTTTATTAAGTTGAGGCATGTTCTTCCATCCCAGTTTTTTGAGGGCTTTTATCATGAAGGGATGTTGAATTAATGAAGGGATGTTGAATATGATGAAGGATGTTTATCATGAAGGGATGTTGATGTCCTGGAATCAGGGACACCAAGAGCCTGCTTGGTGCTCTACCCACTGTAGGTCTCCTGATACCTAAGGTGCAAGACAAAGTCCCCTTTACTTTACCCTCTGCTTTTCTTAAGAAGAAGGACTTTTGCACCATAACCACTACAGCTGAGAATGTGCTGAGTCTCACCTGAAGCCAGCAAATCTCAGAGGGTCTTTCAAGGATCTAGATGTAATACCTAGGTATTGCTGCTGATTATTCAGGGCCCAAGAACTCTCCAGTTAGCAACTGAAGAATCCTTCCAGGACTGGGTCCTTCCCTTCAAGGCAGAGAGTTCCCTTCTGGCCGAGAGTGTGTCTGAAAATGTTATCTGCTAGCTAGGGTCTGGAATGGGAGCCTCATGTCTCTGATCATTGCCTTATCCTACTATTGCTGAGCTGGTATCCAAGATGCAAGATTAAGTCCTCCCCACATTTCCCTCTCCTCTCCTCTCCTGTCCTCTCTTCTCCTCTTCAAGTAGAAGGAAGGGGTCTGTTTTGGAGCTATGTGAGCTGTGCAGCCTGGGTTTAGGGAGGGGCAATGCCAGCACTTTCTCAGTCACCCCAACTGGTGTCTCAGTATGTTGCATGTCACCCAGGTCCACTGTCTCTGGGCGTACTTCAGCCTTAGGACTCATCTAGGTTTTGCCGTCCTTGTGGTCTAGAATGCCTTTCAAATTTACTTGAAAGCACAGAACACGGTAGCCCTGGGTGGCAAGGTTTGCCGGCACTCAAGTTTGAACCTCTAGAATCGGCGATTCCCCTATGGCTAGGGCTGGTTTAAATGCTCCCTCTGTGGGCAGGCATCACCTCAGGTTGGTCCAGTTTTTCTTTCAGCTCTAACAGGACAGCACTGAGTTCAATCCCTCAAAATTGCTGTATTTTCCACCTCTCAGCATCCAGAGAAGCTCTCTGATCACACAAGTGATGCTGGGGGTCGGGGAGGTATGGTGTTGAGATTCAAGACTGTTTTTTCTATCTTCTCAGTGCCTCTTTCAGTGATATGAAGTTAAAACCTAATACTATGAGTACTCACCTGATTTTTGGTTTTTACGAAAGTGTTTTGTGTGTGTGTGTGTGTGTGTAAATACTTGTTAAATTTGTGTTTTTCTGGGGGTGGAGGTAGGTGATCAGTGGAGAGTTCTATTCCTCCATTTTGCTCTGCCTCGCTCTCTAATGTATTCTTAATGCAGACATTCTTTTATAAAAAAAGATGAGGAGATTCTAACAGCCTCTATCAGTTATATATGTTAATGGAAATGGGAAATAGTTAAGAGAATTTCAAACTTCAAGCAAGCTTCCTATTATCCACATATTGCTCTGAGATATTTATGTTTAGCTCTGATCAGAGTATGTGTAAGATTGATGCTAATTAAAGGAGAAATGATTCAAAACAAATAAAAGAGCTCTAAGAAAAAGGACATGGTACTTGCTTATATCTTCATCTTTTGAGGCAGAGGGACAGAACTGTACAACTTCTCTGGTTGATCAATACAATATATGAGAAAGAGCTCACCCGCCCTCCCATTGTTTTATTTTGCCTTCATCCTCACCTTCTACCCTCTCTAAACTTTATGCCTTACATCTGTCTTCCTTTGAAGTAATCAGAGAACATGTAGAATTACAGCAAGAGTCATATTTATCTTTTCTTATAATTTAACTACAAGCTTTATGTGAAAATAATAAGACCACACAACTGGTTCTATAAAAGATGGCATAAAATGACATCAGACCAAATCACTGTAAATCACACACACACACACACACACATACACACACTTTAAAAAACTATAAAATCCCGGCGGAATATTTGCAAGCAATCAGGTGTCTGTTTTGTATTTTCTGGATAATACGTAAAATTATTGAAATAAGGGAGGTACAAGAGTTGAACTTCACTTTTACTGTGGCTTTTGTCCTGAGAACCCACGAAAACAGGGATCAGCAAACTACATTCCCTACTAAAATATTTGTCAATCCCTGCTCTAAAATGTGGTGTAGGAAAATAGGTTGTTAAGCAGAGAACAGTGGTCTCTGCAGGCAGGGAACATAGATTTAGTATTGAGCACGGCCAGACAGTTGGGATTTGGGAAACCTGGTCCTAGAGAGAAGGAAGCAAGAAAGAGTCTCCAAAAATCTTTGTAAACAACCTTGTTAATGTCTTTACCAACTCCTACACATCTACAGGGGAAAACTTCAGGAGGTCTGGAAGGCAGAACCACTGGGAAGCTGGAGATCCAGGCAAACATTTCAGAGCTTATACAGTATTGGGGAGATAGAGCTTAAGTTATTGTTTTTTCTATTTATATGCCTCCATTTTGGATGAGAGAGCTTAAGTTCTGTGCCCAACTAAAGAGACATTGATAGACACTGTGGGGTTCAGTTGAAACTCCAATGAAGGCATAATCTAGGATTAGGATCATGCCATATTTTTAAGAAAAAAAAATAAAATACTCAACAAAGCCTAAAACCAAAGTTTGATACAAAGTGATTCACTTATAATTGTATTACCTGACTGATCACTGTCCGACAGATCTCTTTTGGAGCCATGTGAGCTGTGCAGCCTGGGTTTAGGGATGGGTGATGCCACCGCTTCCTTGACTGCCCCAGCTGGTGTCTCAGTATGTCGCATGTCCCCCAGGTCCACCGTCTCTGGGCGTACTTCAGAATGCTCCTTAAATAAAGGTTATATAATATATACCCACCACATATCTTCCATGATATCCAATGCAATCAAAAAACTACAAAAGAAAGAAAAAGCAGCAGGTAATAAAGAGGAAAAAAAGACAGTAAAATTATGACCGAAGATGTTCAAAACACTGGATATTGTAGACAAAGGCATCAGCATAACTATAATCCTATGTTAGAGACAACTGAGAATCCATTTAAAAAGTCATATGGACATTTTTGGGATGGCAAAATACAATATTTGAACTTAAGAACTTGGGTGGTTTTAAGAGGAGAGTGGAGATAGAAGAAAAAATGATTTGAAAAGTAAAAGACAAATTAATGGAAGAGATCCAGAGTAGACAGAAAAGAACAAAAAATAGTTTCTAAGAAATGTGAGCTATGGTCATATATATAATATACATTTATTTTTGAGTTCCTAAAAAAGGGAATGTTAACACTGAGCATAAATAACATTTGAAAAAATATTGTTCAGTAATTTTCTTAATATGATCAAAACATCAACCCACAGATTCAAAAAATTTAGCAAGCCCTGTACAGAATAAATAAATACAAACAAACCATACCTAAGCATATGATAGTCAAAAAGCTGACATCTTAAATGTAGCCAGATTAAAAATTTTTTAAAAAATTTAAAAGGAAGTAATAATAGACCAATGATAAACCTTTTAAAAAATCTAAAAAAATTCAGATAATCTTTAATGAGATAAAAGAAAAAAGTGCTGCCAACTCAGAATTATATGCGGATAAACTATTCTTCAGTAAGTAAAGTTTTTTGAAAGGAATTGTGTTTTTTTATTAAAAAGCTCATATTTTTCAATAGTTTCTTGCCAGCAGGATGAAATTATTTAAATTAAAGAGAAAATTATCACAAATGAAAGCACAAAACTCTAAGAAAAAAAAAAACACAAAAAGACTAGAAAGTTAAGTACAGCGATAAATATAATTGAATATTAGCTATTTATTAAAAGAAAAATAATAATATCCTATGAAGTTTATAATATATTAAAATTATATTTAGCACAAAAGATTAGGAAGTGGTAAGTGAAGTTATAATGTTGTAAGTTTCTTACATTCTCTGGGAAGCAGCAAATAAACGAATTTAATCAATAGTGTGAATAAGCCTAGGACACATAATTTCATCTATAGAGTAACAATTAAAAGAATAAAATGAGTAACAAAATAAAATGTGATTAAAGAGCTAATAAAGAAATAAAATGAAACAATTAAAATACTTAATCTCGAAGAATGTGACAAAAACGAAAGAAATGAAAACATATAAAAAAAGAAAAATAGTAGACTTGATTGCAACTTGAACAGTTGTCATATTATATGTATCTGGCAGAGAATTTCCAATTTCAGTTCCAATATATAGAGTTGAAAGTTGTCACTGCTATCCTGAGAACAAGAAAAATCAAGAGAAACATTTAGCAATAATTTTCCTATAGCCATCACAGAACTAAGTTCACAGAGCAGACCGCCACCTCAAATCAGAGAAGAACAGCTGAGATATGCTCTCCTGGAGTCATAAATTTGTAATCACCTAAGTAGCAATTTTGATAAATGGCTGAAGGTTGAGTGTGAACAAGCTATACGGTGTGAAACTCCCATTGCAGTCTTGAGGGACGTCCTACATTATGGTGAGTTTTATCATCAGGATTCCCACCAAGTTCTCATAGTGAAAAGCCAGAGATCCCCTCATATCTCTAGCAGGGAAGGTGACGAGTAACCACTGTAAAATATATCTAGGTAGCCTAACTCATTACTCACATTCAGTGTTGTACTGGAAGCACTAACTAATGCGAGCTTAAAGAAGAACCAAGTTGGAAAAGTTACACCACTAGATTTCTGGACTTTACATAACCCTACAAGTAATTAAGGCAGTATAAGATTAGGGTAAGATAGCACAATTAGACCAATGGAATTAAGTAGAAATCCCGGAAATACACCTACATATATGCATACTTAATATTTCATAAATGAGATATTATTATATGTAAAGGGAAAATAAGTGGATATTCAATAAATGTTGCTGGGGTAAATGAAAAAAAATGGAAAAAATTAACTGATGCCTGTCTTATACCATATACAAAAATAATCCAATATGAATTGAAAATGTATATGTGAAAGCTAAAATCATAAATCTTCTGGGCGAAAATGTTAGAGAATATCTTCACTACTTGGCAAATACAAATATTTTTATTTCACATAGCATTAAAAAATAAAAACTGTACTAAAGAAGAGAGAAAAATGACAAAGCACTGTAGCCAAAGAGATAAAAACATAAAAAAACCCCAAAACCCACTACTTAGAAAAAACAAACAACTCATTTTAAAAAAAATTGCCAAAGCCACAAATGGGTTATCATATCAAGTTCATCAGCTGAACAACTAATAAAAAATGAGCAGGATTAATCACCAGAGATACAAATCATTAACAGAATGCCATACAACTATGCATCAACAGAATAACTAATATTAAAAAGATTGACAATACCAAGGGTTACCAATGTGGTGTCAATTACATCACTAGTACATTTGTACCGTCACTTCGGAAAACAATTGGAAAATTTCTAAGAAAGCTAAAATATGTATACTCTATACTATATGATTTCATTAACATGGATTTTATAGAGGGCAAACTAAGCTGTTGTGTTAGTGGCCAGAATAGTGATTACATTTACAAAGGGGATAATGTTTCGAAGCAGAATAATAGATCCTTTTTGGTCTTGAAAGATGTTCGAAATTTTAATCAAAATAGTAGTTACAGGTACTAATCATATTTAAAAGTTTATAAAGCTATACATCTAAGGTATACACACATTATATGTTATTTCTTAATTTAAAAACAATAAGAAAAACAGATAGTAGCAATCGTAATATAGGTAAGCTGTGTAGGTGATGATAAAAATTGAAATGTGAATTAATGTATGTAAATATCAATGTATATAAGTCAGCTGCTAATGATTCTTTCTATACCTGGGTCTCTGCTTTTATCTCTCACAATTAACTTTTCAGTATAGATACACAGAAGAAAAATAAGGTGAAATGATAAGCATATAGTCACATAAGTAAATTTCTAATTTTGTTCCTTTTATTTTTAGGTGACACATAATAATTGTACATATTTATGGGATACAGTGATATGTTCATAGATGCATACAGGATATAATGATGAAATCAGGGTAAGTAACATATCCATCACCTCGAATATTTATCAATCCTTTGTGTTTTGAACATTCAATATCCTCTTTTTTAGCTTTTGAACATATACATTATTGTTCACTATATTCACCATGCAGTGCTATAGAGCACTAGAAATTATTCCTTCCATCTAGCTACAATTTTGTTCCTATTAACCAACCTCTGTCTCTACTTGTCATTTTTATGCTTCCCAGCCTATAGTAACCATAATTTTAATCTCCCTTCTATAAGCTCAACTTTTTTTTAGTTCTCACATATGAATTAGAATATGCAGTATTTTTATTTTTGTGCTTGACTTCTTTCACTTAACACAATGTCCTCCAGGGTTATCCATGTTGCCATGAATGACAACATCTTATTTTTATTGTGACTCAGTACTATTCAATTGTGTATGTACACCACGTTTTTTATCTATTCATCTGTTAATGAACTTTTAGGTTGATTTCATATATTAACTATTGTGAATAATGTTGCAATAAACATGGGGTTGCAGATATTGCATCAATATACTGATTTTCTTTCCTTTGAATAAGTACCCAGCAGTGGGATTGCTGCATCGTTTGGTAGTCTGAGTTTTTCAAGAAATCTCCATACTGTTTTCCATACTGGTTGTACTAATTTACATTCCCACGAGCAGTGTGTAAGAGTTCCCTTTTCTCTACATCCTTGCCAGCATTTGTTATTTTTGTCTTTTTTATAATAGCCATTCTAACTGGAGTGATATAAGATCTCCTGGTTTTGATTTGCATTTACCTGATGATTAATTATGGTGAAGATTATTTCCTAAATGTGTTGGCCATTTCCATATCTTTTTTTGAGAAATTCTATGCAAATTCTTTGCCCACTTTTAAACCAGATTATTCATTTTTTCCTGTTAAGTTGTTGGAATTTCTCACACATTTTGGATATTACTCTCTTGTTGAATGTATAGCCTGCAAACATTTTCTCTTATTCTGTGGGTTGTCTCTTTACTCTGTTGATTGCTTCCTTTGCTATGTAGAAGCTTCTTAGCTTAATATAGTCCCATTTGTTTTTGCTTTTGTTGCCTGTACTTCTGAAATCTTAGCCATAAAATATTTGCCTAGACCTATGTCTTGAAGAGTTTTTTTCATTTCCTTCTTGTAGTTTTATAGTTTTAAGTTTGACATTTAAGTCTTTAATTCATGTTGAGTTGACTTTTGTATACGATGAGAGATAGGTTCAGTTTTATTCTTCAGCATATGGTTAGTCAGTTTTCTCAGCACCATTTATTAAAGAAGCTGCTCTTTCCTTAATGTAGGTTCTTGGCAGCTTTGTCAAAAATAATAGGCTGTAAATATGTGGATTTATTTCTGGGCTTTTTATTCTGTTCCACTTGTCTATGTGTCTACTTTTATAGTAATACCACTCTGTTCTGGTTACTATTGCCTTGTAATAAGTTTTGATGTCAGGAGTGTTATGCCTCCAGCTTTGTTCTTTTTGCTCAGTATTGCTTCAACTATTTGGGGTCTTATGTGGTTCCATACAAATTTTAGGGTTATTTTTTCTAATTCTGGGAAGACTGTCATTGATATTTTGATAAGTATTTCAATGAATTGGTAGATTACTTTGGGTAGAATAGTCATTTTCATGATATTAATTCTTCCAATCCATGAACATGAGATGTTTTTTCGTTGTTTTTGTGTGTCTTCTTCAATTTCTTTTATCAGTATTTTATACTTATCCTTTTAAAGATTTTTCAACTCCTTGTTTGAATATTTTATTCTATTTGTCTGTAACTACTGTAAATGGCACTGCTTTCTTGATATCTTTTTCAGTTGGTTTTTTATCTGCACATTGAAATGCTACTGATTTTTTTAGTGTTGATTTAGTATCATGCAAATTTACTGTATTAGTCTATTCTCAAGCTGCTAATAAAGACATACCCAAGACTGGGTAATTTATAAAGGAAAGATGTTTAATTGACTCACTGCTCAGCATGACTGGGGAAGCCTCAGGAGACTTACAATCATGGCAGAAGGGGAAGCAAACACATCTTTCTTCACATGGCAGCAGCAAGGGGAAATGTTGATGAAAAGGGAGAAAGCCTGTTATAAAACCATCAGCCCTTTTGAGAACTCACTCACTATCATGAGAACAGCATGAGGGTAATTGCTCCATAATTACATTACCTTCCACTGGGTCCATCCCACAACACGTGGGGATTATGAGAACTACAATTCAAATGATATCTGAGTGGGGACACAGCCAAAACATGTCATTTACGAAATGGTTTTATCAGTTCTGAGAGTTTGTTGATGGAGTCTTTAGGTTTCTCTATGTATAAGATCATGTCCCTGTGAATAGAAACAATGTTACTACAGCTTTTCCAATTTGGATGCCCTTTTTTTCTTTATCTTCCCTTATTGCTCTGGATAGAACTTTCAGTACTGTATTGAATAAGAGTGTTGAAAGTGAGCATTCTTGTCTTGTTCCAATTTAGTATGATGTTAGCCATACATTTGTCTTATATGGCCTTTATTATAATGCAGTATGTTCTTTCATTACCTAATTGGCTGAAACTTTTCATCATGAAGGGATGTTGAATAATAATTTCTTTGATTTACTGATATGATCATGTGGGTTTTGTTCTTCATTTTGTTGATGTTATGTATCACCTTTATTGATTTGCTTATGTTGAACCATCCTTACATCCCTGTGGTTAATCCCACTTGATCGTGGTGTATTACCTTTTTGACGCGTTTTTGAATTTGGTAAACTTCTTTTTGGGCTCTAGTATCAGAATGTCAGAATTCAAATAAAAGTTCTGCTTGATTTTGGATGAGTGATTTTCTAAGCTGCAGTTTTTCCTTTATCTGTTAAATAGCAACAACAGAGGATAGCCTTCCTAAAAATTACTGAAACATTTATTTGGCTTAGACCTGTAACATGTTTGACAAATAGAAAAGTTCCATGCAGATTAACTGTAATTATAATTTGCTAAAAAGAGAGCACAATTATCATAGTTTTGATTTGGATAGTAATTTGTTAAATGAATCATTGCTTTTATTTTTTTCTCTGAACAAAGCAACAAATTGAGTAGAAAACTCGATGTCTGAAGTAATTTTCCATTTGATTTGGCTTATCAAAAATGCAGAAAAGGGACAATTTTTCCTACCCTGACATCCATCTTTATTCAAAGCATTCTTATATTTCTATTTTATAAATGTTGGTGTATTTATTTATTTATTTGAGACGAAGTCTCACTCTTTGTCCCAGTCTAGAGTACAGTGAGTGGTGCAATCTAAGCTCACTACAACCTCTGTCTCCCCAGTTCAAGTAATTATCCTATCTCAGCTCCCCCAGTAGCTGGGATTGAAGACATGTGCCACACCTGGCTAATTTTTGTATTTGTATTAGACACAGGGTTTCACCATGTTGGCCAGGCCAGTCTTGAACTCCTGACCTCAGGTGATCTGCCAGCCTTGGCCCCCCAAAGTGCTGGGATTATAGGCCTGAGCCACTGTTCCTGGCCAGTGTATTCATTATTGATGTATGCTTTGCTAAGTTATGCTTTGTCTTATTCCCTTATTTTGGTAAAAATAAGTGGCATGCAGATTTGATCACAATATCAATATAACATGTCCTGTTCACAGCAATTTTACCTTTAGTTAATTATTATGTGGAAATCAATGAACAGAGATGTAAGCTAATATTTATATAAGATAATCATTGCAGAAAATTTTATGATAACAAACTGAAAAATTATAAGTTAACTATGTAAAAGTAAGAGATTGTTTAAGTCATTTCCTTGTAACTAAATATTATGCAACTGTTAAAAATCAGAATGTATGAGAATATTTACCACTCAATAAGCTGATTTACCATGTTTAATTAAGAGGGATAAAAAGCAGGCTGGAAAACAGAATTTGTGATATGAGTAGATAGATAGATAGATAGATAACTTGTATATACACACATACATCTGAAAGTGAAAACATCAAAATGTGAATGGTGGCTTATGAATGATTTCTGAAAATTAAATTTCAGTATTTTTCCTGTGTTTCTTAAGTTTTCTACAATGAGCAAGTATTACTCTTTAAAATTTGGAAGACACATACAATCCAAAAGATGCTGTTAAAAACAAACAAAAACAATGAAGTGATGTTTTCCTTAGCAAACACTTGACTTGATCAGTTTTCAGGAAAAGACTTTAGGAAACAAGAAATGACACCAAAAAAATCACACTTACCCTTACCTGTTAAGTCATACAATTGCTGTTTAGCTTTGGACAAAATAAAAGACCTGAAAAAATTTTAATACAGATCATTTCTTTCCTGGAGATAGAAATCCTCAAACCCATTGAATGCTGAGGTATTGATGTCAAGCTATAGTCACCCTAAGTTAGTTTAGACCCATTATTAATCGGTAACTACCAAAATTAGAATCTTTCCTTTGGAGATGACACAGTGACAGCCTGACATGATTTGGCTGTGTTCCCACCCAAATCTTATCTTGAACTGTAGGTCCCATAATTCCCATGTGTCATGAGAGGGACCCAGTGGAAGGTAATTGAATCATGGGGCAGGTCTTTCTGTGTTGTTCTCATGGTAGTGAATAAGTCTCACAAGATCTGGTGGTTTTATAAAGGGGAGTTCCCCTGCACACATTCTCTCTTGCCTTCTGCCGTGTAAGACATGCTTTTGCCTCCCCTTTGCCTTCCACCAAGATTTTGAGGCCTCCCCAGCCACGTGGAACTGTGAGTTCGTTAAACCTCTTTTAGTTATAAATTACCCATTTTTGGGGTATGTCTTACTAGTAGTGTGAGAACAGACTAATACACAACTTAAGTAAATTTTCCTCCTCCTTGAGAATATTCTGGGCACAAGGTGCCATCTGTTAAGAGTGTATACACATGTCAATGTAGAAGATTTCATCATGTCCTTTTGAGAACAATTAAGTGGCTGCAAAATCAAAAGTTCAAGTTTTAAACAATGTCTTTCACATGTCTATTTACTTTACACCAAATGCTCTTAATGCTTTCTGGAATTAGCATTAGTCCAACAGGAAGATATTACAATCCTGAATTTCTATGCACCTAACACTGGAGCTCCCAAACTTATAAAACATATACAAATAATTATAAACATATAAAAATTATTATAAAATTACTACTAGACCTAAGTAATGAGATAGACAGCTACACTCTAATAGTCAGAAACTTTAATACCCCACTGACAACACTAGACAGATCATCAAGACAGGAAGTCAACAAAGAAACAATGGACTTAAACTATACCCTAGAACAAATGAATTTAACAGAAGTTTACAGAACATTCTTTCCAACAAGTGCAGAATGTACATTCTTCTCATCAGCACATAGAACATTCTCCAAGGTATACTACATTATAGGCCACAAAACAAGTCTCAATCAATTTAAGAAAACTGGAATCAGATCAAGTATCTTCTCGGACCACAGTGGAATAAAACTGGAAATGAACCCCAGAAGAAACCCTCAAAACTATACAAATACATGAAAATTAAATAATCTGCTGTTGAATGATTTTTGGGTTAACCATGAGATCAAGATGGGAATTTAAAGTTTTTGAAATGAATGATAATAGTGACACAACCTATTAAAATCTCTGGGATACAGCAAAAGGAGTGCTAAGAGGAAAGTTCATAGCATTAAATGCTTACATCAAGAAGTCTGAAAGAGCACAGATAGACACATAAACAGAATTAAAAACAAAAATCATACGATCATCTCAATAGATGCAGAAAAAGCATTTGATAAAATCCAGCATCCTTTTATGATAAAAACCCTCAACTAAACAGGCTTAGAAAGGACATACCTCAATGTAATAAAAGTCATGGCCAGGTGCGGTGGGGCTCACGTACTTGTAATCCCAGCATTTTGGTAGGCTGAGGTGGATGGATCACAAGGTCAGGAGTTCAAGACCAGCCTGGCCAAGATGGTGAAACCCCGTCTCTACTAAAAATACAAAAATTAGCCAGGCATGGTAGTGGGTGCCTGTAATCCCAGCTACTCGGGAGGCTGAGGCAGAGAATTGCTTGAACCTGAGAGGCGGAGGTTGCAGTGAGTCGAGATCGTGCACTGTACTCCAGCCTGGGCAACAGAGTGAGAATCCGTCTCAAAATAAAAATAATAATAAAATAGAAACTAAAAGTCAAACCCACAGCCAACATCCTACCGAATGGGGAAAAGTTGAAAGCATTCCCCCTGAGAGCTGGTATGAGACAAGAAATGCTCACTTTTACCACTTTGATTCAACATAGTACTGGAAGTTCTGGCCAGAGTAATTAGACAAGATAAAGAAATAAAGTGCATCCAAATTGGAAAAGAGGAAGTCAAATTGTCGCTGTTCACAGATCACATGATCATATAACTAGAAAACCCTAAGGACTCAACCAAAAACCTCCTAGACCTGATAAATGAATTCAGAGAAGTCCCAGAATACAAAATCGATGTACACAAATCAGTAGCAGTGCTATACACCAACAATGACCAAGCTGATAATCAAATCAAGAACTCAATCCTTTTTATAAAAGCTATGAAAAGAAAAAAGTACTTAGAAATATAATTAACCAAGGAGGTAAAAAATCTCTACAAGGAAAATGACAAAACACTACTGTCAGATATTATAGACAACACAGACAAATGGAAACACATCCCATGCTCATGGATGGGTAGAATCAATATTGTGAAAATGACCATACTGCCCAAAGCAATTCTCAGATTCAATGGAATTCCCATCACAATACCATCATTATTCTTCACAAAACTATAAGAAACAATCCTAAAATTCATATGGAACCAAAAAAGAACTTGCATAGCCAAAGCAATACTAAGCAAAAAGAACAAATCTGGAGGCATCACATTACTCAACTTCAAATTATGCTACAAGGCATTAAGTTACCCAAACAGCATAGTACTGGAATAAAAATAGGCATGTAGACCATTGGAGCAGAATCGAGAACCCAGAAATAAAGCCGAGTACTTATAGCCAACTGATCTTTGACAAAGCATACAAAAATATAAAGTGGGGAAAGGATATACTATTCAATAAATGGTGCCGGGATACTTGGGAAACCCCATGTAGAAAAATGAAGCTGGATCCTCATCTCTCACCTTATATAAAAATCAACTCAAGATGGATTAAATACTTAAATCTAAGTCCTGCAATCATAAAAATTCTAGAAGATAACATCGGCAAAACTCTTCTAGATGTTGGCCTAGGGAAATAATTCATGACTAAGACCTCAAAAGCAAATGCAACAAAAACAAAAGTAAATAAATGGGACCAAATTAAACTAAAGAGCTTCTACACAGAGAAATAAATCATCAGAAGAGTAAACAGACAATCAACAAAGTGGGAGAAAATCTTTGTAAACTATGCATCCAGCAGAGGAATAATATCCAGAATCTACAAGGAACTAACTCAAACAACTCAGCAAGAAAAAAAACAAATAATGCCATCAAAACGTGGCCTAAGGACATGAATAAACAATTCTTAAAATAAGATATACAAACAGCCAACAAACATATAAAAAATGCTCAGCATCACTAATTATCAGGGAAACGCAAATTAAAACCCTAGGGAGATACCACCTTACTCCTACAAGAATGGCCATAATTAGAAAGTAACGATAGATATTGGCACCAATGTGGTGAAAGGCAAACACTTTTGTACTGATGTTGGGAATGTAAACTAGTACAGCCACTATGGAAAACAGTATGGAGATTTGTAGAACTACCATTCGATCTGGCAATCTCACTACTGGGGTATCTACCCAAAGAAAAAGAAATCACTTATGAAAAAGACCCATACACACGCATGTTTATAGCAGCACAATGTGCAATTGCAAAAATATGGAACTAACCTCAATGCCCTTCAAACAACAAGTAGATAAACAAAATGTGGTATATATACACCATGGAATACTACTCAGCCATAAAAAGGAACTAAATAGTGTCTTCTGCAGCAACTTGGATGGAGCTGGAGGCCATTATTCTAAGTGAAGTAACTCAGAAATGGAAAATGCAAATATTGTATGTTCTCACTTATAAGTGAGAGCCAAGCCCTGAGGACACAAAGGCATAAGAATGATATAATGGAGGCCAACGAGGGTGGATCAATTGAGCCCAGGAGTTTGAGACCAGCCTGGCCAAAATAGCAAAACCCTGTCTTTACTAAAAATACAAAATATTAGCAGGGTATGGTGGCTCACACCTGTAATCTCACCTACTCAGGAGGCTGAGGCACGAGAATCACTTGAACCTGGGAGGTGGAGGTTGCAGTGGGCCGAGATCATGTCACTGCACTCCAGCCTGAATGACAGAGCAAGATTCTGTCTCTTAATAATAATAATAATAATAATAATAATAATAATAATAATGAAATTTGCCAACTCAGATGATAAGGGTTGGGAATGAGTGAGGGGTGAAAGATTACATATTGGGTACAGTGTACACTGCTTAAGTGACAGATGCTCCAAAATCTCAGAAATTACCCCTAAAGAATTTATCCCTGCAACCAAAAACCTCTGTACCTCCAAAACTATTGAAATTAAAATAAAATTTAAAAAAGACAATAGGCTATAGAATATATTTTACAACATTCTGATTAACTATCTTAGTAAATTTGAGTGAAAGTTATCCACATCTTAGTTAAATATTAAATGGAGTTTCTTTATATGGGTAGCTGCA
Organism: Pan troglodytes; assembly: GCF_028858775.2. Lineage (NCBI taxonomy): Eukaryota > Metazoa > Chordata > Mammalia > Primates > Hominidae > Pan > Pan troglodytes. Next base: position 159,686,774 of record NC_072402.2, on the reverse strand, counting down.
CAAGCTTCCCAAAAACATTTAATTGACACTTTGGATAGCAAGGTGATAAAGAGTGATATATGAGTTTTAAAATTATTTATGTTCCATAGAAAAGTAAGAAAAATATTTACTTTTATATGGAGATAATTTAGATAGTATTTGGCTACATCTATTTTTTCAACTTGGTCTCCAAGATACTCATAAAAATCACTTGCTGTTATACTTTTGCCTTTTGAAGCAGGACAGCTTGGACTGCTGTTCAGGATGTCCTTATTAAGTATATAGAGGAGAAAAGATAAATGAAGAAATTTACAGCCTGCTTGATACCTGTCTTTCGAATATCTTTAGAGTTATGCCACCTGGAATATCTTGCAAATTTTCATAGAGAACTCTTTAGATAGAGTATGAAATATTGGCTTGAGCTGAAATGAGCTCATTTGTTTTAAGAAAAGATATATAAACTACAAGGAATTTAAAAGAATATTATCTCATGTCAAATCAAATTTTAGTTTTCTTTCTTCTTACTATTATTGTTAATGTTTTATGTAAATATATGTGTTTACCTGGAAAATGTATAGTAGTATTAGAAAAGAAACAAGTAAAACATTGCATAACATGTTTTTTTAAATTTTAAAGTTATGAAAATATAGAAAAGGTTTATAATTCCTGATAGTTTGATGACATTTGCTTATCTTGAGATATGAGATTGTTTTGTTTTTTGTCAATGCAGTTTTGAAAAGAAAAGCAATTGGTAAGAAACCCGTAAGGTGCCCCTCATTGTTTGCTGCTTCTTGTTACATATTCCCCTTTTTCTCAGGATGGGCTGGATTTAGGAATGCTCTTATGCAATAGCGTATGATAAAAGTGATGGATTTTTACATCCAAGATTGGGCTACCAAGTACACTACACTTGCAGCTTACACAAGTTTCATATTTGCTGGCTCACCTCCTTGGCATGGGCTACAATCAGCCTGCAGCTGCCTCTTCTGTTCGTTCCCCCTTCACCATTTTCCTTCAGCTATTCCAACAACTGGGAAAAATGCATGTTTAACTCCATGATGCAGAGTGTTGCTTTGTCTTGCAGGACATCCATATCTGCTGAAGTTAAAGGAGGTGAAAGGCAGAAATATTGAAACATCTTAGTGCATCCTTATTGGGTCCACCTTCTACTTATGGGTTTCAGCTTATCCTCATTGTTTCTGGTCATACATCAATCTTTCCTTCCTGATTTCCTACTCTGCAATTTAAAGCTCTAGTGCAAGACACAGATACAGCATCCTTACAGAAACTGTTTGTTTAATCAACTCCCATGATTGCATAACATCAAATCCATATAATCACACACACACACATATGCACACACACAAAGTCAACAACTTAAAATAATAGATAATAAGCAAGTTACAGAAATCCTGGGAAGACCAGGGAGGTGGACTAACATTAAACAAACATATATGTTTAATATGTCTAATGTTCATGTTTTATGAGTGGACTCTGGCTAATATAAATGAAAAAAATAAATAATAAATAAATGAAAAATAATTAATCAAAAATAAATTTCATAAAGTGCAAAAGAGAAAAATGCTTGAAAAAAATAGAAGCCCAAATAGTTAATGACAAGAATTAAAACAAGACACACTACAGAAATTGCAAGTTTTAAAAATATAAAATAACAGGACATGATTTATGCACGTAAATTTGGAATTTAAGGAATATAGACAAAATATTTTAAAGTATATGTTAGCAAATCTTATTCAGAATAAATATAATAAAAAAATGAATAAGATCTACTATTTGATAGCACAGCAGGGTGACTATGGTCAATAATAACCTAATTGTACATTTTAAAATACTAGAAGAGCATAATTAGATTGCTTTAACACAAAGAATAAATGCTCAATGGGATGGATGCTCCATTTTCCATGATGTCGTTATTACACATTGCATGCCCATATCAAAACATTTCACGTACCTTATACACATATGTACCTACAATGTACTCACAAAAATAAAATAAAAAAGTAAAAAAAGAAGAAATAGGTAAACCTAAATTATCACATAACCATTAATAAAATTGAGTAAGTAGTGAAACATCTTCCCACAAAGAAAACTCCTGGCTCAAGTGGCTTTACTCATAGCTTCTACTGAATGTTTTAAAAAAAAAAAAATTTCAGTTACACAAAAATGCTTCTAGATAATATAAAAAGAAGAAAAAAACCTTAGCTTATTTTATAAAGCTAGCATATTTGTGATTCAAACCTCAAAATTGAACAGCATGAAAAAGAAAAAATATATATACACACACACATATATATGTACACATAAGAATAAAGATAACTATATATATATACACTATGTATGTATATATATATGTATATATATTTCTTTCTTTTTCATGCTGCCCTATTTTGAATTTTTGTATCAAGCATATTCTAGCTTCATACATATATTCATTCCAAGTTCCTTTATGAATGTAGCTGTATCCTAACAAAATAGTAGCAAACTAAAACTACTTTAAAATGGATAACAAGGAAGTTACAGGCATCACAGAAGGCAAGGGATGTTGTTTAACACTACAAAAATTAATTCATGTAATCCACCTAATTAAGAGATTAAAATAGAAAAATCCCCTGATGTAACAGATTCAGAAGAACAATTTGACAAAATTCAGCATATTTTGTGATTATTTTTTAGTAAAGTTGTAAATGAGGAAAGTCCTGATACAATCAATTTACAAAATTTTCATCAAATTGTTGCTTCAAGGGAGAATGTAATTGCTATAGGCCAGAGCTCTTGCTGTATCAGGAAGATATAGCCAAATATTATACAAATACAATGCTTTTAAAGGCACTAGAGGGCAGATGCAATGAACTAAAGATGGGGATGTAATGAGAACAAGTAAAACAGATAAATACTAATTTTTAAAAAGTAAAAATAAAACAAATAATGTAGGTTATAATAAAAATTAGAAATATAATCAATCTTAAGTCACTTACATAACAATTTCAGATAACTTATAGGTAACAGGAAATAATGTTAAGATTTATGTGAATTCTTAGAATTTTACAGATAAAAACTCAAATTTGTGGTTTTGCAATACTCTGACTTACATTTTCTCTTCCAAAATTACTTTCAAAGAATAACACAAACTAAGAACCATACTGTAATACCACTTAATTATATACTAGAAAAAATAAATATAAAATTAACATTCAGAAGAGGTAGTTTCTAATTGTCATCAGCCTAACCATGCCTTTTCTAAGTAGCCTAAGATTACTTGGTATTAGCAAGTGTATTAGTCTGATCAGGCTGCAATAACCAAATACCACATGCTGGGTGGCTTAGGCAACAGAATTTTCTTTTCACAGTTATGGAAGCTGGAAGTCCCAGATCAAGATCTGGACACTGATTTTTGTTGAGAGCTCTCTTCCTGGCTTGCAGATGGCCAATCTCTTCTCATATGGTAAGAGAGCTCTTTGGTGTCTCTTTTTTTTTTTTTTTTTAGACAAAGTCTCACTCTCACCCAGGCTGGAGTGCAGTGCAGTGGTGTGATTTCGGCTCACTGCAACACTGCAACCTCCACCTCTTAGGTTCAAGAGATTCTCCTCCCTCAGCCTCCTGAGTAGCTGGGATTACAGGTGCATGCCACCAAGCCCGGCTAATTTTTTTCTGTTTTTAATAGAGAAGGAGTTTCACCGTGTTGGTCAGGCTGGTCTCGAACTCCTGACCTCGTGATCCATCGGCCTCAACCTTCCAAAGTGCTGGGATTACAGGCATGAGCCACCAAGTCCAGCCTGGTGTCTCTTTTTATAGGGACAGTAATTCTATCAGATCAGGGTTCTACCTTTATTACCTTATTTAACCTAAATTAATTCTTAGAGACCCCATCTACAAATACAGCCACACTGGGGGTTAAGTCTTCAACCTATGAATTCTATAAGAGACACAACATTCAGTGTGTAACAGCAAGATATATATTTTTTCTTTGAGAAAATTAGTACACAAATAAAAGATGAAAACAGTCCTTAAACCAAAGTATTGGTCTATACTTTATGAACAACTAGATGCACGTCTGTCTTGAGGAAAGATGAGTGATATTCTTCCTTTGGTTAGAAGTATGCCTGTCTTGTGCTTTTAGTACATATATCTCCATAAATATATTAGGGAGGTAGTTCATGGGGATTTAAAATACTATAAAAAAGAAACTGTAATTGGATTTCATTATGGAGTCATAGTTCAACCAATGGGATTGCAGTGCAGTAGAACCTGCCAGTCTCAGATGAGAGGCTTTGGCAATCTGTTCTTCCCATGCACAAATGCAGTGCACCTGTGAGGTTCTTAATCTTCCAGAAAATTGAAGCTGTCCACCTTCAAGTAGAGATGTAAAACCTCTAACAGTAATCAGTGGAAATGAAGTGGGCATTGCAATTGATAAGGCGTAGGGGTCACGTAAACCTTTTGTCCACTCTGTCATATGGAGTCCTAAAATTTCTGTCTCTCTGTGATTAAAATGAATGATCAATGTATGATCTAATTTAGAGCAAGGAGGTCTCCTCATTGTTAAATTATCTCAATAATAAAAGTGAATTCTGAATGTTTTCCTGGGATTTAATGTTAATCTTTTATTTTTTAAATTTCCATGCTTCTTTTTACTGTTCAAGATGAATGAAGAGGAAGATTATAAATTTCGTGTAATACTAAAATGGTTTTATTTTGTATTTTGTGTTTTTTTTTTTCTGTGGGAGAAAGAGGGGGAGTAGATTGTGACTTTATGATGAAACGAACAGTTGACCCCCTTAAAAAATCATTTTTCCCTCCAAACTTTCAACTACTTTGGAATTTCCAATTCAATTTTTAAAATGTGAAAAATGCTTTAGGTAATTTCGTTTGAGTCAACAAAACTCTGGCTTTTTTTTTTTTTTTTTTTTTTTGAGATGGAGTTTCACTCTTGTGGCCCAGGATGGAGTGCAATGGTGTCCTCTGGGCTCATTGCAGCCCCCGCCTCCCAGGTTCAAGAGATTCTCTTGCCTCAGCCTCCCAAGTAGCTGGGATTACAGGCACCCACCACCACGCCTAGCTAATTTTTGTATTTTTAGTAGAGACGAGGTTTCACCAAGTTTGCCAGGCTGGTCTCGAACTCCCGGCCTCAAGAGATCCACCCACCTCGGCCTCCCAAAGTGCTGGGATTACAGGCGTGAGCCACTGTGCCAGGCCAACACTGGCATTTTCAAATGATGTTTAGAAGCCTCGATAGCTTGTGACTTTAAAAATGAACCATCAGTTTTAGTCTTGTTTTTTCAGAGCTGCAGTTAAACATGCCATATGTTGACTAATCTGCAAATAATATATCTGCGATCTTTTGTGGAATTTCCCTCCTCCAGACTTCTATTCCAAGCTCCACATGAGTTAAGAAGTGTCTTGTGAGTTATAGTTACTGTGCTTTCCTTCTATGGGCTGAAGATTTTGAAGACCTCTCTGTAGCCACATGTGATTCACATTTTGCATAAAGGAATTAGGTTCAGCAACAGGCAAAAAAATAGCCTTTGTTAAGTATCTACAATCTATTAAATTGCTTTCTTAGGAATAATAAGTAAATGTAATACATAATTTTACCTTCAAGAAATGTGTAATATAAGGAAAGAGACCGTGTACACTCAGACACCACACACAAACACAAGTTGTAATAAATAATAGTTGCATGGGAGATAAGTCAGGGTTAGAAGAGTGAAGAGAAGCAAAAAGTCAAGAGTGGTGGCTCATACCTATAGTCTGTGCTTTGGGAGGCCAAGGCAGCAGGATCACTTGAGTCCAAGAGTTAGAGTACAGCTAGGCTAACATAGTGAGACTCCATCTCTACAGAAATAAATAAATAAATATTACCCAGCTGTAGTAGTGTGGAGCTGTAGTCCCAGCTACTCAGGAGGGAGAGGTAGGAGGATTACTTGAGCCCAGAAGTCCAAGGCTGCAGTGAACTATGATCATGCCACTGCACTCCAGCCTGGGCGACAGAGTAAGATCCTGTCTCAGAGAGGGAGAGAGAGAGAGAGAGAGAGAGAGAGAGATTGAGAAGAGAGAAGTGCAAGATCACACTTCTGCAGCTCTTTTTTTCTCCTTCTGGCACATTTTTCATTTTCAAGACCCCACGTCCTCCATATATGCTTTCCTGGCCCACCCATTTCCCTCCTCCCCTTACACAGATGGAGAACTTCCTTTCTGGTGTTCTCTCAGCACTCAGCACAGACTGCTAGTGCTTTCATGTGCTGAGCCTTTCCCTTCAACCTGGACGGATAGAGGATGGCAATCTCGCTGAAGCTGTTTCTTTTTCTTCACAACATATAGGAAAGTGTTGCCCCTTTTTGGAGGTAAGCCCTTTTGTTCTTAAAAATTCTATAAGAAAGAATGAGGGGAAAAGGAAAAGAAGTTATTAAACCAAATTGAGGAAGAGATATGTATCTCTCTCCATGCTTGAAAATTAAAAGGAAATATAAGAAAATTTGCTAGACAGTTAATGATTTGGACCATCTGTAGTGGCCTCCGTAACATATAAAAGAATAGAATCTCCTTTTAATTAATTTTCAGTTGTAAATCATGCTGCAAAATAGCAACCATCCTTAGAGACTAAATCTTATGAGTCATGGCTTCATAATAATGTGACCCAGGTTTCACAGACATACAACACTGAAATATTATATTTTTTCCAATACTTTGAAATAATCTGTTTAAATTTGTAGTGAGGGAATATTTTGATATAATAACTACTAGGGATTTATTTCCCTGTCAACTACTACCACTTATTTTACATTGCTATTCACATTAAAATAGATCAGAGTGATAAATCATATGCACAGAACAGAAGTAAAAATAAAAACAAACTTCTTTAACTTTTTGGAGAGAATTTAAGCTTGAAAGCATAAGGTTTTGGCTTGTACAAGCTTGTTAACTGAGAATTTAAATGGCGAAGCCCCAAAAGGAGAAGCTTATATTAGAAAGAATACATTTGAAAGAAAATAAAAACAGATAAATCTGACTTCACTACTATAGACTAGAAACAGGTCCCAAAAGATTAGAAAGTTTTGTGAGACCCTGGGGAAAACAAACAAACAAACAAACAAAAAATACACACACACACACACACACACATAGACTGTCCAGGACCATGATCAGCAATGATTGATTGCCTCAAAGAGTGAGTGGGAGCTATGGCACAATCACAGACATATCACTGAGTGCTACCTTTGTGGAGGTTATAGTCCATCTCAGGCTGACATTCACAGGTTCAGCAGAAAGGATGTGCCATCTGCCAAGAACATCACTCAACCCTGTTCAAATTATTACTTGCAAATAAAATCCCTCTTTTTGCCCATAATCCAGGACATTAAAACATTAAACAGGTGCAATTTTGTCTGCTCCTCTTGGAAACATTTGACCACTTCTGAAGACAATTTTGGTTGTCAGACCTTGGAGGGAGGGGTGGTGTTGATATCTAGTGTGTAAATGCCAGCATTGCTGCTAAATATTCTACAATCCTCCATACAACTCTCCTACAACAAATAATTAGCCAGTTTTCTGGCCTAAAATGTCAATAGTGCTGAGGTTAAAAACTCTGACCTAAAGCATGGCCCATAGTGAAGCAACTTTTGTTATGCCTACTCTATATTAAGACCATGATACACTAACATAAGACTTATAAAAAAGATAAATAAGACATTTTAGCAGTCTTTATCTAGAAATTAAAGTGGAAAGAGGAGCATGCTCTGCAAATGAGAGATAAAATTCCCAGAAATAATTTTCTGTTAATTATTTTTAATAAAAACATTTTTGCTTCTTTTTCTTTTTATATATGTATTTTTTAAGAGGGAGGATCTCACTCTGTCATCCAGCCTGGAGTGTAGTGGTGCAATCTTGGCTCACTGCAGCCTTGAATACCAGGGTTCAAGCTGTTTTATTAAAATAAATATGTATGAGGAGATACTTATACCTCTATGTAATACAATTAAACTATGTTTTGCTGAATAACAAACTACTCCAAAACTTAACGACTGAAAACAACCAAGATTTATATTCTCACACTTTCTGTGGTCAGAAATTTGGAAGTGGTTTGCCTGGATTTCTGTGACTCAAAGTCTCTAATGAGGTTTCACATAAGCTGTTAGCGAGAGCTGCAGACATATCAAGACTTAAGTGAGTCCAAAGGATCCACTAAGGTCACACACATGATTATTAGGCTTCAGTTTTTTTACTGGCTGCTGAACTGACAGCTTCAGATCTCAGCCATGAAGTATGGGCTTCTCCACAGGGCTGCTCAGGATATAGCAGCTGGCTTCTTCTTCATGGCAACGGAGCCAAGGAGAATGAGGGAGGGAGGGAAGGAGAGAAAGAGCGAGAGAGAAAGAGCAAGCAAGTGAAAGATGGAAATGATGGTCTTTTGTGAGCTAATATTGGAAGTTGATCTTATTTAGGTGATTGTTGCTGTAGTTGTTGCTTGTTGTATATTCCTAAACCTAACTAAAGCTCATGTCTTAGATTTTGGCTTCTCTACATATACAAATGTAGATATAAATTAGAACAGAATAGAAACAATAATTGCAGTCTGTACTCAAGGGGAGGAATACACAAGAGAATGAAGGCCAGGAGATAGAGATCAATGTGGGAACTGCACACCCTGTTATATTGAATAAGACACTGAGATTCAATAGATGCAGTAAATTCATACTGCTGTGAAAGGTGGATTTGATATTGGAAGCTAGGAGTCCCAGGACTGAATAATTAGCTCTTTCTTCTTACAAATAAATTATGTACATCATTTGTGTGCTGATTTATGTGATCATAAATTATATTACTTTAAATTATTAACAACATTATGATGATTTATTTTTTACCTCCCTGCGTTAGTTAGGTTTAGGCTTCTCTGCATATACAACAAGCAATAACTAGAGCAATGATCACCTAAACAAGGTCAACTTTATTTTCCATCTCTGGAAAAAGAGAAGTGAAGTCTGGAGGTAGATAAGCTGAAGCAGATAAGAAGGCTCCACGCTGTGATTCAGGGCCCCAGGCTCCTATTGTTCTGCTCCATCACTCTCTTTAGTGCTTCTATTTTCAAGTTCACTTCATGATCCAAGATGGTTGTGGGAATTCTAAAATATCATTACTTGACAAGGAAAGATGGAAGATAGAAGAAAAAGGTCCTTTTTTTTCCAGCCAATTTTAGTTCCAAATGATCCAACTTTCTCAAAATTGTATATACTATTTCCCTTTACATCTCATTGGCCATAACTAAGTCACATGGCCATATCTAACTGTAAAGCAAATGGGAAAACATGGTTATTTATTCTGTGCAGCAACATGTTCAAATATTTTTAAAAATTCCAATGCTAAGATGGAAGAGAGTAGATAGCAAAGTAAGAAAATGGCTGTTTTTTTCTTTTCTGTGTTATAAAAGAAATGCTTTCCCACTAAAAACTGTAAACAGTAGAGAAAAGTAGAAAAATGATATAAAATGATACCTACACTCCCATTTTCCCCAAGATAAGCATTTTTTCTTTCTTTTTGTAAAAATTTCTATTTTCAATTTTTGTGTGTTCATAGGAGGTGTATGTATTCATGGAGGTGTATGTATTTATGGAGTAAATGAGATATTTTGATACAGTTATGCAATGTGTAATAATCATATCAGGGTAAATGTGGCATTCATCACCTCAAGCATTTATATTTTGTGTTACAAACCATCCAATTATACTCTTTTAGTTATTTTGAAATTCACAATTAAATTATTATTATTGACTGTTGTGCTTTCAAATACTAGATCGTATTAATTCTATATAACTACTTTTTGTACCCATTAACCATCCCCACTTTCCCTCTAAACCTCCAACTACCTTTCCCAGCCTCTGGTAACCATTGTCCTCTCTCTATCTCCATGAGTTCAATTGTTTTAATTTTTAGTTCCCGCAAATCAGTAAGAACATGTCAAGTTTGTCTTTCTGTGCCTGGCTTATTTAAGTTAACATAATGGCCAGAAGTTCCATCCATGTTTTTGTAAATAACAGTATCTCATATATTTTATGGATGAATAGTGCACCATTGTGTATTTGTGCCACATTTTCTTTATCCATTCATTTGTTGATGGACACTTAGGTTGCTTCCACATCCTGGCTATTGTGAATAGAGCTGCAATGAATATGGGAGTGTAGATATCTCTTCAATATACTGATTTCCTTTTTGGGGGGGTATATACCCAGCAGTGGGATTGCTGGATCATATGGTAGCTCTTTTTAGTTTTTCGAGGAACCTCAAAACTGTTCTGCATAGTAGTTTTACTAATTTACATTTTCATCAACAGTGTACAAGGGTTCCCTTTTCTCCATATCCTCACCAGCATGCATTATTGCCTGTCTTTTGGATACAAGCCATTTTAACTGTAGTGAGATGATATCACATTGTAATTTTGATTTGCATTTCTCAGATTGTTGCATCAATGATGTTGAGCACTTTCTCTTTTACCTGTTTGCCATTTGTATGTCTTATTTTGAGAAATGTCTATTCAGATATTGGAGAAAGGACAATCTCTTCAATAAATGGTGCTGGGAAAATGATATCCACATGCAGAAGAATGAAACTAGATGCCTATATCTTGCCATATACAAAATAAACTTGAAATGGATTAAAGACTTAAATCTAAGACCTCAGACTGAAACTACAAAAAGGAAACATTTGGGAAATTCCCCAGGACATTGCTCTGGGAAAAGATTTCTTGAGTAATACCCCACAAGCACAGGCAACCAAAGCAAAAATGGACAGATAGAATCACATCAAATTAAAAAGCTCTGCTCAGCAAAAGAAACAATCAACAAAGTGAAGAGACAACCCACAGAACGGAGAAAATATATGCAAACTATTCATCTGACAAGGGATTGATAGCCAGAATATATAAAGAGCTCAAACAACACTAGAGGAAAAAATTTAACTTATGAGTTAAAGACAGGTAAAATATCTGAATAGACATTTCTCAAAAGAAAACATACAAATGGCAAACAGGTATAGGAAAAGGTGCTCAACATCATTGATCATCGGATAAATGAAAATCAAAACTACAATAAGATATCATCTCACTGCAGTTAAAACAACTTTTATCCGAAACATGGGCAATAGCAAATGTTGGCAAGGATGTTTAGAAAAGGGAATCCTCATTCACTGTTAGTGGGAATGTAAATTAGTACAACCACTATAGAAAACAGTTTAGAAGCTCCTCAATAAATGATAAATAGAGCTACCATATAAGTCAGCAATCTCACTGCTAGGTGTACACCCAAAAGAAAGGAAATCAGTATATTGAGGAGGTATCTGCACTCCCATGTTTATTGCAGCACTATTCTGAAGTTAAGCACTTTGTAACTTCACTATGTATTTTCTTCCCTCGCTTTCCTCAATACAAAGCTTGAGGGTTATTTCTTTTTATATTTAATATGAGGGGATGTGCTGGATTTACAAAAAAAAGAGAATAAAATAAAAAAGTGTGGAGCGAAGACAGGAAAGCTAGACTCATTTTGAGGATTTATATGAGAACAAAGATGGCCAATTATGTCCTAGAATAAAGGAACTTGAAAGTAAATAGGATTGTTTATTGCAGTCAGCCGAGTGTTTTAGGATCTTTGTAACAATATATACATTATGATATATTCCGGGAATTTCATTTGGATGATTAGAATATTCTACAAAAGGAGAATACTAAAATAAAGTTTGATGACAGACTAATGTTGATTATCCAGTCATGAGATAATGACATCCTAGAGAATGGTGGGTAAAGTGAAATGGAAGGAAAGGATGCAACAAGGTAACTTTGCAAAAGTTGGAAATGATGGGATGTGTGTAAGCTGGGATAAATAATTGACTATAAGATTTGTTTTCCTTATTTGAGGGTATGGATAAAATCAAATAAGTAGTAAAGGAGGGATAAGAGAGTAAGCTATAAATAATATTTAAGGAGATCTGAGGTTCATATAGATGAGAGTCAGGATCCCCACTAGAGATGGGTATGCACTGCAGCCATGTTTGTTTGCTTGAGTAGTTTTGTTTAGGTTTTTGCTCTCAGCTTCAACTTTATTGTTGCTTCAGTACTCTTTGTCTATGAAAGGACTAGTTCCATGATGAAGACCACTTGAAAAGTGACTGCAGCAATTTTGGTAGTAAGACAATTGGTGTCAGTTGCTGGTAGGATCCAGGGTGAGAAACTGAGTTAGCAGGGATATTATTTCATCTATGCAGAATACTGGCTTCTTGGTTTGTAATGTTCTTCAGATTCCTAACATTTCCCAAGAGTTGCGTGAATGAATTTTTCTTCTCTTGCCAAATGCCAAATGGTCAGTGTCTCATGTGGAATTAAAAATAATCGAGTAAATTACACTCAGATTGTTTTGCCCATCTCTTAACTCAGAAGTTATTCCAGGTGTTGTTGTGGTTGTTGTTTTTCCCTCCAACAATGGATAGATAAACAATTGCTAAAGTTTTGTTTTTGTTTTTTGAAACAGAATCTCAACATGTTGCCCAGGCTGGAGTGCAGTGGCCCAATCTCGGCTCACTTCGACCTGCACTTCCGGGGTTCAAGCCATTCTCGTGCCTCAACCCCACGAGCTGGGATTACAGGCATGCACCACCCCTCCCAGCTGATATTTGTATTTTTAGTAGAGACTGGGTTTCGCCATGTTGCCCATGCTAATCTTGAACTCCTGACCTCAGGTGATCTGCCCACCTCAGTCTCCCAAAATGTTGAGATTACAGGCATGAGCGATCACGCCCAACCGCAAATGCTGAAGTTTTGCCTGTCCTTGTTAAAACTCCAGAACTCAAATTAATCCTGCAATCGGAATTTGCAAGTTTTCCAAAAAGTCACTAAACGGCTGCCATAGATCTGGTCTTCTCCAATACTACCGGGGGCGAGGGACCACAGTATGATTATTTCACTATTAGAGATGTAACTCTTTTAAAGTTGTATATTCTAGAAGTCTGAAAAAAACTGAGTTTGAGTCCCAATTCTCAAATAGAAAATTATATTGCTGTGTAACACATGGAACTTTGGGAAGAATTAAAGAAAAACATATAAATAACCCAGATATCTTTTACATTTGGAAGGAGATATACATACAGATATTCATTGCAAGATTATTTACAATAGAAAAAAATATGGTAAAATTCTGAAGTTCAATAGAAAGGCAAAGGGTAATTATGTGTGATTAATGCTTTGGAATAGTTTGGAGCAGTTACAAAGATGAGGAAGATTTATACAGAAAAAATGCTAAGATATTGTTGAGATAAGAAAGTCTCAGAAAAAGTATTGTGCCAACATTTGTTTGAAAAACAGAGTAATGTATTTTAACTTCCCCCGTTTGCGAAAGACGAAACAATCTGCATAGAGAGGTTAAATAAATTTCCAAGGGTCACACAGATACTTGAATTCAAACTTAGATCTATCTGATAACTACAGACCATACTTCACTAAAAAGGAATCAGAGTTATTAGAAATGCAAAGAATATCAGACATTGTTTAGTTCAGTGGCTTGTTCCCTGTACATCTAACGGCCTGAGAAGGAGTTCCTTTGGTTTTTGCTCTTTCCCCCACAATCTCTTTATACTTTAACCAGAGAAGTTGCACATTTTTATTGCTTTTTATTTAAGAGTTTGATGAAAAAAATGTTTCAGGTGTTCTATTGCTAACTGAAATCCAGTACTTCAAATTAAAAATAAGGGCCCTGAAGCCCAGAGAGAGTGAAACAAGTTTCCCAGAGTTACAAAACGAAGAACTAGAAATCAGAACTTTGTCCTCCAAAGCCAGGGTGACTTCTAGGGTACACTTCTGACTCTATACATTCTTAGATCTTAGCCTAGGTGCCTCTGTGAACAATAAGAAGAAAATTATTACTAGAAAAACAATGACATGCAGGTAATTATCTTAGGGAGGCATCGGGGACCGAACAAGGGGAAGTTGGGCCTAAAGAGGGAAAACTGAAACGCCAGATGGTTAAGAAAGGGTGAGGAGATTTTCTTCAAAACAATTTGCTTTCAACATCCATTTTCAGAGGTTCTGCTATTCTCTTGGAACAGGAATACATTTTCAAAGGGGACTAATTGCACTCTCTTAGGGGCAAAAAAATTAAGTGCGTCGTAGTTTAATTGAGTGTAGATAGATTAGTTTCTGTCCGTGGTTTATTTGTCTTCTTTTAGTAATGGAGACTCACTGAAAATGAGCAGCCAATGAGCAGAGAAAACCGGCTCTTAGATCCCAAACTGATGGGTGCTTGGAATGTAAACACTGGTCTCATGTCCCCTATTACAATTTCAGGACATATCTGTTTTCTTTCATTCATGCCTCATTATTAGTTCCTGTGGCCTTTGCTGGCCACCAGTAAGTTTAAATTCAGAAATACTTTATTACAGTGTTGTATGAAAATACTGGACTAGAAAACAGGACACCTGCTTTAAATCTGGGGGAAAATCTCTTTTAACCCCACAGCATCTCCATTTTGTCATCTGTAATGAGTTCATGAAAAAATTATTCAAAGAATATTTATTGATTTCTTATTTAGGAGATATCACTAATTTCTCTCTTGAGACACTTCTTTCCAGGTGAAAGGAGGTCAGTTAATGTACCTATTGGCTTCTCTCCACCTCTTGACATACTGACCCTCTAGGACAGCAGAGTGATCTCATCTGATACCAGAAGAATAAACTGGTCAGTCTCAGTACAGCTCCTTCTTTTTTCATTGTAAGTCATGAATTCTCATTTGATCCTCCAGCAGTATATTTTTCTGCATCAGGCCTGACCCAGCTGATATTGACTGAAACAGGTAGAGAGAGTCAGCCTAATTCTTGTGTTAATTAGTTGACCTATTTGTTTATCACACTGTACTACAGCCAGTGATGTAGATAATACTTTGACCTTCATCTTCCACTCCTTTTTTCTCTTTTTTTCCCCCATCTCTGTTTCTCAAACACTTATGGAGAAGATGTAAAGATGTGGACCTTTGCACCACCAATGTGTCAGTCACTCTTCTAGATTTGGGGTGCCATTGACAGATAAGAACTCTTCAAATACAGCTTTCCATCTTGTGGAAGAGACAAACAACAAAAGCAATAAATCTATAGGATGATTGTTTTAAGATAATATTAGGGACAGAATCATTGACTGGACTTATCATCTGCCACTCCTTTTTTCTCTTTTTTTTTCCACCTCTCTGTTTCTCGAACACTTATGGAGAAGATGTAAAGATGTGGCCCCTCCAAGACCTTTGCACCACCAGTGGGTCAATCGCTCTTCTAGAATTGGGGATGCTATGGTGCCATTGACAGATAAGAACTTTTCAAATAGAGCTTTCCATCTTGTGGAAGAGAAAAACAACAGAAGCAATAAATCTATAGGATGATTGTTTTAAGATAATATTAGGGACAGAATCTTTGACTGGACTTACTTCAGATTGAATAGTAATGGGCATTTGAGCTGATGTCTGAATAGGGAGAAATAGTCAGGCCTGTGAAATTTTGAAGAAAGAACATTTCAGGCAGTAAAAAGAGCAAGTGAAAAATAATTTGGCATGTTCCAGGAACAAAAAGAGAAAGGCTAATACGACTGTGACAAAAGTGATGTGTGGGAGAAAATGTAGGGAAATTGAAACCAAGTTGTAGGCAAAACCTTCCTACTCAAATGGAAGAAATGAAAAATAAATTATTTGAGAAAATATTACAGGCATGCTCCTGTTTTAGGTGATCAAAGAAAGGGAGGGAGGTAGAGAGATAGAAAGATAGACCGACAGACAGGCATTCAGATCTTTCCTTAAAGTACTTTTGAGGCTGGGCGTGGTGGCTCACGCCTGTAATCCCAGCACTTTGGGAGGCCGAGGCGGGCAGATCACGAGGTCAGGAGATCGAGACCATCCTGGCTAACACGGTGAAACCCCGTCTCTACTAAAAATACAAAAAAAAAAAATTAGCTGGGCGTGGTGGCAGGCGCCTGTAGTCCCAGCTACTCGGGAGGCTGAGGCAGGAGAATGGCGTGAACCTGGGAGGCGGAGCTTGCAGTGAGCCAAGATAGCGCCACTGCAGTCCCACCTGGGTGAAAGAGCGAGACTCCGTCTAAAAAAAAAAAAAAGTACTTTTGGAATGTTTAGAAGAACAATGAATTTTATTACTGAAAGAATGATATCTATTCTTTTTGGTTTTGTTTTACTTATGTTTTATGCTCAACATCAATTCTCCTTTCCACATTTTAATATTTTCATATGATCAGGCACAAATATAAGCAGCATGTCTCTATCCATTTGTCACCTCACTGTGTAATACACACACACACATTCACAGAGAGAGAGAAAGAGTGAGAGAGAGAGAGAGACTAAAAGAGAGAGAGAACCTGAGTATCTCTGGGGATTTGAAAGAGCTAGACAACTGATAGCTGGAAGTCACAACAATGT
Organism: Pan troglodytes; assembly: GCF_028858775.2. Taxonomy (NCBI): domain Eukaryota; kingdom Metazoa; phylum Chordata; class Mammalia; order Primates; family Hominidae; genus Pan; species Pan troglodytes. The sequence goes on along the minus strand of NC_072402.2, from coordinate 159,670,338 downwards.
CTGGGTTGTTCCAGGTACGTCTCTGTCATCAATCAGGGATTTGAACAAGCCCTCCTGACCTTAGTATTTTTATGAAGTAAAAATCAGGGAAATCCCTGTGATATGGTTTGGCTGTGTCCCTACCCAGATCTCATCTTGATTTCCCATGTGTTGTGACAGGGACCCAGTAAGAGATAATTGAATCATTGGGGCAGATCTTTCCCATGCTGTTCTCATGAGAGTGGGTAAGTCTCACAAATCTGATGGTTATTGTAAGGGGGAGTTTTCCTGCACAAGCTCTCTTTGCCTGCCACCATCCACATAAGCTGTGACTCACTTCTCCTCGCCTTCCACCATGATTGTGAGGCTTCCCCAGCCATGTGGAACTATAAGACCAATTAAATTTCTTTGTTTTGTAAATTGCCCAGTCTTGGGTATATCTTTATCAGCAGCATGAAAATGGACTAATACAGTAAATTGGTACCAGTAGAGTGGGGTGCTGCTGAAAAGATACCCAAAAATGTGGAAGCGACTTTGGAACTAGCTAACAGTTGGAACAGTTTGGAGGATTCAGAAAGACAGGATGATATGGGAAAGTTTGGAACCTCCTAGATACTTATTGAATGGCTTTGCCCAAAATGCTGATAGCGATATGCAAAATAAAGTCTAGGCTGAAGTGGTCTCAGATGGAAATGAGGAAGTTTTGGGGTACTGGAACAAAGGTGACTCTTGTTATATTTTAGCAAAGAGACTGGCGACATTTTCCCCCTGCCCTAGAGATTTTTGGAACTTTGAACTTGAGTGAGGTGATTTAGGATATCTAGTGGAAGTACTTTCTAAGCAGCAAAGCATTCAAGAGGTGACTTGGGTGCTGTTAAAGGCATTCAGTTTTGTAAGGGAATCAGAACATAAACGTTCAGAAAATTTGCAGCCTGAAAATGTGATAGAAAAGAACATTCCATTTTCTGAGGAGAAAGTCAAGCTGGCTGCAGAAATTTGCATAAGTAATGAGAAGCAGAATGTTAATCTCCAAAACAATGGGGAAAATGTCCCCAGGGCATGTCAAAGGTCTTCACAGCAGGCCTCCCATCACAAGCCTGGAGGCCTAGGAGAAAATGGTTTCTTGGACACAGCCCAGGGTCCCCATGCTGTGTGCAGTCTAGGGACTTGGTGCCCTGCATCCCAGCCACTCCAACCATGACTAAAAGGGGCCAAGGTACAGCTTGGGCTGTTGCTTCAGAGGGTGGAAGCCCCAAACTTTGGCAGCTTCCATGTGGTGTTGAGCCTGCGAGTTCACAGAAGTCAAGAAATGGGATTTGGTAGCCTCCACCTAGATTTCACCTGATAAAAAGTAAGGGAGACGGGGCAATATGGAAATGCATGGATGCCCAGGCAGAAGTTTGCTGCCAGGGCAGGGCCCTTGTGGAGAACCTCTGTGAGGGCAGTGTGGAAGGGAAAGGTGGGGTGGGAGCCCCAACACAGAGTCCCTACTGGGGCACTGCCTAGTGCAGCTGTGAGAAGAGGGCCACAGTCCTCCAGACACCAGAATGGTAGATCCACTGACAGCTTGCACTCTGCTCCTGGAAAAGACACAGACCTCAATGCCAGCTATGAAAGCCGCCAGGAGGGGGGCTATACCCTGCAAAGCCACAGGGAGCTGTCCACGACCATGGGAACCCACCTGTTGCATCACTGTGATGTGGATATGAGACATGGAGTCAAAGGAGATCATTTTGGATCTTTAAGATTTGACTGTCCCACTGGACTTGCATAGGGCCTGTAGCCCCTTTGTTTTGTCCAATAGCTCCCGTTTGGAATGGCTGTATTTATTCAATGCCTGTACCTCCATTGTATCTAGGAAGTAACTAACTTGCTTTTGATTTTACAGGCTCATAGGCAGAAAGGACTTGCCTTGTCTCAGATGAGACTTTGGACTTGTGGACTTTAGAATTAAGGCTGAGATGAGTTAAGACTTTGGGGGACTTTTGGGAAGGCATGATTGATTTTTAAATGTGAGTACATGAGATTTGAGAGGGCCAGGGCAGAATGATATGGTTTGGCTGTGTCCCCACTTTAATCTCATCTTGAATTCCCACATCTTGTGGCAGAGACCCGGTGGGAGGTAATTGAATCATATGGGCAGGTCTTTCCCATGTTATTCTCATAATAGAGAGTAAGTCTCATGACATCTGATGGTTATTATAAGGGGGAATTTCCTGTACAAGCTCTCTTTTCCTGCTGCCATCCACGTAAGATGTGACTTGCTCCTCCTTGCCTTCCACTATAATTGTGAGGCCTCCTCACCCTTGTGGAACCGTAAGTCCAATTAAACCTCTTTTTTTTTTCTTGTAAATTGCCCAGTCTCAGCTATGTCTTTATCAGCAGTGTGAAAATAGACAAATACACCCTACAATTCCTTTCTCTTAACTATCCGAAGGAGTTAAATACTTTTGATTCTATCTCTGAAACTTTTTTTTCAAATTATTGCCCTGTTTTATCTCCATATGAACTAGATGGAATCTTTCTGATCATCTTCCTATTTTTTTCTATACTATCTGCCTCTTCTTCCACTTTACTCCACAATTTTTGGAGATATAATAACAATGCAGCAAAGAAAGAAGAGGACAAAGAAAAATGATCACGAACAAGATTAATGTATGCAGCTCATTTAGCCAACAAACAGCACAATGCTCCTGTGAATTTATTCATTCTCAGAACAGTAGGTTGTGAAAGGTGGGGTAAACATGCTTAATTCTGCAGTGTTGACATTGAGTGGGAGCCAGAGTCTTGAGCTTTTGGAAATAGCAGGCCATATATGGATGGCATGAGAAACGTTTCTTTGTGGCCCACGGAGTTGCATTTTGTTTTTCAATAAATTAGATTTTGAGTTTTAAACATGAGGAAATTTCATACCACCATCAGACAGTCAGCCACTTTTTTAAAAATGAGAAGATTAGGCATACACGGCCTGAATTTTTGCATGATAACAACTATTTGGCACTGAGTAGAAGCTGTCCCCTTTGGAGAAGATATGCAGACTCATGACTTTGTTCATCACTACCCTGCTCACTCCATGAATTTTTATTATCTTTCTTGCTCTTATAGGACATGGGCTTTATGACTTACGACTTAAGAGAATGCTGAATGATTTCATTAAATTGGTAAGGTAATTATATTAGGTAGACATGGCTTTGTATACTTTTTCCTCATTCTGTTTGCCCTATAGCCATTCACAAACCCGATATGCTCCAGTTTCCTCATCTGCAATATGAAGGTTATAATATTTACCTAAGTAGTTTAAAGTATTGAAAGCTCACTGGAAAGCAATTTAGAGTTTAGTTACTAAGTAGCTGTTGCTGAAGAAGATTTGACTGAAATTATTGGAACAGTGCTAGGGTTTCTACAATAAGCACTGGTAATCTGGAGTCAAACCTGCCTTTATCAGTATAATGGGCATCTGTTTTGGAAGATTCCAGGCATCTATATAACCTTCTTTTGATACAATAGTGATTTTTTCATTGGAGAAGAAACCTTTCCTTCATAAGAATTCACTTGGTTTATTTGTGGTGGTGCTGAATTCACCTCTAGAATTAGGAATATCAGACTTGACCAATTAAGGCATTGTAACCCTCTCTCATTTCCCTCCCTCATACACACAGTGTGCTTACTTCAGACATGGTCATGTAGGTACACAAACCAGAACTAATGATGGAGATAACGTACTCATGGGATTTTTGTTGAGATGGTTAAAAAATCATTTGTCTCTGATTCCTGTTTGTCCTTGAGGTAGTGAGGATGTAACTTTGGACTGCCAGAGGCCACCTCATAGAGAAAGTCTGCAAGAAAGTGCATCTAACACAAGTCAGGGAAAGCCAGCTGAATGATGAATGGGTATAAAGAAAAGAGGGAGAAACTCACAGTATTGTTTGAACATGGATTAAGCTGTTTCTGAATTTAGTGCTTACCCTGCAAATTCCAGTATCAATCCTTCTCTCCCACTTCCCACTTTGCTTGATGAATATATTTAAAATTTGTTTCTGTGGTTTGTAAAGTATAGATTGCAGATTAATCCTTATCTATGCTGATGTCTGTCTGTCTATCTATCTATCTATGCATTTATCTATCCATCTATCTGCAGGGTCCAAATTTAGTCATTTCAACATTATTGTCTATTAAACTGGGTCATTTGAAGAACCCACATTTTACCTATTTCTGAATACGTTTTGTTTCCCCAAAATAAGATGTAGGAATTTTCATGTAATTTTAATATTCATCCGAACTATTGGAGAAAGGAATAATTCATAGGCATTAAATAGTCTAGGTCATTCTAGGGACTTTCAATGCCTTTGATTCAGAGAATAACACAAAATGACACAAATCTTTGAAGACATCTCAGTCTTCACCACCTCAACCTCAGTAAACTTCATCACAAATCAGCCCATTTTCTGAATACTTGAGAAAATTTCAATATGAGCTCTGTATTAGATGATATGGAATTATTATTAATATGTTAGACTTGGTAACAGAATGTTGAGTAGAAAATGATTTTGATTACTAGGCAATGCACACTGAAACATTTAGAGGAGAAGTGTGATGATGTCTGCAAATTATTTTCAAGTTCATTTGTTTAAAGTACATATATATGTACTGATATTCGTACAAAAATTTTGTTTTCAGAAATGACTCCTCCACCATGATAAATGCTTATGTTCAGTTCTTCAGTTCTAGAAGGGCATGGAAGAGACCTGATGATATACCATTATCTCCTTGTCCACAGTGATTGTTTCAGGATTGGCATGATACTTGAGATCAATGAGATGCATTTTGACTTTTACTTGCTATATTTTGAGTCTGTGAGTCAAGAGAGGGCAACAATTTTGCCAATTTATAATGAGGACCTCTGTGAAAATGAAGTTAGCAAAGAAGAAAATGGAACGGAGAAATAGAAAGAAACTGATAACTGATGAAATTGTTTGACTCCCAAGAACCAGCCAAGTCTAAAATTTGCCCGGAATCCTTAATTTATACAAGCTAATACTTCCATGTTTCTGTTTCATCTAATCTGAGTTGATGTCACTTGCAGTTGGAGAACTTCTTACCAATACACTACCACATCAACACTTTTGCTATGATATTTAGCCTTTGAGTTGATAGTCCATTATGTTGTGTGTGAATGACCTGTAGGAATTAGTCTTCTTTAATTCAGCCAAAATACAAATTATTTAAGAACATAGACCATCCATGCCTTATACTACTAAAATGTTACCCACTGGCTCTTTATATATTATACAGTAGATACTATATAGATGACAGTTGCTAATAAATATTTGTATATTAACAGGGAATAATTATGGATGCTTGAACTTTGTTGAATTGTATTTAATGAATGAACTAGTGACACAAGAGGAGAAAGCTGTCCTCCACCCCCAACACACGCAAATACCTGCTATCTGTACCAGTAGTATTCAGAAGTCCAATTTGTTTATCTTTGTGGCAATCACTAACATTCACAACAACTGCCTAAGTTTAATAATAATACCAATAAGAGCTAACAAATGTTAATGAACACTTTCTGTACACCAGGTACTGTGCTGGGTACTTTATGTGCATCATCTCATAACTACCTATGAGATAGTCAAATAACTACCCTTTAATCAAATAACTACCCTATGATGTATATAATGTATTATTGTCCTCATTTTGCAGATGAGAAAACGTGAGTCTAATTGTAATTAAAGGATTTTCCCGGTAATTTAGAGTGGTGATATTGGGATTCAAACCCAGGTCAAACCCTATATTCCAAAGTCTGTGTTTTGAAACAAGTCCATGAATAATTTTACAAATAAACATAAATCCAACCACCAAAGATTTAATACTTTATCAAATAAGATATGCATTTAAGTCAGACCATTCCAATTGTTCTTCCAACTTGGGCAAAAATATATCTAATATATTATGCCTAACCTAGTAACAGAGAACTACTAACATTTAATTTTTATTTATGTGGATTTGGTTCTTTGAAAGTCTGAAAACTAAATCTCTCTGGTTTTGGATTCTGTTGTTGTAAGAATTAGAAAGACAGTGTTTTATAAAAGAGCGTCTTGGTTAAATTATCCAGAGTAACTGATCTTAATTTCTTCAGAGGTCCACATTAGCTCTAAGTCTCTTATAGTTTATGAAATTATCTAACATGAGAGTTCTTTATTTTTTAAATAAATTAGAAATATCCATGAGGGTGATAGAATGCTCATCTAGAAAGGACAAAACAAAACAGCACTGATTTTTTTTATAAAGGAAAAAAAAATATTAACAGCCCCAGAAAAACAGATGTGTTTATTGATCTAAGAGATGACTTATGTTCACCAAATGCATTGAATGCTATTTCTTATGTGATATTTAAATTATGGCTCTATGATTGACTTTTTAAACATAAAACAAATATTTTGTTTCATTTATTAACCACTAAGTATACATTCTTTTTATGGGAATTCTAGTTCATTTTCAACTATTAGACAGTGTGTATCAGCTTTTTGACCTTAAGGAATTAATATATATAATGATTACACCGAAATTAAAAATATTTTGAAATACCTAAAAGGAAAAAAAAATAAAAGTAAAAATAAATAGAATTTTAAACCCAGGAAAGTTTGCTCTGAAATATTTTAAGAGTTACATCTTATTTTCCATTTTTTAAAGAACAGTGGTTCCTGAAACAGAGAAATAAAAAGATACCATAAACCTCTATGAATATTAAAAGGTCAGACTTGATTGTATGAAGTTATTTTTAGCCATGGTTTGAAATATCTTTAGCAATCAAGAAGACAGGAGATTTATGCTTCTACTTTTATCTCAGATGATACAAAACCAACAACTGGCATTAAGTTTTTGTTATTAATTACAGTGTAATGTGTATTTATAAAGCTCTTCTCTAAGAATTATCCATAATGAAAATAATTTCCAGATCCCAATAAAAAAGTAGAACATGAAAAATTATAGAAGAAAAGGTTCTATAATCTGTTTAGCTTGTTATCATAAATTGACTTTCCTGTTTTAATACCAAAGCAGAGAATTTCTTTACAAAGTTTAGGCAGATTATGGATTCTTTAACTATGTAATTAAACCAATTTCATAGTCTAAAGTTTGAAAGACAAAGCTAGACTCTAGTACAATGTAAAGCAGCCAACATTTTTGTAAGGATAAAGGCCATAGAAAATCTGATTAAAGGAGGCTTTTAAATATTGATTTTAAAACTTTATGGGGCATGAAGAAAATGCCAAAAGAAAATGAGTCCTGTGAGTGTAAGCCTTGGACGAAAGGATTATGACTTACACGTCATCTGTATTTCTGATTTGGGTAGGTGTTTATGAACATGATAGAACAATATTATTTTTTTACAGGAATATGGATTACAAAGAGATCCATGTTTTTTCAAAAGACCTTGTGAATATCTTCACGAGATGACTAGGCCCCAGATTCATTATCTCCATTGTAAATATAAGAAAACCTAATTCAAAGCAGGACCAAAAAAAGAGAAGGAGGCTGTCAGAGATCCATGCTGAGAATATGTATGAGAGCAGGTGTAGAAATTGTCCAGAGGCAGACAAGAAAAATCAGTGATTCCAACCAGTGGATCATATGAATCCTGCAGGATTTAAATTATGAAATTTTTAGGTGCACATTTCTTTTATTTAAGATGGATATTTGAAACCTAATATATTTGAAACAAAGAGAGATAAAGAAATAGATGCAAAGCACTTGCTTTATAGAATTATTTAACAGTTAATTTTCCTAATATCACAACATAGACTGCAATTAACACATAAACACGTATACAATTTTCAAAACCAAGTCTACTTTGCTAGCTAATCAAGACTGCTAGTACAGAGCAAATCACATGCAAAATGCACTGTTTTAAGCATGCAACATGCATTAAGTAATATAATCATTATCCTCTCAAGTGGTCACTATTATTTCCCCAGTTTATAGGTTTAGACACTGTGAGATTAACTATACCAAACATTCAGTTCATAAGCGGCAGGAATGAGCTTTGAACTCAGGCATGTTCCAGAGCCTGTGTTCTTTTTTTTTTTTTTTTTTTTTGAGACGGAGTCTCACTCTGTGACCCAGGTTGGAGTGCAGTGGTGCGATCTTGGCTCACTGCAAGCTCTGCTTCCTGGGTTCACGCCATTCTCCTGCCTCAGCCTCCCGAGTAGCTGGGACTACAGGCGCCTGCCACCACGGCCAGCAAATTTTTGTGTATTTTTTAGTAGAGACGGGGTTTCACTGTGTTAGCCAGGATGATCTCGATCTCCTGACCTCATGATCCGCCCGCCTCGGCCTCCCAAAGTGTTGGAATTACAGGCGTGAGCCACCACGCCCAGCCCAGAGCCTGTGTTCTTAACCACGATACTGCACTGCTTTGCTCATAAATGGGAAACACTATTTTAAAAATAATATTTACAGGGTTGCTTCTACCTATCTGGTGTTTGCTAGGAACGAAAATGTCATAGTGACACTTGTAGAATTTATATACATTTAGCATCTTTTTAAGATGACTATGAAAAGACCTGACATTAGAATATTCACTCTAAAACCAAAATGGAGGTGAGGAATTACAGAAAGAATGTAGGCATATACTAAAAATTTTCTGAATATATATATACACACACACACACATATATATTCTATACATATGTATGTTTTCAGGTGCACATTTCTTCTATTTAAAATGGATATCTGAAATCCTAATATATTTGAAACAAATATAAAGAAATAGATGAAAAGTACTTGCTTTATAGAATTATTTAATAGTTAAATCCCATATGTATATGGAATATATATAGATGAATTTCAAAAGCATCCTATTAAGTGAAAGAAGCCAGATGCAAATGACTACATACTATATGACTCCATTTATTTGAAGGAATAGAGAAGTCAAGGCTATAGTAACAAATGCAGATCAATGACTGCCAGGAGACTGACATATGGAAGAAGACTGACTGAAAATGAACAGGAGGAAACCTTTGGGGGTGACGGTAGTGCTCTCTATGTTGAGTGTGATTCTCTCTCCTTCTGTATGTAATATATACATAAACGCATACATGCACATATACACTCACTGAAATATTTATGGGCCAGGCACAGTGGTTCATGCCTGCAATCCCAGCACTCTGGGAGGCTGAGGTGTGCAGATCCATTGAGCCCAGGAATTCATTTTCTGCCATTTTTATATTCTGGTTCCTTCTGATCCCTCATTATATTTTGTTCCTTTATTTTCTGAAATGTAGAAAATAAAAGGACATTTTGGATGAAAATCACCTTTTATATGATGAAGTAGCTTATCGAATCTTCATAAACTAAGAAATAACAGGGTACGACTTGTTTTAAAAGAAGACATTTATGCAGCCAACAAACATGAAAAAAAGCTCACCATCACTGATCATTAGAGAAATGCAAATCAAAACCACAATGAGATACCATCTCATGCCAGTTAGAATGGCAATCACTAAAAAATCAGGAAACAACAGATGCTGGAGGGGATGTGGAGAAAAGGGAATGCTTTTACACTGTTGGTGGGAGTGGAAATTAGTTCAACTATTGTGGAAGACAGTGTGGCGATTCCTCAAGGATCTAGAACTAGAAATACCATTTGACCCAGCCATCCCATTACAGGGTATATACCCAAAGGATTATAAATCATTCTACTATAAAGACACATGCACACGTATGTTTATTGCTGCACTATTCACAATAGCAAAGGCTTGGAACTAACCCAAATGCCCATCAATGATAGACTGGATAAAGAAAATGTGGCACATATACACCATGGAATACTATGCAGCCATAAAAAAGAATGAGTTCATGTCCTTTGTAGGGACATGGATGAAGCTGGAAACCATCATTCTCAGCAAACTAACACAAGAATGGAAAACCAAACACTGCATGTTCTCACTCATAAGTGGGAGGTGAACAATGAGAACACATGGGCACAGGGAGGGGAACGTCACACACCGAGGCCTGTCAGGGGGTTGGGGGCTAGGGGAGGGATAGCATTAGGAAAAATACCTAATGTAGATGATGGCTTGAAGGGTGCAGCAAACCACCATGGCACATGTACACCTATGTAGTAAACCTGCACTTTCTGCACATGTATCCTAGAAATTGAAGTATATATTTTTTAAAAAAAGTAAATTGTAATGCTTTTCCTAGAGCTTCTGGATACTACATCAAGTTTGGAGCAATTTTGTACCCCTAATCTGACATTACACTTGTCTTGCCTATTCCCTCACTTCGCATCAGTTGACCTTAAGGTCATTGTGGCATAATTAAGGCTTACAAGATCTTTTTCAAAAGAAGGATTCTAAACAGCAAATTTAAGATAACTTTGAGCCACGTTTGAATGTTAGTTAATAGTATTGTGTACTTAGGATACAGGTCTCCTCATTCTTAGTCTAGGGAAGCTTTTATTATCTCCTATGTACTTCTAATTTTACTGAAACAAAAGTAAAGAAATATTACTAAAACTTTGTCAAGAAGACAGAAAGACGAATGTCGTCGGTAAAAATTATATATTTAGCTAACCAAAAGCTTATACTCACCATGCTTTGAATCCTTACTCTGATGTATAATTTAATTTCTGCTGTCAATGGCTTTTTGTTGATGCAATGAGCATTTCATTTATTAACACCTAACAATTCATGTATTTACAGGGGTTTAGTTCATTTCTATTCTAATATGGAACTGTTGGGTGGCCTGGAAAAATAATGGTGCCCTAAACCTTAAAAGGTCAAACTTGATGGTAAGAAGTAATTTTTATCAATGAAAACAAAACAAAACAAAACAAAAAGAGAGAAAAATTATGTATCTTAAAGTGAGATAAATTAATATTTAAAATAAAAAAGTAACATATAATGAACCTAATGGAAAAAAAGTATTGTGAGTAGTTTCAACAAGTGAAACCATGATTCCATTGATTATCAAATATTCAAGCAGTTTCATTAAAATGACCTATTAGAGCAGAATTAAAAGACTTAAATTTATAGAGTTACATATTATAGATAGGTATTATATGTATACATAACTTATTATACATATAATAAATGATATTATAAACAATATTTAGGATTTAGGGCCATTCAAATTAGGGGCTTTTCAATATCTACATCAATAAAATTGAATATTTTACTGATATTTTAAAGTTTCTAAAGAGATGCACTCATTCACTGTAAAGTGTTAAAATGACACATGGAAGTCACAGAAATAGTTAAGTGTATCTGTCATTTTCATCACCATTGAAATAATATGTTGCTCGTTTATTATTGAAGAAACTTTAAAAGATGTAAATACCATGGATTTTTCCAGTCATTTTCTCAGATTTTCTTCCTCCATGTTAAGCTTATATCAATTTTATTTAAGTTAGATAGACATCTTTTCTTTTTTAAGAAATTTATATTTAATATAATTGAATAAAAATAATTTGCCTTAATCGTAAAAGGTTAGTAGATTTTTATGAACAAGTACGTCTAGAAAATTCCATCCAGATGAAGACAAAGATTATTTCTAGCACAATGAAAGCCTTCCTTATCCCCTATCAAAATCAATACACCTCATCCACTGCCCCAAAAAGGCAGCACAATTCTGAATTTTTAAATTAAATATTAATATCACTGGATTAAAATTTTACATTAATGATATCATATAAGTCTTTTATATCTGGCTATTAATAGTCAATTTTTATCAATTTCCAATAAGAAAATCTATTTGCCTAATGATTATGATTTTATATGAATGTGGTATATCTCTCCACTTATTTTGATTTCTTTAAATTTTAAGAATAAAAATCAATATTTTAGATTAAATTTATTTCTACACATTTACTGTTTTGATATTACACTTATTTTGATTTCTTTAAATTTTAAGAATAAAAATCAATATTTTAGATTAAATTTATTTCTACACATTTATTGTTTTGATATTACTACAACTAAAGCATTTTAATATTTGCTAATACATAGAAATATACATTATTACCCAGGTAACTGTTTGATATTGACTTAGTTCTAAAAGTTTTTTGTTAGATTCCTATAGAACTTTTTCCAGCCCCAATGTGATATGTGAATAAATGACAATTTTATTTCCACTTTTCAAATCCTCTACGTAGGTACTTTTTCTTACCTTATTGCTTTGCCTTGGACTTCATCATGTTGAAATCAGTAGAGACTGAGTACTGAACTCAGTAAAAATGTTCTCAACAATGTGTCAATGTATATGATGTTTACAATAGGCATTTTATAAATATTCTTTATTAGATAATTTTTATTTCCTATGTTTCTAGTTTTCTGAATTGTGAGATATTATTTTTTCTATATGGCTGGCTTCAATTAGCAAATATTTAGTTTTGCACTCTTTGGTCTGTATTTATAAGAGAGATTAACATGTAATTATCTTTTCTTACAATGTCCTGGCCTTATAAACTAAGATAACATGTGTACTTACTGTTTCCATTGTGTGAAAATAATTTTTAAAGATGGTTTTATTTTTCTCTAAAACATCTAGAACACCTCACCAGTGAAACCATTTGTGCCTGGAGGTCCCTTTCTAAAAATGCTTTTGATTAAAAATTTACTTTTTTTTTTTTTGACTTATAAACTATCAACGTTTATTTCTTTTTTTTTCAAAGAAAAATTAGTCATATTTATTTGGCTTAAGGTGGTTAAACTTTTTATTTTTTATTTTTTATTTTTATTTTATTATTATTATACTTTAAGTTCTAGGGTAAATGTGCACAATGTGCAGGTTTGTCACATATGTATACATGTGCCATGTTGGTGTGATGCACCCATTAACTCGTCATTTACATTAGGTATATCTCCTAATGCTATCCCTCCCCCCTCCCCCCATCCCGTGACAGGCCCTGGTGTGTGATGTTCCCCGCCCTGTGTCCAAGTGTTCTCATTGTTCAATTCCCACCTATGAGTGAGAACATGTGGTGTTTGGTTTTGTGTCCTTGTGATAGTTTGCTGAGAATGATGGTTTCCAGCTCATCCATGCCCCTACAAAGGACATGAACTCATCCTTTTTTATGGCTGCATAGTATTCCATGGTGTATATGTGCCACATTTTTTTAATCCAGTCTATCACTGATGGACATTTGGGTTGGTTCCAAGTCTTTGCTATTGTGAATAGTGCTGCAATAAACATACGTGTGCATGTGTCTTTATAGCAGCATGATTTATAACCCTTTGGGTATATACCCTGTAATGGGATGGCTGGGTCAAATGGTATTTCTAGTTCTAGATCCTTGAGGAATCGCCACACTGTCTTCCACAATGGTTGAACTAGTTTACAGTCCCACCAACAGTGTAAAAGTGTTTCTATTTCTCCACATCCTCTCCAGCACCTGTTGTTTCCTGACTTTTTAATGATCGCCATTCTAACTGGTATGAGATGGTATCTCATTGTGGTTTTGATTTGCATTTCTCTGATGGCCAGTGCTGATGAGCATTTTTTCATGTGTCTGTTGGCTGCATAAATGTCTTCTTTTGAGAAGTGTCTGTTCATATCCTTCACCCACTTTTTGATGGGGTTGTTTGTTTTTCTCTTGTAAATTTGTTTGAGTTCATTGTAGATTCTGGATATTAGCTCTTTGTCAGATGAGTAGGTTGTGAAAATGTTCTCCCATTCTGTAGGTTGCCTGTTCACTCTGATGGTAGTTTCTTTTGCTGTGCAGAAGCTCTTTAGTTTAATTAGATCCCATTTGTCAATTTTGGCTTTTGTTGCCATTGCTTTTGCGGAACTGAAGGAATTTTTTTTCTTCCAAGTTTGGTAAATTTCCTTTTTCAAGAAAGGTATGCATTTTAGTTATTAATCAAGTTTTGGCGCTTTAAGTTGTTCATCATATGCTTTTATTATTTTTCTATTATGTGTAAGATTTACAGTGATACCACTCTTTTCATTCCTAATATTGGCATTTGTGTTTTCTTTCGTTTTTCTTGATGAGTGTTTTGAAATATGCAAATGTTTAATATCTTCAAAGTAATTAAGACTTTGATTTTCTATAATGTATTTGCTATTTCATTAATATTTTTGCTTTTATTCACATGTACACTGCTTATAAATTTCTTTATGGTTTCTTGAAATAGATATTTAAATAATTGATCTTCAGACTTTTAAATTTTTTTCTAATTTGACAGATATGAGGCTATACATTTTCATTAAATATTGCTTTGATTCTATTCTGAGCATTTTAATATATAGTATTTACATTATGATTTAGTTTAAAATATTTTCTAATTTCCCTTGTGACGTCTTTAATGCTTGGCTTACATAATTTGGTATTGCCTATTTCCCAATCATTTAATGGAATTTTTAAGTTATCTTTCTGTTGCATATTTTTACCTGCATTTCTCTACGGATAGAGAATATACTCTGCACAATTACTAATCATAATTATTTTGAGAATTTGAGAATTCTTTATTGTCTAGCATATGGTATATTTTATCAAGTATTTTATAGACACTAAAATTGTATTTATTCTGCATTGGGCAGGTACAGCACTCTATATTTGTCATATAGATCAAGTTTTTAAATCATGTTTTTTAGATACTCTATTCTTGCTGCTTTTTAATGCCTCCTTGATTTTTATTTGCTTGTTTTTTAGTTGCTGAGAGACATGAATTGACATCTCCAATTGTGACTGTATTGATCTATCTTTCATTTTAGTTCTAATGAATTTTACTTCATGTATTTTGAAACTACCTTGTCAGGTGCTTTGAAACTACATTGTCAGGTGCATAAACATTTTGCATTTTTGCATTTCTCTGTTTAATTTAGTCCCATTTTAGTAAGAAAAAAATCCTATGCTTTTAATATTAACTTGTCTTAAATTCTATTTTTAATAATATTATAATAGTTAAGCAACTTTCCAGTTTGCATACGTTGAGAATGTTGTCACACCATCCTCTCTCCTCTGCCTTCTGTCCTTTCAGAGTGCCACCATGGTAGTCCCTTTGAAGGTTATATGTCCTTTACTTTCCCTCTATCTACTTAAAATGTATCTTTCCTTTTAAATCTCAAGAATTTTAACATAATATGACCCAGGTGCTTTTTTGTTATTCTTTCTTATATTGTTTTGTTTTTTCATATAGGGTTATTTAGAGATAAATTATGTGGGCTATATCTCACCAGTTTTAGAAAATATTTAGCCAGTAGCTCTTCAAATTGTCTGGACTAATACTCTCTCTTCTCACTTTATGGGATTCTGACATAAATCATGGAATTTTATGCAGCCATAAAAAAGAACAAGGTCATGTCCTTTACAGGGACATGGATGGAGCTGGAGACCATAATCCTTAACAACTAATGCAAGAACAGAAAACCAAATGCCACATATTCTCACTTAGAAGCAGGAGCTAAATGATGAGAACACAAGGATATATAGAGGGGAACAACATACACTGGGAATTTTCTGAGGGTAAAGGGTGGGAGGAGGGAGAGGATCAGGAAAAATAATAATGGATACTAAGCTTAATACCTGGGTGATGAAATAATCTGTACAACAAACCCTGATTCCACAATTTTACCTATGTAACAAATCTGCACTTGTACTCCTAAACTTAAAAAGGTTTAAAGGCATATGGAATCTATAATTATTTCAAAGTTTAAAAAGTACATGATATATTTTCACCACTTTACAAAACACATTTAATTTATTTCTTGTATTTTCCAATTTTATATTTTTCTCTCAGCCTCAATCTGGATACTTTCTACATGCTTAACTTCCAGACAATTTGTTTTTTTTCTGCCATGTCCAAATAACTATTTAATTTCATGATAACTATTCTTTAAGAATTTTCTTCTAACTATTTTATAATAGTGGGTATTTACCTAGATATTTAACAGTTTTGGCTTCCAAAGCTGCTCACTCTCATAAAATGGAAAGTAAAAAATGTTTTATTTTAAGCTATCAGTTCTAAAAGCCTAGTTATTGAGAAAACTGAGTTAATATGAGTAGACTTGTGACCATTTCATTATCAACAGATACATTTGCTTTAAATTCTAGCTGGAATTTTACATAATTCTAGTGTATACATGGATAAAAGGTAAGCTTCTCTTACTGATGAATGTAAGCTCCAGCGGATAGGGATATCTCTTTTGCTTTTTATGGCTGTATTTTCAGCACCAAGAACAGAGGCTGGCACAGACTGTGTCTCTGTATTGAATGAATTAAATAAATTAGTGAATCAAGGTGGATGTGAAGAAGCAACTCATTTTTTTGTATCCTCTCACAACATAAAATCTCACAATATATTAATTTCTGGAAGCCACTAATCTTATACAAATATCAACATTTAAAAAATAGTGTAATATATGAGTGGCCTTGATTATAAAGTAATATTAATAACATAATGTTTTCAAGATACATTTTATGATAAAGAACATTACTGAAAAGTAAAATGTCATTTCATAATGATAAAAAGAATCAATTCATCTAAAAGACATAAGGTTGAATATATATACATAGTAGAACAGATGAAAAATATATGATTTGAAAACTGAAAAAACTAAAGGAGAAAATAGAAAAATAGGGAATCATAGCTAGAAATTTTAATACCATTTCTTAGTATTTGATAAAATAAACATACAAAAATCCAAAAGAATTGAAGATTTGAAAGCCACCATCAATGACTTTTTCTAATCCACATTTTAGAACATGACATCCATAGCTGCTTGATAGGTGTTCTATTCAAAAGCATGGGGTAATATTTATGAATGCAGGCTACATAGTGAGCAATAAAAATGTCTTAATATATTTTAAAGGGTTAAAATAGAGTATATTCTCTTGCCAAAAGAATATTAAATTAGAAATCAATAACAATTAGATGTCTTTAAAAGTCTCCATATATTTAAACATCATGTTTCTGAATAATCTATGGTTATGTGAAGAAATCACAAAGACCATTGATAATTGTTATTTATTTACTGTTGCTCCAGATATTACAGAGCCCTAGTATTGAACTGCTATCAGTGTGGAACTATGTGTGAATGTTCCTTTCATGTCTTTTACTATTAAATAAATACAGCCACCTCCTCGGGTACATAATAAAAAAAATACAGAGAGAAAGATGTGAAAAAGCATTGCACAGTTATTTTTTTTAAAGAACCAGGGTGTAACATGAATAGGATGAAGCCCAAATGAGGGAAGTTGCTATTTGACTATCACACATCCCGGCAGAAAGGGGTCATGACTATTCAGTTTCAACCAAAATATGTTTACCTTTTAGGAAACTTTATTTTGTTATTATTATTATTATTATTATTTTGAGACGGTGTCTTGCTCTGTTGCCCAGGCTGGAGTGCAGTGGGGCAATCTTGGGCTCATTGCAACTCCTCTGCCTCCCAGGTTCAAGAGATTCTCCTGCCTCAGCCTCCCGAGTAGCTGGGACTACAGGCGTCCACTGCCACGCCCAGCTAATTTTTGTACTTTTAGTAGAGACGGGGTTTCATATGCTAGCCAGGCTGGTCTCGAACTCCTGAGCTCAGGCAATCGTCTGCCTCCCAAAGTGCTGGGATTACAGGCATGAGCCACTGCTCACGGCTCTTTTAGGAAATTTTGATAGAAACTTTCCAACTGCACTGCTAAGAGTACTGTGGAGAGTAAACCATACACATAGGGTGGCTTTTCAGACTGTGATTTGTAATAAGAGCACTTCATCATCATTCATCTACATAAAAATTTTCACAAAATGCATTGATATTAAATTAATGCATTGATAGTAAACAAATGAATTGATATTAAATACTTTTTTTTTACTTTAATCTGTATTATTGGAAACTTACAAGAGTGCCTTATGGGCTAAAGATATTTTTAACTGAGGTTAATATGTAATTATGTTCAAGATGATTAGTTTTTTTTTCCTTCAATTAAATCAATGGATTTCACTTCTGTCCCACCTGCTTTATTAACCTGCCCATTGTTTTCTGGTAGTCCAGTGTTATTTAAAGTACCATCTTTTTACAAGCTCCTTCCTGATTTCACTGATAGTATTGGTGGTAATTTCTCATATGTTTAATAAATGCTTTTCTCTAATATACTTCATTTCACTAAATACTAAATACAAGCCTCTGTTAAAAACATTAGCTGAATTTTCACTTAATCCTCCCAGTAACCCACACGATAGGTAGTATTATAGTATTAGCACTCTTATCTTCCCAAGAAGAAAAAGTGAATCACATCGAGATTAAATTACCTCTGAAATTCCAATGAACAATAAGTACCACAGGGAGGATTTCAAACCAGACAGACTGAGTTCAGAGCTGATGTTCTTGTTCACCCTACATGTACAATCTACTCATCTATAGTTAGAAAAAATATACAAATAGTTACACTAATTATAAAATACAAAAATAAAAAAGTATATATTTCCTCCTATCACACACATCCATCCAAACTATCTCCAAATTCTCTCTGTGTTTAACATCCAATCCTCTAAACCTCTAATCTTAATAGTGTAGGTCAAAATACCATCAAGTCTCACCAAGAGAACCTCTGTTAATATTACCCTAAATGATACCCTTGCTTTCAATCTTGCTCACAGATAATCCACACAGCAGCACAAAAGGATCTTCTAAAATGTAAATTGTATCATGTCATCCCAAGTTGAAGAATTTCAATGAGCTTTCCACTGCATGTAGTGTAAGATCTGACCTGGTTTTCCCTTCCAACCTCATTCTATGCCACTTTAACCCTCATTGACTATTGTCTTGGAATACCAGCCTCCTTTCTTTTCCTCAGAATTTCCAAGATCCCCCGATCCCTTAACTTACTGCTGTTTTTTCCTCCTGAAACATTCTCACATTCAAACTGATGTACTCCTCTAACTCACAATCATATCCAAACCCACACATGATTTTCTTTCTCAGCTTTCAGATCTCAAATCAAATGTCTCTTCTAAGAAGTCTTTATTGTTTTTCCCTATCACACTACTCTTCTCCTTTCCTCTCTACAATTTTCTTATTTTACAATTATAAATTTACTTGTTTCTGTCTGCCTTCTACATTGATCCACACTTTTATTAAAACAAGTATCCACATAGTAACATATTGGTAAATGTTTGTAAGTATTGGTAAATGTTTTACAATGGGCCTCAACAAATTTTTGATTTGTGGTGTGTGTTAGTCCCATCTTGCATTGCTATAAAAACATGCATGAGACTGGGTAGTTTATAAATAAAAGAGATTAAATTGGTTCAGGGTTCTGTAAGCTGTACAGGAAGCATGAGGCTGACATCTGCGTGGCTTCTGGGGAGGCCTTCAGAAATTTAGAATCATGACGGAAAGCCATGATGGAGAAGCCAGCATGTCTTAACTGGCAGGAGCTGGAGCAAGAGAGAGATGGGGGAGGTGCCACACACTTTTAAACAACCAGATCTCTTGATAACTCACTCACTAGAACAGCACCAAGGAGACCAAGGGGATAGTGTTAAATCATTCATGAAGGCCCACCCCCAAGACCCAATCACCTCTCACCAGGCTCCATATCCAACACTGGGAATTACAACTGGACATGAGATTTGGGCAGGAACACAGATCCAAACCATATCATGGTGCTTGCCAATTTACATGCTATTAATACTGTCATCTTGGCTAAAATGAAGCTACTAACATGATGTCAGCTGCTTCGCAAAATGTTTGAAAGGGTAGTAATCAATTCTCACAAGCAGGTATTAGCTGGCTTACCACTTGGCCCATGTCTATTCCATTCACCACGGTGGTAGCACTACTTAGCATGATAAAGTATATTACCTTATACTTAATGGTGAAAGACTGAATGCTTCTGCCCTCAGATTGGGAACATTTAGGGATGCCCACTTTCACCACTGCTATTCAACATAGCACTAGAAGTTCTAGTCCATGTATTCGGATAATAAAAACGAAAGAAAACAGCCCCTAATTCCCAATGGTCTGCATACAATAACCCAAAAAATCTAAAAACAGCAACAGAAAACCCTCTTAAAATTAAAAACTGAGTTCAGCAAGGTGGCAGGATACACGATTACTATAGAAAAATCATGTACTAGCAATGAAAATGAGGACATATAGATTATAACTATAATACCATTTAAAATTACTCAAAAATGAAATAATTATGTGTACATCTAACAAACATGTAGAGGATTACATGTTGAAGACTACAAAATGCTAATCAAAAGAACCACAGAAGATATAAAACCACAGAAGATATAAATAAAAGATAATCCATGCTCATTGTTTCAAAGATTCAACATAGCTATGAAGCAAATGCTCCTTACATTCATACATAGATTTATCACAGTTCCTTTCAACATCTCAGGGAAATTTGTGTAGATATAGACAAGATTCTTCTAAAATTTATTTGAAATAAAAAATGACATCACTGAAACATTTCTAAGATAAAAGAAAATCAAATGAATCAGTCTATTCCATTTCCAGACTTATTATATAGCTGGAGTAATCAAGACTATATAATATTGTCAGAGATGAACACATTGAACAAAACAACAAAATAGAGAACCCAGAAGTATTTTCATACATGTACAACCAACTGAATGTTTTACAAATTTGCAAAAGCAATTCAGTGAAACAATATGTTTTCAACAAATTGCGCCTGGCTAATTGTATATCCATAGGCAAGAAAAAAAAAAAAAATGAGGGCCAGGCGGGGTAGCTCATGCCTGTAATCCCAGCTCTTTGGGAGGCCTAGGTGGGTGGATCACCTGAGGTCAGAAGTTCGAGACCAGCCTGGCCAACATGGCGAAACCCCGTCTCTACTAAAATTACAAAAATTAGCCGGGCCTGATGGTGTGCACCTGTAATCCCAGCTACTCAGGGGCCTGAAGCAGGAGAATTTCTTGAACCCAGGAGGCGGAGGTTGCAGTGAGCCGAGATCACTCCACTGTACTCCAGCCTCGGTGACAAGAGCGAGACTCCATCTCAAATAAATAAATAAATAATAATAAAAATGAAAATCAAAAACTATAAAAGTTTAAAAGATTGTGCTGTAGAAAAACTTTGGGACATAGGGCTTAATTAGGCTTAACTTAGGGACAGAGGGTGTAATCATAACACTGAAAACATGATTTCTAAAAGAAGAAATCAGTAAGTTGGAATTTATCAAAATTAAAACCTTTTGCTGTGCAAAAAAAATTCTAATCACAGGATAAAAAGACAAATTACAGACTGAGAGAAGATATTTGCAAACCATATGTCTGGCAAAGGACTAGGGACCAAAGTATATAAAATATTCTTAAGACTCAATAATTTAAAAAAAAATCCAATTACAAAATGAGCAAAAGACAAGAAAAGGCATTTCACTGAAGAGGATATATAGATGTCAAAAATGCACATAAGATGTTCAACATCACTGGCCATTAGGATAATGCAAATTAAAAATACAAAGTGGTATTACTGAAAGATACGGAACAGCAAAAATAAAGCATAATGAAAATACCAGATGCTGGATAGGTTACAAAGAAAATAGGTATGACATACATTGCTGTGGGAATGTAAAATGGTACAGTCACTCTAGGAAATAATTTGGGAGTTTCTTATAAAAATAAACATACTTACCATAAAACCCAGCAATAGCACTCTTGGGCATTTATCCTAGAAAAACAAAAACTATGATAAATGCCCTAGAAGATACAAAGCAGATTTAAAAAAAAATTACAGATGCTCAAAATTCTGCAGAAGCCTATCATAGCAGCTTTATTTGTAATAGTAAAAACCTGAAAATAACCAAAATGCCTCTCAATGGGCAAATGTTTAAACAAACTTTGATGAATCTATACTTTGAAAACTGTTGAGCAAGAAAAAAGAACAAACTTGATTCAAACAAGTTGATAGATCTCAAGGGCATCATGCTGATGAAAAAAAAAAGACACTCTCAAGAGGTCAAATACTCTATAATTTCATTACATAACATTCTCAGAATTACAAAATTATATAGAGGGAAGCTGATTAGCAATTGCCATAGTTCAGGGATGGGGTAGGGAGAGGGCTTGAGTGTGTACAAAATGGTAGTACCAGGGACATCTTTGTGGTGATGAAATAGCTTTGTGTCTTGATTGTAGTGATGGCTACACAAATTACAAATGATAAAATAATAAAGAACTGTATATACAAATTATACCAATGTGAACTTCCTTATTTTTATATGATATAAGATGTATCCATTGGGTGAAACTGGGTGAAAGGTACATAAGAATTTTCTGTGCTTTATTTCAATTATTTATGAATCTATAGTTATTTAAATAAAATGTTTAAAAATAATTTGAGTACATATAGTAGATGAAAAATGCTGAGACATTTAAAATGCAAGTTGAAAATATTTGGGGGTACAGGGTCATGGTGTTATGACTAATATGATTTTCATAACTAAGAAATACTATGGTGTCTTTTAGCAAAGATTTTCTACCAAAAGCAACCTAGCGTTGCTTAAGTTTATCATATATTTCAATCAAACATTCCCTGAGAATTTGAAACATGGGTTTCTTTGTACTTGATATTCATTGATCAGTCTTTACACTTTACTAATTTAAGACATCATTAATTTCTTTTAACAATATTTAGTGTTCCTAAAAAAGAGCAACCTAGAGTTGCTTTTTACAGAATCATGGTGGTTGTGTTATATTTACATGCATGAGTAGAAGTGTTGGAATTTGAATGCTATTTTCTTTGCAAATATACTTCAATTTAATAAATTCAAAACGCCTGTATTGTTTCTCCCACGTTTGATTTTTAAATGAAACCTAGAGGTTCATGTCTATTGAACTTTTAAGTCAATGATACAGTAATCCCCTCTTATCCATGGTTTCACCTTCCACACTTTCAGATTCCTACAGTCACCTGTGATCCAAAAAATAAGTGAGTATGGTTAATAAGATCTTTTGAGAGAGAGAGAAAAAGACCACATTCACATAACTTTTATCACATTATGTTGTTATAATTGTTCTAATTTATTGTTATTGTTGTTAGTCTCTTGCTGTGCCTAATATGTAAACTAAACTTTATCATAGGTATGTATGTATAAGACAAAAAAAAAAACAAAACACATAGTATGACATTACCTGTCCTTTCAGGCACCCACTGGGGGCCTTGGACTGTATCCTCCATAAATAAGAGGACTACTGTACTTAAAGATCTTCAGTAACATAAACTTGTTAAATTTGAAATTAACACCACAAGATGCATTTTAAGTTATTGTGTTGTAGTTAATAGGTCGCATGAAATTTTGGTGAAAAAAGAAAGGTGAGAGAAGAAGACAAATTAGGTTATGATCAGACGAGGAAAACAAAACCTAATGAAAGTTAAACTCTATTGTACCAGAAAGTAGTTTAATTAATACTAACTTATCTACTGTGTTGTTTTTAGCTCCAAGCAAATTTCCAATGATATGGAACAAATTTTTAAATGCACTGTTTTTCTGGCTCAGTAACTCTTCCATGTGTGCTTATATTTATCATATACTTTGATCAAACCTTCTCTGGGAATTTGAAACATGAGATTCTTTGCACTTGATATTCATTGATGAATCTTTACACTTTACTAACTTAGGACATCATTAGTTTTTTCAAACAATACTTAGTGTGCCTACCAGGCACTGGGGCCAAAATCAGTAAATAAGAAAGGTGTGGCTTCTGCACTCAAAGGTCTTACAGCCTAATGGGGAAAGAGAGAGGGGTAAGAAGACAGCTGCAATGCAGTGTGGCAAGAACGAGGATGGGAAAATATATACTACCACAGGATCACATAGAAAGTCACATAAAATTTGGCAGCAGAGGAAGAAAGGAAATGATACTCGGGCTAATATAAAAAGATAAGTAAAGTTTTCCATCTGGAAGCAATTGCAGAAAGTGTTTCAGGCTGATAAAACACGTGTGATAGTCCAGAGTAAAAACACTATCAATGGCAATTTGTTGTAGTGTTCTAAAGAAAGTAAAGGGTAATTCACTAAGTTCCCAATTTCAGAACCGCCTTAATCAGCTATACAGTGAAGTGTAGTATCTTTAATAGGCAGTGTTTATTTTAGTAGAGGATATTAGGTATGTTGTTGAATTTTTTTATTTTTTCTTTTGTTTTGTGGCAACTTTAATTTCTTTTTTTCTTTTTAATAGAGATGGGGTTGTGCCATGTTGCCCATGCTGGTCTGGAACTCCTGGACTCAAGCAATCCACCCACCTCAGCCTCCCAAACCCTGTGATTACAGGTGGTAGCCACTGTGCCCAGCCCTAGGGAACTTTAATTTCTGCTATCTGTTTTATTCATTCCCTTTGCCTCCTAGTTTCCAAGGTATGCCTGGTCCTCCTTCAGAAGCAGTCCTCTCTCAAGACTGTCACTTCTTGTTCTGAACAATTTCAAATCTCTTTCTGTCAATTTCCCTGCAGCCAGTGTTCTGATCTCCCAGGTTTTGGACCAATTATTATGTCTTCACTCATGTGAGACGTTTTTTACTTAATTTTCTGAATTTTAGATACATCATAAATTACTTAGAAATAAGTAAGTTACGGCAAATTCTTAGAACAGTTTCAGTACCTGATGAGTTCAAAATATGGTATTAATTATTGCATTATATGAAAATCAGAACTAAATTTGAAAATGTATTTGCATACAATTATTGTAAGCTGTCCCCTGCTTAGCTTGCTTCTTAGATTTCTCGTCTTCTTTTTAAGCTGTAATTTTCCAACACCATCTCTAAGTGCTTTTGAAAAGTAGACTTAGTACTTTGTTGAGCTGAATGTGCTTGAAGAAGCCCTCTTAGCATGTTTCAGCGGAACCAAAGAAGTGTGTAGACTCTGAGATAAACACTTTGCAGTTACATGGAGAAAGAAATGACAGAAAATGTGTGTGTTCTGGGTTTTAAAATTCAGTATGTTTTGCAGCACTGTGAAAATGAGTAGCTTCTAATGCTTGCCAAGTTAAACCCAGCTAGGCCAAATATTGTTAGAGCTCCTCCTAATGGAGGTAACTGATGAAGGAGGGACACGTTTGCCAGCATATTCTCCTTCTCTGAGTAATAAATAGTAGAAACTTACTCTACCTATTTGCAGTTAGTGCAGTGGTTCAGAGCAAGATAAACATTTCTTTTGTAACATTAGATAAAACAGTTCCAGTTCTCATGATGAAAAAAATTGCCCTGTTATTTCTCTGGATGTAGAAACACAAATGCTTTTTGTTGAAAGAGAGCTGACACAATTGAATGCCATGTTAAGATAATCGTGAACATTTTTCTCAACTGTCTAAATCATCCCATAGCAATTGATGCATAAACTATTCGTTTGCAATGTCATAAAAGAAAAAAAAGTGCCTGTATTCAAAAAGCATTCAAATCTCATTTATGCCATGCACGACTGTCCTATTAAATTCAATATGGGGCTTATAATAAAATTTTTGGGTTTCCTGTCCTACTTCATCTCTAATGTAGCATATGTGTCTCTACTTGTCTCTATAAGAGGGGCAAACATAATCTTAAATTGATGAGCAATTTCCTTTCCAGACAAATCACAGAGACATAATTTACAGTGAATGAAATGGCGTATCTAAATCTCCATTTTTGTAGATAA
Organism: Pan troglodytes; assembly: GCF_028858775.2. NCBI lineage: Eukaryota > Metazoa > Chordata > Mammalia > Primates > Hominidae > Pan > Pan troglodytes. The sequence continues at coordinate 159,644,761 of NC_072402.2, read as the reverse complement.
TGATTATGTAGCCCTCTAATTCATTCAGATGCTTTTGAGTTTCTCCTTTTGAAAAGAAAAGCCATCTTGAAATACTTTCTAAAATAAATTTCTTTAAGGAAATGAAAAGAAGGGTTAATTACAATTCTCTAAAATATTCTTAAATGGCTACTCCTGTCAGATGAGTGCAAAAGGACATTTTAAAAAGGTGACACTTATAGATGATGACAACAGGAGTATTTTACCCAGCATATCATATTAACTGCTGTTTTCTTTTATATGCATAAGGAGAAAATGTTGGCTTCAGTGCAGAAGCCGAAAGAACATTGTAATTTAGGAGCAAGGACTTTATCTAGAAAATTCTATTGAGCAGTTTGTAATGCTAATGCATGCATTTAGCCATACTTCACCTTGGAAATGACTTATCTGATGGCTTCTAATTGAGAATAAGATTTTCTTCTAAAGGGAAAAACAACTACCCATACAAAAGAGGAGACACTCAATTCATTTCCCCATTAGCCAAGAATTATATAATTAACTGGTAATAACTCCTGATCCTGGACATAAGGAAGGTCAAACTACTGATACCAAGTTTTTAAGCGTGTATTTGTTAACCTGAAAGAGGCATAATTTTATTAAAAAGTCAATGGATTTAACTTTATATAATCTTTTTAAAAGAAGAATAAATATTTAAAGATTAACTGATATCAACCAATAAATACTTTGACTATTGCTAGTTGAATTAAGTATAATTGGATATTAGGTAAAGTGATCATTTGAATTTCAGATTTATAAAATAGTGGAAATATAATTGTTACTTCAGGGCAGGTGCTTTTTTTTTTATTATTCTGTGTATTGCTAGTGTCCAACATACACCTGACACATAATCAATGTTACATAAAGATTTTTTTGTTGGAGTGGGTAGATATATAGATGAGCAGATTCAAGTTAGATGTGCTCTATTTCTTTTTTTTTTTTTTTTTTTTGAGTGGGAGTCTCAATCTCTCGCCCCAGCTGGAGTGCAGTGGCACAATCTCGGCTCACTGCAACCTCTGCCTCCTGGATTCCAGCGATTCTCCTGCCTCAGCCTCCCAAGTAGCTGGATCTATAGGCACGTGCCACCACGCCTGGCTAATTTTTGTATTTTTCAGTAGAGATGGGGTTTCACCATACTGGACAGGCTGGTCTCGAACTCCTGATCTGTAAGAAAGGCTATCACTATATTCTTTCCTTGTTATTAAAAATATGTTAACTGTTAGTGTACTTCTTGAATTATTTTTATTTCTTCCCAGCTAACTGGGAATACATCTTTTGCCCATTGTGTGTGGCATTCACATCCATTGTCAGGCACTTGGTAAGCCAACATTGACAATATTTCATAAAATTTAGTTACATTTGAAATGTACTAGGCTTGATAGTTCTTAGAGTTTTAAGCAATACATAACATAATTTATCTAGCTTCTGTGATACTTAATAAACCCCAGGATTTGCCTGACTTCTAAATTAAACTGTAGGAAAAAAAATAGAGAGGCAATCAATCCATAAATCTGTGCATATTGATATAATGTGTGAAAGACAGGTTTATGAGGTTATAGGGTGGCTTAGAAAATAAATTATACCTGATAATGTTGATATAAAATTTAGTGAAGTTTAAGATTTTATTTGCGTGGGAAGTAACTTACTTTATTTTTTCTCATCAAATTTCAGCTGACTTTTTTTGTTGCATTGAATTCGTTAAGGAGTCTTAAAATAAGGGAGAAAAGAAAAAGTGACAACAAAATCAGTTGAGAACATCTTATTGCTGAAATCAGCAAATGGTTCATTTGTCTGACAGGTCATAAAGTTCTAATTGGAGACTCCAGTTTCTTCTTGAAAAGTAAGCCACATATCTGAGAGCTATAAGCAGCAGAGAGAGGGCATCACTTAAAATTCCCCTTTAGCTAAAACTAATAACCTGAATATCTTAAATCTAAACAATGAAACACAGAAAGAAAAAATAACAAAACACATAAATTAATAATTTAATTTTAAAACTTAATATTTGAATTGATCTATAGCCAGTCAAATGATCAATTTGCTCTTTTAATGTATTCAGGAGTGGTTTTATATTAAAAAATGGTTTCTTTGATCATACATCTGTAAAAGTGTACATAATCACAATGAATGATTGCAGAGCCTGCCGTTCTTCAGGAAGCAGTGTAAAACAGTATTGTAATAGACACTCTTACTGGGTGTTATCAATCATTCTAGGCATTCTTCTAAAGTATCTTTAAAAGTAACTTATTTATGCATAAAACAACCCTACACAGCAAGTGTTTTACTATTGATTTTTTTGTAGATGAAGAAATTGATTCATAGGAGGGCTGAGAAATTTTATAGGCTGGCACAGTTAATAAGCAGTTGAGTTGAGACGTGAACACTGCCAGTCTGGCTTCAGAATGTTCAGAGCTACTTTCTCATAGTTGTAGAACACAGAAGTTCAGGTCCATTAAAATCATGGGCTTTTAACTGGACCTATTAATCTTGGGCTTTTAACTGAGTTCCTAAATTTTAGAACTTTCTGTAGTTCGTAATGTTGGGCTTTTAAATGAGTTCTTAAATCTTAGAATGGAGATACTATGTATTTCTTATGGCCTAAGGTGATGTTTGAAAGCTGAGATTCTAGAACATGACTGGGTTTCAACCCAGGTTCTACCATTTACCAGCTGTATCATTTGAACGAGTTAGTAGCATCTTTCTATCTTTGGGCCTTGGTTTTGCCATAATAACACACATACTTTATAGATATTCTGAAGATTAAATGAGTTTCTGTCTCTCTCTCACAAGATAGACTGCTGTTTTACAAGTTCTTAACTATAATAAAAGTGTAAGAATGAAATTAATTTAAATGAAGAATGGCTGTAGTGCCATGTAGAAACTAAATAGAAAGTACGCATTGTTATCTTCAGCAAATTCAGTCATGTTTCTATTCTCACATCTCATCAATCCTATTCCGGGATTCTGTGCTTTATAATAAACTAGGTTACTGCAAAATTCCAATGTATTTCTCAGTGCTTGGTCTCACTACTTGTTACCAATATCTGAACAATCTTTTCTTCTCTGCATCTTTTCCCTCCTTCCTGATTGCTACCGTCATCATAATCATAGTCATTATTGTCATCATAACTTAGATTTTAGCTTGGCCCTCACTTTATTTTGGAACACTTCACTCGATCCTTTAATCAAAATGGTAGTCCTTACTCTCTGCTTATAGCACCCTATGTTGACACTGACATAGACTTAACATTATTCTGTATTGCAATTGATTTTCAGTTTGCCCGTCTGTTACTTCTCCCCAGCTAAGCATATCTTATCAAAATCTCCATCTCTCTAGCACCTATCACAATTCCTGACATAGCAGTTTTTCAGGATGTGTTTTGAGCAAATGGAATGTTTCTTTTTCTGTTGACTGACAACAAAGTCTAGATCAGTAATTGCCAAAAAATGGTTTATGGAAATATTTTCTTGAGTCAATGAAAAATAAATAAACAAATGTCATTAGTTTTCATAAAGGTAAATTTGTGTATGTTTTCATGTTCTGAGATTGTTTTTCCTAGTTTTTAATAAAAAATATTTATTTCATTAAATGAAAGCAATCATAATTGAGTTGATTTATTTTTATTCTCTTTACTTGAAAAATACAAAGCTGGCAACTTATTGTTATTGGAATCTCTATTATTTTAAAATTTAATTAGTTTATGAGATTCAAAATTCTGGCATAAAGTAAACAAGGCATAGAAATTTGAACATAAGTAGATGATGCAAAAAAGTAAGATGGTAAAGAGGCCTGGAACAGGATATGTGGTATTATTATTTTCTCATAATTTTGCTTAGAATTAGTGAAAATGTTATTATGACAAAATAATGGATGTTAAGCTATTTATTGTCATCTAAATGTTAATTACAATAACACATTGATTATTATTAATTAAAACAATCTATTTATTTATTGCACCTATCCCCAAACAGATCTCATAGATTAGAAGCCACAGTGCTTCTGTAAGTCAGGAAGGTATTTGACAGAGTGCCCAGAAATGTTATTGAACCAGGCATAGAAATATTTCCTAGTAGAGATGGATGAGTCTGCAAGTGTTGGATATATGTTAATGTTAACTATGGAATATGATGGCTTTTTATTTGGCTCTGGCACATCAAAAATTTTATTAATGACTCAGATGAAGACACTGATAGCTTGTCTATCTAATTTCAAGGTGATGAATATTGTAAATAAATGGTGATGGAATACAATATCAAATGCAAAAAAAGTTTGAGTGGTTGAGATAATTTTCCATTTTAAGAAGATAAAATATCAGGTAATAATACAAAGTCTTATGCTGGCTTGCCAAAAGGAAATAACAGGAATAATAAGTTAATTGTATATTTAAGTAAAGATAGGAGAGATACAGGAATTTTAGTTCAACACGAACTAACTGTAGAAAATGCCTAAAAAATTGTTGTGATCTCCTTTTGAATTAATGAATGAAAGGATAGAGTCAGCATAAAGGAGAATAATGCTTTGCTTTTTAGTAGTATATACCACATTCCAAGATGGTTTGACGAGAACAATGCATATATAAATGAGTTACTTCATATGAAAGGAGAGAAGATTCAGATTTTTGTCTATATTTCAAATATTTATTCGATTTGACCATTTCATTCGAGGGAGTGTGTGCCTGTGTGTGTGTGCCTGTGTGTGTACCTGTGTGTGTGTATATTGCCCAAACTTAGACTTTCTAGAAAGATATCTATGAAGGAAAAGTGTTTTTATTTATTTGTAAAAATGTTTCAGTTTATGTAGTGTCAAAGTACAGACTGCAGGAAACAAAGGAAAGTAGTAATAAAGTCATTTTTTTTCCTGCAGTTAGAGATCAGAAGAAACAATATTTTATTTCCTCCCAAGGGATTGTTGAAAAATACAATTACTGTTCAAACTTATTTAAACATTGGGAGCTGCAAAATATATGTCTATTGTAATAAGCTTGCATTTGATTTTTGCATATAAGTAATGTCATAAGTGAAGGTGTGGACCATACTCAGAATACAAGAATTCAGTCTTGAATACCTTTTATACATTTCTGCCTTTAAAATGCATTTTGTTCATGATAAGTAAATAATGCAAATAATAGGGAGGTGAGAAAATGTCTTTATAATGCATGTTTGCATTTTGTTGATGTCAATCAGAAATTAGTCTGGAGAGTGAAGTGGGGTGGAGTTGGAGTCTGAAATTCATTTGCCATTCTAGATGCTGTCCTTACCCCAAATATTGCTCTTACATCTTGTTCCCACTTATTGTATCAGGCTCATGGGAAGAAACAGGTATACTGGTAAATTTGGAGTTACTGGAAAAGAGATATCCTCTTAACTTGAATAAGTGGATTTTTCTTTTTTTTTGTTTTCTTTTACTACTTCTCTTTTATTATGAATGCCAAACTACAATGGTCTAGCCTAAGGGTAATATGTCACCATGATGAATGCTACTCACTTCTCTCAGAGAATGTCGTCTAGTAAAATGAGGGCTCCATTATGAGCCGTAGTTCATTTTTGATTTTAACACAGACTGGCTGAGTGACCTTGAATAAATTGGGTCATGTCAGCATATTGAAGCTTTTTGGCTGCGTCTTTGTCTGTCTCATGTATAATGAATGTATTACATATGGTAACTTTTCAATATGAATATTCAAAATTATCAATAAGACAGCTCTAATTCTGCACTATAACTAGCATCGCTAATTTCCCACATTGATCTCAAGAGCTAGTTTCTTTAGCAAGATTATAGAAATGTTTTTCTTTCTGTCTGCATATTATTTATCTTTTCTGTCGTTTTGGTAGAAGTTTTCTGAGATGTTCATCTTAGGAAGTTCTTCTAAATATGATTTTCAGAAATAACTTTTGCTGTCTAGATAGTATAGTTCCCCAAAGGGTTTACATACAAATGTTTGTTTTTAGCCAGATATTCTTTCTCTAAAAAGAATGCATATTTACTCTGTGTAAAGATAAAAAATTAAAAGTTACAAAAGTACATAAAGTGAAAAAAAGTTTCCTGCCCCTCTGCCACCAACTCCTCTTCTTAGAGAAATTCTTTTACCATATATTAATATCCAATGTCTCTACAAATGTGTATGTATACTCCTTTATTAATTTCAATTGTATTTTGCTCTACTGCGGATGTACAACTTGCTTACTGTTACTTAATAATATATGTTTAGATTGTTTCACCTCACAATCATGTAGAGATGCTTTATTCTATTAATGGCTATATAGTCTGTCATTATAACTATGTATCATAATTTATTTACTCAATTCCATATTGGTGGACATTCAGATTTTTCCAATATTTTATGAATACGAACAATGGCGCAAATAATATGCTTCTATATATACTATTTTAAGAAACTTTTCTAGAAGTGGGATTCCTCAATCAATATGTTCTCTGTCCATAGTAATACACTAAAGCAATATTATATTGTGAAAAATATTGCAAATTGTTTTCTAAAGAGATATATAAATTCATCTCCTATGAACAACTTCGAAAGATGTCTATTTCTCCTACCCTCACTAATAAATATTAAAGATGCAAATTCAAGACATATGATTTCATCAAAAAATCTTACTGAGCAATTGTCTCTTCATTTTACTGTACAAAACAAATTTTGTTTGAAAAATAAATAATACAGATAATATCAAGAACTGGAAAATAGTTTATAATTTTGTTTCAATTGTGTTATATAGTATCAAAATTGTGAAGAGAGAATAAAGAAATGAAAATTATATTAGAGTCTTTAGCATTTGAAGTTGAATACACTCTATCAAAAGGAACACTTAACAGCAATAGTGGTTATTTCAGTATTTTGCAGAGCAAAGTAACCACTCTTCTGATGTTGTCATTCTAAGTGTAGCTACAAAATAATAAACTGAAATAATTCATTTTTAGATTTTCAAGACCCTCATTGCATTTAGAGAAAAATATGCTGGGAGAAAAGAGTGTTTTATCTGCGTCTAGCTACCTTACAGAATGTCAATAAAAGATACTTCTGGGGTTTTTATGTAGTCAGGTAAGAATCTCTGGCCTTTGAGCAATTGGTAGCACTGCCATTATGCCCTGTTGAAGATTAGAAAAGGGGAAATGTATATTGCCTAGTTCATTTCATCATCAATCATTTATTTACTTATTTATTTATTATTCATTAATTTTGTCTGCTTGTTTGTTTGCGTCTTTCTCATTTTGTATCAACATCCAGGACTAACATCACCAAGTATATTTTTGAAATCTCCTGTAAATATATTTTAGAAATATTGAATTAAATTATTATATGTGCATACAAAAATGATTCAGAGACAATTATAACTTAAATTTAATATGAGACTCTGACCTCTGGTGTAACTTTTGCCACATCATTTAACCCTCAGAATGTCTACCTTCTCTTTTGTAAAAATTGACAGGGAGGAACAAATGAGATAATAAACATAAAGTAATTAACATATTTGTACTACATAGCATCACTAACCCATTTTACAGATGAAGTGAAGGCCCAGGGATATAAAATCGAACTCATTGATAGTAGGGCAGATAGTTTACTAATGTTGACAGGGAAATCTAGTTATAAAATGAAAAAAAAGAATAGAAATAATAACTGAAAGTAATGTGAAAAATAATTTTAACTTTGTGTTTATTTCTAAAGCATTTCTATCTACTTTGTTTTAATTTTTTGGTACTTATTTTGTTGCATAACAGGGACTTAGACTCAGGTCTATTTGACTCTGGATTCCATGCATTTTGTCATTATCCTGTCTGCTATATATCCTGGAAAATAAATATTAAGATTTGGAATATTAGAGGGAAAATTGTTGAATAAAACATTCTTCTCCAGAAGTCTAACTAAATAAAAAGTTGTAAAAGTAAAAAATAGTGATATTCACAGAATAAAACAAAACACTGTGAGAAATGTTAGAACTTAAATAGAGCCTTAGAAATAGAATTGGAATTATTTGCAAGGCAATAAGGCGCAATATCATGCTTTCAATGAAATAGGTGTACTGCAGATTAGACATGACATACAAAAGGCACCAAGCACAATGCATGATAAATAGCATGCAGTAAATGGCCATATCATTAGTCCTAGAGAAAACACTGGTGATCGAAAATTTTATAATAATCTCTTGTAGAACCTGCAAAATGCTGGCTATTTAATTATGCAAGAATTCCCTGTAAATTTCTGAAAATAAATGCTGTGTTACACAATAATATATCAGCCTGTGCATACTAAATATTTATTATTTTTTGTTTGTTTGTTTGCCATCAGCAGTCCTTCTCTCTTCAGTTGGGGTGGTTTTCAGGTAGCTCTGATCCCACACCAATGTGTTATAGCTGCTTTATGATTCTGTCCAGTGCAATCAGGTCATAACATTCTTTATCCATAGTTACTGGTCTCAAGACAAACACCTGGCCCAATCAGAGCTAATTCTTGTCTATATTTGCAAGGGCTATTCAAGAAGGAGACATTCTCTTTTCTAAAGTATTCAACCTGTAGGTGTAGACACAATCTTGCAGGCAACTATCTCACTTCCATGGGGAGCCTGGGAATGAAGCCATCCTGTCGAAGCACCTGAACCCAATACGTGAAAAATAAGTCCTCCACTTTTTATTTGCTCAAGTCAACCTTCGTTAGCTTTTCTAAATCTTATAGTTTATTTTACAGCTTTTCTTGCAATGTCTACTTCAGATTTTAACAAATCTCTTTACTCAGTTTCTTCTTTGAATTTCTAGAGCACATATATAGCTGAGATCACACACTTTTGGCACTTCCTCCTATTCTACATTAGATTGTTGCTGCTTCACCTTCCTTATGCCCATATCTCATTATTAACGCCAACACTTCCCACCAAAGACAAATGCACAAACCACCTCTACTTAAAACTGAATTAATACAGGGAATATATAAGTGGACTTCAAAAAGTTCATGGAAAATGGAATTAAAAGATAAAAATATAAATATAAACTTTATTTCTTAGCATAAGTTCTGTCAAGGTCGATAGCCATTAAGTCCATCCCTGAAGAAGTGAGGGTTCTTTGCCAATGCAGATATTTTTTAATATTAACTGAAGAAAATGGGTGCCCTTTACACACTTTATAAGATTAGGAAACAAAAATAAGTCAGAAGGAGCTAAATTAGGACTGCAAGGCACATGCCTAATAATTTTCCATCAAAACTTTAGCTACATTTCCCTTCTTTGGTGAAGAGAATGAGTAGAAGAATTTTTGTGGTAGAGAAGAATTCTCTGGTGAAGATTTTCTGGGTATTTTTCTGCTAAATCTTTGGCTAAATTTATTAAAATACTCTCATAATAAGCAGATGTTATTGTGGGTCTTTTTTGCCCCCCAGAAAGTCAACAAGTAAGATGCCTTGAACATCCCTAAAACAGGTCATGACCTTTGTCTTAACTGGTCTGCTTTTGCTTTGACTGGGACTATTTCCATTTCTTGGTAGCCACTGTTTTGGTTGCGTTTTGTCTTCAGGATGATACTAGTAAAGTCATGTTTCATATCCCATTACAATTCTTCAAATAATTGCTTCAGAATCTTTATCCCACTTACTTAATATTTCCATTGAGGGCTCTGCTCCTATCTACAGCTGTTCTGGGTGCAACAGTTTTGGCAACTGTATGATGGAAAGTTTGCTCAACTTTAATTTATCAGTCAGAATTGTGTAAACTAAATCAATCAAGATGTCTACAGTGTTGGCTATTGGTTCTGTTGTTAATCCTAAACCCTCTTCAATTAAGGCACAAGCAAGATTAATTTTTTTCCTCAACAATTGATGTGGATAACCTGCTCCAGTGGGGTTTACCTTCAATATAATCTCATCCCATCTTACAAATAGTTATTCTTTCAGAAGCAGTTGATTTCTTTGGGTCATTACCCTCATAAAATTTTTGTAAAGCATTAATTATTTCACCATTTTTCCACCCAAGCTTCATTATAAGTTTGATGGGGTTTTTTTTGGTCCAATTTTAGCAGAATTCGCGTTGCTCTGATGAGGACTCTTTTCAAACTGATGTCTTATCCTTCTTAGTGCCTTAAAGTAGATCCTATTCAGATATCTTATAACAAGTTACTACAAGTTTATTTTGGTTCAAAAACATTTTGAGATCTATGCATAGTTTTTTTCATCATACATATTTTCCAGAAACTTTTTGAATTCCCCTCAGATTGTACAACATTTTATTCCACAGGGTTTACACATATTACTTTCACCTACAAAATGCCTAGAAAATACTGGTTGACTAATATTGATTTCTCAAAATTTTTTTAAATACAAAAATGGCTAGTGAGTTTAATTTCACTGTGACTTTTGATGTGCTCACAATCTCCATATTTTTATAAGAGCTACTATGTTCTGATATTAAGTCTAATTTGATTAAAAGAAATGAGAAAGTGTCTTCAGATATGCCAAAGGTAATATCTATAGAGACAGAGAGAAAATCCTCTGGGCAAATGCATATGTTCACCTGACAAATATCACAAGGAAATATTCTTTGAAATGTATCTGGAGGAAGGGAGAAAACTTAGGGACAGAACCCCTCTTTGGAATAGTGCTACAATAGTAAATACAAAAGCAACTATATTACTTTTATATTTAAAACTTTAAAATTTTGAAGCATTAAGTGAGTTTTAGACTGAGACTTGCAGAATCAATGAACCTGCAAAATGAAGAGGTAGAGAATGCTATATTCACATTTGTGTCAAAGTACGTGTTGAGATTCTGTGAAAATCAAGTTAAGAATAAAAATATCATCAATTCTAAAGATATTTAGGCTTAAATGTACTATGACTACTAGCTATTTGCCAAGATAGAAGCTAGGAAAAGGTATTTTGCTATTGTTATTTTCCCACATCTTTTTTGACCTTCCACCAAGTAAGAAAATAAGCATTGATTGGTAATGTTGATTACAGCCGTACCTTGATGTTACAGATGTTTTTGATGAGATCTGTGCATATCATTGATATCCTCAGGAACTACTTAATTTTAGAGTTTGCATCTGACTATAAACCTGAAAATTCATCATAATTTCTAAATGATACTCTGCTGCTTTTTATAAATGAACAATCTTAAAAACAAAGCAATTGAAAATTAAACACCATTTTCTATTCTGTCAAACTTTTAAATAAAAAATACATATACTTTTATGTAAATTGCTGATAAAATACATTTAACATTATATATTCCCAAGTCCAATTACTTCAGAAAATAATAGTATTCTTGCTATATTTTTTGACACTATTTCTGTTCTAACACTGCTTTTCACTTGTTTGAGCATAGTTTATTTTAGATTATATAATAATAATTCCTGCATGTTTTACATATTCTGCATTTGGAAACCTTGAAAATGTAATTTTTCAATATTTCTAATTCAGGCTAAAAAATACAGTGATACTTTTTTTATTAAGTTTATTCTTTAATGTGAATCTGAGCAAACATAGCCATGGTTAAGTGTAATTAGACTTAGTTATCTTGGAAAATGTGTAAAAACAAACAAATGACACACAGAGGAGTAGAGATATCATTTCAAATAGAACGGGTGTTGTGCACACATATCTCTATAATACGTCATCTATTTTTGCACGTTGGTCGTACTAACACAGAAAAATAAGTCATTTCTCATCAATTGTCTTGCACTGGTATAAAAACAGTGCTGATAGTGGAGGTTATATTTCACTTCATTTGATAACCATTGTCTTCCAAAAGACTTTTTTTTCTCCTGAACTGCCTTAAATTGAGTTAATTACTAAAGCCTTTGGAAAATGTTACAAAATATGTCCAAATTTGCTCATCATACATATAATTTAGCATGGCAATTTTATGTTCCTTTTATAAAGGGTGACTTTAGAATTGTTTTATATTTACTCCCAGTGCTTCAGCTGTTTGGTTGTTAAGTTCCTAGTTGAAACCCACCCCAAGGGAAAGGCCTTGTATGGATTTAGGCATTAATCCTAATTTTATTAAAAATAATGATAATAATAATAAATCAAAATTTCTTACACATGTAACATGTATTAAACACTAACCTGGTGCTGAGTAATTTTAAGGATTATCTCCTTGGTCCACACAGAACCATAAATGATATGGTAATATTACTCCCTAAATTTTACATTGAGGAAACCATGAGCTATAAGAATTAAGTAACTTAAAAAAGATCCTGCCTCTAAAAAATGGCAGAACCTGGCTTGAGTTCAGGTCTGTCCGGAATCTTGAACAGCCACAAATGGAAGAAACGTATCAGAAGTATGTTGTATGTTTGGTTTATAACAAGTTATGAGAATGTGATCAGAGAAGGGAACATAGAGTTTTGATTCCATTAGTTATGGTTTCTTCCTTAAGCTATAAGGGATTCTTATTTTTTAAGATGTAAACTGTGAAAAAATTTTACCTAAAAACTTTCAGTCTAGAATAAGTATGATTAGAGGTACAATATATCAGCTTTGTAATTACATGTAACAATATTTATCTATTTATAACTGTTAAATAAAGAAAATTGGAGAACAAATGGATTACATGCATTTGTAACATATGGATTATCAATGGATTACAACATGATACTTTCAAATCAACGTGAGGGGGAAACGGTTTCTATAAGAAACTTTGACCCTACCATTTAGTTTCTGCTTTTTTGACCCAGAATATTTTAACTTCCACTTTGTTGGTGAAGATTTTAACTGAATTATGCCAACATCGATGAATTTTTCTCAAAAGATATTTTCTGATACTAATCCAATTAAGCAAATGTAGTCCTTTGATCAATATTATAATAAGGACAGTTTAAGCATTATTGTTGGCAGGAAGAGTTATTTTCTGATACATTTAACAATAAAGATTTGCTTAATTGGCCACATTTATTTATTTTCGATTTTGCTGATTGTTCTTTCTGTGGTTTTGTTTCTTTCCACCCAATTGTGTCATAAATTCCAAAAGTAAAATTGATGACAACAGTCTCACACCATAGAAAATAGTTTTTCAGATATGTGTTGTCAATAAGAATAGATTTTTGTTTCAATTTTAGTTAATAAAAATTTTACACATTTTTCTAGTTTTAGATATTCTGTTGGTTACTTCCATAGTCAATTTACTGTGTCAATTAGTGTAATGATTAAATGGTATTGAGATTAGTTTTCTAATTTATGTAAAATATTACTTCCTTCAGTGAGAGCTACTCTCTATTTTATTTTAGGTTAATGCTCTTAATTAATGATATGTCCTATGAATTTTATAAAATGTTTATGTTTTGTATTTTATTTCCTAATGTACAGCATTTTTAAGTAAATTACCTCACAGATTGCAGCATTGAATTGTGACTGAAGAAGGGTAGATGATTTCACTAATCTAGTTTTCCTGCATATTTCTGACCACGAAGAATTCTATACTTGAAACTTCCATACTATTTTCAAAGCAAAAAGCAAATGAATGATGAGAGCAATATGTCTTCATGATAAATAGGCCCTTTTGACGAAATCAGTGTAGGTAGCAGAAAAGCAAATTCAGAACTTTGCTGGAAAAATGCATGCCAAACTGTTTAAAGTGATTCGCCTCCATCTGAAGGGTGCTAATATAGATAATTTTATTTTCTTCTTTTTGGCAACCTGTCTTTCTATATTTTTCTGTAATTAAAATGTATTACTTTTGAAATAAGGAAAAGAAATGAAGCAAGAAAGCAAACAAACAAGCAGAGACAAATGATAAATGGACTTAGAATGGCCTTCTGGGAGATTTGAAAATGGTAGTCTGTATCTCACAGTTGCAGATACAGATTCAGGTCTTGAATGAATCAATAGCTACAGAACGCAAAGTCTTCAGAAATGATAATTCTAGTGGCAGAAAGCCCAGGTAAGGAAGCTATCATAAAGTTGTAAGTGAGGAATAATGACAGCCTGAACTAAGCAGGGTTTGGGGATGGGGAAAAGTTAGCAGGCCAAGCAACAGCTACAACAGGAGAAAGACTTCAACCAGTTGAAGAAAAGACAATGCATGTTCAAAAGGAAGGGGTTTCAGCCTGAGGCTTTCATTCAGCTCTCAATGTCAAGAAATAAACAAACAAATAACACCAAAACCAAACACCCCCACCCCAAAAAAGAGAGAAATGAATATCCATGTTTAAAGAATGTTATAAAAATGGTGTCTCTAGATTTTTCACTGGAGTTATTGAATTTCCCTAAAGAAAAGTTTCCAATCCACTATCTGAAGTGGCCTGGAAGTAGGGGTTTAGGGGGCTACTCCATGCTGGACGCCAGCCTGGTGGGAAATGAACAGCAGAAAGAGGCTGAGTGTGTCTCGTGGTTCAGTACTTTTCCTTCTACGTAATCTGCCTTGTTGTGGGTGGATTTCCCTGGAAAGGAGTGTTTTATGACTTCTCTCCCCACTGCTACCTAATGAATAAGTATATCAAAGGGAACTGGGTATGCTCAGCACCACTCCTTCTTCCCATCTTTGATGAGCCAGCCTGACCACATGCAACCTGAGGTTCTCTGTGCCATACTTTTCCAGTGGAGAAGTCTACAGAGGAAGCCTAAAGTTTCACAGTTCTGACTAACGGAGTTGATAAGTCAATGTGATTCTTAGGAGAATTAGCAAGCCTCTTTATGTTTCAAATCTAAAGGCACATCTTACCAATTAAAGTTGACCCTTGCACAACACGAGTTTGAATGTAGCATGTCCACTTATACATGGATATTTTTATCAATAAATATATTAAAAATTTTTAGAGATTTGAAAAAACTTTTAGATGAACCCAGTACCCCAGAAACATTGAAAGGATTAAGGAAAAATTAATTATGTTACAAATGCATAAAATATATATTGATACTATCTAGTTTATCATTTACTACCATAAAATATATATACATCTATTATAAACAGTTAAAATGTATTAAAACTTACACAAATACAGACCATACATGGCACCATTCACAGTCAAGAGAAATATAAACAAACATAAGAATGCAGTGTTAAATTATAACTTTGTAACATTTACTGTAGTCTATACTGTAGTATTGTAATAATTTCATAGCTACCTACTGTTGTTATTGCAGTGAACATAAGTGTTGGGAGTGTCCACTTAAAATGATGTAGATTGCCAATCATCTCTGTGTGAGCATTTCACCTCTCCAGTAAATTGCATATAGCAGCATAAAGTGATCTGTTGCGGTGCGTATTTTTCATCGTATTTTGGGCAATACCATAAACCTTGAATAACACCATGGAACCCATGTGGAGTGCCACCAGTGATACTGGGAGTGCTCCCAAGATGCAGAGAAAAGTCATGACACTACAAGAAAAAGGTTGAATTGCTTCATATGTATCTTAGATTGAGATCTGCAGCTGTGATTGCCCACCATTTCAGACAGGATTCATCTTGTAAACAGATGAGGTAAACTTATGGTATTGATCAGTACAGTACAGTACTGTTAATGTATTTTCTTTTCCTTACAATTTCCTTAATAACATTTCCTCTTTCTAGCTTTCTTTATTGTAACATAAATAATATATAAAACATACAAAATATGTTTTAATCGACTGTATATTATTATTAAGGCCTCCAGACATCAATAGGTTATTAGTAGTTAAGTTTTCAGGGAGTCAAAATTTATACATGTATTTACAACTCTGTGGAAGGTCAGAATCCCAACCATTATGTTCTTCAAAGATCACCTGTAGTCTGGGTTCATCTATACTCATCATAAAGCTTGTATTTCAATTTCCATCTGTCTATATCTCAGATGGTTCTAAAATCAGACAGGAAGAGCCATTGGTTTTTATTAGGACTACTCATATCCCCAAAACACTGTTGTTAGAATGTAGCCACACCTCCTCCTTTGTGCTCTAGTCTGTACCTTAACCAAGTTCAGTTTATCCAGAGAATAAAATTGCTATCTTCCATTTGTTTGGAGAGCTGACTTTCAACTGCACATGTATGAGGATATATTTTATTAAATAGATTTTCATGAATTTCTAATCTTCGTGCTATTCCTCAAGTCCTACTGTCATAAGTGTATGTATGTCCAGTTCATGGAACTTTTGTTCCTTGTGCATACTTGATTGTTTCTTGTAAAAGTCATAGCATACGAACTCGGCTTTATCTGCTCCACTATGTTAGTTATTATCTCTTCTCTATCTTCCAAAATTCTGTTAGCATGGGTAGTCAATAGCTGTCTTCTCTCCCATTCATTTGTCTTTGTGAATATGTGCCTATATTATTTGTTGATTGACATTTTAATGAGAGTGTGGAGAGGTAGTAGTGTGGCTAACCCAGTGCTGAATCTGCCATATTTTCTGGGCAGTCCCAAAGTGTCATCACCAAGTGGTTAGTCAACTAGAAATTCTTCTATAAATGAAGATTAATTAATAATAAATAATATCGATCAATTGAAGCATTTTATATTTGCAGAATTGGTGCTTGTATGAATTATTCGTCATTTACTGCTCTAAAATACATTCTTAGAAGGGTGTTGTGATCTATGACACATTAAAAAAAGAATCTAAAGACAAATAAAAGAAGTTTTGTGGAAAGAATGCTGACCCTGGGATAAGAATCTCAGATTGCATCCTGGCCTATTCACTGACTCTTTGTGTAGCTGTGAAATGTTGGACCATAATTGTGTTGTAATTGTAAAATGAATATAGCGAGGTGGTGAAAATAAATTGTTTCCACGTTTTCAGTTTAAAATTTTTTAGTTTCTCTCCCCGTTTAACATTTTAGTAAATGTGCTTAAATAAAACTTTTGAATGCAAATTACATGTTTATCAATGAAAAATCTAAATAATATAAAGTAATATTTACTTAGCAATTACTAACTTTGTATTAGTTTACTATGCTTGTTACATTGGTTAATTTATTAGTTCTCATACCAAACCCGTGGGAGTAAGTAAAAACTTAAAAAATCTCCCATTAGAAGATAGAGAAATTGATGCACTGAAAGGCATGGTAATTTGCTTTGGATCACTCAGCTAGGATGCTTGGTACCCAGAAATGCAAACTATAAAACCCATATTCTTAACCACTGTGTTGTACAATTGTGATTGAATGTACTTTGTAACTATTCAGCCAAATACATTAAATCTGTATATTTAACATGGAAGTTATCCATGATATATTCTTTATAGAATATAAAAGAACTCTTACTATTTTATTCCCTCCAACAACTGGCAAGTTTTAGGAACTAGAAGGATCTGTTTTTTATTTTTGAGTTGAGTATACCGTAAAAATGGAATCTGATTTTATTCTAAACTTTGTGTTATTTTATTAGGTACATTTTAACAATAAAAATTTCCAAGAGTACTGTATGCTATTGTTAAATCTAAAGCTCAAAAATTATAAACCTCACCAATAATGCTACCATCTAGAAAAAAATACTATATATGTGGGTGAAATGGTGCTTTGAAGAAAGTAACTTTCGGGTAGCTTAACAACATTCCACCTGAGTTCACAATGTAGGAAATGTCAATAGATACATTTTCGTTTTAAATCTATTTAGCAACTATTTGTTCTTATTTATTGCTGCATTCATTCTCATTTCAGTGATAGATTTAAATGCTCTAAAGCTCAACTTCATTAAAGAGTTTACACCAGAAAAATCTCTCCTTTTTTTGGTAAACTAATATTTTATTAGTTCCAACCTATTCTCTTTCTCTCTCTCTCTCAATACTGCTTTCAATTTTGAATTCCCAGATCATTTAGTCTGACAACTCAATTTACCTTTAAGAAAATTGTTGAAATTACATGATTTTGTCCATTGATTTTTGGAAAATGTTTCAGAAGTGATTTATGATATAATGATAAAATGCTTTTTCAAAACATTATAACAAACAATGGAATCTGGGACACAAGAATAAGGAGGAAAATATATAGAAATTTGATGAGAATATAAATAATGAGCATAATCAACCTTTAAACTCTTATGAAAGAAGCAACTTATCTCCAGATTCTTGAGTCTAGGCTATTCATCCTTAACCCTGGCTAAAACACCGGGTAATTAAGCAAAACAAAAAAGTCTACAAAAAATAATGAAGGCAAAATTCTTGTAAAATATATTGATGCTAAATACTATCAAAGAACTAAACATTTTATATTAATGTTTAAGTAATATAAATTTGGTTTTAATATTCACAGCTGATAAAATGATAAAATAAAAATAAGATATACACATGTGTGTAAACTAAGTCTGTTCTTGTGAAATATGCTTTAAACCTATGCTGAAATTGTTTTATTCTTTTAGCGGGGGGACAATATATACAAGTAGTACCAGGGTCAGAAGAAAAAAAAAGTAAACAGATTAGGACTAGTATAGAAAAGCTGCAGTTTATATATTAAACCATTCAAATAAAACAACCTGAACACTTGTGATGCAACACATGCTTGACAAAATTTAACATGATCCTATTTAATTCAGATATTGTTCAAAGAAACAAAGCAAAAATAAAATGTTTTATAAAAAGTGGAATCTCCTGTGTAACCTTCCCTGATTAAACCAGGCATTGTATTAAGCACTTTACAGATACTACATATATTAGCTAACCTAGTGCCCATAAGATTGTCAAGAAATAGCTTTAATGATTATCCTCAGTTTGCAAATAAATTAAGGCAAGAGCTTATATTAAGTAAATGAGTGGGGTTTGAACCCAGCAGGTTGACTGCATGTGACCTTGTGTGTGTGGCTTGTCCAAATCCTACCAACTATTGCCTACAGCTATTGAACCAATTAACTTCCCCATGAGCCAAGTATGTGAGTTTATGATATCCATATTTATGTGCACAATCGCTATTTTCAGACATTTTAATCTTTGCCAATTTGGTTATGGTACACTATTGTATTTTTCTAAATATGAATAATATACTTTGGATATTTGTCCTCCCCAAATGTCATGTTGAAATCTCTCCAATGTTGGAGGTGGAGCCCAGTGGGAGGTGTTCAGGTCACGGGGGTGGATCCCTCATGAATGGCTTGGTGCCCTCCCTGCAGTAATGAGTTCACAGGAGATCTGATTGTTAAAAAGACTGGGACTTCCCTCCTCTCTCTTAGCTCGCTCTCTCACCATATGACTAGTTGGCTACTATTCCCTTTCTCCATGACTAAAAGTTTCTTGAGGCCTTTCCACAAGCAGATGCTTGTGATATATTCTGAAGAACCAAAAGACAATACAAATCTCATTTCTTATAAATTACTCACTCTCTGGTATTTCTTTATAGCAATGCAAAACAGACTAACACACCTAGTAAAGTGGAGTATCTTTTCATATGCCTAATATCTATGTAATATTTCTTTAGATTTTTCATTATCACATTTTATTTAGCTGTATCATGGTATAATTTACAAATAACAAAATGCCCAAAATGTGAGTATATAGTTTCAATGAACTATGGGAGATTACTGTCTTGTATAACCTCAATAAAGCCCCTTTTCTATCAATCCTTGCATTCACCAGCCCAGGTAAACATTGATCCGCTTTCTGGTACTACCAACTAGAATCTCATACAAATGAATCCATAAAGTATGTAGTCTATTCTGCCTGGCTTCTTTCACCCAGGATATTTCTTAGTTTCATTTATAATTTTATATCTATCTATCTATCTATCTATATATGTAGTAAACTTTATCAATAGGTAAACAATAGATTAATCTTACATTGAGGAAATAAAACTTAAAAGGCATAAAGGCATTATCAGACAGCTGGCTTTGAAGTAAGATTCATCTAATGCAAACTCTATCTGTATTACCTCTGACCTGTGAGACCTTCATTAAATAATGTAAACTCTGTATGGCTTTTCTTCTCACCTGAAAATTAAGGATGCTGTTAACATCTTTCAGAACTGCTGTGTGGACTTAGTAAAGTGCTGAATGCAAAGTTCTTATTACAAAAGCAGGCACATAGAAACCAATTCATTAATATTCTTTAACTGTTATTTTTAATATTTATATAATTGAACTTTATACCCTTAATTGGAGCTTGAGAAATGATGATGAAAGTCAATAAGGGTGTTAGCTAAGTCAGGATATTTCCCCTTTTATTAAAAGAAACTCTTTATTATGATGGAAATTATGGCATTTAATTTAAACCATCAAAACCACTTGCCTTATTTAGATTTCCCTTAAAAAGAGTAATCATTGTCAAACTTCTAGATTCTTGATTTTTGCAGGGCTTGGAAGTCATCACTCCCCTGTTACAACAAGAAAAAAATCTAAACACACTGAAAAGGAACAACTATTCTTAGATTCATCAGAGAATGGGAGTGTCAGTGCAAACTGATGACCTGAAAAATTGAAAAAGAAGCAGAAATAGAGAATCACACCTTGCCAGGAGCAGAAGCCCAGTGACAGAACCAATACAACCATGAATACCAACACCCTGACTAATGAGTTGCTGGAGGCTCACTATGAACTAACTGGAGAGTTAAAAACTATGGAGGGTGCAGTCCTAGGTAGTTCCCACACGTTCACGAGTTTTACTATCAGGACCCCCATCAGGTTCTCACTGTGAGTATCTGAGAAAAATCTGATCACACTTTTTGTAAGAAGATGGGAAAAGGTAACCATTGTAACATATGCAAAGAAGAAAAGTCATCGTTTTGAAATACATCCAGAGCATGTGTTCTTTTTATTTATTTATTTATTTTAATAAAGGCTAACTCTCAAAGAACTACATTCAGAATGCCATATTTAACCTGGAAAAGATCAATTAGTGAACTTTTATCTCTCCTGTTTTACACAAGGAGAGGGAAAAAAAAAACTAAGAAACTATTATGAAAGTCACAGCACAAGAACTATGACTCACCAGTAATAAATAAATAGCATAGATTATAGAATGTTTTCCTTTCCTGGTATCTTACCACCACATCAACAGAGCTTCATATACTGAGTAACAGTAAATAACAACTTAGAGAGCTGCCAGATACACATTCCATTTAAGGAGTTTCTAGGGGAGCCCAAAGTCAATAGCAGAGACAAAACAAGGACACTAGAAGAAGTGGAAGCCCTTGACACCTACAGCTGACGCACACATTGAACTAGGCCTAAATTCCATTCAAATAAATAAATTAAAAAATCTCACAGTAAAGACCTATGGACTTCAAGTTCCTCTTACCCAAAATGTCATGTCCAGCATTCAAAAAGGTTATGCTAAAAGGCAAGAAAGAAACCGCTATCTAAATAAAGTAAATATAAAATTAGACTTGCATATGGCAAAAATATTGGAGTAATCAGATAGAAATTTAAAATGACTATAATTGGCTGGCCATGGAGCCTCAAGCCTGTAATCCCAGCACTTTGGGAGGCCAAGGTGGGCAGATCATTTGAAGTCAGGAGTTCGAGACCAGCCTGACCAACATGGGGAAACCCCTTCTCTACTAAAAATACAAAAAAAAAACTGGCTGGGCATGATGGTGCGTGCCTGTAATCCCAGCTACTCAGGAGGCTGAAGCACGAGAATCTCTTGAACCCAGGAGAAGGAGGTAGCAGTGAGCCAAGATCATGCCACTGCACCCTAGCCTGGGAGGCACAGTGAGACTCTGTCTCAAAAAAATAAATAAAATAAGATAACTATGATTAATATGCTTAGGTCTGTCATGCAAAAGGTAGATAACATGCAAGAACACATGGTAATCTAATAAGTGGAAGAAAAACACTAATAAAGAATCAAAGCAAATTGAAAAAATAGAAATAATGTATCAAAAATGAAGAATGTTTTTGATCAGCTTACCAGTAGATTGTACACGGACAAGGAAAGAATCAGTAAGCTTGCAGATATGTCAATAGAAACATTGCAAACTGAAATGTAAAAAGGAAAATAACAAGAGTAAACAACAACAACAACATAATATCCAAGAACTATGGAACAATTATAAAAGATGTAACATGTGTAATGGAACTACCAAAAGAAAGAGAAAAACGGAAAGAAGTAGTAAAGCAATATGAATGAAAATTTCTCTAAATTGATGATAGACTCTATGCCACAGATACAGCAAACTCAGAGAACACCAAGCAGGATAAATACCAAAAAATCCACACCTGAGTACATCATACTCAAAATGCAGATAATTAGAGAGAAAATGTTGAAAGATTTTAAAGGAAATAACAAATTTTACCTACAGAACAAAAGAAGAAGAATTACATCAGAATTTTTCATAAAACATTCAAGCAAGGCAAATGGTGGAATGAAATATTTATAGTGCTAAAGGAAACAAACTACTAGCCTACAATTCCATATCCAACAGTCATTCTTCAGAAGTGAAAGAAAAGTAAGATTTTCTCAGACAAATAAAAACTGAGAATTTGTTACCAATAGACCTGCTTTGCAAAAAAATGGTAGAGAAATTCTTCAGAGAGAAGGAAAATAATATGTGTTATAAACTCAGATTTACATAAAAACAAAAATCATTAGATAAGGCATAAATAAAAGTAAAATAGAACATTTACTTTCTCTTACTCAACAAATTGAATAAATAACTGTTCAAAATAGTAATGGCAGGATATGTGGGGTAATTACAGCTTATGAGTACATAAAATAAATAGTAGCAATGTTATAAGGAAAAGGGTAGAATTGGGGATAGTCTGTTATAAGTTACTTGTATTATCTGTTAAGTGGTATAATGTTATTTGAAAGTGAGCTTAAAATAGTCTTAAATGCATACTTCAAACCTAGGATAGTCAATAAAGGAAAATAAAAAGGAAACACAATTACCTGTTAAGAGACAAGTAGCCTGGACAATATAGTAAGACCCTATCTATAAATAATTCTTTTCTAAACAAAATATTAGCTGGGTACGGTGGCCTGTAGTCCCAGCTACTTGAGAGGTTGAAGTGCAAGAATCACTTGAGGCCAAGAGTTCAAGACAAGCCTAGGGAACATAGTGAGACTATATATATATATACACACACACACTATATATATACACATATATATATACACACTATATATATATATACACTATATATATACACACATATATATGCATATGCACACTATATATATACACATATATACACTATATATAAAATATTAATTTAAAACAAAAATAAAGACAAAAATGAAATGACACAAATGATATAAGACAAAAATAAAATGATATAAATGATATATAAAGCTCAATTAAATCCAAAGAAGGCAGAAAAAGAGGACAAGATTTAGAAAGTAAGCAAATATTAAGTGCAATCAATTGAAGAGTTACAAATATAGTAGATATTATTCAATTATGTATATATCAATAATCACATTAGAAGTGAATGTTCTAAATACACGAATTAAAATACAGACTGACAGAATGGATAAAAAAAGAGGACCCAACTTTATGTTGTCTATAAGAAATCTATTTTAAATATAAAGATACAAATTAAAAGAACATTTATGGTGAAGGGTACACCATATTAACACAAAAGTAGAAAAAGCTGGAGTAGCTTATTAATTTCAGATACATTGAGTGGCCTCTGTATCTGAAATTTACAGAGAGAATTAGAGAGAATTACCAAGAATTACAAAATATTACAAAGATAATTATCGGGATATAGAGGTGGACTGCATAAAAGAGTTGATTTTCCAAGGTGACATACTAATCATTAATTTGCATTCATCTCAGATGGAGCATCAAAATACATGAAGGAAAAACTGTTATAATTCCAAAGAGGAGTAAATAAACTCATTTTTATAGTTGGAGATTTCACTACCTATTAGTAATTGAAAGATTCAACAGGTAGTAAATGAACAAATACATAGTTTAAATAAATAGTATCGTCAAACAATGATATCTAATTGCTGTATATAAAATACAGCAACAGACAGAATATATATTATGCTCAAACTCAAACAAAACTTCATCAAAACAGATCATATTCTTGGCATAAAACTTACCTACAAATTTAAAAGAACAAAAATCATACAGAGTATGTTCTGGGACTGCAATGAAATTAATCTAGAAATCAATAACAAAAAGATAGGAATTTCCAAAATATGTAGAGATTAAACCACAAATTCTAATACCAAATGTGTCACAGACAAAGTCACAAGAGACATTTAAAAAAGTTGTACTGAATGAAAATTTAAAAAATAATATTTGAAAATGTATGGATACAATGGGAACAGTACTTAGGGAAACATTTGTGGCATTGAACGCATATTATGGAACATTTAAAAAAATCTAAAATCAATGTTCAATTTAATTCTAACATAAAGATTCTTCTTCAAATGAAACAAATGCTTTTTCCCTAAAAATGCAAGCATCCTTACTTATAATTAGGCAATACAACTATGAAGATTGAGGGATTAAAGAAATTATTATGAATTATGTAAAGAAAATGAAGAGCAACTTGAAAAAATTCAGGTGTTGTAATGCATAGAATGTCTATAAATGCCAAAATTTACTAAGCACCTTCTAAGACATAGGGTTCTGTGTTTATGTCATATCAATAGATATTTGCTGAGTTATTGCTTTGTTCCTGAAAATGTGCTAGCTGCTCTAATACATATGGCTTCTCCTTGCCTTTTTCCTTCTACAGGTTAATATCTCTTGAACCAGTTTTCTTCTCTCTGTTCCTCCTACTACTATCTTATTCAGATCTCCATTCATAATCTCTCACTTCTATAACCTTAGGCCTTCAGGATGATCTACCTGTAATTCATACCTCATTGTGTCTATCTTTAGTGCAGACCTGCTTATGTCATTCTCCTGTATGAATTGCCCAGTGTCACGCTATTTTCTTTAGTTTAGCATCCAGATTTATCATGATGATGTGGTATGCATGTCTTGAGTCTGTTGCTCTTTGTCCTTTGCAGCTCCTTTTGCCTACATAGTGCACCTACGCATATTTGTTTCAGAAGAAATTACCTCTCCCATTTCATAGTGTTCTGTTAGGACTGTCAACAACAGTGTTGCTCTAGAGAATGAGGACATGAACCAAATGAGATCAATCGATCTTTTCCAAGAATTGAATACATAGTAGAGTGCCAAAAAGGACCAAAGTTGGTCAGAACTGAGTCAATGCAATGCAATGACTGTGCCCTAACGAAGATGTCATGAATCTCTGCTACTGAGATCTCTGGGAACCGCTTTGTTTCTACATTTCTTGTGATCTGACTACACAGCTTCTATCTCAATTATGTGGTTTAGCCAGTGTATTAGTCTGTTCCTATGCTGCTAATAAAGACATACCCAAGACTGGGTAATTTATAAAGAAAGGAAATTTAATTGACTCACAGTTCCACATAGCTGAGGAGGCCTCACAATCATGGCAGAGGTTGAAGGGGAAGCAAGACAAGTCTAATATGGTGGCAGGCAAGAGGACATGTGCAGGAGAACTCCCCTTTATAAAACCATCAGATCACATGAGACTTATTAACAATCGTGAGAACAGCATGGGAAAGACCCACCCCATGACTCAATTACCTCCCACTGGGTCCCTCCCACAACACGTAGGAATTATGGGAGCTACAATTCAAGATGAGATATGGATGGAGACACTGCCAAACCATATCAGTCCACCCCTGGACCTTCTCAAATCTCATGTTCTCACATTTAAAAAATAATTATGTCTTCCCAACAGTCCCCCAAAGTCTTAACTCATTTCAACATTAACTCAAGAGTCCACAGTACAAAGTCTCATCTGAGACAAGGCAAGTCCCTTCCGCCTATAAGCCTGTAAAATCAGAAGGAAGTTAGTTATTTCCTAGCTACAATTCGTGTACTGGTATTGGGTAAATATACCCATTCCAAATGAGAGAAATTAGCCAAAACAAAAGGGTACAGGCCCCATGCAAGTCTGAAATCCAGCACGGCAGTCAAATCTTAAAGCTCCAAAATGATCTCATTTGACTCCATATCTCACATCCAGGTCACACTGACGCAAGAGTCGGTTTCCCATAGTCTTGGACAGCTCCACCCACGTGGATTTGCAGGATACAGCCTCCCTCTGGCTCCTTTCACAGGCTGGTATTGAGTGTCTGCGGCTTTTCCAGGTGCATGGTGCAAGCTGTCAGTGGATCAACCATTCTAGGGTCTGGAGGATGGTGGCCCTCTCTCACAGCTCCACTAGGGGGTGCCCCAGTAGGGACTCTGTGTGGCGACTCCAACTTGACATTTCCCTTCCACACTGCCCTAGCAGAGGTTTGCCATGAGGACCCCATCCCTGCAGCAAACTTCTACCTGGACATCCAGGCATTTCAGTACCTCCTCTGAAATCCAGGTGGAGGTTCCCAAACTTCAATTCTTGACCTCTGTGCACCTGCAGGCTCAACACCATGTAGAAGTTGCCAAGGATTGGGGCTTGCACCCTCTGGAGCCATGGCCTGAGCTCTACCTTGGCCCCTTTTAGCGACTGCTAGAGCAGCAGTGATGCAGAGCACCGAGTCACTAGACTGCACACAGCAAGGGGGGCCTGGGCCCAGCCCACAGCCCAACCATATCAGCCAGTTTAAATTATTTTTATTTCTAAAAAGTTATCCATAGTTGAATTTATTTGTTTCCAAGAACATTTATTAATAGATCCCTCTATTGTTCTTCAACTTTATCTCTTACCATTTTTCACTTTGTACCTGAGACTTACTGAATTCTCCCTCCTTCACTAATTTATCATCCTCTCATTTGGCTCTAGACGTTTGTTCCTCATGTCCCCTTATCATGGAACCCCATTGCTTTTATCTGTATTTCTCTAATTACTACACATCCTCTAGAACTCAAATTCATGTTTTCCAGGAAGACTTCCTTCATGCCTCAGACACTCCTACTCTGTGTTCCTATAACCCGTTAATTACATTTTATAGTTTTTGCCTATCTACTGTGAAAAAGGAACTTCAGTTGTAGAATCTGTGTCTATCATCTTCATGTTTTATTTATAGTGCCTAGATCACTGCCTCATCTATAAAAACAAATTAGCTAATATTTGTTGAATAACGAATGAATAAATGTAAGAAAAACTCGTTTAACTCTATAAGACATTATATAATCATGCTCCAAATTGATATAATCAAGTCCCAGGAAGCTGGTCCTCTGGTTACTAAACAAAATGAGAGGTATTAGTGTTAGGTTGGATAACTGGAAAGGCTGTAAGAAGTACATGGTGCTTGATTTTGTTGATGGCAGGCAGAATTCAAGGAGCTGTAAAAAAAATGAGCGTATTTTGGCCCCAACATAGCAAACTTTGTATTCAAAATGGTTCTTGTGAAATCTAGAGTTTTTTTTTTCTTTTTCAAGACATCACTATGCAGATGTCTTGACAAATAAGTTTTACTTCATCTGTCATTTCTGATTTCACTGAGATAATCAGGCCTCATCCAGTCTTGGCAAGAATGAGTGTGGTGATTGATTTGCAATGCCTGCCTGGGAAAAGAAGTGAGGAAGTGTGAATAACAATGTTAGGAATTTTTAATTCTATGATGGGATAATGTATTAACTTCTAGTAGCTTTTTGAATTAAATTATTTCAGAAATTTCCCAAGAAGATATAGAAAAGTCCAGCTTGACTGATAAATCTATAGAAAACTAACATAAAATTATAAAAACATAAAATTTTTAGCATGCCTCAAACATATCTATTCACTTTACGGATGTGGAAGACAAGGGCTGGAGAGGGTAAAAGAGCGTGTCCAAGATTGCCACCAATCAATCAACAATAAAATTTACATTTTTTTTCCTATTTTCTATGCAAGAGCTTTCAGCTTACATAATCCAATTCAAACTTTCCTTTTAAATCAAACACTGAATTAATAAATTATTGATTATTTATGATGACTAATTTACTTCAGTCCTTCTCTTTTTAAATTTATAAAGTATGGTTGATAATTGGATAACATAGTAACTATATACCTGACACATAGTAAGAAACTAGTAAGTGTTCTCTCATATTTCCATTGTGACATCTTAGTTCAAGCATAACGTTTAAGTGACTCAACTTTCACATTACTTGAAAGAATTTTGTGTCACTTTTGAAGCCTTGGTAAAACCAGCTATGTTTACAGGAGTAGGGCCACATGTTATAAAGGGCCACCCCTTTCATTGTGACTTCTCTAACAAAGCCTTTCCATTAATAAAATAATCAGTGGTAAATGGGGATAGCAAATACAGAATCTGGGTTATAGGCCGGGCACTGATCTAATTGTTTTGTTAACATTACCTTATTTAATCACCATTGTAATTCCATGGGGAAAATGTCCCCATTTTATGGATAAGGAAGATGAGATTTGCACCAGTTAACTTACCTGAAGCTATGAAGGTAACAACCGTGTTTAAAAATGCAAAGCCTCCCTGTCTCCAAAGCCAATGCTTTTAATCATCATAACAGACTCTATGAAGTCACTCGCCTTCCTTCTTTTTTTCTTGTGATTTTCATGCAGAAAGTAACAACCTCCACCAACACTACTTGAATCAGTACTGAACGAATGTCAGGTCCTTGGGAAATTCTCCAATCCTGTCTCCTGTCCTGGCCGGGTGTGCTCCTGGTGCACCATTCGGCTAAGTCAATTTGAACTATTTGGGAGACCTTTGTACCTACGTTTCCTTCTGCTTGGAAGATCCTTTCTGTTTTGTCAGCTCTTACTTCCGTGTTGTGGAAAACTGATCTGACCTCCTAGTCCTGAATCAGGTATTGCTCCTTAGCACCGCAAACCCTTTGGCCTCAGGTGTTACTCACTCCACTGCATTGGGGTGAGACCTTTTGTATTTACCTTCAACACATTACATATGATTGGTTAACTTCTCTCTTTCTTCACAGACGATGAGATAAGTCCAGGAACTCAATGTTACTCATACTTCTAGTACTTGTGTCAAGCACAGCAAATATAACCAAATAGATGATTCAAAAATATCAAATGATTGAATAATTAATGATATAATTATTGAATAATTCTATGTGCAAGATATTTTATTTAATTTTTCCATGCATTACCTCATTCAATTTACCCAATCTGTCTAGAAACTAAATAATAATATTCCTACTCTAAATAGTAGGAAAATAAGGCATAGACAGGATATAGGATTTAATGTTGTTCACACCGAGCGTTAATGTCAGTGGACATTTCAAATTTGTCTCTTTAAAGTAGAATTCATACTCCTAAGCACTGCACTTTAGTAGATGTTTTTGTGAATGGGAATAATGCGTACATTAAGACATGTTATTTTAGAACATGGTCTTAGCTTCCACAGCTGCTCTCCTGTTGGAAACAAAATGGCTTAAACAGACCATTTCCTCATTGTTCTAACAATGTGCCCCAGTAGATTCTAAACTGTCACCTTTGTCTTTTTGTTCTCCATACCAGGATACTCACTACTTCTGGACTTTATATTCAAACTTTACCTGTCCATTTGGAGTACACGGAGGAGCATTTTTTCTTGATTTTCAAGCTCATGAGGGTGCATTCACCTCTGAACTCACCAGTGCATTCTGTCCCTTCCATTCACCCCCTTTCTTGTGGATTTAGTAAAATTTTTATTGCTATTAAGAGTACAGTCCTTGGAGTGAATCAAAGCTAGGTTTGTAAGTGACTCAACACCATATTAACTTTGCCTCTAACGTGATGTTGATTTTATGTTTGACACATGTCTCTCTGGTGAACCACTTGACCAGTGAGAGTCTTGAGAGCCAGTGATGGGTGTGAGAAGGGGCAGATAGGACCTGAGACTTTGGGTACCAGGCAAGGCAAATGAGGGCCTGGTTGCCAGTGAAGAGAATAAGGGGAATAAAGAAAGATAAACCTTCAATTTAATGGAGGCACTAAGAATTAGAAATCAACCTCAAATGGGAATTCTAGAGTTTGCAAAAGACATTGGGGTGGCGGAAGTATACCCCTAAGGCAGACATTCAGAGGGAGCCGAGTTTTAGTCCAGGGACCTGACCTAGTTCATGCAGGGAACAATCATCTGAAGTACAATAAGAGGTTAAAATCATACATTCTATTTGAAGTGCCTTTAGAACTCTTTAGACTTGTGGCTATTTCTGCCCTTTTCTGGGTCTGATAAACAGGTTCTTCTTGTGTTGTTGTTGTTTTGTTTTGCTTTTCCTTAGGTTTGTAATTTCTTTGTATTCTCATAGATGAACAGAGGATATTTGGCCCCTCCTTAAAAGCAGGTCTCCTTTGCCCCCAAGGATTTTGTATTGAGTGAAGAAGAGCCAAAAGGGACAGTTGGGAAGGGAATATTCACTATTTTTTTCTGCATTATTCTAAGGGGCCCGAAATCCATGCCACCTGGATCATTTAGCAGTCCTGATTAAAGAGCACAGGGCCTGGCAGTCTGTGGAAGTTTGCTCCCTGGTGCTGCCTGGACTGCCTTGGACTTCTAGCAGCCTTATGGTCTCCAGACAATCTGTCATTTCTGCTGTGTCCCAATAACCTTTGGCAACAACAAAAGCAAACAGGTACCTAAAGGCTGAGGGATTCCAAGTTAGACAAATTGTCCTTTATTTAAAAAAATTGTGTCATCCGTACCATAAGAAGTTATTGCGAAGTTTCATTTAGAATCAAGATCACCTATGGGCTTGTAATTTTTCTGCATCAAAGAATGTGTGGTTGCTGTTTTTGCTATGCTTTTTACTCTGTCTTCACCAGGATCTGAGTGTAGAAGGCAACATTTAAATATTTGTGGAGATAACTGCATAATTACGTGTAAGTATATGCTTCTTTCTCTCTCCCTC
Organism: Pan troglodytes; assembly: GCF_028858775.2. Classification (NCBI taxonomy): domain Eukaryota; kingdom Metazoa; phylum Chordata; class Mammalia; order Primates; family Hominidae; genus Pan; species Pan troglodytes. The sequence continues at coordinate 159,614,092 of NC_072402.2, read as the reverse complement.
TCGCTGTATGTATTGAGAGAGAGAGAGAGAGATAGAGACATACACAAATACACACATACATACATACTTTCATAAATGTGTAGTTATTTCCTCAAGTATAAGAAAGATAAATAGTCAAATATCCAGATATATGAAGAAGGCACTAGGTAAGAAATCCTAACTGTTTAGTTTCCATTGAGATCTGCATAATGTTACAGACTTAGGGGCTCCAAATGCCTGCAAGGTTCAGAAAGATTGTATCAATAAATGAAGCCAGACCTGGCTGCTGGGTTTTGGGGCCCAACAGGGGTGTTGGGGCCCATCAGGGGTGTTGGGAAAGAAACAAGAAGAGCAGAGACATTCATGCCCAATCTGGAAGGGGAAGTAGCCACTATTTTCTTGCAGAATGCAGGTCTAATGTTGCCAGCTTTTCTTTTGATTCCAAAGAAGCCCACAAACCGGTGTGTATACAATTTCTCCTGAGTTAGAATTAATGATTCTATTTTGTTTTTAACAAAAACACACCAGAAGGCTGAAGCTTGCCGATGGGTCTTATTATAGCCTGTGCCTTCATGGCCGAATTGTTCAAGTGACTCTAACTCTTTTCCATTTCTCTTCTACAGTAAGAATCTCTAAAATTTTAAAACTAATTATTTTTAATATGCCTTCAGTTATTACTTTAGTATAGAGATAGATTAAAACAAGCATAATATTAAAAGATATGAGTGTTATACATTTTCTCTCAATTCAGGGTCAATACACATAGAAAATATATTTTAGAGTGATAATTACTCTCTGTGATGGAAGAATAATATTTTTTATTCATTGTCTCTTTAAAGTGTATATAATAGAGTGTTTATGTATTCATCAACTGTGAATCTGGGTTTTCTCTCTTAAAATTCCAGAACCTATTTACTGAGGTTTAACTACCTTCTTCATCTGTTATAAACAAAATTTTCCCTTTTTGGGGGGTTCAGCTAAAGCTACTTGGTAGAAAAAACTGGTATGCCAACTTCTGAAATTCCCCTTACAAAGCTCATTTCATTTTTATGCAATCTCTCTTTTAGGGTATTGAAATTTATAGTTTTCAGCCTATCTTGGGGAGTGGGAGAATCCTGATACTATTTATTTAAACTTAAAAAAATATGGTTCTCTAATTTTCCAAGCCCAACATCAGCTTAATCTATTTCTCATTCAATTGGCCCTTTCTAATTTTCTGGTTGTAGTTTTTCTTTATATATCCATTACAAGTTTACAACAAATTCCAAATTTGTACTTGCAATTTTCTACATTACCATTTCCCCCCAGGCATTAGTCAATCAATAGGAAACAAATAAAACTCACATGTGAATACATACCCAAAGAGAAGATATACTGTTTTGGTTCCTGGAAATGAGATTTCACTTGGTTGACTCACTAAGCTCATGGTTGGGTTTTCCAACTTCTCCTACCATTTAGAGAAATAGGTTTTATTTTCCTTCTTCTAAAAACCACCTGGGATGTACAAATATTTTTGTTCCTACAAAGCAATTCTTATCTATTTTAAAATCAACTCTATCTCTCTGGCTCTCTTTTGAAACAGTTATGATGTTACAGTTGTTGGCAGAGTTGAAAAAACATGAATTTTTAATTCATGTTAAAAAAGCAGCAGAGCACTGTGGCCACTAGCATTTGATTAAGTATAAGGGCTTCTAATAAAACTTAGCATTAAATCCAGTCTTTCAACTATGGTCTAAAACCCCCTCCAGGATATCCCCTGCATATCTATCCAGCATCTCCTCCAATTCTCTATCTCAGCCACAACACTTGAGCTATGTGTACTTTATTTCTCTTCTAGAATTTTAACAAATGTATCCCAGCCACAGGTCCTTTGCTCTTACTTTTCTCTCTGGCTCATGTATATTGTCAGTTGCTGGCTTTCATATCTTAGAACTTGTGTTGATTTCCCACGGAGATCATCCTTGACCACCATAGGTGCTATTTATAAATAGGTTTATATTGTTTGTTGTACTTATCTTAATGATTTAATTACATTTCTATCATTCGTCTAAACCACTGGAATGTAAAGTCTATGAGATCAGGAACCTGTATTGTCTTGTTCACTTTGGCATTTCCAGTGCTTAAGACAGTGTCTGGCGCTTAGAGAAAAATACTCCCTTTCTCTCTCTCATATAAGAAACATGACGACTGATAAAATAATTCTACCTGAGTTTCTTTTATAAAAAATTCCTAACAAGCATAAATAATTCTAAATTCATGAAGTTGTAAGAGTTAGTGAGGTCATGCATGTGAAGCACTTACCAGAGTGTCTGGCAGTGCATTAGGTAAATAAGTAATAGCTGCCGTAGTTATTTTCAACATGTTGCCAAAGATATGAATGAAAGACCTCCAGAAAATTTCTGGTCAGTGTCTTTAAAACCTATAGGAACATGTAACAAATTCTAAGTAAGAAAACAGAGTTTCTCATTCTTAGATTATGGAGATAGTATTCAGCATTTTTCTTTTTCATCTTTTTTTTTTTAGTCTTTTTAGAATTTTATTTTAGATTCAGCTAGGTAAATGTGCTTGTCTGTTGCATGGGCATTACATGTGTAATTGTGGGAGTTGGGCTTCTAGTATATCCATCACTCAAATACCAGATATTGTACCCAGTGCGTAATTTTTCAGCTCTTACACCCTTTCCACCCTTCCCCCTCTGGAGTCCCCATAGTCTATTTTTGTATTGGGCATGTCTCTAACGCAGCATATAATCAAAGTAACTGTTATCTGTTACCTTATACCACTAGTTCTCAAATATTTTAGTTTCATGACCCTTTTGCCGTATAATAAATTATTGAGGACCCCAAAGACTTTTGTATATTTTTTGTACCTATCAGTATTTGCTGTTTTAAAATTTGAAAGATAATTTTGGGAGGCCAAGGTGGACGGATCACCTGAGGTCAGGAATTGGAGATTAGCCTGGCCAACATGGTGAAACACCATCACTACTAAAAATACAAAAAGTAGCCAGGTGTGGTGGCACATGCCTGTAATCCCAGCTACTTGGGAGACTGAGGCAGGAGAATCGCTTGAACTCAGGCAGCGGAGGTTGCAGTGAGCCAAGATATCACAACACTGCACTCCATCCAGCCTGGGTAACAAAGTGAAACTCCGTCACCACACACACACACACACACACACACACACACACACACACACAAATTAAAAGGTAAACATGCATGTTATTTAAACATAAAATAATTAAACTGATTAAATACCAAAAATAATTTCAATGAAAATTATTTTTACAAAAAAAGAGTGATACTGATTTATATTTTTGCAAACTTCCTTAATGTCCAGCTTAATAGAAGACAGCTAGATGCTTATATCTAATTCTTATTCATTCTGCTGCAATACATTGTTTTGGTTTGAATATATGAATAAAAGCTGGTCTCAAATAAATATGTAGTTGAAAGCAGAGAAATATTTAAATATTCTTTTAAGATAATCATGAATATTATCTGATATTACACAAAAATTTGACAAATGATTGTTTTTTAAAAGGTAGTGTTAATATAGAAGCTGAAATTCTATTTATAAAATTTTCTTACTGTGTTACAATAAAATCCAATAGTCCGTCTGGGACATGAATGGATATTCTACCCATACGCATTTAAAAAAAAATATTCACTAGTCATTTAGAAAATGTTGTTTCAATCACTGAGTTATATAAATCTTTACTTGAAAGCTCAAATCCTATTACTGGCAAAAAATACTATTCATTGTTTTCTTCAACGTGATAAGATGACTTCATTCATTTTGAGAAAATGTCTGGCCAATACCCAAATTTGATAGTGCCAGTTGTTTTTTAAGTACAGATGGTGTTCTGTGAAACAAGGCCCCAGATAAGAATTCATGCAATTGTTTAAGAACTTCTCCTTAAAATAACATAATCATTCAGCTTTCAGCAAAAGTGTTTTATCAATACTTTCCATTTCATCACACAGAATACCAAGGAGTTGTGGATTTAATGGTTGAGATATAATAAAATCAATAGTTTTACTTCTTTACTGCGTATACTTTTAAGTAAAACCGACTTTTTTTGTTTTTGTTTTTGTTTTCCTGTGATGGCTGGGTGGTAAACAACATAATGACTACTGTAATTTTGGGTTTGAGTGTCTTGATCTATTCTAACGTTCAAGACGTTTTACCCACCATGCTATTGTCCCATCAGTGCAAATGTCAATTGAGTGAAACAAAACAAAAGGTCTTAGTATTATTAGAAAAAAATAGACTTGACCGTGTGGATCCCCTATAAAGATCACAAGGATACAAGAGGTCTACGTAGCACATTATATTATTGCCAAACATTTGAACACATATCCAGACAGACAGCTTAATCCTCAATTCATTTTTACTCATTCAAACAAAGCTCGATTTCCCATTGGAATACATAAAATTATAATATGAAAGAAACAAGAATAATCATATCTGAATTCAGCTTACGTTCCAAATAAAATGTCACTTTATTAACTCAGTTGGGCCATATTGAAGAAAGTGAACAAGCAGTTCTTCAACACTATCTACCATATTAACTACCTAAAATTTTGAGGTAATAAAGTATCTTGATTCTGGAATGCTGGATGTGAATGTTTAATATTTTATGGGTAAACCTACATTTATGGCTATACTAAGAGGTAGTCATGCCACCCATCTCTATAAAAGGGAACATTATCTTTTACATAATTCACATGAAAAACAGTGTTCTTGAAACAATTTTTAATCATGTTATGAAACTCCATAAAAATTTCTTGTCTCAATTTCTCAACTTACAAACTAGTGAAACAAGACCCTTCAGGTAAAGGTAAATGTGAGTCAAGATTGAGTCACTGAATTCGTACAAGTTAAAAAAGATATCTAGGTCACTTGCTCATTGCAAAAATGAATGTAAGTTTCAAATATAAGTTCTATTTTATGTCAAAATAAATATTCACCTATATATAAAAAACATTTAAAAATGTTTGAGGTGTATATTCATTGGAGAAAATAGTTTGCTAAAAAAAAAGAGTACTTGAGTTGTGAGAGTCTGAACTATTTAGACAATAAACTGTCTCCTGAATATTGCTATGCAAATAGCAATGCTAGGTGGCATCCTCTCTATTGTCTGATTGGAGTGGAAAAACCTGCTTCTTTATGATTTTTTTTTTGCAGGAGTCATTTACATTTAATACTTATTATCTCTGTATTTTCAGCTGTAAACACACCCTGCCCTAATCAAACAAAAGCAAATAATCTTCAATGAGTACCTCTAACTTAATGTAAAATCATGAGGGAGCCTTGAAGTCTAAAGAATGAGAGACACCTGGAATAGTTTAGGCATAAGAAAACGGAGTTAAAAGCACATCTGTTAGGCAGGTTGCCTTTCTGCCTGATTGCCCCAATAATCTGCTTCTGGATATCTTTTAGAAAGCTGTTGGCTTTAACAAAAAACTTCTACGTCAAAATGGCTTAAATAATAAGGGCATATGTTATCTTACCTAACAAGAAACCCAGGAGTAGTAGAGCCATGCATTTGGTTAATTCAGCAGATCATCTATGTTAAAGTCTTCATTCAGGTTCTTTCCATCACCCCTTTCTACATTTGCATTGTCAATTTTCTCCTGAGGTGAGTTTCTTATCAGGGTCCCAAGACAGCTGCTGCAATTCTAGGAAACGCAGTCTTACACAACCACATCCGGGGAGAAAAGAGCCTGCCTTTTCCTCTGTGCCTCTTCAAGGGAATAAGAAATCTTTTCCATAGCCCAATAGGAAACTTCACCTTCACCTCATGTTCAAAGTTATGTCACAAGCTCATGCCTAATGACTCACTGGCAAAGATAACGGGAGAAGAAAATAAGGTAGGTAAAAGTTACGTGAGACTTAACTCTTTGCACACTCCGTTTCAAATAATCACCAGAAACCATCCCTTTACCCAAAAGAAAAAAAAAAAGGCATTTGTTCTGTTTTAGCTGCATTAAAGTATAATTGATATACAAATATTGTACACATTTGGCCAGGCCTGGTGGCTCAGGCCTGTAATCCTAGCACTTTAGGAGGCCAAGGCAGGCATATCGTTTGAGGTCAGGAGTTCGAGACCAGCCTGGCCAACATGGCGAAACCTCGTCTGTACTAAAAATACAAAAATTAGCTGGATGTGGTGGCATGTGCCTGTAATCCCAGCTACTTGGGAGGTGGGGGCAGGATAATCCCTTGAACCTGGGAAGCGGAGGTTGCAGTGAGCCAAGATCGCGCCATTGCACTCCAGCCTTGGGGACAAGAGCAAAACTCCATCTAAAAAAAAAAAAAAATTTGTACACATTTAACATACACATCTTGATGAATTACTTCATATGCATATACCAGTGATAGCATCACCACAACCAAGATACTAAATATATTCATCACCCCCAAAATATTTCCATGCTTCATTTTTGTAAGAACACTTCACATGAGATCTATCCTTTTAAGATATATTACAGTGTACAATATTGTGTTGTTATCTATAGGTACTATGTTGTACAGTAGGTCTCTAGAACGAACGCATTTTGCAAAACAGAAGCTTTTTACCCACTGAGGAGCAGTTCTCCATTTCCATCAACCTTCACCCCAAGTCTCGGGCAACCATCATTCTATTCTTTGCTTCTATGAGTTTGACTGTGTTCAATACCACACATAAGTGGAATAAGGAAGAGAAATTTATTTCTTTTAATTTAGTCTGTCCATCCTACCACCTGCTCTAGTACATTGACCTTACATGAGGAAAATAGCCTAACCGTGTCTATGGATGAGTGTAATATTTATATTCTAACAAGTGTAGTTTAAGTGTATTTTGGTTAAATGTTAAGGTTATTGTTAGAATTGCAACTTTTACTTTTGTCAGAGTATATAAAAGAATTATAAATGTCTGTACACTTGAAAAGCCTGTGTGGTTTAAATAAATAATCTCATAATAGCCTGGCGGGCATTTGAGGACTAGGGCTTTCGAGTAGAAACCCTTCTAAAACCTTTCAATGGGTAGAGGTAGGAATTTAGTAATAGCTGAATGCCACCTGTTAGAATATATTACTTACTGAGACAACATATGTTTTAAGCCAACAAAATAACAGTTCATGATCATTAAATCTAAGTTGGGTTACTCTTTGTGTGGGAAGTATAATTATATGAAATTTATTGATGTTCATACAATAGAATGATCATCTCAAGCTTCTTCTTCTCCCTAATCCAACACCTACCTACAAAAAACCCTTCACTTGTCTTGGTAACATTGATAGTAATGCATTATTTAGATATAAAAATGTGAATAAGGAATCTTGGAAATAGCATTGGCTAGGGAATCGAGATCACATTTCAGATATCACCTTTGCCATAGACTGTGCAAATTCGGTAATTCACTTCTCTGTGATGTAGTGACCTCATCTATGATGTGAAGTTACTGCCCTGGATGTACTTTTCAAGTTCCATAACCTGAATTTTCATTCAGAAAATAAGTGATTCTGATTCCTAGTATTTAAATGTTTACAAATGATCCATTTGGGTTCTAAACCTTCATCTTTTTTCCTTTCAAGTGAACAGTACTTTTGTGTTTTGGTATTTTTATTCAACACCACTTATGACCTAGTATTTTAGTAGATGCAGGCTTTTTGGATGAAGATTAAATTATGAAGATGAGTAGGATGATGACGATGCTAGTTTGGTCCAAAGATTATATTTTATCCCAGTGAGACAGAGTTTTATAAAGAAAATAGTGCTTTTATTTCTGCTGCATTCTTGTTAAATGTTTAAATTCATGATAAATAATGCTTGCTTATGTTTTCAAACTTGTGAGAATTAATTATTTGGTTCCAAATGTGGAAGAGCTGTTGAATACCATTAAATAGATTATTAAACCATTATGTAGTACAGTGGGAAAATCTTAGAAATGTACCATGTTTTATAGTCACAGATTTTGGTACTTCAAGACTCAGAGCCTGTTGTTTAATAAATAAGATAATTAGTAGATTTCTTAAATTCAAAGTTGTTTTATATTTATTTATTTATTTATTTATTTATTTTGAGATGGAGTCTCCCTCTGTTGCCCAGGCTGGAGTGCAGTGGCAGGATCTTGGCTCACTGCAATCTCCTCCACCCAGGTTCAAGCGATTCTCATGCCTCAGCCTTCCAAGCTGGGATTACAGGTGCCTGCCACCACACCTGGCTAATTTTTGTATTTTAGTAGAGGCGGGGTTTCACCATGTTGGCAAGGCTGGTCTCGAACTCCTGACCTCAGGTGATCCACCCACCTCTGCCTCCCAAAGTGCTGGGATTACAGGCATGAGCCACAATGCCAGACCCAAAGTTTTAACTCTTAATTGCTTATTATAGGAAACTTCCTTGATACAGACATTTAACATAAATATCTGTTGCTATTTAGGTCACGGCCACATTAGAGGAAGCTTAATGACAGATCTATTTCAAAAATTGTTGCTTAGAGCACCTCTTCTTCTAGGGCTAGGAAAATCCATATATGTTCCTATATTTGTTTCTTAGGACTGTTGTATCAAATTATCACAACTTCCTGGCTTAAAACAGCAGAAATTTATTTTCTCAATTTTCCGGGGGCCAATGGTCAAAAGTTAAGATGTTGGTCAAAAGTTAAGTCTCCCTCTGAAGGCTTAAAAGTTAAGCCTCCCTCAGTTAAGCCTCCCTCCGAAGGCTCCATGGGGAGGGTCTTTGCTTGTCTCTTCCATCTTCTAGTGGCATCAGGAATCTCCTGTGGCTGCATCACTCCGCTCTTCAGGGCTTTCTCCTCCGTGTGTGTTGTCTCTGGTCTGTGTTATCTCTCTCTTCCTTCTTATAATGACTTTTAAGGGGTTGGCATTTAATTTAGGGCCAGATAATTCAGGATGATCTCATCTCAAAATCCTTAATTACATCTGCAAACATCCTTTTTCCAAATGAGGTCACATTCACAGGTTACGAGGTTAGAACATGGACATATATTTTGAAGAGCTACCATTCAGCCCCCTATAGTTCTGCTCATATGTGTCCCAAAGAACCTTTGGCCTATTATGCTACCTGTGTTTTCTTAAAGGGAGAGGTATTCTGAGAGAGAGAATATATACAAATTATAATCATATTTGTATTCCTAGTGTCTAGAACATTTCCTGACACATAAGCAATTCATAACATGTATCTACTCAATGAATTAATTTCTTGTAGTACCCATAGCCTGAAAGTTACATCTTGGGTTAAATCTCTCTCTCTCTCTCTCTCTCTTTCTCTTTCTCTCTCTCTCCCCCCCATCGCCGGTTCTCTCTCTGTCTGTAAACTGCAATAGTTAAGGGTTAAGACAACACAGTAAAAAGTTTAACGTAAAGGAACCAATTCATATTTTTATTTGTTGTTAGAATTTGAGAAATGTGTATTAGTGTATTATAATCCTGAATCTACCTTTAGCTGGGGGCTTATCCATTGTGGCTTCTTATTTTATTTATAAAATAAAAGAATTAATCTAGATAACTTTTTCAATCCACTTAAACTCATAAAAAATGACCTAGTTTCAATTCTAAGTTTCTAAGCCTGGTTTGGCACTTTTTATCTACATAACAACGGGCAAGTTTTATAACCTTTTTAAGTCTCAGTTTTCTCATCCATAAAATGGAGATTGTCATCCCTATGAAGTAGTGATGTAAGAATTAAATAATGTGTGTATATATATATATAGCGTAATCCCTGACACTAAAAAGCAACACATTATCGTGAGCTTCTAATAATGATTGTTATCACTGTCATACAATAGCTTATTTTCTGATAGAAAGTTATATTTAGGATACATGGAGTTCAGAGATATAATTGTACATCAATATTTAACTTCTTTCTGGTCACTAGCTAAAATTTGTTAAGGGGATAAAGTCCCCTTTTTTGGGCCACATATCAAAAGTTTATTTGAATTAATTTTGAAATGTTTAATTGACAAAATATTGTATAGATTTAAGGTATGCAATGTGATGATTTAATATACTTTGTGTAATGATGCATATCAAATTAATTACCACATCACTACCTATGCTGTTTGTTAGATCCCCTGAACTTGTTCATCTTATGATTAAAGATTGTACCCTTTGACCAACATCTGCCCATTTTCCTCACCTCCATCTTACCTTTATATAGTGCCTTCTTCAAGAAAATAGTTTTTGAATCAAAGTACGTTCCTGATTCTTTCATAAGTATTACCTAAGGTTTGATAAAAGAAAAACTTCAGCTGAATTAAATTTAAAGGTGTTTAATTGAGGAATGAACGATTTGTGAATTGGGCAGCCCCCAGAATCACAGCAGATTCACAGAGACTCCAGCACAGCCACGTGGTGGAAGAAGATTTATAGACAAAGGGAAATGAAGTACAGAAATCAGCAGTGACGTACAGAAATAGGTGGATTGGTTACAGGTTGGCATTAGCCTTATTTGAACACAGTTTGAACACCTAACAGTCTATGAATGGTTGAAGTATGGCCATTGGGATTGCCCAAAACTCAGCTATTGTTACAGATACCTATTCCTAAATTAGGTTTTCAATTTTGTCTATTAAGCTAGGTTACAGTTCATCCACAAGGACCCAAATATAGATGAACGGAATCCTTCTCAGGCCATATTTAGCTTGCTTTAACAGTTTGAATTGGAGAACAGTTTTGGTATATTATGTTTTGTTATTTCTATTTTTGCAGGGGCCATAAAGAAAATTGATGAGGACAACTGGCCTCCCAATATGTGGATTCAGTTTCCGTATGTCAATTTACCCACTCCCACTGGTAGTCTGAAGAGATATGGCTACTGGAGAACAGAAAATCACCAGTATTAATAAAAGCAATTTTAAGTGTTTACCTTTTAGTATTTGAATAGCTTTGTTAAAGAGACGTACTCAAGAATACTATGAAGAGACTCTTATTGTACTCCTTACCTGGAGATAATTGTGATGCCAGAAATTCAAATTTATATTCAACAATATGGTTTTTCAACCATCAATATTATAAACATCTAGGCAGTGTCTATTGTTTGCGCATTTGCCATCCTCTAAAATGAGATTATTCTAAGCATAAATTATACTTCATCATTCAAGATTATAAACATTTATAATAATCATAATATTCACGGACGTTTCCCTGCTCTCAAATCACTAGAGCTAATAGGCAAAGTAGATACAGCTACAAACAGTGGGAGAAAATATTTCTGGCTGACCTACAAATAGCTGTGCAATAATGTAGAGAGGAAAATATAGTCTCACTTATAGTGTCTGAAATTGAGTTTCCCTCTTTAAAGGACAAAGTAATTTTCAAAAATATTTGAGTATTATTCTGTGTAAAAAAATCTCTGTTTTAACTGGCTTATTGAATTGTATTTCTTTATTGTGTTTGTATTCACTTTTCCATTTGTGGGTGGAATTTATTATAATTACCAGTTTTATACTGAATGAAACAAAAATCTCACAGATTTAATAAAACTTTAAATTCCTTGTCATTAATAATAAAATGTATATGCTTTCTCTAATAAGGCCATACTTTATTGTTTAAAACCTGTTTTTCCTCTTTCTCAAGCACATGGATTGTTAATTTAAATTCTGAAATAAAACCAATTAATCCATAAACATGGACTGTGGATAATGTTGATATTACGTGTAAATTTCTCAGTGTGTGTTTTGTGGACCCAATAGCATCAGCATTAGCTGGGGACTTACGAGGTGGCATGTGCCTGTAGTCCCAGCTACTCAGGAGGCTGAGGCAGGAGAATCGCTTGAACCTGGGAGGTGGAGGTTGGAGTGACCGAGATCGTGCCACTGCACTCCAGCCTGGGCAAAAGAGCGAGACTCTGTCTTAAAAATAATAATAAAAATAAAATAAAATAAAATTTGCAAATGTATCCCACCCCAGGCCTATTGAAACAAAAAGTCTGTTGGTACGGTTTAGCAATATGTCTTTCAACAAGCCCTTCTGGGCAACTCTAATGCATGCTGAAGTTTGAGAACCACTGGTCTGTGGCTTTCCAGGATACTCAGGTGCTGTATTATCTTATTCCCTACAGGGAATACCTTTGTTCAAGTGTGGAAGTATGCACACAGTGTGTAAGGAGGTGGGTTGAATCTTTCTACAAATGTTTTAAATAAGTCACCTGCCTCATATATGTGGACTAGATTATTTAGATATTTGGATCCATACTGACCCTTAACCCTACTTCTGATTTACAGATAAGAAATCCCTACCCTATTTTATTATGTGTTGTGTTTGGCCCATTGGTAATTTTTTTTCTCTCCTTAGACTCAATTTTAACTATTTGTTGCAATCTAAAAATGGAAGCCTTATCTTAATAGTTTATTTAAATTTGCAAGATATACTATAGGACAGGAAGTATGCCTGATTCTTTTACATAAATTTGATATCAGTGATGCCTCAAAACAGTTCTTCACGTTAACTATCATTATTTTTGTAGCTTTAATGCGTTAAAACTTACTTAGTATAAAAGCCACCTACTTAAAATGTACAACTCAAAAATTTTCAGTAAATTAATAAAGTTGTGAAGCCATGACCACAGTGCAATTTTAACACATTTCCATTGTGTCAAAAAGATCCCTCATGCTCAATTCCAACCAGTTCCCACTGCCACCCCCAGTATCAGACACGACAATCTGCTGTCTTTACATTTCAGGACATTTAGTGTAAAAACAATTATACAATATGTGGTCTTTGTGTCTGGCTTCTTTCACTTATTATGTTTTTGAAGTTTATCCATGTAGCTCGTATCAAGCTTTTGTTCCTTCTTTTTTGTTGAATAACATTTTATTTATCCATTAATTAATGTACAGACATTTGGGATATTTTCAGTTTTAGGTTCTTATGAATAATGTATCTATGAATATTTACATACAATTCTGTAAGAATACATAATTTTTAATTTGTTTGAATAGTAGAGCTGTTGAGATATATCGTAAGTTTATGTCTAACTTCATAAGAAACTGCCAAACCATTTTCCAAGGTGGCTGTACATTCTCACCAGCAATGTATATATGTTTCAATTTCTCCACATTGTCTTCAACACTTTCTATAGTCTATAATTTGATTATAGCCATTCTATGGATATAAAGTTATCATGGTGGCTTTAATTTGCATTTTCCTAATGACTAATGGTAATGAACATTTCATAGGTTCATTAGTCATTTGCTTATGCCTACTTAAATATTTAGCCTATTTTTACTCGGGAGGCAGAGCTTGCAGAGAGCGGAGATCGGGCCACTGCCCTCCAGCCTGGGCGACAGAGCCAGACTCGGTCTCAAAAACAAAAAACAAATAAATATTTAGCCTATTTTTAGAATGGGTTGTTGTTTTTCTCATTATATAGTTCTATAAGTTATTTATACAGTTTGGATAAATGTTCATTATCAGATATAATTTTTACAAATATTTTGTAACAGATTGTGTTATTTTTAATTTTCCAATGTGGTCTTTAGAAGCACTAGAGTTTTTAATTTTGATAAAGTGTAATTTAACCATGACCATTCTTTTATAGATTTTGATTTTAGTGTGTCCAAAAACTGTTGGCTAATCCCAAATCATGAAGATTTCCCTTCATGTTTTCTTCTGGAAAGTTTATAGTTTGGGTGCTTATATTTGGATCTATGATTTAATTTGAATTATTTTTGTATATGCTGCCAGGTGACAGTCTATTTGCTTTCTGTGTGTCTAATTCTTTTGTAATCTTCTAGTCTTGTTTTATTATTTCTTGTGGGTTAAGTAGAATTTTTCTAGTGTACTATTTTTAATTCCTTTGATGTTTTCTTGTTTCATTGTTTTGATTTGTTTTGTGTTTAATATTTTAGGTTATATCCTTTTTAAAAGTTATTTTTAATAGAAATAAAATTGTATATACTTATCATGTACAGTATGTTGTTTTTTGAAAGATGTATATATTGTGGATATGTATACAATGGCTAAATCGAGCTAATTAACATAGGTGTTACCTCACATATCACTTTTTGTGGTAAGAATATTTAAAACTCCTCACGGCATTTTTTCAAGAATACAATACACTGTTATTAACTATTGTCACCACATTTTACAACAAATCTCTTCAATTTATTTTTTCTAACTGAAATTTTATATTCACTTGGCCAACATCTCCCCAACCACACCCACCTCCCCAGCTCCTGGTAATCATCATTCCCCCTCTACTTCGATGAGTTCAGCTCTTGTAGGTTTCACATACAAGTGAGATCATGTGGTATTTGTCTTTCTGTGCCTGGCTTATTTCATGTAACACAATGTTCTCCAGGATCATTTATGTTTCCATAAATGAAAAAATTTCCTTTTAAGAAAAAGTAAAATACTATTCTAACATTGTATTTATGTCACATTTTCTTTATAAATTCACTTTTTGGTGTACACCTAGGTTGGTTAACATTATCTTTTAATAAAGGCTCTATTTCTTATCATCAACTGCCATCTCCGTCACCAAAGTGTCTGATAAGTGTCTAGTCGTCCTTCAAATCCTAGCTTGAAGCATGGTAAGGCAGACTTTATTAAGCACTATCACAACAGTTGTAGGGACCACTGCCATGGGGTCTTGCAGTGGGAGTGAGAGGCTGGGATCAACACTAAACATAGCATGGGTCAATGGGGGTTTGCAGCCAAGAAGCTGGATGGGGTCGGAGGATGGAAATTGCTAAAAGGAAGTATTGGGGTAAAGGGGAAGTCTTGCTAAGCCAGCTGGAATGGATTCAGGACAGGGCGATCAGACCTGGGAGATGGTGGAGGTTTAGAAACCTGATAAGACAAGTCAAGGGTTGGAGTTCTTTACACTTACTTAGCAGTGTTCTTTGTTAATAAACTGATTTAGCAGTGTTCTTTGTTAAACCTAGTTCTTACAAGGAAGTGCACTGATGGGCCTAGAAGAAGGCTCACTAACCTGATGACAATTTAGTCAAGCAAAGAATCTTTGTCAGCCCTCATCCTTGTTCAAGGAAAGAAGATACATTCTTGTTTCCTTTGAAAAATATAAGTCTATGTTCTTGTTGGGTTGTCTTTTGTTTATAAAGAACCAGTTGAGTCATCTGTTGGAACTTGGTAGTAGAGGATACTTTGATGGAAGAAAATAAAATTTAAATTTAAAAAATTGAAAAAAAATTAAAAATTTTTTGCTGAAGGAAACAGTACATCTCAGTGACAAATATCCCAAAGTATTACTGAGAATAAGACTGATTTTGTGGGAAAATTAAGCAATGTGTTCCAGTTTTTAAAACCTGGATCTGAAATCTATGTTGAAAATTCTGTTTCTGGATCTAGTTTGAGGCACTAAGAAGGACAACATCAATTGTGCTAAAATTGAAGCAAGAACAAACATCAAATTTATGGTGAAGCTTGTGTGGAAGAATGGTGAAATCACTGATACATTACAGAAATTTTATGGGGACAATGTCCCAAAGAAATCAGTAGCACTTTACGAATGGATAACTATTTTTTATTATTATTATACTTTAAGTTCTAGGGTACATGTGCACAAGGCGCAGGTTTGTTAATAGGTATACATGTGCCATTTTGGTTTTCTGCACCCATCAATTTCATTTACATTAGGTATTTCTCCTAATGCTATCCCTCCTCCAGCCGCCATCCCCCAACAGGCCACAGTGTGTGATGTTCCCCACCCTGTGCCCAAGTGTTCTCAGTGTTTAGTTCCCACCTATGAGTGAGAACATGCAGTGTTTGGTTTTCTGTCATTGTGATAGTTTGCTGAGAATGATGGTTTCCAGCTTCATCCATGTCCCTGCAAAGGATATGAACTCATCCTATTTTATGGCTGCATATAATTCCATGGTGTATATGTGCCAAATTTTCTTAATCCAGTAATTCATTGATGGACATTTGGGTTGGTTCCAAGTCTTTGCTATTGTGAATAGTGCTGCAGAAAACATACTTGTGCATGTGTCTTTATAGTAGCATGGTCCTTTGGGTATATATCCAATAATGGGATCGCTGGGTCAAATGGTATTTATGGTTCTAGATCCTTGAGGAATCACCACACTGTCTTCCCCAATGGTTGAATTAATTTACACTCCCACCAACATCCTCTTCAGCATCTTTTGTTTCCTGACTTTTTAATTATTGCCATTCTAACAAGCACGAGATGGTATTTCATTTTGGTTTTGATTTGCATTTCTCTGATGACCCGTGATGATGAGCATTTTTTCATGTGTCTGTTGGCTGCACAAATGCAGAAATAAAGATGTTCTTTGAAACCAGTGAGAACAAATACACAACGTACCAGAATCTCTGGAACACATTTAAAGCAGTGCGTAGAGGGAAATTTATAGCACTAAATGCCCACAAGAGAAAGCAGGAAAGATCTAAAATCGACACCCTAACATCACAATTAAAAGAACTAGAGAAGCAAGAGCAAACACATTCAAAAGCTAGCAGAAGGCAAGAAATAAAAAAGATCAGAGCAGAACTGAAGGAGATAGAGACACACAAAAAAAACCCTTCAAAAAAATCAATGAATCCAGGAACTGGTTTTTTGAAAAGATCAACAAAAATGATAGACCACTAACAAGACTAAAAAAGAAGAAAAGAGAGAAGAATCAAATAGATGCAATAAAAAATTTTAAAGGGAACATCACCACCATTCCCACAGAAATACAAACTACCTTCAGGGAATACTATAAACACCTCTACGCAAATAAAGTAGAAAATCTAGAAGAAATGGATACATTCCTGGACACATAAACCCTCCCAAGACTAAACCAGGAAGAAGTCGAATCTGTGAATAGACCAATAACCGGTTCTTAAATTGAGGCAATAATTAATATCCTACCAACCAAAAAAAGTCCAGGACCAGATGGATTCAGAGCCGAATTCTACCAGAGGTACAAAGAGGAGCTGGTACCATTCCTTCTGAAACTATTCCAATCAATAGACAAAGAAGGAATCCTCCCTAACTCATTTTATGAGGCCAGCATCATCCTGATACCAAAGCCTGGCAGAGACACAACAGAAAAAGAAAATTTTAGACCAATATCCCTGATGAACATCGATGAGAAAATCCTCAATAAAATAGTGGCAAACTGAATCCAGCAGCACATCAAAAAGCTTATCCACCACGATCAAGTCGGGTTCATCCCTGGAATGCAAGGCTGCTTCAATATACACAAATCAATAAACATAATCCATCACATAAACAGCACCAACGACAAAAGCCACATGATTATCTCAATAGATGCAGAAAAGACCTTCCACAAAATTCAACAGCCTTCATGCTAAAAACTCTCAATAAACTAGGTATCGATGGAATGTATCTCAAAATAATAAGAGATATTTATGACAAACCCACAGCCAATATCATACTGAATGGGCAAAAACTGGAAGCATTCCCTTTGAAAACCAGGACAAGACAAGAATGCTCTCTCTCACTACTCCTATTCAACATAGTGTTGGAAGTTCTGGCCAGGACAATCAGGCAAGAGAAAGAAATAAAGGATATTCATTTAGGAAAAGAGTAAGTCAAATTGTCTCTGTTTGCAGATGACATGATTGTATATTTAGACAACCCCATTGTCTCAGCCCAAAATCTCCTTAAGCTGATAAGCAACTTCAGCAAAGTCTCAGGATACAAAATCAATGTGCAAAAATCACAAGCATTCCTATACACCAATAACAGAAAGAGAACCCAATCATGAGTGAACTCCCATTCACAATTGCTACAAAGAGAATAAAACACCTAGGAATCCAACTTACAAGGGATGTGAAGGACTCTTCAAGGAGAACTACAAACCACTGCTCAACAAAATAAAAGAGGACACAAACAAATGAAAGAATATTCCATGCTCAGAGATAGGAATAATCAATATCATGAAAATGGCCATACTGCCCGAGGTAATTTGTAGATTCAATGCCATCGCCATCAAGCTACCAATGACTTTCTTCACAGAATTGGAAAAAACTACTTTAAAGTTCATATGGAACCAAAAAAGACATAGCCAAGACAATAGCCAAGACAATCCTAAGCAAAAAGTACAAAGCGGGAGGCATCATGCTACCTGACTTCAAACAATAGTATAAGGCTACAGTAACCAAAACAGTATGGTACTGGTACCAAAACAGATATATAGACCACTGGAACAGAACAGAGGCCTCAGAAATAACACCACACATCTACAACCATCTGATCTTTAACAAACCGGACAAAAACAAGCAATAGGGAAAGGATTCCCTATTTAATAAATGGTGCTGGGAAAATTGGCTAGCCATCTGTAGGAAACTGAAACTGGATCCCTTCCTTACACCTTATACAAAAATTAACTCAAGATGGATTAAAGACTTAACATAAGACCTAAAACCATAAAAAGTAAAAGAAAACCTAGGCAATACCATTCAGGACATAGGCATGGGCAAAGACTCCATGACTAAAACACCAAAAGCAATGGCAACAAAACCCAAAATAGATCAATGGGATCTAATTAAACTAAAGAGCTTCTGCACAGCAAAAGAAGCTACCATCAGCATGAAGAGGCAACCTACAGAATGGGAGAAAATTTTCACAATCTACCCATCTGACAAAGGGCTAATATCCAGAATCTACAAAGAACTTAAATACATTTACAAGAAAAAAACAAACAAGCCCATCAAAAAGTGGGCAAAGGGTATGAATAGACACTTCATAAATGGATAACTATTTTTAAGAAGGGCCAAGATAATGTTGAAGATGAAGCCCACAGCAGCAAACCATCTACATCAACTTGCAAATATAAAATTTTTAATCTTGTTCATGCTCTAATTGAAGACAACTAATAGCAGAACAAACAGCCAACACCATAGACATTTCAATTGGTTCAGCTTACACAATTTTACTGAAAATCAAAGTTGAGCAAAGTTTCCACTTAATAGGTGCCAAAACTATTATGCGCAGATCAGTTGCAGACAATAGCAAACCTTTCAGTGGAAATTTAAATAAATGTGTCCAAGCCTGAAGCATTTCTTCTAAGAATTGTAACAGAAGATGGAATGGGCTCTACCAACACAATCCTGAAAACAATGCTACCAAGATATCAAAGTGGTCCAATCAAAGCAAAAGCGGACTGGTCAAAGGCAAAGATCATGACAACAGTTTTTTTGCGATACTAAAAACAATGTGCTTGTTGACTTTCTGGAATGCCAAGGAATGATAACATCTGCTTATATGGGAGTATTCTGAAAAAGTTAGCCAAAGCTTTTGCAGAAAAATGCCCAAGAAACCTTCATCAGAGAGTCCTTCTCCACCCCAACAATGCTGCTTGGGCATCTCATCAAACTAGGGCAATTTTGCAAGAGTTTTGACTGGAAATCATTACAGTCCTGATTTGTCTCTTTCTGACATTTTTTGTTTTCTGATCTTAACAATTTTTAAAAGACACTCATTTTCTTCACTTAATGTAAAAAATACTTCATTTACATGGTTATATTCCCAGGACCCTCAGTTATTTAGGAATGGACTGAACGGCTGGTATCATTGCTTACAGAAGTGTCTTGAATTGATGGAGCTGGTATTGAAAAAATAAAGTTTATATTCCTAAAGCAAAACAAAAGCTAGCTTGGCTAACATGTTCATTTAAAGACTTCCCTCATACCACTCCCCAGGTAAGTCTCCTACACTTGCACATTTTTCAGTAATTATATGTAATATAGGAAGTATTGTAATTTTAGATTCATTCTGAATCTCTATGAACTTATGAGCTTTCCAAGATTATATTGTCATCTTCATTTCTGCAAGCTCAGTATCTATTCCAGTAGCTAAAGGGATCTTAGAGGTTTCAAATGTTTGGTTTGTGGCTTAATGGCTAACAACTCACAAAACTGGCATTAGATCAGAAGTCCACTCACTCATAGTCCAGGTCCAGGATGGTTTCAATTCCTCTTATACTTCAAGTTTCAACTTGAACAACATTAGTTTCTACAAATCCAATTTGCTAGCCTTATGAAAAGTGGCAAGGCACTTCTTTTACATACTGGTTAGCATCCTCTACTTTATCATAATACTTATTTTATTATCTTTGTCTGATTGTTTTCCTAACCATTATTTTTGTAAGGAAAATGGCGATATTTAAGTCTTCATCCCCATCATCAAGTACAGTATTTAGTACAGGGAAAAGACTCAGCCAATGTTAGTAGAATTTAGTTTAATTAAATTAAATCAACATTTGAAGTTAAACTATTTTGCTGGATTGTGGGTATAATATAGTCAAGTTAGATGTTTATTATTGTTGGTCATAAGAGCTGGATAGATTTCAGAAAAATCCAACAGAAGGTTATAACTAACTGGTACAATGAATTTCAAACAGATGGTCAGCAATAATGCCAAGCCCTTTCTTATTGTGATTTCTTTGATAATTATGTGGTGAGCCTTGACATGAATTTGGTTTGATAGACAAAATATTCATCATTCACCACATTCTTTTTTATGAGAACCCAGAAATCAACAAATATGATGGTTCAGCTAGTTTACATTGACAGTTTTATTTGAATAAATAATTTAGTTGGAAGACTTTTTTTTTTTTTTTTGAGGTAGAGTCTCGCTCTGTCGCCAAGGCTGGAGTGCAATGGCGTGATCTCGGCTCACTGCAAGCTCCGCCTCCCGAGTTCAGGCCATTCCCCTGCCTCAGCCTCCCGAGTAGCTGGGACTACAGGCACCCGCCACCACACCCAGCTAATTTTTTGTATTTTTAGTAGAGACCTGGTTTCACCGTGTTAGCCAGGATGGTCTGGATCTCCTGACCTCGTGATCTGCCCACCTTGGCCTCCCAAAGTGCTGGGATTAAAGGCATGAGCCACCGCACCCAGCCGTCGGAGGATTTTTAATTGTGAGTTTTTATAAAGTTGTGAGTCATTACTAGGGAATATGTAGGTTTTATTTGTTGAAGGTACAATTTACGTTGTTCTGGCAAGACCATCATCTAAAGCAGAAATTTTGTCTCATGTGGTCTGGTGTGTAGAATCCAATTATGGTTTTATGTCTATCATTGAAATGATTTTTCTATTGTCTTGCATGTGATTATAAATTTTTTTACCTTGATGTGACTGATTACAGAAACCTTAAGGAGTTTAAGTTAAAATGAAAAGTATTAACAATGTAACAACTTTGGCTACATACTGAGAGTCACCAGGATAGCTTATAAAACTACAGTGCTCAGATGCAACCTCAAAACAATTAAATCAGAGTCTCAGGATTGAATGAAAAATGAGTTTCCTATGCTATCAATACATATGAACAAATTCCATTATCATTTCAGCATTTTCACTCTCTTATGTTTATATTTCATAAATTTCAAAGTGCTACTAGTAATACCAGAAATCTGGTGTTTAATTCATTTTTATATTAGAAATAATTTTTTGAAAATCATAGTTTAGGATCATACTATTGACATTTTTTAGTATCTTTCTAGTGGCTAGCAGATTCCTGCTAGCACTTGGTACTTTCAGGTGCTTCTAATGTAAAAATGCATTAAAACAGAGCAATGAAAAGTCCTTTCAAAACATGAAAAGAGAGTCAAGTATTCCATTTTATTATTGAATAATGTTAGCTTTATTATTGAGTAGAATACAGTATGACATAAAATTAAGAGCTTTTGCTAAACTCTGTAAAGCAACACATGCATCTGCCATAAACAACCTTGATTCATGTTAGGTTTTATTGCCACTTCACTGCACTAAAGTGCAATAAACATTCAGTGTCATCTTTTAAAAAAGTTTCCTGGGAGTAAACAGGAACTGTCCCCTATAAGAGTGTATCTTTATTTTCAAGGAAGACTTAACTAGTACTACATGGTTTAGCAAAGCACTGTAGAAAAGCTACATATAATAATTTGTTTTTGATAAACTTTGCAATCATTTATACAGTAGAATACTATCCACATATACTAACAAACTGAGAAATGATAGAAATGCAGTCATTGCGTAGCAGGAAGCAGACTAATAAGAAATATTCACATCTAAGGAGCAAAATACAGACCAAAAGTTAGCCATGAGAAGTCTGGAAGGTAAAATGCTCTCAATAAACACATTAGTATAACGCCGAAAAATAACAAGATAAACAGCAACACAGAAGTTAGAGCCATAATTTATTTTATTTTCTATACATAATATCTACACATGATATTGGTGGATGAAATGTCTTTGATTCAGCCTTCATTGGCCTAGCTTGTGAAATTTAGGCAGGACCAAATCAAACAATGAAGCACATTTAAAAAGAAAAGTGTGTTTAGGAAAACACAATGTATTTTCCTGTATCATTGGATAGCAGCTTTTTGAGAAAAACATTGCTCAAGACTTGGGTTTGGATCCCAACTGTCTTATTTGGCAATAATGCTAACAGATTTATGCTGTAGTATTCTAAGTGTGTTTAGACCATGACTTGTGGATTCTGAACACTAAATTTAAATATCTGTTAAACTCTATCAGACAAAAGGAGACTTCAAAAATACCTTCTGCATAAATATTTATCTCTAAAACATCTGGGCAGTAATGAAACAGACTAGAATTTTTATAAGGAAGTATTAATGGACCTCTTTTATTTAAAGCCCTTACATAGTATACCTACAAATATATTGCTACAGTATAAATGAAATGTAATAATATTACTCAATAAAAGCTATTTTCTGTACATTCTTTTATGTATTTTATATTTAATGCTACATATGGTACAACACTTATTGAAATAGTTGGTATTAGCAAATATAGCAATAATATACAGTTCATTTTCTAGCTCCAACTAATGCTTCCCACTTTCTTTCTATATTATAATAGCCTAAAATAGGGAAATGTGTGGAATGACTTGAACAGAGAGCAACTGATCACTGTATACTAGACAACAGTTTGGAAATTATAAGTTTTGTCTACATAAGTGGACTTCACACCCATATGTTTTAAGTTCCATGTGGTCCATACTTGCTGTTCTGTTCTTAAATGCAGGTTCTAAATGTATTTCCATAGCATTTAACAACATTCTAACAGCCAAGTGCAGTGATTCTTACACAATATTTTAAGAACACAATTTTAAAAAAGTAAAAAAGTACAATCTCATGCTGTATATTTACATATATCGTTTATATATTCTATTTTTGTTTGCTAGTCATAAATTTCAATCTAAAGCTTTTAATGTAGTTATATAAAAGAATACATTCAACAATTCCAGAGCTTGCAAAATATTTTTGCCCCTCTAAAAACATCTTCATAATGAGAATTGAGTGTTGGGCTCATGTGCTATCTGAAAATAGGGTGAAAAAGGGAATATTTTTAAACTATTTTGGTTTAGTTTCTATGGAGTATACATGTCTGTTAAAATTATTCTTCCTTGAGTCTAGTGGTAAAAGCTCAGATGAAAGTGAAGTAAACTATTTAAAGCATTTATCTTCATTGGACTAAATGTGCTCTACAATGAGCAACTGCACCTTTACCTATGAAAGTTCCATGAATTTTAAAATAGCATTTTATGACAAAATAATGCATTAGGCTTTTTTTTTCAAAGAGAAAGAATGGGGATCTTCAGCTTTGGAAACAAAATGTTAAAGCTATACATCAGTTTAAAAAGCAAAACAAAAACATAAGCACACCATAGTTTGTGTAATAAAGACATAGATTTTTTAAATTTTTTCTTCATGAAACATTTATAATTTATCCTTTGAAACACCTTCACATAAAAATATTTTTGACATATACAGTATCTTTTTTAGAATATTTGGAAATATATATCTACAAATGACCTAGGGGTTTTAGTTAAGTGTCATTTTTTTTTTCTACTTTTTCTTGTATCTTTGAACCGTCTTCCCCCTCTTTTCTCTCTCATTCTGTCTCCTTCTGACATGACTTTGCTCTTTCACTTGCTCTGTCAGAATCCTGTCTCCAAGCTGCATAGTCTGCTTTGCTCCAGACTGCCAGACAGGGGTCTCTTGTTCTTAAATGAATTATGAAAATAAGGAAACTTTCAAATTCTTTAAGACAGAGGCAATAAAGCAGATGGGAATTACTGCGTTGAGAACATAAATAAATTCCCAGTGCAGAGGACTGAACAACAGAATGTGAGTAAAAGATCTATTGATGTGGTGTGGGGGCTTTTAGCTGAGGCTCTCTGTTTAAATATGTAGCCCAGTAGACTAAGTTAAAGATTCCAAATAGCAGCGGGAAGGCTATTCTTGACAGTCGGTCAATTTTGCTGACACTGTTAAAGGTTTTCTTGGGTTCTGGTGGTTTTGTTTCGGGCTTGACCTCTTTAGGTTCTATGGTTGCACTTTTAGCAATGGTGGCTAAGCCTGGGTCGCCCCTGGCCAAATTAGGGGTGTAGCTGGTGGCTGTTGGAGCGTACGTGTTGTTTTTCTTAATAAGAGGATCCTTTACTTTCTTTGGCTGTAGAAAGAAAGAGCAATGCATTTTGTTTAGTAAACAGTGAGAAGCAAAATTATAAGTTGCTGAGCAAGGTGGCCCTTATTTTGCAGCCTAAATCTGTGCCTTATTTAAGAATTTAAAAACATAATTTATGCCTGTCTTATTATAATAAATTAAAAATGCAGGCAGTATTTAATAGCCTTTTGCCATCAAGAAGTGCAACACCTTAGATTTTATTAAATATGGTAAATGTTACCACTACAGAGGATTTTCTTATCTAATGCATTTGTGTAACTATGGGATAAACACAGTTAAACCAATTTATTTACTACAGAACTTCTTAACCCCTTTAATATGCTGTGACCAGGAAATACAGTATGCAGCAATATTCAAGTGGGCATCAACAAAGAACTAAATTTTCAGGGAGTATCTTAAGAAATTAATATTCTATAGAATAAAGTTTCAGAAAAGCTTATGTCAAGTGACTCCTTCTAGATTATTTCTAAACATCTTAAAATCTCTTTGTCTCTGTCTTTGCTCTTCATCACAGCATCCCAAAGCTTACTTGCATTTTGTCACGCTTGTTCTTCAAACCCCACAAACACAGCTATCCTCCCAAGCTGTGACATAAAATCCATACTGTGTAATAGGTTCTAACTGAGGGAAGCAGCAGTATTCTTAACTTGAACATTTTCTACCATGAGGCATTTCTTGGTAATTTCTGTGTGTTATGATCCCTAAAGCATATGTCTATTTTGGAAAGAGAAAATGTGCCTGCCCTTGACTTTGCAGAGAACTAGGGATGGTTCATGTGGCAAACTTAATTTAATTGAGGCATTATGGTTATACATTTATGACCAAATGATTAGGCTCAGAAAACAACCAAAAGAATATAACTTTCAAGTTACAAAATTATAACGCACTTGGTAAATAAAGGATTTGACTAAGTTTATTTGCTCCTAATATCAGGTTCATTAAAACTGTTCTCAAATCAATAGAAACCACAGGAAAGCCTATTTGACTAGAAATGTTTGCCTTCCTGTCTCTCCTTTATCTCCTCCACTTTGTACATCTATTCACCTAAATGACCTCTCCCTTTATCAATAACTAAATTATCATGGCACTTAATTGTTTACGACATAAGAAAAAAAGAATCCTTATTATTCTGCATACTCCATCCAATACCACAGGCCAAAACATCTCATTTCATAGGTTTAAAGAGACATAATATTGATGTACTACAGTGACTATTAAAGCATTTACCTTTTCTGGAACCACACTTTTGCCATCCCATGCATAACCTCTCTTAGTGAAATAGTTTACTGTGGCAAACTCAATCAGAGCTGAGAACACAAAGGCATAGCACACGGCAATAAACCAATCCATAGCTGTTGCATAAGCCACTTTAGGGAGGGAGTTTCTGGCACTGATGCTCAATGTTGTCATGGTGAGCACAGTTGTTACTCCTGTAAAGAAAAAAAAACATACGTGATGCCAGTTCATACTGTGAAATTTCATCATGATAAGACAGCCTACTTGAACAAAAGGAAATCAACAGTATCATGACAGAATGTGGTTTCTAGACCATCTTATTTTTGTTTAGAATTGATGAATCTTAATTTAACCCCAGTGTAGTCTGTGATTCATGGAATGGCAGCATTGAGGGGGATATCTTGTAGGAATAAATTGCTCTGCTATTGAGGTGCTCTTCAGAAGATAGTAAGCTCCTTTAAATTGGCGCTTTGAACATGGGTGTCCTGGGTAAAACAAGAAATAACATTCCTCACTGTATCTAGTTCTTGATATAGAAATCACAGATCTTCACTTGCCTGTGATCCACAGGTAACTTCTGGATACTCAGCTCTGTTTAATATTCTATGTACCCCAAATATATAAACCAGAAAGTGAATGACTTTTTGATAATTTATAGATAATTGAACTATTCAGGGAAAATTGCCACTTTATTGACTCATGGTTTTACACTATCTTTCCTGATTCAAAAATAGCTACACTTTTAAAGAAATTCCTAAATTTGACCTATATAGATAGATAGAAACATGTGTGTCTCATATACATATAGACACACACTCACATATATATATACACATATATATAATAATATATTTTATGTAACTTGCTAGAGAATACATAGCTAAGAAGTAGCAGTACCAACATCTGAACACCAGTTTTTCTGATTCAAATGTTAGAATCTTGTTTTCTTTCTGATAAGCCTGCCTCATCTTTCCTACCCTGCAAATCCATCCCTAGTGATTAAAATGCCCTCTATTCAAAAAAAGTTTTCAAGTTAGCACATTTTAGTTTACTTACACAATTATATAAGTTAGTATGAGAAAGATGATACCCTCTAATGTTCATTTACCAAATACTATCAGCCTACTATTTGTAATGCACTATACTCAGTATAAAAGTATAATGCTGTCAGGTTCCCTTTAAGCCATATAAAAATGTTAAAAAAAACAGTCACCGTGACCCATTCAGGGTGGATCAGGCTACATATTGTAGAAATAATTCTGACCTCTTCCAGTGACTAGTCTCAACCCTACCACTTATTAGCTCTATGACCTCTGCTAAGTGATTTAACCTGTAGGAACTCTGTGCCCATATCTGTAAAAGGGATGACTTGTCTTTCATTCTCTCCACTGTCTATACCATTGTTGAAATTCTAGGAGAAGGACATTTTTGCTCACTCACTCAAAAGACTATCATGAGGGTTAAATGCAATGATTTGTAAATTCAGGCTCCTGAAATTACATGTCAGTATTAACTTGAGCAAATATTAGGGTAATTAAAAGTCCAGGGCAACCGAGTTTCAAATCCCTGTTCTATAACTGCTGAATGACCTTGAGAAAATTGACTTAAAATCACGAGCTTCTGGGGTTTATAAAATTTTTTTCTTGTAAGTTGATTTAATAAGTTTAACTCAGAAGGCTATTATGAATATTAAGTAAGGTAATGCAATGAAGTGTTTAGCTCTTAGCCTGATAATAAGGGCAAAACTAATGACTATTATAATTGACAACTTTAGTCCTTTTTGATAAATCCCTACTACAATAAATTCAATTTTTTAAAAAAATCTTCGTTTATGTAGTCAGTTCTCAGAAGTAATGTGGTAATGGGTATTTTTAAACCAAGTGTGTCCATAAATTAAGAGCAGTTGAGAAGATTAACATGAAGATACAATTTGTGCCATAGGAAAATACAATTCCTGTTATAGGAAAAGAGAAAAGAACACAGATTTGTTGAACAGCTTTTAAGTTACAAGTACTGAACCTGAAAATGTACATTTTTTTATTTGCTTCAATTTTTAAAAAACAGCATTACTTTACTTTCCTTGTACTTTCATTTAACAGACAACCGAAGCTCCATAAGAGGAAGTAAATTTGCCAATGCCATGCAGCTGGTAGGCGGCGAGACTGAATCTCAAACTTGGATGTATTTGACAGCAAAATTAAGTGACCACACTGCCTCCAAATGAGACACAGCATAGAAAACCAAGAATATGGTCTTCTAAGGCATAAGATAGACTGCAACCTTCTTTCATTCTGGATGTCTTTTAATAAATGGTTATAAAGTACAACTTTGTTTGGTTGGTTCTTTTGTTTTTTTCTTTTTGAATCTACATGATCCTTTTAGGCTTCTCACAGAGCTCAGAAAAAAAATGTGCTGAATTCAAACTAAAAAGCATAGAAACATGTGTACAAAATAAATGTTAAAAGGTTAAAAGTCTAGAAAATTGTATTTGTGATTCTAGTGAACTTAAAATATTAGAAACATAAAACTTGAAACACAAAAATACTTGTCACAACTAAGTTTACAGACATATAGTTATGTTTATCAAAGGCCATGAGTCTGTTGAGATATAAGATTGCTGAAAAAGTTAAGAGCAATGTTTTTTGACATACACCATCTGAAATGCTGTAAATGATTTTCAAATCAAAAGATTAGAATTCGTTGGTGTGGGAAGGGGAAAATCACCTTTTAAAAGAACCTTTTCCAATATAGTGTTGTACTCATACTACAAAAAATAAATAAAACATAAATATGTCCTGTGTTTATTTATTTTATTATTATTATTATTATTATTATTATTTTGAGAAGGAGTCTCGCTCTGTTGCTCCAGGCTGGAGTGCAGTGGCACGATCTTGGCTCACTGCTAGCTGCACCTCCAGGGTTCAAGCCATTCTCCTGCCTCAGCCTCCCGAGTAGCTGGGACTACAGGCACCCACCACTACACCCGGCTAATTTTTTGTATTTTTAGTAGAGACGGGGTTTCACCATGTTGGCCAGGATGGTCTCGATCTCCTGACCTCGTGATCCACCCGCCTCGGCCTCCCAAAGTGCTGGGATTACAGACGTGGGCCCCGTGCCCGGCCTGTCCTGTGTTTTTTGTTTGTTTTTTTGTTGTTGTTGTTTGTTTGTTTTAATTTCCTAATGAGAAAAAGGCATACTCATACAGATATAAGCATCTTAACAAGACTTAGTCTTTAGTGAGTTCATTGCTAATTAATATCGACACGTGGTAATGGGAAAGAATGAGTATGCAATGAACTGCTCTTTTGTTCTGCAGCTGCAATTATTCTGAATATTAATTTAGCTATATGCTTAGGCTATTGTCAGAGCAATGATTTGGTGTTTGCCAATCTAGAAGCATATTGCCAAGTTCAGAAGAAAATACACGTTTCTGGTACTTGTAGCAGAGTCTTGCTTTTTTTCTGAGATAACTGATTTTTCATACACTACATATTATTGAAAAATGATACCATAGGAATCTCTTCAGGTGAATAATCCTCAGTTTAGACTATAAGCTTCTTAAGGCTTTTATCCTTTAGCACAGCTCTTAAAAACAGCAGGTGCCTAGTTGATATTTGTGGAATGAACCTTGATAATTGCACCTCTCACCAATAAATATGTAGTGGTGATTTCCAAATGAAGTTAACCACAATACTCCCATTTCAATTATTTTCATTGCAGCAGGATAGCTCAGAGGTGACGATACAGCATTGTCATTAGGCGAACAGACTCCAGAGCTAAATGCTAGGGTCTTCGTCCTGGCTCCATCTAATAGCTTCTAACTATGGGCAGATTACTTAATCTGTTGTTCCTTAGATTTCACTTTTAAAAATGGAAATAATAATAGTGGATAGAATTTGTTTTATAGTTAAGTAATACAGGCTAATTGTATAGAATAGCGCCTAGTATAAAAGCATTTGATTTTATGATTACTCAATTTTAAGCTTCAGAATGCAATTTTCATAACGAGAGTGGTGATTTGTGTTCAGTTCACTACTGCGTTCTGTGTCTAGAAGATATTGTATTGGAATCTTTCATTTTTATCAGCCTGAAAAATACAGTTGAAATAGTATACGGGGATATAGGCAGGAAATACCTTTTTATATCAAATGCACCCTCTAAAATAATACATGAGGAAATAAATTTTCCTATTAGTAAAAGGTTGTTTACCCTTTAAACAATACTCAATTAGATTTCTTAACTTGAAGCATGTAGGTCATTAAAAATATTGTAATAGAAAAAATGAATGCATGTAACTCTACAGAAGTGCACACATCAGGTAAAGTGACTTATTCCTGTAGTGATATGGTGGTCATTAATTGGCTCTCCCTACTTAAAGAAGCTCTGCTTTTTATAAATGTAAATAAGTAGTTCTGCTGATATTTTCTAAGCTTCTCAAACAACTCAGTGATTCATGTTATATATTCTAAATATATTATTTAAATATTAAGTTTTTATTTATGAGTTTTTAATATTATGCATTTTATGCCTGCTTCACTTCATTTTTATCTAAAAATATCAAATCAAATATTCATTAATGCCATCTATTCACAAATACTAAAACAGCTTGCTAGTTAAATAGTTTTAAAAATACATACCATAATGAGAGTGGCAATTCCTTGAAACTTTCTGTTGTATGAACTTAATATTTGAGTGTATAATTTTTTTTATTTCTCTTTGCAGTGTCACAGATATGATATAACTTGTCTTCCACACCCTTCCTTGCGTATGTATCTTGATTGGGACTTACCAAAGACAGTTCTTGCTGGTACAGACTCTCTGTTGAGCCAGAAGGAGACTTGTGAGAGAATCACTGTCATTATGCATGGCAGGTATGTTTGAATAACAAAGTAGCCAATCTTTCTCTTCAAGTGGAAATGAGTGGTCATAACAACATATTCTCCTGAGAAGTAAAACAGAGAAGAAAGATGAGCAATTTGACTTTGGAAAAAGGTAATCTCTGAGATTTACTATGAGTACCAAAGGTCTGGGAATTAGACACATCCTTTCTCCATGTGACATCCAGTTCTTGGAGGAAAAAGTTTTTATCCAGAAAATAAAAGAGACATACTTAATACACAGTAAAATGACTCTGAGGATGAGACTGAGGTGCCAGAGTCTTTAAAGATATTCTTACCTCTTAATTCAAATACATCACATATTGGAGGAACAAATCTGGGTTTATATTTAAGGATTGGCTCCAATCCTTAAATTGACTGAGAAGGCAATATGCTAAACCCTGTGACATAGACCAATGGGTCAGAAACAGATCAGATCTCTAGTGTGTCCATTACAGAGCATATCCACAATACCTACTGAAGAAGCTTTGGCGTGTACATCAGGACAGTTTAATTTTAGCTCCAAAACTGCATTAAATATCTCTTTGACATCAGATGAGTAATTTAGCATGGCCTGATCTACAAAACAAAATCTAGAATCTTTTGTTTCTCAAAATTTATTTTCCAGGATCACCT
The DNA here is from genome assembly GCF_028858775.2 of Pan troglodytes. NCBI lineage: Eukaryota > Metazoa > Chordata > Mammalia > Primates > Hominidae > Pan > Pan troglodytes. The sequence continues at coordinate 159,582,948 of NC_072402.2, read as the reverse complement.
GGGAAACTTTTGAAGAATGCAGTTCTTCAAATCCCAACTAGATTTACAAACCATTCTTTGAAAGGTCAGGAAAATCTGTATTAATAACCAGATTTTGAGTTTATCCCAATTCCTAGATTGATCTGGGAAACAGTGGTCTAGTTAGGTGCTCTCCAAGGTCCTTAAACACTTCAAATTCTGACTTCAGTTAGAGGTATAAAGCAGTAGACACACAACCCAAATTGCAGGAGAGTCTTATTGTTTCTCTTTTTGCCTTATACTTTCTCAGTTAAAAATCTTAGGATTGTTTAGCCTTATTCACTCAAAATATAGGGTTAATATAGGCTCTAGTCACATCCTAACTCCAATTTTTCCTAAATTTTGATGTAGAGTGATCTTTCACATGTGCGATTCTGCCACTCTTTTTTTTTTTAACTTAAAATATCTTAATGGAGACTGATTAGCAGCATTAGGCTTTCTCAACCTCAGCACTATTGACATTTTTGAACAGATAATCATTTATTGAAGGTGGCTGTCCTATATATTGCAGAATGTTTAGCAGCATTCCTGGACTCTACTTACTAGAGGCCAGTAGCAAACAGCTGCCCCTCTCTTGTGTGACAATATAAACTGACTCAAGCTCTACAAAGTAACAAGCAAACTTCCTAATCTGTATTTAAGAGTATGCATAGCATAGTTCTAATATGCACTGAATTCTCTTGTCTCTTCGAACATTTCAACATCTCAATATATTGGCCTACAAAACTCTACCTATCTTCTGCAGTTGAATATTTTGCTCATCTATATGTTGGTTCCAGCCCAAGTACCAGGTCCTCAGTGGAATAGAAATTATTGTCCTATGGAAGAAAATGTATTAATATTTGGAAGCAAATGAATTTGACTTCAAAACCCAGATCTGCTATTTTCTTGCTGTGTAGCTTTTGGTAAGTCACTTAAACTCTCTTACCCTTAGTTTTCTTGTCTACAAAATAGTCAGAAGCACAATATGGGGATAATAAAGAAGAATGGCTCTAATTAAGATGATACTATGTAAACACATTATAATGTTAAAATAAATTTTAGTTTGTTTCTCCATTTTCTTCACACTTCTCCTCAATCAGAATTGGTAGAAGTGTTGGTAGAATAACACATCCTGCTTTCTGTAGCAGGAAATTATCTATGCACTTATGCCTGCTTTCATTATTAACTGTTATTGATAATAGCACCGGCCCTTTACTAAACGCTTACTGTGTTCAACTTTATATCTCTTATTTATATTTATAATATATCATACTTTGCATTTTAGTTATTTAACTACATACATACATTCCTCCCACCAAACTGAAAGTTAATTAAAAGAAGAATAGTTATTTGGTTATGTAGCATGACCGGCCATATCCTCAGTATTTAATACCTTCATATAGTGAAAATGGATGCACTGAGGCTTACGGTCACTCAATCAAAACAAAATTCATAAGAATCTTTCTTTTAAAGGACAAATGGAATGTTACCAGATTAATTTCTTATTATTTTCTGTGTGTTCCTCTAGTGATATCTTTAAGGTCATTTGAAAAGAAGGAAGTGATCCAAATTTAAGAAAAATGTAGAAAAACAATTTTCCCAAAACACTACTAAAATATAGTCTCATGTGGACATACCCATGCTACACTTCACCATCTCAGGGGCATGCATTATTATTCCTAAGAATTCATTCAACTGCAGCCTGCAAAATGTCACCAGTTCAAAGAAAAAAAATTCATCTGTATATAATGTCAGAAAAATGAGTGTCTGTATACATTCCATTATCTTTTGTTGTTCTCAACATGACATTTTTGCAAAGATCCTGAAAAGAATATAATGTTTGGAGATCTGAAGAGCTATTATTTGACATTATTTTTGTTTTATAAACAACTTTTTCCCTAACAGATTTTCCCTAACAGAAGAAATTCCAATGTTTTGAAACCTTTTCCTAAATTAAATACAATTTTAAGAGTGTTGGCACAAAACTTTCAAATAAGGAAGAAAAGGGCAGCAACATCAGAATCATGTTGTAATAGCTTTAAAATGAAAGAAAAACACAACAAAAACAAAAAACCCAGTCACCTAAATTGGATTGAAATAATACGTCTAGACATCAAGTGCTTATGCACAAAGCATGTCAAATTATTTTCCCCTCCTTCAACAGTCTAGGGGAATTGTAATTCAAATATTCTTGCAGTTTATTTAACCCTGAAGGAAGCTTGCAAATTAGATGTGACAATATTTCTGATATATTGCAATACAAAAGTAAGGAGAGTGGAAGAAAAGAAACTAATATAATTTTTCAAAACAGCATTAAAGATTTGTTTAGACCTGGCTTTCAATCTTTGCCTTCTCAAATATTAGTTACTTGGAGGTAAATACCTTGCATAGGTTCATTTGGCTACAGTTTCCCTATTTGTCCAATTAATATAATAGTTTTTAATTTAACTGTCTCCTAGGAGGATGTGAGGATAAAATTACATAATCTGAGTGAAAGCACTTTTTAAAAACTCTATTTCTATGGACATTTACAGTGTGAAGATTAAAAACACAGACATGCATTCTCTCTCTAACTCAGAGATCAACCACTTGGTCATTCAACAAAATTGTATTGAACATTGATTCCATGTGAAGCTGTCATTTTCCTTCCAAGTATTCTAAACTTGGTGTTTTCTATGGATACTAATATTGCAAAAGGAATTTTCTATCAAAAATGTTATTGAGAAAGTGGTGGTTATGTTTTTTAATTGCTTCAGAGATTCTAAATAGAGATAAGGGAACACTGATTATAGTTCTAGATCATTTAGCCTCTCTGGGACCATGTCCTCATTTGAAATATAAATGGTTTGACCAAATGACCACAGAAGTCTTTTTTTTTCCCCAGGACTTATATTCTATAGTTATAATTATTTCTCTGGAGACCATGTACTAGGCTTCATAAATGGAAGCCCCTAGGCTCTTTGGATGAATGATGATCACCAATGTTACTCCATAGTCAAAGAAGACAGTTGCTTTTCTTATTATCTTGACCCTTCTGGGTCATCACTACATCAACTCATGCAAAGATGACTCTGTGTCCAAAAAAGAGAATCCTACAACGTTTCTTAGTCATCTCTTTTAAGGATTAACAATAGTCATTCAGAAGAAACTTTCTTTTTCACCAAACTTATCAAATTTTCTTATAATCAAATTTATTTAGGTAAATATGGAGAACTTGCAGTCATCACTGTGTGTTTTTAAAACATTGCATGGCATTACATTATTAATGTTTTCTGGACACTGATATTATTATGCTTCATGATCAATTTCATTATTTTGTTTTTCTTTATAAGTTATATTTCATGTCCTTAAGTCATTGTAGTAATTTTTGCATGGGCTCTCCTTGAAGACTTACTTAGAAAGCATAATGTGGTGAGGGTGGGAAGAGACAAGGGGTTATGCCACCCTTGACACATCAAGTAGAAATGACCCCTCTTCCTCCTTTATGCCATCATGTAGTTCCCTTACACTAGCTTTACTATTAGTATTATTTTTATTATTATTATTTTGAGACAGGGTCTCACTCTGTCACCCAGGTTGGAGTGCAGTGGTGTAGTCTCGACTCAGTGAAGCTTCTACCTCCCCGGGTTCAGGTGATCCTCCCACCTTAGCCTCCCAAGTGGCTGGGACTACAAACATGCAACACCATGGCCAGCTAATTTTTTAATTTTTTGTAGAGATGGGGTTTCTCCACGTTTCCCAGGCTGGTTTGGAACACCTGGGCTCAAGTGATCTGATCTGCTTGTCTCAGCCTCCCAAAGTGCTGAGATTACAGGCATGACTCACTGCACCCAGGCCTACTCTTATTATTAATAGTAATATCGGACACTTACTGCATACATTTTACAAACCAGATACTCTTCTAGGCAGTTTACATGCATTTTCTTATTTCCATCTCACAATAGCTCATGAAAAAGATACATACAAAAAAAAACCCATAAAAATTAAAACACTTGTCTAAAGTCACACAGTAAATAAGTTGCAAAACCATCATTGAAATCTTTGTAGTATAACTTCAGGGTTCATACTCTTAACAACTATGCTTCCACATCTTATGTGTCTCTGATGCCTGTTATTGGTATGACATGTAGTTGAGAGTACATACCCTGCAGGTCGACAACCCAGGTTCAAATCCCAGTTCTGCCACTTCCCAGCTGTATGACCTTGGAATAATGTTTAAACTTCTCTGGGCCCCCATATATCCCATCTATAAAATGGGAATAATAATATTACCTCAATTCTAGGATTTTTGTGAGTATTAGATGTGAAGAATAGAACAGTGCCAATGCATGTTAGCTATTTATCTCACTCAACTAAGAACTTCTGAAGGGCAGGGGTTTTGTGCCTTTCATCTCTCTTCTTCAAGCCCAGTCACAGTGTCAGACACAGTAAATGAACAAGTGATTTAAGGATTACATGGATAAATGAATGAATAATAAAGACATATTGGATTTGAAAACTAACTGGATCATCTTTCCCGTTTGCCTATTTCTCTGCCATATACTCTGTCCAGTAGTATTTTTCTGCCAGGTGAGTAAGTGCACTTAAAACTAAGGCTGTAATTAAATATTCTTTTCCTAAACTTAATGGTAGTATCCAAGGAAGGAATTGTACATCTAACGTATTTGTACTGAACTAGAAATTCAAATATTGTGCTAGGATTTCCATCTTCTTGCCTCTTACGTTAATGAAGTGATTTAGAAAATATTTTGACTCAAAGAGGTCAGTAGGATTGTGTGTTTATGTTTTCCCATGTGTTGGTGGCAGGTAAGTAGGACAGCACTTTCTAAACTACCAAGGGGATTGAATGATTCTCTCTCCAGGGAGAATTTTAAAGTAGAAGAAGATGCCTTTTATCTAGTCATTCTCAATGTGTGTGTTCTCTCTCACCATTATTCTCTAGTCTTCTGACAGAAACAGGGAGGTAATGGTACCCAAGGTCATTTATTTTGATGTTTTCAGGGCTCCACAAAGAGACGTAAAATACAGCATTGCAGACCTTACACAAAGGTCTCTGTTTCTTTCTACTGAAATCTATCAAGGTGGATTCTTGGTGAGCTAAAGTGGTCCCAGAGGAAGTATAATTCAGTGTTACTGTGGAGTTGAAACGTACATCAAACTGAGCTTCCATTTGAGAATTTGCTCATTATTCTTCTTACCCCCTAATATTCATTATGTGGTGACAGGAAAAAGCTTTTATTTTATGTAGGTGAACTTACTGCTCTAGCACAGAATGATTACTTCTGGTGGACCCAGCCCATGAGGTCTACCCTCATAGGTGTCAATGGGTTGGGCCACTGTCTCTCATTCTACTAAATGACTGCGTATTTTTTCTGAGTATCCAGAATGTAGACAGGTTGAATCCCTTGAAAGCCAAAGGTGAGGAAGGCCTCCATTATTTTGACTAAGCCTCTAATTTTGAACACATGGGATCTCAGGCATAAGAGGGTTATAGTAACATGACTAAGGTTGTTAAAGCTAAAATTAGAGTAGGAATATTCCCTCCTCTAAGCAACCTTTGAGACTTCATACATATATGCCTGCATACTACTGCATTTGATTTGTTTCCCAACATTCTCCAACTTCCTTTCTAACAAAAATAGATGAAGAGTTCCTTGAGGAAAAGTTATGTGTGCATTATTTGGTCTGCCTGGAGCCTAGAAAGTGATTATTTATCCCCCAATATATTCAGACTAACAAAATGAAAAATCAATTCCTGCAACAATCCTTCCTAGATCATCTTAAGCTGGATTTACTTTTTATTCATTAATTCAGAACATTTGTTCAATGCCTCCTATGTCTCAACTACTACAGAAAATAATAGGGATAGAGAAGACAGATGTGGTCTCTTCCATCACAAAAAAATGTTAATCACAGCACTTAAACTACCTATTTTGATAATTACAGTTTATGTGTTCAATTTCTTTTAGACTTCAAGTTCCATGACAGCAAGATCTGAGCTTGTCTATCATTTAATCTGTAGTGACTGCCATTATATCCAGCTTATAATGACATTCAAGTTTTAAAAAGTAAACACAGCTTAGTTTCATATCTTTTCCAACATAATATGTTGTAAGAAGGAAAAATCTTGAGCATTTTTCATGTTCTGGGATATTTCAGGACCATAGTAACAGCTCTTACTTACCGTTTGAGTACCTATTATATAACACTCTGCAATATTTTATATTATTTCATCTTTAATACAAAATACAGGACTATCATTACTTAGGCAATACTAGAGTTTCCAACTGAACAAATGACTTGCCCAAAGTCACAAAGCTTCTAAGCGACAAGATCAGAACTTGAGTTCACATCTCCCTCACTACAAAGCCTATGACCTTTCCACTATGCCACTTGGATTTGAAATAAGAAAAAAAGAGAAACAGTTTCCATTTTTTTAAAAAAATAAAACACGTAAACATTTAAGCTTCTGGGCTAGCAATGGGGGCTCCTAAGCAAGCAAGAGACAGATCCTGTTAGTCAGAACTTATCTAATAATCATAGCAAGAGAGGTTGACCTATTATTGGAATGTATTATGCTTGTGAGGGTCCCAATATAAAGCATGAAATCAGAAGAAGTTTTTTTAGCACCACTCCTCTTATTTATTACTAAATCATATTTCCTTAGAAATAAAAAATGAGTGAATAAAGTCAACTTAAATTTTGAAAGACATAATTTTGAAAAAATAATTCTTGACCCTTGTTAAAGCTTTCAGTAAATAATGGGCTTTGTGGGGCATGTATTTTTCTAATTGTTTGAGTCCAGTTTTTATTTATAATTATCTGGTCTGATGATCACATTTCAGATAGTACAAAATGGATACTTGAATAACAAAACTTTTATCTTATTGTTCGAAACAGCTTTAAAGATGTGGGTCCAGCTTTTCCACAGTGTCAGGTCTAGTTCTGAGTATAGAATTAGTAAATCAGTTACTACACTAAAAAGGATGGCATGCTACCTACTTTTAATTCCTACATGGAGTGATCAATAATGTGGTTATGACTCTGTTGGCTTTAGCTGCGGAAGATGCTTGGTTAGAGATACAAACGAATTTGTAGAAGGAATTGGCTTTTTGATGTTCTGTGTGTAATAATCACTGCTACAAATTTAGCAAAATTCATTAACTAATGGTAATATGTGGAGCCTAGACTATATAAATAGTTATTTATGAAAAGCTTTTGATGTGTCAGGAATTGTGATAAGTACTCTTTAAGAATTTAATGTATTTCTTCCAACCACCCTGCAAGGGGACTACAAAAAACTGACAAGGTTGGGGAATAAGGATTTAACCCAGATGTTCATCTCTAAGAGTTCACATAGCTACCTGTTGTGCTACAGTAATTACATATAGCCAGTTTCTCAATTTGCAAACAGACAAACAGAAACAGAGGCCAAGAGGCATTAAATGACATGTCCAAGGTCACAGGTCTACTGAGTTTACATTAGTTCCCAGCTCAACTGATGCCCAATTTAGTGAAATGTTCTCTCTCCTAGACTTGTGTTACTGAATGATTTATTGAGTTCTCACAAAATATTGTTCTGCTTCTTCCTCCATAACTGAAGTAACAAAATCGTACTTACCTGTACTTGACTGGACAATTCCAGAGTCTACTGTTTGTCCAAGAAGGTCATACTGGTTTAGACGTGATCCATCTTCTGCTACAACCACTGAACGTGCTGGCTCTCTGGTCCATTCATAAACAACTTCTGCTCTTGTATAAGCATCTAAAAGGAAACAGTAGCAAATGATCCATATATTTTACCACTTTAATTCTCTTATTTAGTCGGTACCTTTTATCAGCTTCATATTTTCTATATCATGGTTCCAGAGGGCAGGCTAGGAAAGATGAGCTCATATCCCTTAATTTACAAAAACTAAGACACTTTTTCTGATTTTTTTTTAAATCATTTATTCACTCTTCCAACAAATGGTTATAAGGATCTACAAAGGACAAAATACTGTGCTGGGGATACAGTAGTGAACATAAGAACAAATGTTCATTATCTTATGGAATATGCATTGTAGCAGTGGGGACAAAAACATATAAGCAAATACGTATGTAATTTCAAGTAGAGATAAGTGTGATAGAGTCATACACAACCGAGTAAAAAGATAGAGAATGAAGGGATGGAGACTTATCCTAAGTAAGGTAAGGGGCTCAGACACAGTCGTCTCTGAGGAAGTAACATTTATACAAATACATGGCAGATACATGTGAAAATCTTGGGGAAGAGTTTGTCCAACAGACAAACTAACAAGTGTCTTCTTCTGCTTCTCCTTCTCCTTCTCCTTCTCCTTCTCCTCCTCCTCCCCCTCCCCCTGCCCCTCCTTCTCCTCTCCTTCTCCTTCTTCTTCTTCTTTTTTTTTCTTTTTTTGATGCAGTTTCACTCTTGTCACCCAGGCTGGAGTGCAGTGGCACCATCTCAACTCACTGCAATTTCCGCCTCCCGGGTTCAAGTAATCCTCCTGTGTCTCAGCCTCCCAAGTGTTTTCTTCTATTGCAGGCAAAAGCTTGACTAGTTTGAGGAAGACCAGTTTGACTAGAGTGAAGCATATGAGAGATGAAATGAGGTTAGAGGCAGTAGCTTTGGTCCTAATTATTGTTAAGCCAGGAAAAGGTCATGTTAAATGCGAAGGTCATGATAAATGTAAAAATCACTGGAAATTTTGCTGCATGTCCATTAGCAAGTCTGAGTTTACTCTCCTCTTTTCTACTGATTATCATTCTTATAGATATTTTCCATGATGATGAGTTACATTCTATCACTCTTCTCAATCATTTTTATTTGCCATGTCACTTTGAACTTGGCCGTCTCCTAATAAGAGGTTAGGTCATAATTCTGATGGATAATTTACACAGTTTAGAGGGAGAGATTGTATAGACTGAGAGAGAAAGAGAAGGAAAAGGAATTCCATACCTTTTCTGATTTCTAGTCCTATAACACCCACTTCACATAGGTTGGAATGATAGTACATACTCTCTTCTATTTAGATGCCGAATGAGGTTAAACATTAAAGAAAATATCACATTAGAAAAAGCAAGCTGTTTCCAGTGTTTTTGAGGGGGAGGCATGATAGTAAATGTTGGCCTATGACAAGAGCTTGACTCATTGACCAACAGTCAACTTCTCTATTAGGCACAGGGCCCGAGGCCCTTAATACTTTTAGGAGGCCACAAAAATATTTTAATTTCTTTTGAAATCCAAAGATAAAGTGAATATAATATAATCTGGATTATATTCATCTTTGTAGCAACCTGGTCATGAAATAATTTTAATTTTCTTCTTGGAGGAATGGCCTCCAAAGGCAAAAGTGCCTAGGGCTCATAAAAGTCATAATGCACCTCTGTTTGACCCAATCCCCACTTAAATAACCAGGCTTTTGTGTTCTGTCCAATACACATTTTCCCCAGATAAGATATAGTGAGGTGTAAAACTATAGTTGCTTTTTTACATGAAAATAAGGTTGCCTGAAAAAAGATGTGAGCCATGCCTTTCAGTCCCTAAAACAAAGCTTCTAATGTGATTACTTTTCACTGAGGTGAGTGATGCAGAAAAATGTAGCCAGTGTTCCCTGATTTTATAAGGGTAGCCTGCCAGTTCCAATATCACTTCTGCATCAATTTATAATCAGATGGTTTTTAAAAACAAAATTTTCCATAAGTTTAAGAGAATGAACTAAAACTTAATTTAGTGGTTCATGGGACATGTAAAAGTATGAAATGGATAATTTTGAATTTATCTTTGTTTTTCCTTTTTAATTGTGGTTATCCTCATGGTCTTAAAAATGAAAGCATTTCACCATTGTGTATAGCAGGAGTACTGTGTCTATTAGGAGGGATGTAAAATGTGATTTACAAATCTCTTAGAAGAAGGCAGAGCACACTAGTTTGAGAAGGACCCTATCGCTTACAATTTGTAGATAACTGCATTTACTAATTTTTTTAATATGATAAATTATTGTTTTTTAATGGAAGCATCTTACCTAAGAAGACATAATGAGTTTATGGTAACATGGAGTGATTGAATGTTCAATTTGCAAATGCCTCAAAAGTCATAGAGTTTAATTGCATTTTACGGATGGTAAACTGAGGGAAAAAAATAAAATGACTTGTTTAAGCAGACATTACTAATAACTGGGAAAACCAAGATAAAGACTTAGGATGCCGTTCATTTGACTTTACTGTGTTTTGTAAGTGTTTTTCTAGGCAAAACTGTATATTAGATAGGTTTGCATAAGCCAAGCAAAGATATTTGGTGGTCGTGCAATTAGTGATGAAACGAAGTCTAGATCTTGTGTCATTTCACAACAAACTAAGATTCTTGCTTTTATATTGCACTGCTGTTAGCAAAAGTGTCTGCACCCTATCTTTTTATCCTTTGTCATGTGTTGTTATGGAGCTGCTAATATAGTTGTAGAGGGGGAAAAATGTGTTACCATTGACTTTTCATTTTATATAATTTTGGTGTCTCATTTCTTGCAATTTCATAGAAGCACCATTGCATATGAAAATGTGTAGGCCATCTACTACAAACATGACATCATTGTGAAGGTGCAGATGACTCATTATCCATGTCTCTCCATGAGAATCTTCCAAAATGAAGGGTAGATTCACATGATGCAAGTTGGTATTTTAAGATGGAGAATACAGATATACTTAAGGCCTTAGCAAAGATGATACATCCTATTGTTTCCTTAAATTTTAGTAACCAGAAAATAGTTCCTATGAAAATGTACTTGACCAGAGACATCAGCATAAGAAAAGTGAGATTAAAAAGAGTCTTCAGCTACTTAGCCAAAAATTTTAAGTTACAATTTCAAATAAATTATAATGCCCCCAAAAATGTTTTAGAAATAAGACCACAAGGTGGCTGGGCACGGTGGCTTATTTCTGCAGTCACAGGATTTTTTAAGGCCAACATGGGCAGATCTATAGAGCCCAGGGGTTTGAGACCAGTGTGGGCAAAATGGCAAAATTCTGTCTCTACAAAAATTTATTTGAAAATTAGCCAGGTGTGATGGCATGTGCCTGTAGTCCCAGCTACTCAGGAGGCTGAGGTACGAGGACCACTTGAGCCCAAAAGGTTGAGCCAGCAGTGAGCCCTGATTGTGCCACTGCACTCCAGCCTGGGCAACAGAGAGAGACCCTGTCTCAAAAACATTAATTAATAAAATAAAAAAGACAAGAAGGTTTTGGTTGGTGTTATGAAAGAACTCTGTGGTGGTAAAACACTGGGAACATATATTACTTAGTATCAGGAGAGTTGCTAATTGACACTATCATTTCACTTTTATGAGTCTCTGTGTTTCCATTTGTATGAGCCACATGAACAAAATGATTTCTAAAGTTGTACATTGTTCAGAATTCATTCAAATTTTGACTCATTCCTCTCAGTGTGTTTGCAATGCATTGTTTTTTGATAATTAGCCAACAGACAATCATATATTAAGGCCTTAATAGATTCAGCTTTTGCCTAGGTCTTTATGTCAGAATCTGCAACCCAAGTCTCTTCTTTTGGAAGCAAAGCCTTATTTGGTATATTTCTCAAAAGCAGTGAAACGATCACAGTTGTATCACGCACATTGCCCTCGGGTTAGCTGACTTTATAAAGAGAGCTTTATCCATAACTAGTAGAAAGTTTAAGTTAGCCTTAACAATCAGAATCTAATAGAGAACGGTAAGAAAGACTGCTTCTCAACTTTAGATTTTATCACCATATGGATAAGATTGCTTCAGAATATTCATAAACATTTATTACAGACTGTTCCACTAAATTATTGAAAACTCCTCTTGTCTATTCTTTTCTCTGATATTTCGGCAAGATGATTACTTCAAAAAGTGAGTCAAAATATTTTTAGCCCACTCTTGCCTCAGTTTCTTCACCTTTGAAATATGCTAAGTAGGCCAGGTCAGAGAAATGACTGGACAACAAATGGACCGCCCCTGCCTCTTCTTGTGCCAATGCCAGGCAGTGGTAATTAGCCATGGTGTTCTTTTCCGCTAAGCATGACCGTCAAAGCCTGCACTTCAATGTCTAGTCTGCTCTGTTTCATTCCCCACAGGTCTTACACTCTCTTTTCTGAAGCTTAAACAGTGAAGGGGCATTTAAAGCCTGAGTCTTGTAACCTTTATCCATTCAATAAATATTTACTGAGAACCTACAGTGTATTTGCCTTTGTGCTAGGAAAAGCTGAACAAAGTATGTCCTTCTCTCACGACGTTGCAGTCTCCAGGCAATAAAAAAGTTAACCAATAAGTAAAATGAATCATCATTGCTGTGATAAATGGTATAAAATAAATGTGCATTGTGATCAACAAGACTGGTGAGACTGTAAGCAAATTTCGATAAGGTCATCAGGGAAGGCCCTGGGAGATGACATTTATGCTGACATGTGGAGAGATAGAAGTCAGCCATGCTAAGAACCAAGGGAAGAGTAATCCAAGCAAAGAAAAGAGCATATGGCTCTGAGGTGGAAAACAGCTTACTTATTTTTCTTTAGCATCAATTTTCTTATATGAGACACTGTTTTCTACTCACTATACATTTACCTCTTCTTAAAATACCTCTAATATTCTTCAGGTTGACTATGTGTCCAATTAAAAATATTTACTTCCAGCCTTCTTTGCAAATATCATTGGCAATGTGAGACATTTGATTAATGAGATGTAAGTAGATTTCCACTAGGATTTTAGGGAAAGCTTTTATCTTTTTCATATAGGCACTACTCCTTTCATTTTTACCAACTATTACCTTCTATCACAAACAGAATTGCATTGACTGGAGTTACAGCAGCCATCTTGTGATGAGAAAGAATATCTAAAGACAACTTAAGACAGTGGCCTTGTTAGGATGCTGAACCAATCAGAAATCTATCAGCACTCACTTTCACACATCTTATATAAAATGATAAACTCTCCTTTTTTCAGCTATTCTCACTGCTGAAAGCATTACTGACTAATTTTTAAAAATATGCAGTTCATTTTCCAAATTAGGATTTTTTAAGATAAAAGGGGGAATTATTAGTATTTATACCAGGCTGGGCACTGTGGCTTATGCCTGTAATCCCAAAAATTAGGGAGGCCAAGGTGGAAGGTTTACTTGAGACCAGGAGTATGAGACAGACTGGGCAACATAGCTAGACCCTGTCTATACCACAACCATACAAAAAAGTTACAAATCAGCCAGGCGTGGTGGCACATGTAGGTAGTCCTGGGTACTCAAAAGCCTAAAGCAGAACAATTGCCTGAGCCCAGGGGGTCAAGCCTGCAGTGAGCCATGATTGTGCCACTGGACTCCAGCCATGGCAACAGAGCAAGACCTTGTCTCTTAAAAAAAAGTATACCAGTATATTAGGCATAAACCGATACTGTCCCAGGCAAACTATGGCGTATGATCTTCCTAACTGTAAGATTAGGTTGTGATTTAGATGAACTTATAAATATACAAATATTTAATATACTATCTGACATGCAAGTAACATGTAGCACATATTGTCATTATTACAAATGGATCTGTTATTCAGGAGAAAACATAATCGTTCATATTAAGGAATGTATATTAAATTGGGAAAAAAGCAGGGAGAAGGGAGTTATCACCAAATGCCTGTTTAACCTAGAGTTTTTGAAGCAGTTTATCTTCCAGTTTCAGTACAAAATGGGATTTATAAATAAAATTCTCTCTCCAGGACTGATGCTGCTAGGAGCCCGAAGGCCTTTTGCTATTTTCTTTACTTTCTGTCTTCCTACACTACCACTGTTATTTTTCTATGAATCATATCTTCACCAAAATAGTCATTTAGACTGCCTGTCCAGTGAGAACAGAAAATCGGTTAGGTAGTCCAGGAGTTGACTCAGTCCTTGTACATAACTCCCCTGCAGGAAACCAAGAATACATTATTCCCACTCACTCCATGCATGTAAACCAGTTGAAAGCAGAAGGGTAAAGAAAAGACCGGAGAACCTGACTCTCACAGTCATTTTTCTCTTGGCTGCTCCAAGGTGTTTCTGAATATTTTCAAACAGCTGAAACCCAGGAAGTTATTATGAAGGGCATTTATCCAGGATACTTTCAAGAGCACTAATATATATATATATATATATATATATATATATATATATATATATATATATATATATGAATGCCATGAGATACACACACATATCAGCTAATTTTCTAAGACTATGATTAGGGTATTTGTGTTTTTTGCAACATCAGTTTGGTGTAGGCTTCATTATTAAGAAACACTTACTGTCCTTTGCCATTTACCAACACTTTAATCTGGTAAACGAATTTAATTATTTTTAAGATCAAACAAGTGTCAGTAAAGATATAAAATAGACACAATGATCTCCATTAATTGAGAGGAAAATATTATCCATGAGGTAGAAGCATCCATACTTCACTTCTTTTTCTATAAATACAAATTCAGCATAAATAGAATTATTTCAATAACTAGTTTAATCCATGCTTTCTAGTTCAGTAGATAAAGAATAACCTCTCTCGAAGCAACATTAAAAAGTGAAGTCACAGAGCACTACTTATGGAAAGTCCATGTGGTATATTGCTGTTTAAATTTTCTTGATTCCCTTATCTATGCGTTTTTCTCACAGATATAGCTAGAGATCTCTTGCTTAATGACTTACAATCAAGAAAAGTCCATATAAATTTACTCACAACTTCCAAATTTTAGTGGGCAAGCATGGGCATCCATAGGGAAGTCCTCCAAATGCATCGGACATTCAGCTCTCACTGTCAGCCTTAAGGGAAACATAGAATACAAACAAGAGCCATATAGATTAGATACTTCTTGATAAGTACAAGTGGAATGTTATTAACTGTAGCAAATATATTAACAAAGAAGGCATAATTGCAGGGTTATGCTGAGCTGTTAATAATCAAATGATCTAAAAATACATATTTACAATAATGAGTGGATTCTATCCTTTTGTTTGTTTGCTTTAAGAAACAAGGCAACCCCTGATATTGTACAATGGGCAAGCCTTGTTAATATTTTCCAAAACGACCGTTAACTAATCCACTCAGCTATAGCAAATTGTTTGAGAATAACACTAGATGTAAGCAAATAAACACTTGCGTAAATACTACTTTATCCTTGCTTGAGAGGAAGACATGGATAGCATGGAAGAGAAGAGAATTTCTCCTGTTCTAAGTGCATCTCTCTCTGCTTCTTTCTCTAAAATAGCACCAAATGCATAAAAGAAGGTAGGAAAAGCTGAAGGGGGATGTGTCCTCAGGCTTTGTGAGATTAAGATTAATACAACATCTCCATATATGATCTCACTACTTGCAAACCATTTGGTTTTATTTACAAACCCACCATCTAATTGAAGCTAGGACTCTGCTGTGCTTCTCTCTAGTCCCTGGGATGTTCTGTGGATGTGAAATCTATTCTTGTTTTGTTTTGTTTTGTTTTGGATTGCTAAGAAAGAAGTTCACTGAAATATATTTGCTTTCAGTTTGTAGAATTATAAGGAAATTGATATTCATGTCCTTCATATGATTTTTAGCAAGCATATTTACCCATATTATTAAGTAGCTCAAGAAACGTAGTAAGATAGATTTATAGCCAATCATTAAATGATTAGAATACCAACTAAAGCAAATATACAAAGTATAAATTTATGATTAAATTGCATTCTTAAATTAAATTATTAAAGAAAGTAAAAACACATTAGCAAAGGAAAATTTTAGGAGATGAAAGATACAGATGAAGAACACTGTATACATCAGAAACCATTAATCAATAAACCACTTAGGATATTCAAGTCTCTCCTCAGAAAATTGCCATCTAAGAGGAATGAGTACTGGATTTAGGCTCAAAGCCAAGTGTATGGTGTTTCATCGGGGGGGGGAATATTTCAAATTTCAATTATGAATAGGTCCTGCTTAGATAATCTAGAAAGTTCTCAACACATGTGTCCATTGGTCCTCTATTTCTATCTTTTAGATTTTTTTAAGTCCTAATACATTTTAATTAGTTGGCTCAATATCCAAAGTGTCTCTTGAAGAATTTTTTCTTTTCTTTTCTTTTGGATGTTTGCATTTGAAAAGCTAGGCATTCTGGCAGCTTTCTCCAAAGGCAAAATATTACTGGACTTGCATACAATCCATAAATTGAGGATTTTGCCTTTATTACCTTTTTGTACCAAAGAAATAATTGAAAAATCTGAATTACTGTGTATTGACCAAATGTAAAAAACTCGTATCTAACAAGTCATCTGGGAATAAATTACTGCTGCTCTCAAGAATAAGTTCCAGACAATTCTTAATTTCTCATAAATGAGGAATACTTTTAAACATCTCTTTTTTTCTACATAAAATTCAAAATTTTATTTGATTCATGTTTCCTTCATTCAGTCATAAGGTATTCAACACTTAATAGATGCTAGGCTTTACAGCAATCTTAAAGAGAGGGAAATGTTTATAAAACAGAAATGTATACGTAGTCTTTAGTTTGAGCAAAATTAATAGTATCTATATTCTCGTCTAGCTATCAACGCCATTGTGAATTCAAATACTTCTTAAAATACCTATGTCTACATGAATCTGTGTTTTATGAATTTTGTAACTTTCCATATTTTTTGTTTTTTATTACTTCATTTTTAGTAGGAATGTTTTCAGATGTAGATCATTAGACGGCTTCTAGAAATTTAGGTCTTACTGGAATGAGGGAATATATGAGTTTTATAGTAGGGAGAGGAAGTTCCTTATATTGAATCCACCTAGCTACAGAAAATGATTTAAGAATAAAACTAGATGTAAGCAAATAAACATTTGCATAAATAATACTTCATCCTTGACTGAGGGAATTAGAACAGGTTGGAGAGATTTTTAAGATTGTTAAGGTTGAAAAACAAGGAAGCAAATATTCCACCATGGCTCATCAGCCTGATGATTGCCTACAAGTGGAAGGGAATGAAGTACAGAAACATTCATGAATGGCAGTGCAGCCATCCTTACCTCATGGTGTACAGCAAGGTGCCATCCTCTGTGATCCGCAGGAGTTTGTTGGGCATGGTCATGTTGTGGGCCACTGACTTCTTTCCATTGTGGAAAAATGTGTCCGGAGTCCAGATTTTACTTGCCATTAGGTTATTTAACCGGAGGACTGTCATGGGTCCTTTAAATTTTAACCTTTCATCCTTCCAGCTTTGACGGAAAAATACATCTATTGTATATTCCTAGGTAATTTTGGAAAATGACGAAGAGTTCACTGTGCTGTATTTTGCAATGCAAATATCTAACACAGACAGTGCATAATTTTTGCAACTTTGGAAGTATAATGTTAGCTAGGTGATGTTTTTAGAAGTAAACGTGTGATAGCATGTACATGTTGATGTCAGGAGAATCACTGGTTGGTGTAATGATTTTTAAAAAAAAATATCTAAAATGCCTGACATATTTTTTTGGTCAGAAAAATTTTTCCAATTATCTGCTCAGATATGTAAAAGGAAAGTAACACCCCACCTCCACCCTATCACAGCAGCACTAGAAGAAATAGAATATATCACAATTTTAAAACAAACTCATGTTAGAGGGTATTATGCACAGAAAAAAAATGTTTAAATTAGACAATTCCAGCCACAAAGATAAAGCCTAGTGTTTTGGGGGCCCTCTCATTGTCTCTGAAAACCTCATGCCCACACCCAAGTAAATTGTGATTCCAATATGGATGTAAAAATTCCATCTTTTTTTGGCGAAATAAACATTTTTTTCACAGATAATGTATATAGACTTTCAATTATCCTACACATTAAAGAAGATTATGAAAACAAAGAAACTGCTTCTACTGGTAATTTGAATCCTTTTCAAAAGGAAAAAGAACAAAAATAAGAATGCAGAGTGTGTCGGTGTGTGTGAGTATGTGTTTGTGATTGGACATGTGTATAAGCCACATGAGAAATGTTTGAAGCTCATCATCATTCACAGCCAGGGAATCTATTTATTTGAATAAACACAGCATTCCTTATGGCAATACCCAGAGACAAACATCTGCTAATCTGAAAACAAGCAATGTGACTTACCAGCTCCTAAAATTGAAAAGGGTAATATCCATCTTTCTTGCAGTACTTGCCACACTGGCACTAAATTTGGAGCTCAATGGTTTGAAATAGAGATTACCACATTCTCCGTTAATCTAAGTATACTCCAAACCAGAAAGAGAACTAACTTGAAAACATCATACTACATTTTCCTAATCCTTTAAGCCCTTTTACATCACAAGGCAGTTGTGTTTTTTAAATGTTAAACATATCGTCATTAGGAACTACAAAATAAAATGTATGTGCTTAGGAGTTTTGTGTACGAACTTAACTACATGTCTCCTTCCAAGGGCTTAAGCAATACTGGGTGAAGGCTGAATGAAGGTGTGTTCTCTGGCACATGTTTGGCATTACTGAGCCCTTACAGATCAAGTAACTAACAATTATTATTAAATGTATTATAATGCACCAGATATAGTACTAATTGCTTACTGAGATAGAAACAAGGAAGTGTAATCCTGTGACAGACTGTCTTTGTACACAAGACAAGTTACCTCGTTTCCTGGTTAGGATTTTGTGTCTGGAAGTGTCAGATGAAAGGCACTGTGATAAATACATGAAGGGAATTTACTCACCAACAAATATCTCTTAAGCACCTAATAAATTCAGCAAAGGAGGGACTGTTTAGGCTTGGGCACTGTAAGAAAAACTCATGAAGGTGTACGATGGGCATAGAATAGTATTTTCCATGGGAAGGGAGACTGTGGATGATATCAGCAAGTGATACAATGTGCCAATGCCTGTCAGGAAAACTGGGTGGATGGATCTACCTCAGGATGTGCAGGTTTTCCTCTCTGGATGACAGACAAGTTTGTGAGGTAGGGATATAATATATGACGAAATTTTCTGTTACTCAGGACTTAGCCATATAAGCTCTAGTTTCTGTCCAACTGAATGACTTTAGATTGGTCAACAGCAGAAGGAATGAATGGCCACCTGCAAATCAAAGTTCCAAGGATGCTGAAGGTGACCACGTTCCCATGAATCGAGCCTTTGGTTCATTTTATTTGCTTGCTCCAAAGAGGTTTTATGAAAATAAAATAAATGTTAAGTATAAACTAAACTGAAACTAGATGTATTACCAAATCTTTGACAAGATGTATCCCAAAGGCAATAATTTCAAAAAATTATGTCAAGACTTGCCAACATCCTGATGTTCACATGTTTATTGTGTTTGTCACCAGCTTTATTTGTGCTAATGACAGACGATGGAATCCCCAAATTCATTTAGGACATTCTTCCTTCAAATACTGTACCAGTCACACACACACACACACACACACACACACACACACACAGAGCAACACTCGCTGGGTAATCTTCATTTCCATTTTCTGCACTGTTAGAAGTTGAAATACAAAATGAAATAAAAGCAGTTGATGAAAATTAGTTTCTGCCTAACCAACAGTGTAAATATTTGGTCTCCCATTTCTGAGAACTCTCCCTGTGTGATTGTTGTGGTAGCAGCAGGTAGTTCCCAGAAGCTAGTCCTATAAGATGACCTTGCCCCATGGGCACAGTTCATTAGACCAAGAGTGGGCTTCTGGATGAAGATTGGCCAGAGCCCCTTCTTTTTCTGTTTTTTCTTTCTTTCTCTTTCTTTCTTTCTTTCTTTCTTTCTTTCTTTCTTTCTTTCTTTCTTTCTTTCTTTTCTTTCTTTCTTTTTTTCTTTTTCCTTTTTTTTTTTTTTTTTTTCTGAAGGAGTTTCACTCTTTGTTGCCCAGGCTGGACTGCAATAACATGGTCATAGCTCACTGCAACCTCCACCTCCTGAGTCAAGCTATTCTCCTGGCTCAGTCTCAGCCTCCCGAGTAGCTGGGATTTACAGGCATGCGCCACCAGGCCTGGCTAATTTTGTATTTTTAGTAGAGATGGGGTTTCGCCATGTTGGTCAGGCTGGTCTTGAACTCCTGACCTCAGGTGATCCGCCCGCCTGGGCCTCCCAAAGTGCTGGGATTATAGGAGTGAGCCACTGTGCCTGGCCAAAGCCCCTTCTTAAGGAAGCTAGAAAACGAGAGAGGCGAGCAGCAGAACTATAGCATAATGACTATGGATGTAAGTTCTGAACCTACCTGCTGAGTGGCCTTAGGTAATTATTTTACTCTTGCTAAGTCCCCAGTTTCTTAATCTATAAAGTGGGATAATTCACCCTGCAATCGTGAGAAGTGAGTTGATACTTGTGAGAATATCTTTTAAGAGTGCCTAGAACATAGGAAGCTGTTAGTAAAAGTTAGAAATTATTATCTGTCTCCCATTTTATTATTTTATCAACACAAATTTATATTAGGTTTTTATGTAGCTGGTCATGAAAATGTGTTTCTCTTTAGAAGGACTGTAGGAAAGGAAATCTAAGGAAAGTAAGAAGGTGGCCGAAACCAAGTTAACTAAAAACAAAATGCAAAAGAGGGGACTCCGTGGAAGAGAGGTTGGACAAAGGTAAACCTCTCCTAAATAATTTGCTCAAGTTTCCAGGCTCCAGCCCCCACCACTCAAGTGAAAAGTATGAGTTGCTCTGTTCAATAGTGTAGGTCCCTGGAGAATGTGAGTCTTAGTCTGAAGATCTGGGACAAAACATCCACTATGTTCCTAAATAAATATTGTATTGAAGTGTTCCTGCCTGTGCCATTTATTACCATCTGTGTGTATTTTGACTTAATACATTTTAAGCACTATGGAAAACAAGGCTCTGTGATTGTACTGCCTGGATATTTCTGTCAGAACGTAGTGCCCTGGGAATGTTCTGTTTGATTGCCAATTAATGGTTTTTAAAATAAAGTTAGAGAATTGTCCTAATTTTGTTTGCTATTCCAGATGAAGTCAGATGCCTTGGGAGCTATGGAGTCTCTAGGGCTAAATAACCTAGGTTCAAGTTGCTACACTTAGCTAGCAGGTCACTTTCCTTCTCCAGGAAATGTAGACAAGAATAATACTTAGCTAAAAGGTTTGCACGAGGATTAGATGAAATATCTAGAAAGCATTTAGCATGGTGCCTAATGTGTTGTAAGCATTCAATAGCATTAAATCTTGTTATGTTATTAATATAGATTAATGTATTAGTTCTCACTTTAAAAACTACAAAATTTTCCCATTTTGAAAAATAGCTTTGTCTTTCTGCCTTCTAATTTTGATTGCTTCTAAATCATGCTGCTTCTTCTTGTACACAATTCTCCTATAATGTAATTTAAATGATTAATCTTCTAAAGCAAGATGGTCAGGTACAATTTCTACCAGCTACTAGCAAACCAGTGGAAGACCTATGGCTAATCTGATTCTTTGACAGAGCAATTGAAACATTGTCTTGTTCAGAGGTTTTAGGCAATAGGGAATATTGTTGGTTGGACACGCTGTTCCTTTTTCCTGATATTTGACCAAATGTAAAATATAAAATGTAGATTATAATCACAGGTTTGAAGGTGTATCAAAAAGCCTATTCTAAGATTTAAAAACTCCAACATTGGTTTATGGAATCACAATTAATCTGAAGCAATAACTCAAAGGCATGCCACCTATTTTTTAAGAAAAGAGAAAAGCTTTTGATCTCCTGTGGCTTCAGTTGGGCATTGTCCTTTAACAACTCCTATTGGACATTGACTCTGTGATGCACCATGCCTGGTGCCAGAGACTGAGATAGAATGGCCATTAAGCAAATTTTACATTATTATAAGTAGTAAGATGAGTATTGCCATCAGTGTGTGATGTTTTTGAATGTTGCATGCCCTCTCTTGATGTTTTCATCAATGAGAAAAAGGAAATTTCTGTATGCTCCCAATTCCCCAATTCTTCTACTGGGGAAAAAAGAAGGAAGGAAGGGGATTTAATCTGATAGGTTAATTTGGAAAAAGATGTCAATTTTACCTATTTCAGTCCTTTTCTCTTGTCTTTTCCATTTGGCTGCTGGCTGCCTATAAGAGTGAAAAATTCCCCTGTGCTCTTCCATGCTGGAGGTTTAACATGCATAATGTACACCCCAGCAAAGGAAAGTCAACACTGCCTATGACTGGGTGGGTTAATCTGGTTGATTCTGGTGCCTAATCTCTGCAAATCTACTTGTCTACAGATATAAGTCACATTCTGTAATATCATCATTATTAGCAATATATATGACATTTTAATTCCCCATGCCTTCTACTCTATTGTCTTATATTTCAAAGTTTCAGAACACAGATAAGAAAGAGGGCATAACTTATTAGGTCCCACAAGACCTCATTTTTTTTAATATTATAGGCTCCTAAACCTATCACCAAGAAAAGAGTAATTTAACATTTACTCTAAAATAACAATGAACTAATACTGTGAAAGATGTGAAACACATGTGCCTTTACATGTTTGGCAACAATTTAAGAAAATAAGATATTTATTTATAAATAAGAGAAATAAGTTTACAAAGCAGTGCTATATATGTGGCCGAAAGCTAAAAGGTATTTTATAGTCAATACATGTGATTAGAATACAAAAACGGAAAGTCAATTTTTTATTGGACTAATAAAAATGATTTCATAAAGCGTTTGGGTCTTGATTTGGGCCTCTGTGGAAGTATTTGATTTAGATGGGTAGAGTAGAAGAAATTTCCATGAGGTCTGCATGGCATGATAAGGAGCTCAGAGGTAAAAATAATAATAGCTATCATTTATTGAGCACTATTGATAGACACTTTATTTGCACATCTCATTTAAAACTTATAAAAATGTTGCAGGAATAGGCAACTATAATAATATATACATTTGAAAGACTTTGAGCCTTAGAAGCTTAAGCAATTTGTTCAAGGTCATGCTGCTGCTGATGGTGAGATTTGGATTCAACCAGCTTGAATCCCAGAGCCAGCCCTGCTAACCCCCACGCTGTACTGCCTTGCAGAAAGCAGGACTAAAAAAAATAGTTAATATTGGGAACAAGTGACAGAGAGTGGCAAAATCATTTATGGGAATACAGGCAGAACAGTTTTTATTTGACCTTAAACATGACTGGGACCTAATAAGCATTCTTAACTATAAAAGTACCATGAGAGAATAGTGTGGGAAGACTGAGTTCCAACATGAGAGAATCATGAGTCCTCAGAGAGTTGTCAATTTAGTAAAACACATTGTATCACATGTTATTTCAATAAAGTGGTCTACAGACTGACCATAATTACAAAATAAATCATAAGATGCATACATTCACAAGTATGATTGACTTTCATATTATATTTCTTGCATATTAGTAATGGCTAAAATTTGTTAAGTGGCATTATTAATCCCACCTTATACATGAAGAAACTGATCCGGAGAGATATTAAGTAACTTCCCTAAGGATATACCCTTCTATGTGAAGTAGCTGGCATTATAAACCAGGCCATCTGGTTCAGAAATCTGCATTCTTAGTTACCACTCTGTTACCTCTTATATACTCCACATATTTTTCTTTGTCCAGTTGGCATATTTCAAAACTTGTCTTAAAATCTAAAATATCTGATTATCCTCTTGGCCAGAATTTCCCAATGTTCACTTCACAGAATATTAGTTCTACAGAATATAAACAGGGGTCAAATGACAAAAAAGGTCTTGGGCAAATACAATTGTGAAAACACCAGATAAAATATAGTTTTGTTTGTTTTACCTCAGAACTTGTCAGGGCTTTTACTCTGCAATTCATAGTTTCTGTAAGTTTTATTCTGACCCTCTGTGAGCTATTTTGAAATCAAAATACTTTTACAGTAAGCTGGTGCTAACATGAGGCATTTCAAAAATAGTATTCAATTAATGTATCTTTGAAATATTCATAATGGTATGTTTCCATGACCACTTTATGATGTTTTGCTTATATAGAACCTTGGCTGTTATTAGTTCAGGAATATTATATAATTTCTGTAGAGCTCTATAACTACCATCAGACAGAAGAGAAATTCATGTTAATTTATTTGAACTAGAAAAAAAGAGCGGGTATAGATTCATTGTATTTCCACTCTGGATAATACTTTAATGAATGCTTTTTGCAATGAAGCAGAATGTTTCCTAGTGGTGTGTTTTAAGTATTTTTGTCTAATTCTGGCCAACTTTTACACTCATTTCCTTTTAGTTTTTAGTAGCCAAAAATAATTTAGAAATCATAATGTTTATGGCCATTCTATAACAGTTCTGGTTGCCTGAAAACAGCATCCTTGAATCAACATGGCCTGCTAACTAAAATGAAACATAACTCATACTGTATGGCTTGCGGGGTATTAACCAAGGCAAACCAATCATTTAAAATATTTTTTAAAAAAAGATGACTGCAGTGGTTGAAAATCATGGAAATAGGTCTGATCTGGAATGCAAATGAGTATTTTTCTATTTTATAAATATTATATTACATATTACACACAGAAAGACACAAAAGTATAGCCAAGACTTTTCAGGTTGCTCCCTAAAAACTTAGTTTATATTTTTCTTTGAAAAGTTAAATTTTAAAAATTCTTCAAGAAAAGCAAAGATAAAGTGTCCACTTACCATATCATGGTCTGAAACGGGTCCGAAACTGGTGACGAAGATATCAGTCTTCACTTCGGTTACACGCTCTGTTGAAGCAGGAAATTGGGCTAGTGAGTGTCTACCAACCGTCCTTATTAGATCTCACCACCACATACTGACACCCAAATGGGAAATTGATTGTCTTTGATTAGCTATTTCTAAAATTGGTCCACTGTGTAGTCCTGATAATTTACTGCTTACACATAAAATTTCACAGTTAATATTTTCTATGGAGAATGAAGCCTAAATATGCCACTTTGGGAGGCAGACTTTATGGAAAACTCAGCTGCTGCCTAATGAATTCTTCAAGAGTGGACATACTTGCCTAAATGATACTCAACTGCTTCACATTGTAATGAAAACACATTAGCATGTTGGTATAGCTTAAGCTTAAGTATTTTTACATGGCTAGACAGATCCTCCAGGTATTTAGGCTCCTCTTGGGAAATATATAGTGTACTTTAGCAAGCGTTATTAACTCTTTAAGAACTCAAGAGTATGTTTTATAAATGTTTGCTTTCTTGCACTAAATCATAACTGAGTTATCCAATTATTCCCTGGGGAAAATATGACATCCTATATAAGTCTCTTCAATTTTCAGGATGAGAAGAACATATTATGGCACAGAAAAAGTTCACTTAATATATTCTGTTTCACATTCCATGTGATTTTATTCTATTGTTCTCTGATAGCACATATATCAACCAATAAAGCATATTAATTATAGTGCTATGACAACTGAACACAGACATTTCCAGAGAAATACCGCCATTCTCCAAGAAATAGAAAAACAATGTTTTCAGAAAAGGAACAATTTGTTGAGGGGTGAAAACGAAAAATATGACTTTATAATTTTCGTCTCTAGCCCTGAAAAATGCAGTCCAGTATCTCTAACAGTTCATTTACTTTTTTATTTTTTTAAATTTATTTTTATTTTATTTTATTTACTTTTTAAATTATTTTTAATTTATATTTTTCCCGGGGAATAATTTGGATAACTCAGTTATGATTTAGTGCAAGAAAACAAACATTTATAAAACGTACTCTTGAGTCCTTAAAGAGTTAATAAGTCTTGCTAAAGTACACTATATATTTCCCAAGAGTATCTTAAACACCTGGAGGATCTTTCTAGCCATGTACAAATATTTATATGCCAGGGTATTTGTATCTCTGGCATATAACATAAAAAAGGTGATTCACCTTTTATAAATTCCTTTGAATTTATAAAATGATGATTTCCTTTAGAAATCAAGAGCTGGCCCTTTTCCCTTAGCACTTTACTTGTGAAGAGTTAAGACTGTCAGTATAAATTTATCCCTAGAAGGTCATGTTATACCCTACACATAATGTGTAAGTCAGCTAAAAAAATAATTTTGAATCAGAGATGTTCCCTTCAATAACAATACAATATTTTTGGAGGGATAGCTTTGGGAGATACACCTAATGCTAGATGATGAGTTAGTGGGTGCAGCGCACCAGCGTGGCACATGTATACATATGTAACTAACCTGCACAATGTGCACATGTACCCTAAAACTTAAAATATAATAATAAAAGAAAAAAAATTAATTTACTTCAAACTGCTTAAATGAGCCCCTTGATGTAGGAATTATCTGCAGTTTACCCTTTTAAAAGTTCAAAATGAGAACATAGCTTATGACAATGAAAATAAACCCCTCCTTATACTTTCCTCTCTAATATATCTCCTTTGCCACATACCCAAGAAATTCTTTCATTTGATTTGTCATCAGCTCTTGGCAAGTGTCTAGTGGCGGGGCAGCAAGGGGGGAAGTTTATGTGGCTGAAAAACTCTGCTAATTTTCTAACACTGTTGAAAACATTAACATCCTAAGGTCTCTGCGAAATCATGTCTTAAATAAATATGGTCAACCTTGTTTACCCATGTTTCCCCAAATTATTTGGGGCTGCTACTCTAAGATATTTCAAAAGCTGTAGGGTACGCTTGAGGCGTATATAACAATATAATACATTGTGTTGTTAGAAAGAAAAAGCTTCAAAATATAAGTTTAAAAAACTCAGAAAGACATGAAAACAAGTAAAATTTCCTTTCCTGGAATGCCACCATCCACATAAATCCACTCATATGGTTTGGATATTTGTCCCCACCCAAATCTCATGTGGACCTTTAATTCTCAATTTTGGAGCTGGGGCCTGGTGGGAAGTGTTTGGATTTTGGGGGTGGATCCCCATGAATGGCTTGGGCCATCTCCTTGGTGATAATTGAGCTCTCTATCTCTGAGTTCACCTGAGATCTGGTCATTTAAAAGTGTGTGGCTCTCTCACTTCTGCTTTTGCCATGTGATACATCTGCTCCCCTTTCACCTTCCACCATGATTGGAACTTCCTGAGGCCCTCATCAAAAGCCAAGCAGATGCCAGTGTCATGCTTTTACAGCCTGCAGAATACTGAGCCAATAAATCCTGTTTTCTTTATAAATTACCCGTCTCAGTTATTTCTCTATAGCAATTCAAGAATAGTCTAACACATCCACTTTCTATTCAAATATAAACTTAATCATTTTCCTCAAACCACATCCTCACTTTTACATATACACACTGTATATGTGTGTGTGTATATATATATATATATATATATATATATATATATATACACACACACACACAAACACTATATTACATCCCCTAACTCCCAGACAACAAGTCATCTGTTTTTCCTGGGAATTTTCTACAATATTGATATCTTGCTGGTAAGTTTTGAAATAACATATGTTTTGAAGCGATAATTCAAAAAGATGAGATTAGTACTGGAGGCAAAAATAAGAAAAGCAGAGTAGTAAAATAAGTAGTAAGCACAATAGATTAAGCATCTAAACACTCAGATTTAAACTGATTTTTCTTGAGAACAAGCTATGTGATTTTAGGTGCAATACTTTAATCTCTCTGAGTCTCTATTCTTACATTTTGGATGAAGAAATAATACCTGCTCAAATGACTACATAGCATTGGAGTGATGTTCAAATAACACTGTGGTGCCAAAACACTTTGAGAGGCATCTATTGAGTACATTAATTTAGTAATAAAAGTTTATTAAACATTTTCTATGTGCCACTTAGGCACTCTTCTAGGTAACAGTAATACAATGATGAGTAAAACTGTAAATGCTTCTGTTCCTCTGTAGCAAACCACATACTTATTTTAGGAAAAACGTATTTTAGGTCGATTAGGGGATGGATAGAGATGTGAGTACCTACAGAGTTATGCAAAAACACATATATACACATTCTGCTAATTAAATTCAGATTATAAATGCTCTGAAAAAATGTCATTTGAAGAGATAAAACTTGAAATGAGACTTTAAAGATGGGAAAAATTTAGTAAGATCCAGGGAAATACATTAAGGAGAGGAAAAAAATTAAGAAAAGAAGGAGGCAAAGGATCTGAGGTGAAAATAAATGTGTTAAATGTGTTATGTTTAAGAAACAGAAAGTGCAGTATATCTGGATCCTGGTGATGCTGAAGATCATGGCACAAGATGACAATCTAGAGGTAGGTGGGACCATATCTGAAGAGCCCTGTGCATTTCAGCTAGCAGTTGACCTTTATTTTGATGCAATAGGAAGCCTTTGGGTAATGAAATGAAATGATGTAACTTGCAGTCTAAGAAGATAGCTGATGCTGTGTGAATAGTGAAATGCAAGAGTGACTGTAATAAAAAAAATGGAGGAGGGAATGAATAAGAAAGAATTGTAGGTGGTATTTTGTTAGTAATGCTATCACAACCATTTATTTAATATGATATTGGCCATATTTTCCCTGGAAATCCTGTCTGCTGAGGAACTCAGAGTAATACAGTTCCATGGGTTCATAACTGATGATGGAGGTCTATTGCCTTATTTAAGCTGTTTTGTGTCTATTGATTCACAGAGGTAGGCACCACATGGAGACTAAATGGACTAATATTAGTCATTATAATAAAATGTATCTGAAAACCCTACTTTAAAATGGTCCTGTTTGGAAACTGAAAATATCCTGGGCTCCTACATAAACATCAATGTATACTCCTGGATAAAGCAATGTTCCAGATCCCTGCTGACCTGATTGATTGGAGCAACATTTTTGTCCCCTGTCCTTCATCTCCATTCAATTAATACCTCAGAAAAACTGGAAACTATCCCCTAGATGATATGTAGAGCTACTTAATTTTGGCTGTATTCAGCTACTAAGTCTAGATATGGGGGTAGACACCCAAGTTTCAAGGCATTTGACCAGTCCCTGATTCTTCAGTGTTTTGGGATTCCAAGAACTCAGATGATACAAGCATGTCCTAGGAAGAAAGGTTGATATTATTTCAGGAGCTATTTATCTTATTTCCACTGATAAATTACCTCCATATGCTGTAATATGAGCAGTTTCTATGGACATAGGGCCAATCTTTAGAAAAAAATGTATATTTTGCTGTTGGAGCAATGGGTTTCTTTTGGTCAGTAGAAGTCTTTTTAAAATTTTTATAATTTTTAATTGTTGTGAGAACATAGTAGGTGTATGCATTTACGGAATACCTGAGATGTTTGGATACAAGCATGCAGTGAGTAATCAGTATAAGTCTTGATCAAAACTGTACAAACTGTCATAACTCTCAGGCACCCTATTTCACATTCACAGGGTAGCATTTTAGTTATACAAGAATAATACTATTAACAATCTTATGGAAATATGCCAATACTTAGGGCCTTGCTTTCTCTTAAGTTTTCCAAAAATGGCATTCTGTGACATATAGCAAATGAGATTCTCATCTCAGGAACACTACATTATTTTTCAAGTACAGAATTCTGATCCTGCCAGAAAAAAAAAGCAATGATCTATAGAAAACATTTTGTTAAAATCCCACATTGCATCTGGAATCAACACGGGAATTGAAACTATATAAAAAGGTCAAGAGTAGCTGCACAAAAAATAGCTGTTTACTAATACTGTGCATCTTATAACTTGGACATAGTTGCAGTGGTTACTTTTTTGTAAATGTTTCATTTTTAATTTTTTGTGGATACCTAATAGGTGTATATATCTATGTGGTACATGAGATGTTTTGATACAAGCATGCAATGCATCACAATCACATCATAGAAAACAGGGTATCCATCACCTCAAGCATTTATTCTTCATGTTAAAAACAATCAAATTATACTCTTTTAGTTATTTTAAAATGTCCAGTTACATTGCTATTGATTATAGTCACCCTGTTGTGCTATTAAATACTAGGTCTTAGTCATTTTTCCTACTTTTTTGTACTTTCTTTTGTACCCATTAACCATCCCCACCTCCCTCCCCCCATTACCCTACCCTGCCTGATAACCATCCTTCTACTCTCTGTCTCCATGGGTTTAATTTCTCTGATTTTTAATTTCCACTAATAAGTGAGAACATGTGACATGGATGCAACTGGAGGTGATTATGCTGAGTGAAATAAGGTGGGCACAGAAAGACAAACATGGCAGTAGTTTCATTTTATCTCAGGAAAATATTGGCACTGATCAGGTAGATGGTTTATATACCACAGAAAAGATGAAAGTAGCAAGTTGTCTAAACACGCTAGAACATTCCTTTGGGTAGCTCGGTTAAATTCATCAGACAATGTGGCTTCATGAGCTGATGGTAGACCTCGGAGAGTAAATGTTAAAACGTATTCTCTGTTCATTTTAACAATTCTTCTTGGGGTTTTGGTAACTACCTTCTCTCTATAATTTGTTGAATTATGAAATGTCTAGGTACAGTATTTCTGTGGAAAGGTATTGCATTTTGCCAAATACCTTTGCCAAATACTTTTGCCAAAGTCTGAGCATCTGCTCCATACCTTGCATTAAAAGCCACAGAGAAAACGACAGCAAATTCAAAAGGAAGGTTTCCAGAGTAGAATTTCAAAACGTAATACTAAAGGCTATTCTCTGGTAAAGTAAACACAACGAAAACAACAACAAGAGATTGGATAAACCTAACCATCTTTTAATTTTATTTGGAAATTGTCAGTAATTTAGATTATTTTATCTAATGCTATCACTTTGTGACAGAAATTATTTTGTCCTATTTTTTGAAATTTTGTTTTCTTAATATAAATACAAAATAGATATTTTGACATTAGTTGAACATGAACAAAATGTTTCTCTCTGATCTCAATGTTACAAGGGATATTAAAAAAACAAAAGATCACATGAATATCAGGTATCTTATCATCCCGGGACAGCTCAAAGTTGAATTTTAAAAGAATTAAACTGTGCTGCTTTCCCTATCCTCGAGTCACCTAAATTTTACAAAGTTGCACAAAAAATACTTTGATCTTTTTAGAGCACTCTTAGTTTTCCATTTTTTCTTACTTTTACATAAAGAAATGGAACCCAAGACCCAAGCCAATTCCCTAAGAAGCCAACAGCATCTTGCCAACTGCAGGGAATTTCCAACCCAGCTGCCTTGCATTGGGAGTTGGGAATTCTTACATCTTAAAGCTGAGATCTCTTGCAACAACTAGGCTAAAGGTTAGTCTTAAAGGTTTTATATTGGCATAAATAATTCGAGATTAGGAAAAAATATGATGGTAAGGAGAAAGTCTGCTTTGAGGCATAAATGATTTGTAAAATAATATGTTACTGTTAAAATACATTCAGAGACAGCTCCAGTTACTAACGCTCTTCTAATTGACGCTGTCAAAGAAACTCTATAAATGAAAACAAAACAAAACCCCCAAAACCAAAAAAATCCAAATCTACAACATTTACAGAAAAAAGAAAATGTTAACTAAATATCTGTTAAATGTGTAGCAGGGATAAAGGTAGGCCATTCTCTACCTACAATCTTACTTCTCTATCATCTGCCTCTCCACTCTTCTCTCAGGGTTTGTCGTTTTAGGAATACACAATCATCTCTGTTTCCTTTGCTGTCTTTATCTATGTGGTTTGAGGACAAAACTTTTGAGGGGCATTTATCATCCAAGTTAGTATACACTGATATTAAGTTGAAGACTGATTCAGATATTATAACAATATTTCCAGGAACTACCATTAACAGGGAGAGAGAGGATGAAAAGGTCTTTCTTCTGAAATTCAAAATGTCACTCAAGACCTCATTCCTTCAGCTATAGCATGTTTGTGTTCTAGTTAAAGAAGTATCTGCCCTAATTTGTTTTCCAAGAAGTGAAATGAATGTGTTTATAGAATAATACATCTTTGTAAGTTAGATGTGTGAAAATGAGCATATGTACAGAAGAACAAAAAACCCTTAGCTTGGTGGCATCACCTCTTAGTGATAAACTGTACATCATTGTGGCTCACCTGGGATTTTGGCTTATTGTAAATAAAGTGTAGCCTGTATATATGGTGGGGCAAAAGGGAGGAGAAACATATCACTGGAAGAGTATTAAGTATCCATAAAAGGCTGATTATCTTCCTTCAAAATTCAGCTTCAAATCTCTGTTTATGGATTATTTTTGTCTTATGCCCAAAGTGCAGGGGAAGCCAATATGAAAGTGACTGAAATTTCACGCAGATGGGTGCAGTACAGCAGGAGCATTATTTAATTTTTTAGGAAGCTGGAGAACATCCAGGCTTCCTTCGTTTATTATAATACGGGCAAAGAGGAGAAAACTTGGGAAAATGAATTTCCTGGGAAAATTTTGGTTTCGTCCTGATTTAAAACTAAAAGAGCCATATAAACTGATCAAGGGACACTTGAGTCTCCCCAGTCTCATGAGATTAATTCCTCTCATTTTTCATTTCCTCTGTGTTGCTCCCTTCGCTTCCTCAATTCCTCTCCCTCCCCTCTGTTCTCTCTTTATTTTCTATCCTCTTTTGCTTTCCTTTTTTTTAACTTTTTTCTTTCACATCTTCCCATTTTTTCTGACTTTTATCCTTTCTGCCTCATTTTATTCTTCTACACTGACCATGCTTTAGGTGAGAGTTCTTTCAAATACATTGCTCAGCTTCTAGTTGTAAGAAAGTAGCAGCCCCCAACACCTTGCCACCAAATAAAGCGATTATGGACAAGAATGAATTCAGTAATTACTGATAATTTTTATTTGTATTTTCTGGATACTGATTATTTTAACCCAAGTCTATTTAAAAGTGTCTTCATTGACATTGCACTTAAATTATGAACATAGCTATCTTATTTTTCTCTTTACAATCCCAAATAGACCATATTAAATTTTTAGAATTCCACGTATTCTAATCCTTTGTAGCTCTCCTACCTTTAAAAATCCCTTCCTGGAGATACCTCTTTATTAGTCATCCTTTTATTTGCAGTTCTGCATGGTTGCTCTTATCCCTGAAAAGGCAGTCTTTTAAAATAGTTTTACAGTATTTGCAAACTGATTCCTATCATCTAGATTAACCAAGTTATATATTTTGTTTTCTAATTATTGAATCCAAGGTACATATAAACTAAGAACAGTGCTATACCTTCTGATGCAGTGTGTGTTTCTAAAAAACAGGTCATGATGGATTTGCAAATACAGGAGTTTCTTGTATTAGTCTCAAGTCTCAGCTTATCACATTTTTCTATTTCCTGAGGACATTCAGAAGCAAAAATCCCCATTTTTTGCATAATGTTGTTACTTTTATATAAAAAAAGACTTTTGTCATAATAAAGAAGACAGTGGGCACCTTTATGTTGCAAGAGGAAATCATCCTAGCTGTGATCATAAAATTACTAAGGGAAAACTTTTACTCCCTTAGAAGCTAATGATAATCTCACGTATTTCCTTTACATAGTCTTTTCATCTGGAGGCAAATGGCTCCTATAAAAAAAAGTAAAAAGGGAGTGTCTGTTTTGCAATTGGGATCTACTGGGATGCATGTCATACTTAAAGTACCAAAAATTCATGGTAGATGAATAAAATTAAGTACTTCAAATCTGCAAAAATAAAAAAAAAGCCACAATAATGTCAACTTAATAGCAGCCAGCTATCATGGTATTATCACATTTCTCTAAGTCTATGGCTGGTTATGTTTTTCAAGATGTCTTAAAACTGTACTTAGTATTTTAAACTATAGTTCTCTAATGACAGATACCTTCTCAAAATGTACTTTAAAATGTTGATGACTCTGTAGATATAAGTAATAAACATGTGCCATTTTATTCCTTAAGGATTAAAAAAATTCCAAAAAAAGAATATTTAAAAAAAAGTTTAATCAGTATCAAAGTTTTTTCATAAATCTCAAATCCATCACATTTAAGTGTACTAAATTCCAATAGGATGTTTAGAATAAAAATAGAGAAAATATTTGAGCTACTTTTTTGTTTGTTTTAATTTCTATCATGCCCTCAAAAGTCATTGTTACCAGGAATCAGAAATATCAGAAAAACCATCTTTAGTAAAGATAAAAGCACATCCACTGTTAATTTTCTCAAGTCCTGGAATTATTGTAGCATATTAGGCTCATTTCACTAAAAGGAAGATAGCTTGTCTATACTTGGACAACTACTATTTCTGCTCTTTAAATACATATCTATTTTTGTTATTTTCTGGGATTAACTGGATGATAAAAGTAG
Source organism: Pan troglodytes (assembly GCF_028858775.2). Lineage (NCBI taxonomy): Eukaryota > Metazoa > Chordata > Mammalia > Primates > Hominidae > Pan > Pan troglodytes. The sequence goes on along the minus strand of NC_072402.2, from coordinate 159,548,840 downwards.
ATTCTACAAAAATAGCAGTGTGGCAGTATGAATTAATGTAGTTATTCCTGTAAGCAAATCTACCAGTATCACCAGTATTGAAAATTAGCTTTTCAATGTACTCTCAGTCTAATCTTTATATCTCCAAGGTCTATGGCTCTCCAGGGTCTAGGAGTGCATATGAGAATTAGTTAAAATAATTTCACCTAAAATTTATTTGATGAATGGGTTAAAGTATACGTTTATTAAAGAGTTGTTCTATGCAATTAAAAGGAAATGAATTAAAAGGAAATGAACAGTCACAGCTTGCTACGTGTACTCTGAACAATAATATAACCACATGGCTAATATTTTAACAGTTTGTGTGTAAAATTATTTAATAAATTGAAGATGATGCACAAATCTGTCAAATAATACTCATATTTACATGCCAAAATATTAAATAGAATTTTCTAAACTAGGATGAAGAGAAATTTTTTAAATATGTTGTAAAATTCTGCTGACTTTTTAGGGAATGAGATCATAGGGTAGGGAGGAGATTAGGTAAAGTAATCAGGTACATTACAACCAGTATTTTCAAAAGTCTTGCTATGTAAAATTTATATCACTAGCCTGGCTATTTCTTCTTTTCATACATTCCTCATCTAGCTAGTTTTGTAATTTATCGCAAATTTTATAAATAAAAAAAATTTGAAGCCAATTGAGATGTTTAAATATACACAAGCAGTATTTTAACATATCATATACAAAATTAGGCTCCCCATTTTGTGACCACTCTATTTTGACTTAAAGAATTTTTTCTAAAAACTTCAATATAAACTTGGTGAAGTCTAAACCTGGGGAAATTTGTATAGTATGTCCTAAAATGAATGTTTGAAATTGATTAGAAAGGACACCTGGTAAGACCTTTGACATATATTTGGGTTGTGTCTTTGCCAAGGCAGTTTCCCTTAAACCTCTGAGACACTAATGACATTTGGCAGCTTCAAAATAGACCCATAATACACATCCATGTCATTATACTGTGAAAAATATTTATTTAAAAGTAACTGTAAATCCATGCAACCATTTAGTTGAAAAATCATTGTTTGAATTTGTAAGCTTTTTATTCTTTGCTTATCTGTGCTGTCTAAATGAAGAAAAAGTGGCTTTCTTAATATTGCCATTTAATCACTATTTAAATATTGCTATTAAATAGCTACTACAAATGCTTTAGGAAAGGTTCAGTATCAGCTATAGTTGGGAATCATGGATTCTAACCTTGGTTTTCTGTGTGACTTTGAAAGAAAATTTATTTCCTTGCTTCACTTGTTTTACTCTGAGATCAATATTTTGATTTGGCTTCATCAGTCTTTGTTTAACCAAATAAGATAGCTTGATTATCTTATTCAAGTGTTATTCAAATGTGTGCAATTCCTAGAACTATTTACTCTTATTGTTATATATATTATGTTATTAAGTGCTGTCTTCTTCCTAAGCAGAAATGTATCAATATAACCGAGTAATTGATATACCAAGTAAAATAAAATTGTATTACAGAAAATTAGGGTATAAGTTCAAATGCACAGTTAAACCACAACACTACCATCTATCTCATTCCCCTATTATCCTAGAGGTGGTGGCAATTTAACACATAATAGTGGATCAATATGAAATATTCCAAAATAAATGTTTGAACCAATAGAATCAAAGATATCCTGTTGGAATTAAATGCAGACATAGCAGTACCAGGTGAGATAGCTGCAGTCATTGTGCTGGAAGATAGAATATTATCCCAGTTTTTACCTATATGATAAAATCGTTACACAGAAAGTACTGTGCTTATCATATAAATGTAGCATCTGCTTCGTGTCATTATTAGAAGTTTGTGTCTGCCTTTTACTACGTATGGATATGAAACTACAGAGTAACTTGAATTAACATAGAGTGATGTATTAAAAATAGATTTGTCATTAAATTACATGTCACCATTTTTATTATTTGACCATTTAGAGGTAAATTAAGGCTGTGATAGTAAAGATCTCATATTATTCTCTAAAACAAAAATACAATAATGCAATCTACCTCCCAATCCTGGTCTCAGGCGATTGTCATAACCATCTAGGAGTCTGTCCAAAATCCTGGTGAAGACAGTGGTATTGTCTTTAAGTTCATCTTGTAATGATGGCTGTCCATAGCTGAAAAAAAACATAAAGAGAAGCAATAGCTAAATTATACATTTCTACTAAAACCTCTTTCCAAATAAATCCTTTCTCAGTTTTTCTACTTTGGTTTCTACTGAACCTTAACTTGAAAATTATTTTTTCACAAGGTAAAAAAGAATGTTATTTTTAAACTCTGGGCATTTAATTATATTTTTAATTTTCAGTTTTTAAATGTGAAAGGAAAATTGTAAGAAATGACTTCTGTCTGTTTACTTTTTGAATTCTCATCATGTTTATTACGTTGCAATGCACGTCTTCTCTGAGCAAGCAAGAATGCTAATGCACATAAAAAAAAATAGAGAAAACAAACCTAGGAAAGTTCTTTCCAAATTAAAAAGAGTTACCAAAACAACTGATTTTCTTTTTTATTTAACATGCAGCAAAAGCCTAAGTTTTTACCTACCAACATCCTTTCCTTCATTCACTTCATATAGGTCTGTGTTTTGGTGGGATTTTCTTGATGTTCTTTTAAGAGATTTAGGTAAAACATTTCTTAGGACAATTATATTTTTACGTCAGTGTGCAAATTTCCATTCCTCTTAAGATTCATGACCCAATGATTAAAATTTGTCTGTTCAAACATCTAATTAATTTTTATTATTTCTAGTCTCAGATGTAAAAAGAACCTTTAGAAAGATCAAGTTCAATAATCTTAATTTGTGGTTGACTAAGCTGCAGCACAGTTTTAGTGTTTTGTTTAAGAAGGCACACCTATTTGTGAGCAAACCTTGACCTAGAACCTAGCTTTCTTCAAATTCTAGTCTGAAACTTTATTTTCTTCTTCTATATTGGGATAATTATTTATATTTAAACGTTGCTAGTTGGAGATGTAGCTTGTATCCCTTACCATTATTAGTCTTTGTGTTTCGACCACATAGTGACCTCAGTTCAAAAATTGTGTATTTCCTACATCAATCACATTGCTATCTATGCTCCTTGAATCATATTTTATGTGATGATTAGCATGACAACTCCAAAATCCTTTGAGAGAATTGTTTTCTATCTTAGGATGGATCACATTTACTGATATATTTCAATCATAGTTCTGACCTTGAGTACAAAAGCAAAATGAATATAGGGTGTAAACTAAGAAACTGCCACAAATATATCACTTTTGTATTTTCTACTTAATATGCTTTGGGCTTCATTCCTGTGTGTTGATGTTACTGATAAATATAAGAAAAATAGTAACATTTGAAACCAGAATTCACTTATTTGACAGCAGCAAGATATATGATCAAAAAATCATTTCAAAAACAAACACTGTTTTGCAGGTAATTAATTTCGTATCGGCAAAATGCAATGGCTATTATTCTGATAAAGTTTTAATTTGATAAAGTTACTAAAACTAAAGGCTATCCATAATATTGGATATATGTAATGTGTCTCTTTGAAACAATTTTTCATTCTCCTAATTTCAACATTGATGCCATGCAGATTGAGGGCTTACTCTCTTTTGGCAAAATTAAACATCCTGCTGTTTTTTTAAATCAAATTTTCAACAAGCTAAGTGTCTTCCAGTATGTCTCATTGGCAGAAGACAACAGTAAGGCAAAAATAGTTTTGTGAATGCAATTATTTATAAAAACTCATTGTCACAAAATCAACTGCCATCCCTGCATCTTTCAAGGATGCTGGAAGGTCATCTTGATAAAGATGGAAAATAAATGCTAGAACACCCTAAGTTGTGAGGAGGCCCTGATCGGGAACTCTGAGGAAGAAAGCAATACAATAAGAAGAAATAAAGATGAAATGGGGTAACATGACTAAATAAACTTAAATTATTAAAACAATTCTTACAATATAGAGTGTTTATTACCTTTATCTACACCCTCTAAGTTTTTACAGCTTATATGAAATTCAGAAAATGCTTTTCTTCCTGGTTTTATCTTACAAATGTTTTCACCAATTGTTTGCATTGGAATGCAGATGCCCAAAGAGACCACTGCCTTTTCCCCAAGACCAGTTCTGCTTTCCCAGCTGGAATGGAAATCTTTATTTTACGTGATTTTTTAATGACATTTCATCTTTACTTCTAACTTACTATGTCAAGTTTTAATTGCCAGAAAAAAACCCTACGAATAAGATGCTTATTCATTTTGTATTAAACACTCATCCCAATGTAGTGTTTCCTAAACTGAATATATATTTTGAAGAGAAATGCCAGTTACAGTACCTGATTTTGATTCCATATGAACCACTATATAATAAAACACTGTGCACTAACTCCATCTACAGGTCATTGCAATAGTAACACTTCATATAATTTTTCAAAAGCAGTAAAGACATTTAACTTCTCTCATTAAGGATATCTGATAATAATGCCTGTCTGTCAGTGTTTACCATACACAATAGCAAAAAACAACAACAGAAAACTTCTGAATTAAAATAAATCTTCCTAAATTCATATGTCTTTCCAGACTATTCCATCTCCCTATCTTAACTCTTAAGAGTTCCCTTGCCATTACATTTTGAATAAACTCATGTTTTTATTGTATGTCTGACCTTCTTATGGGTCACAGGAATAGGCTACACAAGAAATACAAAAGCAGATAAAGAAAAATCTGTAATACTTAGTCATGTAAATAGTTTCTATTATATTAATTTCACATGCTTGATTGGATCATTAGAACATATTTTGACTATGATTAAGCTTTATAAACAATTAGTAATTGTTTTTTTAATAGGGAAATTTGATTTTACCAAAGTTCTTAAATATTTGTCTCATATAGTCCACTTTTATTAGTTATATAGATAACGATTTCAAAACATGATATGCATATGCATTTAGAGAGACATGATTTTCAAATAACAGATATTATTTAAAACTTTCCATTTCTATAAACACAAAAGTTACTCTATGATCTTTACAATAGGCTAGAAATTTTCTTGTTGTAAAATCAGGTTACACAGTATGCAACCACTAATTGGGGTAACTTTTTCTATGAATTAGGAAACCGCACGTTTTGTTCAGTTCCAACTGAACAGTGAGAAGTTCAATCTAAGACTTAAATGTTGAATTAATACATGTCTTAACAATGGCTTGTTAATTGTATTCTAACTAACGTGCAAACATAATGATTTGTTTCATACTGCTCCTCTTTATTCTTAGCTGGAAATTATTGCAGTTAAGTTTTCTGAATTCCCTTAGTCATAAATTCATTTGAGGACAATTTTCTTCCCCCGATAAAATAAATGAAAAGTTACAGAAATTTTCATGCAGATTTTTAAAAAAGTGTCCCCACCTTCTTCCAGTCAGTGTGCTCAGAAGGAGGATCCAGGCCCAAAGACAGTCAGACAGACCTGGACTTTTCCTCATCGCGGGCTGGAGCAGCTGAAAAGTAGAATAAGTAGAGATCAATGTCTCTAGCAAGAAACATCAGGTTATAACCACCAGGGCTGACTGAGGCAGTTTAGATGAATGCTTTGAAGTCAGGAAATGACCTCACTGGGATATGACACCTCATTGGAAGCAATGGAAACCTGGACCATCCATTCTCCACTTTCCCTTCCATTTCTCCATTCAGAAATATATCAGTGTCCTTATTCTCCTGTAAAAGAATACAAGCTGAAACGCTTTCAGGTGACAGTATTGCTCAACATAAAAACTGTGAGTTGTTTACCTCTAGGTTTTATATTTAGAATATAGTTTGGTTTATTCTCTTCTTGTTGTTTATCATCTAAAAATTTGGACTTTTATGATTTCAGTTTCCACAGTGAACTGTGCATTAAAATTTTTAAGCTGGTGTCTCTAACAGGAAGAACATATTTAGGGATTGGATGGGATAGGTTAACATGTTGTGATGGCTGAATTCCTCTTTGAATTCTGCAGGTACCTTGATTTCAGAAGCAACTGTATTTATTTCTATTTTAAAACATAGGAAACACACTGTTGAATGCCGGAGTCGTGCTTTTATTCTGTTCCTGTGACTGCTTTGTTAAACATGTTTCCTAATGTTTCTGTGAAGCTAAAGGACACAATTTATAGTCAAGCCATGTGCTGATCTCTCTCACATACAAACCACACACACACACACACACAAATGCACACAAACATGCCCACACATATCTTTCAAGCCCTCTCAAATTCTGCCAGGTTGCTGCTAGAAAATGTTTCATCTCAAACAGATGGAAGCTGGAGTGCTTCGCTTTGCATGAATAAAGGGATCTTTTTACCTCTTAGGTAAAGTGCAATCAATCACCATCTGATTGTTGAATTTAGACTTGGTAGTGGAATGTTGGAGAACTGGAAGAGTACAGAAAGCTTAGAGAATTAAAAATGTATATAGTCTATGTGTGGAGTCAGTTTTCGAAATTCAATGCACTACCTGGATAAGGAGCAGCTATGGTAACATTTTAATGTTCTGTAATTAATTCCAGTCATAATATAAGGAATGTTCAAAGTATTTAATCTATATTTCTTTGTAGGGTAAGTGATTAATAGACTGCAATCTTTTAAAGCTTCTTTTTCATTAAACCCTCTATAGTTTAATGTGGTATGCCTTTAAATACATCTACAAAATGCTTTCTGCAGTCTCGGGAAATCATTTAAATCACTAAAAACCATTACAAACAGGCATGTAAGCAATGAAACATAATATGTTTAGAGCGAAATGGTCTAGAGATAAGAACTCTGAGCCTCATCATAGCTTTTCCTTAATTTAGTAATTTAGTGACTGGTTTTGAAACAGATTAGTTGACTATGACAAGAAATCTTGGATAAATATTATGTTAAAATGCTACATCTAAATTGCAAAATTTTAATTTACCCTTTTACTAATCTTCATCGTTTGTTACAAGGGAGAAACAACTTTTCTTAGCCCTATTAATTTTTGTTGATCTTTTTAAAAAGATTGAATATCTGAATGGGTAAACAAAACACAGCAAAACCCTTTGACAAGGCACCATAGCTTTTTGACCTCTTCTGACATTTTTAAAAGAGAAAAACAAACCTATCATGGCACTTCAGTTGTTAAGAAAGTTTCTTGCAAATACAAACATAATAGTTTAAAAGAAAGGCTAAGCTGCAGTCTTACCGCTTTCTACCTTCAACCTCCCCCTCCCCTAGACACACACTCCAAACGTTACCATCCCATGCCATCCATATCAAAGACTAAGTTGAGTTTTCGTGTTCAGAATGGGAGAGACCCCTACACCAGAGGGCATTTCACCAGCGTCCACTGGAAAGGGAAAAACAGGCAATTTTGCAGCCAGGACAAGAGCGTGCCTTCCCTAGGATGATGGAACAGTGAGACAGGTTTTCCGTCCCAGCGTCTTAACTTTAGATGATGGCCCCCGACGCCCCTCCCCAACTCACCCCAGCTCCCCCTTGCAAATAAATAAATAAATAAAAGACCAAAACAACATGCCACCACCCACCCTGCGGAATACATTCAAATATGCCTAAGAAAGAGGAGAGGAAAAGAAGAAAGACAGCGGGGGAAAAAAAAAATAATGCTCTTATATTGCTGCGGTTTCACCCTGAAAGAAAAACATTTCGTTGTTTCTACCTGCTGTGGGATCAGGCTCCTGTCCTGCTCGCTCCCTTGCTCGCTCGCTCGCTCTCCTTCTTCTCTCTCTCTCTCTCCCCCCCGTCTCCCCCCGCCCCCCCCCCCCCCCGACTATAACATTCCTGTCTCTCCAGCTAGGAAAAGCCACGTTCAAAGCTCTGTCTGTGTATCGTGGTCCAAAGTCGCACTTACCTAAGGCCGCCTCTGGACACAGGATCTCTTAAGACCGGGGAAAAGTCTGGGAGAGAGAATCGTGGAGAGACTGGAGCCAGCGCGAGTCTGCGAGTCCGAGTCCGGGCGCGCCGGAGCAGAGGGGCGTCCTCGCTCTGCCTCTCACTCACTTGGTCTGAGCCATCATGGACTCTGCGTGCTCCTTTGCTGAAGATTTCACACCCAAATTTGCTTCCCAATATCCAATCTGCAGCTATACAACAAAAGATTTCTCTTTACCAAGACAGTAGTAATACGTCCCAGGGCAAACCGGATGTGAAATAGGCGGTGACTTCATGCCAGAGAGATTTTATTTTAGAAAGGAAGGTGGTACCAGCCTCTGGATCTGGAGACCAATCCGCCCATTTTTTATATGCAGCACAATTTAACTTGCACCACTCTGGCCCTAATCCCCTTCTCGCTAGCTGCAGGCTCAAATCCTTCTACAATCTGCTGCAAGCTTCTCTTTTTGGGGGGAGCGGCAATGGGGGAGGGAAGGGTAGAAAGGGTGAGAGACATACGGACTGCACTTAGAGTCTTTTCATACTTGCAATTTATGAACACCCGATTTTAAGGTGAGCCCATTAAAAATACAACTATTTAGTGCAACTATTCTACCTTTGATCAAATATTAAACCACTGCCTGCATATGAATGAACGCAAGCTCTGAAACAGGGAGATGCAGGGTTACACGTGTGGGGAGAGCACTCGTCTCGCCTCTCTCCCTCACACACACACTCCCACACATATGTCTAAGTCCCCGTGTCTTGCAGAGTCACGAATGGTGACGGATGGTAGGAAAGAGTTCTGGCAGGTAGGAAATTGGCTACTGGATTTAGAGAGTCTTTCGCACTTTCTCAGGTTGGGAGCGCTTTCCACCCCACCTTCTTCTGTAGCTTAGAGGACAGCAAGAATACCCTCCGGAACCGGGTTTTTACCTTTGGAGGCAACTGTTTGTCTATGTTATCATGGAGAAAACGCAGGCGCCGTTACCTCTGAATTGTGCTGGGTTCCTGGACGAAGAATATTTAACTAATAAATCACTCCGATCATTTCTAGGTTTGAGAATCATATCTCCATTTCCGGAATCATTCCTTTGCCTCGAGCTCCATCATTCTCGGATTAGGAAAATGGGAGAGGGAGAGGAGGAATTTTTAGAAGTCAGGACGAAATCCGCATCTACTTTTTCCCCCCCTTCTCCGGCATCTTCTGTTACCCTCCCTGGTAGCTCTCCACCCACAAATAATTATACACTAGGAAAGGGGGGTGTGTTTCAACATCAGTCTAACTAAATTTCCAAGGAATCAGGGATGACTTGGTTTCCTCCTCGGATTTTGTGAATGGCTGTTTGTAGCAGAGAGGGGATGGGTGCTGTCTTCCTGGGAGCGCTTACTAAGACCTAAAACACTGGGAGCTGTCCCTTCAGCACTTCCGTCCTGTTATGGCAGGAGGTGCTGAAAAGGTGAGGTGCCCCATGCAATGTTTCTGGTGGATAAGGTCTGAGCTTTGGTAAGCTCACTGGTCATTTTCTCCTAGTGAGTTCCTAGCAGAGAAGACGTTTCAGATGGGGCGGAGCCTGAGCAAGTGAAGAAAAAAATCTGAGTAGCCAGTCCATAACCACTTTGGGGTTTCTGATTCTACAAGTGCCTCTTGACCTTGTGCAGCAATGCAATCAGCTTAATGATTAAAACTTAAATAAGGTGATTGCAATAATAAGGAATATAAAATTGAAGACCACATTAGGGGTTGGGCTTGGTTACCTTCTGAGTTTTGTGGTCAAGGGTCAACTGGGAAGTGATTTTAGAGATAAACTTTTGGAAGAGAGATTTGAAGATTATGTTAAGATAGCCCTGTTTCTGGGCAGTAGTTAATTGCCTGTTATGTTCAGATATAATAAATGCCAATGTATTCTTAAAGATATTCGCTGAAGAAACATCACAGCTTCCCTATGTGTCATTACCCAATTTTTATTTACTTATCCATTGATTAATTAATTTATTGAGTGGTTTTGAGAATAAAACTGAATTTAATGAGATTTATAATTAATAATGAAATCCTGAGTTAACGATTAGAAAACATTATTCTTTTACTTCATCTACAATGCAATTCCACAGTTTTGTCTTGTTTTAATGAAAGTCAACAGTTATAAAAATCTGAATTTTTAGTGTTCTCCTGGCTAAACTGTTGCAGGTCCTTTTATGATCTTCTACAAATTGAAAATAAATTTATATCCTTTATCTAATGAAACACAACCAAATCACTCTACTGATTTTGGTTTTGCAAACAAATTCACTGAAGCTTCATCATGTGAACAATAGTCTCAGAGCAATGCCAATTACATTCTGCTTCAGATTAAAAAATTTTATGTGACTATGAAGCAGGATACAATTGCACAGCATTTTCACACATTTAAAGAAATAAATATTAAATAATTCAGGGGCTATAGTGTGTATATGGAAATGGAAATACCTATACTATGATTCTCTCTTTAAAATGTAATACAAGGTAGATTTTACTAGATGATTCTCTATGCATATCAGCTTGTAATATATATATGCATGTATGTATACATACACACATACATGTAATTTGCTTTAAGACATCTATATTTTTCATAAATTGTGAGTGTTTAAGAATATTGATATTTTAATACTCCAAAACATCAATTGATACTCTAATTATGGGTGTGTTTATTGTGTTCCATCTGATATGTCATTAATATATGCACATACTACCATAAAATATAATAAATTAATGACAAGAAAATACTTACTTTATATTGTTTTTATATTCAATATTTTATATAATTTTTGATATTCTTGTGTTTTGTTTTAGCCAGAATGAACCACTTCAAACTATGTGTGCATATAATGATGTCAGTTTTTTAAATGATAATAACTATGGTGTTTAATATTCTTAGAGTGTTTACTTGGTGCCAAGTAATGTGAAAAGTAATTTTCATAATAATTCAATTTGATTCTCAAAATGAGTCTCTATGAGAGATGGTCTTAATATTTCTGTTATACAAATCATTCAGTAAATTGTAGACTAGAGAGGTCAAAAGACTTGCCTAAGGTCACACAGCTAGTGAATATCCACACTAAAATGCAAATCCAAATGCTCTGACTTCAAAGCCTATTCTCCTAACCACACTCCTACATTACTCTCTTTCCTTACTGTGAGACTGTGAGCTCATAGTAAAATCTTTTTCATTCATTTTATATCCATGCTAGACCACCTTTATATCAGTCACATAAAACTCATCTCTGAATATTTATTATTATTTATTCATGGCAAGAGTTTTATTTTGATGATCCAGTACATCCAACTGCAACATAGAATCAGGCTTACTTTAGTATTTCAGAGATTTAAGCTACTTTTCTTTTGTCTCATGAGGCCGGTGGCCAAGACCCTCCGAGCAGTTACAAAGTCTTGGCAGAAAGAATTTGAGGTCAAATCTAGAACCAGGGATCCTAGGGATGCCTAATCGCTCTATCTCCAGTGCTGCAGTCTGGTACATTTCGCTTTTCCTGTCAATTTTAAATGGCAGGAAGCCCTGACCTAATTGATGAAGTGGTGCTGATTCTATTCAACAGAGAAACGTTTTTACTTTCTTTAACTAAATGTGAACCAAATGAGAAAAAAATAGCAAGAGTGTTCTCATTTATTCAGTGTGTCTTTTTATCGTTTACAAAATAATGTAGGGTGAAGGAAAAGAAATAAGTAAAAATAATAAAATATCAAATAAACTTTCGTTGAAACTCAGAAAAAAATTGATCTTTTAAAGTGTATTTGAATGGCTCAGATATCTACAATGAAATTGTGTTTTAGCATTATACATTATATATATGAATATTTATATGGAATATTTCATTACACTCATTTATGTAGTCCCACTTTTCTAATTCCTCTGTATATAATACAGACCACCATGTTTAATTGACTATACTAGCATATCCAGAGGGATGTCTCTTCTTTTATAAGTGATATTGAAATAATAGCTCAGTAGGAGTAAAAGAAAATAAATGTGGTTTAAGTAATAGGTTATTTTTTTTGTACCTTAATCTAGACATCTTTGTCATCTGGGTTATTTAGACAAATTATATTTCCCAGGCTGGAAGTCTCATTTGGTATTTCAGCATACAGAGAAACATGGTAAATATAGCAAAAACAAAATTTATGTATATTTGAGTCATAAGTGTTTGGCACTCTAGTGGAATTTAGAGATTGTTTGCCCCAACCACTTTGACAGGTCACAAAGCTTACGTAACTTTTCACATGATCTTTACAGAAGTAGAACCCAGGTTAGCATGGCACAATAAATGATTATGCACGAATATATACTTGAAGTCACAGATGTTTCAGAACTGTAAGGCCGTGGGCACATTGCTAAACTTTTCTGAAGTTTTCAAATGAAGTAATGATATTTTATAAGCTGGTGGTGGCATTACATAGGAAAACAAGTGTGAATCAGATAGCCCTCTTGTGTGACACCTAATAGACATCTAATGAATGCCAATTTTCCTCTCTCTTTTTTCTTGCCATAAAATTATTCTTTTCTCTGCATTTTAGTGCATTATCTACAGCGTGTTTAAATAACTAATAATACTGATAGTACTGTCAACATTTTGCATACTGTTGAAATAAAATTTTCACTTAGACAGGTAGTGGGAAAAGCTAGCTCCTGTGCCATCTTAATCCTAGGCCCATGTTTTTATTTTTAAGATGTTGAGTCGGGGAAATTTTCCTACATGGGCCTTGGGCATAGAGTATTTTACATACACGTTAAACCAGTAACATTTGAAGAGAATATAATACAGGATATAGCCAACCACAGCAAATGTTCAAACCACAGCTAGTACAGTCAACCACAGGCTTCCCAAAAGATACATTTACATTATTTTTCCATAAGATGCAACAAATACTCATCAGGAATAAAAATATGTATGTGAGAATCAGAGTCTATTTAACAGTAATGTAAGTAGGGCACTATCCAATTTTCCTCTTTTGGCAGTTTTCAGTTTATCAGCAACTCAAATGTAACCCAGATTCACCCATTTTCTTTCAAAGACTTTTCTTTTCACAGATGTCTAACCCATCAATCCAAGAAGGTAAATGCAGATTTATTCAGAGTTAGGAAAAATGATAATAAGCTGATGATTAGAAACAATTATTTATTTTAAAAGTTCAAATAATATATAAATTATTTTTGAAATCCTTGAAGAAGAATTTTTTGACTCTCCAAATAAAATTGGTAACATGATGACTAATGTAAGTCAGGAGGGAGGTAAGAAAATAAATATAATTTATTAAAATGCTGTCACAACTCTCTAGATTAAATACTTTAAAATGCTGTATCCTATATAACTTGATTGATGAAACATGCAATTAAAAAAATTTATAGCTAAAATCAGGCATTCAGGATGTTTATGTGTCTCCTTTGGTAAAATTAAAGTGCATAAATATATGCACACACATAGTCTATGTGTAAACTCCTTTTAAACCATAAGAATGTATGTTTACTTATGTTTTTCATTGTTAAAGTTAACAGAATGAATACATATCCAATCAGTAACAACGACTAAGTGTCTATCTTGCAGAAAGAAACATAGATCTAAGTGAGAGAGTCAACTTAGAGAGATTATATATCAAAAATAATGAAAACCATTAGGCATATTTGTAGCAAGAAACTGCATTCAGCTTATTCATAACCTGCTGGCATGTTAGGATATGTCTAGTTTAAATATTTGAAGAGTTTAATGTGGTATCATTATCCTGCTGGACAGCTGCATTTACATATTTGTTTAAAATCATAAAACACAAAAAAATGACATCAACATTAAAGCAGCATTTAAAAAATCATTCATCATGCCCTGAATGGCCATAGGATTTGTGGAAAGGATATGAAATGGAAGGATTTACTAGAATAAAGATCAAGAATTAAGACACTAATAAACCATCTGTTCAATAGCTCCCAATTCTTGATGTTTATAATAATTGTGTTGTGTGGAATGAAATGAAAACAAATTTGTGGATATAGATGCACTTTTATTATGGCTGTACATAAATATCTCCAGACATAACTAGTGCCCTTGTGTTAAATGTAGAAAATGGATGTAATTATATTTTTACTATAATTTACAACTACACAAAAGCATCTCTCTTAACCAAACTCATTTCCAATTTTGCTTAGAATAACATTCACCAAGATTTCTCTGCAGAGAAAATTTCATAGCCTCTCCCTTCTCTCTCTCTATGTCTACATATAGAGAGATATAGATATGTAAATATAGATATAGATATCTATTTTTCCATAGCTGTATAAACACTCTACTAGTTATCAATATCCATATCTCCATATCAATATTGATATCTATACTTCTAAATTGATACTGATATCTTTACCTGTCTCCTATCTCTCTCTCTCTTTTTTGACCTAAATAAACTTTGACAGAGAGAGAGAGACAGAGAGACAGAGAGTGTCCGCTTGGGTAGGGAGAGATCGAGAGTTTTAAAAATGAGTAATATTCACGTTTGAGTAATTATATATCAATGATAAGCTCATACAAATCTCAGAAATGTGGACTGACCCGTATGAAAACTTGGGATTTGGCCCAGAAAGCATGCTCTGGATGAATAAATAGATGTTCAAGACCAGCCTGGCCAACATGGTGAAAACCCGTCTCTACTAAAAATACAAAAATTAGCTAGGTGTGGTGGCATATGCTGGTAATCCCAGGTACTCAGGAGTCTGAAGAAGGAGAATCACTTGAACCTGGGGGGTGGAGGTTGCAGTGAGCCGAGATTGCGTCACTTCACTCCAGCCTGGGTGACAGAGCAAGAAATATTGTCTCAAAAAAAAAAAAAAAAAAAAAAAAAGAAAAGAAAAGAAAAAATAAATAAATAAATAAATAAGAATTGAGTGAGTTTTTCTGCTTGTGATTAACCACATTCAATATTGGAATTTCAACATAAAGTTGGCCACCTTTAAATTTTATTTAAGGGAAAAGAAAAAATAACTCCCAAATAACAGTCCCTTCCTCATAAAAAAAGTTATTATTTAGTAGCTATAATATACCTGACACTCTACTAGTTTTGTTGTTGTTGTTGTCGTTGCTCGTATCTCACATAATATTCGTAATTGCGTTCTTATAAAGGTGCTGTTTACAGATAGGGAACCTGTGTTCAGTAAGATTAGTAGACTTTCCTAAAGACACATGGCTTATAAGTCAGAATCTGGCTTTGAATGTAGAAATAGATTTTGTGGCTTCCAAAAGTTACTGATTATAAGGCAGTGAAGGTAAATACCTCCACATAGCCTGGGAGTATAACTGTAATGAGAGACTGTTGATACTGTTTCTGATCACAAATATCTGCAGGAATGAAATGTAGTTATTATGAATTATTAAAAATTAAATATTCAGGCCAGGTGCGGTGGCTCACACCTGTAATCCCAGCACTTTGGCTGGCTTAGGTGGGTGGATCACTTGAGGTCAGGAGTTCAAGACCAGCCTGGCCAACATGGCGAAAATCCACCTCTACTAAAAATATAAAAATTAGCCAAGCGTGGTGGTACATGCCTGTAATCTCAGCTACTCAGAAGCCCGAGCCAGGAGAATTACTTGAACCTGGGAGGCGGAGGTTGTAGTGAGCCAAGATCCCGCCATTGCACTCCATCCTGGGCCACAAAAGGGAAACTTCATCTCAAAAAAAAAGAAAAAATATATACATATATTTTTTAGGAAAGCTGCCTAATGTAGTATTAAAAAAAGAAATTTGGAAGCACAACTGTCCTTTTTTTCTAGGGAGATTATTTACGGATGTTAAGTTGGGCCACTTCTTTGAACTTTAGTATCTTTATTTGTAATAGAGATTTAATACTTTCATTTTACATGGAATATTCATGAAATAATACCTGTAAAGTAGTTAGCAAATTAAAATATTCTCAACAATTGATATGTATGGTTATTGTTAACACAAGCATTACAGTGTAACAGTCGATGATAACAAGTAACTTTTTCTAGTATAATTCTTAGCTTTTTGAATAATAAAATTAAGATTTTTGCCTATGGCAACCAATTCATTTGAGGCTTTGCAGTTGAACCACCACACTCAAACTCAGCCAAAATTTATCAAATACCAGACTAACCATTTGGGGTTTTTTCATCATATGGTTGGGGCCTGAAGCAAGGAAGAATTGGCATTTGCAAGGAAAGTGAATTCATTATTTTAGAGAAACTCAACTCAGCAGGCGGTAGGACCAAAGACAAAATGCTTAAGGCCCAAGCTATTGTTAAACTCAACCTTAGCACCACAACAGTAAGAAAAATATTCTTTCTCCATCCAACTTCTGCTAAAGTATTTTTACTAACAAGACAATAAGGTTTAGAGAAAGGAAGAAAGGAAGAAAGAGAGAAAGAAAGGAAAGACAGAAAGAAAGGAAAGACAGAAAGAAAGGAAAGACAAAAGAAAGAAAGGAAGAAAGAAAGAAAGAAAGAGAAAGAAAGAAAGAAAGAAAGAAAGAAAGAAAGAAAGAAAGAAAGAAAGAAAGAGACAGAAAGAAAGAAATGAAGGAAGGGAGGAAGGGAAGGAAAGAAGGAGGGAAGGAAGGAAGGAAGGAAGGAAGGAAGGAAGGAAGGAAAGAAAGAAAGAAAGAAGGAAAGAGAAAGAAAGAAGGAAGGGAAGAAGGAAGGGAGGAAGGGAAGGAAAGAAGTACGGAAGGAAGGAAAGAAAGGAAGGAAGGAAGGAAAGAGAGTGAGAAGGAAAGAAAGAAGGAAAGAAAGAAAGAAAGCAGGCAGGCAGGCAGGCACGAAGGAAGGAAAGAAGGAAGGAACGAAGGAAGGAAAGAAAGAAAGAAAGAAGAAAGAAAGAAGGGAGGGAGGGAGGAAGGGAAGGTTTTAAAATTCAAATCAAATAAAATGGAATGCAAAACAAATTGAATGAAAAACAATGAATGAGAAATTAAAGGAAACTAACCTATGCTTGCCATGTTTTACATGTTTATTAACAACTGGAGTAGGTATTGCTGAAGCAAAAAACCATTTACAAAACATCAGAAAGGAATACCGAAAAAGAAGCCATGTAGTTTGGAATCAGCAAATTCTGAAATGAAAACCAAGTTTTACTAGACAAAGAAAGAATCAGAGATTGCTATCACAGAGGCTCATTTTTATACCATATTTTTGTTTTATTTATTTTTTAGAATATTCTAGCAAGCAAATTCACTCTATTATGAATCAACTGAATCATATCAATGTTCTTAAATTCAAATTAAACACAAAAATCAACTATGATTGTATTGAAAACAAAACAAAACAAAACATTTTGTTTTGTTTTATAATTTCTATATAAACCAATTTGGGTTAAAAGTTTGTACTTTTTCTAAACTATCAAAGTGAAATAAAGTCAAAACTTGGAAACAGTGACTGAGAATTAGGAACTGGAATGATGTTCTGTTCTTATCCTTCATTATTAGCTCTGTGAACTATGCTAAAATATTATAGTTACTCTTTGTATGACCTTGGGAGACTAGATACCTCTAGGAAAACTAGCTATTTCACAGATTGAACAGTCCTAAGTCAGTCTGACAGCCATATGTTTAAATTATGATTTCATTGCCTGGAGAAAATTTTGTCAGGCTCCCAAACAAGTCAGCGAATTCAGTAGAATTGCCCTGTGGCTTTGGAGGAACATGGTTGGGGAAGGTTAGTCAAGGTTCAGAAAGCTTTTGTCAAAGTCTTAAAGAGGGCTCAAATACAAGCCCTGTTTTCAGATAGAAGGGAATCTGCTTCCCATATATATGCTCATGGAAGGCCCCATTAATTCCAAAAACAAACAAACAAACATTACAAGATGGGGCTATTTCTTATGTTTCCTAAAATCAATGTGTAATTTACTCTGAAAAGTATATAAAAACAAAAGAAAATTAAAAAAAACAAAAAACAAAAGATGAACTAATATCTCCCTTGATAAGAGCTTGTGAAGTACCAGGAAAATGTAGAGGGAAAAAGAAGAACATTTTAGTACAAGATTTTTATAAACTTTGCAGTAACTCCTCTACAACAGCAATGCATGAGTACAGGTAGAGAATGTGGTTGTAAAATTTGAAATTGTAGTCACAAATTCTGTTCTCATTCTTTCCTTTTGAAAGATAATTTTCACTCTAAGGTTGCTCTTCTATTAAAGTATATTAATGCAGACATAAAAAATAAATATAGTTCTCAAAGTTCAGCATGTCAGATGTCAAGGAAAACTAAAATTTTACATAACAGTTTAATAAACATGACTCCTAGAAAATATAAGTAGTTATTTCTTTATCACATTTTTATTTGAAGAAGCAGTAACTGTCGTTTGTACTCATCATTGTTTTTATCTGGTTTCCAAATCTAAATCCAAATTTGAGATTTCCTCATTTAGCGGCACACTATATTAAAAGGACATGCCTGTTCAGGCAAACTTTCTCCTGCCCATTTGAGGAATTCATACCTACACATGTGTACACTAACTTGCAGTTTCCAAAACTTATTGTATACATAATCTTTAAAAATACACTGAATAAACCAATCAGATTATTTTTAGAACTAGTTAAATCAATCCAGAAGTTCTCTGAAGGAGTTAATGTGAGCAAAACCATCAAATCAAGGCTTAGAGATTTTACCAGATATAAAAATATACATGAAGCTATAGTAAATAAAACTCAATAATTCTGGCACAGAAAGACTTGCACAGCTATAATTACAATGAAGAATCCAGGAAAGGACCCATGGATAATCAAGAAATTGTATATGGAAAGGAAGCTTTCCAAAGCAGTGTAATTTATTATTTAATACATGGAAAAGGATTACAGACATTATAATAAAATAAAACAAAAACACAAGTAAACAAAAACATTAAAATTAAATTCACACCCCCAAATAGAAATAAAAATGATTTACTGGTGAAAGAAGGAACCTACAAATATCCTATGCATTAATGAATTCAATTAAAAAAAATCAGACAATGCACATAAAAATGAGAACACAGGACAAAACCATAGGTCAACAAGGAAATTTCACCAGTGGCCAAGAAACATGAGAGAAGATATTCAGCAGCAATTGTGATCATAGAAACTCAAACTAAAACAGTCACAGTTATCAGACTAATGAAAACTTTTTTAAAAAATGATGCTATTCAGTATTTATTTGAGTTGTTGGTAGTAAAAATGGCAATCTGTTAGTGGCTATCAAATTATCAATATACTGTATACAAATTTTAAATCAGTATCCTAGTTCTAGAAATCCATTCTACAGATATTTGAATGCAAGTGTGGCAGGGTATAAGCATATGGAAGTTTAATGTAGGATTAATGCAAATGCTTTTAAAATCAGAGCCATATTAAATGTCTGAGAATAGGAAAATAGTTTAATAAATTTTGGTATGTTCCCATCATGAAATTAAATGAGCATTTAAAAAATGAGGTGTATATTTATCCATTGATGCAAAAAGACATTTTCACGGTTAGCTGATTCAATGAGCGAAGATCTAAATAGTGTTATTCGTATTTTACAAAATATATATAATATACAAGATAAAGTATAGGTCTAAAATGAATATGCAATGATATGCATTTCATATACGTAAAACTATTGACATGAATTATCTCTTTTTATTTTATCCGTTACATTTGGTATGATTTTTTGTGAGCATATATATATATATATATCTTTTGTAAAAACTTTTCAGGAAATAATAACAAAAGAAAAAGAAAATAATGACATTTAGATTACTAGATATAGAAGACATAAATCAATGCCACCTAGAGTTCGCTTAAAATCACAAAGTCTGAACTCTAGGTTTACAAAGATAGGTTTGTTATAATTATCACCGAAGAAGAGTTGGGTTCTCAAAATTGTTGCGATTTCATTCACTTCTAGAAGTTGAGAAGTAAGTGGAAGCATAGTGCTAGAAGCTCATACTCACTTTCTTTGTCTTCCTAATTATATAGCCATCCAAGAGTAACACTTCTCTTCGGTAACAAGATAGTTCAGAATCTTAAACATTTTTCCAAATAACATGCTTAGAGGCCTACTGTAAATTCAACAACAAATGATTGGAAATTGAAACTGTCAGTCAACTAAAGAGATATGTTTGAGTAAGAAAAACTGTCTAATGCACATTATAAATACCAAATCACTTTTGCAATGTTACCTACATGTAGATTTACGTCCTCCTCCTCCTCCTCCTCCTTCCTCCTCCTCCTCCTCCTCTTCTTCTTCTTCTTCTTCTTCTTCTTCTTCTTCTTCTTCTTCCTTCTTCTTTGTCTTCATCTTCATCTTTGTCTTCATCTTCTGCTGCTTCTGCTTCTGTTGTTGTTGTTGTTTCAGGGAGAAATCATTTTGTGTTTCTACATACCCTAGGGAACATATGTTTGAGCATGTTAGTAGCATATTTATGGAAACCAGAGTACTTTGTTTACTTTGCTGTCTCTACACTTTGGAACTCTTCACTAGTTTTGTAATTCTCATAGACTCATTGTTAAATGAACCCCTCTTATCCCCTGTGTTGAAGGATGTTTACATTTGGCTCTATACTTTTGCACAACAGTTATGTAAGTAATCATCTCCAAAATTCCATCAAGGATGCTCTTTCTCTCATGTGCAAATATTTTGTCCCACATAGCCTCAGCAAGGAGAGTAACTTTTAAACTGGAGAATAAATTTAAATGTCTCAAGTTCCTTTGTTTTCACCCCTACATAATGTACCACATCCATTCAGTGTTTCTGGAGACATAAATGGGTAACTTCATGGTCAAGAAAAAAGTATCTCTTCTTTATATCATTCTAAAAGAAATACAATAATTTTTCCATATATGAATATACATTTTGGACATCCATTGATATATTCTATGAGTTGAGAGCATAGGTTTCTGTCTAATGAACAAAAAATCAGGTTAAGTCATCAATAATATTTTTTCAAGATTTTGTTGAAATGCTTCTAAGTTTAGAACTTTGATCATTACATTTTACTATTGAGTCCCGGTGGATAAAGTTAGCATATCTTGTTTCTCACTCAGCTTAAATATATTTGCCTTTCAGAAGAGTAGGTAGTGAAGATTAACTTGATTGTCCTGTAGTATGGTACAGTAAAGTGGGCAATTTTTCTACATCTCTTGAGATCAAATGAGGGTAGAGGGTGGAGATAGGTGCTAAATTTCCAGGCTTGGGTGGGCAGAAAGATGGCAGAGAGATTTTCATTCAACACAAACACAATGAAAGAAACATCCGGGTGGAGTTATAACAGGCCAGTTTCAGGCAAACGTGGCTCAACTAAGTACTGAGCTGAGACAAGTTACTTAACCATCTAATATCTGATTTTTCACCTGAAGATCAGATATAATAGCCATCTCAAATGTTTCCTTATGAGGTCTAAATTATATAACTTAGCTAAAGTACTTAGCACAGTTTCTAGCACATGATAAATATTCAATAAAACGTTTTAGACCTTAACTGATAATGTATATTCTTATTAAATTATAACTAAAAACCTCTCTGAGACTCAGTTTCTAAATTTATAGATTGAAGTTAATACTTTGTATTTATCTTAAGGTTAGAAACCAGTAATTCAAGGAAAGCATCACTGTAGGTACCGTTACTGGAGATGCAGTTAGAATGCACGATTACTCCTAGGCTACATGAATCTCTGTGTATGTAAAAATAATGTTGCAGTTTGTGAATTCTGTGTAACTCTCTTTCTCTATTTCTTCTTTCAATACTAATGATTAGGTCTATTATTGCAGAAATTAAGCAAGAACATTTTTCCCTATGTATCAGTTCATACCTTCTTTATGGATAAAGTAAAAAGTTTTTACTGAACAATTTCAAATACTTGATAGCTCAAGTACTGGTGCTTAGATATCTAGTGAAATACAACTTCCCTTCTTGAGTCCTGACTCTAACTGTAAATTGTGACTGCATTCCAAACTAAGAGAAGCACATTTCTAGCTCCAGAGTATTGAAGCCATGCTGATTAGGAGCATTTTGATTAATACAAACACCAATAATAATTATTCACATGAGAGGATTTTTCTGACTGCAATCATGCTTTAATTTCTCCTGCTGGGTTTCATATTTGTAAATGCTTCAAAGATTAACCAGTCTTCCATTCTCATTGGGAAGTATTACTTGATTATCTCCTGTCTGCTTTACTTAGGATATCTGCCTGAAAAACACTGGCAGCACTTAAACTACTTATGAGGCTGTAATCACTAGGATGGGGTGGGGCTG
Source organism: Pan troglodytes (assembly GCF_028858775.2). NCBI lineage: Eukaryota > Metazoa > Chordata > Mammalia > Primates > Hominidae > Pan > Pan troglodytes. Next base: position 159,526,676 of record NC_072402.2, on the reverse strand, counting down.
GGAATACGTTTTTGGAGACAGAGAATCTGGGTTTTCTTATTTAGTAATACAAGACTCTTAGTTCCATGAAGACCAGGAGTATTCAGAGAAAACAAATGGTTTTTAAAAGTCATACATAAGATTTAATCTTGAAGTGCAAAATAGACTTCTGGACTGAAGTGTAAGCATTAGAGGGACTTATTGGGAGACAATTCACTGTGTGTATCTTGCATTTCTGCACATTCTCTGAACACAGATTTTGATTGCCTTTATTTCAGATTATCTTTTCAAGTATTTCTCTGTAATAAACAGCCTCGGAAGATAGAGGTAGTGTCTCTCTCCTGAAGAAACAGCAGATTTGCTCATAGCCATGGAAGACAGAGATAGTGTTCCTCTCTGCAAGGGGCAGGTACACTTACTTCTCATAGTGAAAGAGGTGGGTTTCCTAAATTGAGGATCTATCTACTGTAATTCACCCAATTTCATCTGTAGATGTCACTTGGCCCTCTTCACGTTGCCCTGTGGGAATTGGGGTAAAGGGCACTGATGCAAACACGATGTCATGCTGTTTGCTGTCCCATGAATAATAAAGCACTTTGTCTCTGACTCAGAAGTCTTGCATCTTCTTCCAGCAGTTATGAAACTGCAGGAAGAGAAAGTGTTAGCTTGCAAGTAGGGTAAAGCATTAGACATTGCATAGCTCTTGATACAATGCAGACAGATAAAGTGATAAGAAGATAAAATAACTCAATAAGGGAAAACTAAAAAGTAGCCTGAGATTTCCTTTCTTCCTGTTTAATAAAGACACACTTAGCCTTAACTCATTTATTCATATAGTAAGCACCCTCTATGTGACAGATATTATTCTACTTACCAGGAATACAGTTCTGACTATGACTGACAATTTCCTTCTTCTCTTGGTACTGAGCAGAAACAGGAACAAATATGTGAATGTGTGTGTGTGTGTGTTTGTATAAATTCCAGATGGTTATATATACTATGAAGCTAAATAAGAAGGACAGTGAAATAAACTAACACTTCTTTAATTATAATAGTCAGGAAAAGTCTTTATGAAGTGATAACATTTGGTATAAGGTCTTCAATGTAGAATTTTTGGGAGAGGACATGTCAGATGACAAGGAAAAGGAGAGGGAGTGAAAAGGAGTGAGAGGGAGGGGAAAAGAAGAAAGAGGGGAAGAGGAAAGGAAAGAGAGCAAAAGACAAAACAGCAATAGAAGAGACCCTAGGATTTAATACATTTGATTTTCTTTTCCAGAAAGAGAAAGAAAAGCAGTATGGCTGGGACATAATGGATGAGAAAAAATGGATATTTAATGAATTTAGCCTTTTGTGCTGGCACAAAATCATACTGGAAATTATAGACCACAGTAAGGTAATCAAATAGGGTAGCTGCTTTCTCTTTAACTTTATGAATTCTTTCACTTTCCTCATTATTTTTAAAAGTCTTAAAGTTTATTGATGCCATGAGTATTCTGAAAGTAAGGAATACATTTGCACTGGAAAATGCAGGTGTATGGATTTCTAGAACAGAATGAGAAAAAAATACCTTTACTTAGAAACTTCTGAAATAGAACTAAGTATTATTACAACTAATTACACTGTTTCTATTACTACTAAAACATAGATACTTCTGATGCTACTAAAATAAAATATAAATATAAGGAAAAAGAGAAGGACGAGGCAGAAGACAAGAAGAAAAACAAACAAACAAAAAAACCCAACAAATTATTGAGAGACTCATCTTCCAAGAACTAAGCTCACTGCTTTACATATTTTTTCTAAACTTCAAAAGTGCTCAATAAAATGCTGCGGTGCTCCTTTCAGAGACAGAAATGAATGCTCACAGAAGTGAAGTCCTTTGTTTGGGATTTCCCAGCTAGCCAATGCCTGGGCCAGGAGTTGAACCTTGGAACTACCCAGCTCCTGAGCCAGGATATTTGTGCAATATGCAGCCCATATTGTAATGAAGCATCTTTATGCCGCAGATGTTCCTTCACTTATGAAGCATACGGCTTTGTCATCAGTTGATAGAGAGTTGCAGTATTTCAAAGATTGTTAAGTTCAGTCATGGGACAAAATGATTGGTGGTTTTTATCTGCATTGTTTGAAAAGTGTCGCTCTACACATTGGCTGAAATACAGCACATAACATTTCTTTTCTCTTTTTTTCTTTTAGTGGGTGTCATCAGACAACAGATGTATCATGTCTACACAATACGATGAGTAGAAGTGCCTAAATCAATCATGTAGCATGAGGATATAGCTGATCCATGCTGCATTCCAGGTGCTTCTAGACTTTGGTCTTTTGGAAGGAAAAGGATGAGTTTCTGGAAAATATCTCTAAAGAAAAAAGGATTATTATTATTATCCCAAAGGAAATGTTTCATAAATGCACATAATCAAAGGGAACACATAAAATTATCTGAAAAAGTAGGCTTTGATCTAATAGAATATCAAATATACAGTGATCTGAAATTTACTTCTTGGGTAACTGGAAACCAATTTGTTGTTGGTTTGTCAACCAACATGTTGACATGTTGTTACACTGGGAAAATATATCTAAAAGAGATTGACTAAACCAGTGTTTTCATAACTGTGTTATAAAGAATGCATGTTTCTAGAGATAGTAGCATTTTATGAAAATAAGTTCTCATAGTTTGAAAAACCTCTAGCAAAATTTATTTATTTATTATAAGAATTGATATTCTTTCTTAGTAACAGAACCCCATTTAGTTAGTTGGGGAAGGATTATAATCTTATGCTATGTGCCTGTATTTCTCAGCCTTTACTTCACTGGGGAAGCCAGTGAAATGTAGGTCTAATTTTGGAGTGTACTATGAGAAAAGTCCTGTAAAGGGTTCTAAATGAACTTGGAGGAGCATCCCTTTTGCCACTTCCCTGTTTTATTTTTCTGCTTGGAAATTGTGTGTAATGATGGAACTCCAACAGCCCAGTTTTGTGACATTGGGTTGTTTTCAGGATAAAATCCACAAATTAGCATAACAAAACTTATAAATGAAACTTCATTTTACTTTGTGATACTACTATATGAGCCCTGGTGTACTGACATCTTCATTAGATGTTTGGTAGGAAAGTAAAATGGTAATGGTTTAAGCCATTGTAGCCAGGTCTCTGCTATTTAACAGAAAATGGACATAATTCCTGATACATTTGCATATTCCACATTTTTCTTAAAGGTTTTGCAGGTACATTTGATGATTAAAAATCCTGAAAAGTGTTGTCATAAATAATATCTACATAAATAAAATAACTACTAAGAAGTTGCCATGTGCTAGAGATTGCCCTAGATACTGAGGATGTGGGAAGATGAAGAGTGATTGATTCTATGTCATGGAAGGCTTTTCAGAAGATGCTAAATTAAGTTTTGAGGGGTGAATAGAAGTTTCTTAGAGGGAAAAATGGAAATATAATACAGATTGAAAGTGTAATAAAGGAAAAGAGATATAAATATCATGTTTCCCAAGAACTTCAGCATGCTTGATACAGCTGGAAAACAGGAGTGAATTTGTCTCAAGGGTGGATATGTTGTCCTGGAACAGAGTTACATATGTAGAGAGGTAAACAAAGGCCAAATTTTGAAAGGCTTTTTATAGCAATCTAAGGAATACAGGCACTGTACACTAGGCAACATGGAATTATTACGCAGTTGTAGGCAAAGATAAACAGGATTGTATTTGTGTTCTTGAATGACCTCCTGGCATCAATATGGAGGATGGATAAGGGAGCTTGTTTGTGGGATTCAATAAACAAATATAAGAAAGCCCAAACTACTACAGCAGTCACTTCTCTGACTTATTAATAAAAAGCCACTGGTGTTTATTCATGCAACAGTGCCCATTCCATGAACATAACCAACATCAAAGGAAATTAAGAACATTCACTGTTAAACCAAAAGAAAGCCCATATTTGAGGAAATAATTTCCATGAATTAAAATTTTTAAAATATCCTCCCGTTTTCCAATTTTATTTAAGAACAACCCTTTTATAAGTGCACAAAGTTGCAGACACCTCTTTGATTTAATCAGATCTTCCCACTAACAGCAGCTTCCACATTGAAGACAGTTTTTGTTTCTCTGCCACTTTGCAGACCTTTTAGTACCTCAGGATAAGAGCATAGTCTATTCTTGTTTTTTGTTTGTTTGTTTGTTTGTTTGGTGTTTTTTTTGTTTGTTTGTTGTTTGTTTGGTGTTTTTTTTGTTTGTTTGTTTTTGGTTTTTTTTGTTTTTGAGATGAAGTCTCACTCTGTCACCCAGACTGGAGTGCAGTGGTTCGATCTTGGCTCACTGCAACATCTGTCTCCCAGGTTCAAGTGATTCTCCTGCTTCAGCCTCCGGAGTAGCTGGGACTACAGGCTCACGCCACCACGCCTGGCTCATTTTTGTATTTTTAGTAGAGACAGGGTTTCACCATGTTGGCCAGGATGGCCTCGATCTCATGACCTCATGATCCACCCACCTCGGCCTCCCAAAGTGCTGGGATTACAGGAGTGAGCCACCGCACCCAGCCAAGAGCATAGTCTATTCTACGTAGTCAAGGAAGTTTGCGTTTTCCCAGGGCTCCCCTTTTCTAGCATTTAGAAGCTGGTTAGAGACAGCACACAGTGACATTTATCACTATGCCCACTTGGGCATTGTGACTGAAGCCAAGATCACTTTCATCAAAGTAGTACCATTTACACTAAAGTGCCAGTGGTTATGCATCAGTGAAAATCTGTATAGCCCTGATTTCAAGGGAAGTAATCATTTTTTCGGAAACAGTAACAGCCTTAGGATCCTTTAGCATGTCTAATTTTTTTTAATAGTCCGTATCCCTCTTCATTAGCTCCTGGCCCAACTTCCTACTACACTAAATTCTGAGGAGGTTGTGAGCTTTTGAACAATCCCCCATTTCACTGTGGAACGTTTACTTTGTGATCTTTTAGGAAGGGCTGTAAAATACTTCTGAGTGTGGTTCCAAGCTGAGGAATTAGATTTTATCAGGGTCTTCTTGTTGGGATGGTTGGAGGTAAACTGTCTTTCTCATTGTAATAGTGGTTGTTGCTATCATTTATATCCTAGCCACAATTCTCATCACCTCTATTCTGCCAAGTAAATTTCTGAGAGAAATCAGTCAGCGTAGAAGGAATTAGTATTCAGGTGCACCCATGTGGTTTTGACCACCATCTATATATTTTTTTAAAGACTCTTGTCTCTGAAATTATTTCTCTAGGAATATTGTTTTCTTTCAAGCCCATAAAATGCATCATTTCATGCTAAATAGTATACCCAGGAACCACCACTCACAAGAATTTTTGGCAGAAAGTATCATCGTTTTCATCTGACCATGGCGGACACTGAGTAAACAGACTGGAGGGAAAAGCTGAGTGACGGTTTTGCTTACCTAGTGAGCTTAATAAATACGTATGTTAATTAGAAAATAACAAATGGATATTTTAGAAATATATTACTCTAAAATAGGCTGCTTATAGAAAATATATTTTTTTCTTATTTTTATTTGTACTTCAACTTGCTTCCAAAGAGAATTTGTAGTGGCTAGTGGTGCATATTACTACTATCATTATTCTATTAAAAGTTTTGCTTGTCTCTTAGACAGCAAATTCAATAGAAAAGAACACTACCGAATATAAATCTAATGTTACTCCAATTAAATTCAACTTGTTATTTTCAAAAGAGCAACAGGATCAGTAAGAAGAAAAGCAGAAATAGATAGCTTGTTTTTTAGGAAGGTGGGTCAGGAAGCTCAGTCTTTGTTTTGCACATATGGAGATAAAAACACTGGAAAAAAAATCATGGAACTGAATCATTAAAACATTACAAAACAAAACTTTTTGAGAATTAGAGGCATTCTCTCATATCTAGGAAACATACTGACTACTGGTTTATAAAAGTAATGCAAATCATAAAAGTCCCACAGATTCTGAAATAAGTCAGTGTATGGAATGATGATTCTTAGAGAGCATTTAATGTAATGCCTGTGCTTCACAGGTGAGGAAACAAAAACCCCAGAGAAGTTAAGTAACTTTTTCAGTGTCACACAGTAATAGAGGCTAAGTAGGGCTTTCTGAACCCTACTTCAAAATTTACTAGTTGATGTACTCTAAGGCAACTTATTCTAGGAGAAAGATCTGTTTTAGGATTCCATTTTTCTCCCTTCTGCAAAGTCAGTAGGTGACCATGTGAACCAGGACACATTTACTTTCTGATTTTTTTTTTTGTAGAAAGCAAAATTATGATTTTTAAAAAATTTGTTTAGTTATTGTTTATTATTTCAATAGGTTTTTGGGGAACAAGTGGTGTTTGGTTACATGAATAAGTTCTTTAGTGGTGATTTCTGAGATTTTTGTGCACTCATCACTCAAGCAGTATACATGATACCCAATGTGTAGGCTTTTATCTCTGGCCATGATTTTGAAAAGAGTTCTAACAAAAAAACAGCAAAAGAAACATTTGAACCAGTGTCCAAGATCAAAGACTAAAAAGTCCTCTGTTAGTAACTAAATGTAACATAATGCAAACCAGAATTTTAAAACCAGATAGAACAATTTAGGTAGTTACTTCTCTTAAGGAAGAGAGACATGAGAACACATTCTTCTTTTCAAGTAGTAAAAAAGGCCTTTATCGTATTCTGCTAAGGCTTTACTGGTTAAAAGATTAACGAATTTCTTTAGGTTTCTAGAAATACTTAGTAACCCAGTTTCATAAGATCCCATTATATCACAGTAGGGTATGTGTTTCAGAACTCTTGGATATAAAAGTTTAGCTTAGCAAAAAAGAAGAGCCAAACTACTGGAGGGAAAGTATTGACTTTTAAGAAAAAGAAGTTTCATCTTTAGTGATTAAATTAATCAAATGGATATTTTTCACTTTCCTTCCATAAAACACATTTTTAGAGACCATTCAAACATAAGTTGCTCTCAGAATCATACTAATTGGCTCTCTGGTAATTCAAGAGATGACTTGTTGATGAAGAAGATACTGATACGCTCACAAGCGAATATAAGAAGGAGCAGTCCTACTCATATTTTTAAAAGATATAAATAAGAAGAAGCACTTTAGAACAGAAGCTTGAGAAAGGTTCCTTAAAGAGATAGTAATGCTAATATATATTGTCACTTGTCTTCAGGGTAAAAATGAGGGAAACATCTAGAATTGAACCCCTGTAAATGGCGTAAGAATCTTAAACTATCAGACCCTAGGATGAAGCTGCATGACCCACCTAGCTCCCTAGTTATGGTTTGCCCCAAATATAAGGTTTCTGTAATTGCTCATATTCTATTAATCTGTGTGGAAAAGAAAGGCCATTTTCTACTGCTGTGCTGCAAAAGAAATTTTTAAAATTTATAGAGCATAGAAGCAGCAACATTTCTGGAATCCATGAGCCTGAAAGTCTCAGCTGGTTGCCTCGTCTGTCTACTTTTTTTTTTTTTTGCCATAGGACCTCAATTTATTTGGATATTGGCCCTCAAATGGCTCAGAACGGAAAATGGAGGGTGACAATCATGATCAGTCTCATACCCTTTGGTACCCGGGGATTAGGAATGAATGTATGGCCCAATACTGAAGAGAGACATGCAGGAAAATCTATCTATGTGGCTTTACCCACAGGAAACATGCAATAGTAGGAACACCCTTCTTTTTCACTTACAATAGGCATATGCCAATATGGTACCAAGAAACTGATGAACACATCTTGCAAACATAAGTAACAGCTACCAATATCCTAAGGAGAAAAGAGGACAAAAGTACTGAGCATCTGGGTCCATGATAATATTGCTGATTTGCTATATGAACTCTAAAATCAAGCTGAAGCTTGTGTCTAATTTTCTGTAGGTATCTTGAATATCTTTAAATCTCTGTGCAGGCAAAGGCACTTACTGCTTTTGATTCTGATCATTTTTTTTCAAGGATGTTTGTATAGCAAAAGAGTTTGAAAGATACAGACAGTGTCTCATTCTGGAACCAACAACGGCTTTGCTTACTGTTTTCAGTGTGGTAAAGATAATGTTTACCTAAAAAAAAAAAAAAAAAAAAAACTTTAGGCAAGATTACCGTCCATTGAAGAAGACTTGTTTTCTAAGTTTCGAGTTTCTCTCCTGTAATGCAGCCAACTTCATTCATGTAAGGGCATTGTCTGAACCAGTGTCCAGTTAAAATCAACACAAAAGCTGATCTAGCAGAGTAAAATCTTAGCGTCTTCACCGTTACTGGCACTGGGTTTCCTGTTGTATGAGGTAATAAATTTCCTCAGACCCTCTTTGAATGGCATGTTCTATTATTTATGGATAAAAATATTTTATCTGAATATCATCACAATACTATTTATTTTTTGAAGAAAAGAGAAGATAATCTCTAGATACATGTTTCATGTTAGAGTTAGCAGCATTATGCAGTGAAATTGTAAGAGTTGGACACTTCTGAGACTTTAGGAAACTATTTGATACATTGGTCTCAATGTTCTCTTGTTGAATGGGGGCAGTAAATCTGCCCTAAGTAGGGACTATACCTTGCATATAATATAAATGGTCACTAAGTATTTTATTTTTTAAAAAATCATAAAATTTTATATGATTGCTCTCAAAATAGCAGCTTACAAGTGCTTATATAACTAATATTTATATCACAACATTTTAACTCTAACACCAGGTGTTACAATTGACAGATTTCTTGAATACTTCAATAAACACGTTTTAAATTTAATTAATATTCTGAGGCTAGACCTGCAAAGAGATAAAGTCTTAAGCACAGCTGTAGAATTATTTATTTAGATGACTCAAATAATGTGACCCAAAAATAAAAAAGAAAGAGCTAGAATTTTTCCTTCTTCTTTTTTTCTTTATTTTTTTAGTTGGTATTCTAAGAAGGCACAGTATGGGCTATGTTTAATGAATCTTTTGCGAAGTAATCATCAATGAACAAAAAACTTTTAAAACATGTTTCCCAGTTTTTGTTAATCTTTACCATGTGGAGGAGAACACACGGAAACTAGAATGTGAGGTGGTGACAGAGAGGAAGATTGGAGAGCTACATGAGGTGTGGGCTGGCAGGATTGATGGTGACCAGGGATGCAGGGAATTTAGGGAGGATTAGAGATCCATACAGATAAGCTGACCAGAAGCTTGGTGACCAACAGTGGGAGTGCTGGGAGGAGATCGGCAAAGACAGAAAGGAGGCCTTCACAGCTACAGTTTGGTTATACTGAGCAAGTAAGTAACTGCATTTAGAATAAAATGGAACCTCTCAAAGCCAAAGAAGTTATTAATAGACAAAGAAAATATAATAATGAAAACAAGCATGAGGTTTTGGATTGAAATTGGAGGTTTCACTATGGGCTTATGATTTTATAATGTACATATTCAACAAATATTTATAGTTGTATATGCATTCGCATACATTTATATACAAGATCTGTCCATTGAAAGGGCCTAGAAGCAATGACACCCCCATAACAATGAGCATGGCAAGGGCCATAATCTTAGCTTCTTTGCTGTCCTCACTAAAAGGAGCCAGAGCTTCTTGGAGAAATGACTGATTCCAGGACAAGGGCAGGAAAAGCATGATTGCAACATTCTGTTGCACCTGACATTATGGCAATGTTCGATGAATGTTGGGGACATGTCAAAACTATATAGAAGCTAGTTTGAATGGGATGATTTTGGCATTAAAATAGCCAATGGCAAAAATGTATTGCAACCCTAACGGATAAAATAGAAGCTCATGATTTTATACTGTCATCATAAATGAGTTAATTATTAGAATCATTATATATTTAGTCTATTATATATAAAAATAAGCAAATGTATAGATACAATTTTTATTTACAATGGAATGCCACTGAATTTTAAAGGAATAATAGGAATAAGAGAATTGCTACTTGGCAGCCATCAGAGATAATGTTTGGTTAAAGCAGGTACTGTCAGTGGATATGAAAGCCATTTAGTGGTGGTTCACTGAGGAATAAATTTATGGCATGATTGTGAAATACTGCCCTACAATATACTAATAATTCAAATGGAAAAATGGTGATTGTAAGGTGTAAGAACTTAGTAGACCCTGTGTCTCCAAGTGGTTAAAGTTAAAATCACCAGGGGAAGGACTGGTCTATATCATGTGTCTCCTAAGGTGATGCACCAAGAAACGTGCCACCTCATTTCCATGGAACTCACTCCTGCCAAAAATGCATGACCTTAGTCAGGACATGAAGAAGCATTAGATGGATCCGCGTCGAGGGTCATCCTCCAGAATGTAGGGCGTGTCCCCTTTAAACTTGTCAATGACATGTAAGATAGAAAGACACTGAGGAACTGATTCAGGATGAAAGAATCTGTTGCAACAATTAATTAATGTAACTTGCTTTTCTGGATAGACCCAAAGCCAACAAGATAAAGCTCTCATTATTAAAGCAATTGACAAAATTTGAATGGGAATTTAGGTTCAAATGGTAACACTGTACCAATTTTTATTTTCTGATCTGGAGAGTTATAGTATAATTATTCAAGAAAGTGTTATTTGTGGAACATACATACCGTACTGTTTGGGGTGAGGGAAAAATGTGTCTACACCTTATTCATGAAAAGTTCCCAAAAAATGAAATATATGGCTATATATTTCCAGAGGAAAAAAACAGATTGGAAAATGCAACAAATGTGGTAACCATTGAAAATAATGCTATCATTTTCATTTAAATTTAAGTTGCATACTCAATACATCATTCATTAGTCCAACAAATGCCGAGATTCTCCCTGGCTTGCTCCATTGATTCAGATGCAGTGTTTACAGAAGAGAACAAGTCAAACAAGGACACTTCCCACAAATATCTGCTCTCTAGTGGAATTCACATAACTTCTGAAGTCTGTGATCCTTTTCCTGAAGTAATTAATTCATTAGAACACTATTTTCATGTATGTTATTTGCAGACATTCCAGTGGCCTTGTGAAAGAAAGCAAAGGATTCTGAGAAAGAAATGATAATGTTCAACAAAAAAATAAATATATTCACTGTGGCTTCTTCTTTATTGCATGTATATTCTATTTCCTCACTTCTGTGGTCCTGAGTCCAGGAAGTATTGCATATTATCAAAATTATGAATAGAGACTTTAAAAAACCTATTCCTGTACCTTCACAAGTGTGATCTCGTTTGCCAGAACTGACAGCAGTCTTATAGTTACTGCTTTCTCAAATAACAAATAGTGCATTGTTTTGTTCCATCTCACAGTTTCTTAAATTTCAAAGTTCAGTAGCATATTGAATAAACGAATAAAGACCAAAACCCTTATAAATTGTGGTGGTGGCACCCAATTGAAACATCGTTTTTGAAGTGCTTAAATCAAAACAATAAAGAGGGTGGTATCCACAATACATTAACACATTCTTTACAAGTTTTACTTTTTAAAATAATAAAGCTTTTTAGTTGACTTCATTTTATTTTTTACATTATAATATATATGCCAGATATGTAGATTTCCAAAACCACAAACACAAATATTAGAACTTCGAAGAATATTTTCAGTTCCACTGAGGATTTGTATTTTCTTTTGTTTTGTGAAGTTGCAATACTTTTTGGTAACTAGGAATTGACAAAGGGCTAATAATAGTTATCTTGGTTCTACTGTTTATGCATAATCTGCTTTATTTCTGCATGCATGTTCATTATTTGGAATATCTATATATATGAAAGGTATAATTTAACCTGGAATATATTTGTTGAATGGCTAAACAATCTTGAGTCCAATGATACTACACCCATTAAACATAAAACAAATGAAATGCAGTCCCTCAACAGAAAACTAATTCTAGTAATAAATAAATAATAATTCAATAAATAATAAATTGATATATCCATGCACAAAAGTATAGAACATTTTTTAAAGTATATCTGCCTCCCATTAAGGAAGTACCAGGGATGGCTTTCTGAGGAAGACGACAATAACTGAGGTTTTAAGATCGAAAAGAAGCTTGTCAGACCAAAAATTTTAAAAATGAAAATTCTCAAAAGATACTAAACATGGGAAAAATAATAGAATGTGATAAATATATTCACTACTGCCTCAGTACAGTGTGTGTGTGTGTGCATGTGTGTGTGTGTGCGCACGAGAGAGAGAGAGAGAAAGAGAGAAAGAGAGATGAGTGGGGATTGCTGATAAAGTTGAGAATGGAGAAGGCTATGGGGATCGGATCATGAGGAACTTCAAGTGTTTGAATTTCATCCTAGAAAATAACAGAAAATGGAGAGCTGGTGGGGAGTTTTGGATGGAAGAATGACATGGTCATAAAAAAGAACATGAAAGAAAATGACTGTTAGCAACTGGATAGTATAGAGAATAAAATGCTTTTGGATAATAGGAAATTTATAGGTTGTTGTTACGCACTGACTATTTTGCATACAAAATTATATTTGGTTTATAGTTGCTATCAATAGGGTAGGATCCCATTTTGTGTGAGATCATTTTTGCTACTTCAGAGGGCAGGCAGCTGAACAGTGATGGAGAGAGTCAATACCTTCTACTGTTCATAGGTTTGGGATGCTATCATCTGGATAGAAACTTCACTGTCACTATGTTTCTGGACCTGTGCAAAATAATCTCTTCCCCCATTTGACACATTCCTCAAAGGCAGCATATAGGGTGTGAAGGTGTATGTGTGTGCATGTATTTATTTTACTTACATTTTGTCCATTCCTAGTCCATTCTCTGCATAGCAGCCAAAGTGACTTTGCAAAAACTCAAATCAGATTATATTGTTCTACTTACAATCTCCAGTAAATCTCTATTGCATGTAGAATAAAATTTGAATTTATTTGCATGACCTGCAGGGCTATGTACAATCTATACATTGCCTACTTCTCCAATCTCATTTCAAACCTCCCCTTGTCACTCACTAATTTCCAAGCATGTTGGTCTTCTGTCAGTTTCTAGAAAAACCTGTGCTCTCCACTGACATATGGGCCTTTGAACTTACTGATTCTTCTATAACAAAATATCCTTCCCATTAGCAGTGTAGCTCTTTTATATACTTCACACAATAGACTTACTGTCACTAAATTCAGAAAAACATCCCATATGGTTTAACCTAATATCACATTGTGCTGCTCTCCATGACCACAGTGATACTAACTGTTGAAGCAAGGTGGAAACAGTTGGCACAATGGGATGCCCACAGGGTTTGGACTCAAATCTGTAGTGCAAATTCCAGTTGTACAATGCACAAGCTGTGAATGCTTGGATAAATTTCTTAACTCTCTTAGCCTCATTCATTCTATTTTACATTCTCAGATGAATTCATTCATTCAAGCACTATCCTAGACACTGGGGATTAAATGGTGAACGAGACAGACAATTCCCCTGCATGTACGACACTTCTATTAATGTTGAGGGATGCAGATTATCGATGTACACTACAGTTTCAAGGAGTGATGAGTGATATGACTAGGATGAAACTTCTTTTCCATAGTTTGATCAAGAGAGATCTTTCTTAGAAAATGGGACATTAACAAAGTGAAAAATAATATTTTCCACTTTATGCTATGGTTCAAGCTGAAATTAGTGACGGAGAGAACATCAAAAAGTATCAGCCTAGGAATAATATTGCCATGATCAAAGATTAACATTTGTAGCCACTATACCTATTTTACATGGTTGCTGTTCTGGGAAGTAAGTGAGGTGTAGGGCGTGGTGCAGCATAGTGCAAGAAGCCTTATCAGTACTCGATAAATGTTTCCTTCCCTACTGTTCCCATCTTCTATCCTACTGTGGGACATTAATGAGAACTGGGAAATACATAAAATCACAATGACGGTGACCAGTATTTTTACTTTTTGCCATCTCATATTCTCTCACATTCTGTCTCTGTGCATATAAATGCAGCAAATTATATGTCTCACCGAAATATAACATGCTAGGAAAAAGTTATTTCTTTACAAATTCTTGATCACATATCTCAATAGCATTATTGTAGGTATTTATAACAATTAGAATTTCCCAGTAATTAATGTAAAGCAAAACAGTACAAAGGGGATTTAATTTAGTTCAATCTTAGTGAGAGCCTCTGATTCATCATTTGATTTGATAGCAGGGTTACCTTTGTTTAAATCACCTCATCTTTTGAGTCTTGGTTTCCTCACTTGTAAGACAGAAAAAGAATTTAATTTATAAAATTAACATAGTATGCTTACAATCTCCCAGTTATTGTGTTAAGCATGTTGCATGCGCTAATATATCTATTTCTCACAGCTACCCTCTGGTACATTGGCACTATTATTGTTCTCATTGTACAGATGTGGACCCTGATGTGCAGAAACTTAAGTCAATTGCCCAAGGTCGCATTGCTGGTAAGTGTCAGAACCAATATTTGAAACCATTTTACATAATATATGAGTAAAAATTAAATGTTTGTTGTAAGCTGTTGCTATTTTGGAGTTGTTTGTTACCAAGTCATATCTTCGTTTATTTTTTATTGGAGCTTTTAATATAATTATGCATCATGACCTTAAAGAGGAAGTTACAATACAAACATTTCCCCAGTGTATCTTATTTAACATATTTAACATAACAATTGCTATGTATAGGCAGTATTTTATAAACTTTACAAGTAATAACTTTAATTCTTCTGTCATTACTATCAGGTAAGTACTATTAATGTTTCCACATGACAGCTAAGGAAAAGGAGGCACAGTGGATAAGCAACTTGTCCATGGTCTCGTAGTTATTATGTGGCAGAACAAGGATTTTAAACTAGGGAACTTGAGTATGTACTCTTGACCCCCATGTTATAATGCCTTACTTGTACTCGGTAACATATTCCATAAGTCATGGACCAATTACTTTTAGGATTCATGCGGCAATCTCTGAATGTTAGAAATATGGATCTCTTCAGCCGAGGAGCATCTCAGACAAAGTCACAGTCTCTGGAACACTATCATGAGTTATATAGATACCATTTAGACCCTCTATTTATTCTTTCCTTGAGTGAGGAGGATAGAGTATGTCTCTTATTATTCAAAATGAATCTTGACTATGACCTCCAGTCTGCCCAATGTATTGGGTGTTGTGTAGTCTAAACATTTAGACGACGAAAATTTTGAATGAAAGCTACTGATATTTTGTTGGACTACAAGTGCAGTTTTAACTCCTGTTTCTGAAATTATTCCATTAACATTCAATAAATTTGTATGGCATTAAGATACAGAAATCAAATTTACTTTTCCTAAGCTTTCCTACTTTGAAAGTTTAGCATTATTGGTTTGTTTTTAGAACATAATCTATTGGCAAATTTTGTGTATTAACAGTTTTACTATGACACACTGTGAATAGGAAAAATTTACATTATTGTGATTCTGACCAAATAATTCAAAACTTTATGCAATTTATGAAAGGTAAAGGAAAGGACTATATATTACTGTGCTTTAGCAGGACAAGACATTTATTTTAAAATAGTCTTAATTCTGATTTTTCTCCCACAGGGTTGTTCTATAGTTTTCATATACTTGATGGGAAATTGAGTTAGTATCATAGGATTGATGATAAAAAAAGAAGCATTATTGGGATTCCATCTCATATTGCTTTCTACACCAAAACAAGTATATAAAAAACGGAAACATGTTTGCCCTCCATGAAACACCTTTCAATATCATTTCACATGGCTTTTCCTTAATGGGTATTTGTCAAATATCTCAGGAGAAAGAAGACTAAGTGTGACTCTGCAAGTGTGAACATAGTTTTAAAAGTTTTAAACCACAAGGAACGATAGTTTCTCCAAAAATGATAATTACTGACTTTGCAGAAAAGCCAATGACAGTGGTATGGAACACTGTTAGTTAGACTCAGGGTTACTTACAGATTCAACCGTACCAGTTCTTTACTGTGAATCATATGAGCTTGCTCATCCCACTCTACCACCCCACTGCAAATATACTTGCTGCCCTTTCTGGTATTATGATAAATAATTTCTACAGATATCTAAGTGCTATTTCTATACTTAGGTGTGAAACCAACATCTTTAGATTGAGTTTGATTCTAGACCTAAGGGCATGAGTGCCATCTGCTGAATTATTGCTTACGCTTCCTATATCTCTCCTAGATTAAAATTTAGGAACTTTGAAACCTGGAATAAGATCATAGGGTACTTCAGTATTCCATAAAACTCAAAGGTATGATAAATCACTGATATGTTTTCAGTTGTACTCTTAAGCTATTAAATGCCTTAATTAACAGTTGTTTCATTAAATTTTCAATTTTGTAGGGTATTTTTTACACAGTATTCTCAGACCATTTCTAAATAACTCTAAATTATATATAAGTAAACAATATGCCAAGGAATCTTGTAAGAAGTCACACGTTTTAATTTTGTTGTTGTTTTGCCTGTTTTTAAGTCATGGTTGCTTTTTCAAATGATAGATACAACATACACTCAAAACCAAAAATAGTGAAAAGTTTACAATCCTAAAATATGGGAGGAAAATGTAATGATAATCTCACTTTTCAACTATGTCTGACATTAATATTTTCTGACTATCTTTAACTTTATTGTCAATAGAAAAATAAATAACTATCCACACAAAAAAAATCTCTTTTCCTTTTCATAAATGCTTTAAAATAATGAGCCCTTTTGGAAATACAGAACAGGTTTAGTAAACAAGTAATCTGGCTCTAAAGTTAACTCAATATCTCATAAACTAGATGAAATTATATTTGGGATTTGTAGCAATTTGACAATATATTTTATTTAACTAATATTTTTATAATGTCTCTAAATTTTGAGCACACTATTAGAACTGCAGTCTTTCAAATATGTTAGTTACTATCATTTGAATGACAGATTCATAATTTTTCAAGTGTATGAATATATTTGATTAAAACGTGTTTCCATTTAATTTTTCTTTCAAATAGTATTTTCAATTCAATTTCATAGGTAAAGTCCAACCTCATGCCAAGGCAGATACAAACTATTGGGTATAAAACATTGTCTTGTTTTCTGTAAGCCTGTAATATTGTAGATGAGGCAAGATATATGTAGACAAAGCAGTAAAATAATATGAATTGCTTAGATTCAGTGAAAAAATAAATAAGCAAAACACAAACCTGGTTGCTCCCTTTATCTGCAGCATTACCTGCTGTGTATTGCTGAGAGTAGGAATGAAAATTTTCTTGTATGGAGTCAGTGATAATCTCAAAAGAAAAGCCATTATTCACATAATTTGTAATTCTATGGCTCCGTATGTCACACTTGATTCCTACGTGGAAAGAAATTGGAAAAGAAAATGTAATCTTGCAATACAGATGTTGGTTACTATTAAGGATCTGAAGCTGGATTTAAGACAAGTGGATGAGGCTGGGTGCAGTGGCTCACGCCTGTAATCCCAGCACTTTGGGAGGCCGAGGTGGGCAAATCACGAGGTCAGGAGATTGAGACCATCTTGGCTAACAAGGTGAAAACCCGTCTCTACTAAAAATACCAAAAAAAAAAAAAAAAAAAAAAAAAAAAAAAAAAAAAGCTGCGCATGGTGGCACGTGCCTGTAGTCCCAGATACTTGGGAGGCTGAGGCAGGGGAATTGCTTGAACTCGGGAGGCGGAGGTTGCAGTGAGCCGAGATCGCACCACTGCACTCAAGCCTGGGCAACAGAGGGAGACTCCGGCTCAAAAACAAAAAGACAAGCAGATGAAAATGAAGGAAGGATGCAGGTACATTACAGTTAAGAACCCACTTAAATGTACACCACTGCATATTCTGGGCCTACTGTCAGCGTAGGTGCTCAAAAATGTCTGCTGAATGAGTTAATGAGTGACGTTTATAATTTATTCAAACACTAAAAAAAAATGGATATATAACATTCATGTATATTATTTGTATTGAGCTGATGAAATTTTACCCTAAATGTCTGTGCCTAGAGAATATGAGTTCTCAGTGCCTACAGACATAGCTAAAGGTCAACCCCCAAGAGTCAATGACTATTTATCTGAAGGTCTCAGAACTTGGATTTTTTTTTTTATGTGAAAAGATGACTTAAATGCTGTTTCATACTATGGATTTTTTTTCCAGTTTTAAATAAAAAGTTTTAAACGAAATAATTTTTCCCAAGAAAGCCACCATGTGGGGAGGAAGCGGGTGGGGTGAATTCAGAAACTGAACCAAATTGAGGCCTCCTAATAAATGTGCTAATATTTCCGGAGGAAAACCTTTCCAGCTCTAATTCTTTTTGTCACAGTAGACTTAAAGGATTTTTTTAAATTTAGAATTTATTATTACAATCTCTAAATAACTCAAATAGTCCCCTTTGTTATTGCTACCACATGCTATTTCTGCTATGGTTAAATTATTTTTTAAGCATGAGAAGAAAAAAATACAAAATTATAATGTTAAGTTCATATAGTTAAGAAAAACTGCATAAAATTTTCTTTTTAATAATTTTTCCCTGAAGTGGATTTTTAAATATTATTTTACCTAAAAGTTTTTCATACTACATACACTTCACCTTGCAAGTTCCTTATGTTTGACCAAGATCATGTTAGTAATCAAGAGCTTCCTTTAAAAAAGATGACTTTTGTTGAAAAAAAGGAAAGCTAAATTCTGAATTGAAAATAATATCTAATAGTAAATAGTTGCTAACAAATGATGTCAGAATTCTGTACTGCATTTAACTATTCCTATAACTTAGGGAATGGCACTTCCTCCCTCTGAACTTCAGTTTCCTGATCAGTAATTTTATTGAACTAGAAATGATCTATAAAATATTTTCTATCTTTTACGTCCAGTAGCCCTAACAGTTTACTTAAACCGAATAACCTTCCTGACTTTAAATCGCATTACATCAATTTTAGCTCTTGCCACCCTTTCCCACCCACCAAACTTTAAGTCAGAATTAATTACTCCCACAGCACACTGATAACACCTCTCTAATAGCACTTATGGTCTCCTGCCTTATTTAGCAAGTTGTTTGCATCACAGCAGCTACTTGTGACCACAGAGACTGTGTACTGTAGGCACAGTTTCATGAATTACCATGGAGAGAGCAACTCTATGAAAGATCCCTGTGGGAAGCTGGCTAAGTACAGTCACACATAGCCTGGATTTTCAAGTGGTTTTCTACCATAGACTGTAAGTTGCTGGAGGATAAAAAGACTCTTCTATTTATCTTGAAGATAACACAAAGACTAGCAAAATGCTTTTTGCATAGTGGACTTTCACTCAATATGTACATACGTACATGATGATTAATAAATGAGTGATAAGTGAAATGCATAATCTTTTATTTGGCAATTAATTCCTACTCAGATTTAAGGTGGCTAACAAACTCATGCATCAGGTTTGATTGCTGAAATAGATAATGTGTTTTTGAAAACAAGTTTTATGAATTTGTGCCCTCTTCCAGTAAATGAATGCAGTTAAACACAGATGGGAGGGAGGGTGAGAAAGGAAAGAAAAAAGAAAATAAAAGAAAAAAAAAAAGAAAAGAAAAGAGAGAATGGGAAAGAAAGAAAGAAGGAAAGAAAGAAAGAGAAAGAAAGAAAGAAAGAAAGAAAGAAAGAAAGAAAGAAAGAAAGAAAGAAAGTCATGAACTCTGAGACAGCAATGCTGTTGTTTTTCTCAGAATGTCAGTTTTTGTTGTTTGATTTTCTCTTTCCTGTTTTAGATGTTTTTGGTGAAAGACTGACTGAAACTGGGTAATACTCTATTGTAATTTCCTTTGTATTCTCTTAAAGTGTAAAAAAAATTCCTTTGTTACTGGAAAATATTTTGAAAGGAAGAATATCCTTTAAGTTAAAACACATCTTGCAAAAATGAAATTTTGAGACTTAGGGAGCTGATGCCCAAATCGATGATAAAGTATTCAGTTTAAAATTAATGCAGCCAACTTAATTTTAAAATAATTGCTTAAATCTGGAAATAGAATATTATAAGTATTCAGACAGGTATTCTGGGTTGTTGCTGCTATTAGAGTCCTTGATCATGGTAGTTTTCTAAAATCAATCTAAGCTGTATATAGCTGTATTTATCTATTGATAAAAAAAATCTTGCACTAATAGCGTTCACTCAACAAATGTGTATATTTTCCTACTATGTGTAAGGCAGTGCTCTAGGTGCTAGTTAGCACCAGTGAAACAGCAGCTCCAAATCTCTGCTCTCGTGGAGCTTTCATCCTAGTGGAAGGCAATCACACAAATGATATAAAAATGATATTCCACCTTGTAAAGTGTTAAGTGCTAGAAAGAAAAATAATGCCAGATGGGGGGATACAAAATGCAGATAGTAAGATGAGGTTTTAAATAAAGTGATCACATCTAAGTCCCTCCTGAGAAGATGACATCTGAGCAACATCTTGACGTAAGTGAGGAAGAAATTCCTGTGGGGGGCTCAGCGCAGTGGCTCATGCCTGTAGTTCCAGCACTTTGGGAGGCAGAGGCGGGCAGATAACTTGAAGTCTGGAGTTCAAGATCAACCTGGCCAATGTGTCGAAACACAGTCTGTACCAAAAATACAAAAATTAGCCAGGCATGGTGGTGTGCGCCTGTAATCCCAGCTACTCAGGAGGCTGAGGCACGAGAATCACTTGAACCCGGGAGACAGAGGTTGCAGTGAGCCAAGATCGCCAGTGTACTGTATCAGCCTGAGTGACAGAGCAAGACTCTGTCAAAAAACAAAACAAAACAACAACAACAACAACAAAAAAAAAAAAACAAAGAAAGTTCCATTGAAGTTTGAGGGATGTTCCAGGTGGAAGGAACAGCATGGGCAATGTTCTAATACACATTGAGGAATGAGAGACTCAGATTCTTTCAAACAAGGAATTAAAAAAAAATTCTCAAGATTCTCACACATTGCATAAATATGAATGAGGCATATGTCCTTCTATCTCCAAATTTTGTGTTGAAATGCCACAGGAACAGAGAACATTTACTTTCTAATTACACCCATCAGTTAAGCAACAAAGCTAGAATTAAGCCCACAGAACCTAGGTCAGAGACAAAGCCTTGTAAATCTGAATAGGACCAAAAAGATTTTGGTTTTAAAACTCCCTCCATTCATATACATAAAATAAAATCTCACAGTATTTGACCTACATAGAAACCAACCACAGACATCAAATTTGATTCCATATTTTTTTCTTGACACTGTTCCAAATGTAGTATCTCTGCTTGAAAAATAAAGCAGATTGTCATGATGTTATCCCTATAATACAAGCAAACAAAAAATCCATTAAGTCTGAGTTGTCAAGATAACTTAGCCAAGTCCTTGCCTTGGCAGGTGTTATGCTCTATAAAACGAACAAACCTAAGTTTTTGTTTGCTCCTGTATCTTCTCGTTACAACATCTGATAAAGAATAAACTATATATGTCTAATCCAGGTTAGTAAATATCCCTAAAGAGGCTCCAGGTTCCCAGATCACCCTGTTCTGTTAAGACGAAATTTAGAGCCTCCTTACAAGCTCTCAGGGAAACCCCCTTTCTTGGTAATTTTGGAATGCATCTCCCTCTCACTTTTCCCTTAGTCCCTTCAGACTCTGATTCTTCAGGTAAGCCTTGAAATCTACCCCTTGAAAAGTCATTCACGATGAAATGATGAAGTGCTTCAAATAGTATATCTTCTAAGGATTTATATTTTTTAAAGAGGTCAAAGCTCAAAGTAGGAATTAAAATTTCTTGGATATTAGCGAACAGTTTCAGGAGAAGTTTGCAGGGTAGAGGCTTTGTTCTAGCCAGCTATGAGGCAAGCTAGCTTCACCACCTGACTATTATATTTTCTACCCTAGACTCTTAACAAAAGCCAACTCTCTGGACAAAAGCAACACAAATTCACATATTTACAGTTAGACAGAAGGAACAAGTTCAAGAAGTCTATTGTACGGCATGGTGACTATAGTTAATATCAGTATATTGTATTATTGAAAAATGCTAGGAGGATAGATGTGAAGTGTTCTCACCACAAAAGTGATTAACTGTGTGAGATAATACATATGCTAATTAGCTAGGTTTCATCATTCCACACTGTATATATACTTCAAAACATCATGTTGTTCATGTAACTACATACAATTTTATATGTCAATTTTAAAAATAAATGAATTTGAGGGGAAAAAAGCAACACAATTTATTTCCAAATCCCATGCTGTTTTGTTTCCCTTTTATCACAGACACCTAAAAAAAAAAAAAGAATGAGGATATCAGAATCTCCTAGGAAAGACATGGATAAATATATTTGGACCAATCATATGATATAATATTATAAAAATATTTAAAATTAAATTTTACAATAACTTATGTTAGCAAGAGAAAATGTCCAAGATACGAGGATAAGTGAAGAACTGTGATATAATGTGGTATGTCTTTGTAAATACTTACATATCTGGATATGAACAAATACATGGGAACGTACCAACAGATACAAACAGATGCATAAAGGAAATAAAACAAAATGTTATCTCCAGCAGAGGAATTATGGGTAACTTTTTGGGGTAATTCTTTATACTCTTCATTTTCCAAAATTACATAGTTCACAATTTTAATTTTCCAATTAAAGACAAAGATCTTTTGAAATGACATGTTGTGTTATCCACATCATTGCTTTGCTTTTGCCCTCAACAGAGAACAAAATGTGTGGGTTAAATAGGAGCATCTCTTAAACGCATAAATCCCTCAAAGGGGAACAGGAAAATTTTACTATTACATAGTTTCTTTCCAGCCTCTATGACATCAATCAGAGAGATGCTCAAGGAGTTGAGGTCAAGAAGCACGTGCTACTGTGCATAGATTCATCGCCAAGGGCATAATTCAAAGGACACTCAGCCTGGTGAACATGGCACACAGATGTCCTGTTTTCTTAGACTGTTTACAACATTTAAATGCACTTGGCAGTCTAAGCACATAGTTTCTTTCTGAAGGAGCTTTTCTGCTGAAGGTTATGTCGTGCTTTCCACTAAAACATAAATCCGTTGGCTGTTTGTTAAGCCTCCTGTACAATGAAATCAAAGCAATCGTCAATGGATATGGTTCACTGGAAAATGTAAACTGGCTTCCCCACCCCAAGAGAAATAGATTAAGCAATGCCGGAGGTATTGCACGTGCTCTCTACAGACAACATCTCACTTTGTAGAGAAAAATTTTACTGCAATGCTTCCCATTGCACCTGCCAACTCCCTCTCTTATCCTGAAAACATAAATTCCCATTACACATGGAAGAATGAGTAATGTCTCTAAAGTGCCCAGAATATGTTTGTAATAATTGATATTTCACCCTCCGGTGCCAGGGCTGCATGGATGGAGTGCTTTATGTTGAAGGCTCAGGAATGTGCTTTTGTCCCTTTGGTATTCTGCCCAGACGAAGCATGCCCACAATCAGCACAGTCTAATGCAATCCAAACACTTAAGAGGAGGCATCCTACAAAACACAGGAGTGCCAGAGGCTTGCATAATGTATCCAAGATATCAAAATTTTCTTTAGAGAGATGAAAATATAATACAGCAAACACCTATTTAGGGGGAGAACAAAACCTTCAGTTTTTCTAAGGAAGTCAAGTATGTATTCATAGGGGTTGCCTGGCATGGAATTTAGACTAAAGCTTATCACACCTCTAAACTTCCTTTGCTTAAATCAATTATGAACATTTATTATTCTAAACTGCTTCTGCTTTTTACCCAAGCTATCTCCGTGACTGTATTTTAAAACAGAAATAAGTTTGATTACTCATTTTTTAAATAAAATACTTCCATATAGCCTTTCCGTTATCTTTGGCAAAACAATTGTAAAATAGATATATTTTCATTTAGGTAGTTTTACCATGATTAATCATATCGCCTTCATGACAAAAGAGAATGAAGGAGAGATATGAAAGTAAAAATGAAAGAACGACTCTTAAATAAAATGAAGGCTGGTATGTTAAAAAAAATCAAGTGTTGGCCAGGTGCGGTGGCTCGCACCTGTAATCCCAACACTTTGGGAGGCCAAGGTGGGTGAATCATGAGGTCGGGAGATTGGGTGCATCCTGACTAACATGGTGAAACCCGTCTCTACTGAAAACACAAAAAATAGCCGGGCGTTGTGGCGGGTGCCTGTAGTCCCAGCTACTCGGGAGGCTGAGGCGGGAGAATCGCTTGAACCCGGGAGGTGGAGGTTGCAGTGAGCCGAGATCGTGCCATTGCACTACAGTCTGGGCGACACAGCAAGACTCCGTTTCAAAAAGAAAGAAAGAAAGAAAAATCAAGTGTCTTTCAAATACTGGGAGTTTATTAGGGATTAATACTTTTATAATCACATGACTGTCTTCTATTATTTTATGAATCTAATTTTATTATTGTGAATAATTGTATTTAGTGATTTAACCTTTTCTTCGATATTCTTGACTTCAAAAAATAAAGTATACGCATTTAAGAACATAAATTAATATCTACTTTTGGGTAACTATAAAAACGCACAGTTGATGACCAATTAGTTATTGTACATTATTTTTTAATTAATTGAAAAATGGCTAGCATTTTTCTACTACCTATGCTTTCTTATCTTACCTATTACTTCTTATCCTCACGCCTTCACACTAGAATAGTTTTGCCAAATCCGGGAAAGAATAATTGATGGAAGCCATACTCTAATACAGCATCAATTGAAAATCAGAATGCCTATATTTCATCCTTTATAGGTATCTCCATTTGTTATGCTTGGAAAGTGAGAAAGCATTCAACTGGCAAAGGAAGTGAACAAAAACAAGATCAAGAATAAACATGACTTAATTAAAATCATAATGAGATATCATCTTACCCCAGTCAGAATGTCTCTTATTAAAAAAAAAAATGAAAACAAAAACAGATGCTGGCGAGGATGCAGAGAATGGAGAAATCTTACACACCGTTGGCTGGAATGTAAAGCAGTACAACATTTATGGAAAACAGCATGAAGATTTCTCTAAGAACTAAAAGAACTACCCTTTGATCCAACAATCTACTAATGGGTATGTACCCAAAGGAAAATAAATCGTTGTATCAAAAATATACCTTTACACATATGTGTATTTCAGGCTATTCACAATAGAAAAGTAATGCAATTAACCTATGTTTCCATAAACAAGAGATTGGATAAAGAAAATGTGACACACACACACACACACATATATATATATATATACACACACACACACAATGAAATACTGTTCAGCCATAAAACAATAAAATCACATCTTCTACAGCAACATGAATGGAACTGGAAGTCATTATCTTAAGTGAAACAAATCATACACAGAAAGAGAATTACTGCAAGTTCTTACATAAGTGGGAACTAAATATTGTGTACACGTGAACGTAGAGAGTGGAATGTCAGGCAATGGATGCTTGAAAGGATGAGGGGGTGGATGATGAGAAATTACGTTATTTGTACAATGTATGTTATTTGAGTGTTGAATACCCTAAAGGTTGTGACATTATCACTATGTGTCTATGCATTCAACAAAATTACACTTGTCCCTCATAAATTAACACAATATTTTTCAAAATAAAAAAATACATATGACTTGTTATGTGTTTCTTACGGTTCTTTCTCTCCTAGTGAAACATATTTTATTTCTACCACCAAGAGTCTTTCCAGCTTTCTAACTGCAAGAACTTGCCTCCTCACAAGTGTTTTCAAATAGTGTCATGTAGAAGTAAAACTATTTGGGAATGGGGTGATTTATCTGAAACATAGTTGAAACCACTTTCTTGAGTTATACTTTCAAGATCAATCCCTACCCAGGTTCTAGTATTAATGCTGTCTCTGGTGAATGTTAGTACAGTATATCACACATGTCCCTCAACACCAACATGTCTCTGCTGCCAGCTCTCATCTCACCTAATACTCGTCCCATTCTCAATGAGTCTTCCCAGGCTACTTGTCTATGCCTGAGTAAATACTCAACTAATTTACCAATCAAGACATGTATGCCATGCTATGCAATCTAATTCTTCAATTTCTAGCCTCTGAGAGAGGGCATTGCCCAGTACACAATGCTAAACTGGGAACTAGAAAAATAGAGACGCGCTGTCAGAGATAGGATGGGCATTAATTTGTAACCATGGAAGATGATTTGAAACACTATGGCTTATATTTTATACCAAAAAAGTGTCCCCTATGAGAGGCTGAATATTGCAATGGCAGAATTTGAGAACAAGTGTCATATGATATTAGGACTGGTTTTATCCACCATGAATTTCAAGAATTAGATGCTTAATTATTAATATTTTCAAACCACTATGAGATACCATCTCACACTAGTCAAAATGGCTATGATTAAAAAGTCAAAGAACAGCAGATGCTGGTGAGGCTGTGGAGAAAAGGGACACACTGTGGGTAGGAATGTAAATTAGTTCAGCCACTGTGGAAAGCAATTTGGAGATTTTTCAAAGAACTAAGAACAGAGCTACCATCCCACCCAGCAATCTCACTACTGGGTATATACTCAAAGCAAAGTAGATTATTATATTAAAGAGATATGTGCATTCATTTGTTCATTGCCAAGCTATTCACAATGGCAAACATATGGAATCAACCTAGGGGCCCATCAGTGGTGGACTGGATAAAGAAAATGTGATACATATACTCCACGGAATACTATGCATCCACAAAGAGAGAATGAAATCATTTCCTTTGTAGCAACATGGATGGAGCTGGAGGACATAATCCTAAGACAACTAACAGAGGAACAGAAAAACAAATACTGCATGTTCTCAACCACAGTAGCACAGCATTTAGCATGCACAGACATAAACATGAGAACAATAGACACTGTGGTCTATCAGAGGCAGGAAGGGAGAGGGACAAGGGTAAAAAACAACCTACTGCGTACTATGCTCACTACCTGAGTGCAGTATACCCAGGTAAAAAGCAAAACAAACAAACCTGTATCCGCTTTATCTAAAATAAAAGTTGATAATAAAAAGATTTGGGGAAGGATATAAAATATCTTGACAAATAATTATCTTTTTGCATTTTGCACCATTGACCCTTATGAAATAGCAATGTTATTGACACTAGGCCAGCAGTGCAAACCACTATAGGAACTTCCATCCCGTAGAGTTCAACCAGAAGTCTGGTTTTTGCTTAAGTCTATATTTTATAAAATTTGATGCATAAAGCTAGTATTACGTGAAAAATTACTCCTTCTATAAGTAATTTAAAATTTTAATAGTATTTATTTTGAATTACTCTAACTACCATAACTGATGACAGCTTTGGGCTTTTACCTTCATTTATTTACTCTTTCATTCATTTTCTTTATTCACTGCACAAATATTGGTTAAGCACTTACATGTGTCAGATTTTTGCTAGTCACTGGTTACATAAAAATGACAAAGTAAGTGAAGTTTCTACTCTCAGAATCCTACCAGTCTAGTGGCAGAAACAGACATTAATCAAATAATCATAGAAAACATATGGTTGAAAATTTTTCTGAGTCATGTGAATACTAATAATTAACATTTACTGAGGACTTGTTCTGTGCCAGAAACTGGTGGAAAAATTATCTGCCACGTAACTGGTGCCTGGTGCCAAAAAGTCTGGGGACTGCTGTTCTATAGCTTCTGCACTAGAATCTACTAATGAGTAAAATCTAATTTAACAACTAGTTTTAAAAACATAACAAGAATATGTGCTGGCTGGGTGCAGTGGTTCATGTCTGTATTCTCAGTACTTTGGGAGGCCGAGGCAGGCAGATCATTTGAGGTCAGGAGTTCAAGACTAGCCTGGCCAGTATGGTGAAACCCCATCTCTACTGAAAACACAAAAATTAGCCGGGCATGGTAGCACATGCCTGTAGTCTCAGCTATTCAGGAGGCTGACGTGGGAGAACTGCTTGAACCCGGGAGGCAGAGGTTTCAGTGAGCCAAGATCACGCCACTGCACTCCAGCCTGAGCAACAGAGTGACTCCATCTCAAAAACAAAACGAAATAAAAAGAATACGTGCTGACAAAAAAAATTCTGAAAGATAAGAAAATTGTATTACTAGACTGTTCACATGATATTTTGTTTCCCATTAAATGTGTGACGTGCAAAGATATTTATTAAATGAAAATATTTTTGTATCTTAAAAAAAAATACTTGAACAGTATTAACTAATTTAACCCTTACCATCACCCTATGAAAGTATTCTATAGTATTATACAATCTTACAAGTAAAGTCATTGAGGCTAGGGGAGATTGAATAATGTCGTCTAAGAATGCAAAGTACCAAGTGGCAGAGTGGACATTGACTACAGGAAGTTGAACTTTACAGCCTATCTAATAGTACCATGTCATCTTTCCTTGCATGTTAAAACAAAGCATGCTATGACACTGCATTAGTTAGCTTTCACTACAGTATGCTGAATTAACAAACATACTCAATATTTTAGTGGCTTATAATAATAAAGGCTTATTTATTTATTGCTCATGTTAATGTCCTGTGCAGGTCCAGCCGCAATTCCACTCCATGTCTTTTTCTTGCTGGATCCAGGCTAAAAGAGCATCTCCTACCTTAGCTATCCCACCCTTAAAGGTTTGTGTATATGACATCATCGCTTCCACTAGCATTTTATTGTACAAAGCAAGGCTCAAGGTAAAACTGGGCAACAATGGAGTAGGAAATATATTCCGTCTATAGGAAAAGACACCACAGAGGTGCCTACCCAAATGATCCCAAAAAGCAGGTCATATTTTAAACAAATAAAACAGTATGCTTCAGAATGGACATATGAAAGGGGTCCCTGACCTGGCCTGGGAGTCAATGAAAGCCTGAGGTAGCACTGTCTCAGTAGAGTTTTCAGGGATGATATTTAGTTAACTAAAAACTGTGGTCCACAGAAAACATACCATGTGGTAGAAACAGCAGGTACAAACGTCATGTGATACAAGTGAGCCTGGTCTTGGAGAATTGAAAGGAATCACCTGAAATAAAGACAGAGAAAGGGAGACTGTCCTGAGACAAATCTACAGAAGTCAGCAGGGGCAAGATTATTCAGACCCCTGTAGGCCTCTTTAAGAATCTGGATATTTTTCCTAATGGGGAGCCACTAAATTATTTTAAGCAAAGGGAGTATGATAATCACGCCTTGGTAATTTTGGCTGTTTTCCAAAAAAAAAAAAAAAAAAATCATTCTAAGTAAGATTCTCTAACTGAGATATCTCCCCAACTTCCCAGATCTTAATAGTATCGTTTTAATGGTTTTGGAAGAGAAAATTTATTTATATTTTCTATTGAGTTATCCCTAGCAGAGTTCACTATCAGAACCACCCAAATACACTGATTCAGAGCAGAGGCAGTAACTTTCTCCCTTTCTCTCACAAGGAACACTTTCTACCCTATCCTCTTTAGCTAAGGCTCAGGTTTCCCCAGTCACAGCAATCCTGTACTCCCCTCTCACCTTCCTGGTGGGATTAAAAGAGAGCCAACAGCAACATGGCAAGTCTGTGCTGAGACCTTTTTCCCTAAATAGTAAGGAATGGAGCTCAGCAAGGTAAGAAATTGTTGTAAAGAGTTGCAGCAATTTGGGATTGGGAATATGTGCAAATTACTCTAAGTGGAGAGTTCCATTTGGAAAAGGTGCAGCATCCACTTCAGATATTTTCAGCAGAAATAAATGCCACCACCTTTTTGTCACAGCTAACATCATTACACTCTGATGTAAACTCAGGTCTTCCTTTGGCATCCTATGTAGAATTGTGCCAACTCCAAAAAGGTGGACACCATATCCTAGCTAGGATTTCTGCCACTGATAATGTAGAGCAGTCTTCTCAATCGTTGCCTTCAACTTCCAGATGTTGGTCAATTAAGAGAAAACAAACAAACAAAAGAAAAAGCACCCACCATATGTTTCACTCGTCCGATACCTGGAAAAGCTATTAGTTTATACTTATATCTGCTGTGGAAAGTTGTATTTGTTAGAGTAATGCCATTTATGTAAGTGCTAAACATCCAAATTCCAAATTACACTCCATATTAAGTGATCACAAGTGGTCCACTGTGGCAGATCACCACCAAAATGGTCATTTGGAAACCATCATCATTTCAACTTTTGTGTCTATTATTCTCTGGAGTCCTCTCAGTCAACTACTAGAGGAGGAAAAGGAATGGAAGAATTCACAATGGAAGGATTTTATGGAGCAGGTATGGAAGGGGTGCATATCAGCTTTGGCTCACAATCCACATCCAATGAGCTACAACCCAGCCATATGGTCCAACCGAAATAATAGAACCACTGGGAAATACAGTATAACAGTGAGTACAGGAAATAGAAGAAACTGACCTGGAGAACAACAGCTAACCAGTGTTTACTATTTCATTGTCTCTATTAAATCTTAAAATTGAGGGATAAAATAGTAAATTTTATGTTGCATACACATTATCAAAATAAAAAAAATGTTGGTGGAATAGGAACTTTAGATACAATGAATTTCTGGATCATTAAAATTTACTAAAAAGGAACCTCTGGGTTGTCCCAGCTCTTATTGTTGAAAATGAAACTTAATTAGTCCATTTTCCTGACTTTTTCAGTACAACATGGTTTGTAATTTCTGGCATCCAGATTGATAGTTCAGCAGCTGATTAAAACTTTCACTCATCAAAGAAAGAAATAATCATTATCTAGTATTGAAATGGTGAAGATGTAAAATATTTAATTCTGAGAATTTTTAATAGATTATATGCTGAAACCTGGATAAAACCTGCAATTGTGTAACATAAGTAACGATGATTGCCAATATTTTAAAAATCAGAATTAGTTCTTTAATTATAATTGGATATTAAGCAATCATTTACTTGAGAATATTACAAATTTTAAGTGGTTAGATTCAATTAATCAAAATTTCAACTTTCCCACTTTCTTACCACAATATTGACAATCAGCCCTACATTGGATCTTCTCTGAACTATGATCCCAAATACTTTTCCTTGAGAATCACTTAAAGTTATACTAATTGTTAGTGGTTCATGGTTTTTCCCCAACATCTATGTATGTATGAATGTATGTATAAATGTATGTATGTATGTATGTATGTATGTATGTATGTATGTATCTATCAATCATCTATATATCTATCTATCTATCTATATCTATCTATCATCTATCTATCATCTATCAATCAAGACAGGGTCTCACGCTGTTGCCCAGGTTGCAGTGCTAAGGCCCAATCTTGGCTTACTGCAGCCTTGACTTCCTGGGTTCAGGCGATCCTCCCACTTCAGCCTCCTGAGTACCTGGGACTACAGGCATGCACCACCATGCCAGACTAATTTTTGTGTTTTTTGTAGAGACGGGGTTTCGCCATGTTGCCCAGGTGCATTCAAACTCCTGGGCTCAAGCAATCTACACACCATGGCCTTCCAAAACATTGGGAGTACAGGTATGAGCCACCATGCCCAGCCAATTTATTTCTTTTTCCAACAACTATTTACTAAGTACCTATTATGTTCAGGCACTATATCAGACAATGGGAAAACAGAGATAAACAAATGAGCAAACCCTTGACATTGTGAAGTTTATATTCTATAGGAGCAAATAATATTACACAAGAAAAAACACACAGTTAATTAACAAATGTAGAAGATTTGTTACAAAGAGCATAGCCTGGAGTAACGTTTTAGAATTAGGGAAACAGCCATGGTGTATGTGGTCAGTAGCAGTTAATTGTAAAAAGGAAAGTGGATTGAACAAAGCATTTTAGGCATGGCTGCTACAAATACTCTAGTAAGGAAAATGAGAACAATTGAAAAACATGATAAGGAAGAGAGAAAAGAGACATAGAATAATCCTGGGGAAGTAGGTATGGTCAAATTAAGCATGGGCTTAAAAAACTAAAGGATTTTAGACTTGTTCCTGAAAACAGTGTGGAGCAGGACATAAGTTATAATTTGGAAAAAATGACATTGGTTGTTCTTTATCTAATACACAGAAGGATATCAGCCAAGAAGCTGTTACTTTACAAAACTAAATGCTAAAATTTCACTAGCAAAGACGGAAAGGAGAAAAGGAAGGGGGTAGTAAATTTATGATTATAGAAAATAATATAGGAAACAGATATAGAAAAGCAGAGGAAACATGTGAATGATTACAATATAAAGGTCTCTATGCCTGCTTCACCTCTCCTCTGTTTAATCCTTGATTGTTATCTTTTCTCCAGTGCTAATTTGCTTTTAGAAACCAGCTATTTGGCTTTTACCTTTTCATTTCTTCTCCTGTTCCCTGTTACAATACACATATGAATAACTCAGTTTTCCATGGATCTAAGGTTTCCAATCTAGTGCTCCCAAGTCACTTGCTCAATTCACTTTATTATGTCCAGCATGTACCAGAAATTGTGCTAGGTTATGGAGATAAGTAATGAAAAAGATAGACAGGATTTCTCCACTCATAGATTTTATATTCTAATAGGTCTCCAAGAGGCATGCTGTACTAGGATAATTTTTATCCAATGGAGTGTTATGCTTTTCTACATTTTATTCTTGGCCACACTCATGGCATTTGAAATGTACAAAGTATACATGGATAAGATTCACCAAATGGGGCTGGCCACGGTGGCTCACATCTGTAATCTCAGCCCTTTGGGAGGCCAAGGCGGGCAGATCACAAGGTCAGGAGTTCAAGACCAGCCTGGCCAATATGGTGAAACCCCATCTCTAATAAAAATACAAAAATTAGCCGGGCATGGCAGCATGCACCTGTAGTCTCAGCTACCCGGGAGGCTGAGGTAGGAGAATTGCTTGAACCTGGGAGGTGGAGGTTGCGGTGAGCCAAGATCGCGCCAGTGCACTCCAGCCTGGGCAAGACAGCAAGACTCTGTCTCAAAAAAAAAAAAAAAAAAAAAAAAAAAAAGAAGAAGAAGAAAGAAAAAAAGAAAAAAGATTCACCAAATGCTTTGGGCATGTTGACTATGGTGGCAAGTTGCAGGGGTTTGTATATTTGAACAGGTAGGAAAGAAAATTCATTTTGTCAACTAGAAATGCCATATAAAACTACTAAATCTTAACTCTATGGAATTTTAAAAACATATAACTGCCATTTTGAATAAAAATTCACTCTCACATTGTCATCTTGGGTTAAAGCGTTGAGTTGCCAGACTCACCTATTTCTCATCACTGTTTATTTCCTCTATGTTCAAACTCTTCACCCTCAGAAGCATTCTCAATCTATATTTTCAGTCTACAATGAAGTTTCTTACATCTATTGTAGTCTTCATCCCATCATCAAATTCTTGAGATAGTAGTTTATATTTCCACTATCTAAATATCACTATTCTCTAGTTCATCTAGTACAATCTGGCTTATTCCTCCTCAAAAAGCTAATGTAAATGGTTCGGGTCAGCAATGGTCCATAATTACAAAGTCTACTGGGCAATTTTAGTCCTGATATTTTATTTTTATTTCTCCAAATGAGAAAAAATTGTCAATGCTGAGTATGTTTTAAGCTGTCATGGTGGGGCATTGGAAAATTTT
The DNA here is from genome assembly GCF_028858775.2 of Pan troglodytes. Taxonomy (NCBI): domain Eukaryota; kingdom Metazoa; phylum Chordata; class Mammalia; order Primates; family Hominidae; genus Pan; species Pan troglodytes. The sequence goes on along the minus strand of NC_072402.2, from coordinate 159,493,242 downwards.
TTAATTAGCAATAATTGCACTTTGGATAAACCTCATTAGTTGTGACACTGCCCTGTGCAAAGTTTAGCTCTCATTTGACTTGCTCTCTCTGCTGTGTTTGACAAAGTTGATCACTTCCTATCTTTGAGCTTCTGAAACACTAACTCTCTTCCTTAGTGACACTGCACTGATATTTTAGAAACATTGATTCTGTCCCTTTAATAGTTCCTTTGTCCTGTATAATTTTTAAGACATTTATTCTTGTCAGTGTTCCATTTCATATCTTATATTCTTTCCTTTTATACTCTCTCCAGTTGATATTTTTGAATATGATTTATATTCCGTGTATTTGGTTTTGACTTTCAAATTTCTTATCTACTTTAATTTTTTATTTAAACATATGTACATATTTTGGGGGTACATGTAATAATTTAATATATTCATAGAACTCATAAGTATCAAATCAGTGTAATTTAGATATCTATTACCTTAAATATGCCTTTCTTTATGCTAGAAACACTCAAATTATTCTCTTCTACCTATTTCAAAATACGTGATAGATTATTGTAAACAATAGTCATCCTATTGATCTGTCAAACATTAGGTGATTTTCTTCTCAAATTGACTCTGAAATTTTTTTCACCAGTTTCAACTTCCCCACAAGCGTTCCAAATTTATACACACACCATATCTTTTGATCACTGAAAACTTAATAAAGTTCAAACTGCCCCCAGATGGCTCTGTATTATGTTCACAGATTCACCATCTACTAATAAACCCATTGAAAAAGACTCAGCTCTCCATTCTCTAGCATCCACATCTAATTGGTCGATAAGCATCATTGATTTTATCTCCTGAATATCGCCAAGTCTCTTCACTGCTTTCCAGGGACTCAGCGTTATCAGCACCTCTTCATCTTTCCCTAGATAGTTCCAACAACCTCTAATTTGCCTCTGCCTTCAGTGTCTTGTTCTTTCTCTCACAATAAATTCCAAGCTATTTGACATAGAGACACTTTACTATCTGGCCAAATCTATCTCTTTTTTCTCTTTTCCAGCCATGGGCTTACTCAGTTACTGTTTGCTTTCTAATAAGAGTTTCTGTATTAATACTTAGAGAAATGTCATTTTCTCTAGGAAGACGCTCTTGCTTGTCTCTAGTGGCAGTTACTCATTTCTTCCTTTCAACACCCATAGCTCTGTGTGTATTCTTCTTCTATGTGACTTTTTGCAATGCAATGGTTTTTTCCTATTTCCTACCTTGTAATTTGGAGGTGTGGAAAAACATTTTATTCATATTTGCATCCCCACTACCTTAGCACTGCCTAGGGTTAGCCTGCATATCTAATATTTGAGATTGAAAAATATAAACTAATTAATTAATTAATTAAAATTATTAGGATTGTATTGATGGTCTGGGGTCTAACACATTCCATGATACAAATTTTAAGACAATTTTGATTATGTAGTTAGCCTACATAAGTTACAAATTCTAAAAGTAAATTTGAAAGCAACTTCAAAATAATAAACATTCTCAATGAAGTCTAGACTTCAGTATTGCAAGCACTATCAATGCCTTCTTTTACTATTTAGAAATTCCTTCTTTGTACTTTATAGAAATAGTCTAGTTACTAGATAAGGTCATTAGCCTCATGCTAGGGATAATTACTGAAGATGAAATAACAGCATCTTTCACTTTTGCCAAAAGTAAATACAAACTTTTATAAAAGCAATTTGACAATATATTTTGATGGTCTTTAAAAAGTTCATGAAAGTTTATTCAAAAATTTATTTCTAGGAATCTATCCTAAGAATCTAATGAGAGTACATAGAAATATTAAGGTAAAATGATATTTACTACTTTGTTATTGTGTCTACAAGTCTGATGGTAGGAGATTTGCAGGTAAGTATATAAAGATGGGATGCATTCATAAGACAGACCATTATACAGTCATTTAAACTAATGTTTTCTGAGGGAGTAAGTAATATACATAAGCAACCAGAAAAAGAGAGATCTATAAAAACAAGTAAAGTGTGAACCTACATCTCCTTTTAAAAATTTTATATGCTATTGGAATTATATAAATAAAATCAGACTGGAAGAAAATATACAAGTACATACAATGAAATATAAATATAGAGATAAACATATATTGATTTTATAATTTGAAAAAATAGCCAATAAGGAAATGTTTGCACCGTATCTATTTTGTGCCTGTTCACTTTCCCACGAACTCTTCAGAAAGGCTGTCAGTTTACAACCCTGCTGAAAGGTTAGTATGTTACATGACTCTGAGCCATACATTGCCCTAGATGTAGCCTACAGAGGGTGGCTGGCTACTTACTGCTTGAACAGAAAATAGAAGCTTAGTAAAAAATATATTTTAGTTTGCATTTTAAAAATAGGATATTGAAGGTGTTGATCAGTGAAACTTTGGAACAAAGTACCATTACTATATTTTAAAAAGAGGCAGCCGGGTGCAGTGGCTCATGCCTGTAATCCCAGAACTTTAGGAGGCCGAAGCGGGTGGATTGCTTGAGCTCAGGAGTTCAAGATCAGCTTGAGCGACATGGCGAAACCCTGTCTCCACTAAAAATACAAACAGTAGCTGGGCTTGGTGGTGCACGCCTGTAATCCCAACTACTTGGGAGGCTGAGGCAGGAGAATTGCTTGAACCCGGGAGGCAGAGGCTACAGTGAGCCAAGATCATGACACTGCACTCCAGCCTGGGTGACAGAGTGAGATCTTGTCTCAAATAAATTGATAAAGAAAGAGGCAAAAGGACACAAGGAGGGAGAAGGAATCTCTAGCCATGATATATTCAGAGCATGAAGAAGCCGAATTAGTAATTTGTCAGTGTGAGAGAGGATGACTGGGCATGAGTAGTAGGGCTAGACAGAGAACTGGCTCTGTTTCTGCGATTCCCAGACGAATAGTGGTCTCTATAACTCAATCCCCTTGAAATACACCTCCCATTACAGCAAATTCTCTCCTATTTATTTGAGATTACTTAAGTATTTCACTATTCCTTGCAACCAAATAACCCTAAGTAAAATAAGTAATAGTTCATATAGGTAGGATACAGGAGTATGATCATTTAAACATTTAGTGAGTCCTTGTTTCTATTAATTTTAACTGTTATTAATTTTTAACTGTTATTAATTTAACTTGTTACATAGGACTTTAGCCCTTCCTTATAGAGCACTTAGAATTTGATCTTGATATACAACTATTTTTATTCTGTCACCCCCAGGAAAAGACAAGGTCAATACCATTCTTCACTGCTCTTGATTTCATTCCTTTATTTATTCGGTCAATAAATATTCATTGAGGGACTACTGTTTTCCAGGGCCAAACATGGTGCTAGACTCTGGGGATACAATAATCGACAAGACAGTCATTGTCCTTGATCACATGAGACTTACAGTCCATTGAAGGGAAGTAAATTCCAGGCATTGACATTAGATAAGGGATAAATTAAATGTTGTTCATTTAGTTGGGAAAGTTAGATATTTAATTAGTTCAAAGTTGGTTTCATAATATTTTATCTAAAATGAATTCCTAGGAAGAAATTACGTCTCAATTAGATCTTTTTCTCCTTTTTCAGAGGCAAGGTCTCACTTTGCTGCTCAGGCTGGGCTGGCCTCAAGGGATGCTCCTACTCAGCCTCCCAAATAGCTAGGACCGCAGGTGTGTACTGCTATGACTGGCTTCAGCTGGATCTTTATGCTTTTTGAATAAAGCATTTCACCACACTCATTTTCCTTTTTTTCACTGCCAATGAATTATTATTTTGCTGTACATGAGATCCAGAGAAATATGGTGCCTGAAACTTTGTCAACAACTGTTTACAGTATGCATTTTAAGCTCACAGGACCAGGCACACATTGCTGTTCCTTACAGTAGTTTCATATAAATGTTTATAAGATGCAGATAACCTAGGATTGTATTTTACGTTTGGTTTTAGTATGGCAATGAGTGTCATTTTAAAAATTTTTACTTGAGCATCTTCCAAATTTTGAGAAGTTTTTAACTCAAGCATCCTTCAAATTTAAGAGAAAGGCTTGATAAATACAAAAAGTGATTCACATCTCTAGGAGATTGGTTAGATATTGTGGTATATTTGAACTATAGCCTACTATAAAGTAATTAAAAATAATAAGGTAGAGTTGTATACAATGGCACAAAAGGTGTTCAAGATATGTTATCATGTTTATATATACAGAGAGACACAGGAAAAGAGAAAGAACTATTTATTTGTATGTGTGTAGTGAACATGATAAATTGTCTACTTATCATCCATACCTTTCTTTCTCCTTCTTGATCATCCAAATAATCTTGAGGAATTCACATTTCTTCATGTATCACATGCCTCTGTAGAAAGTAGTCTCACCCAAAATTCTCCAAGCCCATCTTCCTTGACAGGGATTGGTTCAGGAAAGTGCCCCAATATAGGCCTATGTGTTATAAAAAGAAGTTTCTTGGGGACCTTCTAGGAAAGTTCTTTCCCTTCTGGGATAGTTTATTAAAGCAACCCTCTCTTTCTCAGGATGTTGCTGTATGGGACTGTAAGACAGAGAACTGCTGAAACCATCCTGCTAATAGCTCAATTCGCAGGGGAGGCAGAGCTTAACAGAAAATCACGAGGAGACGTAGTCCAAGGCACTGAATTAGTTTATCCTCGAAGGCTACTTTTATCTAAACTTTTAGATAAAATGAACTGATGAATCTTCTTAGTGCACAAGTTGCCTTCTTTAACATATTTAGCTTGTTGCAGCCAAAGTCTTTCTGAGGATTTGTATGTGGATATATATATGTATGGCCACATCAATTCATTAAAGGAAGATTGGAAGAATATACCCGAATTAAGAAAGAAAACATGGAAAAAGTGGGATTGGGATAAAATAAGAGAGTTCTTTACTTTTTATTCAATATACTTCTTTCTGAACACTTAGTAGAGATGTATTGCTTTGTGTTTAAATGTAAAAAAATGGAAGTATTAGAAAAAAGTTTTTTCAATAGTATACTCTTTCGCTATTTCCTTAGAAAACTACATTGTCATATCTTAATTTCTAGGAAAATCACTGGTGAACCCACCAGAGACTTCATTGATAAATATTTTATTAAGAAGTTTCAAAACTTATCAGCATAGTGTATTGGAAAGGAAACACCAGTTGTCAGGAGACTTGCCTCAGGTAAAGCATAGAGCAATTCTGGACCTCATTCCCATCATTGGTAGAGATACAAGAATGAATCCAAACATTTATTCTACTGAAACCCCAGCCTTCTCTGGATCTTGCGACTCTAACTTATATCCACGGATAAAAGACTTTATGTTGAATACTGTTAAAAGCAAGGAAAAAGACTAGATGAATTGCTAATGTTCGTGAACTGCTATATCTTGTGGCAGCTGAAAAATGACTAGTTAAAGCACCTTTATCTAATCACCTTTGCTTCACTAATTCCTTTCTTCTCAGGTTAATGTCTCACAATTGCCATTAAAATAGACTGTTCAAAAGGAATTGAATGATTTGGACTTTAATTTATTTTTCTATTGTTTTGTATTTTCATCTCTATACTGATATTTTCTTTCATCAGCTCAAAAGTATGCTCACTTTATTCCTAAACCTTAACCCATTTTTTTCCTATTTTATTCCAAGGTCTTGAATAAAAGAAAGAGTCATGGAATTGACAAATTTAACCCTGTGGTAATCAAAAAACAGTTACATTCTTATCATGTTTTTACTCAGGATAAGTTCAGTTAAAAATATTAATAAACAAATCAACATATTCCAATTATATTTTATCCTCATATGTCATTTCGTCATACATGAATAAATGCACTTGCAGTTGGTTAATTATCAAATAATTTCAGACTATAATGTAATTAACTTCTTTCTTAGCCATTTATTCTTAATTTATGTACAAATAATTGTAGCTAACTATTTCTTACAAGATAGTATTTTATAATCTTCAAATGTCTATTTGATATACATTTTCTTAGAAATTAAAAATTATCTAAAACATGTTCCAGAGAAATATAGTCTCCAATGTACAGATGATGAACTGAGAGTCTTCAGATGTTAATTATTTTTCCTAATTAGTTACCTAATTATATGGACAGTCAGTCCCAGATTCTATAATAAAACGAGATTCACTCAGTACTCTGGTTTATTTTCCCTCACTTTGGCCTTATAATTCCTAAAGGACTATTCAATTTATTTTCTGGAAGGACAAATATGAAGTTAAAATATGTCCAGACATTTCCAAGTATTAATAAAATGTGCTCCAGGTGAGAAAATATAACTCTTCCAGTTTCCAATATTTCTGAATCCACAATTACCACCTGTCTCTCATGTCAGTGGTATTGCCAAGGCAGTAAGATGATAGGAACAGAATATAATATCTGGATTCCACCAAAGTTTCCAGATAATACAAACTTGTTACATGTAGTGGTGAGAGAGATTGATAGAAAGATACCATAGATACAGGGAAATGATCAGATGTTCCTTCATGTGGGTGAGATAACAACCTGGCTCACACAAAGCACACATAGATCACAGGAACGCTGCATCTCTGTCTGCAGGGAAAACTGCCCAGATCCTCAAGTGTCCAATATGGTTCCCACTTGCCAAAGAACGAAGAGATTCATGTAAAGCTTCTGTCTTCTTCAAGAAGCTTGGTCTTGTCATTATCATGTTGATTGGCATGGGATAAAGGAGGATTACACTCTCCTGGATCTTCACAGTGTCTTTCTAGACACTTACAGAAATGCTCATTGGGGCAAATTATGGAGAACCACTAGTATAACTATGATTCATGAATTTCCGGGTGAATCATGAATTTCTAAAGCATTGCATCCTCAGTAGGCTGAGGTCTTCCCTCTGCATATTAAACAGATTTATATCTCTTGGCTGTCACTACTACTAGAAGCATATAACAATGCAGTTAGGACTTTCAAAGTAGGTATGAAATTTAAGGACTGTACTGTGTACTACTCTATTTCCTAAGTAGGTAAAAATAGCCATCTGTCTTTTTACTAAGTCAGTAAAAATAGCCACCTGACAGGCAACTAAGGAAATAGTTTGTGCTAGTCTCTCTCTTAAATAGAAATTTCACTTAACCAGCTTCCAATTTGCAGTGTTGGGCAAGGTATCTGTGCCTATGACTACATAAATCTATGTTCACCTATAAAGACTCCTGAAAATACAGATTCTCAATCTCTGTTTGCTCTCTTGGTTTTGATGGGTGTCAGTAGGAGTAGACTTTTAAACACCATGTTCTATGTGGAGGAAATTCCTAAATAGTAATGCTATGTGCAATGCTAATTCTTTTGAAAGGTTAAAAAAAAACCTCAATGTGCCTTATATAACATGATCTATTTATACTCTGTCACTAAGGAGAGTCAGCTGCATTTATGTTCAGAGCGAACAGAACAATTCATTTGTACCTTATCATCCAATTGATGACTACCGATTTACCTAACTGACTGACAGAACAGGGTTAGGCAATGATAATTTGTCCGATGCATTAAAATGTTTAGAACTGAAACTCTCAAAAATATTTAACATAATAAATCATTGAGCATAGAAGTTTTAGCCCCAGAATGTCTGACTCTTCCTCAAATATCAATTACAATATAAAGTTCCACCACAGGATATTATACAGTTACTAAGAAACTATTGCAGTCTCAATCCCAAATTAGATGCTTTCAAACCCTCTTCATTATTTCTAGCACCTGGTAGTGACTAGCAACACCCATGTGAGTTTTTTAACCAATAAGATATTCTTTAACAACAAAGCACATTTTTTAATTGAGAGCATAATATAAAACTTGGGGTGGTGCTGGGGGTTGAGGGACAGATTCTGGATTACATAGATTCTGAAAACAAAATATGACTTCAAAAGACTATTAAATATGGTTCCATTCTTTATGTGTTGAAACCACAAAAATATATCAAACGCTACTATGTTTACAGTCCCCTCTTCGCTTGACTTCTATTTAATCACTGTATCTGTATTTACTACTTCTTTTGTGTTTAGCATATAATGTCTTCGTTTTAATGTTCCTCATAATAGACAGCTTACTGTATGCTGCACTGTGTAATGCACTTTACATGCTGCATTTCAAAAAAATCTTCACAATCACTTTATGCAGTAGACTATTGTTGTACTCATTCAAGATGAGAAAACTGAGGTTTGGAAAGTTAAGTAACTTTCTAAGTCATTGACAGAACTAAAAATAAATTATGTTAGAATTAGACTTTATTTCAGTGCTTCCCAATTTCCCTTTTCTGAATTCAAATAGATACAAGGAAGCCGCTACTTCTTATGTGGAAAACACGGTTCTCCCCCATCTACCTGCAGTGGAAATCCTGGGAGGCTGAAGGGCACTTTGAGGAGTTTTTCCTCCTTAGTCAAACATTTATTACACAAAAGAACGCTCTTTGAAGATTTGCTATGAAATCCTTTGAGTCCCTTTTTGTGTTGTTTCATATCTCACTAATGAGCTTCAGTTTAATTCTGTTTTATTTATTCTTTGCTTATTTTATTACAGTAAAAAGATGACGTTTATAACCTCACAAATTACATCCCTTTATATTCGTGATGCGTAGGAGTTGTTCTTTTCTTTTCTGTTTTTTTTTTTTTTTTTTTGGTAAGTCTTACAAAGCAAGGTGTAATGAAAAACGGCCTGCCATTCAAGAAACGAATACAAAGAGAAAGGTGCTCTGAAGAATGGAAACATAAATAAATGCAAAATAAATCAGTGAAATGCGTCTATACCCATATGTTTTTAACATATTAAATTATATATAATTTTAAATTCTTCAAATTTGTAACTTAGAGATGACAAATGGTTTCAAATTTACTATATTTTTCCAGCATGGAATGATGCTCAGGTTTATGCTTTTCTTAGTTTCCCTTGGTATTTTTTCTCTAAACATGATAATATTTCAATGTTCTCGTAATACATAGTTTGATCTCCACTAGTCAAACTAAGAAGTAAAATTAATTAGACAATAATTAAACACTGTCAAATAAGTTAAGTCAGACTTAACTTAAATATGAAACGTAAATATGACCCAGAGATTATGTCAGATTAAAATAGTAGATTTGCTAAAATAAACATAATAATCACATTTTTAAGCAATCTGAAAAATTACAGGCTTGTAAAGCTGCCAAGACAAAAATTTGGCTCTAGATCTTCTCATCATTCCATAGCTCATGCAGTTGTAAGCCATTCTCTATAGTATAAACATTATTTTAACTGCAATGAGCCCAATACAGAAATTATATGGAAAGGGGTGTGAAGAGTCAGGATATAAAGTATTTGCATAGATTTGCATCACTTACACATTCAAAAAAATTTTACTCACCAGCCAAATTCAGTTTAACAGACTATTGCTTTTGGATTCAGCTTCCAGTTTCTAACTGCAACACTTGCTTAGGAGACCCTTGTATCATTTACTCTTATAAGTACTTTTGTTTCTTTTTCTGCATGCATATCACAATCAAATGCCCTAATTTTGGGGAAAATATTTGCTTAGTGTCTATTTTCTTCCCCTAAACTAGTAAGTTCCACAAGGGCAACATCATTGTCAACTTTTCCCCTATATTTCCCAGTGCCCTGTTCAGAACAGAGCATATAGTAGGTGTTCAATAAATATTTTTTAATGAACAAATGAATACATGAGACATGTCATCAGCTTTCTCAGAAGAAGCAAAAAGAAGATCATCCAACTGCTTAATTTAAGTCCTTTTATTTCAATGAGTTGCTGGTTCCTTGATGAGTCTGGCTCATTCTCATGACTGGAAATAACACAGCTCAGAGTAGTCTGAACTAAGCAAGGGAATTAGAGCTACTGACTCACTGTAGATGATTTTGGTTCAGAAAAGATTTGAAACAGTTTAGATCATGGTTAGGTTTGGCAAATTATTATTGGATTAGCATTTTTAATTGTTCTGTAAAAATGTCTTGAACTGTGATATGGTTTGGGATTCAGTAAAAGAGGAGCATTTAAGTAGTTCAGTTTTTAACTAACAGTTTTCAGATCATGTTTCCTAATGATAAACTACATTTCAGCATGCTTCTTTGAGCAAACTTATATGAGTATATATAAGAAAAACATATATATATATCTTATGTTTTAAATATTAATATTTATTTAAATGCACTATTCTGGGGCTTAATGTCTATTTTTTTGGATTACAGTGTTGTCAAAATAATGTAGGAGGCAGAATTGGGAGAACTCTTTGTATATACCAAGTTATTTCTGCCTAGTACCCTCATATGTTACATGAAGAAAAGGATGGTTGACTCAATAAGATGTAATTTCCTTTATGCTTTAAAATTCTGGGGAAAGTAACCTGTGTGGCCTATATTCATATTTGTGAAAATACAGATTTCATTAAAGTATGCCAAGCAATGATACCTATATATTTGAGATTATAAACCCGTATCAACTTCCAGATACAAACAATATAGCAAATCCTGCATTGTTAGATTTATTCCATCTAGCTACATTCCTTATTTTTCTAAGCAGTTTTGTTATCCAAATTAATTCCTGACTTATAGATTCAGAGAAATATCTCTGTATGAATTTCTAATGTCTAATTTTACTTAAAATCCTTGAGCCAAAACTTAGAATTGCCTCACTGGGAAATTTCCATTCCTTTCCTAACTCTCAGCACCATCTAAATGGAGACCTATTTGTGCATTTCTTCCTTTAACAGTGGGCAAAGATGACGAACTGTGATTGAGTAATGTGCTCAACTAATTAATACACATGTTTTAGTCCCTCATTCCATTTGTTTTACTGTTTTAATTCAAAAACATCTTCTTGAAGTTCTGCGGAGTGGCCAATTTCCTAGCTTCTTTTTTTTTTTTTTTCATACCAGTAAATGTCTTTTCTAATTCAAAAATGCAAATCTATAAGTATACTTGCTTGCTTTTTAGCATTCTGCCATTTTGCAAAACTGTGCCTGAACTTAGCCATAAATATATGGTTTAGCATATATGAATCTCAGAAACCTCACCACCAGTCCAGGTCACAACCAGCCCACTGTGATCTCACTGCTTCCGAACTCACAGCATAACACTCACTCGGTAATTAATCATTCCTGCTTGTGACATTTCCTATAATGTATATTTAACATTTCATAGTTTTATAATTTGCCAGTGTATCCGTGCCCTAGCCATCTCAATTAAATTGCAAGTTTTTTGAGTCAGATTTCACGTCAGTCTTGCAGAGTTAAATGTAAACAAAGAAAATGTGTGTTGATTAATTATTTAATCGATTGGTTGTATCCATGTAGATTGAAATAAGTCCGACAGTATGTATAATAAAAGGTTAAAAAGTCTTCCCCAGATCAAGTTTTCTTGAGTATGTTAGTGTCTAAGAATTAATTGTGAGAGTTCTCAGCAAAGCATCCACAGATTTCTTTGCCTTTGTCTACAAAATCAAGAACAAGAAGAAAGTATAAAATGACGTGATGGACAGTGTCCTTCACTCCTTTAACTGACTTGCTACATTTCCAGTCCCAATCTTTCTACATATAAGAAGATGCATTTCCTAAAATATTGTCCAGTGAACTTAATAGTGTAAATTCAATAATGGGACAAAGGGTCAAATAGATTTGAGAAAAGCTAGTATAAACAACATTAAATAGGTTTCTTTTCTGTAAGAATCCACTGAGCTTTTAATATCTTTGTGTCTATTGTGACTTCCAAAGGGATGGGACAAAAAATATGGTATACTACTTATCCCAGGTCTGTGTAATCGTGTTTTTTTGTTTGTTTCGTCTTCTAAAATCTGTATTCCATGGTGTTACTGTTGAAAACTCTAAGTAGAAATTCCAGGCACATCTAATATAATGTATAATGTTTGGAAATGGATTATCAGTTGCAATGGACCATTTCTTATTCTGAGGGCAAAAGTCCAATATTAACTTGAGTTTGATTGTTCACTTGTTTAGTACTTAGTTTAACAGCATAGGACAGATTCCTCGATTTTCCTGTTTCCTATATCGCCATTTCCTCACGTTGTCTTAATGATGTTTATGTACTATGCTACCATAAGATTGCTTTTCTAAAATTAATTTCATTTACCAACTGGCTTTTAGGAGTCTTTATTGTCTTGTTTTCTTCCACTGCATAGTGATATCCTCTGCAGATTGCATAAGCATGTCCACTTGTATTGGATAGTAGTCTTAAAGACAGCAGATGTATATCAAAATTCTACCCAATAATCATTAGCTAAGTGATATAATTTGCCACTTTTCTTTCTAAATTTGTTTTCTCCTCCATACAAAGTTGTATGCAGATTTTAAAAGTATATAAAAGTTATTAGTAAATCACAAAATACTTTGAATATGCATAGTATTATTTTATGTAATCATAGTAGTTAATTTCTTCTATGTTTCATATTTTATTTAATGAGAAACTGTTAGTAGCAGTTAAGTCTGGCGAGTAAAACTGAAGGTGCTAAAAACAAAAGAAAACTTATACATTATACTAATATGTATCCTTATAAATTTTATTATTTTACTCTAAAAATATTTTTCCCAAAATGTATTTTTAAAAATATTATCTCAAACCTATTTCCATCATGGTAACAGTTTATTTCAGGTAACACAAGCCTAAAGCCATACATTTAAAAAACATGGAACTTGCAAGAGCAGAACTAAAGATTGATCAAAATGTTGAAGCCTCTTCAGTTGTTCACAACTCGACACTCAAAAGGGTGAGCTAGTCCCATATCAAAAAGTAATGTACAAATGATCTGCCAAGGCATCTTCCTCATCCTTGTACATCCTTCATGGGGGAGGGCAGTGTCCTCTCTATTATTTATTCTATGGATTTGACAAAAACATTTATCATGCCTTTTGTTTGTATTATGAGAGCATCATTTTTTAAAGGAAGCTCTCTTATATCTCACATTCAGATGCTAATCATTTATGCCCTTCTTTGCCTTTGAATACAGATCAAACGAAACATCCATTAGCAAATTATTTTCATTAGACTCTAGGGAAAACTTGACTAACACTTTCAGAGACTCACGGATCTTCCAGGAGAAATAGTTACAAAAGTAGCACTGATCATGGAACAGTAAATTAGTCAAAATTTAATTTTCTACTGAATATTTTTATGACAAGTGATGTGTTCTTTTGTTTACTAAGAGACAGACTGTATTTCTCATAATGGTAATAAACTTTTCCTACATGTTTATTTTCATCGCTTTAGAGAACTATAGAAATAAAATCTTCCTTATTGCTCACGTCAAAAAAACGGCTTATGTTTTGTCCAGGTTAAAAAGAAGAAAATTGACAGGAAGATTTTTCCAAATGTATCAGCATTTTTATGTATGAAAGTACAATAGTGGTTAAAATATATGTAGCTCTGGATGAATGTTTGTGCATGTTCCTTTTAAGCACTAAAATTGGGAATCTCAAGATGACTAGGATGCTTGAACTTCCTCTATTTTATTTATTTATTTATTTATTTATTTATTTATTTATTTATTTAATTCCTTTATTTAGGAACAGAGTCTCTCTCTGTTGCCCAGGCTGGATTGCAGTGGCACAATCTTGGCTCACTGTAACCTCCTCCTCCTGGGTTCAAGCAATTCTCCTGCCTCAGCGTTCCAAGTAGCTGGGATTACCTGCTCCCGCCATCACATCCCGCTAATTTTTCTTTCTTTTTTTTTTTTTTTTTGTATTTTTAGTAGAGATGAGGTTTCACCATGTTGGCCAGGCTCATCTCGAACTCCTGACCTCAAGTGATCTGCCCACCTTTGCCTCCCAAAATGCTAGGATTACACACGTGAGCCACTGCTCCCAGCCATCCTCTATTTTAATAATAGTTTGTTTCTTCAACTGCCTTTGGCCTTTAACTTCCTCCACCTTTTTCATTTCTGAGTTTCAGAAGTCATTTGGTGTAAAAGTGATGACCGCTTTATTAGACTGTATGATTTTTTTTAATATACATAAGGTAAAACTCCTACAAGAATTTCTCAAAATTGGGGCTTAATTACGAGATACCAAAGGAGCAGTTATCATCTTAGGGCTTCTTAAATCTGACCTTAAGAAGAGCTCTATAGAGTTCTCACCTTTACCTTGCCTTATAGAGCTCGTATGAGGAAGAGGTATAGAGTTTTTAACCACTTAAAGACAGTCATTCCAAAGTCCTCTTCACCTTGGTTCAGGCAAATACTGGAGAATTGCAGTACTTTAACACATATCTCTAATTCTTGATTTTCCTATTATGTGTCCTCCCTTCTTCTTCCTTTGCTCCATCCCACATCCCTTCTGTAACCAACACATATGCTTCTTTTAGTAAACTCAAAATAAAATTATAAGTCCCCAACCTACTGATGGACCCTCCTATTGGTGAAGGGTGTTCCAAAGTTAACCTGAAAAACTAGTTCAGGCCATAATGGGAAGTTGGGGTTGGAGCTGCGTCATTATAGCATCCTCCCATTGGAATTCAGGCACAGCTGACCAGCATTAACATTACACAGAGACTTAAGGCTGATAGAACAGACTCTTTCAGTCTGATAAGAAACATTTACAATCTAGTCTCTCTGCAGCCTGCTACCTGGAGGCTCTCTCTGCATAAGAACCTTGGTCTTCACAACCCCTTACTTTAACCGAGATGTTCCCTTCTATTGATTGTAGGTCTTTAGATAAACTTTTTCAACTAACTGCCAGTCAGAAAATGTTTGAATCTGCCTGTGACCTGGAAGCAGTACCCCCTCCTGTTGTCTTGACCACATTTCTGACCTGACCACCTTGGGCACATGTTCTCAACGTCTTCTAAAATTGTGTCACAGGCCATTGATTGCTCATATTTGGCACAGAATAAATCTCTTGAAATATTTTACAGAGTATCACTCTTTTCATCAATATTTGCTTGTGTTACCAGTACATACCCCACCCCCCAGTTCTTCCAATTCTTGCCCTACTGCAGGATAAAGCTAAGAGTTAAAACATTTGATGCCCCTCTAGAGTTTGACCTTCTTGATCTCATTAGAATTCCTTCTTATTCCTGGTCTACTCAAGGGCTGCCAAACTCACCCCACATTTTTATGATTTCATCACTTTGCTCTCCTTTGCCCATGATCCAGTCCCTTCAATCTCTACCTTCACACATATACCTTTAATTCCTGAGAATTTCCACTCTTTTCTTCTCTGTGAAGGAATACCCTAATAGACCCTTACTTCTTCACTTCCTTTACCACAGACTTTACTCATAATCACTGTGATTTCTTCATCATATTTATTCACATTTGTTTTTTAAAGTTATTAAGTAAGTAATGTTTATTTCCACAAGGTCAGAGAATATATCAATCTTATTCACTTCTATGATCAGCACCCAACAGTTGACACATAGTGACAATAAGTAAATGTGTATTGAATGAAGAAATATCTCCAATTGGAAATGATATATGCCTTCTCTAAATCATACTGGATCATTCATATGCATTCACTATATATTGCCTGACAGTAGTTTTATCATTCATAAATTTAATAAATATATTCTGAACTTCTTCCTTTTGCTAAGGACTCTGAAAGTATTAATCATCAATCAACATGGATCAAACCTTACTTTTTTTTTTTGCAGTCTGGTGGAGAATAAAGGTCTTGTAAATATTTCTTTCTTTTTTATTATACTTTAAGTTTTAGGGTACATGTGCACAACATGCAAGTTTGTTACATATGTATACATGTGCCATGTTGGTGTGCTGCACCCATTAACTTGTCATTTAGCATTAGGTATAGCTCCTAATGCTATCCCTCCCCCCTCCCCCCACCCCACAACAGGCCCCGGTGTGTGATGCTCCCCTTTCTTTGTCCATGTGTTCTCATTGTTCAATTCCCACCTATGAGTGAGAACGTGCAGTGTTTGGTTTTTTATCCTTGCGATAGTTTGCTGAGAATGATGGTTTCCAGCTTCATCCATGTCCCTACAAAGGACATGAACTCATCATTTTTATGGCTGCATAGTATCCCATGGTGTATATGTGCCACATTTTCTTAATCCAGTCTATCATTGTTGGACATTTGGATTGGTTCCAAGTCTTTGCTATTGTGAAAAGTGCCGCAATAAACATACATGTGCATGTGTCTTTATAGCAGCCTGATTTATAGTCCTTTGGGTATATACCCAGTAATGGGATGGCTGGGTTGAATGGTATTTCTAGTTGTAGACACAGAATAAAAAATGACAAATACTAAAAAAGTGGTACAAATAAAGCATTATCAGAACTAAGGAGATTCGAAAAGATAATGCTATAGTTTATATAAGTTTAAATGATAAATGAAAGAACCCATTCAGAGATAAAGACCTAATTTGTATACATGCCACCATTCTAATTAAATGGGAAAGTAGAGAATTTGTTTAACCCACCCTTATATCCCTTATACAGTTGTATCTGTCCCAGTGCCTAGAATACAACATTTTACATACCAAGCATCCATAATTATCAAATAAGCATAAAATACAGATGCATTTATTCTGATTTATGACTTCAACGAGTGTTTATTAGCATCTCACATATGCTGGATCTTAAAAATATAATGGAAGACAAGAACTCTGCTCTCAAAAATTTTCTTGTATGTTTTCATGGGAAGACTAAGAGTTAAGTAACAATTCTAACAAAATTTTTCTTTCAATATCCTCTATACAGATGAGCTAATTTTGAAGTTGGAAAAGAGATACTAAAATCAATTATATCATATTTTGAAAGATTTATTTATTGACATACAAAGTGGTTTTATCATGTCTCTGGATATAGAAAATATGCAAATGTCTCAAAAATAAGTTATTTTACAAATGTAAAATAGTATATGTCAATGAATATTAAAGCAAAATGATAACCTTTAAATTAAAAGTTAACATAAGCAGAATATGTCGGCTTTGTCACTGCAGATTTATTTGTGTGTTAGTCAGTATTTTATCTGTCTCTAACATTTTGACTCACTCATAATTCTATGATCTGATAGTGGAAGAAAAGATTAAAATATATGATTTAACTCTCCCAAAACAAACAAAAAATTAGATCCTTCTAAACTTCATAGCAGTAATTATAGACCTTTTTTTTAAATAAAAATAATCTCATTTTAAGCTGAAAACATTTCCTTGAACAGGAGGAATTCTCTAAAATTTCAATTCAGAAGATATTTACAAATATCCCAAACTTGATTACAAAACACATTACAATTTTAGGTAACTATCACAGAACTATCTCAGAGTTCTTCTTTACAATTATAACCAGAAAACAAGGTTCATAATGTAAAACAGATGAAAACACATTAAACAGATATAAGTAGAGACCTAATAATTCTGTTAGGTAACATGATGCGTTTTATTTTCATTTTTTATTTTTGAGACAGAGTCTTGCTCTGTCACCCAGGCTGTAGTGCAGTGGCATGAACACAGCTCACTGCAGCCTGGATCTCCTGGGCCCAAGCAATGCTCTTACCTCAGCCTCCTGAGTAGCTGGGAGCACTAGCATGAGCCACCATGCCCAGCTAATTTTTCTATATTTTTGTAGAGTCAGGGATCTCACTATGTTGCCCAGGCTGGTCTGGAATTCCTGTCCTCAAGCGATTGTCCCACCTTAAACTTCCAAAGTGCTAAGGTTATGAGCATGAGCCACTGCACCAGCCATTTTGTTTGTTTTACTGTACAAACACCACTTCTAAAAAATCAATTTTAAACATAGTATTGTAAGATTTTCAGCTCTTTGTATAAATTCTTACTTGTATAAACTAGAAGCAGAGAGTCTAATCTTAGAATCTGATTGATTTTATCCTAAAGTATTACAGCAATAAGCTTTTTGTTTGTGACTCACTATCAATGTAATCTCATTTTTTTTTTAAGTGAAAGGAGAAAATTTGCAGGAGATAATGCTGAAGAGGTAATTAGGGGCTAGATTATACATGACATTATAAACTATGGCACAAATAAAACATACACTTTTTATTTGGATTAATGGGGAGACACTGAATGCATTTAAGTGAGGTTTACATGATCAAAAGTGTTTACAAAGATCAAGTCTATCAACATCATGGGGAATGGATTTTGGAAGCACAAGGCTAAATCAGAAGACCAACTTGAACAATTTTGGAGTAAGCCCAGACAGTGTGGTTTGTAGAGACAGAATGGACAGAATTTAAGGAACAGAAACCACAAACTTGGTCATGGAATTGTTAAAGGGTACAGAGAACTAAAGCAGTAAGTCAAGGATGACTCTGATGCTTGGGCAACTGACTATATGGATGGAGGTGTCATTTGTGGTTAAGCAGTTAGAAGAAGAAAATTAGCAATGCCTTCACAATCATCTTAAAACCTTTATGAATTGAGAATATTGTCTATTACACAACACCCCTCAAATTACCATTCTTCATATTATGATATATAACTCCTTTGTATCATATATGGTGTATAAAAAGAACATTTAAAATAATAAAATGAAAAAGAAAATTTGTGTATTGAAACTGTATTTGAGCTTATTATGAAATTCTTTCTTCTTTGTTTTTTTTTTGCACATAAGGACTTTTCAAGGTCTGTCAAGTTCACAGTTACCTTGACGTTAACAAATGTATGATCAGCCTCCATTTTTTTCTGTCTCAATGTGTATAGATTCAATATAGATTTATCAAATTCTTGGTTCTTTTCTCTGAAGTCTCCAAACTACTTTGAATCAAATTTAGCGAAATTAACACTTACAGTATTGAATGTTTCAGCTTCAGAAATTCCATTCAGTTCTACTTTATAACTTATACTCATCTCTTCATTCTGTTCAACTTTTCCTTCATTTCCATGTATATATATTGCTATATATATATATACACATACACATATATATGTATATATGTGTATATGTTTGTGCATGTATATGTATATGTATATATATCCTTTATATATAGCAATGGCTAGCTCATATTTCCCCTGCTTCTTGACATAACAATTTTCTAGGAGATGCTGGACAATTTGAATATTATATTGTTGAGAGCTGTATTTTATTCTGATTTTTTATATATCCCTACACTTTATTCTTGTTAACACTTAAGTTATATGTGGGACATCTGGATCCTTTTGAAACTTGGTTTATGTTTTGTTGTGGTAGATCTCTTACAGCCTCCACTCTAGGGAAGTTTAGTCCTGGTCAAAAGGCATGATAATCTGTGGTCTGTCCTTAAGGGCCAGAGTGTTTAACAAAGCCTTCCTTCTGTAGCTGTTTCGAACTTAAATTATTCCATCTCTGAGTGGACTATGAGATTGTTTTTACTGACAGCTCCCATCTTTTTTTTTTCCCCATACTGGAGAGTTTCACTCAAGGACCCTTGAGTAGATTTATGATTTTTCTCTGCATAGCTCCATCCTCTCTGTTCCTCTGATCACTAGTATCAGCTGGCTCAGGCTTATCAAACTCCAATTTCTATCTACCAAATTTGATAATTTGCTGTTTTTTGCTTAGTTTCCCTATTCTTCTACTGTGGTCCAGAGAGTGCTTCCAGAAAGCAAGGGTAATTATAAGGCTTGCTTCATTTTTTTTCTCTCTTTTCAGGCCCCACAGTCTTATGCAGCATGTTGATCAACATCTACAAGTGCTTGATTCTTACATTTTATCTACTTTTTCATTTTCCATTATGGGACATCATGTCTAGCTCTATTTATTTCATCATAGCTAGAAATGCCACACCTGACTTTAAATGACACCTAGAGTCCTGATATGGTTCGTCTGTGTCCCAGACAAATCTCATCCTGAATTCCACATGTCGTGGGAGGGACCCAATGGGAGGTAATTGAATCCTGGGGGCAAGTCTTTCCCGTGCTGTTCTCATGATAGTGAATACGTTTCACAAGATTTGATGGCTTCATAAGGCAGAATTTTCCTGCATAAGCTCTCTGTTTTTGCCTGCTGCCATCCACGTAAGCTGTGACTTGCTCCTCCTTGCCTTCCACCATGATTGTGAAGCTTCCTCAGCCATGTGGAACTGTTAGTCCAATAAACTCTTTTTCCTGTATAAATTACCCAGTCTCAGGTATGTCTTTATCAATAGCATGAAAGTGGACTAATACAAGTCCCAATTGCTTGTTTGATCTGGGAATATGATGTGATTCTCTGATTATTATTTTGTTCACTAATAAATATGAATCCGGCAGATGCTATCATGTGTTCACCAAAAAATGTTTCACTTGTCTCCTTCTATAATTGCAGTAAGAAATGGCCACATGACTCTTTTCTGGCTAAATAGATTATGGATAGAAGTTATGGTGACCACTTTGAGGCTTATCCCATAAAATACTGCTCCAAAGTCCTCTACTCATTTCCTGTCCCTGCCCATTGAATAAATGCAGAATAATCTAAAGACGTGCAAAATAGGCACACAAAATGGAAGACTGGTGAAGAACACTCATGTTGGATGAGTACAATAAACTATGTAATTCTCTGAAATCTTAGGGTTTCAGCACATGGTCTACTTGAAGGAATAATAATTATAATAATATATACACATCTTATTTTCATGACAATGCAATTATTATTATTGCATTATTATTATAATAATGCATAATATGTTTATTAACATAAACATTATTTTCATGACAATGCAATTAAATAAAATTAGAAAACATATTAAAATAAACACACTAAGTTCCTATTAAAGACACCTCTTGTTGTTGTTACTATTATTCTTATTAATCCTACTATAGATCTTACAATTTTTAGTAAAATCACAATATGTATTTCAAATTAAGATTAGCAGGCCAGATAGTATTTCATAGAGTAAATGCAAAAAAATGCACTGAATTATATATTCATCCATACATGTGCAAATATATGTAGATTTTAAGATTTTATCACATTTTTATATTGATTTTGAATGGCAAATTTATTAAATAAATGGAAATGTATGAAAAATAGGAACTTGTAAGGCTAGCATAGATGGGTTCTTCAAAACCATCATACTCTTTGCTATGCCTAATCAAAGATATGTTCTGCCATTAGAGCCTGGGGCCTGAATGGCTTCTCAGACTTAATATGTATACTCAGTTTGACCAGAACAATCATCTAGAATCACAAGTTGAGAATTCCATGCTGTTGAAACTATCAAAAGTAATAGTGAATCGACTATGATGATCTGTGAGCAGAGAGAAATAATTATTTCTTCTTATATCTCCAGGCTTTCTTCTTGAGGTGTATTTTCTGTTATTAGGAATTAAGTGGACCTTAAATGTCACTTGAATTCTTCATCTCAGCACTGCATTTGCATGGTTAAGCCTCTGTAAGAGTTAGCAATGATCTGAGATTGCTGTTAATAAGAGCTGTGTTTAAATCAAATCAGGGTGAAGTGGGTGTTTATGAAGGTGGCAGTTACTTTAACATTCAGATTAAACAGGTTGCGTGGTCTCTTATGCAAGGTGCAGGGTGCTATTGCACATTGTGGTATGTTTCCAGGTCCTATCTGATTCATTACAGTTCCCCCAACAAATGAACATCTTGAACTTACCGTGAAAGCATAGCTGACAAAATTATTTATTATTTGTAATATGATAAAAATCATGTATTCATGAGCCAAATTATCAAAGTAATTAGTTGATAGTGATGTCTCCCAGATTGGCATTTTATTTATTAGTGGCCTCATACTTTTAGTTTAAGCAAAAATTTTTTAAAAAATTGTTGCACAGTATTTGTTTATATCATAGACAAATCTGTTCATGCCAACAAGCTCAGATAACAAGTTTTTACTCTTCATACCTTAGAGAAAAGATGAACATTTTGCTATTGACTGGAGAAACACTTTCTAACTTTGGTGACCCCTGGTAAATACCCGGAAAACTGACATGTCTCTTAGGAGTCACCGAAATGGAAACATGTGAAGAGCATGTCACAGGCATGAACACTTTAGGTTAATCATGTAATTATTTCATAGAGTGCTTGGAATATACATGTAAAAATAATGATGCACTGAAGACAATGTGTATCTTTAAATTTATGTAGAACAATGAAATGTATATATCATATCTATTATATATAAATTTGTGTGTATATATAAAACAGTAAAACAATAAATAATATAAATAGTATAAGAATATTTTAAGGGATCTTATTTGAAGGGCTTAACAAAATTATCTAGTCCAAAAATGATCTGCAGTTCTCCTGATTGTTTCTCTACCTCTCTTTTTCTTTTTCTAAAAATCTCTAGAACCAGAGCAAATCAATTGTCTAGCAGCTACGAGGTCTTCTTCACCACAAAACTATGGCTCTCTTCCCTCAGGTTTAAGGATCTTTCAATTTGGTAAGTCTTCACTGTCTAACAAATATTTAACAACTTCCTATCATGTGCAGGCCCTCTCTAGGGGCTGGGAAGACAATGGTAAAGAAAGACAGGCTGGGCACAGTGCCAAGGCGGCAGGATAACTTGAGCCCAGGAGTTCAAGACCAGCCTGAACAATATAGTGAGACTTTCTCTCTACTAAAAAAAAAAAAAAAATAGCCAGGCACAGTGACACATACCTACAGTCCCAGCTACACAGAGGATTGAGGTGGGAAGACTGTTTGAGTCAGGGAGTTTTGGGTTGCAGTGAGCTGTGATCACCCCACTGCATTCCAGCCTGGGTAACAGAGTAAGACCTTGTCTCAATAAAAAATAAAATGAAATAAAATAATTTTTTTGAAAAAACATGCAGTGCTCCTGCTCTCCTGGAAGGTGTAGGCCAATGGAAGAGATGTTAGCTTAATGAAATCACAAGTATGTAAACTAGCACATATGATAACTGCTATAAGGGGGCTGGTATGTGGTCATGTGAGAATGTAGAATAGGCAAATTTGCCTTTATAAAGACAGTTAGAAAACACTTTCTTCAGAAATGAATGATTTATTTAAAATGTACATAAAATAGTTAATTTGGTAAAGAATAAAACAAAAGTTTTCTAAACACAGCAAACATACATGTGCAATTTATTTTATCAAGCTGGAAATTAATTTCCTTCACATGGAATGAAATGTTTCTTATTAAAAATCAGGACTTCTTCTTGTCTTATATTTGTAAACCTAAAAGGGGAAAGCAAAATGAAAATAAAGCCTCAATTCTGCTAGAAAGTATGCATATTTTTTGATAAGTCAATATTGTTTGCTTCAAAGATGAAGTTAAATTTTGAGGAGTATGTTCCCCTGGAAATAATTAGTGTATTTCCTTTTTTACATCTATTTGATTTGAACTTCTCTATTTTGATGACAACAGTAATAATATCATAGTTCACAAGGTTAGCAAACAAAATAAAAATTGTCAAAAGTTTTGTTGCTTGACACTGATATTCATGCATTAATGAATAACAAGATTCTACAGGACTTATTGAGGGAATTTGAACTGGAGTATTTCACTTGCTTACCAGATTAGCAAGTTTCAAGTCATTAATACTCTGAGATGTAGTAAAGGAAGAGAAATCACACTTTCAAGTCACCTAAGAATAATTAACCTTCAGATAAGTTTAACACTACTCTAATGTGCTTGTTTTTAACTGCAGAGAAATCAGCTGCGTTTGCTACTAAGAAGCACCTCCTACAACACAGGAAAATCCATTATTAGTTGACATCAATACTCCATTGTTAAATGACAGATAGGTGAGGTAGCAACCTGCTTAGGTAGCACTTGAGGTGACTGATTGGATGACCTTGCATCATACAATAAAATTTATTTTATTTTTATGGCTCAAGTTATTTACTAAACAATCCGAGTAATTGATGAATTTCTTACTGTCAAACTATTTTGCAATCTGGACATTTTTCTTCTAAAAAAAGTGAAGCTGATGACTGAGTTTCATTCAAATTCCCTAAGATCTATTGCTATGAAGCCATAGCTCTTCCATATTTTATGTATATACATATATATTTACCGTACATAATATATGGCAATGTATTTGCATATATATACATACATACATATACATATATATACACACACACACACATATATGTATGTGTATATATATATATATATATACACACACAAATACATATATATATGCCAAAATTTTAATTGGTGACTTTTAAGTCAGTGGAAAAGACAGATTTGAGGATTGCTGGCAGTATCCTTTATATCCATATATCCATTGATACCCAGAGGTTACAATGACAGAAGTTTCTTGTCTAAGAGTAGCAAACTAAATTTGTTGCCAAGATCACAGATGGCATACACTTTTCTTACAGTCAAAACTTTGCTTGGCAAAGAAACTCTTCATCACTTCAAAAGCCTCAATTGCCTTTGCAATTTTCCAAAGGAGTTCATAAAAATGGAATTTTTGATGTTGTTAGCATGCATATTATAGAGGAAAACAAAAGTTTGTTGCACTAAGGGAAGTCAGTAGGTATTTTTTGTTGTTGAATGATGAAAGAAAATGGTATCATCGTAATTCCCCATGCCCGGCATCAGTCTCAAAATGTCAGCAGACACGTAATGGATGTCATCAGTTATTGGAGGTGTGCTTCAATTTTCTTCCTCTGCTCAAAGCCACAAACTAAATTAATTCACACACCTAAGTCTACTAAGGTCCCACCTGTCATGGGTCCCACCTGTCATGGGTCCCACCGTGACAAGGCAATAAACTGTGAAGTGTAATTCAAGTCAAAGCTTTTCAATTGGAAAAAACCCAGGTGTTAGTACATTACCAGCAAATTCCAGACTGAGACTCCATCTCTCAAAAAATGATTCACAATATCCAATGTATTTCTCAGGATAGGAAAAGGCAAAGTGCTTCTTCAGGTTTTATTACCTCAGACTTCCACTTTCAGGAAACTTGCTACAGAATAAGCTCCATTTCTTATGTGTTCATTTACATTAAGAAATCAAACTAGAGGCCGGGCATGGTGGCTCATGCCTGTAATCTCAGCACTTTGAGAAGCCAAGGCAGGCTGTCATATTTTTCAGTTTAATTTTGCAGAGAAACTAATCTTTTAATCTTAAAGTTAAAATGAGCCTCTGAAGGTAAATTAATATAATCAAGGGTATTTCTCAATGCAGTGTTTGCTTCCTTACTGTATTTACAACAGTGTTTTTTCTGGACTCTGATACTTTTTTTAGTATTAATTGGCTAAACATATTTATGATGAGCATTATTATCAAACTCATTATTGTCATTGTCAGTAATGTGCCAAGGACTGTACTAATTGCCATGTCAAACTCCATTTATATCTGCTTTTTTATGTGTACATGTCTATTCACTGAGTGGGGAAGAAAGAGAGAGAAAGAGGAAGAGCCCACAATTATTGTTATCTTCACTTAAAAGTAAGGAAACTAAGGCTGTATCTACTCAAAAAACCTTAAGGTCTCTTACCCTACAGTAGTTATTCATGTTCCCATAAACGTGTCTATTGTGATTTATATTTTCCAATTGATGTCATAATTTCAGATATAATAAATCAGTTTCTAAATAATTTTATATCCTTTATAGCATCTAATATTTCAAATTCAATTTCCTGTGGACACTAGACCCCTTTTTATATATGCGTAAATTTTTTGTGGCTAAATTAGGAAAGTCTGTATTTAAAAAATTCCACATAATTCAATTCACTAGAAAATCCACTTACTTTTTTTTAAAAAAAAAACAAGTTCTTAAAAACTACATATCAGTATAGGAAAAAATATTTAATTTTTAAAATAAACCTGGTTATACAATCTGTTAGTAAATTGAATTTTCTTATCACATGAATCACAGCTACTACCTATTGTTTATCAACATCCATTTACTTATCACTGTGTGTGTCTGTGTGTGTGTGTGTGTGTGTGTATAGCATAACAGCTTTATTTTACATTCTCAACTATTCTATGAGGTAAATACTCTTATTTCCATTTTACGTATGAGAGAATGGAGGTTACAGAGATTATGTAATTTGACCAAGACTACAAAAGTGGGTATTTTACAGAGATAAATGAGTGAGTATTTGAAGCTGGATATGACTAATTCAAAATCAGAGAGCTTAAACCGTTCCTTTGATCCATTAAAAATATATCTATTAATTTATGCTTATATTTCTAGCACAAAAAGTATAGCTAGCCAGGTGTGGTGGCTCATGCCTGTAATCCCAACACTCTGGGAGGCCAAGGCGGGTGGATCACTTGAGGTCAGGAGTTCGAGATCAGCCTGCCCAACATGGCAAAACCCCATCTCTACTAAAAATACAAAAACTTAGCTGGGCTTGGTGGCAGGTGCCTGTAATCCCAGCTACTTGGGAGGCTCAGGTAGGAGAATCACTTGAACTTGGGAGGCGGAGGTTGCAGTGAGCCAAGATTGCACCACTGCACTCCAGCCTGGGTGATAAGACTGAAACTCCCCTCCGCCCTAAAAAAAAAAAAAAAAAAAAAAGATAGCCTAGGGATGCTATGGTTAACACTATCTTTAAAAATTAACAATTTGCTAGTGTTTCATTTTCAATAAACTTTAAATGAAAGACTATTGGCTGGTATTGCCTGGGCTCTAGAAGATGTTTGGGTATTGCCAACATAGGAATCGTTTCTTTTGGTTGTTTCTTTGCTTTACATTCTATCAGGTCCATTCATCCACTTACTCTACAGGTAACTTTTTAAAATCTATTATGTTCTTTCCTAGACCCAAAAGATTAAATGATGAACATGACAAACAGGTTTGTGCCCTCATGGAATTTGCCACCTGGATATAAAACTAAGCTAATTACAAACATATTACAATAGTATTTTCTCACATGGTGTTTTAGTTTCTTAAAATATGAATGTTCAGAGAAAATTCAATAATTCATGATTCCTATACATTTTACTATAATTAATCAGACATTTACTAACTGGGTCTCTTAAATTAGAGGTTACTTATTAACTAAAAGTCTCTTTTAAAAGTATATTCAGGCATCCTCCTAATAGTACATAGTACGCACTTGGAAAATTTGCATCTTTACCCTGCCTAAAAGAGTTATGTTGCAAATGAGCCTCTCTCAAGATCAACCTAAATAAAAGGCATATGATTTAAGAGTCCATTATTAATCAACTTTACTTGAAATCACACTTTTTAAAAAAAGAAAAACTATTTACAATTATAGGCATCATGTGTTTATTAGTCTATCATTTTCAAATTAAAAAAAACAATTTCTTTTCTACTAGTTAATTATAATTTATACCAGGCAGAGGGCAGGTTTCTGTCCTCAAGGCTACCCCCAAAATACTCAACTGTATTTATGAGAATACTCTGAATGCAGCTTTCCTTTTGTGTTTCTCAGATCTTAGTATGAACTATTTGGCAAACAAATGGATTATATCTAGGCTACTATTTAAATTACTAAAAATCTGGAACAACTCATGGGATTTGCAAAGAAACCTAGCACAATACTGTATCTTAGGCATTAAGAGAGAGGCTCCAGGGGCCGGAGACATGGAAAATATGGTGATGCTGGTCAAGGGGTACAAACTTGCATTTATAAGATGAATAAATTCTGGAGACCTAATGTATTACAAGGTGACTCTACTTAATAAAAGTGTTTTATATACTTGAAGTTTGCCAAGTGAAAAGACTTTAAGTATTCTCATCATAAAAAAAGGTAACTATGTGAGTTGATAGATACGTTAATTAGCTTGATTGTGGCAATCATTTTGCAGTGTATACCTGTATAAAAACATCACACTGTATACTTTGAATATATAAAATTTTACTTATCAATTATACCTCAATAAAGCTAAGAAAGAGGAAGCTGCCCTGGCTTAAAAAACAACAGGAGGTAAATTTAAAATACTTCTTTAAGGTTCATTACCCTTTTCTATTATTTTTAGTTACTAAAACCCATCATTTTGGGTGATCAATAACATGAAAATAAAAATAACTTTACAGTGGTTGTAGTAAACCAGAGTATTCAACAATGAGCCCAGCATAAATGTATGGTTTGTAGTCAAGCTCAGGCTTAGGCCGCCCGAATTAAAGCTCTTTTCTTTTTGATTCATCGGTTAAGTCCAAATTTAGATTTTCAAAATTTTTGACATCCTTTGTTTGAGTAGCTATGAAATACTATGAAAAATCTAATTAAATAGTAAAGTGTGTTTTATTTCTTTTTATTTTTTTTAATATATATTTTTTATTATACTTTAAGTTCTAGGGTACATGTGCACAACGTGCAGGTTTGTTACATATGTATACATGTGCCATGTTGGTGTGCTGCACCCATTAACTCGTCATTTACATTAGGTATATCTCCTAATGCTTTCCCTCCCCGCTTCCCCCACCCCACAACAGGCCCCGCAAGGACAAAAATACCAACCACCGCATGTTCTCACTCATAGGTGGGAATTGAACAATGAGAACACTTGGTCACAGGAAGGGAAGTGTGTTTTATTTCTGTCATTTTTGCTTTAGAAGATAAATGCATTGCTTCTAATGCCTCAAAATCAGGAGCTAGAGAAGGGACCAAAAAAAAATCAAGTTTAAAGAACTTTTCTTCCTTTTACTATACTCATGACTGACATTGCAAGCAAGCCTTATAAAATATGTCAGTATAGCACAGGAGGCCAGTACCAATCCATCTGTGTTGGCACGAAAGCTGAAATTCCTTTGAAAATTCCTGTATAAATGGATTATCGTTCTAAGACATCCTGGATGTTTTTGTCTCCCTTAACAGAGCAAACCTTAAGGAGATAATTTCATGAGAAAGGCAAAATTTATATTGGTCTTGAATCTTCCAAGTTTTCTTCACCAAAACTTAGAGTCAGAGTCCCAGGGTTTGAGATGGTATCAATAATCTTCGATTCCCATCACCACGAAGTATGATGTCCTTCTTTGATTTGTATGTGCCTGTTTCAAACCACAAAAATGTGTTGGCCTTTTCTATACAAAAACTTTTTACCTGCGGAGAGAAACTTCTTCTCCCTGGAGCACTGATTTCTTTAACGTGAGTGCATCCAGATCCTTTGGTGTTCTTAATAGAGTATTCATTCTAGAGTTTTCACTATTTCAGATCCTCTAACCTGAACACATTTGAATTTGCCACTGTTAATTTTTAGTTATGGAACCCAAAATATCTTGTATATTACTTTCTCAGGAACTATGCAGTAGTCTCTCAATCAGAAAAAAAAAAAGAAAGAAAAAAGCGAAACCATTATTTTAAAACTTACTTATCTCAGAGAATACTTGTCTTAACTTAGTTAAAAGTACATTTTCACTTACTTTTTTCTTCAATAAGAGGAAAACCTCATTTTTTTTCTTTTACTATTCCTTACAAAGCCTCATCTAACTATGCTTCCTGTCTACTCATCTGAACTCATCTCTCCCTTGTTAGTAACCTAGTTTGTTTATTCATTTCATTTGTAGCTCTTCACCACTAAAACTCCCTGAAAGAGGGTATTTTTTCTTCTCTTTCTCTATCTTATTTCCTTTTCCCATCCTTAGAGCTGGCTTGTTACAATGCATAGTCTCTTCACTATCCAGGACTCCCTGACCTTCCTGACCTTGGTTAATATGTGCAGGTTAAGTTTCCCCTCCATTTCTCTAGGAAACTCCCATTAATTCCATAGGTACAGGATTTTTTGTTTTGTTTT
Source organism: Pan troglodytes (assembly GCF_028858775.2). Lineage (NCBI taxonomy): Eukaryota > Metazoa > Chordata > Mammalia > Primates > Hominidae > Pan > Pan troglodytes. The sequence goes on along the minus strand of NC_072402.2, from coordinate 159,463,710 downwards.
GATTTTGTTTTTTTAAAATGTCCTTTCCAATCACTCTTCAGCCACCCTTTCTTGAAGGGTAAGCTTTTCTCCTTGCAATCTTTGTGACCAAGCTCAGGGCTTGTTATCAGAGAAACTGTTTGAAGTCACCTGTCATTATTCTAAGATGCCTATAGAAGTTTAATATTAAAGTAGTATACATCATGCAGGCAAGGCAGAGCACTTTTATATTTCATACACACCCACATATATGAAATAACCTACTGTTTTTATTTTTCATTAGTAAACCTAAGTGTTCTCCAAACAGTATATTGAGACACACAAGTTGACACTGTAGCAACTTAATTGATCATAAGCAATTTTAAACAAAATAGAATAGAAATTAAAGAAACATGATTGCAGCAGACATAGCAAAGGGAAATATACATATGTATATGTAAGTGTATACCGAGTTGTGATATAAAATACATTTTAATAGTGTATCACACTGAAAAATATTTTAAAATCACTAGTTTAGCCAGTTACTCTGGAACACCGCTACTAATTTTGCATGTCTCTTTTGCTTCTAAGATTTTATAGTTCTGATAGGGACCCAGATTCTCCCCGTAGCTCCAAAGTTAGACAAGTTGGGATATAAAAGAGTAAGATGCTGAGATGCAAACATCTCAAGATGCTTTCTTTCTTAAATATTCTAAGGTATATGTGACTCAGAAAAAAACATAATCCACAATTGCCCCTTCCTGCTATTTCCTGTGGTGAAGTACTTTCTGGAAGATTCTTATAAACCTGGGTTAAATATATCCCTCTAAGATAAACTTGAGAGCGCCATGCTTACTTCTGTACAAACTGACTTCATGATAACAAAACACTTGTCCAAATTCCCAAAAACTTGTTGTGGCTTTGTGTTTTTTAGCTCACGCTGAGATCCACCAGAGACCACTACTCTAAAGGGGGAGGTGACTATGAACACAACAGTTTCTCACTTAAGAGTGGAAATATTCCTTTGGGTATATACCCAGTAATGAGATGGCTGGGTCAAATGGTATTTCTAGTTCTAGATCCCTGAGGAATTGCCACACTGACTTCCACAATGGTTGAAGTAGTTTACAGTCCCACCAACAGTGTAGAAGTGTTCCTATTTCTCCACATCCTCTCCAGCACCTGTTGTTTCCTGACTTTTTAATGATCACCATTCTACCTGATGTGAGATGGTATCTCATTGTGGTTTTGATTTGCATTTCTCTGATGGCCAGTGCTGATGAGCATTTTTTCATGTGTCTTTTGGCTGCATAAATGTCTTCTTTTGAGAAGTGTCTGTTCATATCCTTTGCCCACTTTTTGATGGGGTTGTTTGTTTTGTTCTTGTAAATTTGTTTGAGTTCTTTGTAGATTCTGGATATTAGCCCTTTGTCAGATGAGTAGATTGCAAAAATTTTCTTCCATTCTGTAGGTTGCCTGTTCACTCTGATGGTAGTTTCTTTTGCTGTGCAGAAGCTCTTTACTTGAATTAGATCCCATTTGCCAATTTTGACTTTTGTTGCCATTGCTTTTGGTGTTTTAGACATGAAGTCCTTGCCCATGCCTATGTCCTGAATGGTATTGCCTAGGTTTTCTTCTAGGGTTTTTATGGTTTTAGGTCTAACATTTAAGTCTTTAATACATCTTGAATTAGTTTTTGTATAAGGTGTACGGAAGGGATCCAGTTTCAGTTTTCTACATATGACTAGCCAGTTTTCCCAGCACCATTTATTAAATAGGGAATCCTTTCCCCATTTCTTGTTTTTCTCAGGTTTGTCAAAGATCAGATGGTTGTAGATATGTGGCATTATTTCTGAGGGCTCTGTTCTGTTCCATTGGTCTATATCTCTGTTTTGGTACAAGTACCATGCTGTTTTGGTTACTGTAGCCTTGTAGTATAGTTTGAAGTCAGGTAGCTTGATGCCTCCAGCTTTGTTCTTTTGGCTTCGGATTGACTTGGCAGTGTGGGCTCTTTTTTGGTTCCATATGAACTTTAAAGTAGTTTTTTCCAATTCTGTGAAGAAAGTCATTGGTAGCTTGATGGGGATGGCATTGAATATATAAATTACCTTGGGCAGTATGGCCATTTTCATTATATTGATTCTTTCTACCCATGAACATGGACTGTTCTTCCATTTGTTTGTATCCTCCTTTATTTCATTGAGCAGTGGTTTGTAGTTCTCCTTGAAGAGGTCCTTTACATCCCTTGTAAGTTGGATTCCTAGGTATCTTATTCTCTTTGAAGCAATTGTGAATGGGAGTTCACTCATAATTTGGCTCTCTGTTTGCCTGTTATTGGTGTATAAGAATGCTTGTGATTTTTGCACATTGATTTTGTATCCTGAGACTTTGCTGAAGTTGCTTATCAGCTTAAGGAGATTTGGGGCTGAGACGATGGGGTTGTCTAGATATACAATCATGTCATCTGCAAACAGGGACAATTTGACTTCCTCTTTTCCTAATTGAATACCCTTTATTTCCTTCTCCTGCCTAATTGCCCTGGCCAGAACTTCCAACACTATGTTGAATAAGAGTGGTGAGAGAGGGCATCCCTGTCTTGTGCCAGTTTTCAAAGGGAATGCTCCTAGTTTTTGCCCATTCAGTATGATATTGACTGTGGGTTTATCATAGATAGCTCTTATTATTTTGAGATACGTCCCATACTGCTATAAAGACACATGCACACGTATGTTTTCTGCAGTACTATTCACAATAGCAAAGACTTGGGACCAACCCAAATGTCCAAGAATGATAGATTGGATTAAGAAAGTGTGGCACATATACACCATGGAATACTATGCAGCCATAACAAATTATGAGTTCATGTCCTTTGTAGGGACATGGATGAAGCTGGAAACCATCATTCTCAGCAAACTATCACAAGGACAAAACACCAAACACCGCATGTTCTCACTCAGAGGTGGGAATTGAACAATGAGAACACATGGACACAGGAAGGGGAACATCACACACTGGGGCATGTTGCAGGGTGGGGGGAGGGGGGAGGGATAGCATTAGGAGATATACCTAATGTTAAATGACGAGTTAATGGGTGCAGCACACCAACATGTCAGGTGTATACATATGTAACTAACCTGCACGTTGTGCACATGTACCGTAAAACTTAAAGTATAATAAAAAAGAGCGGAAATATTCAATTCATTTAGAAGCAAAAACCCCTAACTATGGTTGTGTTATTCACATGCCCACTGAATTTTCCTTTTCCTTAAATTTAATTTTATGTAGAATCCATGTGAATATATTACATATATTACAAAGTGTGTAATATGTGTGTAAATACATTATAAAGTCCTTTGTAATGTAATGACTTAAAGAAATAGCATCCCACCACCCCAAGCAACAAAAGTGTAGCTCTGTTCTTACCCTACCACTCAATATAATTCATGCAGCATCACACTTCAGTGTGTAACAGTTTAACACAACACTCAACACTAGGGTAGAGTTTCTTCAGAAAGTGGCAGGTGAGGGACAAAGGGCAGAACCACGATGCATTTCTTACTAAAAGCTTAAGTACTTGCTTTTTGAATTAAAATAGATTATCGTGCTTGTCCATTCATGTCAGGATAGATGATAAATTTTTCTATATAGTGTGGATTTAATGTAAAATGGGCCCATGGAGTCTGAAATCTTTGATATCTGTTATTCATTTCTTTTGCAAAATCTCATGTCCTAGAGAGACACATTCCATTTAGAAATTTGGATTCTGCAGTTAAATTCTCTACTTTTCAGAGTATCACACATCTTATTTTTAGTAAGTGAGGCTAATGTATGTGATTATCTCCTCCCTCCCTTTCTTCATTTTTTCTTCCCTCCTCCCCATTCCCAACCTTGGAATTTCTGCCACTTACCAGTGTGTTAAGATGCCTCTCACACTTGCAGAGCTGTTATGAGCTGCGGAAATGAAAGAAATAGCAGGTGTAGACTAGGAAGATGCAGTGTGAAGATTCTGTAGAGAAGATGGGGCTTACAGGAAACTCAGAAATGAGACTGGTAAACTCTAGCCCAGACTTTGCTTTACATAAAAAGTAAGTCAGTATGGGGAAAAGTCCAGTGCAGAAAAATCTCATGAAATACACATTTTCATATCACCAGCTCTCATTTGCTTAAAGGCTAAAATTCATCTCCCTGTAAGTGTATACTATTTCTGAGAGGTCCCGGGTTGATACTTACTTGTCCTCAGGAGCAGGTCATTCAGTGTGATATCCTGGTTCTACTCCCAAACTGTTGCTGCTGTTGCAAAGTTCCACATGAAGATCTGCAGCATTTAGTGACCATCCCACTATCCACCTTCATAAACTCAGTGAAAAATCCCCCCTTTTCCACTTTCCTACTTCAACCCAAGCATGGGGGAAGCCCTTTGTTTCCATCCACTACATTGTGGAAGAGTCCAGGCTCTTCTTTCTTATAATAATTAACTTAAAGCTTGAGATAATGTCAAGGAAGCTTAACACATAGATGAAGTTTCAGCTTCTCCCCAGGATCTCTGCCTGGGCTGTTTATCTACATTGCTCCACGCTGTCTCCACATCCCCAGGAGAAGCTCAACCCCCACTCCTGCCATGGGAAATACTCTAGGAATCTCCATGTTTTGGAGCATAATTTGGCTCATATCCATAGAGAGGAGGAAGTTTTATCTCACTACAACATGAAGCTTTCCTCCTGAGTTTTCATTTTTCTGCCACATGACTGACATGTTCTCAAGATATCTGACAATGAAAAAACTTCATTTTTCTAAGAAAAAGCTCAATCCTATACATAGTCATTCACACAATTTTCTGGCATTACTGCTTCCACTGGAATTCTGATTTAATCCAGCTTAAATAAAAGTATCTGTGGGATGTCAAATGTACTATTTAGGTGGACACAAACAAGCTAATGCCAACTCCTTTTCAATGTCACTTTATCAAGCTTGGAAACTGGTGAATCAAGACACCCCGCAGTTTATCCAGCTGGAATCCACTAACATGGAATTTATGGTTTTTTTTTAGCGTAGCTAGCTTGGTCTTATTCTGTCCTCAAACCATGAGCAGTATTTTTCATTTATTCTTTAAATAAAAATGTATAGATATATTAGAAATGTGTTGTAAGAGATATGTAGTCTAATAAATATACGTATATTTTCTCAGCCCTTGTTTAAACAACTCATATCCCCATTATGTAACACTTTAGTCGTTCAGGCAGAATTTTAAGGAATAGCCACTTGACAACATTTTTAAGTGAGGCTGAATTCTACTTACTTAGAAATGTCAAACTTTTAATGTTAAATTATTTTAAATTGAAATAATGGCCAGGCAATACGTTTAAAATGAATTAATCCTGGATTCTCATTTTGATTTGTCTCAACCCAGTAAATCAATGAAATAACTCTTATGACTTACAACAAAGTTGTAACATCAGTATAGGAAACAATTTGTAAATAAGAGATTAAAATCATAAACCATAAAATAAAATGTCTGTATGTCAAAACAAATTGAAAATTCAATCCACATACAGGGACTGATATTTGCAAATCATTAAACTGAAAAGAATTTGGAACCAGAATTAAGAATAACTACAAATCAAAAAGATAGTTCAATAGAAAAATAGATAAATTATATGAAACATAAAATTGAACTTAAACAGCAAATGAATATGAAATTAAGTCAAACCACATTAGTAATTTAAAAAGTGACAATTTAAAGAAAAATTTTACACATCAGTTTGACAAATTAATGTGCTGGAAACCTTAAATTTGGATAGAATGTTAGGGGGAAATTTTATCTTATACCTTACTAATAAATTTGTCTTGTATATTATTGGTAAATTGATACAACCTCTTTCAAAAGACATTTGGTAATAACAATTTGAAATAAATTTACCCATGATAGAGCAATTTTACTTTAAGGGTGTCTATTGCAGAAAAACACTAAAGAACTTGCAAGATTAAACAGTTACAAAGATGTTCACTTTCACAGTGCTTGATATATTGAAAGAGTGGAAATACATTAAGTATAACTCAGTAGGGGACTGAAAAAATCAAAATATGGTTTATTAATGCAATGAAATATTACACAGAAGCTTGAATAAACTATTTCTGCATGAGTACATGTCATAAAATGTTATTTATTCAATACTTTAAAATGCACAAAGTAGTAATGAATATGGTTTGTGGATTCACATATATGTAGAAAAATTACCAAAATAAATGTCTGGAGGTGATAGTCTCCAACTCCAGTAATGTTACATGAAGGTAGTAGGAGGAAAATTATGGGAGCCAAAAATTCTAGCTTGATTTCAAATAAAAATGATTTTACATTCTTTTATATAAGATTGATGTTTTACATCTAATTTTTAGTTAAAATTTAATTTAAAAAACTAAATAGTGAAAGACAAAGGGATGAAACCACTGGAGTATTTAATTGCTTTATAATATCAGAGCCACGAATTATAGATAGGACTGAAAAATCACAGAACCTACTTCCAAGGGAGAGGCTCTTCCTTGCAGCATGCATGCAAACATGATTTACCTCATAGAGACACAGATCAACTCTTTGGAGGAATAAGCCATAAAGGAAAGCTTTTCTACAATCAGCTGAATACAGTTGCAAGATTGCAATCATGTTTACTGAGTATTTTGGTCAGGATTACCTATAGACAAGCTTACTTTTATCTTAGCTTTAATACTATTTTACAGTTAATACTGGTCCACAGGCAACAGAAGCACAGGTGAGAAGAGAGAAGATATGATTAACTATCAATTCTGCCTACTCCTCTCAGTTACAATGTTTTAATATCAACATGTTTCTTTAGGTGTGTATTGCTGTGCAACAAACTACCTCAAAGTGTATTGACTTAAAACAACCACAATTTCATTATTCTCATGATTCCTGGGTTGAAGCTTCAGACAGGGCTTATCAGAGACTGCTTAGTGTATTCCACATGTTGACTATGAGGACAAGATAGCTTTTTCATTCACACCTCTGGAACCTCAGCAAGAATCACTCAAACAACCAGGAGCCAGCTGGAGAGACTTCACTGAGGTCATACGTCTGAGGCCTTGGTTCTTCCCATCTACTGGGTTTCCTGGTCCACCTCCAAGTGTCCTCAGGGACTCTGCTCTCCCCATGCCTTGCATGTCATCCCCCAGCGGTGTAGCCAGAATTCTTACATAGTAGCTCAGGGCTGCCAAGATTACTAAAGCAGATGCTTTCAGACTGTTTTAGATTTAGACCTTGAACTGAGATGGGGTCACTTGTGCCCCATTTCACTGGCTAAAGTGAGGAACCAGTCCAGTCCAGGTTCAGTGTGAGAGAGGACTATAAAAAAGGATACATTTCAGAACATATCATCAAGATCTTTCTGTGAAACTCAGCTACCGCCTATGTGATATAAAGAATATTGTGACAGTAACTTTGCTTTTCTCTTATTTTTCATTTCTAGTTCTCATTTTTCCATATAGTGAAATTGAAATTTTAGTTAATTAAGGGATAAATCTCCAAGTTTTTACCGGGTTTGGACTTAAGATTTTCCTGGCTCACTTAATGACCAAAGAGTAGGGGGGTCCTCATCTTTCCATGACTGTCTCTGTTGCGGTCTGTGTCAGCCCAACCATTCCTCTATGAGCATCAACACCAGAGAGTGTGTCATGACTTGCTTCTAAATCAAGGTCTCGGCTATATCCCTAATCCTTTGTAGACCTGTGGAAACATTTTTCTGTATACAGTAGGCTGGGGGAAACTGCACCAGCACTCACCTGGATTACATGGGGTTTTTGCCCCTATGTTCCCAATCTACCCTGGGATTCTAACATTCTTGTTGCTATGACCAGACTCTGAAATTGATAAAAACAGAAGTTGAAACCTCTTTCAGGGGACTCTCAAGATAGACCCATAATCTAGTCTAGTTCTTTGAACCTCCCATACCATAATCAACAATCAACATATTTTTTATCTGTCCTAAAAAAGGGTGAAGCAGGAAGTTCTGTTTCTGACTCTATGCATTATCTATGCCTCAGCTTCTATCACCTTTCGATCAAACTTTTGTCCTAAGGAAAACCCCTATTGGAGATTTATTCATCTACAAGGAAAAAGTACTGAATGTCTTAGAAGAACTTAGATATATCTTATAGGGAACAGATCTGGAATAAACAAGATGCACTGCAGGTTTTACCCGTCTGTATGGATAGAACGTGTGCTGTCCAACATGGGAGCCACTAAATACAAGCAGTTACTGAGCATTTAAAATGTGTCCTGTGCGAATTAGAAAGTGTTCTAACTATAAAATTCACACCAGATCTCAAAGAACTAATATGACAAACATATAACCTAACTCATTACTAATTTTTCATATTGATTACTTGTTGAAATAATATTTTAGACTTATTGGGTTAAATAAAGTGTATGATTAGAATAAATTTCACCTGTTTCTTTTTACTTTTCTAATTTGGACAGTACAGTATTTAAAATTGCATATGCAGCTCATAGTTGTGGCTTGCATCATATTTCTATCAAACAGTATTGGAGCATAAAACAAAGGATATGATAAACCACAGCACATTGCAGCAGAAGGCAACTTGGATAGAAGAGCCAGAAGCTCACCTCCCATTCCTTTCCTCCCAGCATTGTAGTACCCCAGACACTCATAATTCAGATATAACTTCATTAAATATAGGGAGAGACTGATTTCATTGAGATTTGGGTTTTTTACCCAGTAAAGTGCATAATTGAAGGGGAAATCAAATTCAGTAGTAGAAAATGTTTGAACTTTTCCTACTTGCACACCCTAATTTGTGGCCTAACTTTTATGTCTAAGTAAGAGTGTGTGTGTGTGTGTGTGTGTGTGTGTGTGTTAGTGTATATGAAAGAGAGAGAAAGAGTTCCACAACAGGAATCGAGATATTAAGGTCAAAGTAGTCTGGACATATATGCTCCATCTCAAGCTCCATGAGCAAATATGAAATCTTGACAAATTATTGGAAATTAGAAAAAAGATAGGATTATGGATTTTGTAAACAGAAACTGAAACTAGACACAGGAAAATGGAACCTCAGATACAAAAGTGATAACTACCAGCAGAAATAAAAACACATTTTCAGGTAGAAAAAATAAAACCAAGAAAAAGAGTCATGTAATTAACAAATAGAAGAATGAAGATTTGAGAAAAACATTACTAAAACAAAACAACAGAAAATTTAACATGCCATATAACCTCAGAGAAATAACAGTGGATACTACAGCAATAAAACAAAAATAGATTATTGTTTCATTATTTCATTTATTGCTTATTTGTTTACAATTTGCTATTTTAAAATGCTAAATAGAAATACTAAACTTAAAATATTTTGGTTAAAATAAAACACAATAGATTGACTACAGCTCATTGATTACAGAAAGAAGTAGTGACCTTAAAGATTGAATGCAGGGAATCTTTCAGGAAAACAAAATGACTAAACAAACAAACAAAAAGCTAAGAGAAAAATTAAGAATAATAAAGTCCAAAAATTTCAACACACTTGGTGTTACAGGAGAGTCTGTACAGCAATAAAGAGAAGGATAGAAGTTTCTGGCTGCCTGCCACAGTCCAATTCTAGAGCTATTACAGCAGTTTAAAAAAAAATGTGCAGGGGAGCATCTGAAAAACTTACATAAAGACTCTGAAACCACTTTAGAAAAAGAAGAAAGTTGTACTTTGCTGTGGGAAAAGAAGGTGAGCCGGGGCACAGGGTGATTGGAGAATTGACTGTAATCCAATCTTTTCTTTTAGTTTTTTTTTTTTAATGGAAGTTTGAAAGATACACAAAACTAGAAAATAGTTTATATACCACTTTATATTGCAAATATTTTCAATCTTGTTTAAGTAACCTTCCGCATACACTTTTGTAATTTTGGGGAGTGTATTTCAAACCAAGTCACTTTCATTTCACCCTAGTACTGCAATATGCTTCTTGACTACATAACCCCCTGCTTCTTTTTTATTTCATAACCATACTGCCATTGCCACATCTAATAAAATGACACTAGTTCTTTTGGTGTCATCCAGTAACTAGTCTATATTCAGATTACTTAATTGTCACAAAATCCTTTGAGAAGCTTTTTGCTTTTTGATTTTTAAGTCAGGATCCTAAGAATTCCTATATTGCATTTGAGTGACATATTTCTTGACATTTTTTTAAATTAACTTTTTTGTTTTGAGATAACCATAGATTCACAGGCAGTTATAAGAAATTATACAGAGTGATCCTATGTGCTCCTTACCAAATTTCCCCCAATGGGAACATGTGGCATCACTACTGTACAATATCACAACCAGAATACTGACATTGATGAAATGAAGACATAGAATATCTCCACCACCACAAGGATCATTCATGTAGCCCTTTTGAGGGCACACTCCCTTCCCTTCTCCAACCCCTCCTTAACACCCGGAAAATAATAATCTGCTCTATTTTTTGTAATCTTATCATTTCTTGAATGTCATCTAAATTAAACCACAGTGTATATAGCCTTTTGAGATTGGCTGTTTTTCACTCAGCATAATTTTCTGCAGATAATTCAGGTTGTTAAATTCATCAATTGTTTTTTTTTCCTTCTTATTGCCAAGTCGTAACGCAAGATTTGTAGGATCACAGTTTGTTTAAATATTTACCAGTTGAAGAACAATGAGGTTGCTTCAAACTTGTAGCCTTTATAACTAAATCAGCTACAAACATTCATGTGCAGGTTTCCGTGTGAACATAAGTTTCAATTTCTCTGGATAAATGCCACAGGAATGCAACTGCTGGGCTGTATGCTCATTATTGTTTTTAATGGAACCACCAAACTGTTTTCTAGAGAGTCCGTACTATTTTACATTCCTAACAATAATGTGTGACTGGTTCAGATGCTCTGCATCTTCACTGATGTCTGATGTTGTCACTATTTGTGAATGTTAATTTTTAACCATTCTGACAGATGTGTAGTGATAGTTCACTGTGGTTCTAATCTAATTTTTCTTAATGGCTAATGATGTTGAACATCTTTTCACGTGTTTACATGCCATCTATCTATCCTCTTTGGTGAAATGTCTGTTCAGGTCTTTTGCCTATTTTCCAATTAGATTGGTTGAGTTTTCTCTTGTATATTTCTTAGAGTTCTTTATATAGTTTAGACGATATTCTTTTTTTCTGATATGTGGTTTGCAAATATTTTCTGCCAGTCTTTAGCTTGTCCATTCATCTTCTTAACAGAGTCTATTACACAAAAATATTTTTAGTTTTGAGGAAGTCCAATTTATATACTCTTTTTTCCCTGTGGATTGATTGGTTTCAAGTTTAAGAACTATTTACTTAGCCCTAGGTTTGAAGATTTTCTCCTATTGTTTAAGTCCTGCAATTGTACATTTTACATTTCAATCTGTGCTCTACTTTGAACTAATTTCTGTATAACACATGAGTTGTAGATAAAGTTTCAGTTGTTCCATATTGATGTCCAATTGCTCCAGCACCATTTATTGAAAATGCTATACTTTCTTCACTGAATTGTTTTAACATCTTTTCAAAAATCATTTGGCTATATCTGTGGGTCTATTTCTGGGTTTCCTAGTCTGTTCCATTGATGTATGTGTCTATCTCTCCAGCAATTTCATACAGTCATGATTACTACACTTGTATATATATTTGGTCTTGAAAAGGTAGACTATATCCACTTTATTTTCTTGTTTTCAAGATTGCTTTAGCTATTCTAGTTTATTTGCTTTTTATATAAATTTTACAATAAGCTTGTCTATGTTTATTAAATTATTGCTAAGATTTTATATGATTTTGTCTTAAATCTCTGTGTCAGTTCGGAGAGAACTAATTCTTCATGTTGAGCCTTCAAATCCTCAAAAACTCTGTGTCCCTCTATTTATTTAGATATTTTATTTCTTTAATCAGAGTTGTGTACTTTTCAGCATAAGTCTTGAAGATTTTTAGTAGATTTAGTGCTAAGTACTTACATTTTGAGAAATTAAGAGTAATACTACATTTTAATATCTGTATTAATGCTAAATGCTGTTGTATTTTTTAAAAGAAATCGCATTTTGCATGTTAATCTTGTGTTCTGTGACTGCTTAACTCATGAATGCTCAGGTTTTTTTGTAGATTCTTTGAGACTTTTTACATAGACTATCATATCATCTGGAAATAGGCATGGTTTTATATCTTCCTTTCCCAACCGTATGTCTTTTGTTTCCTTTCCTTGCCTTGTTGCACTGAATAGAAGTTTCATCACCATGTTAAATAAGAGTGGTGAGATGAATATCCTTTTTGTCTCCAATCTGAGGGGAAAGCTTTATTTCCTCTCTTCTCTTCGTTCCCCTCTTGTGCTTTGTTCTTTTCTGGAATTGCTGACTTCAGAGCTGGAGCCTCACCAGTCATCTTAACACCAAGTGGAAAAGTCCGAAAAAAATCACACAGAACTTGACATTGACATTATAGAATGACTGAATTAATGTCAGGGTTTGATATCTTTCAGACCTCCTATTACCTGGGAAAAATACTTTACTATATATAGATTTGCATTATTTATGTAGATTTCCCTTATCCACAGTAAATACAAAGTCTAACTGAACATGGATACTATCCTACTATATATTGAGATATAACTTCAAAACCATTTTCATTAAAATAATTATGGTCCTGGGATAGAAACAGGTTAAATACACCAAAGGACAATGGGAAGGCAAATACACCTATTAATATATAAAAACCTGATAGACAGTAAAGAGACCATCAAAAAAAAAGAAAAGAAAAGAAAAGAAAAGTTCTGGAGCATGATAGCACATATTCTCTATTCCCTGATCTTCCCTTCTAATACTGAATACCCTGAAAATAATTCTCTATTTTTAGGGTATTTAGTTGTTAGGGTATTCTAACAACTGAATACCCTGAAAATAATTCTATAGTCATTCATAAAAGGACTCTAAAATATGGAAAGCAGCTAGGCTGTTCATGGCCTATGAACCAAGGGCTTAAAGAACGACACCACAGTGAATTCCTAGATTTTTTGTTTAAATTTGCTTTTTTTTTTTAATTCCCATGTTTCTCATCCTAGGCACAAGAAAGACCTGCAATTCAGAACTCCAACAGACATAAAAATAACAAAAAAGAAAATGTCCCTCTCTCTGGCTAAAGCATCAGCAAAGGGGAAGCCTAGAAGGTGCTTAATGAGGACACCTATACTTAGTAACTGTGGTGGGCTTGATCTGCCTGCAAGAACAGCACTAGTAGAACCCAGATGACCTGATCCATCCCATGCTGGACACATGCCAGTAGCCGCAGGCCTGATCTGCCTATAGCCTTGTTACCAGCAGAGTTCAGGGACCAGCACATACCTCACCCATACCTGCTGACAAAAGTGGGGCTGATCCTTGTTGAGTTGGAGTGGCAATGGTGGAACCTCAACTGGTTGATTCATCCTCTGCCCCACACCAGGTGATAGTTCTGGTGCCTCATAGTTCTCAAACCAGAAGAGAAAAGGAAGGAGCACATATTTTTCAGGCACTAGAAACAAAGACTTGTTATCAATAAATTCTATACTCCATGAAATTGTTCTTCAGGAATAAAGAGGAAAGCAAGACATCCTTAGTTTAAAAAAAATCCAACAAAGTATAAAATAAGTTGTATATAAACTTCAAAAATGGGCAAAAGACATAAACAGATCAAATAGGATATGTCATTGGCAGATAAGCAGGTGACATACATTTATCTTAATTAGCCATTAGAACATGCAAACTAAAATTACAATGATATATCACCACAGACCTATTAAGAAACAGGGAAAACACCAAATTCTGACAAGGACGCAAAGAAACTGGATCATGATAACCCAAAAATCCCCTTGGGTAGGTAAAAGTGTACAGCTGCTCTGGAAAACTGTATCTGTTTCTTATAAAACTAAACATGCATTTAACAAAAACCCAGCAATTGTACTTGTCAATATTTAGCCCAGAAATAATGAAAACATACACACACACACACACACACACACACACACACACACACACAACACACACAATATACATAAATTTTCCTGGAAGATTTATTTGTAATACTTCCAAACAGGAGTCAGTAGTGATGTTCTTCATTGGGTAAGTGGTTAATTAAATCATGCTATACACATACCATGGAATTTTCTTAAGTGATACCAAATACATATATAAAAGAATGAAATACTGATATGTGCAACAACCTGTGTAAATGCAAACAGAATTACAATGAGTGAAAATGGTCAGTCCCAGATTGCATACTGTACAATTTCATTTCACACTGCTTGGAAAACCTACAAATTCTAGAAATTAAGAACAGATTTATGGTTTTCAGGACTTAGCGGACAAAGTTAGTAAGCAGGGAGGTTGATGTGGACATAAAAGTACAACATAAATGTTCTTGTGGTGCTGGAACTGTTCAGTCAGTATCTTGATGTTGGTAGTAGATACACAAACTTACACAGTTAATAATATTGTACTGTAATCTCCCCTTAACTATGAGGGATATTGTCTAAGATTTCTAGTGGATGCTTGAAACCCCAGATAGTATAAAACCCTGTATATATATATTTTTTCCTATGCATACATACCTATGATAAAATTAAATTTTTAAATTAGGTAGAGTAAGGGATTAACAATAAGAGCTGATAACAAAATCAAATCGTTATAACAACATGTCAGCATCACCACCTTTGCACTCTGGGACAATTTTAAAAATTATTTTATTTTTATAAATTTATGGCATACAAATATAATTTTGTTATGTGGATATATTGCAAAGTGGTGAAATGAGGGCTTTCAGCATATCCATCTCTGAGGTTATGTACATTTTACCCATTAAGTAATTTCTCATCTTCTACCCCATCTCATCCTCCCACTCTTTTCAGTTTCCATTGTCTATCATTCCACACTCTACATCCATGTATACACATTATTTAGCTTCCACTTTTACATGAGAACATGCAATATTTTTCTTTCTGTTTCTTTTGAGTCATCACTTAGTAAAATAAGGATGTCTTGAACACAGGTACTGCAGTGCCTTGACATTCAATCTGATAATCAAGATGGCTACTAAGTAAGCAATGGGCCTGTAGCATATATATAGTGTGGATATGCTGGACAGAGATGGAGCAGGAGGGAGCAAGATCTCCTTGAGCTACTTAGTACAGCATACTATTAAAAGTTCTGAAATCGATCACACAGACATAAAACAATTCTCAAAAAATTCTGAAAAACTTGAATCATACCAAACACACTCTCAGACCACAGCTCAATTAAAATTAGAAATCAACACTAAGAAACTTGCTCAAAACTATATAATTACAAGGAAATTAAACCCCCTGCTCCTGAATAACTTGAGTAAATAATGAAATTAAAGCAGAAATCAAGAAATTCTTTGAAACTAATGGAACACAGATAAAACATACTGGAATCTCTGGGACACAGTTAAAGCAGTGTTAAGAGGAAAGTTTGTAGTGCTAAATGCCCACATCACAAAGTTGGAAAGTTCTCAGATTAGCAACCTAACATCACACCTAGAGGAACTAGAGAAACAAGAGCAAACCAACTGCAAAGCTAGCAGAAAACAAGAAATAATCAAAATAAGAGCTAAACTGAAAGGAAATTTAGACACAAAACACCATAAAAAAGATCAATTATCCAAAAATTTTTTATTTGAAAGAATAAATAGGATTTCTAGGCCATTAGCTAGACTAATAAAGAATAAAAGAGAGAATACTCAAATAGACACAATCAGAAATGACAAAAGTGACATTATCACCAACCCCACAGAAATACAAATAACCCTCAGAGACTACTATGAACATGCCTATGCACACAAACTAGAAAA
The DNA here is from genome assembly GCF_028858775.2 of Pan troglodytes. Taxonomy (NCBI): domain Eukaryota; kingdom Metazoa; phylum Chordata; class Mammalia; order Primates; family Hominidae; genus Pan; species Pan troglodytes. The sequence goes on along the minus strand of NC_072402.2, from coordinate 159,447,861 downwards.
CCTAAAAGAAATGGATAAATTCCCAGAAACATACAACCTCCCAAGATTGAACCAGGAAGAAATTGAATGCCTGAACAGAATGATAAGTTGAACTGGTAATTCAAAATTGAGTTGAAATTGAATTGGTAATGAAAAGCCTACCAACCAGAGAAAGCCCAGGAGCAGATGATTTCACAAGTGAAATCTACCAGAAATATAAAGAAGAGCTGGTTATCATTCCTACTGATACTATTCCAAAAACTTGAAGAGGAGGGACTCCTACCTAACTCTTTCCATGAGGAAAACTTGGCAGAAACACAACAAAAAAAGAAAACTTCAGGATGAAGTTGATAAATGTAGACACAAAAATTATTCAACAAAATACTAGCAAATCAAATCCAGCTCCACGACAAAAAGCTAATCTACCATGATCAAGTAGGCTTGATACTATGCTCACTACCTTGGTGACAAAATCAGGTGTACCCCAAACCCCCAGTGATAAGCAATTTATCAATATATCAAACATGCACATGTATCCCTGAACCTAAAATAAAGTTTAAAAAACTTATGAAATTGTTTATTTCTGGAATTTTCCATTTAATGTTTTCAAATCAAGGTTGGCCACAGGTAACTGAAACCACAGAAAGCAAAACTATGGACAAGGGATAAGGGGAGACTACTGCATAGAGTTTACTACACACACATACACACAGACACACACACATACATGAAGACACACAAACACAAATGAGTAGAAGTAAAACTGGACATATCTGAATAAAATAACTGGCTTATATCATCATCATATCCTGTCTGTGATGTCTTGCAAAAATGTTTTGCAAAATGTTATCATTGAGAGATTCTTAGCCCTCTTTTCTTAAAACTGCGTGTGTATTTACAAATATCTCAAAATAATAATTTAAAATAAAGCAATGAACTTCAAATTTCAGCTCTGACATGCAAATGACTTGAAAGTTGTATTTCCCATCATTACAATAAGATAGAGCTGAACAAATTGAAAATCAATACTTTTTCTTTGACCCATTAAAGGACAAAGACTGCATGACAAACCACCATCCCAAAATCTGGGGAGAAAGGATCATTTAGTGATATGCAGCTGAGATCTGCTTACCTGAGGCAATAGCTGCTAGAAACATAAACTGATAGGAACATGTAAATGACAATTTTGACAAACGATGGAGGTTAAATATGGACTAGCATGTGAGTAAGAAGTCCCTGAAGCTGCAGTCTGAGGGAAGGGTCCCACATTTTTGTGGGCTTTACATACAGAAACACCACAGGATTCCCAGATTGAAGATTGTAGAAATATCTAGTTGTGGTTTTAATAACAGGAAAGGAAGCATAATCACTGTGAAATAAGCCCTGAAACCCCTCCATAGAAAAGGTGTATCCTCCAGAAGAAAAGACTTTTAAGGGCATGCCTCACTCTCCAGCCCCCTTTATCCTTCCTGTGTCTTCTAAGGAAGGAAAAAAAAAAAACCAAACTGGGGCCAGGATTTCAAAAAACACATTGGCATTGCTGCAGCTGGGGCAGAGAAAAGGGCCCTGGAGAGAAAGTATAGTCATATCACCAGAAACACATCTGTGCATGTTATACTCCACCAACATACTACACTACATTACAATAGTGAGATTTAATCAGAAGATTATAGAATACTTTCCCTCCCCCAAACCTTCATATCACACCAACAGGGCTCCAGTATAATCATGAATTTGAGCTGGAAGAGCTCATATTCTCTCTAAGAAGAAGTGCTTAGAAAAGCCCAAAGTCAAGAGGAAAACAAAGCTAGGACAGAAGCAGAATGTGAAATTCTGACACCTATGGCTACAGCACACATTAAGCACAGCGTAACTCCTAACTTGATGACCGTAAACCAGCACACAAGAGGCCTATGTAACTCAGTTTCAATGACCTGATACAATATACCTGGTTTTAAACAACAACAAAAATTACAAGGCCTGCCAAAAGACAAGAAAAACATGGTATGAAGGGACCATTAAATCATCAGAAAAAGATGCAGATATGATACAGGCATTGGAGTTATCAGACAAGACTTTAAAATAACTATCATGAGCACATGAAAATCTTTATTCTTTAATAGAAAGAGTAGACAACATGCAGGCATAGATGTGTAAGAGGAACAGCAAGATGGAAACTCTAAAAATCAAAAGGAAATGTAACAGAAATGAGAAATGCCTGTGATGGAACCATTGGTACACTCAAAAAGCAGAAGAAAGAATCAGTGAGCCTGACAATAGGTCAATAAAAACTTCCCAAACTAAATGCATAGAGAATATGAATGAGTAAAACATGACAGAACACCTAAGAACTGTGAGACTTCAAAAGTAAAACATACAAGTAATTGGAATACCAGAAGAAAAGGAAAGAGAGAATACAACTAAAGAAGGTAATGTAATAATGACTGAAAGTGTCCTCAAATTAATGGCAGACCGAACAAGGAATTCAGGAATTTCGGAGAATACCAAGCAGAAAAACGCATGCATGTGCGCGCGCGCGCGCGCGCACACACACACACACACACACACACACACACACACACACACCCTAAGCATGTCATATTCAAACTGCAGAAAACCAAAGACAGAGTCTTGAAAGTATCTGGAGGAAAGGAACACCTTACAAATGGAAGAACAAGGACAAATATTACAAAAGACTACTCGTCAGAAACAGTGTAAATGTTAATAAAGTGGAGTGATATGCTTAAAAGTATTGAAAGAAAATCCCCGCCGACCTAGAATTCTATATTCAGTGAAAGTATTTTTCATACATGGAGGAGAAATAAAGACTTTCTGAGACTAATAGAAAGTGGGGGGAATTAGCCCTCAGATCTACCCTACAAGAAAAATAAAGGAGTTTTTCAGAAAATGAAAACCAATATATGTCAGAAACTGGGATCTACATAAAGAAAAAAAAAGCATCTGAGAAAGAATAAATAAAGGTGAAATCTTCTATTTTTAAAAATTCATTTAAAAGATAACTATTTAAAGTAATTATCGTGGCTCAATACCCCAAGCAGTACCTGCAACTGAGGATTCTTCCCGGGGAGATCGCAGCCCATCTGCATGGCTCAAGAGTTCGTGAACTGCAAAATCCAGCCTGGGAAGCTGATTGTGTTCATCAAGTCCACCTGCCCATACTGCAGGAGGGCCCAAGAGATCCTCAGTCAATTGCCCACCAAACAAAGGCTTCTGGAATTTGTCGATATCACAGCCTCCAACCACACTAACAAGATTCAAGATTACTTGCAACAGCTCACAGGAGCGAGAATGGTGCCTCGAGTCTTTATCGGTAAAGATTGTATAGGCGGATGCAGTGATCTAGTCTCTATGCAACAGAGTGGGGAACTGCTGACGCGGCTAAAGCAGATTGGAGCTCTGCAGTAACCACGGAGCAGGCCCCATGCTGACGTCCCTCCTCAAGAGCTGGATGGCATTACATATGATGACAGCACTTCCTGGTGGATGAATTTGGGGACACATACAGCTTTTTTCCTCTTTTGGCTCCGTATTTAAAAGTGGACCAACTTGATCTTAACCACAGGGCCAAGAAGGTTGATGGGCCATCTTGATTTTCTTCTGGATGTGTTCTTTGGTTTTCAGAAGACTGTGACAAGTTCTGGCCCAGGATTCGCTCACTGATCCTCACTTGTTCTCTTTGGCATGCGTTTCTTACTGTTCTCCATGTGTCGGCATGTCTCTACCTCTAAGCCAGCGTTTTTCAACTATGGTTATCCTGACTTCTTCTCCACAATGATGAATCCATAGTTGGTTATCTGCTACTGCCCATTAGCTGAAATCATTTTGTTGCTTGACTTTATGGAGTTTGTATTATGAAATCAGTGGGTATTTTGAATGTGTTCTTTCAAACTACATGCATCTCTCCACTCAACTCCACCCCATCGCATCCCATCCCACCTTGAAAATCACTGCTCTGAACCAGTGTTCTCCACCTTGTCCTCCACAGATCTCGTAGGAAATGTTCAAAAATTCTGTGAAAGGTCACAGGACCCAATTGGAGAAATCATATGAAAAGCATGGTTGGTCTTGGTGTCACACGGATCAGAGGCACAAGTGCAGAGGCTGTGGTCATGCGGAACACTCTGTTATTTAAGATGGCTATCCAGATAATCCTGAACACGGTGTATTTATTTGATTTAGACTACCAGCAAAGATTAAAGCATGAAATGTAAAACATCTGAGAAAATTTACAGCCCCCTATATCAACTGTGTACCTGTGAAGGAGCCCCCACACTTTGAAAACTTAAGAATCCTTATCATGAAGTTTGCCTGTTCTAGAATTGTAAGAATGTTAATTTCCTTTTTCAGTCTCTAGTGACGACACTTAATTTCTTTTCTAATAAAAAAAACCTATAGATGAAAAAAATAAAATAAAGTAATTATTGTAAAATTGTATTGGGTGAATATAGCCAAGAACATTGTCACAAGCATAGGAGGGAGAAAATGGGAATTCTCTGTTATTGGGTATTTGCTCTACCCATGAAGTGGTACAGTATTATTTGAAGACTGAGATTAGTAGAAAATATATATCATAAATGATCAGGGCAGCCACTCAAAAAGTAAAATAATAATAATAACAGATAGGCTAACAGATGAGGCAAAATTGAATCATATAAAGTGCTCAATTTAGGCTAGAGAAAGAAAATAAATGGGGTTGGGAGACAAAAACAAAAGCATAATTGAAGTTATACATATGTTGATATTAATGTAACTATTTCAATAATCAGTTTACATAACAATGATCTAATTATATAAATTAAAATAAATCATCAGAATGGATTAAAAAACACCCCACAACCCAATTATATGTTGTCTACAGGAAGCCCACTTTAAATATAAAGATACAGATTGATTAAAAGCAAAGGAATAGGGAAAGTTATACCATTCAGCAACAGAAGAAAGTTATAGTAATTAGCAAACACTAATTTTTTTAAAGTGTAGTAGTTGTATTTATTTCAGACACAGCAGACTTCAGAACAACAAAAATAGATCTAGCATGAAGAGGGGCATAAAATAATTATAAAGGATTGAATCTCCAAGATAATATAACGTAACCTAACAATAGAAAATCAAACTACATGAGGAAAAACTGCTAAAACTGAAAATAGACAAATTTACTATTACATTTGGAAACGTCAAGCTCATCTGCCAGTAACTGACAGATTATGTGGGCAGAAAGTCAGTAAGGATATAGACAAAATGAACAGAACTATCAGTCAATTTGTTCTAACTGATGTTTTTAGAATACTCCATCAACAGAAGCAGAATAGAGTTTCTTTTAAACTCAAAACAAAATTGAATAAGATGAACTATATTTTGTACAATAAAGCCATAGGTTAACGTTGTATTAGGGAAAGTATATTACAAAGTATATTCTAATACCATAACAGAATTAAACTAGAAATCAAGGAATAGTAAACTAGGAATAGAGCTGGAAAATTCCCAAATATTTGGATATTAATTTGTATACTTCTGAACTTCACATAGATAAAAGAAGTCTCAAGATGAATGAAAAAAATATTTTGAACTAAATAAGAATGAAAATGTAACCTACTAAACTTTTTGGATGGCACAAAAGCAGCGGTGAGAGGGAATTTTATAGCATCTAATATGTACTTTAGAAAAGAAGAAGTATTTAAAAATTAAGATTCTAAACTTTCACTTTAAGAAGCTAGAGGAATGACAGAAATATAAACCAAAAGTAAGTAGGAGTCAAGAAAACATAACACAACAAAAATCAATGAAATTGAAAACAGGAAAGCTATAGAAAAAATAAATGAAACCAAAAAAGTCATTAAATTAATAAACATGTAGCCAGGCTAAACAAGAAAATAAAAAATCAGACAAATGAAAAAAGATTTGACAAATGAAAATTAAAAACTGATCATGTTTTTAAATTTGTGGGAATACAGTTGTTCAGAATATTAAGAGGAAAATAATAAGATATTCTGAACAACTGTATGCCCATAAATTTAAAAACATGACGAATTAAATAGATAAATTTCTTAAAAGGCACAAAATGCCAAAACTCACAAGAGATAAATATATGACATGCAAAACCCCATATCTACTACATACATTGAATCAACTAAAATAACCTCTGAAAAGAAAACAGAGCCAAATTGTTACACTGTTGAATTCTAGCAAATTTAAAATTCTTAAAATGGCCTCAATGATTCCCAGCTTTTTTATGCCAGCTTCCCAATGTGAGGCAAGGTGCTCACATTGTCTTTTATCAGTTCATTGTCTTTTATCAAGGACACAACAAACTTGTATCCTTTTGAGGGTCCTTTAAGATAATGGTTCCATTTCCTTACATTTATTCCCCCCTTCTATCTTTCCTACTCCTACTTCAAAGCTTAAGTTTTATTTTCTTAGACAGAACTTTCCTCACAGTACTTCTAAGTTTGTTTTGTCTGTTATATTTATTACCATGTATGACTTTATATTTGTATGATGTATATATGTATACTACTGTATATATATTTGTATATGTTATACATATATATTTATATTCACATATGCATATATGTATTTGTATGTATATACAAATAAAAATATATATTTGCATACATATATACATATGTGTGTTTGTGTATGTATAGATAGACAGAGGAACGGAACCAACCCAAATGCCCATCAATGATAGACTGGATAAAGAAAATGTGGTACATATATGCCGTGGAATACTATGCAGCCATAAAAAGGGAATTAGATCATGTCCTTTGCAGGGACATGGATGAAGCTGGAAGCCAACATCCTCAGCAAGCTAAGACAGGAACAGAAAACCAAACACCACGTGTTCTCACTCATAAGTGGGAGTTGAACATTGAGAACACATGGACACAGTGAGGGGATCAACACATACCAGGGCCTGTTGGAGGATGGGGGATGAAGGGAGGGAACTTAGAGAATGGATCAATAGGTGCAGCAAACCACCATGGCAAATGTATACCTATATAGCAAACCTGCACGTTCTGCACATGTATCCCCCCCCACTTTTTTTTTAGAAGAAATACAGAAAAAAAAATGAAATAATACCAATTTTCCATAATCTCTTCCAGGAAATAGAAGCAGAAAAAAAACCTTCTTAACCCATTTGATGAGGTCATAGATTAAAAACATTACAATTCTGAAACCAGATAATGACATTACAAGAAAGAAAAAGCACAGATCAATATCTGTCAGGAACTTTTGATGCAAACACCCTCAACAAAAAATTAGCAAATCAAATCTAACAATGTATTATAAGAGTATAAACCATGGACAAGTGGAAAGTAATTCAGGTATGCAAGATGGGTTTACATTAAAAAATTAATGAAGGTAATCTACCAAATCAACAGGCTAAATATTCAAAATCATACAATACAATCAATTAACAATGAAAAAATGGGAAACACTCAGCACCCATTCAAATAACAACCCTCAATAAAGTGGAATGGAGGAGAACTTCCCTAACTTGATAAAGAACACTTATGAAAAACGTACAGTTAACATCATACTTACTCATTACAGACTGGATGGTTTTTACATAAAATGGGAAACTAGGTGAGAATGTCCTCTTTCAGCAATACTATTTGATATTGTACTAGAAACTCTAGATAGCACAAGAAAACAAGAAAAAAAGAAATGAAAGGTATACAAATTGGAAAGATGAAATAAAACTGTTTTTGATAAGGAAATTACAGTATTGTTTATGTAGGAAATTTAAACACCCTTCCCTTTCCCAAAAAAGAAAGAGAAAGCTTCTTTAGTTAACATATAAGTAAAGCACAGTCTCAGGAAACAAGGTCCATATATAAAAAGTCAATTGCTGGCTGGGCACGGTGGCTCACGCCTGTAATCCCAGCACTTTGGGAGGCCAAGATGGGTGGATCATGAGGTCAGAAGATCGAGACCATCCTGGCTAACACGGTGAAACCCCGTCTCTACTAAAAATACAAAAAATTAGCCGGGCATGGTGGTGGGTGCCTGTAATCCCAGCTACTCAGGAGGCTGAGGCAGGAGAATGGCGTGAACCCAGAAGGCGGAGCTTGCAGTGAGCCGAGATTGCGCCACTGCACTCCAGCCTGGGCAACAGAGCGAGACTCTGTCTCAAAAAAAAAAAAAAAAAAACCGAAAAGAAAAAAGTCAATTGCTTTCTTATATATGAATTATAAACATTTGAAAATTGAATGTTAAAAGAAAACAATGCATTTGTAATATCCTTGAAAAATAATACTTACATGTCAATATAACAAAATGTATCTTTCTTTTCCTCATACATTTATTCACTTCTTTATCCATTCATCTATCCATTAAAAATATGTATGAGCACATTCACAATGTTATAGGCACTCTATAAATAAAAATTAATGAAAAGTATACTGTTCATAAATTTATAGGAAGACAGGTTTTAAAATATCATACAATAGCTGGGCATGGTGGCATGCACCTGCAATCCCAGCTACTCAAGAAGCTGAGGTGGGAGGATCGCTTGAGCCCTTGAGGTCGAGGTTGCAGTGAGCTGTCATTGTGCCACTGCACTCCAGCCTGGGTGATATAGGAAGACCATGTCTCTCTGTCTCTCTCTCTGTCTCTCTCTCTCTCTCTATCTATATACTTATATATATATATATATATATGTATATATGCTTATACACACACATATATATACACACACACACACACACATACAGATGTATATATGTATGCAAATACAGATATTTGTATATGCATATATACAAATATATACGTACGCAAATACAAATATACAAATACATATATACAAAACAAATATATATAGTTGTATCTATACATCATACAAATATAAAGTCATACATGGTAATAAATATAACAGAGAAAACAAACTTAGAATTACTACGAGGAAAGTTCTGTCTAAAAAAGTAACATTTAAGCTTTGAAGTAGGAGTAGTCAAAAAAGAAGAGGGGAATAAGTGTAAGGAAATGGAACCATTATCTAAAAGGACCCTCAGAAGGATACAAGTTTGTTGTGCCCAGTGAACTGATAAAAGACAATGTGAGCACCTTGCCTCACATTGGGAAGCTGGCACAATAAAAGCTGGGAATCATTGAGGCCATGTTAAGAATTTAATTTTTTTGACCTTAGTAAAGTACATTACCTGTGTGACTGGTTTTTATTACAATACTAAAACTAAATTCAAGTGCCTCAAGTCAAAGTAAGAATTAACTATGATGCTAACAAGGTGTGTCAAAGAAACCAAAGGCAAGATTATAATAGCCTCAGGAAGAAACCAAAATATGATACTGACATCTGAGAGGACTCTCCTACCATGAGTCATCTCCACATTTTTGCCCTGTTTTTTTCTAACTAACCCTTTCTTTCAGCTTCTCGGGCCACATGACTGAACTTTCCTTGTAAATATAGATAAATGGGGGAGATCCGGAACAGCCAAGTTCCCATGCTCACTTTGATATCTATTTATACCATGCTGTCCCAGCATATACCCAAAACTCATTCTCCTTGCTACACTTTTATTTGTGTTGTGTAATCAAGAATAGCCTCTAGTCTTTTTCCATCATTTTTTCAAAGCTCAATTTGAATCCCATATATACAAGAGAATTGAGGAAGCAGGATGCAGGAATAGAAGGCTGCACCGATTATCCCCCACACCCTCAAGGACATCAATTTAACAACTATCTGCACAACAAGCACCTGAATAAGAAGTGAAAATCAAATAGGTACCCACAGCACCTGCTTTTAATTTCATATCAGAAAGAGGCAATAAAGAGGTAGGGAAAATAGTCCTGAATCACTAAAGCCACTGCTCCTGCATCCCCTGACAGAGGCAATGTGGTCCAGAGAGCATTTCTGTGTTCTTGGGGAGGGAGAGCATGCAATGTTGGGGCATTGAACTCATGCTGACCTGTTATAGCCTAAAACAAAACCAGACCAAACACAGCTGATGCCCACGCATGGAGGGATCAGTTAAACCAGCCCTAGTCAGAGGGGAATTGCTGATCCCAGTGGTCCAAGCTTGACTTCCTGCAAGTCCCGCCACCAGGAGCTAAAGTGATATGGGGGCCCTAAATATACTTGAAAAGCAGTCTAGGCCACAAGAACTGCAACTCCTAGGTGAATCCTAGTGCTCAACTGGGACCAGAGCCAGTGAGCTGGGGGAGCACATGACCTACTGAGACACCAGCCAGGGCAGCTAAGATAGCATCACCTCTCCCCTAACCTCCCCACAGCTCATGGCTCCAAATGAAACCCCTTCCCTCTGCTTGAGGAGAGGAGGGAGAAGTGTGGGAAGGACTTTGTCTTACATCTTGGATATCAGCTCAGCCACCGCAGGGCACCAGTCAGAGTCACAAGGCCCCCCCCCACTTCCAGGCCCTAGTACCCAGACAACATTTCTGTACACACCCTGGGCTGAAGGGACCCCACTGCCTTGACAGGAAGAACCCAGTCCTAGCAGGATTTGTCACCTGCCAACTCAAGACCACTTGGTCCCTGAATAACCAGCAGCAATACACAAGTACTACGTTGAGGGTTTTGGGTGAGACTCTGAAATTTGCTGGCTTTGGGTGAGACTCAGCACATTCCCAGCTGTGGTGGCTATGGCACAAGACTTCTTCCACTTGAGAAAAGTAACGGGAAAAGTAAGAGCAACTTTGTCTTGCACCTTAGGTACCAGCACAGCCACAGAAAGGTAGAGTACCAAACAGGATCTTGGGCTCCTTATTCTAGGACTTGGCTCTTAGATAGCATTTCTGGACCTTCCCTGGGCCTGAGGATTCACTGTCCTAAAGGGTGAGTCCCAGGAGAGGCAGCATTCACCACAAGCTGACTGAAGAACCCTTGGGTCTTAAGGGAACATACATTAGTCTGGTAGTACTCTCCATGGGCTTGCAGTAGTGCTGGCCATGGGGTGAAGTCCTTCTGACTTTGGAATGGGGAGGAAAGAGCAGGAAGGACTGCATCTTGTGGTTTGACTCCCAGCTCAGCCACAGTACAACAGGACACCAGGTAAACTTTGAACCTTTTTGACTCTAGTCCTTGACTCCTGGACAGCACCCCCAGATCTGCTCTGGGGCTGAGGGAACTCATCTCCCTGAAGGGAAGGACACAGGGCTGGTTGGCTTTGCTACCTGCTGATTGTAGAGCCCCAGGGCCTTGATCAAACATAGGTGGTAGCCAAGGAGTGATCATGGCAGGCCTCGAGGGAGACCTAGTGCTGTACTGGCTTCAGGCTGGACCCAGTGCATTCCTAGTGGTAGTGGCCACAGGCATGCTCATGTCACTCCACCCCCAGCTGTAGGTAACTAAAAAGAGAAAGAGAGACTCCATTTGTTTGGGAGAAAGTAAGGGAAGAGATAAAATAGCTCTGCCTGGTAATCCAGAGAATTCTCCCATATCTTATCCAAGACCATTAAGATGGTACCTCTACAAGTCTGCAGGAACCACAGCATTACTGGGCTTGGGGTGTCCCCTAAAGCTGATACAGCTTAGAACACAACACCCAAGCCCTTTCAAATATGTGGAAGCCTTTCCAAGAAGAATAGGTACAAACAAGCCCAGACTGAGAAGACTACAATAAATACCTCATTCTTCAGTGCCCTGACACAGACAAACATATACAAGTATCAAGACCATCCAGAAAAACATAACCTCACCAAATGAACTACATAAGGCACCAGGGACCAATCTTGGAGAAACAGAGATATATGACCCTTCAGACGGAGAATTCAAAATAACTCTTTTGAGAAAACTCAAAGAAATTCAAGATAACACAGAGACAAAATTCAGAATTCTATCAGACAAATTCAACGAAGAGATTGAAGTAATTTAAAAGAATCAAGCAGAAACTTATGGAGCTGAAAAATGCAATTGGCATACCAAAGACTGCATCAGAGTCTTTTAACAGCAGAATTGATCAAGGAGAATAAAGAATTAGTGAGCTTGAGGACAGGCTACTTGAAAATACACAGTCAGAGGAGACAAAAGAATAAAAAAAACAATGAAGCATGCCTACAGGACCATTTAAACAAGAAAATCTTCCTATACCACTGCAGTCTAGATAAATTACTCTGGTTTTCCTACTCTAAAAATATCTATTCATATATATATATGAACCCTTAGGCCATTTTATTAAATTTTGCCTTCACATACTTCAAAATAAATCTTTTTTTTTGTAATTAGTATTTTGCTAAAAAAACTCTAGATATTTCAGGATTGAGATTATGCCTGTACCATTCCTTCTATGTCTCCCACTGTGCTGCACAAATAATGAGTGCTCAACAAATATCGGCATGGTTAAATAAATAATAAAGCTAAATGGGGTGCATAAAAATATTATTTATAAAATTTGTTTAAATATTTTTGTGATGTCTGTTTGTGGAGATTAGGAAATACATATATAGGACCAGCTTAAATTTAGCTATAGGAAATACTTACTTTACTCCACCCAGACAACAAGATATCAAAGTACTAAATTACTAGTCATTCAGATAGTGGTACTACCGGTGAGGAATAAGCTCCTTCCCATATTTTGAAAGAGTTTTATTTAAATGGTTTATATCTTACTTGGAAGAGTGTATTAACATGGACTTTGGAATCCTTGCTTGGTCTTGCTTCTCTTTAATCAGTCCTCCATATTGCCAGATGAGTCCTTCTAATGTATAAATCTGAAGGATTGCTTCCCTTGTTAAAAACCTTCAATAGATTATCTTTACCATTAGGATAAAATCAACACTCTAGCATGACACTGAAGGTCCACTGTAATTAGGCATCTCTTTGCCTATTTCTCTTGAGTTGTCTATTGCCAGTCCTCTAAAGCGTTACTGATTATTCTGTGTTTTCTTTCATCCAATCTACTCTGAGTCCTTACTCATTCTTCAAGCTAAGGCTCAGAAAGATTCTCCTGCAGTCAATGAGATGAAGGACTGATAATTTCACTGTTTAGTCACCACTGATCAGCTTGTGCTAAACCATGAATCTCTTAGAGGAAAGATGGTATCTTTCATCTCTTTTTAATCATTCCCTAGCAAAAAACCTGGCATTTAGTGGAATCTTATTTAGAATGTGTGTGTGTGTGTGTGTGTGTGTGTGTAAATACCTGTACCCAAAGGGGAAATGTTAAAAGGGCCCAAACTGCTTACCTGCTTACATTGCCAGAAGATTTTTGAAAAAAAAAAAAAAGTTTTGGAGATTGATTAATAATCCCAGAATAGAGAATGTTCAAGCTATTTAAGAATATCTTATTTAGAAATACTTGAAAATATCTAAAATTCTATTTTTTTTTTTTTTTTTTTACGTAAACAGGCCTTTTGTAACCTCAGTGACCATACCATCGGTTACACATTTTAGTAACATCGCTTTGAGTGAATTGCATCTTCTAAGTTTGGCCCATTGCTCATCTGTTCTGTGTTGTAAATGGCATGGCATTTTTAGCATGTTCAAATTGCAAGTAATTTAGCATTTATGAAAGTTCCTTGGTGATTTGAGTCATATTCAGACAGTAATTACGATTTGTTTGAAAATGGACCATAATGCGTGATTATTGTATCATATACATTGAAATGCATTTATTGACTTTCCAAGTTTCGAGTACAGTAATTACTCTGAAATGAAGCAAAGCCAATTTTACTTGTTTTTATCAACTTCAAAATGTGCAAGTTAATGAGATTTGTATGCTGACAATTTTTATACTTTTACTTGTTGTGACTGTTTTGAATTTTGGCATTCAAGATCAATGTAATATCCCTTTGATCTGATGAGAGAAATAGGTTTTCCTGTATCATTTTTTAACCTAAGTGGTACTTTAGATCTCGAGGACAAGTCAGGATGAAAGGAGTTTATCCCTTCAGAACCTCTTTAATGACTACAAGGAGTAATGAACATGTAAGCCAGTTCCACTCCCATGCCCACTTTCTCACAAGTCCCATGTAAATTGCATGGCAGACTTAGAACCAATGGTGAGATGGGTCTAGCCATTTCTGTTCCTTATACTTCTCTAAAAATACAATAGGTAAGTCTTTAATTCATTCATCTCTCCTTTTCTTCATAGATATTTAGTAATCACTTAGAATAGACACCATTATAGAACTGAAGAATTCTCATTGTTGACAAAAGAAACTCCCTGCTCTTACAAAGCTTATGGTGAAGTAGAAGAAAGATGCAAGTAAATTGTCAAGATAATACACCAACATGTGCTGTGGCTCCCCAAAATAAAGCACAGTAAGCAAATCTACGGAAAGGGCATCAAGACTCAGTTAGAGGAATAAAGGAAAAACTTCCTAACCAAAGTGGCAACTCAGCTAAAATCTAAAAACAAATAGAAGGCACCTCTTCACTTAAGTTATGCAAGCAGAGATTGATATTAGGAGACCTATGTATAAGATTAGCTCTGAATCATGAGAGGAAAAGCAATCTGAACTATGGTCCACAAGTACCCAGTCACAATTACTCCTCAACGTCGCTACTTTCCACCTTCATCAAAATTTGCTGTAGTCATTGTTAAATAAGTCAGTAGTACTTCTCGTCCTAAAAGGGATAACCTTGTACTTCTGCTCTCCTTCGAGAAAAACACAGATTTCTGCCAGCTTTTCCGTGTTTAATCATGTGTTGACTCTCAAGATCTCCTGTAAGGACACTTTGTCATTAAATGAGTCCCTTAGCAAGTCTAGATGTTAAAATCACATGTCCTCACCTGGATATACTTCAGAAAGCTTGGTGCTATGCATGAGACCTCATTAGGAAAATGACAGAGTCCTGAATGTTATTCAATTTGGAGAAAATGCTACCTCATGTCTGGGCATGCTAGTTTGTGGTTTTAAAAATAAATGTGAGATCTCAGAGTCAGGTGGAATTAGCTAGCTCAGACTGTGGAATTCTGAATAGGGAAAATGATTCAGGGACTAGGACAACTTAGGGGAACTATTTTTATTTGTTCTTTAATTTTGCTTTTTAAAGGATCCTCAGATTATTTGTAGATTCAACACAAGAAGCATTTAGTACATGAGTGAAAATTTTCAAGGCATACATCTTTTGCTATTGAATTAGAAGTGTATATAATTGATCTGTAATTAGAATTCTGTATGATCTTAAGCAATAAATTCCTTCAAAGGGCTTCAGTTTTGCAATATATCATATGAGGGAATTAATTTAGATAACAAATGACAAGCACCTGAGAGACAACCATAAACACTTGAGAGATAATCACAATTTTCACATTCTGCACCCATGGCAGACATAACTAATCAATCACAGCCCTGTTTTCTACTTAAGTGCAACTTCAGAACCATTCTTAACATATTGTACTAGGCAACTGTGAATCAACTGAAGCTGGCAAATAAGATACAATATATTTACCAATCAGCAGCCCGATCTCTTATGCTTCTAATGCCACTAATAATCCTCAAATAGGATAATTCTATAGAATGCTGTATTTGTTTTAGGTCAATGCTGTTTTCATGTGAAGTAGAGATGTGGATTTAAAAAAAATAACAACAATGAAAACTCTCAGGTGAGCATAAAGAGCAATAATCAGCACAAATTCCATACCCAAAGATGGCTACTATTAATATTTTTAGAATTTTTTTCTTAGTTCTGTATGCAGTGCTAATTTTTCTTAAAAATGCTTTGGTTGGACAATTTTTTTTTTATTTTCAAAGTTTATGCCACACAGGTACACAAGATTTCTTTATGTGGAACTTCAACAGATTAACATGATTCATTCTCAAGGCATTTTAATGATTTTTTTTTCTCAATGTGAGATGCAATCCTTACAATTTTTGTCTTTCCTCTAAGAAAGCAGATACTGGTGTGACAGCTTAGAATATTTATAACTGTAGATATCAAAATCGTTCCCTGTGGGAACAAATTTTATTTCATAGCCTCAGAAATCCTCATATCCCAGTAGGATGGGTTGACCACCTGATACATCACATTCCTAGAAGTGACCTGTGGCACAGTTTTAGCCTCATGGTCAAAGACTATGCTGTTAAAAAGAAAACCTTGGACAAATTAAATTTAAGAGCGTTTAATGGAGCAGAGAAAGATTAGTGAATGAGGCAGACCCCAGAACCAGAATAGATTCAGAGCGACTCTGAGGCTGCCGCATTGTTGGATAATGTTTATGGACAGAAACAGAAAAGTGATGTACAGAAAATGAAAGTGAGGGGCCGGGCGCGGTGGCTCACGCCTGTAATCCCAGCACTTTGGGAGGCCGAGGCGGGCGGATCACGAGGTCAGGAGATCGAGACCATCCTGGCTAACACGGTGAAACCCCGTCTCTACTAAAAATACAAAAAATTAGCCGGGCGTGGTAGCGGGCGCCTGTAGTCCCGGCTACTCGGGAGGCTGAGGCAGGAGAATGGCGTGAACCCGGGAGGCGGAGCTTGCAGTGAGCCGAGATCGCGCCACTGCACTCCAGCCTGGGCGACAGAGCGAGACTCCGTCTCAGAAAAAAAAAAAAAAAAAAAAAAAAAAAAAGAAAAAGAAAATGAAAGTGAGGTACAGAAACAACTGAATTGGTTACAACTTAGAGTTTGTCTCCTCGAACGTAGTTTAAATAGTTGGCCACCTGCAATTGATCAAAACTCTGTGATTGGTAGAAGAGGAGATTATAGTCTGTTGATACATCCAGTTAGGTTATAGTTCACTGTGTATGGAGAAACTTGAGATCAAACTAAAATTATGTAAAAAGCAGTTTTAGCTTAATTTAACATGGTTTATAATCTCTTTGGAGACTACATCAAACTTTTTTATTCATTCTTGATTTGCATGTTCTTTTTTATCATCTTATAGCAGCAAAAGCAATCTGTCTAAAACGCAAATCAGGCAATACTTATGTGGGTCACCATTGACCTTAAAATTCAAATACTGTCAAGTTGCATGCGACATTAATTGTCATCTGGCCTTTTCGGAGCTCTTTGTCTTTATCCCTCTGAGAGCCAACCCTCAACTTGCACTGCAGGCAGACTACACTATTTTCAGTTCCCGTATGCTCTCCAGAGCCTGTAGACCTTTCTACATTTTATTGCTTCTTTTTTTCTGGCAAACTTTGACTTCCACACTTGTGTTTTTCAATTATTACATTTAGCACTGATTTTCCTTTCTTTGGAAAGTCTTTATTTTCATAAACTGAATTGAGTAACTCTTGCTTGTTGTCCTAAATTACTCTAGTAATAACAGTTATAACCATAATGGAGGGTAGCACACACTGTGGGTGCTTGGCACTCACCTCAACAACAAAAAGCCTCCTGTGATTAACATGAATAATTCCCCATCTGACAACTTTTGTGGGGGAGGATAGGCACAATGAATCCACACTAAGTACAAGTCAGAAGTGTAAGGGAATTAATGTCCTAGGAATCCCTGTTTACCCAATGGTGGTCAATGCGTTGGTGAAGTACCGTTAGTGTCCACTATCCATGGAGTAGGGGTGGACGATGATTCTGAATTGTGTTCTTATGATCTACACCATTTCCCTGAGTTCTCCAGCAGGACCAAGATCCATTTACTCAAAGTGATAACTAGTTTGATAGTATTAATGCACTGTGTTGGTACTCTAGAATCATCTACTAAGTAGTATATTTACACTGAAATCCTTGTTTTAGTATCTGCTGCTTCTGAATATTTGAAACCAAGATAAAGAGCAATGAACCAACAGTTACTAGCACTATCATTTAATGAGCACTTACTGTGCAACAGGTAGTAAATTAAGCAATTTTTATGCATTATCTCATTTGACCCTAAGAAGAGCACTCAGTGAGAGGCTACTATCTCACAACAAATAGAAACTGTTACAAACTATTTATTATTTGGATCTTAAATATTCTTATATTTTGTGGTAATTATTTATTTACAGTTTTCAACAAGACTAAGCAACTTAAGGGCAGGAGCTATGTCAGTAGATACCAGCTAAATGAACATTTTACATATATTTTTTATATACTATATATATAGCCAAGAATTTTTTGTAATTTTTTTTTATTTCTGTCTCAGAATAAGAAGGCCAGAATAATTGGGCTGAGATTTTAAAAATTATATTTGCATCATAAATTTGGCAAATAGAAGAATTTTCATGAGTAAACACTTACACTTTACAATAAATTTTAATATATTTTTCAGAGATGGTAACATCTTAGAATAATTTCATTAAGCCAAAATATCGAGGAATACTCAACAGCATCCTTTTATAACTAAAGTCAGTGTTGTAAAGGACATAAAAATAGAGCAAAAGACTAAAGGACATGGCAAAAGAAGAATGTGAAGGAGTAGGAAAATTAACATTACAGAAAAGAAAAAAGAGGATTAAAAAAAACACAAATGCATCTAAAATGGGCTCACTTAGTCTACTGATAGCAACAGACATCCAAGCCTGTGCGTTAGGTTAGAGAGGACATAGCAGAAAGGAGTAAAGGGGAAAGATAATATAATAAAAATTCAGTGATGGGATAATTAAGAGACTTGGACACTATACAATCATTCTTGTATCCTAGAAGTTTGCTCCAGGATTACTCTCTCTCCCGTATATCATTTTTTACAGTCTATTAGATTATTTCCATCAGTAAATAAAATCTGTTGTTACCTTTATTTTTAAAAAAAATCATAAAACTCAACAATAAGAAAACAACCCAATTAAAAAATGGGCAGCAGTCCTGAACAGAAATCTCACCAGACGAGATATACAAATGGCAAATAAGTGCGTGAAAACGTGTTCCCCATCATGTGTCATCAGGGAAACAGCAAGTTATAGGAACAGAATTCACAGGTTCACAGCAAAATTGAGCAAAAGGTACAGAGAGTTCTCAATATACTACCTCTGTCCATACATGCACAGCCTCCCCATTCTCAACACTCTCATCAGAGTGATACATTTGTTAACAATTGATGAACCTACACTGACACATCATTGTCACCCAACGTCGATAGTTTACATAAGAGTTCATTCTTGGTATTAGTACATTCTACGGGTTGGTTTGAGCAAATGAATGATGACATACACCCACAATTATAGGATCACACAGAGTAGTTTCATTGCCCCCAAAATCTTTTGTGCTCTCCCTATTTATACCTTCCCCAGCTCCAACCCTTGGCCACCACTGACCTTTTTATTGTCTTCATGGGTTTGCCTTTTCCAGAATGCCACATAGTTGGAATCATGCAGTATGTAGATTTTTCAGATTAACTCCTTTCACTTAGTATATTGCTTTTAAGGTCCTTACCTGTCTTTTCATAGCTTGAAAGCTCAGTTCCTTTTAGCACTGAACAATGTTTCATTGTCTGAATGTATCACAGTGTATTTATCCATTCACCTATTGAAGGACATGTTGGTTGTTTCCAAGTTTTGGCAATCATGAATAAAGCTTCTATAAACGTCCACGTGAAGGTTTTTGTGTAGACATAAGTTTTCAACTCCTTTGGGTAAATTCTGAGGAGCAGTGTGATTCCTGGAACATATGGTGAAAGTATGTTTAGTTTTGTAAGAAACTGCCAAACTGTCTTTCAAAGTGACTGTACCATTTTGCATTCTTACTCACCATGAATAAGAGTTCCTATTGCTCCACATCCTCACAAGAATTTGATATTGTCAGTGTTCTGGACTTGGGTCATTCTAATAGGCATGTAGTGGTACCTAATTATTGTTTTAATTTGTATTTCCCTGATGACCTATAATGGGAAACACCTTTTCATAAACTTATTTGCCATTTGTATATCTTCTTTGGAGAGTTATCTATTGAGGTCTTTGGCCCACGGTTTTGTTTGTTTGTTTGTTTGTTTTTTGTTGTTGTTGTTTTGTTTTTTATTGGGTTGTTTTCTTAGTGTTGAGATTTAGGAATTCTTCTTACATTTTGGATAACAGTTTTCTATCAGGTACATTTCTTACAAAGATGTGATCCAGTCTGTAGCTTGTACTTTTATTCTATTGATAAAAACTTTTGCAGAGCATAAATTTATAATTTTAATCAAATGCAGCTTATCAATTTTTTTTCTTTCGTGGATCATGTCTTTGGTGTTATAAAAGGTCATCAAAACAAAAAGCCATCTAGAGTTTCTCCTATGTTAGCTTCTAGGAACTGTGTAGTTCTCATTGCTTTTAAGATCACTTTTTGAGTTGTACATGCAAATAAATTGTCAATTTTTGTACTCAATTATTTATACTTCACACCTTCCCTTTACTTAATTGCATTAGATGGTGCTTCCAAGACAATATTGTGCAATAATGTTGATAATACTGAAGTTGGAATTTGATTGTGGAAAGTTAGTCAAATATCAAAGATTTAAAGATATCATAAAATAGAGTCACTGTAAAATAAGTCATTCATTTAGTCGAAGTGATAATTGAAAGATTTCAAAAGGTAAAACCCTTTTTTACTCTTGGCAGTGAAGAGACTCAGTTTCCAAACAATTAAGAAGGCCTAATAATGACAAAATGAAAGATAAACTGAAAAAGAAGTAAATTAGATCTCTCTCTTCCCTTCTTTTTTTTTTTTTTTTACTGTTCACTCAAAATGCAAACAAAACTCTTTTACTATCCCTTATTAATAGTACATGAAAATTTTGTTCAAAATACAAAACCAAATTTTACCTTTGCATTAGTGTATTAAACCTTTTATAAACTTTGATAATTTCTTTCATTCTTTCTTTCCTAAATTTCTACATTTATGCAGTTTTATCTGTCATTCCATTTATTCCTTCAATTAAAAAAATACTTAAAAACCATTAAACTAGCCAAAAATTACCTTTCCCTTAATAAAAACTATATTTTTATACCTTTTTGTAAATGTTTTTACTAAAAAGACATCTTTCTTTATACATTCTGTATATAGAATTGTTTCTCTTTATCTAAGTATTAATTGCATAGATTAACTAGCATATTAACTCTTAGTAGATCTAATTTTTGGTGAAACACCTAGGATTACTTAATTTAATATAATACGACTTTAAGGTTTTAAATTACTATAAAAAATTACAAACTACTTTTACTTACCAAAGATTACTGAAGTCATGTGAATTATAAGGCATTTCAATGTTTTTCTGATAAAATATTTGATTAAAGCATTTACTTTTTCCTTAAGTCAGTTAATTAGAACTCTTTCATAAAATTTGGTAGTAAAGTATAACAAACACATGACTCATATAAACATGTAGACATGCAAATACACAGAGCAAATTTTATAGATTTATAAGAGTTTTCATTTGCCAGTTCTCAAATATTTTTCTCCCCTACTTTAGACTATTAACCTCTTGACTATCTGTTTTATGTCATAAACAATTGTTAACTAGGCAACTCTAAATTTGGATCTCCAAAGCCCATGACTCTTAGGTGGAGCCAAGTAGAAAATGTACATCTCAAAGGCAAAGAACTTAGATCTAAACAAAGGCAAGATTTGTTGTATGAACCTTAAGCCATTGTCTTCCCCATTCTAAAAGTCAATGGAGGCTTAGGTACAGGGAGGGAGATGCCCTTACAAATGAAGAATTCTTTTCAGAAAGTTGTATTCTGGCCTATTAGCTACTTTGTTTCTTAATTATTATTGGCTTTAGGGTGAAGCCTTTTAGTGAGTAGAGGAAAGAAAATATACAGTTTTTTGGGTCGCATATTTAAATATGTGAGAGGCAGGCACAGATGAAAAGTCAAACACGGATACCTCCAAATCGATTTCTTTCTTTTTCTTTCTTTCTTTTTTTTTTTTTTTGAGACGGAGTCTCGCTCTGTCGCCCAGGATGGGGTTTAGTGGCATGATCTCGGCTCACGGCACGCTCCGCCTCCTCGGTTCACAACATTTTCCTGCCTAAGCCTCCTGACTAGCTGGGACTACAGGCGCCCACCACCACGCCCGGCTAATTTTGTATGTGTGTGTTTTTAGTAGAGACGGAGTTTCACCGTGTTAGCCAGGATGGTCTCCATCTGCTAACCTCGTGATCCGCCCACCTCAGCCTCCCAAAGTGCTGGGATTATAGGCGTGAGCCACTGTGCCCGGCCAGATTTCATTTCTACATTAAATCCTAGGTCTTCAAAAACAGGACAATGCCATGGGGCAAGATAGTGTGATGCTTCCACAGTGCACCCCCCTGCAAGGACTGCCCACTGTGTTATCTCTCCATCCCTTATGAGTAGGCTTTTCCCTTAGTGGAGGAGTATTTCCATAACCTGTAGGTGTTCCAAACTATGCATTTCCTACCCAGACAGGCAAATAGACAAGCAACCCCCTGTAGTAATAACCATTTACTCTAACCAACTGCTACCAGACACCTCTAAAACTCTCTTACCTATCCATCATACACACCAAGGTTAAATTTTCTTACAATACAAAGTATTTCTGCCATACTCAAAAGCCAAAGAGATCAGACAACACAATACTGTAGACATCCAAGCTTTCGGTCTGAGAAGAATATGCCTATTACTCTTGAAACTCCACAAAGAAAACAGACGACCCCCTCCCCGCCTCTGCCCTTCAAAAGGAGTGGATGTGCCTTTTCTGATTTTCTTAAGAGGTCTCAGTCATCAGAAGTATTCTTTAGATTTTTCCATGTGGTATCTAAGAGGGCAAAGAGAAAGAAAGAGTAGGGAAAAGTAAACAGGAGAACAATTCTTAAGAAAGGAGGCAAACAGAGAAATCAAGCACATAATTCTAAAAAACGATTTTAGTCAACTGAAAAAAAATTCTAGAACAAGATCTAAAGAGAAAAGGCAGAAAGCCATTTACATACAGTTTGGATTAGTTTTTAATTAAGCTGACTTTTAAACATAGAACTCACAGAAAACATTCTTCCAAATCTGTTATTACCAGATTCTAGCTGGGACAAACAGCTGATATTTTGGGCTTTTGAACTTCTTTACCAAAGGTATCCTCCTAAGTCCCTTAAGCAAGGTTATGACTTCACCAAGGATGCACAAAATTTCTCCAAAGAGGTGGCAACTGGTTTTTATGAGATCCAGAACCATCAAACACAGCTCAAAGATGGGCAAGTTTCGCTATCCATAAATGGAGTATAACCTGCATTTCTTTTTTGTCATATTTTCTGGAGTCTTAGCTTCTCAACTGACCATCCACACACACAAAAACTCAAAAGCTCCATATACCCCAATAATGGAAGATGACAGAAAATTAAAAGCAATCCCCAAAAGAGAAAAGTATCAATAATAAATTAGCAATCCTAATGTCACACAAATATCAAAGTAAGAAGAACTGGTTCTCTGACCTGGAATTAAACCCATGCTGTGGAGGTTAAAGTGCAGAGTTTTAACTATTAAACCACAAGGGAGAGTGGCCATTGTTGTTCACTTATCAGGAGGTGAATCCAAGCTGCAGTGGGAATTTTAAGTACCAGACTACTAATGGGAGCAGGCTCCATTGTTAATCCTGCATGGAAGCCATGTGTGCAGTTTGCATTTAACTGTTTTAGGTCAGATTTTGGCTCTTTAATATAGTTAAGAGAATTTTAAATCTAACTATGACACTATTATGTGTCCTTCATTTAATTTGGTCTTCTCATCAATCGTTTATAATAAGAGATCTCTAAAATCTTTTGTTTTAAATTTAGGAATTTTAGTCCAATTTGAAAGATCTATCTTTTGGCTTTTGCAATTAGAATTTTCAAGGGTGTACTTAATTCCAACAGTGACTAAACCCCAAAGCCTCTTCATGTAAAGTTTAGGTGATAATTTCCCAAGTTTTTACCGTATAAGCAAGAGGTGTTCCTGGAGAGGGCATAGAAGGGGCAGTCCCCATGATCCCCAAAAATTCACTCTTAGAAATAGACTTCAAATGGCAAAAACCCCACAGAGATGGGAACTTTTAAGACAAAACTCACCTAAAAGCTTTGCACTTTCAGAACAAAAAGTGTACTATTTAAAGTCTTACATTCCTCGGACTCACAATCTTTTCAGATTGGCTGCCTAAGTGACCTGAAAAATCACTCCCTCTAGATGGCAGAGACCAAGAGAAATTTTCCCCATGTGGTCACAAATCAAGCTCTGGAGGACATAAGATAAGACCAGAGGAAAATATCACCCTTTTTTTATTTTAGAGAATCGCAGAAAAATTTGTGTTAATGGGGACACTGGTCAAGTCAGCACCATAAAACCTACCAGTCTGTAGGGCCGTCTTGAACAGCAGGCTAATAGGGGTTCTATGTCTATGGTGACTTTCTTTATGACAGAACAAAGCAATGACAAAGGAAAACGGCAGCAAAAACAAATCTATTTCTGAGCGGAAAGAGATCAAGCAATACAAATATTCATATTGTGAAGTATGAAAAGTACACCAGAGTTACTATATCAAGCCTAGTCACACAAATCCTTTTTCCCCATTAATCAAAACCTTGAGACAGAACAGTGAGTTTTACCATCCACTCAGCCAGACTGCACAGAGGGAAAGACTGGGAGCCTGACTGGTGAGAAGTTCTTACCCTTCTGCTGGCTTTTCAGTTTTGTGGGTTCTCTTTATGGTGGCTTCCAGAAGAGGAGAGTGGCTTTGGGGATACTTTAGACTATGCCATAACTGTGGGGGCCAAGAGAGAGCTTTCCCCTTGGCCCTCTGAAGTTTCACTGAAAAATCAACTCACAAAAGGCAGATTAATAGGAGAAAAGGCATACAAATTTCTTTAATGTGGATCACAGGAGCCTTCAGGATGAAGACTTTCAATTTTTTTCACTGGAAAATGTTTGCTTTTGATAATCAATTTACAACATTTATATTTATTAATATAATTGTGATTTATTTAGTTCTGTTATTTTAGTCTCTCTCTCTTCTCTTTTAAATGCCTTTTTAATGTCTTCTTTATATTGAAATTTTTGCTATGACTATTAAAAGAAATTTTTTCTTCTCTTTAAATTTTTGTCCTGAATACTCATAGGATTTTAGAATCTTTTTATATTAAGAAACTCATCAGCAAATATCTCTGTTTTCACCACCCTGCACTTTTTTTCATTGTTATTTAGTCTTCAGATTCAGAGCTTCCTTTTTCATAGAAAACAATTTATTTATTGCCTTTTTGCTGTTTTTGCTTCTCTACCCTCAACCCTCAAGAACATCACATATGCATATGTTCAATGACATTTGTCCCTCTTCTATATCTATAGCTTCCTCTCTAAAGGCTATTATGTTTATTCTTTTTCCATTTGGTTTTGCTGAATTTTCCCTAGCTTTTTTTTTCTTCCTATATCACTAACATTTCAGAAGTAATGTCTTCCCTCCTCTTTGCCATTTCTCATCTGGCTTATATATTTTGGCAAGCACTTTGTGTTCCTCATTATAGTTAGTTTATTTTCAACATCTTCTTGTTTGTTTTGAATCCTCTGTCTTTTCATCTATGTCTCTCTTCTTTGAGATTTTTGTTCCAATGACATCTTTTTTAAAAAAATTATCTGGAAATATGGATACATAGTTGCTTGAACTATTATGTTTTCTTACGAACTTATTCTAATTTCTAGTTTTCCATGTGTCTTCCTTTATTTTATGTTTTCTTTTTTAAAATAATATACGTACATGGTGATATGGTTTGGAACTCCGTCCCCACACAAATCTCATGTCAAATTGTAATCCCCAGTGTTGGAGATGGGGCCTGGTAGGAGGTGATTGGATCCTAGGGATGGGTTCTCATGAATAGCTTAGGAGCATTCCCTTGGTGCTATTCTTGTGAGAGTGAGTGACTTCTCATGAGATCTGGTTGTTTAAAAGTGTGTAGCCCACCTCCACACTGGCTCTGTCTCTTGCTCCTGATCCTGCCATTTAAGAAGTGCCTATTCCTGCTTCAGCTTCTGCCATTATTGTAAGTTCCCTGAGGCATCTCCAGAAGCAGAGCAGATGCCAGCATTATGCTTTCTGTACAGCCTGCAGAACTGTAAGCCAATTAAACTTTTTTCTTTATAAATTACAGTCTCAGATTTTTTTATAGCAATGCAAGTCTGGCCTAATACAATGGCATATGTAACATGGATTTCAAGACATTAATTTTTATTAAATTTTGAATCATTGAATTGGGAGCATTAAATCTGGATCTGCTGCATGCTAAAGACAAATCTGAGGAAGTGCCAGTGTAATAATTGGGCTTAGGAGCAGTCCTCAGCTCAGAAGCATTATATTGAAACTCTTCCTCACCAGTTGTCTACAACCAAGACTTCGATAGAGAGATGTACATCACTGCTCTGTTTATTCATATCCTAATCACTCATTCACTACATCTAGAGATCCACTTCTTATGTTCCATTGAAAAAATGTTTCTATCAGGACATCAGTAACTCTTCTTTTGCTTAATCATCCCTTCTGCCTACAAAAAATTACTTATTTTTAACCCCCTGCCTCATTTCAGTATTAATATTCTTCTGTTCTTGAAATTCTTCTCTTGAATTTTGAATACGCTAACATTGTAATTGCCCTCCTATTACTCAATAACACATTAGTATTATCTGAAAGCTATCCCTCCTATTCCAATTAATTCTTGCCATAGCTCAGTTCTCATCTTTCCTACTTTGTAGCCTTGCTCATTGTCCCTTAGTGAAATTCACTCCTGGTTTATAACTTTATAGGCACTGTTAAATTTTGAACCTGGATTTCTCTGTTGAGCTCTTGAATATACACACAGTCTATGAAATAGCCAAACCTGGGAATTCTTCAAATATCTTAAGCTTACAATACCTGTATGAAACAACTAATTTTCCACACCAAATTTGATTTTTGTTCTTATTGTTTCTATCTCCGTGAAGGGAAGCTCAGTTTGAATCTCTCAATTGGGTGACCTAGACAATAAGGCTTCATCTTAGAACCCTCCTGTATTTTCCTTCATATTCATTCACCAACTTTTAATATGATTTCCACAATACTTCTAGATTCTATACCCTTGAGCTCAGGGAATTATTTTCTATTGTATACAACAGATATATAACTGATCTTCCTAATTCTATAATATTTCCTTCTCTCTAATCACATCTCTGTGCTTGCCATTAGTGTACTCTTTCTTTAACACAAATCTTCTGTTACATCCCTGCATAAGCCCCTTTAATGTCATCCCATACCTCTAGGAATGGATCAAAAATTTCAACATGCATATAAGTTCCCCACTAGAAATATTCCCCTGCTCACCATTCCATACCTTAATCTAAACTATTTTCACTATTCCCACCCTTTTGACTTGGTGATTCCACTAAATGAGCTGCTTGTACAGCATGAATGGATCAATGTCTCAAGACTTAGCACTTTCCATGTCTTCCACTTATAACTCCTTCTGCTTTTTGTTATACCACTGATATGATTTGAATATTTGTCCCCCCCAAATCTCATATTGAAATGTGATCCTCAATATTAGAGATGTGGCCTAGTGAGAGAGGTTTGGGTCCAGAGGGCAGAACTTCATTAATGGCTTGGTGCCTTCTCTGAGGTAATGAGTGAGTTCTCACCCTATTAGTTCACAGGAACTCTGCTTGTTAAAAAGAGCAAGTCACCGCCTCCTATCTCTTTTACTTCCTTTTTCTCCATATGATGCACCTGCTCCCCCTTCACCTTTCACCATGAGCAAAAGCTTCCTGAGGCCTCCCCAGAAGCAGATGCTCGTGCCACGCTTCTTGTACAGTCTGCAGAAACAACAGCCAAATAAACTTTTCTTTATAAAGTACTCAGCCTCCGGTATTCCTTTATACCAATGCAAAATAGACCAACACAACCATTCCCAAACCAGGCTAAATTCTTCTTAAACTTCAAGATTTTTAGACGTCACCTTGTTCCCTCCCAGAGCAAGTCTTTCCCTCATCTTTTTCACTTTATCCTCCTACCCACCTCCCTCCAGTTGAACTTTGTTTCTCTCCCAGAGCCTCCATAGTTTCCTATTTATATTACTCAGAATTGCACTCGTATTTGAGGAAAATGATTTTTTTATATTTAAGGAAAGTATATAAAGCTTTTAAAAATATTTGTATCTTCAGTGCATAGCACCATTCTTGGTCTAGGGAAGTTAAATAAATGTTTCGTTATTGAATAGAAAAGTTGAGAAAATGAATGAATGAACACACTGCTCCAAAATAAATTAAACTGGAAGTTCTTGGTATAAAGAAAAGAGACCTACTAAGGCATCTCAATAGTCTTTAAGAACTTCCACGTATTAAAATGCAATAAAAAATCAATATTCATAGTGAGGTCAATGAAACCTCAAGAGAATCCTAAATGGTGTTAATATAAATATGTAAGATGCATTTTAGAAAGATATTCATCTTAAGGCTAATACAAATTTGTTTTTAAAAATAAATAAAAGTCACATGGTAGTGTATACAATTTCCCAATAATTTCTGAAGAATAAACCATTATTCTACTTGATGTTTACATACCTCCAAATGCCATTAACTTCTACTAAAGTTTCATTTTTTAGACTCTTTTTTAAACTTTGGAAATTGTTTTTCAGACATGAGAACATTAATATGGGATTCTTAAAAATAATTAGTTATGCTGATTCCTTGCATGGCATCTAAGAAAATTTATATTTTCTAACAAATTTCAGCCTTGAGATACAAATATACCTATCTATCTATGTATACCTATGTATAAATAGGTATATCTAACTATATGGGTTGCATCCTGCCTACACATAATTTTCCATGTTAAAGATTTCACAGATAAATCCAGAATACATAACGCAGATTGGCAAATGAAATTATGTATCTTAAATTCAAAAACAGAATAGTAAAACATGGCTACATTACCGGACTGTATGAATATCATTTGCACACAGCCACATATACACACACTCAGAAAGAGAAAAGCATTGAGGAAAAGGACAATTTAGTGATTACGGGTACTGGTGACTATAGCAGTGACACACTTTCTACAGAGTTTATAATTCAAATTACACAAGAAACACTGTTGATAATAAAACAGAAAAGAGCTTTACGTTGTAGATATACTTGGCTATGTTTAAAAGCAAAGCAATAAATATTGATTATTGTGTCTAATATGGTACTTTGTATATGGTAGATGCTTCATTCGTACTTGTTGATTGATGATTTTACCGGGCTGCTATGTAGCCAAGCTATTAAAAGGTCATCTCTTTAGTATGGATGATCTACTAGCTACTGCTTTAATGTGCTCTTCTTGGGGAACTATACTTATAAAACTCAATAAAATCTCTATCTTTTACAGAAATTTTGAAGGAATGATACTTTTCCCCATGTCTCCATAGCTTTTCACTCCATCTAAGTACTCCATCATATGGGAGGAAATGAATAATATGACTTAATAAAGATATATATATATATCTTAATTATTAATTGAAGTTTGAGAAACACACTTTTAATTGAAGTGTGAAACACAGATGAAAGTCAAACATAGTGAAAGAGATCAAAGGCACATTATACAAGGACATTCATTGAAAGCAGGTGAGAAATTCTTTAGTATAAGAAAATAAGGCCTAAAAATAAGTAATGCTTTTATTTTATTTTATTTTTTTCAGACAGGATCTCACTCTGTCACCCAGGCTGGAATGTAGTGGTGCAGTCTCGGCTCACTGCAACCTCTGCCTCCCGGGTTCAAGCGATTCTTCTGCCTCAGCTTCCTGAGTAGCTGGGATTACAGGCAGCCACCATTATGTTAAGCTAATTTTTGTATTTTTAGTAGAAACAGAGTTTCACCATGTTAGCCAGGCTGGTCTCGAACTCCTGACCTCAAGTGATCCACCCCCTCAGCCTCCCAGAGTGCTGGGATTACAGGCATGAGTCACCGCGCCAAGCTTTAAATAATGCTTTTAAAATGTAAGTCACATCATTTTATTTTGCTTAAAACAGTCCAGTGGCTTCTCACTGCATTGAAAGTTGAAGCCTCTAAAACAGTGCTTCTCAATGGTTGGAGAGAGGTGGGTTTTACCTCCTCTGAAGACATTTAGCAATATCAGAATATGTTTGAGTTTACCACAATATTGGCTGTGTATGCTACTGGAAAATAGTAGGCAGAGATGAGGGATGCTGTCAAACATCTTATAGAGCACAGGACAGTCCCCCACAACAAAGAGTCGTCCAGTCCAAAATATCCATGGTGCTGAGGCTGAGAAACTGCTCTACAATGGCCTGAGGCCTTTCACTAGCCGACTCCAGTCACTTTTCCTTTCCCATCTCCTCCAATTTTCCATATGTTTGTTGAACTCCCATCAGATTGGCTCCCTTGCTGTTTCTTATATTTTTTCTTCCTGAAAAGGCTTGTACTCTACCTGCTCTCCTTACAAATCATTTTTCTCAGAGAATATGACATAGGCCATATTCTCACCTCCTTCAAGGCTAAGTTCTCAGTGAGCCCTTGCCAAATTCCTTGCTTAAAATTTTCATTCCTGTCACTGCCCACATTGCCTAGCTTCCTTCCCTATTACACATTGCATTCATTTATTTTATTGCCTACCTCCTCAAACCATCTAAAACCTTGAAAGGGCAGGAAATTGATCTATTTTGTTTACTGCTATATTTCTGGCTCTGGGAATAATAGTAGGCACTCAAATCATATTTTTGAATGAATAAGAGGAAGACATATACAAAATAACTCATGTAAAAAATATTCTGTGTTTATGAACAAAGCAAAAATATATGACCAATGCATTCAACCTATAGGGAGACTGATTTCAACTCAATAAATAAAATTCATTAGACAAGGTTTCAGAAATGGGTTGATGGAGAGCTCTACTTGAGGAGCTCAAGAAATGACAAAGGAACCACTTAATATGAATGGATAAATGGAATTCAGGCATTAACTCTTCAAGTTTCTTACAAGCTGCAACAAGGTGGTGATAGGCACAGGATTTGGAGTTAGACCAGCTTAGGGTTGGCTCCAGCCCTGCCACCCTTTTACTATCTGCAAACCCTTGAGTAGATTATTGAATCTCTCAATAATAAAGCCTCAATTTCTTTTTCTGTAAAATAGGGGTACTAATAATATATTCTGCAAAAGACTGATTGGAGGAGAAAATGCGAAATTGTTTGTGAAGCATACCATATATAGTCATGTGTATAATTAGTTAATGATTATTATTAGTGTTATTATAATTAGTTAATGATTGTTACTGTTATTATAATAAAGTTTCCAAGATATATAATTTATCTTTTTATATTTTAATAATTCTAGATATTTTATCTTTACTTTATCACTCACCATATTTTTCTTGGCATCTTTCTAAGGACAGAAGCCAAATCAATCTGAAGTACCATTTTGTATCGTAGATACAGGAAAATGTAAATTAAAATGTTGATGTAGCTGCAAAAGGACACAGTATTGTCCTGAAAAACTGGTACTTCTCAAGAGTAGTAGCTAAGGTATCAGAATTATCTTTTAGGGTAAAATAAATACTGATCTCTAAAAGTAACTGTTCTTTATAATTTAGTCCAGTATACATTATGATACACATAAGATGTCTTTTCAAAAACATATGTGATCCCCATCATTACACAATATTACTCACATAACAAACATGCACATGTACACCCTGAATCTAAAATAAATAAACAAACAAAATTATGTATCTTTAAAGATAGAAATTAAATATTCAAATTGCCTCCTTTGTATGGAGACATTTTGTGGTAGGAGTAGATACTTTAAATTGTTTGAGGTACAAATATTTCTATACTCAAGAAATGTACAGAATCCAAATTACAGTAAAATTATTTCTGCCAGGATGGATCCTAAACCAAATTTTTTTAAACCATCAGGGTACTCAGTACACACACACACACACACACACACACACACAGATATATGTAAAATGTATGCATAAGAGTGTGAGAGTGTGTGTGTGTGTGTGTGTGTGTGTGTCTGAATTTACCACTTTGGTAATAACAATAAAAAGAAAAATGAGAAAACAATCATGATGAAGGTGAAATCACCACTTCAGATATTAGTAAAATGCAGCTATTTCCAGACTAACATCTTGGTGATTATAAAGCTTTTAATTTTATTACTGTCCCAACTTGTCAATAAAAGCATGCTTATACGTTACATTTACCAGAATGCCATTACCTGAATATTAACAATTAAGATGCCTTTAAAAGACAAGAAATTATAGATATTCTGAGTATTCTTTTTTACTATCTTTGTGCATTTACTTATAAATTTGACCAATAGAGAAAAATGTTCACTCAAGTATTAAGGTCAATTCTACTAGGAATTGTGAAAAAAATTAATTCTACTCTTTTAGGATAAGTTCTAGACACTTTTAAAAATATCATCCTGTGAATTACATTATTTATAAGACTAAATAGTGGGTTAACTTAAGCCATTATTTTGAAATAATAGATAGCAATTAAAGAATTTTTACTATCAATGCTGTATTATGAGACTAGTTCTATAAAGTCCTTTTATATAAAGTCATATCAAAATATTGTAAGTCCTTTGCTTTCTTGAAAAACAGAACTAAAATTTTGAATATTTCTACAAGATAAACAGAAGAGGAAAACTGCAACAATATATTATAAATAACCTAATTAATTTTTTCTCTAATCCTCTCATTTTCAAACATCCATTAAAATGTTTCAGCATTTCTTTCATTACTTGCACCAATTTTAAATGTTTCTCCAATCTCACAGCATATAATCTCAAAAATATATAAGTAAACACAGTATAAACCATTTTAGAGGGTTTTTTCCTTCTTAATTTTCCACAGTGGCTCAAGAAACACACCAAGAAAAGCTTTGAACAACAGCTTTAAATCTGTGTCATAGCACTTTAACCAGAGTTTGATGTAAAATTATTTCCTCTCTTAAGGTTTATAGAAAACATAGAGAAACTGTAACTCCATTATGCATTTAGCTTTGAAGAAATACTCCAAAAATGTATTTAAAATGTAAAGAAATGAAGAAATAATATCTGTCCCCTTTCCTTTTTCAAAGAGACTTTGAACAATTTTATGGTACTTGAACGCTAAGAAAAATACATGAATAAAGAAAAGTTTCTGAAGTCTTTGCCTTTCTAGCATGCCTCATGTTGTCAGTAAAATATAGGTAGAAAAGTAAAAGTTTATTGCTATTCAAGAAAAAAAAAATTCAGACTAGGTCTTTCACTTGAACTTAAAAAACAATAGCCCAGGCTGGGCACAGTGGCTCACGCCTGTAATCCCAGCTACTTGGGAGGCTGAGGCAGGAGAATCACTTGAACCCGGGAGGCAGAGGTTGCAGTGAGCCGAGATCGTGCCATTGCATTCCAGCCTGGACAACAAGAGTGATACTCCATCTTAAAAATAAATAAATAGCCCAATCATTTAAAGTTAAGCTGCTACAATTTCAATTAAAATATTATAACTTCAGCATATTAAATGCAACCTCCATGGCATCACAAATAAAACAGCTGTAGAATAAATACAAAAGGAGATAAGAAAGATTTAACTTAAACACTTAACAATAGGAAATCGACTAAACATGAAAGAATACAGTAATATAGGAAGTGAGGGACAAAAGAGCAGTAAAGCATATATTTTTTGAAAATATCCAGAAAAATTATAGAAGTCTCCTTTTATCAGTAGTTACTCTAAAATATTGGCAGGATAGACAAAAAGAGATACAAGAGACTCATTTATATCCAAAACCTCAAGTAGGTTGAAAGTGAAAGGTCTGAAAAAGATATTCCATGCAAATAACCAAAACAGAGCAAAAGTGGATGTACAAATGTCTGACAAAATGGACTTTAAATCAGAAAAAAAATTACAAGAGACAAAAAAAGATCATATATTAATAAAAGGTTCAATACAGCAGGAAGATGTAACAATTATGAACATTTACACAATTAATGGCAGACCATCAAAGTGTATGAAGCAAAAACTGACAGAATTGATGGGAAAAATAAACAGTTCTACAATAATAGTTGGAGACTTCTATACCCTACTCTCAACAACTAGACATATAAGTAAGGAAATAGAGGATTTAAACAATACAATAAACCAACTCAAACTAACAGACAGATACAGAACTGACCAACAACAGAATACTCATTCTTCTCAAATACACATGAGAAATTTTCCAGGATAGATCATATATTGGGCCACAAATTAACGCTAAACAGATGTTTGAAAATGGATATATAAATATGAATATGGTCAGGTATCTTCTGTGATCATAATGAGATGAAGTTAGTAATCAATAACAGAAGTAAAGCTGAAATATTCACAAAATTGTGGAAATGTAACAACACACTCTTATTAATAAATAGCCAATGAGTTAAAGAAGAAATCGCAAGGAAAATTAGAAAATACTTAGAGTCTAATAAAAATAAAATATACAAAAACTTATGGGATTCAGCAAAAGTTGTGCTGAGGGAGAAAATTATAGCTATAAATGCTTACACAACAAAAAA
This sequence comes from Pan troglodytes, assembly GCF_028858775.2. Classification (NCBI taxonomy): domain Eukaryota; kingdom Metazoa; phylum Chordata; class Mammalia; order Primates; family Hominidae; genus Pan; species Pan troglodytes. The sequence continues at coordinate 159,413,547 of NC_072402.2, read as the reverse complement.
GGACTTAAATCAACTACCTAACTTTACAATTTAAAGAACTAGTAAAAGAAGAAACTTAACCCAAAGCCAGCAGAATAAACAAAATAAAGATTAAAGCAGAAAAAAGAAACAAAAAAATAAAATCAATGAAACAAAAAATTGTTTTTTGAAAAGATTAACAAAAATTTAGATACACACACACACACAAATTCTCAAATTACTAAAAGCAAAAATGAAAGTGGGGACATTACAATGGATTCTCCAGAAACTAAAAGTACTATAAGAGATTAAAGTGATCAGTTGTAGCCCAACAAATTAAAAAATCTAAATAAAATGGACATTTTTTTTGAAACACAACACCTAACGTGACTAAATTATGAAGAAATAGACCATCTTAATAGACCTGTGGAATTTAATTCTAGAACACAATCATGGTTCAACATAAAAAAGCAATCAATATAATACACCAAGTTAACAGAATGAAAGAAGAAAAAACAAATGATCGTCTCAATGGGTGTAAAAAGAGCATTTGGTATAATTCAGCACTTTTTTATGATTAAAAAAAACAAAGTAGAAATCGAAGGAAAAAAATTTCAACATAATAAAAGCCATGTATTAAAAATCGACAGCCAACATCATACTCAATGTTGAAAGACTGAAAACTTTTCCTCTAAGATCAGCAATAAGGCTACCCAGTTTCTCCAATTCTTTTCACCCTTGAGTAATTAGGCAAAAATAAATAAATAAACAAATAAGCAAAAGCATCCAAATTGAAAAGAAAAAAATTTATCTTTCTGCAGATGATATAATCTTATACGTTAAAAACACTATAAATTTCACTGAATTGTTTAATAAATGAATTCAGCTAAGTAACAGGATAACAAACTCAACACAAATGTTAATTGCATTTTATACACTGACAATTAACACTTTGAAAAGAAAGTTACAAAAACAGTTTCATTCACAGTAGCATTGGAAAAAATAAAATACTTTTGAATTAACCAATTAAATGAGAGACTTATACAATGAAAACTGCTAAACATTGCTGAAAGAAACTAAAGAAGACATATGTACATACAAATGTTAATGAATTGGAAGGCTTAATATTGTTAAAATGTCAATACTACCTAAAGGAATCTATAGATTTAATACAAATGTTATTAAAATTCCAATGATGTCTTTTGCAGGAATAGAAAAAAGCTTCTAAAATGTATATGAAACTTCAAGATATCCTTAATAGCCTAATATGTCTTATAAAATAGAACTAAAGCTGGGAGACTGACACTTTCTGATATCAAAACTTACCGCGATGTCACAGTAATCAAAACATTGTGACACAGGCACAGAGACATACAAAAATAGAATAGATAATCATGAAATAAACTCTCAAAAATTTGTTAAGTGATTCTTGACAAGGAGGCCAATACCATTTAATTGAGAAAGGACAGTTTTTTTTAACAAATGGTGATGGAAAAATTAGATGTTCACATGCAGAAGAATGAAGTTGGATCTTTACCTAACACTGTATACAAAAATTAACTCAAAATGGATCAAAGACCTAAATATCAAACCTAAAATGGTCAAAGTCTTAGAAGACAAAAAGCAAATGTTTCATTACATTGTATTTGGCAACAATTTGGGGGATGACACCAAAGGCACAGGGAACAATAACAAAATAGAAAAAGTAGACTTTATGAACCGTTTTTCAAATTGTGCATCAAAAGACATTGTCAACAGAGTAAAGAGGCAACCCATAGAATAGAAGAATATATTTTTAAATCATATAACTGATAAAAATTAATATCTAGAATACATAGTTATCTCCTAAAATTCAATAACAATAAATGAACAACCTGATTAAAAAATGGGCAAAAGGCTTGACTAAACATTTCTCTAAAGAAGATATAAAATGGTCAACAAGCATATGAAAAGATGTTTAACATCACTAACGATGAGGGAAATGCAAATCAAAACTACAATGAGATACTACCTCACACCCATTAGGATAACTACTACCAAAATACCCAGAAAATAAGTGTTGCTAAAGGTGTAAAAAAAATTTAAACACTTGTGCACTGTTGGTAGGAATGAAAAATGGTATGGTCACCATGGAAAACAGTATGGTGGTTTCTAAAAATATTAAAAATAAAATTACTATATTATCCAGTAAATCCACTTCCGGGTATGTACTGAAACAAATTGAAAACAGGGTTCAAAGAGATATGTAAATAAATATGTTTATAGTAGCACTATTCACCAAAGCTAAAATGTGGAAGCAGCCCATGCATCCATTGACTCACGATTGGATAAGCAAAATATGGAATATACACCATGGAATATCATATATCCTTCAAAAGGAAGGAAATTCTGACATTTGAGGCAATGTGGATTAATCTGGAAAACATTGTGCTAAGTGAAATAAACAAGTCATAAAAAGATTGATACTGTCTGATTCCACTTACATGAGGTGGTTAGAGTAGTCAAAATCATAGCAACGAAAAGTGAAATGGCAGTTGCAAGAAGCTGCTGGGAATGGGGAATGGGAAGTCAATGTTTAATGGGTTTAGAGTTTCAGCTTAAAAGAAAAAGTTATGGAAATGGATGACGGTGATGTTTGTATAACATTATGAATGTATTTAATAACACAGAACTGTGTACTTTAAAGTGGATAAAATGATAAAGTTTATGTTGCTTGTGTTTTATCATGATAAAAAATTCAAAAAAACAACATCGTCTATGAAAGTCCAAACAGAAGCTGTGAAATACATCTCTAAGCTAATATTATAGTAGTTTTTGACCATATTATTATATTTTATGTGAGCTTTGTTTAGGTTTGGCATGAATTATAACATTATGGGTTAGAATGGTATAAAATTACTAAACTTTGAGAATCACAACACTTCTAGACAAAGCATAACAATTGACTTGCTATCAAAATCTCAGAAAATCATTTGACCACCCATCTCCCTATTTTCTTATTCCCAAAAGGGGAATTATGGCACCTCTTCATAAGGATTTCACTGAGATTCCAAGATGATCAACTTGGAAAATGGATTTCATTTTCAAATGCCTTGAAATATACAAAACAAGCAGACAGCGGTCAAATGTTATCAATGAAATGATAAGTGAAATTTTATAGAATGAATAAGCATACAAATATTATACTTATGAACAAGTATACAGATATGTTTCTCTCATTAAACTTAGAAAAATTTATTTGTTCTTGCACATTAAGATTTATATGACAAGCTGACGTTTAAATTTGTTTGAAATAACCTGGGTGTGGTGGCTCACGCCTGTAATCCCAGCACTTTGGGAGGCTGAGGCGGGCCAATCATGTGGTCATAGTTCAAGACCAGCCTGGGCAAGAACAGCCTGTCCAATATGGTGAAATGCTCTCTCCACTAAAAATACAAAAATTAGTCAGGTGTGGTGGCAGGCACCTGTAATAGTAGAAACTCAGGAGGCTGCAGCAGGAGAATTGTTTGAACCCAGGCAATGGAGGTGGCAGTGAGCTAAAGATCACGCCATTGCACTCCAGCCTGGGTGACAGAGTGAGACTCTGACTCAAAAAAAAAAAAAATTGTTTAAAATAAAACTACAGTGCACACATACACACACAGATACATTAAAAGATGTACTGTGGATTTACTTGACCTCACCAAAATTAATAAATAATTCACTATTATAAATTATTGATATTACATTACAAAGCTTATTCCAAACAATGTGAGAATTGCATTGATTTTAAAAAATTAAAATTAAAAGAAACATTTAAGAAAACTTGCAGGAAAACATGTTTCCTTATTCGCTCCCTTTCCTATGGAGGCAAATAAATTGAATCAGGTAAATATGAGCTTATAGAAATGACTGCTTGAATGAAATGACATTTATAGCATTATATAGATTTGTTTGGTCATTAGTTTAAAAATGTTAATTTTTAAAACAGATTTTTAAAATTATTTGAACTTTATTGAACTTCTGAGTAATTGACTCCACAAATTAATGCATGATTGGTTTCAAGAGGAAATCAAGAAGGTACATACAGTGCTTCACAGGAGTCTAGAATTTATGCTAAAACAAAAAAGGAAAGACTCTTGCAACTTAACAAATGGACTGATATGGGCTGAATGTGTGTGTTCCCCCTAAATTCATACAATGAAGCCTAAATCCCTAATGCAGTGCAATTTGGAAGCGGGGTCTTTCAGAAGCACTTAGGACATGAAGGTGCAGTGCTAATTATGGGATTAGTGTACTTGTAAGAAGAGAACTGAGAGAGATGATTTTAATCCCCCTCTCCACTACATGTGAGGACAAAATGAGAAGAAGCCTGTTTGCAAACCAGGAAGAGGGCCCAAACCAGACACCAAATCTGCCTGTGCCTTGATCTTGGACTTCTCAGCCTCCAGAACCACGAGAAATACATTTCTGTGGTTTAAGTCAACTAGTCTATGGTATCCTGTTATGATTACCTGAGCTAACTAAGTTACAAACCAAAGAACTTTTATACCCATTGATTTAATACTTTTAAAGTCAGTTTAAACATTAATTTTTTAGTTGTGGCATCATAGTAAATATCCAATGTGAACTTTATTTTTTAATCTAATTTAGAAAGAAATAATTGATATCATTTATCTGAGTTCAAAACAACTGGTTAGCTACATTGGTTATGCCCTAATAACGTTTACTTTATCAGGTAAGTATGTTTTCTCTTTTCCTACCATAGTCTAGAGGTCTAGAGTGTTTTTCACATTTCTGTGAGTGGATTCATGACTGGCATTCTCTTGTGGTAATTCTAATTATGGACATATTCTGATCAAGAGTTATCAGTTGAACAATCTTCATGCTATAGATAAGCCCTGAAGTTAGTGAGCTCCTGCATACGTCAACTGTTAATCTAAATGTTTTTGGTATTTCGTTTGTTTGTTTGTTTCATGTATCAGAAACAACATCTGTTCCAGAGGGCATTCCTCTTATATATTGAAAGTAAAATATATCCTTATGCTTCTATAAGCACTTAAACCCAAAATGCTCACAGACTGAAGAGAGAAACATTGAACAATCTAATAGAATGAGAGGACTAGAAGTCAAGGGTACACCAATCAAGAGTGTAACTTGGGGTAAGTCAATTTAATATTCTGGTTTTCAGGTTCTTTTTTTTTTTTTTTTTTTTTTTTGAGATAGAGTCTCGCTCTGTCCCCCAGGCTGGAGTGCAATGGCGCGATCTCGGCTCACTACAAGCTCCGCCTCCCGGGTTCACGCCATTCTCCTGCCTCAGCCTGCGGAGTAGCTGGGATTACAGGCGCCCGCCACCACGCCAAGCTAATTTTTTGCACTTTTAGTAGAGACAGGGTTTCGCCGTGTTAGCCAGGATGGTCTCGATCTCCTGACCTCGTGATCCACCGCCTCGGCCTCCCAAAGTGCTGGAATTACAGGCGTGAGCCACTGTGCCCGGCCATGTTTTTTTAAATATCAGATAGAAGTGTTGGTCTCTGCTGAATCCTTTGAGGTACAGCTGTCAAACAGCGGAAGTACACTTATTCTGGGGAATAAAGTTGAACAAAATTAAGTTTGCATCTTTTTATCCTTTTCATAACCTTTTTTTTTTTTTTTTTGGGACAAAGTCTTGCTTTGTCTTAGGCTGGAGTACAGTGGCACGATCTCAACTCTCTGCAACCTCTGCCTTCCAGGTTTAAGCGATTCTCCTGCCTCATCCTTCCAAGTAGCTGGAACTACAGGTACATGCCACCATGGCTGGCTAATTTTTATATTTTTAGTAGAGACGGAGTTTCACCATGTTGCTCAGGCTGGTCTCAAACTCCTTACCTCAAGTGATCCGCCACCCACCTCAGCTTCCCAAAGTGCTGTGAGGCACTGTGCCAGGCCCCTTCTCATAACCTCTTAAAACAGATTGTGCTCTAGCAATCAGTGATTTTCTGTTTTTCTCAAAGAAGCAATAAATGCTATTGAAATTTAAATCAAGAAAGGGAAAAAATTGGAGATAATTGTGGTGAAATCATGATGATAACTTAAGGTATTCAGTTTTTATTTTTTTTTAAATAAACAACTCTCTAGCCATGATTCAATTAATTATCATAATGTCCCCTTGAGGAAGTTAAGTTGCTGGCATTTTTTGATGAATGAAGATGCTATATTTTACTCTGAGAGGTATCTCTCACAGCTTTATTTTTAACATTAATTGCCCTTTGTCTAGAACATGGTAAAGTATTGCAATAAGAACCGCATATGTTCTTTTCATGTGGTCAAAAATATATTGTCTTCAGTTGTATTTTATGAATTTGATATATCAAGAAATGTAATTCTGTACTACAGTTTAGTGCATTCAAGCTCTTAGTTTTCCGAATAAATAAGAATTTAATAACTAAATTGACTTTACCAGCCTTCATGAGCTTATCGGCTCTTCCATTAATTTACTGTGTGTTGTTGCCCAAGTTCTTTAAGTTTTTTGTCCCTCATTTTTTCCTTTATAAAAGTTGATAATTAAATTACTCTGTTAATATTTTAATTTCTTAGATGCATTGTACAAACTTGAAATAATTTTATTGTCATTATGCCTAATACCAGTCTTTATCGGTTAAAAGGAAAAGTATCAATGGAAACAATGACTAGATGTTTTATATTCCAATGTTCTAACACTTCCTTAAGTTTGCAGAAATGTCTGTGCAAAGCATATATCTCAATAGGTGTCACTTCCTTATTATTTTGTTTTCCATTGAAGAAGAGAATTATGGATAGGGCAAAAATAAAGTTTGAGACTTTCTTTAGAGGTTTTAGGTATATATAGATTCATAGAGTGCTAGAGCTGGAAATGACCCTGGTAATAATGTGGTCCTGCTCTCTCATTTTTCAATACATTAAAGCTGTGTAGTATAGTGATTAAGCAAAAGTATTTGGAGACAGATAGACCTGAGTTTGAATATTGACTCTACCACTGAAGAACTCTATAGACTTGGCCAAAACCTAGTCCCTCATCTTTTTAAGTTTTATAATTGAGTTATTTATTTCTAATTTGTCAAACCATTGGTGATAAACAAAGCAATACATTCAAAATACTTGTATGGAGAATAAAAGAGGGAAGAACAGGGGATTTAAAAGAAATAGAGTGGTGTGCTTCTTTTTCCACAGACCTACCAGAAGAGTTTTTTTTTTTTTTTTTTTTTTTCTGCTACTAATGTTCTTTGATTCAATTTTCCATTGCTCTTCTTTTTCTCCTCCTCTGGACTGGGCCATGGATAAGGCGTGCATAGGCATTGGCATGTGGATATGCCTACTTTGCCTCTGTATCTGTTAACTTCTATTGCAATAGTTTCCATTGAGAACTACAAAATGAACAAGTTTGGGGAGTGAGCCAATTTGATAAAGATCACTTTCTCTTCCTGTGTTACTTAATGCCCCAGCAGAGTATGGCACTCAACTACTCATGTCTTCTTCATTAGTGACATATTGTGTTGTAAATATCTCTATTAGCACTTCTTTTCCTGGATTCTAGTTATCTGCTGATGTTTCTTTTCCCTAGACTGAGTTCCTTGAGGTCATAGGGTATATATTATTTTTTTCTTTTAAATTTCAGTATAGATTTAGGACATGATAAATGCTCATGATGAATGGATGAAGTTTACATTTCAGGTAAATAATGGAAAATATGTTTATAAAAAGGGGAAATACAGAAAACCTTGCATATGATGTGTATTGAATTGCAAATGAATCTATGAAGCTGTGAGAGCATGACATACATAATTTATGGTCATCATATTTGATAAGTTTGCATGTGTTTAGCATGCCCCTGTCTATGCAGGCTCTCTTTTAAACTTAATGATTGCACTTGATATGAATATAAATATTTGCTTTTTTATATATATATTTTATTATTATTATACTTTAAGTTTTACGGTACATGTGCACAATGTGCAGGTTAGTTACATATGTATACATGTGCCACGCTGGGGTGCTGCACCCATTAACTCGTCATTTAGCATTAGGTATATCTCCTAAAGCTATCCCTCCCCCCTCCCCCCACCCCACAACAGTCCCCAGAGTGTGATGTTCCCCTTCCTATGTGCATGTGTTCTCATTGTTCAACTCCCACCTATGAGTGAGAATATGTGGTGTTTGGTTTTTTGTTCTTGCGATAGTTTACTGAGAGTGATGATTTCCAATTTCATCCACGTCCCTACAAAGGACATGAACTCATGCTTTTTTATGGCTGCATAGTATTCCGTGGTGTATATGTGCCACATTTTCTTAATCCTATCTATCATTGTTGGACATTTGGGTTGGTTCCAAGTCTTTGCTATTGTGAATAGTGCCGCAATAAACATATGTGTGCATGTGTCTTTATAGTAGCATGATTTATAGTCCTTTGGGTATATACCCAGTAATGGGATGGCTGGGTCAAATGGTATTTCTAGTTCTAGATCCCTGAGGAATCGCCACACTGACTTCCACAATCGTTGAACTAGTTTACAGTCCCACCAACAGTGTAAAAGTGTTCCTATTTCTCCACATCCTCTCCAGCACCTGTTGTTTCCTGACTTTTTAATGATTGCCATTCTAACTGGTGTGAGATGGTATCTCATTGTGGTTTTGATTTGCATTTCTCTGATAGCCAGTGATGGTGTGCATTTTTTCATGTGTTTTTTGGCTGCATAAATGTCTTCTTTTGAGAAGTGTCTGTTCATGTCCTTCACCCACTTTTTGATGGGATTGTTTGTTTTTTTCTTGTAAATTTGTTTGAGTTCATTGTAAATTCTGGATATTAGCCCTTTGTCAGATGAGTAGGTTGTGAAAATTTTCTCCCATTTTGCAGGTTGCCTGTTCACTCTGATGGTAGTTTCTTTTGGTGTGCAGAAGCTCTTTAGTTTAATTAGATCCCATTTGTCAATATTGGCTTTTGTTGCCATTGCTTTTGGTGTTTTAGACATGAAGTCCTTGCCCATGCCTATGTCCTGAATGGTAATGCCTAGGTTTTCTTCTAGGGTTTTTATGGTTTTAGGTCTAACGTTTAAGTCTTTAATCCATCTTGAATTAATTTTTGTGTAAGGTGTAAGGAAGGGATCCAGTTTCAGCTTTCTACATATGGCTAGCCAGTTTTCCCAGCACCATTTATAAAGGGTATTCAATTAGGAAAAGAGGAGGTCAAATTGTCCCTGTTTGCAGATGATGTGATTGTATATCTAGAAAACCCCATTGTCTCAGCCCAAAATCTCCTTAAGCTGATAAGCAACTTCAGCAAAGTCTCAGGATGCAAAATCTATGTACAAAAATCACAAGCATTCTTATACACCAATAACAGGCAAACAGAGAGCCAAATCATGAGTGAACTCCCATTCACAATTGCTTCAAAGAGAATAAAATACCTAGGAATCCAACTTACAAGGGATGTGAAGGACCTCCTCAAGGAGAACTACAAATCACTGCTCAATGAAATAAAAGAGGATACAAACAAATGGAAGAACATTCCATGCTCATGGGTAGGAAGAATCAATATCATGAAAATGGCCATACTGCCCAAGGTAATTTATAGATTCAATGCCATCCCCATCAAGCTACCAATGACTTTCTTCACAGAATTGGAAAAAACTACTTGAAAGTTCATATGGAACCAAAAAAGAACCCGCATCGCCAAGTCAATCCTAAGCCAAAAGAACAAAGCTGGAGGCATCACGCCACCTGACTTCAAACTATACTACAAGACTACAGTAACCAAAACAGCATGATACTGGTACCAAAACAGAGATATAGACCAATGGAACAGAACAGAGCCCTCAGAAATAATGCTGCATATCTACAACTATCTGATCTTTGACAAACCTGAGAAAAACAAGCAATGGGGAAAGGATTCCCTATTTAATATTTGCTTAATATATGAAGAATGTGGCACTTTCTTTGACATTGATTTATCTATGGGTACTTTGGTTTAAAAAAACTACATACTTCATCTCAATTGCTATTCCCAATGTGCTATAGTTTATTGAGCTCTTAATATGTGTCAGGCACTATAAAAGAATCTCTGTATTTTACATTTTAATCCTTGCAATTATAATAAAGGAGTTTTGGTATCCTTATTTTTCAACCTAGTACACTGAAGCATTCTGGTGATAAATGGCAATACTAAATTCATAGATAATTTTACAAATGTGTTAGTGAGTTTTTTTCTCCAATGTGACCTGCTAATGAATTTCTGAATGGTCTGATCTAAATCTGTTTTTGATAATAACAATGAGATAAGAGCCAGTAGATGGACAATTACTAGAAAGATGAAACAGTATGAATAGTGCATATACTAGATAAAGACCCATTTGGATTGTCTGTGGGGCAATAGCAAGAGTACTCCACCTTCATCTACTCTCCCCTACATATTGCTTCTCAATATCTAAAATAGACTCATAAGCAGAAAGAGGGTGCATGATTCAATGAGGGAAATTTGTTCTTAAGAGAGTACTGCTACAAATTCGCTAACATAAACAAGTGCCTTATGTTCAAGTAATGCTTCTCAGTATTCTAAGCCCCTTCTCACAAACGAATTTGTAATGCATAGGATAATTGAGAAAAGCAACAAAGCATTCTAGTGCAGACACAAGACAGACTTGGATTCAAATTCTGGCTCTCCCCTTCTTTGTTGACTGTGAGCAAGTCATGTGATCTGTCTCCTTGTCTTTAAAGTGTGAGGCGAGTATCTTAATGATATATTCCTCAACAGGCTTTATAAAAGCAAACGTATTATATGAGTTGTAATAACGCATTCAAGTAGGCAAAAGTGGTATTTTGGGTCCACTAGAGATGAAAAAAAATCTTTGAGAAAGTAAATGAGATGTATTTAAAATAAACATGGAGTATCTATAATATACCAGATACTGCATTAGGCACTAGAGCAGTAAAGAAAAATAAATCCCAATGTGTAGTGTTCAGGTATCTCTAATTGTCACTGGGCTAATAAGAGGTAGTTCTGACACAGCAAATAATCACTTTTTTCCAACATGTTTTATGTCAGAGGCTATTTTACATACTTACATATATTTATTCATTTAATTCTCATGACAGCCCACTAAGCTAAGAAGTATAACTTTTTTTCCAACTTGTTATATGTCAGAGGCTATTTTATATACTTATATATATTTATTCATTTAATTCTCACAACAGCCCAATAAGCTAAGAAGTATTAATTGATGGTGCAAAAGTAATTTCGGTTTTTGCCATTATTTTTAATGGCAAAAAAACCGCAATTATTTTTGCACCAATCTAATATTATTATCACTAGTTTATAGATGAGAAAACCAAGGTTAGTAGAGTTTATGTAACTTGTCTAAGATGGCATATTTAGAAAGTATTTGGGTGTTTAAGACCATCTTTATAGCCCTTGCTCACTGCTATGAAATATTACCTCTTTTGTGTTATTTCCACTCTCGCATAACTTCTTGAAGAAAGGGGATAATAACTTATGATCAAGATGTCATGGGTGAATATTTGTGCATACTTCTTTACTCAGAATACATAGAAATACCATGCTTTTTCAAAAAATAAATAAGTAAATAGTCATATTGAAAAAGAGAGAGAAAAAAACTTTCCATATATCAGCAAGCCCTTAGTAATAAGAGGGTATTGAAGTCCAGCGGTGGCTTAGAGTGGGAATCACATTCAATCATTTGAATATTTCTGCAGAAACTTGGGCCACCTAGTACAACAGCAGAATCTACAGCTGCACATAGCCAAGGTCAGGAGCAATGCTCCTAACCACTGACCATGGTTGGAATATCACCAGCTGCATGTCCAATTTTGAAAACCAGAAAATTTCTAGTTGTCTGGGCCTCTGTAAAACAGAAAATTACCTATGCTATTTAGGGAAACAGTACAAAGTTTTGTAGAAGAAAAAAATAAGTTCTGGATCTTTTCTGACCATGATATATTATGCAATTAACACCACCCATCTGAGCCTCAGTTTCCTCATTTGTACAATATGCATCAATGCAATCTACTTGATAGAAATGTTGTAAAGATTAAACCAAGTAATATATATATAAACATGGAAAAATTTCAGACACATGCTAAATCACAGGTTAATTTATTAACATTAAGAATAAACTACTTTCATTTACTTTAATAATTTTAGTAGAAATATTTTAAAAGGTGTCACAGTATTCTGACATTTTAAATGTCACTGAAAACTCTTTATAAAATTATTATAAAATAATATAAATTTAGATTCTAAAAGGATTTTGGAAGTCATTAAATCAAACTCCCAAAGTATAAAGATATAGGGTTGAAGGCCCTGAGAAGTAAGTGATTCCCTGTGGATTTCCTGATCCAGACTGAGGATCTATTACAGTGCACTGATGGCATCAGGCCATTAAGACTGCACCATTTTACTTTTATAATGGAGGGCTGTATGCCCCCAATGCAAAATGAGTCCATAATTTTGAACCTGATGTTTATATTCTTTTGTCTTACTACTTCTTATACGCTGTCATTTCTACTTCTGCTCTGATTCTAAAGCCCCCCTATTTCTTTATATTTTATTCCTCTTATCCAGTTTGGGCTAAGAAACAAATCAACTATCTGAACTAGATTTAATATATGAGTGAGTAATCTTTGAATGAGGATGTAGGGACTACTGTGAATAAAATGCTTGTGTTTCAGTTCTCTTTGTTTTTTTGGTTTATTTATTTTGACTATGTTCTACAGTTGGAGATGGTGGCAAGAGTTGGGAGGATTCTGGCCTGAGTATAACATAATTGGTTTTCTGAGAAATTAAGAAAAGTGAACTGCAAATGAAAGTGAGGGATTGCTACATAAACATTTGGATAAATGTTAAAGTTAGACATTGAAAACAAGTTAATAAACCACCACCAAAACAAGAAGAAGAAATAATCCCAGAATAGTAGCAAAATTATGGGATTTTAATGTGTGCAATTAGAACAAAAATGTAGAAGTTATGCAAGAACGTAGTCTTGTCAATTTATTTTGTAATCACTGAAAAGAAAGCAATCTAATTTAAGAAATGCTAAGAATAGATATGTGCATATTATCTTTCTGACTCTGTATGTAAAGAGTCTAGTTTGGAAGAATCCCATTCAAACAAGCATTATGTAATTGGAGAAGTATGCTCAGGTTTTCCCTCAGTATTTACTCAATGCTCACTAACACATGCAGTCAGAAAGATGAATGAAACCCAGGTTCTGGAAGATTTAAAACAATAATTGTTATCGATTTTTCTGGAACAGAAAGCACTAGACTGCCAAAATTGTGGGCTAAGGACATTATTAAACAATGAAACATAATCAAATAGTGAAATTTTGTGAGAAGCTCTTTAAAATGTACCCATTTGGTTACTAGCATTGCACACAACTCAACCATTTCAGCAGTGATTTGGGTTTTTGCTTTGCTTTGTTTCCGGTATAATAGCAGTTGTTTTATTTTTGTATTAGCTCATTTTTATTTTAAGCAAGTTCATTCATGATTACATATTTCACAAATCTGACACGAAATGCTTCTAATCTTCATTGTATCAATTGCGTATCAATGCTTAATGCTAGGATATAGGATGAATGATGATGATATTGCCAGTAATTATTACATATAGCAAACAGTGTTCTAAGGAATTTACATATATAAATTCATTTGATGTAGCATATGGAAATGAATTTTTAACCAGTAAGTACTTTATGACAAAAAGTGTATCTTCTCCTGTATGGCTCTTACAACAGATTATGGCTCCTGAAATTCAACCATTAAGGAAGCATTTTGAAAGATTTACACTGGATGCCCAAATAGTTCAGGTCTCAGGGTGTGTTTGTGTTTAAGGTATTGTCTCTTATAGGTGCTTCTATAGTTTACTTTGTAATGCTGGTGCTGATCTGCACAGCTTTCATTTCTCCTTTTCAGATGCTTCCTACTCAGTTCTGAGAATAGAAGGCAGGATAGGGAGATAAAAAGGCAGGAGAAAAAGGGAAGAAAAGACTTCTTTGATTCATCCTAATGCTGTTCCTGCATGAGGACCGTCCTGATAATGGCCTTCCATCCCGGCAGCAGCAGTTGTTTCGGGCTCTAAATTCTTATTATATTTCCGGGATTAGCCTCATTAGGCTAATACAGATATTACTTATTTCTCTTTTTTTTTTTTTTTTTTTTTTTTTTTTGAGACGGAGTCTTGCTCAGTCCCAGAGTGCAGTGGCACCATCTCGACTCACTGCAAGCTCCGCCTCCCGGGTTCACGCCATTCTCCTGCCTCAGCCTCCCAGGTAGCTGGGACTACAGGCTCCCGCCACCATGCCTGGATAATTTTTTGTATTTTTAGTAGAGACGGGGTTTCACTATGTTATCCAGGATGGTCTCGATCTCTTGACCTCGTGATCCACCCACCTCAGCCTCCCAAAGTGATGGGATTACAGGCGTGAGCCACCAGGCCCCCGGCCATTACTTCTTTCTTAAAGGTTTGGGCCCCAGCTTCTTGGGGATCTTCCCCCAAGAAGATAATCCCAACTCCTTTCTTCTCTTGTGCCCCAGCCTTAAGAACGGTAGCTATTTTTCTGTCTGGAATGCACTTGATACCAAGAGATTCTAGGATATATTTGGTCATGTCTATGGCTTTTAATGAAATACTGACTTCCTTGCAAATGGGAAATGAGATACTAGTAATTCATGACATCAAGTCACATCAGTTAATTAAAATCACTTCTAGTTTATTATACTGCAGTAAAAGACACTAAGTCTTCTACACTTAATTATTATAGCAGTTATGATGACTACAAAAACTGTGGGTGGGATGTCCTCTTCTGACTGGAGAATCTACAGACAGAGAAGTGTGAGTTTGGCACTTTTAATTCTCAGTTTGAATGAAAAAAGAACAAAAGCGCTCCTATGGCAGCCAAAATAATTTCTTAGTTTTTGTAGCTGCAGGACTGTCTTCTCTTTAAAAAGCAGATGCATATTTTATTTGTGCTAATTGTAGAATTCCAATATAAATTGAAATCTTGCACTTGCTATGCCACTTAGGAAAATTTCAGGACCTGAATTGTGAAGAACAATGAGGCTGAAACTTGTATGATGACATCTGAGTGGACTCAGTTAATACTGAGAATCTTACCACTCAAGAATTTCTAAGATTTTCTTGCTAGTGAAAGGAATCCCTCTTCCTGGATCTGACAAGATTATGGATTAAGACCCTTCAGTAACTCTGCCAGGTAAAGAACTTCAATTCAACCAGCTAAGATGCTAAGAGAAAAGGCTAGTGGAAGAAGGAATTTGTAAATATCAACTACAGCCATGAAGACTATAGCGCCTATACAAATCTTACTCTTCACTGATTATCCTTTTTATAGATAAAGCTATATATGCACAATTGTCAAATAGATATTTAGATATATTTGCCTTTGCATATATTAAAAGGTCTCATTTTTTTACCTCCCTTTTGCTGTCACCTTACTATTTTATATAAAGTTTTTTTCATCTTAGATATTTTATACAGTTTGTCTGTGTCCCCTCCCAAATCTGTTCTTGAATTGTAGCTCCCATAATTCCCACATGTTGTGGGAGGGACTTGGTGGGAGGTAATTTAATCATGGGGGCAGGTCTTTCCTGTGCTGTTCTCATGATAGTGAGTAAATCTCATGAGATCTGACAGTTTTATAGAGGCGAGTTCCCCTACACAAGCTCTCTCTTGCCTGCTGCCATGGAAGATGTCCCTTGATCTTCCACCATGATTGGGAGGCCCTCCAGCCATGTGGTACTGTGAGTCAATTAAATCTCTTTCCTTTATAAATTACTCAGTCTATGATATGCCTTTATTAGCAGCATGTGAACAGACTAATACAATATTTTGTAATTGAGTCTTTAGGAAACAGAATATTCTGGTGGGACTGTGATTGTGAAAGAGTAAATAGCATCACTCAGAAATAGATGTGATGATTGCCTAGAGATGGATACTGTAACTGTTGGGATTTTTGTGTACCTCCTTTTTGGACAAATGATGAGAGCATATTTGTTTGTATGAAGGATACTTGCATCTTATTGCTGTGAAACAGTATAAATATTAATATGTACAAAAGTGTGTGTATGGTACTGAATAAACAAAGGGGCAAGCTGTGCTAGTTAGTAAGCAATTATCTGTCAGCTCTATATCCAACCTCTATACTCTATTTCTTGATGCCTGGGCTGGAACTCTGTACTTTTCATTTTTTCTCTGACACAAGGATTTCTGTGAGGTTTTGCTGATAGCAGAGGAGTGAGACAGAAAGACAGGAGGAAAAGGAAAGGAATTTTATCTCTTTCATTGACTTGCTTTTTCTCTCGATGTTACCTTTCACCTTGTGACAACAGTTGGTTTCAGTCTCCAGTTTTTTGCATTCCCAGAACCAGCCTCATTGTGTCCTCCCAGAGTTAACAGTTTCAGCCAAGCAGCCCTTCTTCAAGAAGCTGAGCCCAAATATACAATTGTTCTCCTTCAGGCTCCTGAGATTTCAGCAGCCATGGACAAACCACAGAGATCTGAGACTTTGCTCTGATGAGCCCCTCCTCAGAGGGAATAGAATGAATAGAATCTTATGTGGTGTTTTCTAAATTGTTTTCTGGAAAATGCCACTCCCAGGATTTCCTCCGTGCAAAATGATACTTAGAGTTATATGAATTTGGGAAATGTTACAGTATTAGAGATTTATAGTGCACATAAGTATCATCATGGCTGTGAAAAGTCCAGCAGAAAAGACATTTGTTTCACCTTGACTCAACATCTCTCCTCCAGTTTTTTAACTAAGGAATTGTTTTATTTTCACTTAACCACTATTACCATCCCATGACATACATTGAGAAACAGCATTCTCTGGAATCCTGAGAATTTGAAAGCTTTATAATTGTATAAAGTTTTTTTCTTGAAAGATCCCTTCTTAGGGGAGGAACATAAGGTCTATAATTCTTTACTTGATTTTACCTATCTGTTCCAGCTCTAAGCATAAATGCTGACTGAGCATAATGAGTGAGATGTAGAATGGATGTTGAGGAGGGGCACAGGTGATGTCAGAACCCCAGGACAATTATTACAAAAAGTGGCATACAAGTGAAACAATGCTAGAGAATACAAGAAGGGATAAAAGAATAGGGTCATATCATATTAGATGAGGACATGTATAGGTATGGTTAAATGAAAAACTAGGGATTCACATCGCTTGGGTTTGATTATCAGCTATAGCACTTGAGTGCTCTTTGATTTTGAACCAAATTATTCATCTTCTTTGAGCCTTAGTTTCTTCATCTTTAAATGGAGATAATAGCAGTATATTCTTTACAGGTTTGTGAGGTCGATTAAATGAGACCTAGCATATAAGATGATTAACACCCACCTGACATTTAATTATTTAATATACCCTGTATAATTATACCAATTTTATTTAGACAGAAAACAAGAATTATGAAACAAACGTACATGGTTCAAAATGAAAGGGTCTTTGAAGAGCATCTAATCAGCTCCCTCTTTCTATAGATGAGAATAAAGCTGAGTCTCCCCAAAACAAAGATATTGGGCCAAGGAGCTAAATGATACATAAGTTGCACAGAGACCTCAGTCTCCTCACACTTAGTAGAGTGCTGTTTCAATTAAACTTCAAGTTGTTTAGCTGTAGTATGTTTGCATTTTTCTGGATAAAAGTAAGAGAATAGTAGTATTCAATTTTTTTTTTCTGGGTTCTGGTCTCAAGGTGATCTCTATGATGTTTAAGACCCAGGAACATCTAATGAGGGGTTTGTCCATTTCAACAAATCACACCACATGCTTTCTCCTACTCTTAGTTCCTACTTCCCTATAAGAATTCTGTGTGGGAGAAATACTGTTAGAGTGAAGCATCAGGAAAGAACAAGAGTAATGGAAAGGGAGAAGAGTAGTCTTATTCATTTTTCATTGTTGATTGAGCAGGAAAAGAGGAAAGATTAACTATTTGAATATAAATTCAAATCTTTTATCAGCACTAGGTAACTGAGCCTGGTTGTCCCATTTCTCCTACCACTCACCAGGGGCAATAACATTGGGGTAGAGGTAACCACTTCACTTCTTCACACCTAAAGAAAGTCTCTCTCTAGTTGCATGAAACAGATCCAGAGAACCATGTTTATTGTTGTTTTATTTACTGTTATAATTGGAAATGTGGAAAACACAAGAGATAACCATAGTCATAATATACAAGGCTTCCTTATAATGAGTACTTTTATCTACAACCTCATAGAATTATGGTAAGTGTATTATTTTAAAAGGAGAATTTAGTAGGATAAAACACACTGAATTTTAGTCCAACTACAGCTATGTACATATGCATACATAATTTATGAGCTATGTATAATTTATATGTATACAAACACCACATTTTATTGAGGTAAAAGAGCACAGCGAAGTTAAAAACAAATGGCTAAGCTCAATGTAGGCTTTACAATGCCACTGAAAGCCATTTTACTAGCATAAAGGCCTCCAACATGCTGGTATTAACCTACTGATAAATATTTAGACTGTATTTATATTTTGCCCTCTCGGGAACTAAGCCAAAATAAACATATTTTAAGGCAACCTTTGGAAGTGTCAGCATTTCTTATTTTATCTGCCTTGTGGTAAATGTTATTCACAGTGACAATTAAAAATACTGAACAATGGAAGACAAAGGTTGACAAATTCATCTTGAACCCATTTCATCCTCATAAAGTTTTTCTCTAACATACAGAAAAGTCATATTTTTCAGCAATCTTCAACTTTCTATTTTGAGGAGTAGGATTATTGCTTTTTTGCCCACACATGCTTACTGAAGCTGCGTTACAGATTTCCAATTTGATTTCATGTTCTGAGAAGCATCTACACAAGTCTCAATGCTATTTTTTAAGAAAACATAGGAAACAGAAAACAAGAACTTATAGAATTCAGGTTGTCCTGGCCGCAAGCTATTCAACACTGCTACTCACTTCCATTGTATCTTTGGAAAGATAAACTACCCAGTACACAAGGTTGAATCCTGCAAATGCAACTGGGAAGAGAATTCGAGAATACTGGTCTATTTTACTGGTGCCTCCAAAGGCTGGCGAGAGTGGTGGGGGCGTGACAGGTGTTGATTGTAAGATGGGCGCTCTCGTGAGCACTTTATTGGCCTCGGAAGATGAAACTATTGGCAAAGACAGAGAGGTGATCCTTTTCTTCAGATGATATTTGGAGTCAGGATGCTGTGGAAAAAAGACAAATATTAAGCCCAAATGAAAGAATAGATATTGCTTAATTGCTTATTTATTCACTCTTTCACCATTGACAAATATTTATTGACGACTTACTTTCTATGTAAGGTCAAACATCAATGAATTCTTAATAGTATTTGTTGGTGTTACTTTACCAAGTAAGGCTTAAAATACATTGTAAAATAATTTACTTGCTTCCATCTGACATTCTATTACTCAATACATCAGCAAACAACACAAAGCATGTTTCATGTCATAGAACTACGGTAAGCATTGTATCCTTAGGGAAAGACGAGCCAGGTTGCAGAGGCATAGCCACTCCTGGTTGTGCATTAGTCTGTAGGGCAATGGGTTTGGGCAATAGTGTGTATTGGGAGGAGGAGTGAATTCCAATTTGGAATATGTGGACAATTAGTACAAAAAAATTACAGCCTGGTTTATTAACGCGATTCTTCTGTGCACATTCCCAGCCTACATTCTCATCTTTGCTCACTCATAAGCTTGAATCAGCTATGATTTAAGGATTTAAAAAATAAATAAAATTAGCCTATGTATGCCAAAGGCCAGTGACAAAGAATAAATATCCTTACATTGAGTAGGATGACTGTTCATACCTTGAAATATACCTGCCTCTTAGCTCAGAATTTCTATATTGTACACTCCTTACTTCCCGCTCAGAACTTTCTAACTGGTCTTTCTCTATCTTCAGTCACTAAAAATGATTCATTTACTAAACTCAGATTTGTTATATGCTCCTTTCTATCACTAAACCTCCTGTCTCACTGAAATCATGACACAATCAACTATAGTCGTGAATGGGATGTTTAACACAATCACTGGCAAGTGAGGCTAGGGTCCAGATAGGGGAAATGCCTTCTCCATGATGGCAGGGCTAGCAATAAACTCCAATGGTCAATTTCAGTGCCTGTTTCATTCCAACATTTTTTCTCATCTTTATTCTAAAGTATTGGGCCTAGTTCAGAGACTCTGATTCTGTTTGATTTAGATTCCTTTCATGCTGTTGGTGTCTAGGGGGCCCTCCTCTGATTCCTATCTTTTCTTGTCTGCATCCTGTAACAAACACCCTCCTTGTGGCTAGCTTGTCTTTCTGGGCCTCTGCCTTCAAACACTTGCTGTGCATTACCCCTGATATTGTAAAATGGCCTTGTTTCCTTGCTGGCAGCAAAATCACCACTTTGCTGCCTGGCAGGGTATGTGACCCACGTGGGCAAACTCCCGTGGCTTTAGCCAGCAACACTGCGGCAACAGTATAAGACAGCTTCCTCCCCTGTGCTGGTTGAGCCACAGGACCAAAATGACCTGCCGATGTGGTGACATTTGGACTAAAGGGACAACAACTCCCAAAACTTCTTTTCTATATTCCCCTCTTGATTTTGCTGTTTGATTTGCCATGAAACTTACTGGGTATCTAAATAATAATAGTTATTGCAGAGAGCTTAAATTCACTGTTTTTAGGGGCCATGGAGAAATGTGTTTCTTTACCAAAAGCAAAAACAAATGGTGTAGTCAAGATTTGATTTGAAAAAACCACAGTGAATTCCAAGCAAGGGCTATCTTTCTTATTATCTATTGGCCCAGTACTGTGGTACTCTGGACAGAATTAAATTAGTCATAGGTCTTAGAGGTAGAAGAGAGTTTAAGATATTAGAAGGGCTAGTATGCTGCTCTTGAAGAGGAGATGAGGGAAACTTTCTATTAAAAATAGATGGGCCGTGCATGGTGGCTGACGCTTGTAATCCCAGCTTTGGGAGGCCAAGGTGGGTGGATCACAACGTCAGGAGTTCAAGACCAGCCTGGCCAACATGGTGAAACCCCGTCTCTATTAGAAATACAAAAATTAGCCGGTATGGTGGCCACTGCACTTCAGCCTGGGGACAGAGCAAGACTCCATTAAAAAAAAAAAAAAAAAAAAAGATGACAGCTAAGGACTACTATGCCCAGGATCACCAGGCTGTGTGCGGATAGAAGCAGAGTAATTGTCTCAGTGCATGCTGCCTCTCCTAGAGAACACAGAACCATTTTTCAAGAATTTTCTATCATGTTTCTCAGACTCTAAATTTTCACCTATTAAATATAGTATTAAAATATTCTCTACCTGAAAGAGCAAAAGGTGTCACTGTTTCACCCTCTAAAAAGAGCCATCCTCCTCCCACATATGGAACACTAAAATACTTTCCTCTAGCAAACATTTATGAGAATCATGATAGAGTAGAAAGAAGCCAGCCTTCGGAGCAGATTTTCTTTCTACACTCATTTTGACTTTTAACAGCATGCATTATCTGTCTGAAACATGTTTTTCTTTCTATTTTAGGTAGAAAGAGGGAAGACATGCCTAGTTGTTTGGAATAAAGCAGTGACTATAAAACATTAAATACCATAAAAATGTAAAGATGTAGAGATGTGGTGGGGGCAGTCATTTGTGAATCTGTGCATTGTCACAATGTCACAAAAGACTGAATGAGGATTCCCAAATAATTATGGTCCGGAAGTCAGAAGTACCATTCAGAACCAAACACCACGAAAAATTTGTAGTAAAATGGATACTGTAATTTTACCTAAATTAAAAAATTAAAATTAAATTATATTGAAATTAAAGATTTCCTACATTAGCATTCCCTTTTGCCTCATCTACTTCCCCAAACAATCTCTGTGGAGGGTTTTCTAGGAGTTAAGAGAACAAGGAGAGTTGGAAATCCCTAGATTACAGTTTCATAGCTACTAATTGCGTGCAATATAATTTAAACACCTCCTAGGTGCCATAGGCTCTAATTCTCTCTCAGCTTCAAGTTTCTATCTGTGAAGGTAGGGACAAATATTACTTAACAAGTAACTTTTTTCCTATGTTTTTAAGAATTTAAGAAAAAGGCATGATTTAAAGATATATACACAAACATATATATGTGTATATATATACACATATACATATGTACATATTTTTTTGCTCAGGAATCTTAGCTATATCTATTTTTTAAATCATTTTCAAAATATGTCTGCTTCTCATTCTCACCACTCACCTATCTTTATTTCTTCTTTGTCTGAAATAACATCCACCTGCCACCCATTTTTATCTTTCCCTCATATCTTTTGCTACCAAACTCATTAACACCTACCATCACTGATTTCTCCAGCCTTATGCATTTTTCTGCCTAGTTATTATGACTCTTGTAGATATTATTATTTTCTGTTTTGTAGGTATAATTATTTTTGTTGTGGCTTATCTCCTTTCCTAGCATGGAAACTCTTTAATGGTAGAAGGCACATTATTCATATGTATGAGCATTCCACAGTGCCTAGCAAGTATTTAAAACACAGTATTATTTCTTTAATAAACAAATGCCGAATCAACAAATGAAAAAAATCTAAACATTTCCCAAGATTTGTTGGAGGAAGTAGGCAAAGAGGGGGATGAAAAGTTTTATGATTATGTTACATTGTATTTTAATGCAGTTTTATATTACATTATAAGTACCGGTTCTAAATGTTTATTGTTGACTAGCATTACAAGGCAATTTTCAAATATTATTTCACGAATTTCTTCAAAAAATCCACAATGTCATATTATCTTCATTTGATAGATGAGCAAACGGAGGCTTAAGCAGGAAGCTCACAAAGGTAATGAGTGGCAGGACCTGAATTCAATTTCCCTCTGATGCCACAGACCGCACTCTTAACAATTATTATGCTATTCTTCCTATCAGCTTTAGCGTTTTGGGCACAGTGTCTGAAGCTCAGAACTACTGACCTTTTGGGGCCAATCGCTCTTTGTTATGGAGGACCATCCTCTGTGTCCTGGGATGTAGAGCAGCATCCCTGGCCTCTACCAACATGATACCATTAGCCACCTCCACCTCAAGTTGTATCTCCAGACATTGCCCAACGTCTCTTGGGGGAAATAGCTTCCCATAGGAAATCACTGGCTTAGATTCACAAGTGTCCCACTGCCCGGGAGTGATTGGGGAAATTTCTACAGGCAGCAAATATGATAGGCTAAAGGAAATGCAAGAGGCCTGGCTACTCTACATCTGGATAATCAGCTGCTAAATAACTGGCAATTGACAGAACAAGGAGATTGGACATCAGTTTAGAAGGAACACGCTGAACTTCTGAAATGAAAAGAAAGCAAATTTTGTGAGCCGTTTAAGCTACAGGTTTGCTTCAGTCCCTTCCTACTCTATTGTAAGCATAGCAGCTTCAGCTGATGGTAAAATAGGCTTTTGTCAGAGTCCATATGAGGGCTCAGCTTGGGGCTGTCACTGTTTTGAGTGGAACGCCTGTGGTTTTGAATTTTTGCAGGGCTCCCCTGCTGCTGAGTGCCATCCTGCTTTAGGTATTTACAGAGCACTGCTTTGTTTCAAGTAATGTCATATTGCAAAGGTACTTTAAGTCAAACTGGACTTTATGACAATCAACTATTTGATAGAGGGAAAAGATGTTTAGGAAGTATTTAGACAGATTTTTATATGTAATTCAATGAGTCTCAGTAGGTCTGAGAGGTAACCTATCACCCCCACCATTTAAAACGATATTCTAACCAGGGCTGTCTTACTGAAGGGATAAACCAAGCATTTGTTTTTAGAAAGAGCAAAGAGGGACAACACAAATGAGAGAAAATATTTTTTTGAAAACACTTAGTATTGATAGTTTGCAAAAGTCATCATATTAATCGTTATGGGGAAAATTAGAACTCTGTTGGGTTTTCCTGTGTTTGTGTTTCAGCTGGTAGAGTTGAAAACAGACACAACTCCAGAATTTCTACACACACACATCTTATTGGCAGCAATATATTGAATAGTTGATCCACGGTGCTAGGGAACATGTCTAGAAAACATATCAGAATGTTTGGAGGGTTCATAATAAAGTATTGGGTGGGGATTTGATAGAAGGTATGGGGAAGGGGCTAACCACCTACAACCCTCGTCTAATCCATCCTGCCTTCCCCATAAATCATACAATGGCACAACCAAGAAGGGCACTGTGATCTTTCTGGCACATAGAGTCTTTAATGGTCTTAATTCAGTCCTTAATTGTAGGGAGGAATGACAGTACTCAAAAAAAAATCTGCTCCAGCCTGGGCGACAGAGCAAGACTCCGTTTCAAAAAAAAAAAAAAAAATCTGTGCAATATTTGGAGTAGGCAACGTAAACCTTTCAGTATTCTATTCTTCACATCTCTCTACATAGATGAAAGCAGCATGGTAATGGCCCAGTGCACCTTACCACCTTAAAAAGGAGCACAGGAAGGGTATATATCTTATTTCCCTCTCTATGCCCAAGTTTGTAGCAACTGGCTTAGAGTTTCTAGCACAGAGCCAGGCTAATTTCTTTTTTGTTCTTAGCTTAGGCATCACTCTGCTAGAAACGAAAACCTCTCCAGACTGAGTTAGACACTTTTGCATGGCTCTTCCGCAGCTCACTATACATCTCTAATGACGGACTTTATTCCAAGGTATTATTAAGGCTCATTGATCTCTCTCACTTCCTGCTGGACAAGAAGCTCCATGAGGGAAGGGGCCCTCTGATATCACTCACTGATATATCGTCAGCACTCTACAAAAGGCCTGGCACATAAAGGCACTTATCAAATATATATGGTATGAATAATTCAACGAATGCATAAATAGTCAATAAATAGGTGCCAGATGGAAAGAAAAAAAAAGAAATGAATAAATAATGCAATCAACATAAATATAGTAATTGTCCTGACTAATGAAATTTTGGTTAATTTTATGTTATATAATTTACAAAAGGCATCACACCCATGTAAAGAAGAGAAGCTACATTGAAAGTAATGACACTGCTCAAAGGATTGCAGATGGAATGGGTGAGTGATTGACTGTCAGGAACATAGTGATAAGGGCTTAGGCCTTTGAAATAACAAGGAAACTAGCAAACTATGCAAAAACAAATCAAGGACCAAAGTTGGTCTTACACACAGTATAGGTACAGGTATACTCCAAGACATGTTAATAGGCTCTGAAACTCGTGAAGACATAAGTAACTCTCTAATGTTAAGGTAGCATGCTAGATAAAAGCAATAAGGAAAAATCACCATATAAGCGGGAAAAACACTGTTGACAATTTCTTTTCCAGAAATAAATAATAAAAAATAAAATATCCAGTTCCATATGTCTTAAAAACAGAAAGATAATTAGTCTATAGAGCATTTCTGAAGATTTAGCTTTAAGGTGCCTTTTTGGATTTGAGATCTAGATTTTAAATGCTTGAGTTTCTCCATTACTATTATGTTTTAAGGTCAGAATCAAAGTGATAAAATGAATAAATTTTTACCCACATTCACTGTAAGTAGTTTCTTGTGAAAAGCAATGAACATATTAAAATATACAACGTAGAATCACATGAAATATCGAAGCACTTAATTTCATTTCAACTTCACCACATTAGTTTGCTGTTTCAATGTCAAACTTATTCAAATAATGTTGTTTTGATTACAACTGAATAGATATTTTTAAATGTCATGGTATTTGGGAGAAAATGTCTTGCAATCAAAATATACCATTGTGTAGTATAAATTGCAAATGTGTAATTTATGTTTGTCCCTCTATATCATATAAGACAACTTGCCAAGGTTTGACGCGAACAAATGTAATGCAAATGTCCTATGTAATCACCTATATTTAGTTTTGAGACCTTCAAGGTTTACATTGTTTGATTTGGTCATTTTTGTTTTTATGTTTATTTTTACACTTCAGCCTTTTAGAATCAAAATTTCCCTATGTGTTGCTTTAAAACATTTTAAGTAAAACCAGGTTCAGAAATATAATTTTTCACAAGAAAAAATAAATGCTACCTGCAGGAAAAAAGTACTTGGAGATAATTTACATACCATTTTTTAAAATCTAGCTTCCCAGAGGACCTACTCATTATATGTTACTATTTTAGGTTTATAGGAGACAGTTTATATCAAAACCTGAGATCTTAAATTCCATCTTAAATTAATAAATTATATCTTTAAAATAATAGCCTGAGGGGGTGATTACGTTTTCTCCAAGGATTTGAAATCATCCTCTTCTCAGTACTGCATATTTCAAAAAAGGTAAAGCAAAAAAATTGGTCTTTGTTTTTATTTCAATATCTGATCTATGAGCATATTCAAAATGGATCCTTTTTTTTTCTGTTTTTGACGATCTTTTTTTTTTTTGACTTTTACTACTTTACTCAAATAAGAAACTGGTAAGCTGAATCCTGATAAGCACTTTTTTCATTTATAGACATATATTAATATATAGATGACCTATGGACAATATATAGATTATATACTTATATGCATACAGATACCTTGTAACAGAATCACTTATTTCTACTAATATGAAAAAATTCTCAGAAACATTTGGAATTTATCATGACAAAAAATGGTTTTAACATTGTGGAGCAAGTCTGCAGACTAGGATATTTTGTTACAAAATTTATATTTCGGTAACCTTTCAAACTACAGATACATAAAGAATATATTATTAAGTCAAAGGAAGAATTTTGGGACTCAACTACTTTCTTAAAATGTTTTATCCTGTGGTATGCACCCTGGCATATTTCAGTCTTTAGGGAATTCTTGGGAAGGGTGGCCTCAGTCTCTGTAATATTGTGGATTTCAGACGTTCTTCTTCTTCTTCTGATTATTATTATTATTATTACAAAGACAGTATCTAAATGTGTCACCCAAGATGGAGTTCAGCGGCGTGATCATGGCTCACTGTAACTTCAAAATCCTGCATGCAAGCCATCTTCTTGCCTCAGTTCCCTGAAAAGCTAGAACTGCAAGCATATGCCACCACCACAGAGCAATTTTTTTTTTTATTTTTGCAAATATGGGGGTCAGCCTGCTATGTTGCCCATTCTGATTTTTAACTCCTGGCTTCAAGTGATCCTCCCAACTCAGCCTCCCAAAATGCTGGGATGACAGGTGTGAGCCACCGCACTAGGCTTATACAAAGTTTTTGAATCAATTCCTAGATTTTCTACCAACTAGAAACTAATATTTTCCCTCTCCTAGACTGTGTTTTTCACTTATAAAAGAAGGTAATTAAACTGGATCACTGAATGGCATTTTTTTCTTTTTTCTTTATTTTTTTAAATAAGGGCTAATAAAAAATCCTTAAATTATATATTTCTACATATTATGGGGATGGCCTCTCATTTCTTGGAGAAAATATAAATTCTCAAACAAGTTTCTTAGTTTATCAAAGACAAAATGTCAGTAAGAAAATGATCACCTTTTCAGTCAACAAGTGCCACAGATTCTGAAAAGTAAAAAACAAATCGCTTTAAAACTTTTATCATAAAGTTAAACTGAGGATTACTGGGCTGCGTGTAGTTTTCAGATATGGAAATGCTTACTAGAATGGATCAGTTGTAAAAAAAATTTCAGTTCAAAGTGTCTGCCTTACTTGAATTCACAGAGCAAAACATTCCTCTTCTAACAGCTACTCTTTAAGATTTGTATTAAAATAAAAATTTATGACTGTCAATCAGTTTTATTATCCATTAAAATAAGTATGTTCAGCTTAATTGTTGTTATAATTTAATTTTATGCAAAATTGAAATATGGGGGCATATTAATGGCCCTTGAAATATTAATGTTACCATTTGTTTCTTATTCAAAAACCTCTGGGGACCAGAGCTTAGCCACAGCAAATTTAACAAAAATTTATAACTATTTCTCACTAAACATAAGCCATTGACTATAAACTCATTGATATACATATATTTAATATACAAATGTGAATATGAAAATGTTTTAATATGAATCAAATTCTTGGGTTATGACTCAACATTCAGAGAATCTATTATTCATTATTCACAGATGCCTTGCCCTCTTGAAATAAAGCAGCAAGCAGATTTATAACAAAAATTGTCCATTCCATAGAAGTCCTTGTTTCTTTCCTGCACTCTGAAACCTCATTAGAAAAAACATTTTTTTTTTTTAACTTTTTTGCCCCTACTTGGTACAAGTGATTTTGTTCAAAAGAAACATCTAAAGGCTTAGAATTTTCTAGTCTCCTCTGAGAGCCTGGAATCTGCCAGTATAAGTGAGGATGATGAAAGAAGAATGCCCAAAGTTTACAGCAAAGATAAATGAAGGATTGTTCCATAGCTTTTCTCTGTGAAGTTGGAACAGAAACTGGCCTTGCTCTTGAAACTACAGTTATATAACCTGTGCTCAACTCACATTACTTTTGGACACTTTCGTTGTTTCTGATCACTATTTAGGCTGCTTTTTCCTACGGTAGGTAATGATAGAAAAAGTAAACAATTACCAAAACAATCTCAGCTTCCAAAGGTTCAGTAGCTTTTGATATTGTCACTGAGGGTGGAGCTGCAATCTGTGCCTTCCTTTTGGCCTTCTGTGTCTGAAGATTGGTAAAGTAGTTGACAGCTGCGAACTCGATAAGAGCGGAGAAGACGAATGCAAAGCAAACAGCTATGAACCAATCCATGGCAGTGGCATATGACACTTTTGGCAAAGAGTGCCGGGCACTGATGCTCAAAGTGGTCATAGTTAAAACAGTGGTGATCCCTAAAATAAAAAAGAATAGGAAATGTAATATTAGTACTGGGAATCCTATGGCAAAATCAAATGAGAATGTGTCAGAGGAGAAGACAAAAAACTCTACCAAGGCAAAGTCATTTTTAAAAATATTTTTTGTGTTATAATTGTTCATAATTATTATCATAAGTATTATCATTTCTGAATCTTTCAATATTTAGTGAAGTGACATACATTATAACTGCTCAAAAATTTTTGAGTTTGCTGAATTGAACTAGTTATTGTAAAATTTAAGTCGTAAATAGTTCTAGTTGTTTAGGGCTTGAGAGAACTTGTAACAAATTATTACCACTTAAGAAAAAAAAAAGTTGAGGCCGGGAGCGGTGGCTCACACCTGTAATCCCAGCAGTTTGGGAGGCCGAGGCGGGCGGATCACGAGGTCAGGAGATCGAGACCATTCTATCCTGGCTAACACGGTGAAACCCCGTCTCTACTAAAAATACAAAAAATTAGCCGGGCTTGGTGGCGGGAGCCTGTAGTCCCAGCTACTCCGGAGGCTGAGGCAGGAGAATGGCGTGAACCCGGAAGGCGGAGCCTGCAGTGAGCCGAGATCCCGCCACTGCACTCCAGCCTGGGCGACAGACGGAGACTCCGTCTCAAAAAAAAAAAAAAGAAAGAAAGAAAGAAAAAGAAAAAAACCTTGAATTTCAGACCAATTTTACCAGCGAACATATTAAATGATAGTTAGTAAACAAATATGGTATAAATATTAGCATAAAATTAGGTTACCTAATTTGTTTGTATTTCTAGCTAGATTTTAAGGTATAATATTTACTCATTAGAATATAAAATGTATCACTTGCTGGCAGTTTTCCTTCTTGAACTATGGCCTGGGGAATTTTTACTATTAGGAGATGTATAATATTGATGGTCAACATCATTATGTTGGCATTCTTTTGTAATTTTCAAAAAATCTATTTTAACTTAGTAACTTTAAAAAATCAAGATTTATGATTTCTATTCAATTCAGGTCTATCTTAGAGACTACTAAATTTATAATCATTAAACCCAGGAAAAACACTGGAATGTGTCACTGATGTTTCCAGTTGAAGCTCTTTTTCTTATTATTTAATTTTGTTTTATTAAAATTAGTAGTGATTCTATCTATAAGTGGAACTAAATATGTAGGTTGAATCATAAAAAAATTGACGAAATGACAATTTTATATGGTTCAACCTAATAAAAGGGGTATACAACCTATGTATTACAGTGTTCAATACCTTAATCTTTTGCTTTCATGGATTTACATGCAGTTTTTAACTTTCTGCTTTTCCTCAGTTACGACAAAGAAAATCAAGATAAAGCACTGCAAATAGGACACATGAAAGTCATAGGAAACCAGCCATAATTCTCACTGAGACAAAATTTTTGTTGATTCATCACACGACTTGTGATATAATGACAGTGATTTTGCATGATACATATGTCTGGATGAGACAGGAACCTATTTTCTTTGTGGATTGAAAAAGTGCACCAGTGTAAATCTTTACTCAAAATACACAAGCAATGAAAGGTGGAGGATGAATGTACATGAAGTACAAAATGTGACACATACCAAAAACAGTTCTTGCTGGGACGGACTCCTTATTAATCCAGAAGGACACCTGGGAAAGAATGACTGTCATAATGCAGGGAGTGTATATCTGTATCATGAAGTAGCCCATCTTCCTTTGCAAGTGGAAGTAAACTGTCATTATAACGTATTCACCTGTTGGAAGACACATACATCAGTATTATTACTGCTGACAGTCTGCAAAAAGAATGCAGTTGAATATAAATCTTGACAATTTTTAAATTAACATTGACTGGAAGAAAACAAGCAAAGGTACATTTCAGTATATGAGAAAGCTACTTGATCAGCAGATGATAGAGCGAAGAGACACATCAACTTATTGTTTTCAGTAGGGTTCTTTATATCATATACATAAAAAAAACTACTTATTCCAAGATTACACAAATCTTTATATGCACCTGGTTGCAAAATCAGTTTTAAGGAAAGCTATTCATCACTTCAAAACAGCATGCTTAGCTGAGAATGGCTAAGGCGAAGGAAAAAGAAATAGATATTTTGAAAATGTACACTGGAGTCATCCTGAGGGATTATTTCCATCCTTTGGTCAAATTCTTACCTGTGTTGGATTTAATTGTCTCACTAGATACTGTTTGTCCAATCAGATCATACTGGAGAAGGCTTGAAGATTCTTCTGGGACTTCTACTGAGTAAAGTGGTCCTTTTTTCCATGTATATATGATTTCACTTTTGGGATAAGCATCTAAATATTTGAAACAAATTAAATATAGCAGTGAATTTGACGAGTTGTCTTTTTTTCCTTCAAAGTGCACATTGTCTATAAAAAAGGAAATAGAAACATAGATTGTATTTAATGTTTTCTTTAATCTTGGTGACTAAAGCCTCAATTTATGAGATTGACAGAATGATTAAGTATATTCCTAGAATCACACTGATATTGTCATGATTCTATTTCTTCCTTGATTTCCAGTATCAACTAAAACCAAGTAATTATATATTTTGGATGTATTATTTGACTCTCAGAAGCCTGTTGTAACTTACAGCTCCCAAACTTGAGTGGACAAGCATGCCCATCCATAGGAAAGTTAACCAGCCTCATGGGACAGTCAGCATTGATGGTAAGCCTAGAAACATTGAAATCAACGGTTCTGAGTTAGTATTATGGACATATCATTTAGGCAGGGGAAATAGAATTGGAGAAACCTCACCTCATGGTGTATAAAATGGTTCCATTCTGCATTATTCTGAAGAGTTTATTAGGAGTTGTCATGTTGTGAGCAATGGACTTTTTACCATTTCTGAAAAAGGTGTCAGGCGTCCAGATTTTACTGACCATCAAATTATTCAGACTCAGAATCTCAGTTGGTCCCCCAAACTTCAACCTCTCATCAGTCCAGGTCTGGCGGAAAAAAACATCCATCGTATACTCCTAAGAGAAAATAAAATATTTGTGTGGGCTGGAAAGATAGTTTGCTAAGAATAGTTTATTCACTAGCCTATACACCTAATCTCAAAACTTAAGCAATAAAGCAACTTTTTATCGCAATAATTTCTCACAAAGCTATAATTTTAGCTAGTTATTATTATTCTTAAACTCAGAAAGTTTGCATTGTTATAAAAGATAGTGCTGCGATATGTAAACTTCCCTCCTCCACCTTGACTTTCCTTAATATTCTTCCTCTTTATCTATCCAGTCATCCATATTTCCACCTATCAATATGTCCTCCTTAATCTAGAAAAAAATTATGGAAATATTTAGTTTAGCCTTTGTGCTGGCTGGCCTTTATACCATCGGTTAGACTAACTATTCCCCTTTGCACCTCATTCACCCTCAAAGGTATCTCAGAGCTTCAGAGTACCATTCAGTAAAATTCCACACATAGATAAACCTTACTTGATAAACACACTATAGCTGCACATCAAAATTATTTTATATTGTTCTCAGGGAACATATAAACAAGTCTTACCATGACTATTCTAAAGAGGGTATCATTTAAGTATGTATCATCAAAATTATGAGTTAATCTGTGGCTTTTATGAAATAGCATTAAAATGTTTAAGAATTATAATAAGAGCTATTGCAAAAGTCAATAACAAATAACAACTTGTAATTATATCAAGGTATTGCCAATAATTGCTTTGCCTACTATATAAATTCTTTTATGAAACTTATTATGGCAAGCAGTGATTACATTTTAAAAATATAATTTGACAAGCAATATATCCATACAATAATGCCTCATGATATAATAGGGACCTATTGCACAAATAAACTGTAAAAACAGACACAAGCATAAGATAGAACACTAAGTATACTCAGACTTCAACAATTCAATAGCAAATTGTTGTAGTTGTTTATACTTGGAGTGGCTTAGAACACGAATGAAAAATATGCTACTAAAATAATTCAGGATTCTGAATATTGCTAACTCCTCTTTCTCCTTATATAGTAAGATAATTATCTCCTGAATAAAGCCCTTCCTCCCTCTTTCCTTTTCTTTCAATTTTATTTCTTCTTTCTTTTCCTCCATATCCCTTTCTCTTCTTCCTTTACTCCTTCCTTTTTCCTTTCTTTACATCTTCTTTTCTTGCCAACTTAAAAAAGCACAAAATGAAAAAGTCTCCAATAACTGTTTCTTTAGAATTACATTTCCTTAATAAAACCTAATGGTGAACCTCTTTAAAGACAGTTATGTTTACTTCAGCATTCATATTTACACTTCCATTTTAGAGAGAAATGCCACCTGAGAACCGTTAAAGAATACCATGATACACTTTGTTCTAAAAGATGAGTTCAAGTTTTCATTGCTACTTACTATAAATACCCTCTTATGAATGCTACAGCCATCTGTACCTGGAACAGAGTCCCCAGAACACCTACTGGTCCATCCTCAATGTAAAAGGTGGAGAGCATCAGCCTTTCCAAATGACCTCTTTACTGTCTTAATAAAATATACTGATAATGATGTTGCCACAAAAGACAATTATGCTTTAGGTTTTATAGACATACTCAATAAACTTTTATATGGAATAAGATCTGTGTGTTTTTTTTCTTCCTCCAATAAATTTGCTGGAGCTTCACAAAGAAAGGGGAAAATCTCTTCTCTTTGGAGGGAAGAATTAGTGCATAGCATGTGGATGGAAGAGAGGACATAATTTTAAAAAGTCCCTCAGCTTAAAATGTTCAAGCCCTTAGTGAAATGTGAAGATTAAGCCAGGAATCCATTCTAATGGTCATGCCCTCCCAGCATGAATACACATATTGTGTCATGAATCTGGAGCCAAGCTTGGCGGCAATGCCCATTATCATTAGTTTTGGGACTCCACTCTCCTCCCCGAAATGAAAACACCCAACTCACTTAGAACTTACTCACCATCTCCACATCTGACACGGGCCCAAAACTGGTCACATAAATGTCTGTTTTGACTTCAGTGACAGCACCTGAAATTAGCCCAGAGGGATGAAACAATTATCACCACTGATGTTAAGGTGATTGATCTCAGCCCTCTACCACCAAACCCCTTACTTATCATAGCCCGTATCTGCAATGTGTCCTATTGCATTCCAGTAGTGGGGATCCTTGGGTCTCTCAACTCTGAAAACTCACGTCAGTGGCCTTATTTAGAATTTATTCTAGTCAATTGGGAGAACATTAAGGAATGAAAGAAGCTAGATTCGTTCTAATGAAAATGATAATAACTAATGTATATTGATGGCTTTAATGGGAAAGTGCTAAGAAAACTGTTTTACATGAATAATCTCATTTTGCACTCATACAACTCTATGAGGCAAACATTGATAATATACCCACACTACAATTTAGGAAATGAGGCTTAGAGAGTTCAGATAACTTGAACAAGGCTACTAATGGTGGATGAGGCAGAGACTGGATGGGAACATACACATGGTCTCTCTCCCGTACCCCTGCCCCTTCCCACTACCTAGTTTCTGACTCTTCTGGGTCTTCAAAGGGCAGAAACGGAGGAAGGAAACTACAGGTGTTTGTGTAGCAAAGATGCAGCTTCTTACCTCCAAATCCCGGCCGCAGCCGATTGTCATAGCCTTCAAGCAAGTTGTCCAGGATCCGACTGACGTTTTCTGAGTAGAAGTTGCCTCCAACTTCGAGTTTCCCTAGGGCATTTTCTAGCCTGTGTGTAGACAGTCAATGATCCTTACTCCCAGGCTCAGAGAAGAGGTTTTGTCCAATCTACTCTATTCCACCCTGTTACAAATACATGCTACACCACTTCTGGCCTCTTTCATGATTTGATATAGGAGTCACCCAATGGATGTATACTTTTCCTTTCCTCTGAGATAAAAAGAAAAATCAGGAAAAAGGATCTTACTCACCACAGAATAATGCACAGCCAGGGCAGAGACGACGCCATCCTGCAGTGCACTGAAATGCAGAATTCACCCTCCTAGGGTCGTCCGCCCTGCTAGCCAGCTCTTCTCTGCCAATCAACTGGAGAAATCTTTCAAACCCTTCATATCTCTGTTCCTTGTTTGCCTCAAGTCAGTAATCCAATAGATAAAGAGATTGCCTAAAAATTTGCAGGATTCCCCTGGCTCCCTTCTTTCTTGTTTCCTTCTTCTCACATGGAACAAGGTGGTTTGTGGTCTTAGATTATGTCCTGCAGACACCCAGGCTCCTCTGACTGACTCAGTTGGGAAATGAGAGTCTGAAGGGACCGTGCATGGTCGGAGAGCAGTGACAATAATCGAATAAGGCATTAAGGGAGATTAGAAGGAAGAAATCCACTGCCAGTTTTGGCATGGAATTAGCAGGGCCCTGTGAGGAAATCTGGAAAGCATTGGCATCTTGCTGATTGAGATTATGTTCCAATAGGCTCAGCGTTTATTATTTTTATGGTTCACAGAAGGATTCCTACACAGCTCTTACTGTTTAAAAAGTCTAACACTATTGCGACCCTCTTGGATTCCCTTTCTGATTTTCATCAGCATTACTAGCTACAGCCACGCCCTTATGTATTTAAAGATTATTGCTCATGATTTATTTACCAGCACTTGTAACACAACAGAACAACTCGCGGCCATCTTGCTGTGGATTAAATATTTTTTTAAAGATACTTTGCTGACCCTTCTTGTCAAAGGTGTGTCATCTTAAGCTAAGACAGAAGTGGGATCTACTGCTATCATTAGAGACCTGGTCAGTCTCTTGAATGCCACCCATAGGAGATAATACCTGAGAAATAGCAGGTTAAGGCTCCTCATGCAGAAATGTTGCAAAAATAAAGCATCTATAGACGTGGTTAATGTTGATGATTCTGGCACTATTTTATCAGGCTTGCCACAGGTCGAAAGGAAAATGTCTGAATCCAAGAAACAGCATTCTATTCTCAGTTCTGCTAGGAGGAAGTTGTAGTCAAAAAAAGTTCATTTAAGCCTTAAACTTTTAATCTTTTCTTTAAATAAAAATTTATTAAATAAAAAATTTATTAAATAAAAAAAATTTTAAAGGCATTGTGAATATATATGTCTGTGTGTATATCTATTATATAGAATATATATTATAATATATTTTATAAAATATATTATAATATATATTATAAAAATATATATAATATAAAATATTATATTTTATAAGATACACACACACACACACACACACAGATATTTAAATTCAGGAACATAAGATTGAGGATCAAAAGTCTCAATTCACCATCCTCCTGCCAAATTCATTCCTTACTCACCCAGTTCACAGTCTGTATCTTTGGAATTCAAATTCTACAAAGGCCATGGTAACTGTTGCAGACATATAGCACAGCCGTAACAGTCACACTTGAGAACATGACATAAATCATTTGAGGAACATCTGAATACATTATTGTCAGGGAAAGACACATGGCAGCCATTTAAATGAAGATACCTACAATGTTTTCTCTAATTTAAGGGAAACACCCCTAAAACCTTTTCATGTTTGTTATGGGATCCAATTTTCACATCTCTACTCATTCTTTTTATTCTCCTTTAAACCTACTACCACTGGTGACCACAATGTATTTTCAACTCACATTAATTGTGCTATTACTTAAATCCCCTAAATATCTGGTATATATGATGCTATGAAATAATTCTCTTCAGATTAATCACAACTTTTTTTCAACCAGAGAACCCTATATTTATCCCTGTTATCTTTTTTAGATCTGTGTTTCTTTTTTTTTCCTATTGAAATGTTTACCATTCATCTCTGATTTGTGTCATCAGAGAGAAAGCTTTGTGAGGGTTTTCAGACCGAATGTTTTTGTCTTTTCTTTTTTAAATTTAATTTAATTTAAAGTTCCAGGATACATGAGCAGAATGTGCAAGTTTGTTACATAGGTAAACGTGTGCCATCGTGTTGTGCTGCACCTATCAACCCATCACCTAAGTATTAAGCCCTGCATGCATTAACTACTTAACTTGATGCTCTCTCTCCCTTTCCCCACATCCCCAACAGGCCACAGTGTGTGTTGTTTTTCCTCTTCCTGTGTTCATGTGTTCTCATTGTTCACCTCCCACTTATTAGAACATGTGGTGTTTTGTTTTGTTTCCTGTTCCTGTGTTATTTTGCTGAGGATAATGGCTTCCAGCTCCATCCATGTCCCTGCAAAGACATGATTCCATTCCTTTATATGGCTGCATAGTACTCCATGGTGTATATGTACCACATTTTCTTTATCCAGTCTATCATTGATGGACATTTGGGTTGATTCCATGTCTTTGTTATTGTGAATAGTGCTGCAATGAACATACACATGCCTGTATCTTTATAATAGAATGATTTTTATTCTTTTATACCCAGTAATGGGATTGCTGGGCCAAATGGTATTTCTGGTTCTAAGTCTTTGAGGAGTTGTCACACTATCTTTGTTGAACTAATGTACATTCTCATCAACAGTGAAGAAAGTTCCTATTTCTCCACAGCCTCGCCAGCATCTGTTGCTTCTTGAATTTTTAATAATCGTCATTCTGACTGGTGTGAGATGGTATCTCATTGTTTTGATTTGCATTTCTCTAATGATCAGTGATGTTGAACTTTTTTTCATGTTTGTTGGCTGCATAAATGTCTTCTTTTGAGAAATGTCTGTTCATTTCCTTTACCCAATTTTTAATATTTTTTCCTGTAAATTTGTTAAAGTTCCAGGTAGATTTCGATATTAGACCTTTGTCGTATGGATAGATTGCAAAAGTTGTCTCCCATTCTGCAGATTGTCAGAAATTTTTTCACATGTAAAAAAAATTGTGGATGATATTGTACAGTTTTACAAATATTCCTATAGAATTTCTCATTAAAATGATTTTTTCAACCAGAAACACTTAATAAATTACAGTTGTCGCTAAACAAAAGATTAACACACCTGATTTTATTTTTTCATAGGTTTTAATTAATAAGAAATTAATGTAAGAGAAGGAAGACTTTTTTTACTCTCAATAGGAAAAAATATTAGTAGAGCTAGAAGGGATAATAAGCTATGTAATCTTAGTCATTTTCCCTCTGCTGAGCTTACCTTTAAAAGAATGTGATAGACCTAGCGATATCTAAGATACTCAAGTTCTGTAATCTGATAATTTGTATGTAATGAAGTCCCTTGTTCACACATCTCTGTCAGAATTAGGGCAGACAAGATCTATTAGCAACACTGTTAATTAGATTGCAATTATTATTCTCCTGTGGAATTAGCAAAAAAAAAAGGAGTTTAAGAATATGACAATGGCTACGACTTTGGGAGATGTATGGTCATATTTATGTAGCGTTTTGACTATGTAAACCAGTTATCAGAGCTCTTTCATTTAGAGAATTACTTCCGTTTGGCAAATTTAAGAATATCTATCTTATACATGCATATTTTGTAGCTGTTTCTCCAAAATATTTTCTCTTTTATGAATCACGTTAGACAAACACTTGCATGCTCTGTTATTTATCTCCACTGGGAAGCCTAGAACTACCATCCTGTTCAACGATAGTGCTATTAACATGCTGGATTTTGTAAAAGAATAATGTGAAATCATTCCTTTTGTGTCCTGTACTTTAATTCCATATATGACTCACAACAACACTGCTTTGTTTATATAAAATGACTTATTAAAGATGTAATGTTTATTAGAGAAAATTATTGCACAGAAAGAGCAAACTTGGCACCAGACACTAAATGGCACTTTTTATAATACAAAAAATCAATATGTCTATGCATGCATATATAAACAAACCAAATATTCAAGTTAGCTACAGAATTGCCTCTTGGATAACATTTACTTACACTTTCTCCCTAAAAATCTCCATTGATCTTTTCAAAAACAGCATTGGAAGTATGCTTTCTACAGAAATTGTATTCTTCCACAAGTGGGGGATTATATACCCTGGCAGCCATTGTGTAGAGGCCAGGAATGCTGTTATCCTACAATGCATAGGACAGTCCCCTCAAAAAATAATTATCTTGCCAAAACACATCAGTAGTACCAATGCTGAGAAAACTTGCCCTAGACTAAAACCACTCAAACTTTAGTAAAATGTTCCTCGATGAATGATTTAGCCTCTCAAGTCCACTCATTTCACAGTATTTTCACAGCATAGTGTTCTTGTAAGTCTTTACTTCCCCCTTATGATATATTGAGGATAGCTACTTGTCCAAACATACAAACATACCTACGTTTCTGAGACAAATAAGGATGTTAAATGAGCACACTATTAAGGGAGTTAAAGCCAGCAACACAAATATAAAGATTACATTTGCAAATTTACAAAAGGATTGCTATGTAAATATACAATAAGTAAAAAGCAGGCCAATAACTTCAATGGATATATGGATATATATAAGTTTACAATTCACAATGAAAATAGTCAAGAAACATAAAAGGTGGTCTCTTGATTAAGAGAAATCAATTCAATTCAAATAAAACAAAAATTTTGTAAATTTATCTCATGGTCATAAATTATTAAGAATTCTTACAGACTGATGTTCAGTGAAGTGTTTTCAATGGGATATGCTATTTATATTGGAAGAAGGGCAATTCCTCATTAGGCGAGACAGTCCCACACATTTCAGGATACTTAGGATCTCTTGCTTTTACTCACGGAGTGTCTCTAGTGTTCTCTATGTGTGCTAACAACCAAATATTCTCTTCATATTTTAAAATGCTTTATAGTGGGGATTTATTTTTCCCAGTTGAGAACATTATGAGTGCAACATGCAATAATTTGACTAGAGTTCATAATTAAAACTAAAATGTGCTAAAGGCTTTGCAGGCTAAGTTCAAAGAAATACCTGCTCTTTGGATCAGCCATCTTTCTGCATCCAAAAACTTAGATAAGTTTACAGTAGATTAGCAAAACTAATCTCATTAAACTATTCCCTCCCAAAGTAAGTACATAACTGGGGAGAAGAAAAAGGACATAGATACTTGGGAAAAACCACTGGATTAGAGTTTTCTATCACCTTCTGTAGGAAGGAAGAGCCAGTCCCCTCTCTGACAAGTAAAAGAGATGATAAAATGGTAAGTTATTCACTCCTAAAAATTGAAAATGTCTAGAAGAAGAACCTACTGACATCCTCATTCTTGGCAATACACTTGCTCTGAGAAAAGCAGAAGGCCCACACAGAGGCCCCAGAGAGAAACACAAGGTAGTTTGGTATTGTTCTCCTGAGGCATAGGCATACATATATAAACACATAGACTGGTCTACCTTCCAATCTATATACCAGAGGCCTCCCAAAATAGCAAATTTTAGTGGGGCTTGAACACAGTGTGATGTAGTATGATTCAGAAAAGAGGGAAGTAACCCTCTCCGTTCCAGTTCCTGGAAGAATTGCAAGAGTGCACAAGTGGATTCTAGTGACTCACATGGCTTTGTATGAAGGAACATAAAGGCAGGTGGAAGGGCAGAAACATTGATCACTCCATGTAGCCATCTGACCATGCAAGAAGAGGCCTACCTCCAAAAAAGGTGTTGAGGACATATAGCAATTGGAAGCTGTATTGTTTGTCCAACCTGTCACAGAAGGGGTTACAGCAAGGCTGAACAGCAATTTCTTCTCTCCTTCAAATGCAATTTTCTTGAACAGGCTCCTTTATTCTAGCATTATTAAATGGCATCTAAATCTGCACAATGAAGGATGTATTCCAATAATCTTTGCATTAGCTACAGGAACAAATCTCACCAGTTACGTGCTGTACATCCTGCATTTTGTAATTTGCTCCTCTTTAAACATATGTGGCTTAAAAATAACCCCCAAATACTCTAAAGCCTATTTGGAGATTGGTAGAAAGAAGAATATTAATGATATTGAGCCAAAAAGGTAAGCAGAAAAGGGATTTTTAACATAATTTCCAGAAGTCCTAAGAGTAAATTGGATTTAAAAGTTTCTTTTGAGATATTTGTCATAGGTAAAATTATTGGTAACATGTAAGTTTGATACTACATAAACATATGATATAATTTGCTTTCATTGTGTAGCATATTCAGGTGCATAAATCATTTATAAGTACAATATATCACTTTTATCTCCCTCTCCAAACAAATTAAGCAGAATGGTGTTATTATTCTCATTACTTGGGTACATATAAGACCTGGAGAGGTCAAATAATTTATCCATGATTGCAAAGCTATTAAAGGGTAGAGCTGAACACAAATCTGTAGATTCATATTCAAATAATTCTTAAGTAAGCCAGATAAACCAATATGCCAGGCTCTTGTTGCCACTAAGTTGATTTTGACTAAAATAGTTTTCAGTCATCATGTAATGACAGGGGAGAATGAAACTGAGCTTCAAAAACAAAAGCCCTTGCTTTGTCTACTAATAACTCAAATTACTTCTCTCTGAGTATTAGTTTTCTCAACAGTATGAGGGTCTGGAACCAAAGAATTTCAGTATTTGTGTAACTACTTCCCATTCAGTACCAGAATACTTGGAACTTTTTTCCTTAACTGTCTTAGAACCTGTAATGAAGATCAAATCAGTCAAAAAACAATAAATAAAATTTAGGGCTGTATATGGAGAAATTAATGTAACATTAATAATAGCAAATGTTTAACATTAACTGTGTATCAAGAATTATGTTAATAAATCTACAGACTCTAACTCATTCATTGCTAACACAAATGTCTATGAGTTGCCTGTAATTGTGCCAATTTGATAGATCAGCAGGATATGTAACTTGCACAATCTCGCATTGCTAATAAGTGGCAAAATCAAGATTTAAAACTAGATTATTCTAACTCAAAAGCATCTAGGTAGAAACCAAGGCCAATGGCCAGAAGTCAGTGAAAAGTAAGTTTCAGTTCTATTAAAGGGAAAAAGTTCTGACTGTCATTATCTATTGAAGGGTGGAATGGGCTATCATAGGAAAAAATGAGTTTCCCATTAACAACAGTATTCAAATATAGTATGGAATATGGTCTGTATGGGGATTTTTTTTTTTTTTTTGACAGAATCTCGCTCTGTCACCAGGCTGGAGTGCAGTGGCGTGATCTTGGCGCACTGCAACCTCCACCTGCCAGATTCAAGTGATTCTCCTGCCTCAGCCTCCTGAGTAGCTGGGACTA
The DNA here is from genome assembly GCF_028858775.2 of Pan troglodytes. Lineage (NCBI taxonomy): Eukaryota > Metazoa > Chordata > Mammalia > Primates > Hominidae > Pan > Pan troglodytes. The sequence continues at coordinate 159,371,700 of NC_072402.2, read as the reverse complement.
CAGGCACGCGCCACCATGCCTGGCTAATTTTTGTATTTTTAGTAGAGATGGGGTTTCTCCATGTTGGCCAGGATGGTCTCAATCTCTTGACCTCATGATCCACCCACCTCAGCCTCCCAAAGTGCTAGGATTACAGACTTGAGCTACCATGCCTGGCTGGGGATGTATGTTTTATGAGGAAATTACATGGTCCCCATGAACATTCAGCAGGACACTGAGGCTACTTGCGGGTATTCTAAAGAAGATCTGATTGATAGACATCTCAAGTGAATATTTGGAGTAATGAAAACTCTACTACAGAGTTTCTTTGGAGTGACATGAGAAAGGAAATTTAAAGAGATTCCTGGTGGTACAATGTACTGTTAAGGAGAAAAAAGGAGAGGGCTTACGGAGTTATACTAAAAGAGGGAGCAAAAGTAAAGGATTATATAATAACATTTACTGAACACAACATATTTCAAGCATATGCAATGATACTGTCTCTAATCTGTGCAACTACTTTACAAAATAGCCTTTTTATGTTCATTTTACAAAAGAGGAGAATGAGACTCACAAAAATACGTTATTACCTGAGGACTCAGAGCTATTATTACCTCTGATGCCAAAATACACTTTTATACATTGTGCTTTATGTATTATATCAGATCTGATCCTTTCTCTAAAGTTAGGGCTCTTAAACTCTCTGGACCAATAATAGTTTTTATATTGTTGTTAAATAATACCCACCATCTCAGTGGACACTGTGACAAAATCCCCATGTGATCCCTTTGGAGGATCCAGTGCAATAAGGACCTAATTGCTCTGGGAAGCAAAGGACAATAAAGCGACATTTCTCTGGACTGCAGCTTTAAATTGTTTTGGCTTGGTTAGGAGTAGAAAGTTGAGTACATGAGAGGGCATTCTGGGACCCCCAAAAAATATAGGCCGGGAATAGCTGTTTCAAACTTCAAAACACAAATACCAAAGAACCAAAAAGACACTTCTTAAAGAGCACATGTATATGAATGCGTGATTTATATTTGCTAAACTGGTATTCATTCAATTTAACTTTTATTTATCAAGTGGTTTTTTATATTTTGAGAAAGTTCACCTTCAGAAAGCTCACATTCTAGGTATCCCTATGCAACATAATAGTACTGGCAAGACATCAGGTGCTAAAAAGTAGAATTGTTAGCCATGTGCTATGGAGACACTGAATGAGGAGGCACCAACGGTAAAGAATGGGATCAGGGATTATTTCATCAAAGAAATGATATTTAGGCTAAAATTCTGAGATTGAATAAACTGTTAGCAGATTAGAAAAGACCATTTCAGGCTGCATTATGAGCTCAGAGGTGACACAATGTATGTTGTGTTTGTAAACAACAAACCAAGAAAATAGAGGAAGCAAAGAGAAATGCAATAGATGAAAAGACTGGAAGAGAAGACGGAGTCCTATAAAGGAGCATGCTCCTCACTGGAGGATTTGAGAAAAGGCATGGACTTCTATAGCAGACCAGAACATGACTGCCTAAACAATTTTTAACAGCACTGTTTCTCTGAGAATTGCCCTCAGGAGTAAAATCAGGGAGGCTGTTAGAAATTCAGGCATGAAATAGGGCCTTGCAATGTTTGTGCTACAGGCTTAACCATGTATTGATTAGAGGCCTTTGGAATCAGGAAACTTGAAGTCACCAGCAGGCAAGTTACTTATGAAAATTATTTACTATCTCTAGGCATCATTGTCCTTACCTATGAAATGGGGTAATCGGTTCATGACAAGGATGAAATGAAATGTGCATGGAAGTAATTATCATGGGGCACATCCATAGTAAACAATAAATAAAAATATCTATCAACATCATCACCACCGTCATCACCATAATCATCATTGTCATCATCATTTTTGGCCATATCAAACCTTTTCTCTCCAGCATTTAGAAATGGGGTTGAGAAATTAGCGTTTGCTCAGTGTCATTTCCTAAGGCTGTCGGTTTTGGGGGCGGGCATGTTTGGCTGAGTTAATGCAACAACAGAGACAGAAAGAAACCGAACTGCAGCAGCCCCATGGAAGGAGGCATAGGCAAGAGTCACTGCAACCCCAAAATCTGAGAGAGCAGCTGTCTGGATCTCTGACAGCCTCCCTGATTTTATTCCTTCATAATCTAGGTGTCATTTCTGCCTTTGGTTTCCCCCAAGAAAGGGTTGTGTCTTTATTATAAATTCCTCTTTTTTCTTCAAGGCAAATTAAATGTTTTCTATCACTAGGTTCTCAAAGGAGCTTAATTCAGAAGGCTGTATTCCAAATATGAAAGCAGAATTTCAGATTGTGACAATACAGTAGGACACTCAGATAGGTCGTGTGACCCACAAGAGAGAAAACCTAGAAAAGGTGGAATCCTGGACTTGCTTCCTGGCCATTCCAGAAAGGACCAAGCTAATTGGCAGTTACTTAATGAACTGCTGCTTAATGAGTCTCTCACACCTCCATGGAACAGAATAAGCACGTTAGTAAACTGTGTGAACTCTTTCAGGCCACTAGGGGACTACTGAGCATCGTCTTCTGGCAGTGCTACTCATGCCCTGGAATCTGCCTATTTATCAAATGCTTGGAGTATAGAAAAGAGAGGACAGAATTTTGGGTTCAAGCCCAGTGATGTGCTCTGGGGAAATGTTATAGAAGCACAAGCAGAATGGAAGTCAATTAAACATGGATTCTGTTGGACTTGGATAAGATGTAAACTCCAAAGCTACTGCCATGCACAGGGACATTCTCAGAGCAAGAGTACAAATAAAATGTTGAAAGTGCCTTGGAAAGGTCAGAGGATTTCATGGGAATGCAGGTTCTTCATGTTATTATGTGAAGAATATTAATGTGTTTTTCATATTATTATTTTAAATGACAGTGTTTTGTATTAGGATTAAATGTAAAAAAATTGCCATTTTTATATGAGTGATTCAATGTGACAGAAGGAAAATATAAATAATGGTGGGTTCAGGGGACTCAGAGAAAAGCTGAGAGGTGTTTGCTGCACAATTTGGAGCTACTGACTCATTGGTGATTGATAACATTGCACCAAAAAAAATTGGTAAAGATTCTCTCTAACAAATCCTGACTCTCCAAGAAATAAATGAGTTATTTAAAATAGATTTTTAACAAACAGGCTTTGGAGAGAATGTGCTAGGAGTAGAGTATTTGGTACTGTCAGAATTAAAAGAGGTATATAACTGTGGACTTGCTGTGGGTTTATTGTTGTTGTCATCCTTTTGGTTATTAAGGAACATGTTAGTTATTAAAACAGAAAGATCTAACTTCCAGTGGTAAAACAAAATGGCTTACATTTCTTACACTAGAAAAAATATGGAGGGAGGCAACTCCTGGCTTTGGCAGCTAAGAGACAGCAGAGCTGACATCTCTGTATTTCATGCTGCCTTATCTTGTGATTACCTCAGTTTCATATCGGCATTCAACAGAAGTAAAAAACTGAGTCACGTGGCCACCTCTAGCTACAGTGTGGCTAGGGAAATTGTAAACTACCCCTTGATTTCTGAATTGGCAAATTAGAAAATTAATATGTATGGATAAATGTTCAGATGAATTCTACAAAATATCTTTTGTTACTATTGAAACCTAGGAAAATGAACAGATTTCAATAGCAAGGGATAGTCTTATTAAGTTTTTCATTCTTTAAATTGTAGATGGCAGAGAAAGATGAGAGTTGGAAATCATTATTAAATTAGCCATCTGAAAGATTTGTCACAGTCAGAGAACTCCCTCCAGGCATGTTAATTACAGCAGGTATCCTTGACTCTGGGATGAATACTTAGGGAGTAGAGTGTAGCCTGCATTTCTGTTGCCACTGCCCACTCAGCTTTTGGGCCATGCTCAATCTGCACACATATGTACAGAAGCCTAGTGAACTAGTGAATTGCCCATTCTAATGAGAATTATGAGAAGTCCTTTCCTAAAAGTCATTAGTATTTTTAAGATATTCTGAAGAATTCCATTGCCATTGAATATGAGTAATGCAGTTACTTTCCAAGAGCTGATGGCAAGTGAGACCTGATATTCAGTTAAAGAATCCAGGCCTTCAAAAGGCCTGAAATCCATGAAACACATTAGTTTGGCACTTCCCAGAATTTCCCTTTTTGTGTTGTATTTCTAAGTTATATACTGGCAGTTTTTTAAAGTTTCTTACAGGAAATGATTTTTACAAATTAAAGCTATTCCATCAATGAGTATTCATTTTATTAAATCCCACCTGAGAAATTTCATATAAAATTAAGTGATAGGAAAATCTTTGTCTTCATGAGGATTTGACATGCTTTCTTCTTTCTACAAATGCATAACTGAGGGTGTTTCTCCTTGCAGCCTTGCTGCCAGGGAACTCAAAGTCAAAACTGAAGTATAGCTGACTTTTGTTGGTGTTGGTCTTCTATTATTCTTGTGCCTGTTTTTCTGTTGCTACTCTGTATTTAGTACTTGTCTTGTTTTAGGAGGTTCCTCAAAATTCTGCAGGAAGGAGTGGGATGCAAATAAATAGTAGTGAATGAGATAGTAATTGATGATTTTCTTGGGCCACTGAGTTATTCGAATCAATTATATTCATATTACCTATCGATTACTTGATCTGGAGTAGTGTTTAAACTAAAACCAAGAACAAAATGGATGAATCCAGAATGGAGAAGACATTAACTCTTAAAGGAGACTTAGAACCAGAAGGTTCTAGGAAAATCAGGCACTAAACTGTAGAGTATATGTTTTACAGAAAGGAGACAGTTACTGTTCACCTTCAGCCAACTTATATTTGAAACTACTTGAGTAAAATATTACATATCTTCCAGTCTTTAAAGAAGAAATTTTTCTTTATGTGAAACTGCCATTTTTAATGTTAATTTTTTTAATTTGGTTTTTACATACATTAATATTTACTTATTTTGGTGTGTAGCTCTTTGAATTATTATAAGCCCCAAAATTTACTCCCCCAAATTTCCCTTATGCTGCTGTTTTGTAGCCAAACCTTCCAAAAATCCCTAATCTCTGGCATCCACCAATGGTGTTTTTCACAGCTATACTTTTGTCTTCTTCAGAATGTCATACACACAGCACATAAACTAATGGTTAGGTTTTTTCACTTAGCATAATTCGTTAGAGATGTATCCATGTTGTTGACCGCGTCAATAATTTGTTCAAATTTTAAAGAAAAGTAGTATTTTATTGTAACAATGTACCACAATTTGTTTATCCATTCATCAATTAAATGACAACTGGGTTGTTTCCAATTTTTAGTGATTATGAATAATGCTGCTATAAACATTCATATGGAGATTTTTGTGTAAATGTAAGTTTTCTGTTACTTAGATTAAATATCTAGGAGTGAGATTGCTAGGTTGTTTTATAAATTGATGACTAATTTGATTTAAAAACTACCAAAATATCTTCCAAAGTATATGTATTATTTTATACACCTATCAGCAATTTATGAGAGTTTCAGTTGCTCCAAATTTATACCAGTACTTGGCACAATTGTTTATCATTCTAATAGGTGCACAGTGGCATTGTTTTAATCTCCTTTTCCTAATGACCAATAAGCATAATTGCTTATTTGCTATGTATATATCTTGGTTCAAACTTTTTGCATATTTTGAGAATATTCTATTGTTTATTATTTTTAAACTTTAAGAGTTCTTAATATTTTCTAAATAAACACCTTTTCAAATAGGTAATTTGCTCCCAGTCAGTAACTTGACTTTTCATTATTTAACAGCGTCTTTTGCAGAACAAGGATATTTAATTTTGAGGAAGTCTAATATGTCAATGTTTTCTATAATAAGGTACAATTTGGTGGTAATATTTAAACCACAATGAGATACAATCTAATGCCAGTCAGAATGGCTATTATTAAAAAGTCAAAAATAATGCTGGTGAGTTTATGGAGAAAAAAGAACGTTTACACACTGTTGGTAGGAGTTTAAATTAATTCAGCCATCATAGAAGACGATGTGGCAATTCCTCAAAGACCTAGAGGCAGAAATACCACTCAACCCAGCAATTCCATTACTGGGTATATACCCAAAGGAATATGAAATCATTATATTATAAATACATATGTACTCATATGTTCATTGCAGCACTATTCTAAAGTGCAAATACATGGAATCAACCTATATACCCATCAATGAGAGACTGAATAAAGAAAATGTGGCAGGCACATATACACCATGGAATACTATGCAGCCAAAAAAAAGAATGAAATTATATCCTTTACAGAGACATAGATGGAGCTGGAGGTCATTATTGTTAGCAAACTAACACAGAAACAGACAACCAAATACCACATGTTCTCACTTATAAGTGGGAACTAAATGATGAGAACACATGGACACATAGCAGGGAACAACACACACTGGGGCCTTTTGGAAGGTGGAAGGTGTGAGGAGGGAGAGGAAAAACAACTAATGGGTACTAAGCTTAATACCTGGGTGATGAAATAATCTGTACAACAAATCCCCATGACACAAGTTTACCTATGTAACAAACCTGCACTTGTACCCCTGTACTTAAAATAAGAGTTAAAAAATGTTCACACCCTTTACCTAGAGATTTCACTGCCTAAAATGGATCCTAAATAAGAAACTAAAAATACTGTGGGGAAAATGATTGAAGATATTAGATATAATTTTAAAGCTAAGTTTTCAAATCTAGAAAAATAAATGATCAAACATGGTGAAATACCACACAACTATTACAAATTTTTACAAAGAATTCATAGCAACATGGGAAATACTTAAGAGTTACATGAAACAAAATTCAGAATACAAAATTGTATTTGTACTTTGATTACAATTATGGCAAATACAATCTATAAATATAATAAACACCTGAAAGAAAATTTAAAAAAAAACTGCCTAACTCAAGATTTTCTCCTATGTTTTCTTCAATATTTTTTCAATTGGAATTTGTTTTACAGAATGCTAACTGTGATTCTTATAAACAGTGGTGAAGAAATTGTTTTTGTTTATTGTTATTTTATTTGATGAGATTTTTTAAAATACAAAATTGTTGAGAGAACACTTATCAGTACATAGAAACAGAATCACAAACATAAACATGCTTTTTCTTTTTCTTTCTTTCTTTTTTTTTTTTTTTTTTTTTTTTTTGAGACGGAGTTTCGCTCTTGTCACCCAGGCTGGAGTGCAATGGCAAGATCTTGGCTCGCTGCAACCTCTGCCTCCAGGGTTCAAGCAATTCTCCTGCCTCAGCCTCCCTAGTAGCTGGGATTACAGGGGCATGCCACAAAGCCCAGCTAATTTTTGTATTTTTAGTAGAGACAGGGTTTGATCACGTTGGCCAGGCTGGTCTCGAACTCCTGATCTCAGGTGATCCACGTGCCTCACCCTCCCAAAGTGTTGGTATTACAGGCATGAGCCAGTGAGCCATTGCACCCGGCCTAAACATGATATGTATGTATACTTTACATTCTAGGGTACATGTGCACAACATGCAGGTTTGTTACATAGGTATACATGTGCCACGTTGGTTTGTTGCACCTAGCAACTCGTCATTGCTTATTCTTATAGAACGTTCCAGATAAAGCTGAAGCCTGTTGTAGCAACTCACCAATTAAACAGAATTATTACATGAAAGTTCTTATCTATTTTGTGCCAAATTTTGATATCAACAGGCTTTTATTTTGCTAAACTGAGACATTTGATGTTCAAGTTGTTTTGCTAATCTGAGAAGTTGATATTTCATTGTTACTTTAATTTGTATCCCTTTATTATTAAGCTTGAACTTTATTTTAATGTTTAATGGTTACTTGGATTTCTTCATATTTGAATTGCCTTTATCCATTCTATAGCCTTTATCTATTTTATTACTCATTTATTCATATATTTATTTATTTAATACTTTGCTTTTATATGTTTACCTGGTGCTTTTTTTTCCCCAATGTGTTACTTTGTTTATTATATATTTTGTCACACAGATTAAAAAAATAATATGATAAAGTGTATTTTGTTTTTTCTTATTAACAGTGATCTCAGGGCCTATCTAATAAAGTATTTCCTTCTATAAGTTAAAATATTTTACACATCATTTAGGATAATTAATTATGAGTCTCAAAGGAATATGCCCATTCCCTCTCTCCTGTCTCCCTGATGGACATAAAAATGACTTTAGGAGAAATGACAAAATATCTCTATGAAAATGAACCCTTAAGTCTGAGCTCCCACTGTAAACCCATCTTAATTTTTTTCTCTCCCATCTTTCAACACCTTGATAATGTCATCATAAAATTGAAAGTTTTGATGGTGTTTGTACTCATCTGTCTGAATTTCATCTGTATCTCTGCTAAGTGGACTTCTGAATCTCAAATGAGTTGTTCAGAGACAGTGAACAATATGGTGTGATGGTTCAGAGAGCTCTGATTTGGGTATCAGACCAATTTGTATCTGATTTCAGACTCTGCCACTTACTAGCTGTGAATCCTTAGGTAAGTCACTTAACTTCCTGAGCCTCAGTGTCCTCATCAATAATCCAAGCTTAATAATACTTCACATACTTTTTATGAGAACAAAATAAAGTTTGTACACTGTGATCATTAAAAAAAAATCTTACACGTTTTCTTCCAATAGTTTAGCAGTACTCTATTTAAATCCTTAGTTAGCTGGTAGATAATTATTACACTTAAATTTTACCGTTTAAATTCTTTTTTTTTTTTTTTGAGAAGGAGTCTCGCTCTGTCGCCCAGGCTGGAGTGCAGTGGCGCAATCTCGGCTTACTGCAAGCTCCGCCTCCCGGGTTCACGCCATTCTCCTGTCTCAGCCTGCCGAGTAGCTGGGACTACAGGTGCCCACCACCACGCTCAGCTAATTTTTTGTATTTTTAGTAGAGACAGGGTTTCACCGTGTTAGCCAGGATGGTCTTGATCTCCTGAGCTTGTGATCCACCCGCCTCAGCCTCCCAAAGTGCTGGGATTACAGGCGTGAGCCACGGCGCCCAGCCTAAACTCTTAGTTATCTGTAATATACTTTTATGAATGAGTAGTACTAAGACTCTCTTTTATTTTTCGAATTATAATGCAATTGTTCTAATAACAAGTGGGGAATAATCTATTTTTTCCCCATTGGTTTTGCTATGGTTTGAAGCATCTCCCTAAAGTTCATGTGTTGGAAATTTGATTGCCATTGTAACAAATACATTGCATTAGGAAGTGGAATCATTAAGGGATGATTAGATCATGAGACCTCTGCTCTCATTAATACATTAACACCTTTATAATGGCAGTGGGTTAGTTATCATGGGAGGGGCTCCAGATAAAAAGATGGGTTTGGCCCAATTTCCTATCTGTTTAGCATGCTCACTTGTCCTTTCACCAAGAGATGGCATAGCATGAAGACCTTTGCCAGACACTGGCACATGTTCTTGGACTTTGCAGCCTACAGAATCATGCGCCAAATAAACTTTTCTTTTTAATTACCTAGTCTGTGGCCTTTTGGTATAACACCAGAAACTAGAGTAAGACACATTTTTAATATCCACTCTATAATATAATTATTTTCCCATTTTTGCTGGAGAATGTATTTTGGACTCTTGATTCTGTTTCACTGACTTTTTAAGTTATATGCACACCTGTTTGTTTCACTTTTTTTCCCTTAGATAAAATGTGTCTTGGATGTTTTGGTGTTCCTCTTCCCACTAAATCCCATTTGAGACCAAAGGATTTATTTCTCTAGTTGCTGTGAGTCCCCTTAGAAATTCCCTCAGTTGAATAAACTTGTTGAACCTTTATTTGGGCAGGAAACCTTTACTGACATATATACGAACGTACAGCCCTCTCCGCAAGCTTTGAAACACATTTCTAGGATCGTCTCATCTTCAGAGCTCCATGGGGTTGGCTGAGGCAACTTTGAGATTGCAATTGTTGAGACCGGAACTTTTGCAGCCCAACCCCCCTTCCTTTCCACACGTAGTAATTCAACAGGAACTCACTACTGAATCGCCTGCAGGCTAACCTCTGTCTCAGAATCTGCTTTCTGAAGAATACAGTTTCTGACTCAAATCAGATTTTATTGACAATCTGCCAGTTTGTGGTCTTCAGTACAATTTTAAATATATATTAATTTTTATCCCCTATCTTTTTAAGTGGTCTGCTACCTGTTCTTAAGATCTGCCACTATGTCAAAATGGAGAGTTATAACATATATGTAATTTCAAAAGTATCACTAAAGAGTGTTTTGAAAGATTATATCATGAAAACGTAAACCCTATGCTTTTCCCTCCCCCCCAAAAAAAGTCAAAATTGCATTTACATCTATTTTGTACTAGAGCTTACACATGAATCAAGAAATTTTTTTAAAAAGGGCATCATGAAGCCTCTTGCCCATCCATTGGCTTTCTTTTAACCACTATGCCAATATTTCTATTTGACTATATATTTGAAATGCTGTGATTCAAATATTCCTCCTTCATATTCATTAATTTGCTTAGTATATTCAGTGGGCAGTTATTATGAGCCAAATATTGAAGTGTTTTTTGTTAAAGGAAAACAATTAGAAAAGCAAGAAACTATACCTGTCTCAAGGAATAATAAGACAAGTATGAAATAACATAATGCAAACAGGCTATTATCAACGCAATGCAGAGGTACAGAATGCAGTGAGAAATCAGATTATTGAGATCTCACTTGAAGGCTTTATTTTATTCCAGTTATTAATGAATTATTTGTCTAATTTTAACTGTTTCTTCTGGACAATTCTTATTCCATATTTTTTGAAAAAAATTTTGATATCTTAATTTATGTTTTATTTTTTCCCCTTTAACTTAACTGTATATTTTTTCCTCTTCAAGCAGTGGCAAATTCTGTCTTTTCTTGCCTCAGGAGTGTTTCTGGCAAGGCAGAAAGCAGATAATACGCTAGTTTCTAGATTTGTTTTCAGAAAGACCTGAAGGTATAGGCATAAACAAGGTTGCCTGGAGAAAAATAAAAGGAGGAACACTTCACACAGACTACAAAGAGAATCCCCCAGGCTAGGGGAGTAGAGAAACATAGAAATACACGTAGGTCTGGAAAGTACGAAAGAACTGTGCCATGCATCCTAGCTACACCACCTGGACACAGTACCAGAGTAGAAACAGTGTCATGGGAGGTCAAGCAAACGGGACTACAAGCAGATGTCTGTCCCGCAGGAATAGCTCAGAAGCCATAGAAAACTGCTACATCTCACAAGACCATGTAGACAGAGACAATTATATTTCACTGTCAACTCAGTGAACTGATGCTTAAGAACAGATGCCCTGTCCTCAACCCATGTCTTGGCACTGCATAGGATCCTACTGCTGTAGTATCAGGAGAGAGAAAGTTTCATTTCTTGTGTGCCAGAATTTGTCAACTGAGATCTATGTCTGCAAGAAAAGTGTAAGGTTTTGGTCTCTTGTTTATTATTTGCTTTTTGTTCAAATACTACTTCATTCATTATTTCATAATCCACCTTTAGGACTGTTGGGGGTCAAAATGAGAAAATAATTTGTGCAGAAAACACTACTTAGAACAGAGGAATGGAAGCAATGAACTAGTTTTTCTTCTCAGAAACACTTTTTAACCTCAGTCTCTAGTTGCAAAATCTCATTTATAATGGTGGTAGAGGGTTTGCTAAATATTCACGTACTTGATGCCTAAGCTTTTATTCATTACCTAACATTGTTCCCACTGAGGCATATCCCTGAGAAATGTATGAATTTATTATCTAAGGAATGAATCTATTGTGATGGATATCACTTGCTATTCCTCATTATCTTTCAGCTCATACTCCAAGTCGCAGTTTAAATGTCAATTCCATAGCTAAATCTACCTATTCCCAACTTCCAAAAATAACAAGTTTTGATTCTTCAATTATGTATTCTCAAAGCACATAATACTTCTACTGTGCACTTTTAATCATAGTAAAATCTTTTCTGTGTGTAATTCTTTGTTTCGGGCTCCCTTCCAATTAGAATGTTAGTTGATGAGTTACTTCCATAGCACTTAGCACAATGTTTGATGCACAATAACTATATATATATTTTTTATTTTATTATTATTATACTTTAAGTTTTAGGGTACATGTGCACATTGTGCAGGTTAGTTACATATGTGTACATGTGCCATGCTGGTGTGCTGCACCCATTAACTCGTCATTTAGCATTAGGTATATCTCCTAATGCTATCCCTACCCCTCCCCCCACCCCACAACAGTCCCCAGAGTGTGATGCTCCCCTTCCTATGTCCATGTGTTCTCATTGTTCAATTCCCACCTATGAGTGAGAACATGCGGCGTTTGGTTTTTTGTCCTTGCGATAGTTTACTGAGAATGATGGTTTCCAGTTTCATCCATGTCCCTACAAAGGACATGAACTCATCATTTTTTATGGCTGCATAGTATTCCATGGTGTATATGTGCCACATTTTCTTAATCCAGTCTATCATTGTTGGACATTTGGGTTGGTTCCAAGTCTTTGCTAGCACAATAACTATTTAATAAATATTTCTGACTGTCACAGAGAGGGAGTATGTGACTGAATAAATTTCAGTTTACTGTTTCAATTCTTCCCAATTATATATATACACATATATGTATACATACATGCATGTTTGTGTATGTATGTGCATATATTCTATGAAAAGACAACATTTTATTTTATTTTTTTTTCTATGATGAAGACCCCAAATGAGGTACCAGAGTCTTTATCCATAAAGGGAATGTCTACACATCAGAAGGTAACGGAAATGGACTTGGGGATGGAGAGAGTGGAATAGAGTTTAGCATGAACTCAGAGGAGCAAGAGCTTTTACATGATAATTGAGAGCTGATGGAAAAAAATTAGAGGCATACACAAAATTAAATTATGTTGATTTCACTTATTTGCATATGACCTCACTCCAAGAAGACTTGAGGCAGGGATTTACTAGTGTTTTGATTCTACTTGTAGAATATATTCTATCCTCTCTTTAAGTTACTGGTAAGATAGATGATAGATAGATAGATAGATAGATAGATAGATAGATAGATAGATAGATAGAGAGATATATAGATATAATAAACTTTATTTAAAAATTATTTTTATTTTACTTTAAGTTTCGGGATACATGTGCAGAATGTGGAGATTTGTTACATAAGTAAATGTGTGCCATGGTGGTTTGCTGCACCTATCAACCCATCACCTAGGTATTAAGCCCCACATGCACTAGCTATTTGAAAGATAATATTTCAAATGACTGTCATTTTACAAAGGGTAAGAAATATGTCAGGTGCTAACATTTCTTATGAGAATAAGTAGATTGAAACATGAAAGTTGAATGAAAGATTTTGTTGCATTCCTTTCTGTAGCCTTTGCTGTTGCACCACGCTTGTGTAATATTCCAAAAAAGCATACTCAAGGATATCTATGTGCCTAAATGAGAGCCATGATGTGATGAGCAATTCAAGTTTGTTATTCGCTTACACATCTCTCCTGGAGTACTCTTCATGTATTTGCACATCTGAGAGATTTATGGGGCTCCAGATTAGCTTTTTATGCAAAAAAACTCATTAAGAAAAAATATAATTACATACCTCCAACCCGCAGTGTGTGGGTAGATATCAGAACCTTAATGTCAAAGAACATTGTCAAGAAAAAAAATGAAAATGGCAAAATAAAATGCAATTCCCAAAGTGACCAAACCAACCCATTAAAAATTACTTGTAATTTGTCACATCATATCAATCACATTGATCAGTTACATTTGAAGGTCCTAAGAACACAAGTATCTGAAGATTTGTGACAGATAAAATATGGTCTCCCATTAGTGCACAATACCTTATTGTTTACGAGTGGTAATAAAAAAAATTACACAAGAGGTGAAACCCAGTAACAGGCAGTTCATTTCTGTTTTAGGTGAGTTGGGTCAAAAATGCCATAATCACATACTCAGCATGTTGTTTTAATAAACATAAAATAAACATTAAGATAACTTTTATGATTTCTGTTGTATTCCTACTCTTGATACACAAGATTAGGAAATAATTTTTAAAAGGCACTCATTTTGCCTCATGGTTTGATATAGTTTCTTTAAATTTTACTTTTATGTACTGCTTATATCCGTGAAATAGCATAATGTGTAGTGCTTAATGTATTTAATTAAAAATATATTTAATGGGCTATGAAAATGTTTACATGGTAACAAATAATGTAATTCATACCCACTAGCAAGTGTCAATATGTGAGTGATTAGAATACAGGTGGATATGGATACTAACACAAAACTAGGTATTTCAGCAGTACTTTTACTTCTAATTTTTCTGTAGTGGAAAGGTGTATGTAAATGTATACCTATTTCTAATGCTCTTTACTTGGAATTATTTATAAGGACATCTTCCCAAAAGATGTTACTATATTGAATTTCCAAAAATGTGCTTTTTTTTTTTAGTGTGGATTTTTGTTCTTAGGTAAAAAGTGTAAATTGATTAGCCATATGAGGTCCTTGTTTAATCTGAGAAACTGCCCAGAAATGTACAGGCAATATTATATTAAAGCTGAAAAAGAATAAAACCTCAAGCATTCTAATTAAATCACAGTCTTATCTGGCTGATGCTCACTAAGTATCTACTGATAAATAGAACAAAAACTCAGTAGAGGAAATAATGATGTTCTTAGAATCTGCATGAAGGTAGAAAGGGAGGGAGTAGTAGAATAGAAAATGGTAGAAATCTACATTAGCGACAAAAAGACCTACTCAAATTCATTTTGCCTCATGGTTTGATATAGTTTCTTTAAATTTTACTTTTATGTACTGCTTATATCCGTGAAATAGCATAATTTGTAGTGTTTAATGTATTTAATTAAAAATATATTTAATGGGCTATGAAAATGTTTACATGGTAACAAATAATGTAATTCATACCCACCAGCAAGTGTCAATATGTGAGCGATTAGAATAAAAGTGGATATGGATACTAACACAAAACTAGGTATTTCAGCAGTACTTTTACTTCTAATTTTTCTGTAGTGGAAAGTTGTATGTAATTAATTAGTTACCTTGTATTAATCAGTGTTCTTCAGAAAAACCAAAACAATAAGATAGATAGATAGGTGTATAGAAAGTTTTCTCATAAAGCATAGTCACAAAAGGTTGGGCTGAGAAATCCTACAGTCTGTAGTTGGCAAGCTGGAGACCCTAGAGAACTGGTGGTGTAATTCCAATCCAAGTCCAAAGACCATAGAACCAGGAAAGCTAAAGGTGTGAATTCCAGTCCAAGTGCAGAAGATAAACATCACAGCTGAGCTGAAAGACAGTCAGGCAGAGAGAGAGAGAGAGAGAGGAAATTGAGCTTTACTACACCTTTTTGGCCTAGTTAGCCCCTGGATTGGATGATGTCTCACATTGGGGAGGGCAGTCTACTTTATTTGGCCAAAATAAATCAATTCAAATGCTAATCTCATCCAGAAACACCTCACAGATATACCTAGAAAAAATATTTAGCCAAATATCTGGGCACCCTATGGCCCAATCAAACTGACACATAAAATTAACTATTACAACCCATTTTTATTCTTTCATTGTCAGAATGCCTTGGTTGAAAATAGTTACATTACTTTCAAGTTACAAACATTCTGTGCCTTCACTTAATCTGTTTCCCAGAGGTAATAGCAGCTTCAACTTCCTAGGGTGGTGGTAAAGTTTAAATGAGATAATATATTTCAATTGCTCGGCACAGGGCAGAACCAAAAGAAATAATAAATATTAACTGTTATTACCATTACTTAAATTAAATTAATAGAACTAATAAAGGTTTGAGTGCATCTAAAATCTACCATCTTGGTTTTCAAGAGGGCTATGATGTACAATTCTATTATGTATTTGTTGGACAAATAGTCAGAATATTAGACAAATCGCATGAGTGACTGCCATAGAGAGGGAGTCTTGTGGATTAGTTCAAATATTTTCATAAAGAAATGACAGGGAATCTAAAGTCTTCTCCTTTGAGTCACTTAGCCTTACTCATTTAGAAGTATGTTGCTCAGCTTTTATCTCCACTAAAACTTCAATCATAATTATGAGATATTTAACTGTCCATGTAACTGTCTCATTCTGGATTTATTTTACTTCAACAATGTTTTCTTTGATTGTACTTTATCCACCTATTTCCAGACACATATCCTAAAATCTTCAGGACCTAGAAAAGCCCCACCTAAAAAGTCATACAGAACAATATTTACTGTCTGAGCATGAAGCCTTGTCAACCCATTTCTGATCACCTCATTCTCATTGCTTATACTCTTTGTTGTTATACAGGTGTATAATCTTTTGATATTTCTAATTCCCTCATTCTATAAGCCTCTTCTTAGTGCTCTTCCCTACTTTAATGGAATCACAGGCTTGATTGTCTCAACTTTTTTTCTTACCCATTAGCCCTCATTTGCTGCCACATTTGTATCGCTACCACATCTGCCAAGCAAACAACTCAATTCGGAGCACCACCTTCTCAGATTGCTATTTACTGTTGGAAAAAAAAAATCTCAAACCATCAATATTATAAACACACTTAAATCCATATTGCCCAAAATTATCAGGCCTATGTATATAATTATCACTCCTTTGGCTTATTCCTTCTCACCTTGCTCCTCCATGCTCTCTGATGCCTGTTACAAATCTTCACCTGAGTCAATTAATAAGGACCATTCTCCCTGCTACAAGATTCCACAGAAAGTACTTGGTTAGTAAAGACTCAGGAGATTTTGTTGAATACATGATATCCTCCAAGACTAGATGCTTAAAAAAAAAAAAGATATTCAAGGACAGAATGTATAAATTTCAATATCACAATTATTTGCCAATTATTCACTTCCTTTCTATTACAAAGTATTCAGGAACATTTTAAAAGCATTATTGAACTAATATCATGTTTCTGCATAGGGATTTCAAATTGTATAACCCAAATGACAAAATATGAGTAAGGAAAGCCAATAAATGTTATTGGTTTCTAATTCATGGTAGCTCATGGAGTTTTAAAAAATATTATATAACAAATTCATTCAATTATTTTTACTACCCTGGTGTTTTTATTTTGATGGAAATTATGCACATGGTTAGATTGCCTGTTGGGTAATACAGAATCTAACACCATAAACAACCACATGATAAAAGGAGAAGAACGTAAAAAAAAAATTGGAAAATTTTGCAACGTTAATTTTTGTACTAAGAAAAATTTCCCTTTTCTTAGTATAAATAACTTACAAACAGCTTCCTAACACCTCATGCTGTACCTCAAAATTCCAAATTTGGATAGTTTTATCAGGTCAGGAAATGGAACAATATAGACATTTTACACCTTTCTCACCTTCACTCTTCTTCACAGACAGTAGTAAATGTGTCCAAAATATGAAACTCATTTGTTTAATAGAAATACTTAAACCAATTAGCTGTAAAGAAAAGCAATTATTTAAATGGTAAATTATTTAAATTATTTAAATCATTTAAATTATTTAAATGAAAGTTACCCATATCAAATAGATTCATCAAAAATGTGATGGATGTTGGTAGATTTTACAATTTTGTCATTATTATTTTCAATTTTATTTTAACATTATATCTCTGTGTTTTTTTTAAAATAACATGCTTATTGATATTTAATTCACAGGTCATAAAATTCACCCTTAAAATTAGGCGATTCCGTAATTTTAAGTATATTTACAAGGTTATGCAACCATCATTACTAAATCCAGAAGACTTTTTGAATACTAAATAGAAACTTTGTATCCACTACTGAGTACAATCCTCATCTACTCTCGCCCCGTAACTCCCCTTTCTTGCCCCTGGTAACTACTGATCTACTTTCTGCTTCTATATATTTGCCTATTCTGAATGTTTGATAGAAATGAAATCATACCATTTGGTGTCTATTGTACTGGTTTCTTTCACAACATGTTTTCAACGTGAATCCATGTGACAGCATGTATCAATACTTCATTCTTTTTTATTTATTCTTAGAGCAGTTTTAGCTTACAGAAAAAGTGTGAAGATAGGAGAAGTGTTACCATATACTCCATAACAAGCTTTCTAACCATTAACCTCTTACATTAGTTTAGTACTTTTACAGTAATTACAATCAATATTGATACATTACTATTAACTGTAAGTCTATACGTTTTTCAGATTTCCTTTGTTTTTGTATAATAAAATTTTCCCGTTCCAGGGTCTCATCTAGGATTTCACATTATATTTCTTCTCCAAGTCTTGTTAGGTTTTTCTTTGCTATGACAGTTTCCCAGATTTACCTTGTTTTCAATGACCTTAACAGTTTTAAGGAGGGCTTGACAAATATTTCACAATATAAATATGCACACACACACATACATATGTATGTTTGATGGTATCCTATAGGTTGTTTTTAGTCATTCTTTTTTATTTCTGTTTCTCACACTGAAAAAAAATCAATTTAATTTTGTCCAAGTTTATTGATTATTTATTCTTCTAGCTGTCATCTGCTGTGACTCTCTTTAATAAATTTGTATTTGAATTATTGTATTTTTAAACTTCAGAATCTATTTTATTATTATTTTATAACTTTTTTTAAAAAATTGTTTTATTTTTATTTTAAGTTCCAGGGTACATGTGAAGGAGGTACAGATTTGTTACATAGGTAAATGTGTGCCATGGTGGTTTCCTGCACCTATCAACCCATCACCTAGGTATTAAGCCCAGCATGCATTAGCTATTTTCCCTAATGCTCTCCCCTCCCCGTGACCCCTGACAGGCCCCAGTGTGTGTTGTTCCCCTCCCTGTGTTCATGTGTTCTCACTGTTCAGCTCCCACTTATAAGTGAGAACATGCAGTGTTTGGTTTTCTGTTCCTGTGTTAGTTTGCGGAAGATAATGGCTTCCAGCTCCATCCATGTCCCTGAAAAGGACATGATCTTGTTCTTTTTTATGGCTTCATAGTATTCTATAGTGTATAGGTTGACATTTTCTTTATCCAGTCTATCATTGATGGGCATTTGGGTTGATTTTATAACTTTTCTATTGTGAATAGTGCTGCAAAGAACATACGTGTGCATGTATCTTTATAACAGAATAATTTATATTCCTCTGGGTATATACCCAGTAATGAGATTGCTGGGTCAAATGGTATTTCTGGTACTAGATCTTTGAGAAATCTCCACACCATCTTCCACAATGGTTGAACTAATTTACATTCCCACCAACAGTGTAAAAGCATTCCTATTTCTCTGGAACCTAGGCAGCATCTGTTGTTTCTTGACTTTTTAAAAATCACCATTCTGACTGGTGTGAGATGGTATCTCATTGTGACATTGATTTGCATTTCTCTATGATCAGTGCTATTGAACTTTTTTTCATATGTTTGTTGCCCACATGAATGTGTTCTTTTGAGGAGTGTCTGTTCATGTCTTTTGCCCACTTTTTAACAGTTTCTGTTTGTTGTTGTTAATTTGTTAAAGTTCCTTGTAGACCCTGGTTATTAGACGTTTGTCAGATGGATAAATTGCAAAAATGTTCCCCCACTCAGGAGGTTGTCTGTTTGCTCTGATGATATTTTCTTTTGCTGTGCAGAAGCTCTTTAGTTTAATTAACTACCATTTATCAATTTTTGATTTTGTTGCAATTGCTTTGGGCAATTTTGTCATGAAATCTTTGCCTGTGCCTATGTCCTGAATGGTATTACCTAGATTTTCTTCTAGGGTTTTTATAGTTTTGGGTTTTACATTAAATTATTTAATTCATCTTGAGTTAATTTTTTATAAGATGTAAGAAAGGGGTCCAGATTCAATTTTCTGCATATGGCTAGCCAGTTCTCCCAGTATCATTTATTAAATAAAGAATCCTTTCCTCATTGTTTCTTTTTGTCAGGTTTGTTGAAGATCAGATGGTTGTAGATGTGAGGTCTTATAGCTGAGTTCTCTATCTGATCCCTTGGTCTATGTGTCTGCTTTTGTACCAGTACCATCCTCTTTTGGTTACTGTAGCCTTGTAGTGTACAGTTTGAAGTCAGGTAGGTAGCATGATACCTCTAGTGTTGTTATTTTTGCTTAGAAGTGTCTTGGCTATACAAGCTCTTTTCTTTGTTCCACATGAACTTTAAAATAGTATTTTCTAATTCTGTGAAAAATGTCAATGATAGTTTAATGGGAATAGCATTGAATCTATAAATTACTTTGGGCAGTATGGCCATTTTCATGATATTGATTTTTCCTATCCATGAGCACAGTGTGCTTTTTCATTTGTTCATGTCCTCTCTAATTTTCTTGAGCAGTGGTTTGTAGTTCTCCTTGAAGAAGCCCTTAACTTTCCTTGTTAGCTTAATTCCTACGTATTTTATTCTCTTTGTAGCAATTGTGAATGGGAGTTCATTCATGATTTGGCTCTCTGCTTGTCTGTTGTTGGTGTATAGGAATGCTTATGATTTTTGCACAACAATTTTGTGTCCAGAGAGTTTCCTGAAGTTACTTATAAACTTAAGGAGCTTTTGGACTGAGACGATGGAGTTTTCTAGATATAGGATCATGTAATCTGCAAACAAAGACAATTTGACTTCCTCTCTTCCTATTTGAATACACTTTATTTCTTTATCTTGCCTGATTGCCCTGTCCAGAACTTCCAATACTATGTTGAATAGGAGTTGTGAGAGAGGGGCATCCTTGTTTTGTTCCAGTTTTCAAGGGGAATGCCTTCAGCTTTTGCCCATTCAGTATTATATTGACTTTGAGTCTGTCATAAATGTCTCTTATTATTTTGAGATATATTTGTTCATTACCTAGTTTATTGAGAGTTTTTAACATGAAAGGATGTTGAATATTATCAAAGGACTTTTATATATCTATTGAGATAATCATACGGTTTTTGTCTTTAGTTCTCTTTATGTGATGAATTACATTTATTCATTTGCTGATGTTGAACCAGCCTTGCATCCCCCCTGAAACCAACTTGATCATGGTGGATAAGCTTTTTGGTTTGTCAGTAATTTATTGAAGATTTTTGCACTGATGTTCATCAGGGAGCAAATGACCAAAATTCAAGAGAACAAGTAAATAATAAAGGTAGACCCATACTGATTCAGATATTTTAGTCACCAGAAAGAAATATTATTAAACGTATGATGAATAATTTTCATAAATATTAGAAAAATTAGAAATTTTCACCAAATAACCTTAATATTTAAGAGTCACTGCCAAGAACTAAATATTTAAATTTAAATTTAGAATTGAAAGCACAGATTTAATAGTAGATTTGACGTGTCAGAGAAAGAATAAGTAACCTGGAAAGTAAATTGGTAGAAAATACCCACATATTTTTAAATGCAGAAATGGACATCATATTTGCCTATCAATATGTGTGTGTGTGGCATAGTGAAAAATCTGAGGTATGTATAGTTGAAGTCTCAGAAGGGGAGGAGAAAGAAAGATACTTAGATAGAAGCAATATTTGAAGAAATATCTGCTACAATTTTTCCAAAAAAGGGGAAACATCAATGTACAGATGTATGAAAACTTATAAATACCAAGTACAGATACAAAACAAACAAAACAAATAATTTCCTGGCATATCATAGTAACATTTCTAAAAGCCATTGATAAGACATCAAAACTCTCCTGAATTCCTTCATCACATTTCTGATTTTTTTCTAATTCTGATTTGCATTATTCCTTCATGTTTTTCATAATTTTCCAAGTATATGTTAACTCATTTTAAAGTGAGTTACACTTCTGATTTTGGTTGTGCACCTAGCCTTCTGATGTGCTTTTGTTGTCTTCAGGGAGGTTATTCTGCTCCTTATTCTACATCTTTGTACTGGGTCTTATGATATTTTTCTGTTGCTCTTCCTCGTGTAAAATTAGTATCCTTAAACTCTTAGAATTGAAGTGTGGTTCACTAAACAATTTCCAGTCTCACAGAACTTACTCTTCTATTGTTTTTGTGTAAAGTTTAACACTATAGATGCTTGCTTTTTGAGATTTTCTGGCTCTTCCCTCACAATCTTTGGTCTGTAGACTGTCTTCCCTTCTTCATTCTTGTCCCTATCCTGATCAATTTTGATTCCACCATCAGCAGTTTATCTTCACAGGCTATATTTTGAAGGAAAATTTGATGAATCAATTGGAGAAACAGTGAGAGCAAGACTGCCTCTGGGGCAGTTCATTTATCCCTTTCTGGGAACCCTTTGCACTCACTCACTATTAGAGTGAACAAAACCCCTGCCCATTTTAGCTTCTGCCTTAAAACCAAACTCCTTATGCTACAACGAATACCAATTGGCTATTTGGGTATTATCCTATTCTCATGTCATTGTCAGATGCCACTCCAATTTTGTTTTTCTTATTTCTCCAGCACTAATGCCAATACTATTCAGGTCTTTTGATGGCGTATGTGTACCCACTTTTATTTTTTAGCATCCATAGGAATAATTTGTCATCTAGTTTTATTGTCAGTGTTGTCCAAGGATTTTGTTTTTTTCCTTATACTTGTTCTACATATTTTTATTTGTGGATTTGGAAAGAATGAAAAATAAAGCCACTGCTGCAACCATTTTTATAAAAGTGATTATGCCTTGTTGCAGGAAGTCAGGGACCCCAAACAGAGGGACCGGCTGAAGCCATGGCAGAAGAACATGGATTGTGAAGATTTTATGGACATTTATTAGTTCCCCAAATTAATACTTTGGTAATTTCTTATGCCTGTCTTTACTGCAGTCTCTAAACATAAATAGTAAAGATTTCATGGACACTTATCACTTCCCCAATCAATACCCTTGTGCTTTCCTATGCCTGTCTTTACTTTAATCTCTTAATCCTGTCAGCTGAGGAGGATGTATGTTGCTTCAGGACCATGTGATAATTGCGTTAACTGCACAAATTGTATAGCATGTGTGTTTGAGCAATATGAAATCTGAGCACCCTGAAAAAAGAATAGGATAACAGCAATTGTTCAGGGAATAAGAGAGAGAACCTTAAACTCTGAGCCAGGCAGAACAGAGCCATATTTCTCTTCTTTCAAAAGCAAATGGGAGAAATGTCACTGAATTCTTTTTCTCAGCATGGAATGCCCCTGAGAAAGAGAATAAGCGCCTGGAGTTATGGTCTTATAAACATACCTCCAGGTATGTTTCTATATTTATATAGAAATAAATATAAAAATATGTGAAAGAGATCTACACAGATTTAAAACATTTATGTAAGAATTACAGAAGATAAATGGAGAACTATATCAAGTTTATGGATTGCAAAATTCAATATGATAAAGGTCTTATCTCTCAATTAATCTATAGATTTACCCATTATAACTCAAAAGCAAAGCATTTTCTTTTATGGAAGCAAACAAGCTAATTCTAAAATTTATGTAGAAATGCAAGCAAAAGACCCTAAATAATGAAGCTCATATTACTAGACATTCAAACATATTTAAATATCTATTGTAATTTAAAAGATGTGTACGTGCATAGGGATATACAAATAATTATACCAGAAACAGAATAGTGAATTCACATTTAGATCCACGATGACTCCAGACAACTGAATTATCTATCATTAAGGTACCACTGCAGTGCAGAAAAGATGACCTTTGGATAAATGTTAAATAAACACGAAATTTACATGAGAAACCTTGGTCTGTACCTCAAACCATACACAGAATCAATTCCAGATGAATCACATGTCTAAGTGTGAAAATAAAGCTTCTTAAAGATGACATTGGTTCACTGAGACTGTTTCCTGCTGAGGGCAAGCTAGGCTTCAGGGACAGCAAGAAAATGGGATCAGGCTCTCATCATCATTCCAATAATGTTTTTGTTAGTAAATAAATTACTAACATGTAAATCATTCCTGGATATTCTTTATTTCCTTAAGGTTATAAATGTGTGCTCTGAGAAAGATACCATTAAGAGAATGGAAAGACAAGACTCCGACTGGGAAAAATATTTGCAAAACATGTATTTCATCAAAGAATTGCATCCAAAATGTACAAAGCCCTGTTAAAACTAACAACTTAATTAAAAAATAAACAAAAGATTTGAATATCAAACAATATATGTGAATGCTAAATAAGCATATGATAAAAAGTACAGCATAATTCATCATTAGGGAAGTGCAAATTAAAACAACAGTGAGAAATTACTACACACATAATGGAATGTCTAAAGTCCAAAAAAACTGATATTAATTGCTGGCAAGGATGTGGAGTAATAGAAATTCTCATTCACTGCTACTAAGAATGCAAAGTGGAGGAGAAACTTTAGAAGACAATTGGCAGTTTCTCACACAGCAAAACATACAACCCAACTGATCTGAAAAGTTATGTCTATACAAAAATTTGCATGTAAGTGCTTATGGTAGCCAAAATGTTTCATAATTACCAAAAAAAGTGAACATACTAATAAGCTGTAGTACATGCATATCATAGAACACTATTCAGGAACTAAAGGGAATCAAGACCCTGAAAATATTAATTAATTTTAAGTGCACATTGCTCAGTGAAAGAAGCCAGTCTGAAAAGACTGCATTATGATACTGGATAATAGAACTAAATGTCAATTGTAAAACTATGAAACTCCCTGAAAATTACATAGGAGAAAACCTACATGACCTTGGGTATTGAAATGACATTTTAGATGTAATGCCAAGGGCATGATCTATTTTTTAAAAATGAATAAGTTGGACTTCATTAAAAAAAATCTGCCATATGAAAGACAATATCAAGAGAATAAGACAAGCCATTGATTGGGAGAAAATATTTGGAAAGACGCATTTGATAAGGACTGTTATCCAAAATACACAGAGAAGCAATATAACTTAACAATGAGAAAGCAAACAACTCTATTTAAAAATGGCCCGAGCACCTGAATAGACGCCTCTTTTAAAAAGTTACACAGATGCATATAAACATATGAAAAGATGCCCCCTGTATTAGTCTGTTCTCATGTTGCTACAAAGAAATATTCAAGACTGAGTAATTTATAAAAGAAAGAGGTCTAATTGACTCACAGTTCTGCATGGCTTGAAAAGCCTCGGAAAACTTAACACAATCATGGCAGAAGGGGAAGAGCCATGTCTTACATGGTGGCAGGGAAGAGAGAATGCATGCATACGAGGAACTGTCAAACACGTATAAAAGCATCAGATCTCGTGAGAACTCACTCACTATTAGGAAAACAGCATGGGGGAACCACCCCATGATCAAATCACCTCCCACGAGGTCCTGCCCTCGACACCTGGGGATTATGGGGATTACAATTCAAGATGAGAAATGGGTGGGGACACAGAGCCTAACCATATCACACCCCATTATACATTATCTGGAAAATACATATTAAAACAACAATGAGACATCTCTACACATCTACTAAAATAGTCAAAATTTGGAACACAGACAAAACCAAATTCTGGAGAAAATGTGGAGCAACAATAACTCATTCATCGCAGGTGGGAATGAAAAATGCTACAGCCACTTTGGAAGACAGCTTTGCAGCTTCTTACAAAACTAAACATATTCTTTCCATATGATCCAGCCATCATGCTCCTTGGTATTTGCCCAAAGGAACTGAAAATATATGTGTAAACAAAAATTTGCACAAAGATGTTTATATGACTTTATTTATAAACACGAATACTTAGAAGCAGCCAAGATGTCCATCAGAAGGTTAATGGATAAACTGTGGTACATCCAGACAATGAAATATTATT
This sequence comes from Pan troglodytes, assembly GCF_028858775.2. Classification (NCBI taxonomy): domain Eukaryota; kingdom Metazoa; phylum Chordata; class Mammalia; order Primates; family Hominidae; genus Pan; species Pan troglodytes. The sequence goes on along the minus strand of NC_072402.2, from coordinate 159,346,014 downwards.
CAGTGATAAAAAAAAAAACAAAAACAAAAAAACAAGCCACGGGGTCCTGAAAAGGCATAGAAGCACCTTGAGTAAAACTACTCAGTAAAATAAGCCAATATAAAAACGCTAAACACTGCATGATTCCAACTATTTGACATTCTAGAAAAAGCAAAACTACAGAGACAGTAAGTGATTAGTGGTTGTCAGCAGTTGGGATGGGAAGGAAGGGATGTATTTGCAGAGCATGGAAAAAATTGAGAGCAGTGAAACTACCCTGTATACTAACATAATGAGTACATATCATCTCACACTTGTCCAAAACCATGGAATTTACAACACCAAGAGCGAACCCTAAACCAGAGGCTTTGGGTGTTGATGATATGTCAGTGGAGCTTCATCATTTGTAACAAATGAATCACTCTGAAGGGGTATATTGATGGTGTAGGAGGTTGTGCATGTGTTGAGCAAAAAGTATGTGGGAAATTCCTGTACCTTCCTCTTAATTTTTCTGTGAACCTAAAACTACTCTTTTCTTAAAAGTCTATAAAAAGGCTACATACTGTATGATTTCAGTCATAAAATATTCTGTAAGAAGTATAACTATAGAGATGGTAAACAATTCAGTGATTGCCAGGGTTTTTTGGAAACTTTGATATAACGTGACAAGAATGGCACATTAACTCTATGATCTGCTTCCCCTAAATCTATCATCTCAGTCTAATCATGAGAAAAACAGCAGATAGATCTCGATAAGGGAAATCCTACAAAAATACCTGGCCACTGTCCCTCAAAACTATCTAGGTAAAAACGAAAGTATCTCCACCAAGAATAAACTGGCTTGGGATATATGGGGACTCTGTACTATCTTTGCATATTTTTTGTCAATGTAAAACTACTGTAAATTTAAAAAGCTATTTAAAAAAAGAAAACAATGCCTTTCAAAAAATAGGTTATATGGATTGAGGAAGTAAAGTATAGGAGATTACTGTAGGATGGGAAAAGATTTTGTATGATGCTGTAATCGTAGATCATGACACTATGTGTTTATCAAACCTATAGAAATTTATAATAGAAACTAAACAGCATCTGTACAGCAAAAGAAATAATCAGCAGATTAAACAGACAACCCACAGAGTGGGAGAAAATATTCACAAACTGTGCATCCCACAAAGGAATAATGTACAGAATCTATGAGGAACTCAAACAATCAGCAAGAAAAAGGCAAATAATCCCATCAAAAAGTGGACAAATAACATGAATACACAATTCTCAAAGGAAAAGATATGAATGTCCAACGACATATGAAAATATGCTCAACATTACTAATTATCCGGGAGATGCAAATTAAAACCACAATGATATAGCATCTTACTCCTGCAAGAATGATTATAGTTAAAAAATTAAAAAAAAGTAGATGTTGGCATGGATGTAGTGAAAAGGGTACACTTTTACGTTACTGGTAGGAATGTAAAGTAGTACAACCGCTCTGGAAAACGGTATGGAGATTCCTTAAATAACTAAAAGTAGAACTGCAACTTAATCCAGCAATCCTAATACTGGGTATCTACCCAGAGGAAAATAAGTCATTATATGAAAAAGAAACTTGCACACTCATGTTTATAGCAGCACAATTCGCAATTGCAAAAATATGGAACCAACCTAAATGCTCATCAACCAATGAGTGGAATATATATGTGTGTATGTATATATATATACACACACACACACACACACACATATTTTATATATATATATCTGTATATATATACATTTTATATATCTGTATATAAAAAATATATGTATATATGTTCCACTTGTTGGTTGATGTGTATATATACATATATAAATGTATATATAAATATATAAATTATATATAAAAATGTGTATATATGTGTGTATATACATCTGTGTGTGTATGTGTGTATATATATATATACATACATATATATACATACATACACACACACCTACATACCATGAAATACTACTCAGCCATAAAAAGGAATGACATAATGGCATTTGCTACAACCTGGTTGGAGTTGGAGAGTATTATTATTATTATTATTTTTATTATTTTGAGACAGAATTTCACTCTTGTTGCCCAGGCTGGAGTGCAATGGCATGATCTTGGCTCACCACAACTCCCACCTCCCAGGTTCAAGTGATTCTCCTGCCTCAGCCTCCCAAGTAGCTGGAATTACAGGCATGCACCATCATGCCCAGCTATATATATATATATATATATATATATATATATATATATAAAAAATATATATTTGCATATTTTTAGTAGAGATGGGGTTTCTCCATGTTGGTCAGGCTGGTCTGGAACTCTGGACCTCAAGTGGTTCCGCCCACCTAGGCCTCCCAAAGTGCTGCGATTATAGGCATGAGCCACCACGCCTGGCTGGAGACCATTATTCTAAGTGAAGTAACTCGAGAATGGAAAACCAATCATCAGATGTTCTCACTTATAAGTGGGAGCTAAACTATGAGAACATAAAGGCATGGACTTTGGGGACTTGGACAGAATGGTGGGAAGCAGGCAAGGGATAAAAGACTACACAATGATTACAGTGTACACTGCCTGGGTGGCGGGTGCACCAAAATCTTAGAAATCACCACTAAAGAACTTATCCATGTATTAAAAAAACCTGTACCCCAAAAACTATTGAATTAAAAAATAAACATAAATAAAACATTTTTTTAAATTTAAAAAATTAAAAAAGAAATGGTGAACTTTAGCATACACAAATTAAATAAATTAAATTATTTAGGAATTTGGCAGAACTAGAAATAAAATTAAGAATGAAAAAATCAAATTGTATTACAAATATCTGAAACCACCTCACTGAAGGGGCTGGGGAAAATATTGCTGATCTAAGCAGCTTTGGAAATAAGTGGAATCTGCAAGACGAAAGCAAAAGGAACTGTATACGTACACTATACTCTAGCTCATAAAGTATTTTCCCCACAAGACTGTGATTAACAATTTGGAAATGATTATCCATGTACAAGCAATTAAATAATTAAGTAAATCAGTGGCAAACTGTGGAAGCCAGGATTCTCACTGTTGAACTGGGAGGTTACAGACAATGAAGGAAAGAAATCTAGGATAATTCATATGGTAATGGTTTAGAGTTGGATACATCAGTATTATCTCATGTCTACCTGAATATACATATGGATGGATAAATATTAAAATATTTATAGTAAGAGTTTATACGTGGTACAGTATATATACATATGTTTTCTTCCTCTGTCATCTGAGAGAGCATAGAAGCGTGATTCCCCAGTAGCAGTGAGCACACCTACTGCCCAGATCTTGTTTGCTCCTACTATTCACAATAAAAAAAAAAAAACAAGAGCTCCTTGAGAAACGAAATAAATAATTTAGTATTGGAATATAACATGAAGAATAAAATAAATATCCATGAGTCTATGCTAATATAAAAAACCTTAAAGAAATAAATAAATGGGGGAAATGGACATATCTACCACGTAGAAGAATTCAAAGAAATTTTTGTTAGTATTTAACGTCGAGGAAATGGAGCATAACTCCCCACTCTTTACACACACACTCACAGAGATCTTCAGCAATTTTAACAATTACAGAACAGCCAAGATCCAAATGTGTACTTCTTCTGTAAACTGGGCCAAAGGATAAGAGGAATAGAAGTTATAACAACCAGCACTTTGGGAGGCCAAGGCAGGTGGATCACCTAGGGTCAGGAGTTTGACGCCAGCCTGGCAAACATGGTGAAACCTCATCTTTACAAAAAATACAAAAATTAGCTGGCCATGGCGGTGGGCGCCAGTAAACCCAGCTATTCAGGAGGCTGAGGCAGGAGAATCACTTGAACCCAGGAGGCAGAGGTTGCAGTGAGCCAAGATCACGCCATTGCACTCCAGCCTAGGTGACAGAGTGAGACTCCGTCTCAAAAAAAAAAAAAAAAAAAAAGAATGTTATAACAAGCATCTAAATAATGACATAAAGGAAGCAAGTGGAGTCCATGAAAGCAGGGAATACCATGAGTGTTAGTGCATTTGGAAAATGACTTCCCAAAATGCTAAAATGATACCTATTCATTTGTTGAGTTACAATATTCTGGATTCTTTCCACCGTAATTGACAGAACTCCACTGAAACTGAAGCAACAAAGAAAAGTTTATTTGTTCAGGGAACTAAAAAGCTCAAAGATATCTGCTGACATGAAAAATGAATGGAACTAGGAGTTCAAAAGTGTCATTGAATATGTGTATCTCTCTATAGTTAGTCACTGGTTTACCCTGGTTGGCTTTATTTTTGAAAGGCTTCTACCTTATGACAGAAGGTGACTAGTAACAACTTCAGGTTTATATTTTTCCAGCTCAGTGACATCTCTAGAAAATACGGCTACTCCTTGCTAATCACTCCCCTCAAAAAATCCAAGATTGAGTCTAACTGGACAAGCTAATTTGGTTCATCACTTACCACTACAATAAAGTACAGTGGGATGCCTCAGAACCCAATGATACAATCATCTCTACCTAATCCCTATGGACTGACAGTGAGGTGGTAACTCAAGAGAAATGAGTCTTGGTGATAAAACAAGTCCAAATTAAAAAAAAATCAGTAAGTATGATTTCAAGTCTTTGGCTTAGTTACTGAATATATGTAAACACAGAAAAAGTCAGTAAATGTAAAAATAGAAATAGGAGTACCTCTGAGGCAAGAATAGGATATCATATCCAGTTTTCTGATGTCATTGGGACAATCAATTGATATTGTCTAATGATAAATACAAGTTGAAAGACTAGTGAACAAAGGTAGGAAAATTAAAAAAACTTAATTTATATACTATATTTTTTCTCTTTTTAATATTGTATCAATATAGTGTCTTTGTTTTTGTTTTTGTTTTTGTTTTGAGACGGAGTTTCACTTTTGTTGCCCAGGCTGGAGTGCAAAGATGCGATCTCAGCTCACTGCAACCTCCGCCTTCCAGGTTCAAGTGATTCTCCTGCCTCAGCCTCCCGAGTAGCTGGGATTACAGACACACACCACCACACCCAACTAATTTTTGTCTTTTTAGTAGAGATGGGGTTTCACCATGTTGGCCAAGATGTTCTCCATCTCCTGACCTTGTAATCTGCCAGCCTCAGCCTCCCAAAGTGCTGGGATTACAGGTGTGAGCCACCGTGCCCAGCCATATAGTGTCTTTTAAAAACCTACTACCAGCATTCTTGTGTACAGAAGACTGGACATTTGATTATGTGATGCACCTTTTTGAAGAAGGGTAAGTATAATATGTTATTCTTTAAACTTAAATAAATAAATGATGATGCTTCAATGAAGATTGAAATAGTGTCTCAAATCACTTTGCATTTTATTAGGTAACTTAGACTTTCCATAGCAAAATAATGTCTGATTGTAAAACGTGTGTACAAATTTAATAATCTGATTCTAGGTTAGTATAAGCTTAATAAAGTTTGACTGCTATTTATGCTAGTTCCTTAAATGGCTTTTTCTTCCCCTTGATCAAGCAAAATATTCTCATTGTAACCAGAATGAAAAACGAACAAACAAAAAAACTATGAATACAAAATTTCAAAGAAATCAGTTGGCCCTAAATAAAGAGAGCAAAAGTGTCCCTGCTCAGTCAGGCCTCATAAAGTCTCTCTCACACAACTGAATGGCCATGTGTTTTTATACTCTCTGTAAACAGGCCATAAAATGGCATAATAGTTCAACGAGTCCTGTATCTGAGATACACATATACTGAGTAAAAATAAGTAGTCCATTTTAGTCAGTGGGTTCTTTGCAAGCAACAGAGACTGACTCAGGATATGCAAAATAAAATACGTATGTACAGGGGAAGGTTATAGGTTCAGTCATAAAATCAAAGAGATTATTTGGTATGGACTACACTGTGTCCTCCTAAAATTCATATTGGAGTCCTAACCCCAAGTACCTCAGAATGTGACTGTATTTGAGACAGACCTTTTAAAGAGGCAAGTAAGGTAAAAAAAAGGTCATGTAGGTGGACCCCAACCTAATATGATTGGTGCCTTTATAAGAAGAGAAAATTAGGACATAGTCATACACAGAAAGCAGATCATGTGTAAACACGGGAAGAAGACAATCATCTCCAAGGCAAAGAGAAAGGCTTCAGAAGAAACCAAACCATGAACTCAGTCTTCTAGCTTCCAGAACTGTGAGGAAATAAATTTCTGTTGTTAAATCATTCATTCTGTGGTATTTTGTTATACTAGCCCTAGCAAACAGATACATTCCTGAAGAATCAAGTCTCAGAAAGGATGAAAATACGGTTATATCCAGGAATTGTCTTAAAAACTAATAAATATTTACTTCAGAACTGCAGCCTTTGCACTGATAAAGTGTGAATTCTGTCCATCCTTACAGAATCAAAGTACACAATTCTGCAAGAAAGAAGCTTATTGACCAAGTTTAAGTAAAGTGCCTACTCTTGGCCAGGAGAAAAATATTACCTTGATTTACAGATACATCAACACTACATGAAATAAGAAAGGGAAGAAGCTTGAATAATAAAACAAATAATGTCTACTACGCCTACTTACATCTTCCGAACTGTCACCCCCGACAAAGAAAGATCAAGTACAGAGTCCCAAAGTCAACAAAACAGGGAAAAGCCCAGGGTGTTCTATGACCAAATCGAAACTGCGTGTCTGTAGAGTGATGGGTGATGGTGATACATGAGTAGGAGGAAAGTTCATAGAGGAAACATCTTTTAGAGAGGGCCACATGAGTTACAGAAAAGAGTTTAGAATTAATTATTATGTAGAACATTGTACAATTTAAAACATGTATTGTGTGAAGCTACTGCAGTTTTACTCAGGGAAACCATATTATCTGTTTCACAGTTTTAAATGCCAAAACTATTTTCTTTAGAATATACAAAGAAAGGTGTGTAGCAAGGAATGAGGCAAGATGCTGGTTAAGAGGACAGTTACATTTTACAAGAGGGAGCTGCTTACTTGGGCCAAGTCAGAAGCAGAAGAGTTGATGAGATGTAGTTATATTCAGGCTGTACTTTGAAGGAAAAGCTAAGAGAATTTGCTGATTAATTGACTGTCAAGAAGGGGAAAAAGGGATAGGACCAAACTTTTAGGTATTTGACCTGGATAATTAAGTGAATGATACATAAGTAACGGAGAGAGGGGATACAGGGAGGTACAGTTGGGAGGAGAGGAGGTACTTGATAAGAAATTAAGAGGTCATTGTGGACTATGTTAAGTTGAGATGCTTATTCTTCAGAAAAAATAAAAAGTTCCACTGAGTTAAACATTGAATAAATAAGATATATTCAGAAATAACTTTAGTAAAGTTGAGGGTTACTGTTGACTTTGACAAAAGCAGTTTCTAAGTAGTGGTGGAGACAAAAATCTGATTGATTGAGATAGAAGAATAAAATGTGAAGAAGCAGTAAAAGCAAATAAACAGTTGAAAAGTTTGCCTCAAAATGGTGCAATGATATGAGAAGAGAGCTGAATTGGGAAATGGATTTACTGTATTAATCCATTCTCATGCTGCTATGAAGAAATATCTGAGACTGGGTAATTTATAAAGAAAAGAGGTTTAATTGACTTACAGTTCTGGACGGCTGGGAGGCCTCAGGAAACTTACAATCATGGCAAATGGCACCTCTTCACAGGGCGGCAGGAGAGAGAATGAGTGCCAAGCAAAGGGGAAAGCCCCTTATAAAACCATCAGATCTCGTGAGAACTAACTATCACAAGAACAGTATGGAGGAAACTGCCCCCATGATTCAATTATCTCCATCTAGTCCTGCTCTTGATACATGAAAATTATTACAAGTCAAGGTGAGATTTGAGTGGGGACACAGCCAAACCATATTATTCTGCCCCAGTCCCTCTCAAATCTCATGTCCTCACATTTCAAAACACAATCATGCCCTTCCAATAGTCTCCCAAATTCTTACCTCATTACAGCATTAACCCAAAAGTCCAATCCGAAGTCTCAGCTGAGACAAGGCAAGTCCCTTCCACCTATGAGCCTGTAAAATCAAAAGCAAGTTAGTTACTTTCTAGATACAATATGGATACAGGCAATGGGTAAATACACCCATTCCAACTGGGAGAAATTGATCAAAACAAAGGGGCTTTTAGGCCCCACGCAATTTTGAAATCCAATAGGGCAGTCACTTAACCTTAAAGTTCCAAAATGATCTTGAGAGAAACTTTTGTCATTTTGTTCTTTATTTTGTCTTCAAAATGAGAGCTTGTAGCGGGTAATATTTGAATTTTGCAAGATTGCAACTTGTAAAATTTTGTAAAAAATTGTAAAATGTTAATAAAATATGAGTTAATCTGAGTTCTATTTGTAAAATCGAGATTCTTTTTAGCAAAGGAGAATACATTTACAATTAAATTTTCCATAGCAACAAAAATATATGTTCATTTATAGTAACAGCTTTAAGGAAGGGTGAATTGTCAAATAAATAAATTTATCTGGTCTATTAAAATAAGAATTTAAAAGAACTTTGAGAGAGAAAAACATTAAACAATGGCTATATTTTTAATCATCCTTTTAAATCAAGAATGTTCTTTCTGCATTGATGTAGAACAAAGATAAGTAAATAATGACTACATAAATTAGTGAGAAGTAATTAAATATTATTGACAAAATTTGTTGATTAAAAACAAATGAGGAAGTAATGATAAAGTTTTTCTATATGATATATGTATTTTTCAATATAATTATAACTACTTATAAAATCATTTAAAACAGCAAAACTGTTGATCACTGGATAATTGAGTTGTTGGGTTTTGACCATCAATTTTATTTTTATAAGTTCATTTTATTATCTTTTTAGTTAACAAGAAAATAGAAAAAAATGGCACCAGGAAAATTGTGCAGAAAATGTTTTTTAGAAGTTATTATAAAAAGTTCTTCTTACTAGAAAAAAGGATTGTGAATTCTTCCCACTTCTCACTTATCATCTGTAAGCATTTTGCAGATAGGACATCTAGATATGGGAAAACATAAGAAAATTTCTCCAATTACTTAAGTGTCCTCCAATCCTTGGAAGGCACTCAGCCTGATAGAAGTGAGTTCTTTGACATAATATTTTGCATAACTGAAGTTCAAACGTTATTGTTTGTAACATCTATGCATCTATATGCAAGCAATACGATATGACAGGAATAAGTTTCTATTATGGATATGAATTTGTCCTCCCTTAGCGAGAAAGATCATTGAATCTAGGCCAGATGAGAATTGCTGTTATATTCTTAGTATAGGAGCATCTTACCTGATTCATGAATTATAAGTTGTATTCCATATCCCACTGTATTTGAGTTCTTATCTATTCAGATCTTTCTTGTTTTTGTATATTAACATGTTTTCTCTCAATGTACTGAAATCTTTTTGCTCCCTTTTATATTAAAGGCATTTGTTGCACCCTCCTTGGCTGGCCTCCTCCCAACTCCATCCCATCCAATTATGTTCGTAACTTCCTGACATATAAATGTTGATAGTAGTATAAAAAGATATTATCTAGTGTAATAGACTGTCAGATATAAGATAAGGTTTTTTGCTACTACTTTCTTACAACCTATGACTCTTGAGCCTTTGAAAGCCCAATAAAACTATTGGCAATTCTGTAATTCCTTACTTTGTACTCTACAGTGCTTGTTTAGCTCTTACAGGGTTTGTTCTATTAAATTACACTACATAATAAAAACAAGTATTAGCTCCCTGTCTTATAAAATAATGACAAATAAATTATTAGGGCAAAGCCTAACAAGAAAAATAAATTGAGTCATGGTGTTTTGAATTGGTGGTTTCAAATTCAGAAAGCAGAGATGCAAATTTTCTAGAACTTAATTTGAGTCACATCACTGATACTTGGAAGGGGAAGAAAAGAAGAGAAGAAAAGGCAGTCTGTGAGTAGTTCTTCTGCTTGCCTATAAGCTACATGTTATAGGTTCTGGAAAACAGATAGAGAAAAAGGATGTTTTTCTGTATGTACAAGAGGTATATAAGTCCTTATAAATTCAGTGTTTCAGCTGTGAAAATGCAGTATCAAGATACTTCCTTCCCAATGATTGAATAATTTTTTTCTGTTTTATTTACAAAATGTATTACAATGTGGTTCTTTCAGAGTTTTGTGATAAGCATCATTATGGTACCCATGTACTTAAAATTGCATTCAAATACATCTCTTTCCCAAATTCCTATAAAAAACATTTTAGACTTATTCAGTACTCTTCTTGCTTCTCTTAACACCAAATACAACATTTTTTTTTTTTTTTTACTGGGTAGCAATTAAAGAGTTTGTGCCCTTGACATTGAAAAGGCTTCAGGGAATTGATTACAATAAAGTACCTTAGGTAAACCAGCCTGGAGCTTTCTGGCATATAGTTGTTCATTCTACTTGGATGGAAAGCAAATTGGAAGGAAAGTGACACATTTGGTCTGGCAGGGAGGTGAGTGATACTTTTGAAATATCTACAGATCCCATTTTCTTTTCAAGTTCACAGTAGTTTTGGGGAGAATTCTTGCCAATATCTCAAGGAAGCTGCTTGCCTTATAAGAGAGACATAGGAAAGAAAAGTTGTGTGAAAAGGGGAGAGTGTAAAATAGGGAAAAGCAGGCATTTCTGTACGCTTACTTGATTTGTCCTCGATCTACTTTTGGATGTGTTTTGGCTAGAAAATTTCTTTCTTTTGCACTTCAGAAGAGACATGGGTTTTTAAAAGACAAATGAGGTTATAAAATGAGAAGAACTAACTTCTCAGTTAATTTCACCAACATAATTCTATCAAGAGTGTTAGTAGAGAGTCTAGAATCACTTAAATAAGTGCCAGTCTCCCCAGGAAGTGATGACACAGGGTATTTCAGTACAATCTGTGTCCTTTGAGTATTGAGAGCAGGAAAACAGAGATTCACATCCCAGATCTTCAATTCCCTGTGCTCTTCCTGTTCCTGAAAATGCCATCTTAACAGATCTGTTCAGCCTGAAACATGTCACCTAACTTCAATTTGATCCAAAGATGTTTCAGGGAAGAGTCTTTGATGCTGGACATATGTTCAAAGGATGTATCACCAAAGTGTGAAAGGAGACTAGCATTCCTCTCACTTTTGATACTACTGAGTTAACACCTACATAAATTTTTATGAGTACTTTCCTTCATAGCTATCATTCTATTTTCACACCTCATGTCCTGCCTCTGGCTTGTCAATGGCTATTGTTTGACAGCAAAATGGCCAAGTGAGGTTCTAAAAAAAGAGTATTTCTTTTATGTAAGTCCTTTGGAAGCCAAGACAAAGATTAAATTTATGGTTCAGCAATTTCTTAAGATGTAACTTTAACAGCTTTAGTTCTGCACATACAGACTCATTAGTAATTTCCACATAACCTCTTACAAAACATCACATCAAATTACCTGCTTTATATTGACTTCCTGTGTTCTTTTTGTGCCTTTGAAGGTAGGCGTGAACAGGTTCAGCAATCGATGGCTCTTTTGTGTCTGACCACATGGACTTTGGTCTCAGTGGGCTGATTATTATTGAAAGAAAGAAAAAAGTGAATTTCAGAAGTGTATAATTTCCTGTTGAAATTTTTTATGAAAACGAATTGACAAAACAAAATTAAACCTTTGTTTTATTGAAATAGTTATTCCTATGTGGGGATCATGACAATGATGCTCAGTTTGGATACTGTTCATGACACTTAATAAAGTCATTACTCTTTAAATCCTATATGAATTGATGAATTCAGTTAAATTGTATAAAATGAAAATATTTTAATAATGGTTGGAATTTTATAGCATCCAAATATTTGTTGAATTCATAGAAAAGGAATTTACAGAAAAAGAAATTGATATATAAAGAAAAGAAAGAAAAAATGTAATCAATTTTTCAATAATGAATATACAAAGTACATCAAATTTTAGATTATAAGTCTACTTTATTCAATGCATCTAGATAACTGATCAAAAACTTCATAAACAATGATAAAAGAAAAAATTGGAAATTCTATTCTTTACCAATAGAATTATAAAAATGTTCAGCTTTCAAAGCAAAAATGCAAAGAAAAGTCACTAGACAAGCATGAAGCTGGCACAAAATTATTGTTCTGTACTTAATGTTGGGTCTAAAATTATTGTGGTTACAGGTTCCACACGTACAAACTACGAAGTTAAGTAAATTCAACAATCTTTTAAATAGTCTACGCCACCAAAAAAGCACTATAAGTCATTTTAAACATATCTAAATAAGCAAAAATAAAAACAGCAGAAAATGATTAATGTGGAAGTTAAGACATGTTAGCAAAAATACAATTGAGTTACAGAAAAATTAGCAATTCATCATATACATGAGACAGATGAATGGATATAGCGGAATAACTTGGGTAACCAAATCTACAAAATTGCTTTTTTTGACATATCTTCTGAATCTTATGTAATGTAGCACTACTATTTTTATTTGCTATGACAAATAGAATTTTGCTATTTCTCTTTGCTATCAAGCCTTGAGAGTAGAGAAAAGAAATGTTATAGCAAATAGAAAAAAGTATGTAAAATATGACAAAGAGCTGGAAGCCTTAGTTTAGTTCAGAGGTCCTTAGAAAATACTGTCTACCTCAAAAATGAAACTTTATCTTTTTTTTTTTTTTAACAAAGATCACTTAACAAGTAACCAACAACCTATTTTAAGAAAATGATATGATAATGGTTCTCCTAAACAAGTAAAATTGAAAGAGCTCAGAACAAATAATTTAGTGGGTATCAGTCACATATTCCTCTACCACCTACTAAAATATTGTCAATCATTCCATTTTTAGGTCTTGAACTTGGCCTTAAGAATGTTAGGGATGTCGATGGGGTAAGGAATCTTAAAAAAAATGAATTTGCTGAACAAACTCTAACATAGAGAAGACAACATTCCTGTTCATTGGTTTCATTTTACTCTCTGATAAAGTAGATAAGAAATGAAATTGATCAGTGGTGATTTGATTTTTGGATTTGCATTGGATTTGTTTTATCTATATGGCAAACAAATCCAATAGTGAGGAATGATAATACACAATTATGTCTTTAACAGCTTCTTTATGTACGTGATGCCCCTAATAGCAGCATTTTGAGTATAATCCAAACATACCCTACTGAATATTTAAATGTCCATGGTATAAAAATTCTTCTCTTCCTAATACTGCCCTCTTCATTGAAAAAATGTCATTTTTTTATTTTATGCTTACTATTTACCAAATATTATCACATTAAATTCACAAAAATTCTGTCATTAACCCTTTGTAGATAAGGAAACCGAGGCTTAGATCTATTAATTAGGTAGTCTGAGATTTACTTTGCTAGAATGAGTGGAGCCTATATTCAAAACACAGTCCTTCTGATTCTTGTGATTACTTGTAGACAGCCAGATTTCAGGACAAAGTTGTAAAACAGGAAATAAGTTAATGCAAACATGTTATCCAGGTTGCCACCACTAATGTACTATTGATTCTGCATCCTGAGTGATATTTTAAGGAATCTTACAAAATATGTCCTCAAAAATGTCCACCTGGTGATGAAAGGGGGTATTATTTATTCACAGAGTCTCATCCTCCACAGACCAGGAGTGACCCCCAGCAAATTAATTCAAGCTCATTTCCAGGTTGCACATTTTGGAGTACCTAATAAAAAATCCTAGAGTTGGATGCAAATGCTAGGAGGTTCTGTTTGGATGAAGCAATTAAAAACCTGTTCTGAATTGATCATAGAAGCAGTACTGGAATGAGAAGTGGGACCAAAACATTTTGAAGCAGTGTATAAGAGGTGTTCAATACACTCTACTTCTACCTTCTCTAAGGAAACCATTTTGAGAACCAATTGTTTCTAAGTAACTTTATGTTACTCAGAAAAACTGAAAAGCATATAACTGTTATATTGACCATAAAATCTAATGCAGCATATGTAGTAGGCACTGAATAAAAAATTGCTGGTTTATTTAATTATGATTCTTCTAAGTTGTATTATTAATGTTTTATTTATTACATTTAACTTGTTATTGCATTCAAAATCTATTTTGATGCATAATTTATTTTTTTCTAAATTGTTTCTCCTATTACCAAAATAAATACTGAATAATCCATCTTTTCAGCAGTTGAACTATAAGTCTTCTTTCATTTTCTATCTAGTATTTACTTAACATATATTATTAATTATTTAATTATGTAGAGGTCATGAGCATCACACATGATGTTGCAAGAAGACTACTGGGCAAACTGACTGGCACAAAGCAGACATCCATGAATATTTGTTCTTTTCCTTTTGAAATACTATCTGCCTCCATACCTGCTAGCACATGCTGATAATGACTTTAGTAGGAATGAAGAACTATATTAAGACTTCCTGATTAACTGGTATCACAACCATTCTGGATCATGTGCTATTAGCTTAAGGTTTAGTCCTCTTTCTATCACTCTATATTTCTTCATTTCTTTTTTTTTTTTTTTTTTTTTTTTTTTTTAGATGGATTCTCACTCTGTTGCCCAGGCTGGAGTGCAGTGGCGTGATCTCAACTCACTGCAACCTCCACCTCCCGGGTTCACGCCATTCTCCTGCCTCAGTCTCCCCAGTAGCTGGGACCACAGGCGCCTGCCACCACGCCCGGCTAATTTTTTTGTATTTTTAGTAAAGACGGGTTTTCACCGTGTCAGCCAGGATGGTCTCCATCTCCTGACCTCGTGATCCGCCCGCCTTGGCCTCCCAAAGTGCTGGGATTACAGGTGTGAGCCACAGCGCCCGGCCCTCTTCATTTCTTAAATTTAACCATCAGAGACTAATCTAAAGCCTTTCATCCCAAAATATTTCGCCTTCCCCTTTTTTCTATACAATATGAGGATTTTTGGAATTTCAATATTCGACAGATCTACTTATTCAGAAAATAAGGGAATAAAGAAAATAAGACACAGCTTCTAGAGGCAGGATACCGATCCCAGTGATAGGAAGGATGACCCATGCAAAAAAAATTAATTTCAGTTATGTCTATCTATTCCCAGAATAACAGGCCAAAAAAAATTTTCCCAGGTGTGTTTCCACACACTGCCCAATTTGCGCAAAAGAACAATGTGTCTATGATATCAAGACTATATTTCTAGTTGTGTTTTGAATGTTAGATAGAAGAAACCTGAATTTCAGAAAAATTTGGGATATGGTGATTTGAAGATTAAAACAACCAAGCATGGTGTTAATTTAATCATCTATGTATGAAATAATGAGCACTGTGACCCACACACTTAGCTCAACCACCATGCATATAAACTAGGAAATGCATCAGGGAACTGTAGTTCATAAGACCATTCTATCCAAAGTGTTCAACTTCTTGTAATTCATATAGTCAACTTACTCCATGTTTTTTATTTCCTCTGTGCATCAGCAATAGCTGTGATGACATTTCTTAGATGTAAGGAAAACCATGCATGCTATATTATGAAACAATTTTATTCTGCATGAAAATATGGATATGCCAAGTATTACAAAGTGTTGTTAACTTAGTCACTGGTTTCTTTCTGTCTTTACCAGAAACTTCCTATATTCAGTAATTTTCTTAGCAAAAAATTCAATCGAAGGAAGCACTATGCTGTAATGATTGTCATATGTGCATATTCAATGCCTGTATTATTTCATTTCTTTTTTTTAAAGTTTATGTCATTTGTTCAGCTACCTTTTCTATTTAGGGGTTGACAAAAGAATTTTTTTTTTTTTTTTTTTTTTTTGAGAAGGAGTCTCACTCTGTCACCCAGGCTGGAGTGCAGTGGCGCCTGGGACTACAGGCACCTGCCACCACACCCGGCTAATTTTGTTTTTGTATTTTTGGTAGAGACAGGGTTTCACCATGTTAGCCAATATGGTCTCAATCTCCTGACCTCGTGATCTGCCCACCTAGGCCTCCCAAAGAAAAATGTTTTTAAACAAAGTTGGGAACATAGAAATTATGGATAATTAATTAAACTGTGTTGTTTTAGTTATATATTACTGATTGATATTTATTAAATTAGGAAAAGCCCTCTTGAATGTGCTGTCACATAAGCTGACTTTGTCTAAAAAAAAAAAAAAAACAACAACTTCCAGAATGAAAACTTGAATTTTTAGTTGGTTTTAAGTTTTTAGTTTTAATCAAACTATGAAGAGAGATCATTTCGGCTACAGGTAAGTATGTGAAATCATTTGTTTTGAGGTAAAATACAAAAGCACCTGTCCAAAAAATATGGAAAAATTATCTTCCTCTGATTACTTTTATTAGAAAATAAAACTAATACTTAAATGTATGAGTTAAGAATGAGGTTGAGTGTGGTGGTTCACGCCAGTAATCCCAACACTTTGGGAAGGCCAAAGCAGACAGATCACTTCAGCTCAGGAGTTTGAGACCAGTCTGAGCAACATGGCCAAACCTCATCTCTACAAAAACAAAAACAAACAACAAACAAAAATTAGCAGGGCATGGTGGCACATACCTGTGGTCCCAGCTGCTCAAGTGGCTGAGGTGGAGGGTCATCAGAGCCCAGAAGGTCAAGGTTGCAGTGATGATCGTGCCACTGCACTCCATCCAGCCTGAGTGACAGAGTAAGGCCCTGTCTCAAAACAAAACAAAACAAAAAAAGAACGAGGAAGAGAGTAAGAGATTAATGCAGCAATGAGAAACAGTGACAAATTCACAAGAATTATACAGTTTCTGAACATTTTTGGAAGCAAGAAGTAGGTTTGGAGAACAATACGAAAGAAGTGATAAAATAATGTTACTGTTGTGATACCATTTCAGCTGTTAGATAAAGAATGAAGACTGAAAAGGAGGCTGTTCTCCTCCCCTGAAAGCACTATTGATAAGGCAGGGGATCAGAGAAGTGTTGGGTAGAAAAGAAAGGGGCATGGTCCCTGGAGGGCTCCACCCTGGGGCCTGTGCCCACAGACCTAAACGAAGACAGGCATTTCTGTTTTCTGCCCAAAAAGTTGCCTTTTGGTCTGCCACGCCCCCCATCTTGTTCCCATAAAAACCCGAGACCCTAGCAGGCATAGACACAAGCAGCTGGACATCAAGAGACGCAGAAGAACAGACTGGCAGACACCAACAGATACCGACAGGCCACGGAAGGCTAAACAAGGTGGAGGCCAGGGGAATGCCCCGGGGCGATGGGAGGAGAGTCCCGCCGCTGGGCAGCCTGACTCCAGGGGAAGACCACCTTCCCACTCCATCTCCCTTCTGGCCCCCCATCCATCTCACGGGGAGCTACCTTCACCACTCAATACAATCTTGCACTCATCCTCCAAGCCCACGTGTGATCCAATTTTTCCAGTACACAAGAGCAAGAACTCCGGATACAGAAAGCCCTCTGTCCTTTCGATAAGACAGAGGGTCTAACTGAGCTGATTAACAGAAGCCACCTGCAGACAGCAAAGCTGAAAGAGCACGCTAACACACGCCCACTGGGGCTTCGGAGTTGTAAACACTCACCCCAAGATGCTGCCGTGGGGTGGGAGCCCCAAAACACTCCCTACCACCTGCCTGCATGCTCCCCCCAGGGGTTTGAGCATCAGGGTATGAAGAAGAGACCAAACCCCTGTCGCACACCCTGCGTGGGGGATAAGAGAACTCTCCCGTTTCACTAGGATAAAATATCAACTAGTCTTGACACAGCATACTTTGATGTGCAAATATTTTTCTGGCAGATTCTACATTATCAATGAGATTTTTTGAAAGTTCATAAAATAGGATTTCATAAGCTGACATAAATTTCACTTTATATGAAGTTTCTAAAAAGCTTAGCCCACCATAATTAGGAGCCTCTATGCTGAGATGACAGAAAACTCATTATTATCTACCCTTATCTATAAAAGGAAATGTTTGGCTCCTGTATTCAGGAATTCCAAAAGCAGGCCTTGTCCTACTGCAAGCTTTAGACATGGGCCCAAAAGAAACCACTCGAACTCAAATCTACCAGTCTCTGGATTGATTTCTTCAAGATGTTTCCATTACTCAGCAACCTCTTCCCTCATGGTTGCAGGATACCAGTCAGGTAATCCAACTATAGCCCCTTTTGTTTGTTTGTTTGTTTGTTTTCCAATACAGCAGGAAAGATAAAGTATTTCTAGTAGCTATGAATGTCATATACTCACTTTCATTGGATGTCTGGGTTATGTATTCATTCCTGAGCTAATCTTGAGGCCAAAGAAATGTAAAGTTGAACTGGCTTAGGACACGGTCAAATGTACCACTCCTAGAGAAAAGGGAGCAGCCACTTCCAATGCGGAGCACATGGGCAGAGGGTGGGGAAGGGGAGATGGTCCAGAGGGAAATCAGGACATGGTTTCTGGATCAGTGTCCTGAGACTATTGTAACAAGTTACTACAAACTGGGTGGCTTAAATCAATACAAATTTATTCTTCCACAGCTTTGTTGGCAAGAAACTCAAAATTTTGCAGGAGCCATCTCCCTCCAGGGACTTTAGGGAAGAATGGGATCCAGGCCTCTCTCAGGTTCTGATGGCCCCAGGCACTCCTTGGCTTCTGGCTGCATCACTCCATTGCCAGCCTGGATTTCATCATCACATTGCCTCCTCTGTTTCTCTCAAAGCTCTTATTAGATCTGTAAGTTTATTTATGTTCCAGCCATATAATCCAGAGTGATCTCTTCAGCTCAAGATCTTTAATTATATCTGCACAGGTTCTTTTTCCAAATATGATAAAATGTACAAAAGTTTTAAGGATTAGGACGTGATGTCTTTGTGTCACTGGTAAACTGGGTTATTTCTCTACTTTATTTTGATCACAAAGAAAGAACACCCAATTGAGAAAAAGGCAAGCAGGTTTTATTCCTGGCCAGGAATGGAGATGGAGTGAGCTGTCACTCTAAAGAACCCCTTCCTACCTCCAGAAGCTGAGCTATGTGAAGCTGGGGAATTTTCAGAATTGAGATGTGGGGTGGGGAGGTACGTAAACACGTGCAGGCAGGAACTCCAGAGTGAAGGCGCAGATCATACACATCCCTCTTCGTATGATGTATATTTAGAAAATCACGATGATTTTCTCCTGTGGGTTGGGACTTTAGCATTACAATTATATGTTAATGATTTAAAGGTAAATGGAGGGGGACTGGGTACCAGTTCTCACTTGAACCCATCTGGCATGGTTCTTATTTCCCTCTGGTATTTGGCAAAGGATCATAAATCTCTTGGGGGCATCCCAAGCTATTTGGGGTTCATTAAGTAGCCATGCCTGTGGATCAGGAGATTAAATTGAAAAAAAAAACTGTCAAAATAAAAATTCCAACTGCTTAGGCTGGCATTATCCTGGTGACATTTGAGTGGATAATATTCAACCTATTACAGTTACCCAACAATATGAAATGGGAGCCTAGTGGTCCTAAACAATGGATGCCCCACACAGTCAACGTATTTGTAAGTGGAAGCAATATGATATGAGTATCCCTATCAGATTTGGTAACCAGGTTTGAATCTTAGCTGTGCCTCTTACTGACGTTGTAGCCTTGGCAACTTAACTTAAAATCTCTAAGCCTCAGTTTCTTATGCACAAACTAGGCATAATAAAACTATCTACTCTCACAGGGTTGGGAGCTGATTAAATAAGTATGTGTAAAAATTTAGCATATTGCATAATGCATAGTACTGTATAAATAAATATTAGCTAGTGGTATTTGTCTGTTTAGTTTTTATATTTGCATTACAAATAAAACACCTCTGATTATTTTAGCATCATTATCTGCCCTAGTATTGGGCCACAAGTGGAAGAAGTATGATAGTATGTAAAGAGTGAACATCTGGGAGGTAGGAGACCTGGCTTCCTGCCATGGATCTGAGACCATACAGAAGTTATATCCTCTTGAGATAGCACATTCTATATCTACAAATGGCACATTTAGATCAGAGGTTGGAAAATTATAGTCCATGGGCCAGAGCCAGCCACACTCATTCATTTAGGTATTGTCTATGGCTGCCTGGCTGCCCTACAACAGCAGAGTTGAGTAGTCCCTAGGGCGACCTGTCTAGTCAGCAATGCTGAAAAGACACCATTTGACGCTTTGCAGTTTAGATGGCTTAGATGTTTATCTCTGTTTAGATGCTTACTTAGAACTTTCTGCCTTGAGTTTCTGTAGTTCCAAAGCCTCACTATTCATGTTCTTCTGGGCCAAGTAAACCAACAGATCACGAAGCTAAGTTATCTAGGGCATGCACTGAGTTATAGAGCATCAGAGATAATTAATAATATATTTTCAACTGAACCAAGCACTACTTGATCATTTAATTGGAAGAGGAGGATAGAATCAAAGCAAAAAAAAAAAAAAAAAAAAAAGGAAATATTTCCTTCTTGGTAAATGACAAAAGTTTTTTCAAACAGAAAATTGTCCTCTTTCTGTTATGGTTTAGCCTAATTAGGATACATCTGAGAAACAGATGGTTTAACGTAGAGACTGTTATTTATTAGAAAAGTAGGCAAGTAATTGCAACACTATACCATTCTCTAATGTTGCCTAGTATAAAAGTCTGTTGGACTTTTAAGGAATATATAAGAAGAGTTGTAATTGGCATGTCAAACTACCAGTTAGGTATATCTGGCTTCTACTAGTATTAATGTTATAATTGGCTGGCTTCTAGCTCTCCTTGACTGCCCTTGGCTTTCATGCAATGAGGGTGCTTTTTCCTTAAGATTACTACTCTTTAACAACTGTGAGGAAAGGAACGGAAAAGACAAGAGAGAAGATAGAAAAAGAGAGAGAAGGATGGAGGAAGGGAATGAGGACGGAAGAAAAATTTGGTAAACACTCAGTAAGAGATTGTCTTTGCATCTGGGAGGGAATGGTCTGGGTCTAAGGCAGTGGGATTCCTTTTCTGGCTATTTCCAGACAGCCTCCTCTATTTACCCTAATGTGCTAAAGAATGTAATTTCATATGTGTGTCTTGATGTGACAAGGACTGGGAAGCACCCTAGAATCTTAATTGGTGGGGGTAATTTTTTCCAATTTTTGGAGATGTGGGGCCACTAGGTCATTCACCCCTCCTTTCCTAGATTCCTAACATATTGATAATTAGTCTTTATTAGCCAAATAAAGGAGAGTTCTCAACATTACTGTAAAATAGATAGATAATGTAACACAAAAAACCTTGGCAAATTCTATCTAGCATGCATTTGAGACCTACCGCTAAATTTCCTTAGATTGATGGATGCCACCGTGGAAAGGAAAAAATAAGGAGCCGAAGGAAGGAGCTGGAAATATGCATCCAAATAATCATCCCTTAGAATCGGAAGTCTCTTCCTCTCTCTAGAAACACAAATGGAAGAGAACAAGCATTTCTTCTAACAAATTTACATAATACAGCAACTAAACCTAGACGTAAATCCAGGAACTTGAGGTATTAGGACTTTACTAGTTGTATTACTAATTCCAGCACACAACAACTTCTCTGGGCCTCAAATGCAACCTCTATCATGTACAAATCAAAATATCTTACCTTTTAGAAACCACTGTAACATATCACCACCAGCAATTCCTTCCCTTCTAAGATCTGAGATACCGTAAAAAGTGACTCACACTAAGTTCTTGGGAGAACCATACGCTCTGACTTCATTAGAAGAAATTAACTTATCGTAACATCTTTATTCGAAGAGATGGTAGAGTGGGAAGTGGGATGGTATTGTAACACCATACTCTCTTATTTTGTAACTCCCTATTTATAAAGTGCACTGTAATTATTGCTTATGG
The DNA here is from genome assembly GCF_028858775.2 of Pan troglodytes. Taxonomy (NCBI): domain Eukaryota; kingdom Metazoa; phylum Chordata; class Mammalia; order Primates; family Hominidae; genus Pan; species Pan troglodytes. The sequence continues at coordinate 159,324,276 of NC_072402.2, read as the reverse complement.
AATTGAAACTTCTTTAAAGTCTTGTGGGGGATGATGTGTGGAAATTACGAGTTTTTCTACTGAAGAAGAAGTGTATTCATGGAAAGAACAACATCACAAAATAGTAGAAATGACACCCTGGGAGCCAATTAAAAACAAACAAACAAACAATAATCTTGGGTTATAAATTAAAATATTACTAATCTTTTAATTTAGTCTAGATCTGCTAATTATCTTGAAAGAATGTGATAATTGTGTTATTATTTTAAAAAATGTATCCCAGGGAAATTATACTAATGTAAAATAAATTTGATTTTATAGAAGTTTACTTTACTAGAGATTAATATAATATATGCAGCATAACACCTTAAATATATTTATGGACATATAAGAATGACATAATCAGTTATTCCTAATTATTTTGATGTATTTTATACTCATTTAGGTGAGTAAATTAAATTATGAAAAGATGTAAAAGATAATTTGTATAATGAATGTTGAAAGCACTGTAGTTTTGACACAGAATTATTAATGAAATTATTTGTCTTGGGAGTTAATTGCAATATACATCAGTGTTAATAATTTATTTTACCTCTATTCACCCCAAATAATTACATTTGTATCATAAAAGAAACTATCTTAAATTTAATAGTGCTATAAAATCATAATTAATCGTAGCATAAAATTAATTTGTAATTTTTCAAAAATATTCACCAGAAACATAGATATTATCTGCAGTAACATAGAATTTTCTGTTTACACAGCACTTTTGTTTAATTGGGTGTGCAAAATTGTCATTTATAAGTAACACAGCATTCATCTTATGATCCACAAATTTAAAGAAATTATTTTCTAATGTATATTTTTTGGCAGTAGCAGAGGATAGAGAGTCATGCATATAATGAAATTTTGACCCTAATAAATTGTGCTGTGGAACAAATACTATATGTAAAGTATATAGTGAAATTCTTAGAACAAAGTCGCTGTTCAAAACCTATGATTTTGCCATTGCTGATTCAAACAGGAAAAGATCAGTGTTGAACTACTAGCAAAAGCTTCAAGGCAGAGATGGTTGTTTGAATTCATTCTATCATCCACGTAATCACCAAAGTTTTATTGATCATCTATTGTATGCCAGACATTTCCCTATGTAATGGAGGTGCCATGGTGAGAGACACTATACTTGCCTATAGTTTAAAATGGGAAAACTAATAATTAGACCAGCATAAAAGGCCTATTCAAGCTTATACACCATGTTAGTGGAAAAACACAAGACAAGAAAATAACCGCTGAGCAATAGCCACAACTGAAGTACTCGGCAAATCTCTCTTAAACCAAATGAGATCAAATGTGTGAATCACCTAAACCAGTGCTGAGCATAGTATAGGCAATGGAAAAACAAAATAATGGTTACAACTGTGCTATGATGAAAATATCTGCTTTGTAACTCAGACTAATAGACACAAAATGTCAGGACCATACATAGGAAGCATACACTGCTCTGATTTCATTTTGTATATAGTGAAATATCAGTCTGCTCTAACACCTGAAGTATTACTTTGAAAATTTTGTAAATTTGTTACTAGGTATATAGCAGATACTTCTACATTATGGAGAGAGCATTTAATATGAAATCTAGAATCTTAACATCAAAATTTAAGTACAAGACTGAAAAAAGTAAAGTGTCCTATTCACTCAACAAGTTTTCATTATCTGGTTTGTGGGAGGTGCTTAAGATACAAAGATAAGTAGGATATGGTTCCAACCCTCCTGGAATAAGGTGCCATTTGGCATTTTTAAGCAGGAACAGCAACTGGGATTATGAGCAATAACTGAATGAAATAGATATTTGACTTAAATAAGAAAATAATAAGAATATGATAGAGTTTTCCAAATATCTAAAATGCTGAGATGTTGAAGGAAGATTAGATGTCACGTAACCCAACAGACCAGAGGTAACACCAAGTGAAGGCAATTCTAGCTCACAATGGAGTATCCAATATTGGCACTTGCTTTCTGGAGACTGTAGCTATTCAGGGAACATGTTTTATAATCCTTGGTCAAGAGTGCTGGAGAGCACTCCACTTTTCCTCTTCCATGACTAGAGAACATGTCAACTATGGTGTTCTTTACACTGAACCTAGATATATTCCAGAATATGTCTTAACATAGGATTTCAGGCAGCCATTACTAATGAAATAATCAGTATTTTAGCTGAAATATTGTTGCTATTTATTGAGGAGATAGAAGAAACTCCTCAATAAGTTAGTGATTAGAAGAGTTTACCAAAGTTTCCTTCTAAGTGAATTCAATTATCTCTCCCATCCATTTAAAGCTTGTTAGTCATGCCCTTGCTATTTTCTGTCTTGCTAGAATAGAAGAAAGCTTTTAGTCTCTTCTATATGGAAGCATTTCTATATCATTGATTATTTTTTAGCCCAAATTATTTGAAACTTTTGCCTCTTCAGTCTTGCTTGTGCTATAAAACTTGATATCTTCACCTTTCTCTAATATGTATTTTTCTTAGCTGCCTCTGTAGGTAAAAACAACATTTCATTGCTTGTTTCTTAGGTACTTCTCTGTGATATCCAGTTCCACTATTCTTTAACAACGTGCTGTAAACTTTTAATACCAAAAAGATTTCCTTGGCATAGATGAATCTAAGTTCAATGTCTTGGCACAGATATTAACCTAAATTCAATGTCTCGCACCAGTCTAAAATGACTGGTATTATTACTGTTAGGATTTTTTCAGCTCACATTAAAATTATTGAAATCCAAAATGTCCTAGAAAAGAAATGAGCAATTGACATTCTAACTCATGGTGTTGCAATCATTAACTCTGTGACCTTGGGCTTTTGTTTTCTCTCTTTTTCTTTTTCATTGAGATAAATTTTTTATATAGTAGAAAGAATGAATCTCAAGTTTACAGTTCTATAAGTTTTGACAAATAAATACATCAATGTAACAATCACACAAACATAAATATAGAATATTACCATCACCCCACAATGTTCCCTCATGCCCCTTTTCGGTCAGTTGTCTTTAGAAACAATAGCTGATATGTTGTCTGTTACTGTTGATTACTTTTGCCTGTTTTAGACTTGATATAAAAGAATTATGCAGTATATTTTTGAGAATGATCTATGTTGTCATGTGCATCATTTTTATTATATTACACTATATTTATATACCAAAATTTGTTTATTCCCTCATTGTTGATGAACATTTGGGTTGTTTCCAGTGTTTGACTATTATGCATAAAGCTTCTGTAAATATTATTTATAATTGAAGACATATGTTTTTATTTTTCCTAAGTAGACAACTAATAATGGAATTTCTGGATTATAGGGTACATGTATCTTTGAAATCAATGGAAACTGTCTAGTACTTTTGCAAAATGGTTTTACCATTTCACACTTCTACCGGCAACGTACTTCTAGTTTTTTCACATTCTTGTCAATACTTGCTTGTTATTGTGAGAGATTTTTAAAATTATTATTATTTTTTATTATACTTTAAGTTCTGGATACATGTGCAGAACATGCAGGTTTGTTACATAGGCATACACGTGCCATGGTGGTTTGCTGCGCCTATCAATCTGTCATCTACATTAGGTATTTCTCCTAATGTTATCCCTCCCCTAGCCGCCACCGCTGGCAGGCCCCACTGTGTGATGTTCCCCTCCCTGTGTCTGTGTGTTCTCATAGTTCAACTCCCACTTATGAGTGAGAACATGTAGTGTTTGTTTTTCTGTTCATTCTCAGCAAACTAACACAGGAACAGAGAGAGATCTTAATTTTAGCTATGCCAGTGAGTGTGTGGTGGCTTTACTTTGCTTTTCTATGATATCTAAGGAAGGTGAGAATTTTTTCATGTGATCATTGACCATTTTTATACCTTCCTATATAAATTCTTGCTTAAAGAATTTTGCATATATATAGTACATCTATCTATCTATCTATTGTTTGTTTTTTTTTTTTTTTTTTTTTTTTTTTTTTTTTTTTTTTTTTTTTTTTTAGATAGAGTCTCACTGACACCCCGGCTTGAGTGCAGTGGCACAGTGGCCTGATCATGGCTCCCTACAGCCTCCACCTCCTGGACTCAAGCAATCCCCCCACCTCAGCCTCCTAATGTACTGGGATATTACAGGCGTGAGACACCATGCCTGACCCAAATTTTTTCTGCTACTTATCTTTTCATTAGGGATCTGTAGAAGTTCTATTTATTTTAGGGATAGGAATTCTTTCAGATAAATATATGAAAAATGTTATCTCCTTGTGTCTTGTGTGTATATATATATTAGAATATATTATATATATATTCTAAGTGTCTTTTGATTAGCAGAACATTTTTTATTTGGGCAAAGTCCAATTTTCAATTCTGAATTTTATTGTCAAAGTTTTTGTATTCTTTCTGAAAAATTATTGCCTCTTGAATATATTCTCTTTTGCTTTCTTATATAAAACGTACAGGCGGCCAGGTGCAGTGGCTCATGCCTGTAATCGCAGCACTTTGGGAGGCCGAGGCAGGCGGATCACGAGGTCAGGAGATCGAGACCATCTTGGCTAACATGGTGAAACCCCGTCTCTACTAAAAATACAAAAAATTAGCTGGGCGCAGTGGCGGGCACCTGTAGTCCCAGCTACTTGGGAGGCTGAGGTAGGAGAATGGCATGAACCCTGGAGGTGGAGCTTGCAGTGAGCCGATAGCGCCACTGCACTCCTGCCTGGGCAAAACAGCAAGACTCCATCTCAAAAAAAAAACAAAAAACAAAAAACAAAAAAAAAAACAAAAACTTATAGGCATAATACATAGTTATATATTTTAATGTATTAGGTGGGATTGAAAATTTATATTTTATATAGGTATTCAATTACTCAGCATAATTTGTCAGAGGAAAAAAAGTATATTTTTTCACCCAGAATTATATGGATGTATTTGTTGAAAATTAATTAACTTTATATATGTGGATCTGTTTCTGAACTCTAGATTTTATTCCAATAATTATCTGTGGTCACACAAATACTCCAGTGTCTTTTTTTTTTTTTTTTTGATAGAGTCTCTCTTGCTCTGTTGCCCAGGCTGGAGTGCAATGGCGCCATCTTGGCTCACTGCAACCTCCACCTCCTGGGTTCAAGCGATTCTCTAGTCCCAGCCTCCTGAGTAGCTGGGACTACAGGCGCCCGCCACCACACCCGGCTAATTTTTGTATTTTTATTAGAAACGGGGTTTCACCATATTGGCCAAGCTGTTCTCGAACTCCTGACCTCGTGATCTTCCTGCCTCGGCCTCCCAAAGTGCTGGGATTACAGGCGTGAGCCACTGCACCCAGCCCCACTGTCTTAATTACATATTTTATAGCATGTATTAAAGAAGTGTAAGTAGATTCTGGATATTAGCCCTTTGTCAGATGAGTAGGTTGCAAAAATTTTCTCCCATTTTGTAGGTTGCCTGTTCACTCTGATGGTAGTTTCTTTTGCTGTACAGAAGCTCTTTAGTTTAATTAGATCCCATTTGTCATTTTTGGCTTTTTTTGCCATTGCCTTTGGTGTTTTAGACATGAAGTCCTTGCCCATGCCTATGTCCTGAATGGTAATGGCTAGGTTTTCTTCTAGGGTTTTTATGGTTTTAGGTCTAACGTTTAAGTCTTTAATCCATCTTGAATTGATTTTTGTATAAAGTGTAAGGAAGGGATCCAGTTTCAGCTTTCTACATATGGCTAGCCAGTTTTCCCAGCACCATTTATTAAATAGGGAATCCTTTCCCCATTGCTTGTTTTTGTCAAACAAATTTACAAGAAAAAAACAAACAACCCCATCAAAAAGTGGGCAAAGGACATGAACAGATACTTCTCAAAAGAAGACATGTATGCAGCCAAAAAACACATGAAAAAATGCTCATCATCAGTGGCCATCAGAGAAATGCAAATCAAAACCACAATGAGATACCATCTCACACCAGTTAGAATGGCAATCATTAAAAAGTCAGGAAACAACAGGTGCTGGAGAGGATGTGGAGAAATAGGAACACTTTTACACTGTTGGGACTGTAAACTAGTTCAACCATTGTGGAAGTCAGTGTGGCGATTCCTCAGGGATCTAGGACTAGAAATACCATTTGACCCAGCCATCCCATTACAGGGTATATACCCAAAGGACTATAAATCATGCTGCTATAAAGACACATGCACACGTATGTTTATGGCAGCACTATTCACAATAGCAAAGACTTGGAACCAACCCAAATGTCCAACAATGATAGACTGGATTAAGAAAATGTGGCACATATACACCATGGAATACTATGCAGCCATAAAAAATGATGAGTTCATGTCCTTTGTAGGGACATGGATGAAATTGGAAATCATCATTCTCAGTAAACTATTGCAAGAACAAAAAACCAAACACCGCATATTCTCACTCATAGGTGGGAATTGAACAATGAGATCACATGGGCACAGGAAGGGGAACATCACACTCTGGGGACTGTTGTGGGGTGGGGGTAGGGGGGAGGGATAGCAATGGGAGATATACCTAATGCTAGATGACGAGTTAGAGGGTGCAGCGCACCAGCGTGGCACATGTATACATATGTAACTAACCTGCACAATGTGCACATGTACCCTAAAACTTAAAGTATAATAATAAAAGAAAAAAAAAAAAAGAAGTGTAAGTAATTCAAATTTGTGCTTCTGGTTCAAGACTGTGTTGCATACAGTAGATACTATGCATTCCTATACAAATTTTAGATGCAGTTAGTCAATTTTTTAAAAGGCTACTGGATATTGATTGGGGTTGCAAAGTGTGTAGACACAATTAGAGAGTATCAGCATCTCTTAACAGTATTTCCTTTTTCAATCTTTCCATTTATGCAGGTCTTCTTCAATTTCTATCAGCAAAGTGTAAAGCTTTCAGTGTAAAATTTTTGCATATGTTTTGATTAATTTACTCTTAGAATTTTAGGTTTTATCGTGTTTTCATAAATATGCTGTTTTTAAAATTTCTTTTCTGTGATGGTTAATATGGTCAACTTGATTGGATTGAAGGATCCAAAGTATTGTTCCTGGGCATGTTTGTGAGGATGTTGCTAAAAGAGATTAACATTTGAGGCAATGGACTGGGAGAGGCAGACCTACCGTCAATCTGGGTGGGCACCATCTAATCAGCTGCCAGAGTGGCTAGGATAAAACCAGGCAGAGGAACATGGAAGGATTACATTGGCTGAGGTTTCCAGCCTTCATCTTTCTCTCGTGCTGGATGCTTTCTGCCTTGGAATATCAGATTCCAAGTTCTTCAGCTTTTGAACTCTTGGTTCATACCAGCAGTTTCCCAGGGCAGCTCAGGCCTTCTGCCACACACTGAAGGCTGCACTGTTGGGTTCACTACTTTTGAGGTTTTGGGACTCAAACTGGCTTCCTTGCTCCTCAGCTCGCAGATGGCCTATTATGGGACTTCGCCTTGTGATCGTGTGAGTCAATACTCCTTAATAAACTCCCTTTCATATATACATCTATCCTATTAGTCCTGTCCTTCTAGAGAACTCTACTATATTTTCTGTTTTTTACTAGAATATTGAAATACCGTTGATTATTTTATATTGACCTTGTATCCTGCTACTTTAAAAAATCTAATTATTAATCTGTAGATTATTTTAAATGTAATTACACAATGTGTTAACAAATGTCCATTTTCTTTTTGTTCTCTAATTTCTATGCTATTCTTTCCTGTCTTACTGCCATGATGCTAATCCAGAATAATGTTGAAGAGAAAACGTGAAAGTGGCATCCTTACTTTGCTCCTAATTGTAGAAATGTTAACACTTCTCCATTAAGTATGATGTTAGCTGTAGCTTCATTTTATAAATATCTAATTTTAGATTTTAACATATCTCTTAATTGTTACTTGTTACAAGTTTCAAGATTATTGAATTTTATCAAAGGAGTTTTTTGTTTATTAAGATAATTATGTGATTTTTCTTCCTTATTCTTATGTAACACATTACACAATAATTGATTTCAAAGGTATGTCAATTTTGTGTTCCAATAACTTAATCCTGGTATATTATCATTTTTATATATTGTTGTGTTTGTTAAGATTTCAATGACGTGTCTGCATTTGTGTTAGTAAGGAATACTGTCTAAATTTTTCTTTTCTTATAATGTTTATTGTCAGATTTTCACATCTGATTTATACTGGCACCATTTTAAAGAATTGATACACATTTCCTCATCTAGTTTTGAAAGAATTAATGTAAATTGCTATTATTTCTTAAATATTTGATATGATCCATCAGTGAAACCATCTGGCCCTGGAGTTTTCTTTGTGAGAAGTTGTCTAGTTATTAGTTTAACTGCTTCTTTTTGTATTCATTTTAGTGAGTTAGGGAGATTGTCCTTGTCATATGAATTATTGGATTTATTAGGCTAAAGTTTTTAATATTATCCCTTCATTATCCTTTTCATTTCTGTAACCTATATAGTGATGTTTCCTATTTCTTTCTAGATATTTGTGTTCTTTCCTTCTTTTTTCTTGAAAAGTGTTGATATTGATCTTGTCAGTTTTTAATGAAAAAAAACTTTTTCTTTTGTTAATTATTTTCTATTGTTTTTTCTTGACTTAAATATTTTCTATTCTTGAAATATACAATACATTGTTATAAGCTATAGTCACCCTACTCTCTAATAGAACACCAGAACTTACAATTCCTAACTGTAACTTTGTATTGGTTGACCAACATCTCCTAGTCCTCCCATCTTCCCTATCCTCCACAGCCTCTAATAACCACTATTCTAGGCTCTACTTCTATAAAATCACAATTTTACATCCCACATGTGAGTGTGATCATGTGGTCTTTGACTTTCTGTGCTTTGCTTATTTCATATAATGTCCTCCAGGTACATATCTGCTACCAAAAAATGATAGGGTTTTACTCTTTTTTTTATGAAGAATACTATTCACATTTTCTTTATTCATTTATCTGTAGTTGGACATTTAGGTGGAGCATTCATCTTGGTTATTGTGAATAGCACAGCAATAAATAGGAGTTCAATTATCTCTTCAAAATACTAATTTCATTTCCTTTGGATATATGCCAAATAATGGGATTTGAATTAGATGGTAGTTCTATTTTTAGTTTTTTGAGGAACCTTCATACTCTTTTCTTTCTTTTTTTTTTTTTTTTTTTTTTTTTGAGACAGAGTCTCTTTCTGTTGCCCAGGCTGGAGTGCAGTGGCACGATCTCAGCTTACTGCAGCCTCCACCTCCTGGATTCAAGTGATTCTCTTGCCTCAGCCTCCCAAGCAGCTGGGATTATAGGCGCCCGACCCAACACCACGTCCGACTAATTTTTGTATTTTAGTAGAGAGACGGTTTCACCATGTTGGCCAGGCTGGCCTCCAACTCCTGATCTCTGGTGTTCTGCCCACCTTGGCCTCCCAAAGTGCCGGGATTACTGGTGTGAGCCACTGCACCCGGCCCATACTCTTTTGTATAACAGCTGTTTACATTCCCACCAAGACTGCATAAGAGTTCCTCTTTCTCCACATCCTTACAAGCATTTGTTATTTTTTGTATTTTTGATTGTAACCATTCTAACCGAGGTAAGGTCTCATAGTGATTTTGATTTGCATTTCCCTGAAGATTAGTGATATTGAAATGTTTTATTAAAAAATTTTAACTGATTGCTATTTGTATGTCTTCTTTGGACAAATGCCTATTCAAACCCTTTGTCCATGTTTATATTGGATTATTTGTATTTTCGTTATTGAGTTGTTTGAGTCCCTTATATATTCTGGATATTAATCCCTTGTTAGATGAATAGTTTTCAAATATTTTCTTCCATTCTATAGATATCTGTTCACACTATTTCTTCCTTTACTGTGCAGAAGCTCTTAAGCTTGACATAATAATATATGTCTATTTTTGTTTTTGTTGCCTGTGCTTTTTTTTTTTTTTAAATCCTTGTTCAGTCCAATTTTGTCAAGCATTTCCCCTATGTTTCACTCTAGTTGTTTCACAGTTTTGGTTTTGGGTTTTACATTTAAATCTTCAATCCATTTAGCGTTTATATATACATACATATATATATATATATATAGTGAGAGATATGGGTCTAATTTCTTTCTTCTGCAAATATATATCCAGTTTTCTCAGCACCATTTATTGAAGACACTGTTCTTTTCCCAGTGTGTGTTCTTGGTGTCTTTGTAAAAAATCAGTTGGCTTTAAATGCATAGATTTACTTATCAGTTCTCTATTCTGTTCCATTTGTCTATGTGTCTTTTTATGGCAGTACCATCTTATTCTTATTTATGTTTGCTTTACTCTTGTCATTTGGGTTTAATTGCTCATCTTTTTAAAAATCTCCTTGAGTTATTATCTTATTTCAAAACTTTCATGTTTTCTAATGTATAAATTTGAGACCATAAATATTTCCCTCTCAATTTTTAAATTTTCTATATATTATCATGTCAAAATATTTTCTAATTTCTTTTCTTTTCTTTCTTTCTTTTCGTTTCTTTCTTTTTTTTGAGACAGTATCTCACTCTGTCTTCCAGGCTCGAGTGCAGTGGCTGGATCATGGCTCACTGCAGCCTCACACACTTGGGCTCAAGTGATCCTCCTGCCTCAGTCTCCTAAGTAGCTAGGAATACAGAGGCATGCCACTATACTTGGCTATTTTTAAATTTGTGTGTGTGTGTGTGTGTGTGTGTGTGTCTTTGTGTGTGGAGTGGGGTCTCACTATGCTGCTTGGGTTGGTCTTGAACTCGTGGCCTCAAGAGATCCTTCCACCTCAGTCTCCCAAAGACTGGGATTACAGGGGTGAGCCACCACACCTGGACTATTCTAATGTCTTTCATGATTTCTTCTTCAGTCCACTGACTATAAGTGTGTTGCTTGATTTCAAATATTTGAAAAGTTCTAATTTTATTTTTGTCATGTATTTTTAATTTTATTATGAGCCAAGAATACATACTGTTTATTTTTAATCTTGAATCAATTAGTACTTGATTTACAGCATATGGTCTATTTTTTAGTAAATGTTTTATACATACCTAAGATGAATATGTATTCTGAAGGTGTTCCAGGTGGTATGTTGTAAATGTCAATTTCATCACATTGGTTACTACTGTTGCCCAATTTTTATATATCCTTACTGATTTCTGTCTTTGTGTTCTATTAATTTTTGAAAAAAACATTTATATTTGTAAAATATCCTTATTTACCTCTGATAATACTCACTTTCCTGAAATCTACTTTGTTTGCTATTAATATGGGTTTCTTATGATATGTGGTTGCTTTGCCTATCTTTTCCCAATTTATCATTTTCAACCCGGTCATATCTTCATATATGCTTGTAGTATGATTCATCACTAAAACTAGTCTGACAATATGTTTCTTTTAGTTGGAGTGTTTAGTCCATATATATCAAATAACATTATAGTTATGTTGAGTTTAAGTCTGACATCTGGCTATGTGTTTCCTAAAAGTTCTGTCTGGTACTTTGCTCCATTCTTCCTTCTTGTTTTTGTCCTAGTTGAGTACTTCATATTATTTCATTTGATCTCCCCTTGTAATCTATTAGCTATATTTCTTTGTTTTATTTCTCAGTGGTTGCTACTCAAGTTAATATTATACCTTAACATGTATAATTGTATTTGCCAAATCTGCTAATATTTTACTTCTGTGAATATCAGTATTTATTGCCCTAAACAGTTAGACATTTTTAAATAAGAAAAATATAACCTATTTTATATACCCACATATTTACTATTTCCAATTGTCTTAATCTTTTCTTCACTTTTTCATGACAGATTATTTTAGTTTTTATTTCCTCCCTCCAAAAGAATTTATTCTTCTTCTATTAAAGACATTTGGAAAATACTATGTTCATAGCTCCTTTCACTACCACCCCCAGTACTTAGAAGATATATTTTTATTTCATGGCTTTCTTTTTTTTCTGATAATAAGTGAGTTATCATCCTTACTGTTGTTAAATCCTTATTATTGTCCATTATATTCGACTGCTTTTATCATTTTTGTTCTTCATTTTTGTTTTTAATAGTCTGATATAATGCCTACAGGTGTGTTTTTCTTTTTTGCTTTTGTTTTTGCTTAGAGTTTTGTGGATTCTAGGTCTATGGCTAAATACATTGTGTCATTTTTAGAAATATTTTCACTATTATATCTTCAAATACTTATTTTCTTCTCTATTCACTCCTCTGCTTGATAATTACATATTATCATTTGGTATTATAATACAGGCCCTTTTTTGAGATGGGATCTTGCTATATTGCCCAGGCTGATCTTGTACTGGGCTCAAGTGATCCTCTCACCTCAGCCTCCAAAAGTGCTGAGATTACAGATGTGAGCCACTGCACCTGGCCATGATACAAGACTTACAGGCTCTATTATGACTTTTCATTTTCATATATTCTGTGTTTCAGTTCAAATAATTTCTAGTGATGTGTCCTTGTATCTGTTTGCCAACTTAAATTAACCAAAAGGGTCAGAATCAAATTTAAAAAGCTTATCCTAGCACAATGTGTGAGAATGGACCACCTGGAAACTCCAACTGCAGAGCAATGGAGTCAGCATTCCGAAGCATAGAAGTTAGTGTTTCATTCTATAGGCAGAGACAAAGGAGTTTTTCGGAAGATTACAACATTATTCACACAAGTTTGGCACATAGTTACGGCATTTTCACTGGTTATAGTCAGTGCTTCTTTTTAGGAAATGAACATTTAACATGTTTTACACAAGATGTAATAAACATGGGTTTTCTGTCATCTTGTCTAATCAAAGCAGTACAACAAGAAGTTAATCTATAATAAGGGTCATTAATTAGGAAAGCAGGATTTTTTTGTCCCGTACATCATTTAATTCTCTCCAGTCATTGTACAGAATTAAAAAAAAAAAGAAAGCGATTTAATCCATAATCTAAGAACAGAAGTTGTAACCATATGTGACTTGGATTACAGTCACATCTTTCTCAAGGCTTAAAGTGTTTGGGGGGTTCTAGCATCTTTGATATTTTATTTGTTTTCACATGTTGATTCATTTTTCTGCTATGTCTAGTCCGTCCAAAGATCTTTTATACTGTAGATGATATATTATTCTCTTGTAATAATTCCATGTGGTTCCTTTTTAGATTTTTCCATCTCTGCTTTGGCTCTCCATCTGTTTACCTATTTTCATCATATTTTCCTGATTCCTCTCATATATGTATAAAACCCGTTTTAATGTATATTAAACCTGCTTTAATGAATTTTATTGCTAATTCCAGTATCTGGGTCATCTGTAGGTCTATTTCTGTTTTTTTTTTTAATTTTGTGTTCAATTTTCCTCTTTATTCCTACACATTTTAAATTTTAGCTGCACACCGGACATTACGCATACCATGTTGTAGAAAATCTGAATTATGTCATCCTTTTTAAAAAAATGTGTTTTGTTTCAGTAGGGAATTAGAAAATGGGAAGTTTGATTTATCTTATTTAAGCTCTGTTCTAAGTGGGGCTGTTAAGAATACTGGTTTTGCTCTTAGAACTAGGATGTAGCCGTTTATCTTTACTTGTAAGACATGGTTCTTCTGGGATTTCCATGAAACTCCCAAGGTGTTTACTGAACCCCTCTAACTTGTTAAGACTTGAACCCCAAATGTTTCTCAAACATAAAGCTGCTTTAATTTCTGCCCAAGTCTTTATTCTCCCAGATGCAGCCTGCTTCTGTGTTTTTGTAGGCCTTGCACCTAGAAGGTTCCAAGGTATATTAGAGGTTCCTTTGGAGAAAAGCTATTGAATTCCAAAACTCTCAGAATTTTTTAAAATCCTTTTTTTTAAAAAGGATTGTTTCTCTTCTAGTTGTCTTTAGACAATTGTTTTATAGCAGTCATTTTAATAATTGCTTATTATTATTAGCAGAATTAGTATAAATCAAGTTACTCTACCTTTATTGAAACCAGTTTTTGAGTATTAATCTTAAAATTTGCTTACATTAATAAAGCACTTTCTGTAAGAAACAGCTACTATGTTTTGCATGCATTGTTAATTTAATTACCAAAAAACGTTTTGTAAGATACTTACTATTATTATTCCTGTTTTTCAGATGAGAAAACTGAACCATAGAGAATGAGGGTTCCTTCCCCAAAGCACATAACTGAAAGAACTGCCCCGGGAGTTTCAGTTCTAGAGTTTAAAGATAGGCAATGTGACCTGTGGTCTTTATACATGGCATTTATTCCTTGCTACCAAAAGGTGATTAAAATGTATCTATATTATTATTTCCATGGCTCAAACACACACTTTTTCTAAGATGTTAAATAAGATATTTTCTTTGGCTCTGTAGAAGGACCACACAACTAAATTTTGTAATGCTTGAGTATGATGTCTGTCTCGTGACTCCTTCATATTTAGTAACTTATTAGACTGTCACAATCTCTCAAATATACATCCAATATCATTTGAATTGTGCATTTCCACAAATCATATTAACTCAAAGTAGCTATAACTGAATTTACCCATGAATTAGTATTTTCAAATAACTTTATACTAAAGGTCATTTTTCAACTGAGGCGAATAGAAAATATGTATTGGAATGACTTACCTTCATTTTCATCAGAGTTCTGACATCTCTGCATTATTTATTTGATAATAATTTTTATATCTGAAAATAGATATGGTTGAAGTCTTTCTCTATGTATATATAAAACATGAGAACATAGAAGTAAAGCAATATTGCCTAATGTCACACAGCTCTTTAGGGACAGATTTAGAACTCAGGTAATAAATTTACCTCTGTTTGAAATTTTAAAATTTCTTACATTTAAAAGAAAGTATAACAAAGATTATTTATTAGTAAAATAGCATAAATCTCTTGCCCATGTCTATATAACCTCTGAAATAGTGTTGATTAACTCATTGGGTTTCCATAAAATGGCTGTTTTGGATTGAATTTATATTAAATATCATCACAGCATTCAATTTTCTCTTGGTACACTGGCTCCTTAAAAATTCTTAATAACTGCTTTTATTTATTATGAAATTTTACATCCTTTCAATTGTTCAAGTCAATCATATATTTTCTTTATCAACTATTTCAGGGACATGCATAGCCAAATCTAATCATGTATAAGTGAACAGTAAAAACCTTTTAGTGCTATATTCTAGAAAACTGGGGGAAAATCACCCAAAATCTCCGGATGTCGCTTCAGGAGAGCCATGTATCTTTAAATAAGCTATATCACCTGGATGTGAGCCAAACCCAACATGTTCTTCACTTGTGTTCATAACTTGTTAGGTGCACTATAGTTTATATTTCATCCTAATAGTATCATAAGCATACATTCTCATTCTCAAAGTTGGTGGTAATATCATCATAAGGTTATGCTATCATCATAATACTAACAGCCATCATAAGATCTGCTCCTCAACTTTAGAGTACAAATTCATTGTTATTTTTACTTGTATGCAATGGAAATAATTTGGCCCAGAGAGGTGAAGTGATTTTCTCAAAGTTAAACAGATTGCGAGTGAGGATAAAAATTGAAATCTTATTCATCTTCCATACAAGGGACAAGTTTCCTATGAGATGTGTGTCTTCCTCAATATGTGTATGTCAGTGTGTAATCAAGACTTTATAAGTTATACTGAGATGATGGAAAGTCCCAGAGGCTTATCCAGAGTATTATCTATTGGTGACAGTTATGACCAGGCAAGAGGGGACATAAACACAAACATTTTCTTGTCAAAAACATGTGGGAGAAACTGTAGTAAACAAAGTCAAGCAGGGTGTTTTTTACTGCCGGCATTATCTGAAATTGTCATATGCTAATATGCACGTACATTTCTAAAAGGGAGATAGAGATGTTTCCCAACATTATTTGACAAGAGGATTTTTTTTCTCCAAAGAGCATCTATTACAGTAAATATAATAAAGAATACATTTAGAACAAAATCTTTTTTATAGGTTTAGCCTCTCATACAATTCCCAGGATACTGTGGCCACTTGATACAATTCTGCAGAAAGAATAAATGGTAATTAAAATTGCATGTACATTCATAATAATTTACATCTAAGGTCCATCCATTATCAAATCCTGGTTCAGAAAGTGTCACCATCTTGTGGTGATAAGGAGATAGTTTATCTTTATGACAGTGACCTCAGTGGATAGAGATATATTTAAAAGACTTTTAGCTTCACTCTATATACTGATGAGGCATCATCACTCTTCATCTCATTTAACTATTGTCTTTTAAAGTGACTGCTTTCTAAAAGATTAATAGAACCCATTATTGTATGTGAAATTTTAACTGGGTTTAAACAGATACAGAAACACTATCACCTGGGAAAATTGCCATGTTATTTTCAGAGACAGAAGTTTGTGAATTGACAGCACTTTAAGTCTCTTTCAACTAGAAAGTGAATTTAAAATAAATAAATAAATAAATAAATAAATAGGCTAGCCAATTTTTATTTACCTGGAAGCACTGATTTTATTTGCCAATGGAATAAGATATTATATTAAAATATATTAGAAAAGAAAACACAAATAGTAGCAATCATGGCTTCTAAGTTTATGCATAAGAGGAAAAATTCATTCAGATTGTTGAATGAAATAAATTTTCTAAAAAAACTATCTGCAGGGGGAGGAGCCAAGATGGCCGAATAGAAACAGCTCTGGTCTACAGCTGCCAGCGTGAGGGACGCAGAAGACAGGTGATTTCTGCATTTCCAGCTGAGGTACCGGGTTCATCTCACTAGGGAGTGCCAGACAGTGGGCGCAGGTCAGTGGGTGCGCACACTGTGCATGAGCCAAAGCAGGGCGAGGCATTGCCTCACTTGGGAAGTGCTAGGGGTCAGGGAGCTCCCTTTCTGAGTCAAAGAAAGGGGTGACGGACGGCAACTGGAACATCGCGTCACTCCCACCCAAATACTGCGCTTTTCCGACCGGCTTAAAAAACGGCGCACCACGAGATTATATCCCGCACCTGGCTCAGAGGGTCCTATGCCCACGGAGTCTCGCTGATTGCTAGCACAGCCATCTGAGATCAAACTGCAAGGCGGCAGCGAGGCTGGGGGAGGGGCGCCCACCATTGCCCAGGCTTGATTAGGTAAACAAAGCAGCCGGGAAGCTCGAACTGGGTGGAGCCCACCACAGCTCAAGGAGGCCTGCCTGCCTCTGTAGGCTCCACCTCTGGGGGCAGGGCACAGACAAACAAAAAGACAGCAGTAACCTCTGCAGACTTAAATGTCCCTGTCTGACAGCTTTGAAGAGAGCAGTGGTTCTCCCAGCACGCAGCTGGAGATCTGAGAACGGGCAGACTGCCTCCTCAAGTGGGTCCCTGACCCCTGACCCCCGAGCAGCCTAACTCGGAGGCACCCCCCAGCAGGGGCACACTGACACCTCACACGGCAGGGTATTCCAACAGACCTGCAGCTGAGGGTACTCTCTGTTAGAAGGAAAACTAACAAACAGAAAGGACATCCACACCAAAAACCCATCTCTACATCACCATCATCAAAGACCAAAGGTAGATAAAACCACAAAGATGGGGAAAAAACAGAACAGAAAAACTGGAAACTCTAAAAAACAGAGCGCCTCTCCTCCTCCAAAGGAACGCAGTTCCTCACCAGCAATGGAACAAAGCTGGATGGAGAATGACTTTGACGAGCTGAGAGAAGAAGGCGTCAGACGATCAAATTACTCTGAGCTACGGGAGGACATTCAAACCAAAGGCAAAGAAGTTGAAAACTTTGAAAAAAATTTAGAAGAATGTATAACTAGAATAACTAATACAGAGAAGTGCTTAAAGGAGCTGATGGAGCTGAAAACCAAGGCTCGAGAACTACGTGAAGAATGCAGAAGCCTCAGGAGCTGATGCGATCAACTGGAAGAAAGGGTATCAGCAATGGTAGATGAAATGAATGAAATGAAGCGAGAAGGGAAGTTTAGAGAAAAAAGAATAAAAACAAATGAGCAAAGCCTCCAAGAAATATGGGACTATGTGAAAAGACCAAATCTACGTCTGATTGGTGTACCTGAAAGTGACGGGGAGAATGGAACCAAGCTGGAAAACACTCTGCAGGATATTATCCAGGAGAACTTCCCCAATCTAGCAAGGCAGGCCAACATTCAGATTCAGGAAATACAGAGAACGCCACAAAGATACTCCTCGAGAAGAGCAACTCCAAGACACATAATTGTCAGATTCACCAAAGTTGAAATGAAGGAAAAAATGTTAAGGGCAGCCAGAGAGAAAGGTCGGGTTACCCTCAAAGGGAAGCCCATCACACTAACAGTGGATCTCTCGGCAGAAACCCTACAAGCCAGAAGAGAGTGGGGGCCAATATTCAACATTCTTAAAGACAAGAATTTTCAACCCAGAATTTCCAGCCAAACTAAGCTTCATAAGTGAAGGAGAAATAAAATACTTTACAGACAAGCAAATGCTGAGGGATTTTGTCACCACCAGGCCTGCCTTACAAGAGCTCCTGAAGGAAGCACTAAACATGGAAAGGAACAATCGGTACCAGCCACTGCAAAATCATGCCAAAATGTAAAGACCATCGAGACTAGGAAGAAACTGCATCAACTAACGAGCAAAATCACCAGCTAACATCATAATGACAGGATCAAATTCACACATAACAATATTAACTTTAAATGTCAATCGACTAAATGCTCCAATTAAAAGACATAGACTGGCAAATTGGATAAAGAGTCAAGACCCATCAGTGTGCTGTATTCAGGAGACCCATCTCATGTGCAGAGACACACATAGGCTCAAAATAAAAGGATGGAGGAAGATCTACCAAGCAAATGGAAAACAAAAAAAGGCAGGGGTTGCAATCCTAGTCTCTGATAAAACAGACTTTAAACCAACAAAGATTAAAAGAGACAAAGAAGGCCATTACATAATGGTAAAGGGATCAATTCAACAAGAAGAGCTAACTATCCTAAATATATATGCACCCAATACAGGAGCACCCAGATTCATAAAGCAAGTCCTGAGTGACCTACAAAGAGACTTAGACTCCCACACATTAATAATGGGAGACTTTAACACCCCACTGTCAACATTAGACAGATCAACGAGACAGAAAGTCAACAAGGATACCCAGGAATTGAACTCAGCTCTGCACCAAGCAGACCTAATAGACATGTACAGAACTCACCACCCCAAATCAACAGAATATACATTTTTTTCAGCACCACACCACACCTATTCCAAAATTGACCACCTGCTTGGAAGTAAAGCTCTCCTCAGCAAATGTAAAAGAACAGAAATTATAACAAACTATCTCTCAGACCACAGTGCAATCAAACTAGAACTCAGGATTAAGAATCTCACTCAAAACCACTCAACTACATGTAAACTGAACAACCTGCTCCTGAATGACTACTGGGTACATAACGAAATGAAGGCAGAAATAACGATGTTCTTTGAAACCAACGAGAACAAAGACACAACATACCAGAAACTCTGGGACGCATTCAAAGCAGTGTGTAGAGGGAAATTTATAGCACTAAATGCCCACAAGAGAAAGTAGGAACGATCTAAAATTGACACTCTAACATCACAATTAAAAGAACTAGAAAAGCAAGAGCAAACACATTCAAAAGCTACCAGAAGGCAAGAAATAACTAAAATCAGAGCAGAACTAAAGGAAATAGAGACACAAAAAACCCTTCAAAAAATTAATGAATCCAGGAGCTGGTTTTTTGAAAGGATCAACAAAATTGATAGACCGCTAGCAAGACTAATAAAGAAAAAAAGAGAGATGAATCAAATAGACGCAATAAAAAATGATAAAGGGGATATCACCACCGATCCCACAGAAATACAAACTACCATCACAGAATACTACAAACACATCCACGCAAATAAACTAGAAAATCTAGAAGAAATGGATAAATTCCTGGACACATACACTCTCCCAAGACTAAACCAGGAAGAAGTTGAATCTCTGAATAGACCAATAACAGGAGCTGAAATTGTGGCAATAATCAATAGCTTACCAACCAAAAAGAGTCCAGGACCAGATGGATTCACAGCCGAATTCTACCAGAGGTACAAGGAGGAACTGGTACCATTCCTTCCTAAACTATTCCAATCAATAGAAAAAGAGGGAATCCTCCCTAACTCATTTTATGAGGCCAGCATCACTCTGATACCAAAGCCTGGCAGAGACACAACCAAAAAAGAGAATTTTAGACCAATATCCTTGATGAACATTGATGCAAAAATCCTCAATAAAATACTGGCAAAACGAATCCAGCAGCACATCAAAAAGCTTATCCACCATGATCAAGTGGGCTTCATCCCTGGAATGCAAGGCTGGTTCAATATACTCAAATCAATAAATGTAATCCAGCATATAAACAGAACCAAAGACAAAAACCACATGATTATCTCAATAGATGCAGAAAAAGCCTTTGACAAAATTCAACAACCCTTCATGCTAAAAACTCTCAATAAATTAGGTATTGATGGCACGTATTTCAAAATAATAAGAGCTATCTATGACAAACCCACAGCCAATATCATACTGAATGGGCAAAAACTGGAAGCATTCCCTTTGAAAACTGGCACAAGACAGGGATGCCCTCTCTCACCACTCCTATTCAACATAGTGTTGGAAGTTCTGGCCAGGGCAATTAGGCAGGAGAAGGAAATAAAGGGTATTCAATTAGGAAAAGAGGAAGTCAAATTGTCCCTGTTTGCAGACGACATGATTGTATATCTAGAAAACCCCATTGTCTCAGCCCAAAATCTCCTTAAGCTGATAAGCAACTTCAGCAAAGTCTCAGGATACAAAATCAGTGTACAAAAATCACAAGCATTCTTATACACCAACAACAGACAAACAGAGAGCCAAATCATGAGTGAACTCCCATTCACAATTGCTTCAAAGAGAATAAAATACCTAGGAATCCAACTTACAAGGGATGTGAAGGACCTCTTCAAGGAGAACTACAAACCACTGCTCAAGGAAATAAAAGAGGATACAAACAAATGGAAGAACATTCCATGCTCATGGATAGGAAGAATCAATATCGTGAAAATGGCCATACTGCCCAAGGTAATTTACAGATTTAATGCCATCCCCATCAAGCTACCAATGACTTTCTTCACAGAATTGGAAAAAACTACTTTAAAGTTCATATGGAACCGAAAAAGAGCCCGCATCGCCAAGTCAATCCTAAGCCAAAAGAACAAAGCTGGAGGCATCACAGTACCTGACTTTAAACTATACTACAAGGCTACAGTAACCAAAACAGCATGGTACTGGTACCAAAACAGCATGGTACTGGTACCAAAACAGAGATATAGATCAATGGAACAGAACAGAGCCCTCAGAAATAATGCCGCATATCTACAACTATCTGATCTTTGACAATCCTGAGAAAAACAAGCAATGGGGAAAGGGTTCCCTATTTAATAAATGGTGCTGGGAAAACTGGCTAGCCATATGTAGAAAGCTGAAACTGGATCCCTTCCTTACACCTTATATAAAAATCAATTCAAGATGTATTAAAGACTTATAGGTTAGACGTAAAACCATAAAAACCCTAGAAGAAAACCTAGCCATTACCATTCAGGACATAGGCATGGGCAAGGACTTCATGTCTAAAACACCAAAAACAATGTCAACAAAAGCCAAAATTGACAAATGGGATCTAATTAAACTAAAGAGCTTCTGCACAGCAAAAGAAACTACCATCAGAATGAACAGGCAACCTACAAAATGGGAGAAAATTTTCACAACCTACTCATCTGACAAAGGGCTAATATCCAGAATCTACAATGAACTCAAACAAATTTACAAGAACAAAACAAACAACCCCATCAAAAAGTGGGTGAAGGACATGAACAGACACTTCTCAAAAGAAGACATTTATGCAGCCAAAAAACACATGAAAAAATGCTCATCATCACTGGCCATCAGAGAAATGCAAATCAAAACCACAATGAGATACCATCTCACACCAGGTAGAATAGCAATTATTAAAAAGTCAGGAAACAACAGGTGCTGAAGAGGATGTGGAGAAATAGGAACACTTTTACACTGTTGGTGGGACTGTAAACTAGTTCAACCATTGTGGAAGTCAGTGTGGCGATTCCTCAGGGATCTAGAACTGGAAATACCATTTGACCCAGCCATCCCATTACTGGGTATATACCCAAAGGACTATAAATCATGCTGCTATAAAGACACATGCACACGTATGTTTATTGCAGCATTATTCACAATAGCAAAGACTTGGAACCAACCCAAATGTCCAACAATGATAGACTGAATTAAGAAAATGTGGCACATATACACCACGGAATACTATGCAGCCATAAAAAATGATGAGTTCATGTCCTTTGTAGGGACATGGATGAAATTGGAAATCATCATTCTCAGTAAACTATCGCAAGAACAAAAAACCGAACACCGCATATTCTCACTCATAGGTGGGAATTGAACAATGAGATCACATGGACACAGGAAGGGGAATATCACACTCTGGGGACTGTTGTGGGGTGGGGGTAGCGGGGAGGGATAGCAATGGGAGATATACCTAATGCTAGATGACGAGTTAGTGGGTGCAGCGCACCAGCATGGCACATGTATACATATGTAACTAACCTGCACAATGTGCACATGTACCTAAAACTTAAAGTATAATAATAAAAGAAAAAACTATCTGCAGTAAAGCATGGGGTTTGAAAGGGTGTTCTGCCACATTCAGCAGAGGACAATAAAGATGGACACAGGTTATGTGCTAGGAAGACTCTGATTACCTGATATACCAGCACACCATTGATGATTAATTTTAGTGTGTGTGTGTGTATGTGTGTGTGTGTGTGTCTGTGTGTGTGTGTATGTGTGTGTGTAATTTTTGTATTTTAGTTTAGTTGCAGTCCTGTAAATGAGAGTCAAAACAAGCATTAGTTTGTCTGTTGGAATCTTTCAATTCAATGGCCATTGATACTGCAAAAAATCAAATATAAATATAGTCAAAGATACTGCAAAGAATATAAGATAAAGTTCCTTCTCTCAAGGAGCATGAAATCTAATGAGGGAGAACTACAAGTATAAAACAAATCATTATAATGAAAGGCAGAAAGTAGTAAGTCATTTTTAAACAAGAACAAACTACCGTGAAGTTTTCAAATAGGGAGAAATCACATTTTACTGTGCGAAAATCAGGGAAGGCACCATTGAGGTGGGTGGGTTTGGAAACTTGATCTAGTGAGAAAATTATATTATAAGGGATTTATTCAGGGTTTCACACAAGCATAAAGCAGGGTTCCTGACACTTATCAGATACTACTTCTTCTATGAAGTCTTTTCTGATTAGCATATAATAAGTCTCAGTGCACTTGAACACAGCATACAGTGTGTGAGTGAAAATATGAAAGGGAAGGTATGTTGGACTCAAAGTATCAATCTGAAGCCTGTTGAATGGTGATTTTATTAACTAGAGAAGTAGCATTGAAGTTTTAAAAATAAAAAATGACTTAAGGTTAATTTGTAAACATTGGTTGTGAAATTAGAGAGAAAATGAAGTAGGAGCAAAAAAAAAATGTGCAATGATTCAAGGAAATGGCCCTCAACTTAGGTACAGTAATTATGAACTGAACAAAAAAGTGTACAAGAGTTATTTCAAAATGGAAAAGAAAAGAAAAAGCACTTAATAAGTATGGAGAAAGGGAGACAACTAAAACAATAAACCCTGTATCAAAATAAGCACTAGAAAAAAGAAAGCCAATGTGAGGAAAGCAGATGATGTGTTAAGGTTTAGCAATAACCTTAACAAGTTGGCAAGACTTCCAGGTGCAGTGTTTGGAAAGGAGGATGGAAATGTGGACAAGAGTTATCCATGTAAAGCCGACAGTTAATAACTAACATGGTACCGGTCATCAGCAATAGGGCATGGGCTCTGGGCAATCAGAACATTTGCCGGCTGTAGGTAGCCAGTATAGTTGTATCAGTGAAGAATGCAGGAAGTTCCACCTTGCGTTGATGGCAGAGTAATTAAGTTCAACTTGTGAGAAAGGATACAGCAAAAATGGTTGAGAGAAGGCTGTGGAGAACATTTATATAAAAAGCCATTAAAAGTGGAGCCCAGCAAAAGTCCAGTTATTGGAAGAGGAGAAAAAACTCAATATACATACTTAATGCTTCTAGCTGCTATGTTTATACATAGTTGAAGAGATATCATAATTCACTGTCTCTCATTCTCTACTTGATTCATGCATGTGACTTGTCTGTAAACTATACAGGAAGAACTTGATGTAAGAGATACCTTGTCTTTTATTTGGCCATTCCCTGTAGTGTTTTAGGTAGGTCTTCATAAATGTGCAAGATTTAAATTTTGAATTAACAAATAAAATTTATAAATTACTTAAACATGTTATACAGTTTGTGTCACAATAACATGAGTTTGACTAAACAAATTCCATTTTACACAAGAAACTCAGAGAGTTTATGAATGTGCCAATATCTCTGACATTATTAGTGGAGGATTCAGGGCTTCATCCTGGGACAGCCAGTTCATTGTTCAGTACTTTTTTCTAAATGCTCTGCTGGTTTATATTCTACTCCCGTTTTGCTTGAGTACATCAGGTAATCAGAATTTTTCTAATATGTACTCTGTGTCCATCTTTGCAGTCCTTTACTAAATATGGCAGAACACCCTCCCAGCCCCCATGCTGTACTATAGCAAGTTCTTCCGGGGATTTCTGTGTTTCTGTGTCATTTCTTTAAAATATGCTGTTAAGGACCGGGCACAGTGACTTACATCTGTAATCTCAGTGCTTTTGGAGACTGAAGCAGGAGGATCACTTACAGACAGAAGTTCGAGACCAGCTTGAGCAACATAGCAAAACCTGATATCCATTAGGTGGGCATGGTGGCCCACACCTGTAGTCTCCAGCTACTGGAAAGGCTGAGGCAGAGGATCACTTAAGCCCAGGAGTTCAAGGTTACAAAGAGCTGTGATCACAACCACTGTGTTCAGCCTGGGCAAGAGAGTAAGACCTTCTCTCTAAAATAAATAAATAATAAAATAATGTATACTAAGTTCAGATGACCTTCTAAGAAAATTGGTTTTTCTTTTTTGTTATTGTTCTATTGTATTTATTTTTTGATCATAGTGTACATTAGTGGTGTCCAATCCTTTTCCCATTGATGGATAATACAAGAGGATATATATCAGCATCAAAACCAAATAAACACATCTGCCAGGATAGTGAAATTGTTGCTTCAGACAATCTCTTAATACATTTAGGCTAGAAGGCTTTGTTGAGTCCCCAGGACTTCACTTTGTTTAATGTACTTGGCTCTTCTTTCTGAAGACTATCAAAAGCATTTAGATTGATCTGGTACTATAGGAAGAGGATCCTTTTCCACTTAGGTAATGTCATCAGAATCATACGTGAAAATGGACCTCGCTATTGAGTCAAAATGCTTGGAAGGAGAGCTACATTGACATTGGCCCTCTGCATCATTGCTACAAAATCAAAATCTCCTGTCTCCTAAGGCACATTTCAAAGTTTTCAGTTTAGGCCAGCATTTGTCTGGTAGGCTCACAGTGCTTGGAAGTGAAATCTTTTAGAGCTAGGCTTAGGAAATAAATATTTATCATATTTTGCTTTTTTTGTATATCCACAGGCTTATTTATAGGAGGATAAATGTCACATATACATATATTTACACTTAAATGGGTATGCGCTTTCTGTACTTGATGTTTAATGCACGTACTCTCATAAAATGCTTCACCATAAAATGAAAGTTTAACACATTTGCTGAATCAGCACTTTCATATTCCGATGTAATGCCTGAATATACTATACAAAACAAAATGTTTTTGATAAAACCACAGGCTAGTGAGCAAGAAGGGCTATTGTAAAGGGCTACTTATGGTATTAAAAGTATATAATTTTTTATTTAAAAGGCAGTAGAGGTCATTAATGTCATTTTATGAATGCAAAAACTGAAGTCTTAAGAGGAAGCTTTGGGTTCATAACAAAACCTAACTGCGAAAGAACTAAGATTGGGACACTGTCACACCCAATCCTGTGATCAATGCTCTATGAAAAAATTCATTTTTTTAAAATGGGGCTCTATGATTGAATTATCTTTAATTAGAATAATGAAGATCAGCATTCTGAGCAAAATGGGTCTATGGTAATCCATTTCAACAGTGATTTGGTTATTAAACCATCAAATTGCTTTTATTGTCATTCTAGCAGTCACATTTAATAAACATTTATTTTGTCCCAAAGATTCTACTAAGCACTTGCATATATTATGTCTTTAATCGCCATAAAAATCCTAAGGGATTATACTATTATAATCACTTTAATGATAGAATAGAGGCCCAGAGAGTCTGAGTAATTTTACAAGATCACACAGCTAGTGTTGGAATCCAAGGTTAAAATACAAACTCATTTGGATTAAAGGCACTACCGTTAACTATTATTATAAAAACATCAATAGGACTCTGAATTTAATATTTTAACATTCCAGTGAATTAGAGTATTTAACCACAAAAAGTGATATCCCCACATAAAATAAGTAGAAATAACATGGAAACACAAAGGGCATTGGCATGAAATTAATGATTGTTTATATGTTCATAAGACAGCTTTGTTATAAGGATTAGATGAGTTAATTCTTTATCACTTAAATACATTTGTCTGTCAGACTCCACTCTTGATCACCTCCACACAATAAATATAGTATATGCCATAATCGTATGTGATTAAAATTCTCAAATAGAAATGAAACCAAACATAAGCTCTGGTTTGGACAGGCACATAAACAGCCAGAGATGAATGTTTTAAGTCTAATCATTTTAACAGTTTAGTGGTGGCAGGCCATCCTCACAGAAGCTATATCTCCTATTTGTAACTGGTAGAAATATTTTGTTCTTCTGATTTAATGCTTCCCTCTCCATCCCCATCTCTTTTACCCTCATTTATCTGTCAAATCCAGTTCAAAAAAACTCATTATGTGGAGTGTTTTCAAACATCTCCACCAACTCCAAGACCTGCCATGCCCCAGATGGAGTGAATACTAGTAACTTTTATGTCCTCTCTCTTCATTTACCACTTCACTTGCACTGCTGTTGCAAAACACATAACACACTAGTATACTTATTGCCTTATACAGTTGTCTTCTCAGTAGACTATAAACCTCTCAAAAGTAGGACCATGTCTAATTCAACTCTGAATGCTCAGTACCTTGCACAGTACCTTCTACAGAGTTCATATTAACCTATTTTAAGATGATGTAAGCAGAATTCTTTCATATTTAATAACAACAATTATTTTCCCTTTATTCTGATTACAACCCCTTAATTTTCTTGGTAAAGCATCTCTCCATGACTTTAATCCATGCTCCATCAGAACTTCAGATAAATGTATGCCATCTAAGCCCAAGTCAATCTGAACAATTTTCACAGTGACTGGCTCATAAATAGACACATGATCCACGTTGGTCTAATCAGAGCAAATGCCAGGATTTTCTAAGGAGCCACCACAAGGAGGAGGGGGTTTTCAATATGGCCCCCAATTGCTTTAAAACTCCCACCGAGAAAAGAAGTCAGATCTGAGAAATAGAAGGAAACAGTCCTCTATCAATGTTACTTAAATTTTTGATCAGTTACTTCTGACTGTATTGTGATAACCCTCACCATTTTAAATTTTAAAATAAAAGTTTATTTAATTTGCAGTTCTTTTTTTTTTTTATTAACCACTTCTGAAACCAAAAAAACAAATCTAAATTCCAAACACAATTTATTCAGAATATCTGAGGGTCATGCCGGTCAATAAATAGGACAAAAGAAACAGAAGACATAGTCTTAATGCTAGGACTCAGGCCAGGCATAGTGGCTTATGCCTGTAATCCCAGCACTTTGGGAGGCTGAGGTGGGAAGATCTCTTGGGCCCAGGAGTTCAGGACCAGCCTGACCAACAACGTGAGACCCCTGTTTCTATAAAAAATGAAAAAATTAGCCAGGTTCAGTAAGTATTGTGCAGCTGTAGTCCCAGTTACTTGGGAGGCTGAGAAAGGAGGACTGCTTAAGCACAGGAGATGGAGGCTACAGTGAACTATTATCATACCACTGCCCTCTAGCCTGGGTGACAGAGCACAACCCTGTCTCTTAAAAAAAAAAATTCTAGGAATCAAAGTTCAATGTTAAGAAAAAGGTATGGGAGAGAGAAGGTCATAAAGTAGAAGAGCTTTGATGAGGTGGAAAAAGCCTCCAAATTCCTTACCCTAGGGACTTCCATCACTAACAATCCTAATCCTTCATTGTTCTCCAGTGGCTTCACAGTGGTGGGAATCCTCCTGCTGCTACCGTTTTCAATTTCTAACAACCAGGTTTGGTGGTGGCATGTAGCGTACCAGCTGGGAGAGAGACCCAGGAGTCTGTAAAGTAGAGACCACCCACACAGACATGCATGTTCGCATGGCATTTCTCATGAGTAAAGTGGCTTGTCAGCAAGACTTGTCAGCAAGATTCAACAAGAATAACTTACTCCTCCTTGGGTATAACTTCTGTTCTCCCTCTTCTTGGCCACTTTATAACTGACCCTTTTATTTCTCTTTCTACTTCTTAGGGTTCCTGAACAAAGTGACACAAACTGATGACTTAAAACTAGAAAAACTTATTGTCTCACAGTTATGGAAGCTAGAGATCCAAAATCAAGGTGTTGTCAGGATTGGTTCTGTGTGAGGACTAGGCGGGAAAATATTTTCCACACCTGTCTCTTAGCTTTGAGGGGTTTGCTGGCGATCTTTGGCTTTCCTTGCCTAGTATTTTTCTTCATGTTCACATGAAATTATCCCGTATATGTGTGTCTGTGTTCAAATTTTCCCTTTTATATGGATACCATTCACATTAGATTAGGAGTCACCTTACTCCAGGATGAGTTCCATCTTAACCGATTATATACGCAATGACTATTTCCAAGTAAAGTCACATTCTGAGGTACTGGGGCTTTGCACCGAAACTGATCAACAGTAGGGGGCCACAATTTAATCTATGACACTGGCCTTAGCAATGTCCTCATCTTTAAGACACACATTTATGGAGCACTGTATTTACTGAAATAATGCTGAAGTATAAGATTTTTATTAAAACTAGTCTAGTAATATAGGCCTGAAACATTGTGTTTTTTTTTTAAGTTACAGAAGAAAGCTAAATTGGCCCCATGACAAAGTATTATGAAAGTTATATCTCAGTCAACCTTATAAGAAAACACTTATACATCTGATAGACACATATACAAACACACAGAGACATACAGAGTTTCAGAAACCTCAGAATGAGAAGACAATGTCTCAGCTAACACTGGATGAGTTTGTTTCACCTGTAGAAATTTTTTAGACCTAATTTGATTTTAATTTGCCCTTTGAATATGCTAAATTTGAGGTATGAAGAATGCCTTTTCTTCTTATTTCTAAGTAAAACTGTAACAAGAGTGACCCTCAAGCACGATTTCTGAAAATAGGAGTGGAAATAAAGCTAAATGAATAAAATGTAGGGAGCCCAGAGAGGTCATACACAAAAGAAAAGCTTTACATTTTATAGATGAAGAACATCAGGACAAGATTTATCATTTCGAGTAGGACCACAAATTAGATCCTACAGCCAGAGGTATTGTTGTTTAATGTAAGAATAAGTTAATATTTAGAGTGAAGATTTGCAGCTTCTTCTTTTTTATACATATATATTTTCACTTCATTTTTGGGAGAGTTTGATGAAAACAAGGAAAATCATCTTCCAACCCAAACAGCTTTCCTGATGGGGCCTGGAATGACTTATCATTTTTCCTGGACAACCTCCCGAGAGAGGGTGTCAGTCAGGGGAATTGAAAGCAAGGAGCTTGGCCAGCGGATATCTCCTTCCTCCGTTGACTTCTGTTACAGCGACTAGGCTTTTACAAAATTGGATACATTTTATTGTGTATATTTGAGGTTTACAACATGGTGATATGATATTATGGGATACATACAAATAGTAAATGATTACTATAGTGAAATACGTTAACACGTTTTACATCTCACATAGTTAGTTTTTGTTACAAGAACAGCTAAAATCTTCTTATTTAATAAAAATCCCTAATACAATACAATTTTACTAACTTTAATCTTCATGTTATACATTAGCTATTTAAACTTGTTCATCTTCCATATCTGCTATTTTGTATTCTTTGACCTACATATCCGCATTTCCTCTCCTACCCATAACTCACCCATGGTAACCACTGCCAACCACTGTTTTACTCTCTATCTCTTTGTATTTGCAATATTTTTTTCTTTATCTGGCTTATTTCACTTATCAAAATGTTCTTCGAGCCCATCCAAAGAAACCAGATGGACTCGAATGGCAGAATCTCCTTCTTTTTTAAGGTTGAATAATGGATTAATGTTACATTCCATATATATATATATATGTATATATACGTGTGTGTGTGTGTGTGTGTGTGCTTGTGTGTGTGTATCCTTTTCTTTATTCATTTGCTCATAAATAGGGACTTACGTTATTTCTATACGTTGGCTATTGTGAAAAATGCTGCAATGAACACAGGAGTGCAGGTATCTTTACACAGTGGTGACTTGTATTTACTTGGGTATATACTCAGAAGAGGGATTACTGCGTTATATGGTAGCTCTATTTTTTTTTATGAACTTCCATACTGTTTTCCTTAACGGCTGTACCAATTTACATTTCCACCAACTGTGTAGTAGGATTCCTTTTTTCCCACACCTTTGCCAATATTTGTTATTTTTTTCTAATAGATATTTCCACCTCCAATTTGCTGACTTTAACAAAGTTGCTTCAATAAATAACAAATCCAAATTATTTCACAAAACCACTAGGGTTTATATAGCCACTAAAACTGATGACTTGCAGACCAGGCTTAAATGGTGTTGATTAACAGTTGCAAATTGCATCAGTGAAATTCTCACAGAATCATTTAAACCATGTGACTCAGCAGCTAACTCCTTTTTTTTTTTTTTAATACTTTAAGTTCTAGGGTACATGTGCACAATGTGCAGGTTTGTTACATATGTATACATGTGCCATGTTGGTGTGCTGCACCCATTAACTCGTCATTTACATTAGGTATATCTCCTAATGCTATCCCTCCCCCCTCCCCCCATCCCGTGACAGGCCCTGGTGTGTGATGTTCCCCGCCCTGTGTCCAAGTGTTCTCATTGTTCAATTCCCACCTATGAGTGGGAACATGTGGTGTTTGGTTTTGTGTCCTTGTGATAGTTTGCTGAGAATGATGGTTTCCAGCTCATCCATGTCCCTACAAAGGACATGAACTCATCCTTTTTTATGGCTGCATAGTATTCCATGGTGTATATGTGCCACATTTTTTTAATCCAGTCTATCACTGATGGACATTTGGGTTGGTTCCAAGTCTTTGCTATTGTGAATAGTGCCGCAATAAACATATGTGTGCATGTGTCTTTATAGCAGCATGATTTATAACCCTTTGGGTATATACCCTGTAATGTGATGGCTGGGTCAAATGGTATTTCTAGTTCTAGATCCTTGAGGAATCACGACACTGTCTTCCACAATGGTTGAACTAGTTTACAGTCCCACCAACAGTGTAAAAGTGTTCCTATTTCTCCACATCCTCTCCAGCACCTGTTGTTTCCTGACTTTTTAATGATCGCCATTCTTACTGGTGTGAGATGGTATCTCATTGTGGTTTTGATTTGCATTTCTCTGATGGCCAGTGCTGATGAGCATTTTTTCATGTGTTTTTTGGCTGCATAAATGTCTTCTTTTGAGAAGTGTCTGTTCATATCCTTTGCCCACTTTTTGATGGAATTATTTGTTTTTTTCTTGTATGTTTGTTTGAGTTCTTTGTAGATTCCGGATATTAGCCGTTTGTCAGATGAGTAGATTGCAAAAATTTTCTCCCATTCTGTAGGTTGCCTGTTCACTCTGATAGTAGTTTCTTTTGCTGTGCAGAAGCTCTTTACTTGAATTAGATCACATTTGTCAATTTTGTTGCCATTGCTTTGGGTGTTTTAGACATGAAGTCCTTGCCCATGCCTATGTCCTGAATGGTATTGCCTAGGTTTTCTTCTAGAGTTTTTATGGCTTTAGGTCTAGTATTTAAGTCTTTAATCCACCTTGAATTAATTTTTATATAAGGTGTAAGGAAGGGATCCAGTTTCAGCTTTCTACATATGGTTAGCCAGTTTTCCTAGCACCATTCATTATATAGGGAATCCTTTCCCCATTTCTTGTTTTTGTCAGGTTTGTCAAAGATCAGATGGTTGTAGATGTGTGGTATTATTTCTGAGGGCTCTGTTCTGTTTCATTGGTCTATATCTCTGTTTTGGTACCAGTACCATGCTGTTTTGGTTACTGTAGCCTTGTAATATAGTTTGAAGTCAGGTAGTGTGATGTCTCCAGCTTTGTTCTTTTTGGTTAGGACTGTCTTGGCAATGTGGGCTCTTTTTTGGTTCCAAATGAACTTTAAAGTAGTTTTTTCCAATTCTGTGAAGAAAGTCATTGGTAGCTTGATGGGGATGGCATTGAATCTGTAAATTACCTTGGGCAGTATGGCCATTTTCACGATATTGATTCTTCCTATCCATGAGCATGGAATGTTCTTCCATTTGTTTGTATCCTCTTTTATTTCATTGAGCAGTGGTTTGTAGTTCTCCTTGAAGAGGTCCTTAACATCCCTTGTAAGTTGGATTCCTAGGTATTTTATTCTCTTTGAAGCAATTGTGAATGGGAGTTCACTCATGATTTGGCTCTCTGTTTGCCTGTTATTGGTGTATAAGAATGTTTGTGATTTTTGCACATTGATTTTGTATCCTGAGACTTTGCTGAAGTTGCCTATCAGCTTAAGGAGATTTTGGGCTGAGATGATGGGATTTTCTAGATATACAATCATGTCATCTGCAAACAGGGCCAATTTGACTTCCTCTTTTCCTAATTGAATACCCTTTATTTCCTTCTCCTGTCTGATTGCCCTGGCCAGAACTTCCAACACTATGTTGAATAGAAGTGGTGAGAGAGGGCATCCCTGTCTTGTGCCAGTTTTCATAGGGAATGCTTCCAGTTTTTGCCCATTCAGTATGATATTGGCTGTGGGTTTGTCATAAATAGCTCTTTTTATTTTGAGATATGTCCCATCAATACCTAATTTATTGAGAGTTTTCAGCATGAAGGGCTGTTGAATTTTGTCAAAGGTCTTTTCTGCATCTATTGAGATAATCGTGTGGTTTTTGTCTTTGGTTCTGTTTATATGCTGGATAATGTTTATTTATTTGCATATGTTGAACCAGCCTTGCATCCCATGGATGAAGCCCATTTGATCATGGTGGATAAGCTTTTTGATGTGCAGCTGGATTCCGTTTCCTAGTATTTTACTGAGTATTTTTCCATCGATGTTTATCAGGGATATTGGTCTAAAATTCTCATTTTTTGTTGTGTCTCTGCCAGGCTTTGGTATCAGGATGATGTTGGCCTCATAAAATGAGTTAGGGAGGATTCCCTCTTTTTCTATTGATTGAAATAGTTTCAGAAGGAATGGGACCAGCTCCTCCTTCTACCGCTGGTAGCATTCAGCTGTGAATCCATCTGGTCCTGGACTTTTTTTGGTTGGTAGGCTATTAATTATTGCCTCAACTTCAGAGCCTGTTATTAGTCTATTCGGGGATTCAACTTCTTCCTGGGTTAGTCTTGGGAGAGTGTATGTGTCCAGGAATTTATCCATTTCTTCTAGATTTTCTAGTTTATTTGCATAGAGGTGTTTATAGTATTCTCTGATGGTAGTTTGTGTTTCTGTGGGATTGGTGGTGATATCCCCTTTATCATTTTTTATTGCGTCTATTTGATTCTTCTCTCTTTTCTTCTTTATTAGTCTTGCTAGTGGTCTATCAATTTTGTTGATCTTTTCCAAAAACCAGCTCCTGGATTCATTGATTTTTTGAAGGGTTTTTTGTGTCTCTATGTCCCTCAGTTCTGCTCTGATTTAGTTATTTCTTGCCTTCTGCTAGCTTTTGAATGTGTTTGCTCTTGCTTCTCTAGTTCTTTTAATTGTGATGTTAGGGTGTCTATTTTAGATCGTTCCTGCTTTCTCTTGTTGGCATTTTTATGAGCAGGTCAAAAGTATAAGCTATTGACTTTACCTTTTTAAAGCTATGTATTTGTTACTGTGTATCACATGAACTACATAAATTTGGTGAGAACTAAAACTAATATATACCCATTAAATTACTTGACAATGGCATCAATGAGCTCACTATTACTGTAGTTTATAAAAATGTTGAACACAGAACAAAACAGGAAAAGAAAATAACAGAAGCATATATATTTATCTAACATTTGCTAAGAAGAATATTTCTGAGAGCAGTTTGCTGGTGATGATGAGGAATCAAAGATAATGAAACTCAGTCCCTGAACATTATTGTATAAAAGGAAAGCAGCTCAATTTTCTCCTTCCCTTCTGTGATAATGGAGAAGGCACCCTCCTAAAATAACACTCATCTTAACTGTACCATTCAGTATAAATACGCCCATGGAATCCAAATCCTAACAAAACATAAAGCATTTCCATCAGTTCAGAAAAGTTCTTTATGCTCCTTCTTAATCAATCCCATTCCTGCCACCCCCAGAGGCAGTCCCCTTTCTGATTACATTTCATCATGATTAATTTTGCCTGTTTTAAAATTTCATGTACATGAAATCATTCAGTATGTACTCTTCTGGGTAAGGTTTCTTTTATGTAGCTATTATTTTTGAGGTTTATCCATGTTTTTGTGTGTAGCATTAGTTCCTCTCTTTTCAGTGTTAAATAGTATTTCATTATATGAACATGCATACAATGTGTGTGTGTGTGTGTTTAAGTCATTCTCTTATTGATGGATACCTAGATTGTTTTCAGTCTTTGTCTATTGTGAAAAAAGATGCTGTAAATATTCTTGTATAAGTCTTTTTGTGAAAAAATATTATAATTTATCTTGTGTAAATATCTAGAAACAGAATTGATGGATGATTGTTTAGTTTTATATGAAACTATCCAACATTTTTCCAAAGCGGTTGTCATATTTTATTCTCACACCAAAAATGCATGAGAGTTCTAGTTGATTAGCATTGTCACTAACATTTGAAGTGGTCAAGCTTTTTAACTTTAGCCATTCTGGTGGGTATGTAGTAGTATCTCACTGTAGTTTAATTTACATTTCTCTGATAACTAATAATGTTCAGCACTTGTTTTTGTTCTTTTGGCAATCCTTATGTTCATACTCTTTTCCTATTTTTAATTAGATTGTTTATCTTCTTATTACTGGTATTTACAATTTATTTCTGTATTCAGGATACTTTTTTTGCCAGATATATGTTTGGAAATATTTTCCAGCCCATTGCTTTTTTTTTTTTTTTTTTTTTTTGAGACTGAGTCTCGCTCTGCTCGCTCTGTTTCCCAGGCTGGAATGCAGTGATGCGATGTCAGCTCACTGCAACCTCTGCCTCCCAGGCACAGGGCTCAAGTGATTCTCTCCCCTCAGCCTCCCGAGTAGCTGCGATTACGGACATGCACCACCACGCCTAGCTAATTTTCATAGTTTTAGAAGAAATGGGCTCTCACCATGTTGGCCAGGCTGGTCTCAAACTCCTGACCTCAGGTGACCTTCCTGCCTCGGCCTTCCAAAGTGCTGGGATTACAAGTGTGAGCCACCGTGCTGGCCAGCTTGCTTATTTTCATAACAGTATCTCATGTTGATGAATTTTCAAATATTTGGGGATTTTCAAAATATTTATATTGATTTCTATTTTAATTTCATGGTGGTAGGCATTATACTTAGAACTTAATTTATATTAGAATTGCAGTGAATGTGCTATATGCACTTGAAAAGAATGTGTATTCTGAAGTTCTTGGGGGTAGTGTTCCATACATGTCAATTAAGTCGATGTGGTCCATAGTGTTGTTCAGATCTTCTGTGCCTTTACTAACATTTTTGTCTCACTGTTTTGTCAATAACTGAATGGAAGTGTTAAATCTCCAAGTGTATTTATATATTTCTCCCTTCAATTCTGTCAAAAGGAGCTTTATGCATTTCGAAGCTCTGCTACTATGTGCATGCAAAATATAATTGTTTTGTGCTACCAAAGAATTGACCCTTAGATCATTCTAAAATGTCTTGCTTCAGTGGAAAACTAAAGGGAGCAGGGTTCACTATTCTTGTATAAGATAAAATTGACTTTAAGCCAGCAACAGTAAAAAAGGACAAAGAGCATTACACCACAATAAAGGGTTCATTTTAACAAGAAGATTTAACTATTTTAAATATATATGTACCCAACTGTCAGCCCTGGGTCCCATCTTCACTGCTGTGTCTCTGCCACTCCTAGAGGCCCCAGGTCGTTCTGCTGCAGCCTCTGTGGCTCTGTGACCTGCAGCTACTGGGAGATCTGTAGGTAGGATGTGGAGACATGGAAACAGATGGGAAGACCAGAACACTGAAGATTAGTTCAAAAATCCTGGAAGTAATCTAAAGAAAATTCATGGGACCTAAACTGCAGATGGCATTAGTTAAGGTTCTTGCTCTAGCAAATATAAATGCACTAAACATTGGTGCACCCAGATTTGTAAAACAATTACTGTTAGACCTGATAAAAGATGTTGACAGCCACACAGTAATAGTGGTAAGCTTCAGTATCCCACTAATAGCATTAGACAGATCTTCAAGGCATAGCACTAATTATGAACTTAAATTTGACACTTGACCAATTGGACCTAATAAAAAATCACCAAATATGGCACCCAACTACCACAGAATATACATTCTGCTAATCTACATGTGGAACATACTCAAAAATGGACCACATGCTTGGTCAGACAACAAGTCTCGATAAATTTTAAAAAATTGAAATTATATCAAACATCTTCTCAGAAAACAAGGAAATAAAAATAAAAATCAATACCAAGAGGGACACTCAAATAAAAAATACAATTAAGCTAAAAACAAACAAACAACAACAAAAACAAACAAACAAAAAACTTACTCCTGAATGACTTTTGGGTAGACAACAGAATTAAGACCAAAATCAAAAAGTTATTTGAAACAAATGAAAATAGAGACACAACATACCAAAACCTCTGGGATGCAGCAAAAGCAGTGTTATGAGGAAAGTTTATAGTGCCAAATGGCAACATAAAGAAGATCAAAAGATCTCAAATTAATAATTTAACATCACACCTAAAGGAACTAGAAAAACAAGAACAAACTTAACCCAAAGCTAGAAGAAAAAAAAAAAATAAACTCAGAGCAGAACTAAGTGAAATTGAGACCCCAAAAGCCATACAAAAGATCATTGAAACAAAAAGTGTGTTTTTTTAAATGATAAGCAAGATGGATAGACTGCTAGCTAGATTAGCAAAGATAAACAAAGAGGAGATCCAAATAAGTGCAATCGGAAATAACAAAGGTGACATTATAACCAGTCCCACAGAAATACAAAAGATCCTGGAGACTACTATGAACATCTCTATGTGTAAAAATTAGAAAATCTAGAGGAAATGGATAAATTACTGGAAACACGCTACCTCCCAAAATTGAACCAGGAACAAAGAGAAATCCTGAACAGACAAATAATGAGTAGTGAAATTGAATAAATAATAAAAACCTACCAACCTAAAAAAGCCCAGGACCAGATCAATTAACAGCCAAATTCTACCAGATGTACAAAGAAGAGCTGTTACCAATCCTACTGAAACTATTCAAAAAAATTGAGGAGGGAGGACTCCTCCCTAAATCATTCTACAAATCCAGCATCATCCTGACAGCAAAATCTGGCAAAGACACAGCAACAAAAAAAAGGAAACTATAGACTAATGTCCCTGATGAACGTAGAGGCAAAAATTCTTAACAAAATGCTAGCACACCAAATCCAGCAGCACTTCAAAAAGTTAATTCACTACAATCATGTATACTTTATTCCTGGGATGCAAGGATGATTCACCTTATGCAAATCAATAAATGTGATTCATCAGATAAACAATATGAAAAACAAAAACTATATGATCATCTCAATAGATGCAGAAAAGGCATTCACTAAAATCTTACATCATTGCAAGATAAAAATCTTCCGCAAACTAGGCACTGAAGGAACATACCTCAGAAATAATAAGGCCATCTATGAAAAATCCACAGCCAACATAATACTGAACAGGCAAAAGCTGGAAGCATTTCACTTGAGAACTGAAACAAGACAAGGATGCCCGCTGTCACCACTCCTAGGCAGCATAGTAGCAGAAGTCCTAATCAGAACTGTGAGGTGAGAGACAGAAATAAAAAGGCATCCAAATAGAACAAGGAGAAGTCAAATTATCTATCTTCCCTGACAATGAGATTCTATAACTAGAAAACACTAAAGATTCCGCCGAAGGATTATTAGACCTGATAAATGACTTCATCAAAATCCCAGGATATGAAATCACATCCAAAATCAGTAGTAGCATTTCTATACACCAATAACATTCAAGCTAAAAAATAAATCAATACAGTCCCTTTTACAATAGCTACAAAAAAAATTACCTAGGAATGCACCTAACCAAGGAGGTGAAAGATTTCTACAAAGAGAACTATAAAACACTGCTGAAAGACATCACAGACAATGCAAACAAATGGAAAAGCATGCTATGCTCATAGGTTGGAAGAATCAATATTGTTAACATGTCGATATTGCCCAAATAAATTTACAGATTCAATGCTATTTTATGAAACTAACATCATTTTTCACAGAATTAGAAAAAACTATTCTAATATTCATATGAAACAAACAAAACAACAGTCTGAACAGCCAAGGTAATCCTAAAAAAAAAAAAAAAGACAAATCGCATTTTAAACTATACTATAAGGCTTAAGGAACCTCAACAGCATGGTACTGACACAAAAATAAGCAGTGAGGCCACTGGAACATAACAGAGTCCCCTCAGGTAAAGCCACACACTGAAAACAAAGTCAACACAAATAAACAATGCAGGAAAGGACACCCTATTCAACAAACGGTGCTGGGAAAACTGGCTAACTGTGTGAAGAAGAATGAAATTGTAGCCCACTTCTCACCATATACAAATATTAGCTCTGGATATTAGCCCTTTGTCAGATGAGTAGGTTTTTGCAACCTACTCATCTGACAAAGGGCTAATATCCAGAATCTACAATGAACTCAAACAAATTTACAAGAAAAAAAACAAACAACCCCATCAAAAAGTAGGAAAAGGATATGAACAGACACTTCTCAAAAGAAGACATTTATGCAGCCAACAGACACATGAAAAAATGCTCATCATCACTGGCCATCAGAGAAATGCAAATCAAAACCACAATGAGATACCATCTCACACCAGTTAGAATGGCGATCATTAAAAAGTCAGGAAACAACAGCTGCTGGAGAGGATGTGGAGAAATAGGAACACTTTTACACTGTTGGTGGGACTGTAAACTAGTTCAACCATTGTGGAAGTCGGTGTGGTGATTCCTCAAGGATCTAGAACTAGAAATACCATTTGACCCAGCAATCCCATTACTGGGTATATACCCAAAGGATTAGAAATCATGCTTCTATAAAGACACATGCATACGTATGTTTATTGCAGCGCTATTCACAATAGCAAAGACTTGGAACCAACCCAAATGTCCAACAATGATAGACTGGATTAAGAAAATGTGGCACATATACACCATGGAATACTATGCAGCCATAAAAAAGGATGAGTTCATGTCCTTTGTAGGGACATGGATAAAACTGGATACCATCATTCTCAGCAAACTATCACAAGGACAAAAAACCAAACAGCGCATGTTCTTACTCATAGGTGGGAATTGAACAATGAGAACACATGGACACAGGAAGGGGAATATCACACACCGGGGACTGTCGTGGATTGGGGGGAGGGGGGAGGGATAGCATTAAGAGATATACCTAATGTAAATGACGAGTTAATGGGTGCAGCACACCAACATGGCACATGTATACATATATAACAAACCTGCACATTGTGCACATGTACCCTAAAACTTAAAGTATAATAATAATTAAAAAAAGAAAGATGAATTAAAGACTTAAATGAATGACCTCAAAGTATAAAAATTCTAGAGAAAAACAGAAAATAGTATTCTAGACACTGGCCTAGGCAAAGAATTTATGATGAAGACCTCAAAAGCAAATGCAGCAAAATCAGAATAGACAATTGAGACTTAATTAAAATAAAGAACTTCTGTACAGAAACAAACAAAAAAACTCTCAACAGAGCAAATGGAAAACCTACAGAATGGGAGAAAATATTTACAAACTATGCATCTGACGAAAGATTAATATCCAGGATTTATGTATAAGGAACTTAAAAATCATCTAAGGAAAAAGCAAACGACCCCTCTAAAAAGTGGGCAAAGGACATGAACAGACACTTCTCAAAAGAAGACATACAAACAGCTAATAAACATGAAAAATTGTTCGGCATCACTAAAGTTCAGAGAAATGAAAATCAAAGCCACCTTGAGATGTTATGTCACAGCAGTCAGAGTGGCCACTATTAAAAAGTCAAAAAATAAAACATTTGGGGAAAGTTGTGGAGAAAAGAGAACACTTATTTGTACAATTCTGGTGGGAATGCAAATTAGTTCAACCTTTTTGGAAAGCAGTTTTAAAGAATTAAAAATATAACTACCATTCAGCCCAGCAATCTCATTACTGAGTATGTATCCAAAGGAAAATAATCTTTCTAGCAAAAAGACACATGTATACATTTATTGCGGTACTGTTCATGGTAGCAAAGACATGGAATCAATCTAGGTGCCCATCAACAGTGGATTTGATTTTTTAAAAATGTGATACATATACACCATGAAACCTACACAGCAAAAAAAAAAGTATTTCTACACGTAAATAATTTGTCCTTTGCAGCAACATGGATGCAGCTGGAGGTCATTACCTAAGCAAACTAATGCAGAAAGAGAAAACCAAATACCGCATTTTCTCGTGTTTATACTTACATATTTAT
This sequence comes from Pan troglodytes, assembly GCF_028858775.2. Classification (NCBI taxonomy): domain Eukaryota; kingdom Metazoa; phylum Chordata; class Mammalia; order Primates; family Hominidae; genus Pan; species Pan troglodytes. The sequence goes on along the minus strand of NC_072402.2, from coordinate 159,283,239 downwards.
GATGTCTAGTGATCTTTTCTGAAGATTCAAATTTCATCCAGGATCATTTGCCTTCAGTGAGAACTTCCTGTGGCATTTCTTTCACGTGCATGTTTGCAAGTCACACATATAGATTTTATTACTATGAAAATGTTTGTATTTAATTTTCATTGTGTAGTGATATTTTTATATATGTAATTTTATTTTTTTTGTTTTGTTTTGACAGAGTCTTGCTCTGTCACCCAGGCTGGAGTGCAGTGGCATGATCTCGGCTCACTGCAACCTCTGGCTCCTGGGTTCAAGCGATTCTCCTGCCTCAGCCTCCCCAGCAGCTGAGATTACAGGCGCCCACCAACATGCCCAGCTAATTTTTGTATTTTTAATAGAGATGGGGTTTCACCATGTTGGCTAGGCTGGTCTGCAACTCCTGACCTCAGATGATCTGCCTGTCTCGGCCTCCCAAAGTGCTGGAATTACTGGTGTAAGCCACCGCACCCAGCCTATATATGTAATTTTTTGTTGACAGATTTTTAACCTTCTCTCAGAACTTCAGATATATTGTTCCTCTGTCTTCTTAACACCATTGTTTCTGATAATTCTTCAGCAATAGTTGATATCTTTTTGACTGAGAGACAATTGATTCTCTTTTACATAACGTGTCATATTTCTCTAGCTACTTTAAATATTTTTCTCATCTTTGTTCTTCAGCAAGGTAACTATGATAAACCAAATGTAGTTTTCTTTGCATTTATACTTCATAGACTTTGTTGAGTTTTCTGAAACACATAATTTTTGCCTTTCATCAAATTTAAGAAATTTTTTTCTCCTCCATTTTGTTTCTGATCTCCTCTAGGCCTTCAACTACACATGTGAGACCATTTGCTCTCTCTCCACAAATCTCTGAATTCCTGCTCAACATTTTCAATCTTTTTCCCTCCATTTTTCAGATTGGATATGTCTATGAATCTATCTTAATGATCTCCTTTTGTCATCTCAAATCTTCTTTTAAATATATCAAGTGAATTTTATACTTCAGACGTTGTGTTTTTTGGTCCTCTAATTTCCACTTGATTCTTTCTATAGCTTTTATTTTTCTGCTGGCCAGGCTGGAGCACAGTGGTGCAATCACGGTTCACTGCAGTCTCAACCTCCTGAGCTCAGGCAATCCTCCCACCTCAGCCTCTCGAGGCTTTTTATTGTTTATGATCTTACTGTCATTTACATCTATAGTTATAATGGTTGCTTTAAAATGTTTGCCAATTCCAAATTCTGGCTCATCTTGGGTCAGTCTCCATTGATTGTCTTTTGTATTGAGTATGGAAAGTGTTTTTCAGTTTCTTTATACATTGTACTTTGGATTGTATCCCAAATATTGTCAATACTTTGTTACAGATACTGTGGATTCTATTCTGGTCTTCTCAAGAATGTAAAATTTATAAAAGTAGGCCGCTGAACTCAAACACTGTACACTGTTTCCTATCTCTGAGAGTTCTATTCAGTTCATTTGTCTTAGCTAGTAATCTTGGATTCTGTTCCACACATGGATAGTTCATGATTATCCAGACAGTTAGTTGGAGTTTATATGAAGAACTGGGGACATGTACTCTGTAACTCTTGTTTCAAACATTTCCTGTTTCACTTTGTAGCTGCCGAAGTTGCCTTAAAATGGAGTTAATAATCCTTTAATTAATAACTGTCAGTTTCTGCCTGTCAGATGTCCCTGGTTTTGGCTTCCTGTTAGGATGCCTGCTGCTGCATGTATGTACTCTTAACACTGGAGCCTCAGCCTACCACACTGCCTAGAACTTGGTACAGCCTTTAGTAAGCCTCAATAAATAATGTGAATTAGTTAATTAATTAATTAATGAGACTAAACAATACATGAAGCATTGGAGTCAGACAGACCTTAGTTCAGATTCCTCCTCTGCATTTTTTTTTATATTGATACTGGGAAAGTCTCTCAACTTCTTTGTCTTAGATTTTCTCTTCCTTCAAATGAAGAGAATAACATAGCTACTTCTCAGATTTCAGTTGGAGATAGAGTGAATTAGGTACTGTTGGCACATCAACAGTTGTGAACTCTCATTAATATTATTCCAAAGTTGATTGAAAAAAGTTTCCTGAGAAGAGTACTGTTAAGAGGCTCAAAGGAGGCAGCAACAATTTCCATTTGGAGAAGAGGCTCTTTAGGGGAATTTAACATTTGAGGCAGGCCTTGAGGGATGGAAGTTATTTAATTCAAGATATTTGCTTGCAGTGTTTCACATATACATAATACATCCTTCTACATCTCTATAAGCATATAAGTATCCACATGTGTATATCTATGTCTGTATATGTAAAGATATAGTCTATATCTAGATATCTATATGTATGTGTCTATATATACATCTTTGTATACATATATGTATTTACATACACAATTATCTATATATGTATGTATCTATGCATACCTGTATATATAAGATGTATATAGGGATATATATAGATACAGATGTAGATGTATATACAAATTAAATGTCTATATAGATATAAATACAAACATATGCATTTAAGAAAACACATGAGAATTATAAATGTCATTTAAAAATACATCAAGAACAAGGTAAAAAGACCTGTATACTAATACTTTTGCAAATCTAAAGAGATCAAGGAAAATCATGCAACATATGAGTTCAATGCATTTACCAGAATTATTTTACTCCCTTCATCAGAGACATGCTAAAATCATAATTAGCAACGTGTCTGACACTTAAAATGTGGATACAAACTTTCTTATTCAAGAGAACTGCAAAATGTGTGCCTCAGTCCTAAGTTTTTGCTATGTCTGAAGCTAATCTGTTGGTGGCTTCAGACGATATTTGAAATTCCAGTGGTGCTACAAATGGAGTTTATTACATAAAATATTCCAGCCTTCTTCTCTGTGATGTAAGACTAAATGTTAACAACCCTAGATGATCTGGTAAGCCATGCTATACTAACATAAGAGAGAGCTAACCATTTGAGTACAGTGTGATTCAATGACAGGGAGACAAATATTTTTGAATTCTGGGTTCTAGCCCTGACTCAGCTACTTGCTGTGAAGTTAGCCTAGTGAAACAATATCTTTTGTTCAAAATTGAAAGGGGACAGCACCCCAAAAACCCCAAAGCCCTCTCATTTCCTTTCCAGACAACATTTACAAAAATGATTCTGTCAACATTCTATAAAAGTGTAAGCACCATCAGGCTGAAATTGACATATATTCTTGTGGCACTTTCAGAATTTTTTATTATACCACATTTAATAACTACAGGCTGAAAAAATAGTTTTAGCCACATAAAATAAAATGAAATGAAGTTATAAAACATTTAATCAAGCATATTCTTAATTAGTGATGAATAACCCTTCATTGAAATAAACCTTTGAAATTATTATCAATGGGACAAATTACTTTTTTTTAAGTTAAAAAAATAGCAGCAAAGTCACATTGTCAAATTATTAGAATGTTTGCTTTTACACAAAAATCCAGCAAATTTTCTGGACAATATAAAGTTTTTCCTTATTGATAATCTATGTCTTTTAGAAATTTTCAAGTGATGTTTGTTTGTTTCTTTGTTTGCTTTTGAGACAGTCTTGCTCTGTTGCCTAGGATGGAGTGCAGTGGTGTGATCATGGCTCATTGCAGTCTTGACCTCCTTGGGCGCAGGTGATCCTCCCACCTCAGCCTCCCAAATAGCTAAGATCGCAGGTGCATGCCACCATACCCAGCTATTTTTTCGTTTCTACATGGCGTTTCACTATGTTGCCTAGGCTGGTCTTGAACTCCTGGGCTCAAGCAATCCTCCCACCTTGGCCTGGCAAAGTGCTGAGATTATAGACACGATCCAGTGTGCCTGGACACAGGTGATAATTAAAGGATCAGAAATAAGCTGTATTTATAAAGTATGTCCCTATAGGTTTAGGACGCGGTTTGGGTTACCTTCTTGTTATCATTTTACTATGTAAACTTGAATTGCTCTACTGTTTTATATTATTATTAATCAATGCTATTTTTACCACTGATTATGATGAAGAGTGCTTTGAAAATGTTATCAATGACCCTGATGGCAAAATGAAATTGCAAATTGCAGAGCTGAGTTTAACAACCAGCTTCTCTCTATTGTGCCAGGAATCAGCCTCTACAGACATCCCTCCTGCTGCTATTACTAAAGTAGAATTCTTGAGAATGGGGTTCTGATGCCAGAGTTTGTCATTGCCTAGCTATATGACCTTGGAATATCAATTAGCTATTGATTTTTTGCTACCTAGATTTTCTTCAGCTGTAACAGTGGGATAATATACCTGCCCTGCCTAAGTCACAGGTTTATTGTGAGGAAACAATGAGTTAACAATATATGTGAAAATGTTTTGTAAATCATAAAGTGCTATAGAAGATATGTTTTATTATTTCAGCTTAGCTTTAAAAATATATTCCAATGAAACAGTGTCAAAAACAAGTCTTTCCTAGAACCACTAAGTCTAAGGAAGATCACATAAAAGTAAACTTATTGCAAGCAATAAAGTTAGTGAAATAAGTTTAGTGGTGATGAGTTGGACTCTAAAGTCAGAAAGAATTGAGTTCAAATCACAGTTCACTCTTTTATTGACTCTTTGACCTAGGCCATATTATAAGTATTATTTGAGTTTTCAAATTCTCATCAGTAAATGTAGATAATATCTATTTGATAACCTATCAATTAGGATAAGCTAGTACAGGTTATGCTGCAGTGACAAAAAAATTCCAAAATTTTACAGTCTGACACAACACAGTCTTGTTTGTTTTCCTTCCTCACTTATGCTACGTGTCCTTAGTGGGTCAGTTGTGGGTTTAACACCATTCCTTCTCACTCAGAAACTTTTGCTGATAGAGTAGCCACCACATAAGATTTTGTTGATCACCAGGGCAGAGGGAAAGTGTGAGCAGCTAATTGTGCCCTGACTTGGTTTTAACTGCTTATATTTTGGGGGCCAACGAAAGCCATATGGCCTCGCTCAACTTGAAGGGGGCAGAAATGTGTAATCCTATCATATGCCTTGGAGGAGATTTGGAAATATTTGAAGGGCAGCCCAAATCATTGGCACAAACTAGTTGTAAAATTACATAAAGATGAAATTCTTTTCATAAATGCCTGGCAGATATATTAAAGACTCAATAATGTTTTATTATGTTGTATTATTATTATTTCAGTTAAGTTGTGTTTTACACACAGAAATGATTTTGAGGTTTTCATAATCACACTTACGATGCCTTGCCCAGTGAAGCAGAAACCTGGGCAATCAAACAGAAACTTGAGTGCCTAGTTTATTCTGTGACATGAAATAATTTCTCTCCCCCTTAAATACTTGTTTTGCTTCCTTAAAAAATAATTGCAAACAGAAATACTGTGATTATGTGGGAATATTTTATGATATTGCAAAGCACTTTGAGTTTCTAAGTACATGTGTACCACATATTGAATCTACTTTATTGAGAGCTACTTTATTGAAATAGCTACTTTATTGAAATAATCTACTTTATTGAGAGCTACTTTATCTACTTTATTGAATCTACTTTATTTGAGCATCATTCCTGATGCTTCAAAAAAGGAAAAAGTCTTGCAAATAGATCTTGCTTTGTAAATGACTTTGTGGTTCTTTCCCGGAAGCCCTCCGACTGTTCTTCTATTCTGAAGACTGTGATTCAGGTTGACTCTCTGTGATCTCAAAAATATTCAACCTTCTAATCCAGATAACCATTACAGACAAGCAAGTCAGAGGAGGAAATAATGGAGAAAACAAAAGCTCTCAGAAAGTGACTCGCATAGATCCTCATACATATGCACTCAGTGACTATTTCTTTTTAGTTAGATGGTTTCAGTATTACCTCTTAGTCTTCCAGTTATCCACTTTTCTTTGAAACCTGATATCAATTATTCAGCCTTCTTTCAATCATGTACTAATGAATATTCAGGTTCTGTATTTTTATGTACAATGTAAAGGTGTTCTACACAAAATCATGGATATATAAATTAATAATATGATTGACAAATAATAAACTTATTCAACGATAAGTTACATGCAGGAAGAAGAAATGAGTCATGTATATTTGGTAGTACCTGTCCCCATCCCTCGTTCTCTCACCACCTCCCCACGGCTCCATCACAGGCTTAAAAATATTTATTAAAAAACAAATGGTGAGCTGGGCACAGTGGGCCTGCCTGTAGTCCCAGCTACTCAGGAGGCTGAGGAAGGAGGATTGCTTGAGCGCAGGAGTTGCAGGTGCCTGTGAATAGCCACTCCACATAAGCCAGGGCAACATAGTGAGACCCTGTCTGTAAAAAACACAGATAAAAATGATGATAATGCTTAATACCAATTCAGGTATCTAGTTGGTTATGTGTTGAAAGCCTAGAGAAGCTTCTGGATATGGTGCTCCAGATTGAGGTGGCAGAAAGTAGGCGGTATTCTTAACCAGCTGAGCATTTGGAGTTATAAAAGAATAGATGTTTTATATAGTTCCAGCAAGTCTACCAGCCCTATAACCAGATGTGTTTAACTATGGGCCCATTTAGACATGTGCCCTGGTTTGAGACAGCAACACTAGATTGCTTTAGAAAGTACTGATTTTGGGGTAGGGGAACAACTAGATAATCAATTTTAGGCAGGTGCTATAATTCTGACAGTTTTTTTTTTAACTTTTAATTTTCTCTTATTTCTTTTTCTTTCTTTCTTTTTTTTTTTTTTTTAGTAAATCTATTTGTTGGAATATAATTCTAGAATTTTGGCCCTGAGAGGAACAGCATTTGTCAGTGGGAGATGGCGTGGGTGGAAACAAATGTATTTTTCGAGTCACCGCCTCACTTAGCACACAAAGCGCGACTCCTACTGTCAGGATGGATACCTGTGAGTATTCTTCCCTCAGTGACAAGCTTTGATACTTAATTTATGGATGTGCTCAGGCTGATTTTAGAAAATACCTGGTGATGTAAGACTAAGAATGAAGGAAAAAGATCAAGTTCTCACAGTAGCTGCTTGCTAATTAATCCCAGTGATTAACCACCTGAGAGAATCATCTAAGAATAGCTATATTGAGCAGTATATATTTCTATCCTTTTCCCTCTATCTTTGGCAATCCACAAACAGGAGAAAATAGAGAGTATATGGAATTGAATATTTTGACAGTTTAAAGACCATAATCAAGCCTGTAATTACTTTAGTGATTTTTGCTTTGGAGAGCTATACTTGGAAGAGCAGCAGTCCTGCCTTACTTTTCATTTGCAGCATTGTTTTCCTTTTAAAATCATTCATTTTGATATATCTTTTGGTGTATGCATAAAGCCAAATAAAAGATTTAAGATTTTCATAAAATCCAAAACTCTGAAAGCAGTACAATCAATTCTATATAGTGTGTTTGTATATATGCATGAATGTTTGTATATCTGCATAATTACATATAAACCATTCTAACGTACATTAAACACCTACTATATGCCACGCACTGTATTATACACAGACTCATATGTCTATATGCATGAGGTTGTATATTCGTATATTTATCTTAGACCTAATACAGGTAATAAACATGTTGCTGAAAAATGGTCTTAGAATCAACATTGTTGTTCAATAAGTATGTGATGACCAAAAATTTTACTTCCCAGGGAGCTCTGAAAATATTTCATTGTAGATCACTCTAGATATTTCTCTTTACGTATTCTTACATAGAAAACTTTCAAAAATAAGATCCACAGAACATTTGGAAATGTAGTATGATTTAAAAATTATAAGAATGAATGTTTTTCAGTTTTATTACCTTTTTGTTATCATTAATATGCAGATATTTACTCTCAGTAGTCCAGATTCCGCCCTCTGAACAATCGTGTATATTTCCTTTCAGAGAGGCTGCACCAAATTTCATCATCCAACAATCAGTCTGTTAATTCCTTTCAATTACACTGTGGTGCAAAAGGAAAATGGAACATGTTTTGAAAATATCCCACAAATTAGACATATGACTGATATGGTTTAGCTGTGTCCCCACCCAAATCTCATCTTGAACTGACACATCCCCATATGTCATGAGAGGGACCAAGGGGACATAACTGAATAATGGAGGTGGTTTCCTCTATCCTGTTCTCATGATACTGAGTTAGTTTTCACAAAGATCTGATGATTTTACAAGGAGCTTTTCCCTTCGCTAGGCATTCTTTCTTCTCTTTCCTGCCGTCATTTGAAGAAGGGCATGTTGGCTTCATTTCCATCACATTTATAAGTTTCCTGAGGTCTCCCAGCCATACCGAACTGTGAGTCAATTAAACCTCTTTCCTTTATAAATTACCCAGTCTTGGGTATGTCTTTATTGGCAGCATGAGAACAGACTAACACAATGACCTTGAGCAAACATTGCCCTTCCTGGAATAATTGTTTGTATCTATTCAATGAAGGAATTACAATAAATGACTGTTGAATAGTAGTGACTTCATCGAATCCTTCCATGGAGATCAGGGCTTCCTCTCAGATCCCTAATCAGTGTCCCTGTTCTCCTGGCCTACTGAAATGAGATTCTAAGGAAAAGAAGCATGAAGCAGTTTACCTTCATGTCTTCACCCAACAAAACTTAAACTCAGCTTCAGTGCTGGGCACTCTGAATATAGGTGTAAACAAGCAGATATGAACTCCATCTAACAACTTTTATATTCTGATACTTCAACCATCTTCTAGGCTAGATTTGATAACTCAACCTGGCTTTAGAAATTCTAGAGGCACACATGTGGCATATGAGGGCAACAGATCACACAGGTAGGACTGAGAGTTAAATCTTAGCTAGTAACAAAGAAAATGCATTTGGCTGGCTAGTTTTCTGTGTGCATCACTCAGTTTCTAATCTATCATGGTGGTTGCTGATGAGATAGCACTTAAGGATTTAGAAATCCTGAATCTTGCCACATGCCAGCAGAGTTCTTTCTAGCTATAAAAGTCTATTAGATTTGTCTAGGCACAATTTACAATAAATTTTAGATGTTAAGGATTTGTACAAAATTAGTTAGGATACCAATCAACATTTCCATTACCTGGTTCATACTAAATACTAAATAAATATGTATTAGATGAATTAACTACTCAGTTTCACCTTTTCTCAAAGTGCCAAATCCACATACGGGAATATAATGGTGACAGGAAGGGATTCATTTCATCTACTTAAGCTTAACTAGGCAAATTGATTGTATTCTAGATATGGAGTCAGTGGAGTCAAATTAGGAAAGGGGAAATGGCCAAGAATACTGATGCTTATTGGTCACCCACTGAGCTAATCATGAGTGTGCCTTGAGTTGAGGATAGAATAGGACATTATAAAATCAGGAACTTCAGTGCTATTTCTCAAATAATGCAACCAGGTTTACTTAACAGCTACTATGTCTTGAGCACTTTCTACATTCTGAGAATAAAGAAATAAATACACATTTTTGAATACCCACCCAATCAGGTTTTTGTACAAATATAATTTAACAATTCCCAGTTTAGAATGAGACCATAACATGGATGCTATCCCAAGGAGCATTCCTAGGAAGTTAAACACATTTTTTCAAATCACATCACTATTTGCAGTATTATCATCTGCAACCATAGTATAGAAGACAATGGTACTCATAGATTCTAATGAGTGTTCAGGTCCTTTGCCTCTTGGCTGTGATGGTCCTTTTTTATTTTCCAAATAATTAGGGGTGTGTGTGTGTGTGTGTGTGATCTTTTTAGAAAGGGAAAGTTTCAGTAAGGTGAAATTGCTGCAGCATTTTTTTTTCTCAACTGTGTACAATCCATTTCTCTAACTGCGTGTAAGTCTCCTAGGAAACCTTAGTAGACTAAGGTTTGATTGGCTGTTCTCTTGGATTTATCATGAGAGTTTTGAGCATAGATTTAGAGTGGCATAACCTTGGTTAAATCGTTCCGAAGATATAAGAATGCTTTCCGTGCTTACTTGCAAGCAGATGTGAACTAAACTGAGTTTATTTGAGGTGTCATCATGTCTCAGTAAGATCTGTCCATGGAATTTTGAACTTTTAGACACTGTATAACAAAATGTCTTCAGTACTGCAACTTTGATCTCTTACCATGTACACAACATTTTTTTTCTGATCTGTAGTCTCAGATTCTTAATGTCCATAGTTGAGATTTTTATCCCAACTAAAAAGAAATTGAGCTGTGTAGTAAGTCAAATAAATAGAGTGTTAGTGCAAAGAAATAGAGCTGTTTAAGTCAGAATAGTTTATCTGTTTGTGGTTGATGATTAAGTAATCCATGATATATTTTCCAGTACTACATATTCCTTATGTAATGTATTTAGTAAGTTTAACATAAGTGATATATTACAATGTACAAACTGTTTCCACATACACATTCTGTATCCTGTGAGCTACCTAGAATGAGTCTAATCAGCTCACCTAAAAATGAGATATTAAAGGCACAGATAGATTAAGTTATTTGTGGATGATCACAAAATTGAAAAGATAGCAAAGCTGAAGCTCATATTTGGATCTGTCGATTAAGCTCAGTGTTCTTTCTATAAGAATTTCTACTTTTTCTATCTACTAAAACAGTATATCCTGGTTGCCTCCAGCTCTGAAATATATCTAAAAACATACATTTATCTCATTCTCTATCATATCACGATGAAAAGTCACCATCACTTCTCTCTTAGACTTCTGAAGTAGCTTCCTAAATGATCTCTTTGGTAGTATCCTTGCTCCCTGAAACTCATTCTCTTCCCAGTAGCCTAAGTGTTTTTATAGAATTTTAATGTAGGCATTTTTGAAGTAAAATTTGCATGCCATGAAAGGAACAGATTGTAAAATTACAATTCAATGAGTTTTGATAAACATATACTTCATCAACTACTACCAAAATTGAGATACAAGACATTTCCAACACTCTAGAAATTTCTCTCATGCCTTCTTTCAATCCCTACCCCTCAGAGGCAATCATCATTTTGATTACTTTTACATGAATTAGCTTTGCCTATTCTTGAATTTTATATAAATGAAATCATGGAGTATGCATTCTTTTGATTCTGGCTTCTCTGGCTTCTATCCTCAACAAAATACTTTGAAATGTATCTGTATTATTGCATGCATCAGAAGTGTGTTATTTTTAATGCAGTGTAGTATTCCATCATGAGCGTGGACCTAAATTTGCATAACCATTTTACGTCAGATGGACTTTTATTTCCTATTTTTGGTTATAATGCCACAGAATTTTTAGTAAACATTGTCCTAGAAGAGGTTTGGGTTTGTAGGAGAGTTATACAGATAGTAAAAAGAGTTCCCCTACACCCCACACCCAGTTTCCCCTATCATTAGCATCTTATGTTAGTATGGTACATCTGTCATAACTACTAAACCAATGTTGATACATTATTACCAAAAGTTCACATTTTATTCATATTTCTTTACAGTTTACTTTATTTCCATTTTGATTCCAGGATATCTCATTACACTTAGTTGATATGTTTATCTCAAACTTTTCTGTTCATTTATTTTGATGACTTTGAGAGTTTTGAGGGTATTGGAGAGACATTTTGTAGAATAGCCCTGAATTGGTGGAGTTATTTTTTTCTTCTTTTTCTTATGATTAAACTAAGGTTTTGGGGAAGAGCTACAGAGGTCAGGTTCCACTGCCATCACATCATAGCAAGGGTTCATGATACCAACATGATGATATCACTTTGGGTCTAAACTGTGATTATCTAGCTGAGGTCGTGTCTGTCGGGTTTATCCACTATCGTTGTACTCTGTTTCCTCCTTCATATACTGCACTCTTTGAAAGGAAGTGACCATGAACAGCCAACAGGAAGGTGGAGAATTATGCTCCACCCAACCCTGACTTGAGGGTGGAGTATCTACAAAAAGGATTTGGAATTCATCTGCAAAGGAAATATGTCTCTCATTTCCCATTCATTCATTTATTTAACCATTTACATAAGTACAGATTAAATGATATTTATTTTATACTTTGTGTTATAATCTAACAGTATATTATTTATTTTTCCCCTCAAATTGTTCCAGTTTTGGCCATTGGGAGCTCTGTCAGTTGGCTTCTATGCCTTTTGGCATACTCTATCATTGTGTAGGAGTTTGATTTCATTTTTGTGTGAGTGTGTTCAGCACTTCCTTACTTTCTGGCACTACAATGTGCTTTAGGCTCAGTTTGTATATACCTTGCCCCAGCCTTGGAAGAGGCTTTTATTCAAAGAGATCTGTGTTCTTTCATTGGAAAATAGTATTAGAAACTGAGAGATCTTCTTTGTCTTCTGTGGAGTTAAAGTTTTTAATTTTAATAAAGTTCAATTTATCATATTTTTCTTTAATGAATTATGCTTTTGGAGTTGTATGTAGAAGTCATCACCAAACCCAAGTTCACATAGATTTTTTTGCCCTATGGTTTCTTCTAGAAGGCTTATATTTTTTATTTTACATTTAAATTTCTAAGTCATTTAAAATTGTTTTTTATGTAACATGTAATACCTGTGATTAGGTACAAATTTTTTATATTGACATTCAATTGTTCCAGTAACATTGGTTAAAAAGATTATCCTTCCTCCATCAAATTGCCTTTTGGCTTTATTAAAAGTAAGTTAACCAAATTTGTATGAGTCTATTTCTGAAGACTCTATTTTATTACATTGATCTATGTGTTTATTCCTTCACTGATAACAAGGTATTGCGATTACTGCAGCTTTATAGTAAATCCTAAAGTAGGATAGTGTTAGTTCCCTAATTTTGTTTTACATCTTCAGCATCGTGTTGGTCATTCTGTTTCCTTTATATTTGTATATAAATAATAGAGTCAGTTTGTTGTTACCTACAAAATAGCTTGCTAGAATTTTAATTAGGATACCATGGAATTCACAGATCAAGCTGGGAAGAACATCTGAACAACACTGAGTCTTCCGGTCTATGAAAATGGAATACCTCTAGATTTATCAAGCTCTTTGATTCTCTCATCAGTGTTTTTTGTTGTTGTTGTTGTTGTTGTTGTTTTTAGTTTTCCTCCTACAGATCTTGAACATATTTTGTTACGTATATAACTAATAAATTTTTGATGCTAATTAAACAGTATGTTTTTTAATTTTAATTCTGGTTTCTAATAGTTGGTACACAGAGGTTTTAAAACATGAGCAATGTCATGTTTAACCACTGCACTTAAAAGGCAAACTCCTCACTCTGGGCTACAAGACCCTGCCAATCTCTCTAAAATAATCTCTTACTGGGTTCCTCTTTGACTACTGAAATACAAATTCACTGTCTTTTTATTTCTTGATTATTCCAAGCTTGTTCATGCCTCAGAGCCTTTGAATTTGCCCTTTATATTTGGATTTCTTTTCTCCTATGCGTGTTCCTCTCTGCTTCTGGCTCCTTTCATTCTTCAGGTCTCAATTCAAATTTTTAGTGTCAGAGGAATCTTCCCTAATCACTACATCTAAACTAGTGTCAACTTTCCTCCCTCCACTTCTGTTCATTTTTCCTTGCTTTATAGTTCTTGTCAGTATTTGACATTCTCTTGTTTGTCATTCTTCCTGGTCATCATTGTTCTTTATCCAAATACATATAAAGTAGAGGAGAGTAGGAACTTTGCCTTTTTCATTTGCCACCATATTCTCAGTGCTCATTACTCTGTCTAGAATATAGTAGACACTCATTCAAATATCTCTGAATGGACACATTTTCTTTTAACAAGAAAGATATGTTGAGGTTAAGGGTCTTAACTTCGGTGAACTCTTCCTTGAGTCCCTAAGCTGGATGTGATTACTCTCTGCTCAGTATCTCAGTAAAAATGTATTCCTTCTTATGTGATCATATTTTATAGTCCTCATTGTTGATATATATCTTTTGTCTTTTACTGCACTACAGAGTCACTGAGGATGGTAGTAATTTATTGATATTGTATTTTCCATAACTTCTGGGAAGAAATCTTACATTTAATAAAAAATCTATGTGTATATATGTGTGTAATTATTTACAGAGTTTTCAGTAATGAATAAATAGGCCGGTAGTCTTTCAATCTTGGATCTGATCCAAACAAAGTTTACCAAAGTATTATTAAGAAAACCACCTCACTTCAGTACAATTTATTTTCCCAATTTATAGAATGAGGGAATTATAATAGACTGAGTGATAATTATTAAACCACTTGTTTTTCTTTTGAAGGAGCTGTAGCATATACTGTGAGTGTTCCACCCATAGCCTCTGAAACATGGATGATCATGATTCCATGATTATGAGATCTCAGGAACATGAACATGAGATCTCAGGAAATTTTACTGCTAATGGCTAGAACTCACCTCCCTTCATTTGCAGGGCCACCCTCAGGCTTCCTGATACCGCTTTATGTGCAAACTGAAAGAGCCGGAATTACACCCTCCTTTTCCCCAGGGAAACCATGAGCCAATGACTAAGGATGTGGAGGTATAAACTCATTAGGCCCTTGATACAGCTCTGAATGAGGCCACTTGTCTCTAAAGCTCCCCAGTGGGACTTGGTTTGATGCCACACCCTTGCTTGGCTTCCTTCCCTTCCCAGCCTTGCTTCCTACTTGACAACTTGTTTTTCCTAAAAACACTTCTTAACACATCACTTTTACATGATTTCTCATCTCAGCACCACTTCTGGGAAACCCAGCTTGAGACTTGAGACAATAGGTTGAGACCCCTTTGAGACTCTGTTGAAAACCATGGCTCATCTTCAGAGAAAAGAAAGTATTATTCATATGAAAATATTTATGTAATCTATGGATTTCAATTTAAGGATGCCATGAATAAAAATCTCTAAGGTAACTTGTGTTCTTAAATTCATTCACCTCTTCAAAGACCAGTTTAGTAAGTGTCTACTAATAATTGGCATCATTGTAATTTCTGATATCAAAGTGAATAAACTAACCAGATCCTTGCGTCTGCAGAGCTTATCTTCAAGTGGAGGAAGATAATAATCAAGTATATTTAGAAGGGGGAAGTAATAGTAAGTGTCATATAGATAATTAAGGCAGATAGAAACCTAGTGGATGACAACCTTATGTATGATGATCAAGTGAGACCCCTTGGGAGATGAGGCATTTAAGATGAAATTGTAATTGTAAGCAGGAGCCAGCTATACAAAGATCAGGAGATGGCAACATGGAAAGAGGGAACAATAATGTGAGAAAGAAAACCCCAAAAACATCTAGCTCAAAGTGCCTAAGTTAAGAACAGGCTTGGTAAGTCTGAGAATTAAAAAAGGTCTCAGTGTCTAAGCATGGCATAGGACGATGCTAAAAAAGTATTTAAGCATCGATCATGGAAATTAACTCAGGTTAAAAAGTTGAAGTTTTATTTTAGGTAAAATGGGGATGGTAATAATTAGCTCTAGTTTTCTACTGAAACTTTCCACTGCTAAGTGCTATAACATAGGGTTTCAATTCTAATTGTACTCTAATCAGTTCCATTAACACCAACCGCTCATTCACTTCCTCATATATCCCTTTTTGTCACCTGAGTATAGGCTCATTAGTCCCTATTTCCTCCTTCCTAAATTTTCCCCACCAGTAGAAAAGGGGAAATACCATGATAAGTAATTGTATGAGCTAAAAGTCACCTCTGAAGAACCATACCTCTAAGAATGATGAGAATTCCCATGAATATATACATGAACAAAATGAATCATTTGTGACCTCTGACTAGGTTTAAAGCTAAGCTCCTATTCATAGGATGTCACATTGAGGTGATAACATCTTAGAGCCTCCAGGATATAAGTTGCTACTATATTCAGCTTTGTTTTCCAGGTGGGTTGAGATTTGCATTGAAGGCCATCATTAGTATTAATTTCTTAGGAGTTTGTTTCAAAGAGAAAAATTCTCATTTTTGTACTTTCTTTAAAATTCAGTGGAAGATTGTCTAAAAGCACAGTAGATATTATCAGAACTTTAAATTTAAGCAAAAAACATATATATATATATATATATATATATATATATATATATATGCCACACTATGGCTTCTAAAACATTTTTTTCAACTCTTTCATTGGCACCATCATGGTTATTCTACAACTGATGCCCCTAACAGGAAAGGAGTCTTTCTGACAAAGCAAGCTTGATAAGACAGCTGGAGTTTCTTAGAGAATATTGACCAGAGTAATTACTGTTTCTGACAGCAGCTGTAAAGTTTCTGTTTCTAGGGTAGAATTTAACCCCTAGCTAACTGAATTCTACAAAATTGATTCTTTGTTATATTTTCCTGAAATATATATCAGGATATTACTTGAAAAATATTGAATCCTATTTAATTAAATTAAAGAGCATAATGGCTTTTGCCTTGATATTCTGGGTTCAAAAGCTCTGCAAAAATATTTATACAACAGATAAAGAAACAGTGATTCTCTTCATTGGTCTGCTTGCCCCCACTCTGGAGTTTCCATAGTTGCATCTACCTTAAAATTCAGCCTACTTGGTAAGAAACAAAACATAAGCAGATTTGGATGTGATGAAGCATGAAGCTCACTTGCTTCAGACTGAGAGTATATTATAGTTGTTCAAGCAATAAGGAAGTAATGTAGATTAAAATGCAGTACTTTTCCTAATTCCACATTGCAAAAATTTTATTGAAAATATTTGTCCCCTAACATTCTACTAAATTATGAGAAGTCATAGTTTTGCAATACCAGGTGCCAAGGATTTGCTGAGTATCTACTATATATGAGACACTAGACTAAATATCAATGAATTACCAAGAAGTACAAATTATAATCTCCTGCTTCAGAGTTTATATTGCAGGTACAATACTGAGACACTTGGGAAATAACCGTTAAAAGTAGGTAATAAATTAACGAGCATCATTATGATCAAAAGTTATTAGTGTCTGGTTACTATCAAAGATTATTAATAATATTCAAATTAATTATGTAGACAACACAATTTTAGGAATTTTTTGGATGCATTTGACATCCTCAAATGCTACTTGGATCATAGTAAAAGTGTTACAGGTAGTAGTAAAGAAGCAATAGCTATAATAATAGCATTTACTGACTATACACCACATGCAACATGGGTATATTTATGATTTCTAACCCTCTCAACAATCCAGTGAAATAAATGTCATTAGCCACATTTTTGCAAATAAAAATTCTGACACGCACATATATATCAAATTAAAATTTCAAACTGGGCTCATTTGATCCCAGAGTCAGGTCTGCTTCCCTCAGTCATGATGCCCTTGTGTACACCAAAGCAGGTTTCAGGAGGATGCTGGATCTGAAATAAGTTTAGCACATATGGATTTTGATTCAAACATTGAACCTTAAAAGGAATATCAATTTCTTTCCTACCTAAAACCTTTTTCAATTCCCCAACATGTGGGGCATCTAATTTATCAGTCATTTTTTATTCTACCCCAGCCCCATTTTTGCAGAGCTTCTAAGTTTGCTCTAAAATGGGGACAAAGCAGCTTCTCTCCTTTAATGCACAAGATTCTACAGTTTACTTGTGAAGCTTGGGGTACTTACTTCTCTGGCAAGCTTTGGAGTTGTGTTCTTAAGGTTCCAGTAACCTGTGTGTGTATAACACACAGCCATCCCTCAGAAGAGTAGCCTCCTCAAACCTCCATCCCCTTCTAGGCTAGAGGATTCTCCTCACTGCTGTCTGCTCCTCAAAGAGCCAGACCATTTCCTCTTCCCAAAGAAATCCAGCAACATTTTTTTGAATGTCTTAGGCTGTAGGAAAACCAAACCAGACCAGGGTGCATCTTGCAAGCCACCTTTCTCATGGACCAGAAACACAAACCTGTCCTGAGATAAGGGGTCACACAAGATCATGATATTTTTGGAAAATGGATTGAAAAGGAGAGATACCATGAGGAGTTAAAAATTAATATCTCAGTTAATAACTTTGTCACACAAACATTGAAAATAAACAGGAATGAAATATGCAACGAGGATACGATAAATTATTCTGGTTTACCTAACAGCTTTCTTTTTTTTTGAGACGGAGTCTTGCTCTGCCTGACAGCTTTTATTAACCTATGCGTAGAGCCTTACTCCCCAAGTGGAGTTGTGGTACCAGCACCACATACAACACCTGAGGGATTGTTAGAAATGAAGAAACTCATTGCACTTCTACTCCAGCTAATGAACCCAAATCTGTATTTTAACATGATTCTCAGTTGATCTGTATACATATGAAAGTTTGAGAAACATTGATATAGAGGGTGAAAAGCACAAAGTATGTTCAGGGTGCAATCAATAGATCATTTGGCTAAAGCACAGGGTTTGTGCAAGAGAAAAATATTGGCATGTCTATAAATGATGACTGATCCAGGCAGTCAAGAAACTTGAAAGCCATTTTCAAGGGGTTAGAAGTTTTCCTGCAGTTGTGGGGAGCCATTGGAAGTTTTTGCACTGGAGAATGACATAATCAAAGGGATGGCTTAGGAAGATTTATCTAGCATAGTTGGGGAAAGGAGATCCTTTGTGAAAGAGCAGAGGGATCTTTAGTCTAAAATCTTCCATGTCAGATACTCCTTCAAGTTCATCAGACATTTTCAGAAATACATAGGCTTTATTCAGGATGCTGGGAGACTATTAAATGTACTAACATTTTATGATGCAACAGTGTGCCTATTAATGACTTTAAAGAGTAATTTCCACTCTTGGTGTCAATGAATTCTGCAAAGATGTAATGGGACCTAGGATCCCAGGGATGAGAGAAACTGAATATTCACATCTGGTTAGAAACACTCACCAAACAGACTGAAAATGCAGTACAAACAGGGCCCTAGGATCACACTATATAAATCTATCAGGTTCCTGTAACACCCCAGTGTGTACCTTCTTTTACCTGCCCTTTGGCGATTTCGACACTTACTTAAATTCTTACTGAGGTAGGTCAGGACGCAGAGGGGAGCAGGATGTTGTCATCCTCCAGCAGCCTCTAGGTCAGTGGTTTGCAACTATCACTGTACAGTAGAATCACCTAGGAAGCTTTAACAACTACAGTAGCCCAGCCGTATCCACAGACCAATCACATGATTATGTCTGGTACTTCCAACAACCAGACAAGTATGAGAAACATCAAGTACATGTCCTCAAACTGAGGATTACAATAAAAAATTATCTTTGAGTTATTTGTGTGGAGTAAAATATAATGCTTACTATTTATTAAGTCAATATTATGTGCCATGCATTGGACCTCTATTTCATGTAATATCTATTCAGTCACTTTACCTCTCTTATCCCCTCCTCTGTAGATAACCATGTAAGAATTTTGCCATTACTCTCAGTTTATAAAACAGTAAACTGAAGCTTAAAGAAAAAATGCAGTTGCCCACACACAGAAAATTAGGAAGCAGTGAAGTCAGGATTCAACCTAAGGAAGTGAGACTTGGAGCCTGATATTTGGTCCAAATTATAAACTCTGAGAACAATTTGTAGATTCTTTCATTTTTCCTGTTAACCCAATAACCCAAGGCTATTAAATATAAAGCAATTCTTAATATGAAAATAACTATTTTGTATTCTATAACTCAGATTGTAAATGTTCAGATTTGATTGGCCATTTCTAGATGCCATCATCACATATTGTACTCTCTTGCATATAGAAGGTATTCAGTAACTTATTTTTAAATGATGAAATAAATGAACTCATTAGGACTTTGTAAAAGAAAACAGAGGTAGCTGATCAAATCAGGCCTATCACCAAAAATCAAACAAACAAAACCCAAAAACAAAAACCACACATCATAATGTATGTTCAACAGCCACTGTCACTAACTCTACCTTATTTGGTTTGCCTACCAAACGTGGATTGCTCTCTTTATTTGGGGCCTCGAATGCTCACTTTACTGCAGCCATGCTGGAGTTCCTCAATCCAGTCAGTCTTTCTTCTGCCTTAGAATGGGAGGGGGATTTCACCTTTGCTCTTCCCTCCATTAGACTCGTCTTCCCCTACTCCCCTATCCTCCTTCCACTAGAATCTTATAACTACCACCCTAAGCTTGGGTAAAACCTTTAGATTCCAATTTAAACATAATTTGTTCATGTAGCATATCTTGACCTCTAACTCCTCCCCTCATAATTTCCCCTTATTTAAAAAACCATTGTATCACAATTTGTTCTTATATTTACTTGCAGTTTACTCCCTACTAAAATGTATCTTCATTGAACAAAGGAATAGTGTTTTTTTTTTTTACCACTGTATTTCTAGTGCCTGAAAAATACCTGGCTACACAGTAGTTGCTCAGTAAAAGCATTGAATATTAAATATTTGTAAGTATAAGCTGATTTAATTCCTAAAAATTGAATTGGTTTTCTTCATTAACAGTCTTATTAAGTGATGTAACTTACATACAGTTGTTTTTCCTCATTTTAGTGTTCTTAACTGATGCTTAGAAATTAATTACCAACTCAATATATACTGTTCCCATTCAATAGTCTGCTAGTTTTTTTGGAAAGTGATTTACATATAGGAAGTCATTGAGAATCAATGTAAATTCAAGAAAATTCTCAGAAGCAGAAAGTAACCTGAGGTTAAGAGTTCATTTCAATAGGAGAGTTTTGTGATACGACTTGGTAATCTCATAAGGAAATATTTTACCTCAAGTCAATTTCCAGAAATTTCTTTGAGTAAATTTTGAGTTGGCTGGTTAAATTTTACATATAACTATACTATTCCCTTCAAGTATTTCCTCATAAGAAATATATGGTGATGACTCCAACTCCACATTTGTTTGACCAGTAGACTCCCTTTGTATTAGTCCATTCTCACACTGCTATAAAGATACTACTGAGAATGGGCAATCCATACAGAAAGGAGGTTTAATTGACTCACAGTTCCACATGGCTGGAGAGGCCTGAGGAAACTTGCAATCATGGCAGAAGGTGAAGCAAGGAACATCTTACCTGGTGGCAGGCAAGAGACTGCAAGCAAAGGGCAGGTGCCACACGTTAAAATCATCAGTTCTCATGAGAACTCTATATCATGAGAACAGCATGGGAGAAACCACTCCCATAATCCAATCACCTCCCACCAGGTCCCTCCAGTGAAACGTGGGGATTACAATTCCAGATGAAATTTGGGTGGGGATACAGAGCCAAACCATATCACCATTCAATCCAGAACCAGCAAGTCCTCTCAAGGGCTTCCTAGATTTCCTTTTTTGTGTTATCTATCTGTTTAATCAACTCACCTCAACAAATATTGATAACATGTCTAAAATGGCCTTACACAATCCCTGTTGCTATGGGATTGCAAAAGGAATCCATGACAAAGTATCCAAATAACTCATAACCATATGCATGTTACAAGAATTAAACCCATGCTTAGGTAAGGGAGAGGATGCGGTCGAAAAACCAATGAGACAGCTTGTGATAAAGTGAGCTTCTGAGTACAATCAAGAGCCTCACTTTACTATTCAGATAGCAAACAGTGACATGACTTAATGACAAGAAGATCAGCTTGGAAGTCATTTGACCTTTGTTTGAATTCTGGTTGTTCATTAGCTTTGTCAGTTTCCATGGACATATTCATAGTTACCTTACTGAGTTGTTGCAAGGATTAAAATATATAATGTATGTAAAGTGTCTCATGTACTCCTTCTCAAAAAACGTGCAACTCTTGAGCTGATTAGAGGAGGAAAGTAGCAATATCGAGTCAAAGAAGAAAGATTCACAGAGAGAGAGATTTGAAATTCAGTCTCCTATTCAATGTACATTTTATTTTAGCTCTATTATGTGTCAGATTATTTGGATACTGCAATGAAGAAGATAGACACAATTTGTTGAAGTCTGCATTTTAATAGGAGAAGACAATAAACAAGTTAAAAAGTACAGTTCAGATGAAAAGCCATTGAAAGGCTGTAATATAATAGAGTGATACTGACTGGTGCTGGGGAGGCACGTGGTTGGCCACTCTGAGCAGGTCATATGTGAAATGAGACCTGAATATGCAGCTAGCCAGAGGAAGATCTAGGAGATGAGCTTACCAGGCAGAGAAGCAACACTGACAGCTCGGGGGCAGAAGCCTGCTTGGTATTGATGGGAAGCGTAGGTGGAGAGTAGTGAAGGAGGAAGAAAGTGAACCAGGTGAGATTCCAGAAGTAACATAGAACATGTGGAGGGCCAGGGAGTGAAATGATTTGATTAGATGAATCTGCTGCACCCACTAAAGTTGTGCAAGAAAACAGCACAACTAAAACCACCACTACAGAAGAAAGAAACCTTAGCCTAATAAATCAGACAAGGGTCAGATGCGGTGGCTCATGCCTGCAATCCCAGCACTTTGGGAGGTCGAGGTGGGAGGATTGCTTGAGCTCAGGAGTTCAAGACCAGCCTGGGTAACATGATGAAACCTCATCTCAACAAAAAATACAAAACTTAGCCGGGCATGGTTGTGCATGCTTGTAGTCCCAACTACTCAGGTAGATGAGGTGGGAGGATCACCTGAGCCCCTGGGCCTGAGGAGGTCAAGGCTGCAGTGAGCTGTGATCATGCCACTGCATTCCAGCCTGGGTGATAAAAAATCATTGAAAATAATTAGACAAGCAAAAATGAGCCTGGCTGAAATGAAAAGGTGTTATTTGTATAAGTTCTCAAAGTAGTGCTTTAGATTCAAGCAAAGGGAATTGGATGCCACAGTCACTAGTTTTTCTTAAAAGGTGTCTGTGGACTGTCAACAGAAGTTAATCACCAATTCTAATATATTCCAGGGCTAGTTTCACCATTTTGGATTTGTTTTTTTGTTTGTTTGTTGTTTTTGCTTCTGTTTTAGTCTTAGCAAACACTTGAGGAACAGTTCAGTTTTCTTCTTGGTCAAATCTTAAGAGAAACTTTTGACAAATCAAGTTAGATTCTAAATGCATTATGTTCTTTATGGAGAATCCTCCTAAAACTAAAGTGTTAGGGAGGCACAATTTATACTTTTAAACAGCCTGTTTTTAACTTTTTATATTACTCATCAAAAGATATTAGAGGTCTTCCCCTTATTGATTTTCCTGATACTTTTCCAGTCGCAGACAGATTGGTGGTTTATATATCTAGATTCAACAACATACATAGCATTCAAACGTAGATGAAGAATGGTATACACTTCTTTCAAAGCAAGTAGATGTTATTTAAATAATATATGGAAGAGTTTTTTTCCCCCAAATCATCATACTCTGTTTCCCTGCTCTCTTTCAATTTATAAGAAAAAACAAAACTCAAAGTTTTCTAAGCTATCAGAGCTCTTTTGCTTTTACAAGCTTATAGTAGCACCACTCTATTACGCACATATTTTTTTAAATTCAGTTAAGTTCCAGCAAGCTTCCCAATGCTACCCATATCTATGTGCAGTCTTACTACCTGTGTAGCTATAGGCAGTATAGCTGCTTCCCGTATGTTTGTGAAGAGTATTAAATAAGCTGACATACACTAGTCTATGCACGGTGCTCAAAAAGAGAAAATTGTCCTACATAGAAGCCTGTATCTTTCTTGATTCACATTAATATTTGAGGACTTCCGAACTTTTTATGTTCTTGTACAGTGTTTAAGGTTACTACCCGGAGGCAGACCAATCCGAGTTGGAATCTTGAGTTTATCATTATTATTATTGCATTAATATAACAACTTATTATTAAACTACATAAATCAGTACTTAGTAAGTGCTGATCCCCTTTTGCAAGTTCAGAAAATTTCTGCTACAGAATCAGGTTCTTTTATCTTTTCTGTGCAAAGAAAAGGTGCTGGAGTTAACAGGTCCTACAATCCTGGTTCTTAGCCCAGGTGCTGTTTTGGACATCAGATACCTGTCATCAAAGCTCTGAGCTCTCTCAAGTTCTGGTCAAGTTAAATGTTTATCTCTCTAACCTCTTGCATGATTGATTATCACCAGTCTGTTCTTTACCTTCAGTCTGCTGGCCTAGGATCATGACTATCTGGTTCCTACATGGAAGCCTGTATCTTTCTTGATTCCCATTACTATTTGAGGATTTCTGAACCTTTTGTGTTCTTGCACAGTGTTTAAGGTTACTACCTGGAGGGAGACCATTCTGAGTTGGAATCTTGAGTGTATCATTATTATTGCATTAATATAACAACTTATTATTAAACTACATTATTATTACTACAGTTGTGTAACATTTAACTTTGTACATCCTTAGTTGCCTTATCTGAAAATTGTCAGTGGCAATCCCAAACTCAGTGGTTACTGTGAAGAATAAATGAAGTACAGCATATTAAATAGCACAGTGGCTAGCACAATAAGTACTCAGGCAATCAGGCAATAATGGAAATATAAAACAAACAGAAGGAGAGAGGCAGAGAAGGATAGAAAGAGAGACTGACAGACACAGAAAGACAGAGAGGAACAGAGCAAGACTGGTTTAATCTTATTATAGTCCCAAACACTGCCAAAAATAGTAAGGTTAGGAAGTGCTGACTTGAGCAGAATAAGAAATTTATCAGCCACTTTACATGCATTAGGAAAGAAGTTAAATTACAGCTATAATGGCCAAAACCAAATTTTCTGAGATGAGTTCACATTGTGGGTTATTGTTAAAACACTATGACAAAATATTTACCAAAAAAGAAATAGAAGCCAGGCACGGTGGCTCACACCTGTAATCCCAGCACTTTGGGAAGCCTAGGCAGGTAGATCACCTGAGGTCAGGAGTTCGAGACCAGTCTGGCCAACATGGTGAAACCTATCTCTACTAAAAATACAAAAATGAGCTGGGTATGGTGGCACATGCCTCTAATCCCAGCTACTTGGGAGGCTGAGGCAGGAGAATTGCTTGAACCCAGGAGGCGGAGGTTGCAGTGAGCTGAGATCACACCACTGCACTTCAGCCTGGGCAATAAGAGCAATACTCCATCTCAAAGAAAAAAAAGAAAAAAAGAAAAAAAAAAAAGGAAACAAAAATTTATATTAGCCACTCCTACTCCTCTATGACTTGAATTCTAGCTGTGATTTAAGAAAGATAAATTGGAAAATACCTCTCCATCCTTTCTTCTTTAAGATATTTCCTTCTTCAATTTAAGTTAGTGTTTAAACTTGTTCCATTCAAATGAGCCTTCACCACAGTGGAAAAGGATACACAAATATATTTTGAGAGGATTAATGTCAATGTGATCTAAAAACCAAAAACATTTACAAAACATTGTGCTGATGCACTGTGAAAGTGTAAATTGTCAAAAGCAAAATTATCTACCCTTGGCATTGTCATTCATCACATTGCCTAAGCAGAATTGCAATCTCAAAGGAAGTGGGAGGGGAGGAGAAGTGAGAAGTGACATAAAATGATTAGTTCTGCTCCACAGACACAGGATGCTGGCATGCTGAGGACCAAGTTAAGCATCTTAGTTGTGAATTTGTTTGTAAATGTGTCTGTGATTTGCACCATGAGGAAAAATGAAGGGAACATGAAACCATATTGTAGGATTGCATGTGATGGTAAAAAAAAAATAAACAGGCTATATTTTATTGTTGATATTATTTTCTAACTTTGTTGAGCTTGCAGAATTTTCCCCCTTCCCTCTCCTCCATCCATGCTTCCATATGTGTTCCTGTTAACGTTAACCCTAATACTAAAAACAAAGCAAGCACATCTTAATTACTATGAGTCAAAAGGTTTTAACATTCACTTTCATTGTGGGCTTCTTAAATCAGGGCAGTTTAGCACTGTGGTTAAAAGCACCAACTCTGGAGGCAGATTGGCTGAATATGAACGTCAGCTCTGCCATTAATCATCCTGTAAACTTGGACAACTTAAATTTGCTTTGTCTCAATTTCCTCACCTGTTTTTTAAAATGTTGAGGATAATAATCATTATGAGTCTCATAGAGTTGCAGAGTAGACTAGGCTACTCAACTCTGCAGCATGAAGCAGGTATAAACAATACCTAAACTAATGAGCAGGGCTGCATTCCAGTAAAACTTCACTCAAAAAAAAAAGGAGGTATGGCTGGACTTGGCCAGAGGTCCATAATTTGCCAACCCCTGATTCACATCATAGAATTTTTCCAGCTGGAAGGAACTTTGGCAATCACCTAGTTTTACACCCTCATTTTACATCTGGTACAACTAAAAGTCAGGAAGAGAATGTAACTTGGGAGTCACCCCATGTCTCAAAAAATCATACAAGAAGTGTTAAACAGCAACACAGCAGCTAGTTATTGTTCTTCCACGACTCATGGTGTCATTCTCATCTGCGGAGTTCCAGTAATGATGTCTTATTTTCCAGAAACAGTTCTCCTCCAGAATGCATCCAGAAGTACCCAGTTGTGTTAGGTTCAATTCCCAGAAGCTGACCTTGAGAGAAGGATTTCTGTGCAGATGATGAGAAACAGGAAAAAGTAAGAAAGGGAAAGAGGGAAACTAAGACAAGGGAGGTTTCAAAGAAGAGCCATGTAGAGGGTAGGCTGAGTTTGATCCTATAAGGAAGCTCTGGAGCATAAGTTTCTCAAGAATTGTTCTATTCCTCAACTTATAATCATTGGTGATGGGCATCTTGAGAGGCTGCACCAACATAACCATCTTTTGCGTGCCTTTAATAATAGAGAAAAATACATAACCTGTTTAAAGGTATAGATCAAAGATGCCCACGGCAAGCTAGATAGCTCTTTGAAGTTTCTTGTTTTATCTATGAATTTTCAAATGAACTGCCTATTTTCTGTAATATATCAATGATTGCTTCAGGGTCTTTCCAAATCTTTAAGTTTGATTTGCTATCTTCAGAAATTGTTTTCTCTGATATCTGTTTTATTTAATCTTTAAATTTTAGCTTTTTTTAAAAAAAATTACTCTCCCAGAACTTTCAGTTAAAATAACATCTTAATGGTTCTCTTTTCTCCTGTCCCATTTATTCTTCCCTTCCTTATAGAAGAATGGAAGGGGACAGCCAGCTTCTCTATGGGCGCTACGTACTCCAGCTCCCAAGAAAATAAATAGAACAATTAGATAAGCATCCATTTTACTATCTTTTACAGTAAATTCTTAAGTACATTTCCAGTATATTTTTAAAAGAATCTGAGATCTGAGGTTTTTTCCTCTAGTCAGCTCAACTTCACACTAAGATTAAAATGATCTATGATGTCATGCCATTCTTTTCAAATACTCTCATGCCCCTTTAAAAATGGAGGTGAGATAAAAGACCCTCTCAGATTACTAGTGCCTATTTGTGTAACATGACAAACTGCTAGTTTGGTTGTTTATTTCTTTCTGGATAAAAATCTTACTGTGTTTTTCCTTTATTTTTAACCTTTTCTATTATTCCTATTAAATCATGACTCACCTTTATTGTTTTTCTATGGCTGCTTTCATAATACTACTGTGGATCAGAGTATCCTGCAAAGCCTGATACTTGTTATCATAACAAGTCAGCTGATCCCTGATAAAAATGATGTAGCAACTATAACATTGCTGATGAAGGATGGAAGGAGGACTAGATCCCAGAGTACCCTACATCTATCTACATCATTTAAAATCCTCATCCTGATATCAAGGATCTTCACAACTTGGCCAATTTTGTACTTTAGCTAGATGCTACATCTATGCAAAAATTTATTTCAAACTTCCCATCATCCACTAAAAACTGCAATAATATCTTGGCCATCCTTCGAGGTCTACTTCAAGCAGCATGTTTTCAGTAAAGGCTTTCCCATTTACTCCCAGCCAGTTTCCCTTCTTCCTTTGTTTCTTGTGACATTACTATTCTGCTGCTTAGAGTAATTGTAATCATTTTTGCCATTCTTCCTCCCCCTCCCCCTGTAAGCTTCTTGAGGGGAATAATATTGTAAATTCATCTGTTTGTTCCCTGCAGAACATGTCCACATACACAGAGGGTCCGTATATTCACTGAATTCCTGAATTAGATTTTGATCCCTGTGTCAAAAAGGTGACCTTGTTGTCTGATGATGTTCATATTCACCTCACATCTCATGGCTGCTGATCACCCACACTAGGGACTTCTAATAACCACAGACACTTAGAGTTGGAAGTTCCTCACTTCAGCTTAAAGTATGAGAATTTCTCTTACAGAAATTTGGCAGATAGTTCCTTCCTAATTTGTTTAGTCAATGATTCCCAAATGTTGGCATACCACCTGCATTATTTTTGTCACACCCAAGTACCAACTGCATTACTACTTTATCTATTTTCCGTAAATTTACAACACATGTCCATGTAATATACAAAATCATCTCCTGAACAATCCACACGCCCAATTCTGGATAAAATGCATGGTTGGAACATACCAAATCCCCAAAATACTCATTGGTTCTTGTTGATGCATCACTGGTTCCAAAAGCCAATCACTTAATTCTGAGCTCACATTAAAAGAAATTACATTTTAAAAAATAAACATCAGTGGAATTGGTTGTTGGACTTTCTTTCCTGCAAAAGACTTTATCTTACAGAGCTATGACTTTGCTCTACACCACCACATACCACACCCTTAGTAGGAACACTTCCACTCACAGCCCTTAATCATCTTATTTGAAGCTAGAACCAAATTAATCTTCTCAGGAACTAGGAACAAAAAATGTCTTCATGCCGTTTCTATTATGAGATAACTATGCTAAAACAAATGAAAGAAAACAGTGGTTATTATCACCTACTTATTAGGTTTCCAATTAAAGAAAATCTTCACTCTGACAGACTTTGACTAGTTATTCTCCATTCTTCTGTTTCTGAAAAGACGCTTTTCTTAATCACAAAACCTTTGACAATTTCAGAATATTGTGAAATGAAGATAACATTAGAATATACCTCATAGTGTTTTCTGAGAATTAAAAAAGTGTAGAGAGGTTAGAATATAAGTATCAGGGAAGGTCATTTTCTTTTTTCTTTTTCTTTTTTTTTTTTTTTTTTTTTGAGACAGTGTCTCGCTCTGTCACCCAGGCTGGAGTGCAGTGGCACGATCTCAGATCTCGGCTCACTGCAACCTCCATGTCCCGGGTTCAAGCAATTCTCCTGCCTCAGCCTCCTGAGTAGCTGGGACTACAGGCACCCGCCACCATGCCCGGCTAATTTTTGTATTTTCAGTAGAGATGGGGTTTCACCATGTTGGTCAGGCTGGTCTCGAACTCCTGACCTCGTGATCTGCCCACCTCGGCCTCCCAAAATGCTGGGATTACAGGCGTGAGCCACTGTGCCTGGCTAGGAAGGTCATTTTCTATCCACAATGACATATATTTTAAATACTATATACAATAATACATTTTTATTATTAAGGTAAATCATATGTTAACAAAAATTTAGAAACTGTTTATGATTATTAGCATGGGACATATTTAAATGCTTAGGCAATATTTTAGTTCATTTTCACACTGCTATAAAGAACTCCTTGATACTGCGTAATTTATAAAAGAAAGAAGCTTAATTGACTCACAGTTCAGTATGGCTAAGGAGGCCTCAGGAAACTTACAATCATGGGGGAAGGTGAGGGTGAAACAAGGCCCCCACTTCACAAGGCAGTAGGAATAAGAAATGAACACAAACACTTATAAAACAATCAGATCTCCTGAGAACTCATGCACTACCACAAGAACAGCATGGGTGAAACTGGCCCCACAATTCATTTACCTCTACCTGGTCTCTCCCTTGACACATGGAGATTATGGGGATTATGCAAATTACAATTCAAGATGAAATTTTGGGTGAAGCCACAGCCAAACCATATCAGGCAGCCAAAAAGGTTTTTGAGGAATTTATTCATTCAAATGTTTATTTATTCAACAAATATTAATCAAGTTTTACTATGTAGAAGTGAAGTTAATGCAATTATTTAATACTAACATTATAATTTTTTACTAGTAGTTCTCAGTTACTCAAATAATGAATTTTTAGGACCTTCTATCCCTAGCCATTCTTGCTTATAATTTTACTAAATTTTTGTATCAATTCCTGCATGTATTTACTTATATGCATCCAGTTATACCATGACTATCTTCAAACAATTTCGAGGTGATTGTTTCACATATGACTATGCAAATTGCTAAAATGTAAGTAGCAGTCAACCATAATTGACATAAATATGAGATCCCAGATGTCCTAGATTTATGTATTTGTTCATTCATTCATCTTTACAGGACAGTTACAAGGACATTCATGTAAGATGGATGTGGTGAATTTGGGTCTCTCTTTTAGCCATATTCAAGTCCCTATGCTACAACTGATTTATCGAAAAGATGTGGTTACTAATGACACCTATTCTGCCCATAGTAGACATCTTTGACTTTTGCCTGCTCCGGATCCATTCCTCCTCTTTGTAGAAACAATATGTTAAGGATCCTTCTTTGGGTTCTCATTCCTCAACAACCCATGGTCCACATGGTTTAGATATGGTTTACTCCAGCTTCAGGACCAGAGGTGGGCACAAGACCACTGATCAGAGCAAATGATTGGTTGAATATAGGTCTACGATCCAAGCCTTCACACAGTATTTTATCTTGCAATTTTGGTGTTACCAAATTGTTAATCTCAGGGTTGCTAAAGTGGAGTAACTGTTTCCTTGTTATTTTGACAAGAGACCCCACCTAAGAATATGGCCAATTTTCATAAAATGGAATTGAGAAATAAGATAGCTTAAGCCCCTGAATCCACCTGTCCTCAATGCTGCTCATCCTCGACGGTTTCAGCTACATGACCTAAAATTCACTTGTCTGAGATAGTTTGCGCTTGGTTTCTGTCACTTACAACCCCAAAAGCACTACACATAAGCTTGAAAGAATTAAATGAATAATGAATTAATGTTGTTCATCAAAGAGCAAACAAGCTAGTAAGTCAGCACTACATAAGTATTAATAAAAATAATAATTGTAATTATAACTTACAAGTGCTAATACAAGTTAAGTAAGTGTGCTGAGTATAATACATTGGATAATAAAAACAAAAGTAAAATACAGTCTTGTTTCTTGTAGAATTAGCAATGGAATGCCTTAAAAAAGGATTTAAGGGAAAAAAAAGAACAGAACACTGCAATTGGCTTTAGATGCATAGAATTTGAAAGTGATTAAGTCTGCCTGAGGCTGTAGCTACCTGGAGCTTTGAAAAACCATCATATGTACAAGTTCTTTAAGTTGTGGAGAACCCTTGACACATAATACAAAGCAGATTAAAGTTTATATTTCCTATATTGAATATAATCATGTATAATTATAGGCATGGTATTACATGTTATAGACATTTAATTAAACATTAATTTCAACATTAAATTATTTTTTTAATTTAGAGTCATTATGTACATTTTTTAGAATTTCAAGAGTTTTGGTAGAGCTGCAAAAGACTTATTAACCTTAGGATCCCTAACTATGGTATATAAGTGGATACACAGTTCTGGTAAAGGAGCACTGGGAAAGGCCTTTGAGATGCATGACCCACATTCGGGAAAATCCCATTTTACACATTGGATTAGCTATTTTTGGCTATCTGTCAATGGCCATCCCTAAGAAACCAACCTGATAGGGATTTTGAGAAATTATTGCTCAGACTTTTTAATGTTCTTGTTTGTACATCAGTTTTGCTTATTGATAAGGCATACCTCTTCTCCCTGCTTGGGACTTTGAATAGCAGTTGGTAAAAAAGGGTTTCCTTCCCATTTTATCCTTTTCTAGCATAAAGGATGTGGTACTTTATTTCTGCCAAGACAGTATGTGAATATAATTAGCATCCCCACGGTGTCAGAGCTTAGGTAATTTCCTCATATAACAATTTTACCTCCATTGGAAGCATCACTAATTTCATTTTGTACTCCGAGGCATACTTTTCTTTCTATGCTCTTGAAGATCGATTAATCTGATGTAGTCCTCCTTTAAAAGATGCCCAGAAACTCAATTCTCAAAATTTCCTATTAGTCATTTGATTGTTAAAGTGCAGAGATCCTCTGACTGGGCTGAGGTTTTGTTTCTATTATAATAACTCAGTGAATGAGACAAGCTGAGAATGTATAGCAGACAAATCTACAGGAGTTTCACTTACAAAGTCACATAGTTGTCAGGAAGGGCCTGAGCCCTTTAACTTTTTAAAAAATTAACTGTGTGATCTTAGAGCGATTAATTTTTGCTGCTGTTTCCTCACATATAAAATGGGGTTAAAAATGATGAACATTTTTACAGGTATATTGTAAGGATTAAATAAGTTACAATAGAGACAGGATTTGGAACAGTGACACATTGGTCTTATTTTATTATTAATATTATATTTTTGGTTAAATAATCTAAATTGATTTCTATGTCATAAGGGTTAATATGGCTGATAGTTTTACAGAAACTCATGTATAGCATTAGTTATAGCTGCTGAAGGAGAAAGTGGACTCAGTAGACATGTGATTTGCATTTCTAATTCTGCACAGTAAAATCTCATTAAGTCATAAACCCATAATATGGAATTTATGGTAATTTAGGAGAAATTTCTTTTCTAGTACCTATGAAGGCAAGGCTTGCCAGACAAATAAATAAAGGGCATTTTTGATGAGCATAAGGGAAAAATATTTAATAAAATTTAAACTACTATAGACATATAATTTAGTACATAAAATAAATAAAACTACATTTATATATAAGATACATGAAAAGGTTGTATAAAAGAGTTCTT
This sequence comes from Pan troglodytes, assembly GCF_028858775.2. Taxonomy (NCBI): domain Eukaryota; kingdom Metazoa; phylum Chordata; class Mammalia; order Primates; family Hominidae; genus Pan; species Pan troglodytes. The sequence goes on along the minus strand of NC_072402.2, from coordinate 159,250,681 downwards.
ATATGTATATTACATAGGCTCAGAAAGCCATATATTTGAGAATTTATTAGTAATTGGAAAGTCTGTGCTATTGTATATGCTGACAGTATTAGGCATATATTTTCTTTCTACATGTTATTTCTGACTTTCTTCCTACCCTTCAATATTACTGAAATTTCTGCACACTATTTCAAAAGACCCCAATCAATATTCAGAGCTAAGAGATCTTTCATTCATTTATTTAAAGAATTATGAATTCAAAAGTTTAAATGATTAGGCAAAACAGGTAATACACATTCCATGAGAACCTTCTTCAAAATCATCATTCTGCTGCTTCACCAGCAGGAGTAAGGCAGGGAGGGCTACCTGGCACCTGTGGACATATTTCATACCTGTTTGTTAACAGATGAAATGCTATGATATGAACTGTCTCATTACTATTCCTCCCAGAAAATGAACTGTGTTAGTTTTTAGAAAAAGGATCATGGTGGCAGAAGGACAGAGTGACTTACTTTTGAACTGTGTACTATAAACTGCAATACCTGTTCTAAAATGCAAAATCTTTGTAAATGATTTAATACAGTTGACTAGTCCATCCTTTATCAGAATATTCTGTTTCCTTGGCTGTGATCACACTGCACTCATTTTCTTTCTACCTTCTGTGTCAATGTTAATTTGACCCTTCTGGTGGCTGCAACTGTCCTTTACCAGAAGTTTATCTTCTCGGCATTCCAGTCTACCCACTCTGTTCATTCTTCATACACTTTCATAATATAAGTGGATTACATCTTCAGGATCATCACACATATACTCATTCATTCAAAACATACCTGTTAGATGTCTACTATGGGAACTAGTTACTGGGATACAACAATGACCAAGCCAACAAAAACCACAATTTTTTAAAACTTTCCTTCCATGAAGGAAGATGGATATAAAATGGGTAAAATATGGTTATGATTACACAGTTATGAATTATACAGAGAAAACTTAAATAAAGAAAGGGAAATATACTGTCAAGATGGAGCATGGAGATTTTGCACTGGCCCCAGCCCAGCCCTTGGTGCTGAGCTTTAGGTGCATTTATCAAAATGTCTAGTGTACCTTGGATGGCTATCAGGTACCCCAAACTCAACACAACCCAAACTAAATGTATCACCCTCATCAACTTTCTTCTGCCACCACCACTGAGTTCCTCAAGCCAGAAATGTATGAGTCATGCTTGAATCCTTCTTTCCCCTCATTCTCCACATTACATCTGTCACAAAGTTTAGCCACTTCCTCCGCATGACTATGGTCACTTCTCTTCATCTTCACTGTCACTATTATAGTTCAGACCAACATCACCTCTCACCTGGATTCTTGCAATAGCTTCCTAACAGATCCCCTACAGCCATTATCATCTTCCTCCAGTGTGATTAAAACTCATCCTGTCACCCCTCTGCTTCAACCTATCCTGGTCTGTAATTGTCAACTGTGTCAACAGCCACTCTTGCCCTTGTCCTCTAGTCTGACTGTTCTTCCTTCATTCTTCATTCATACCATCCTCTCTTGACTCAAGATATTTGTACATACTATTTCCTCTGTCTGGAACTTTCTTCCCACAATCTTTCATCAGGCTAGCATAGCTTTGAAATTTCCACTGAAGCATGACTTCATCAGAAAAAAGCTTTTCCCAAATCCTCAAATTGAGTTATCTGCATCAATTATGAATTCCATAATCTCCTATCTTTCCCAGTTTACATGTTATACATATAATAAATTCCATGATGGCTCTTGGCTCCTTCCTACACTACGGTGTAAAATCCAAGAGGATAAGGACCACATGTTTGCTTTTTCCGCAGACCATTCCCCAGTACTTGTAAAACAATTTTGAAATCAAAACCACAATGAGATACCATCTCACACCAGTTAGAATGGCGATCATTAAAAAGTCAGGAAACAACAGGTGCTGGAGAGGATGTGGAGAAATAGGAACACTTTTACACTGTTGGTGGGACTGTAAACTGGTTCAACCATTGTGGAAGTCGGTGTGGAAATTCCACAGGGATCTAGAACTAGAAATACCATTTGACCCAGCAATCCCATTACTGGGTATATACCCAAAGGATTAGAAATCATGCTGCTATAAAGACACATGCACACCTATGTTTATTGCAGCACTATTCACAATAGCAAAGACTTGGAACCAACCCAAATGTCCAACAACGATAGACTGGATTAAGAAAATGTGGCACATATACACCATGGAATACTATGCAGCCATAAAAAATGATGAGTTCATGTCCTTGGTAGGGACATGGGTGAAACTGGAAACCATTATTCTCAGCAAACTATCACAAGGACAAAAAAACCAAACACTGCATGTTCTCACTCATAGGTGGGAATTGAACAATGAGAACACATGGACACAGGAAGGGGAACATCACACACTGGGGACTGTTGTGGGGTGGGGGGAGCGGGGAGGGATAGCATTAGGAGATATGCCTAATCCTAAATGACGAGTTAATGGGTGCAGCACACCAACATGGCACATGTATACATATGTAACTAACCTGCACATTGTGCACATGTACCCTAAAACTCAAAATATAATAATAATAAAATTAAAAAAAGATTAGAAGCCTGCTACATATTTACTGAATAATGTTTCCATATTACATTAAATACTAATGGAAGATGGTTGGTGACTTTTTAAACTTGTATTTATATGTTTCATACTGAGATGATTTTGAAATATGGCCTGTTAAGAGTACTTACATTTTGCCTTCTCATTCTACATTTGGGATCGTGGAGGATACTCTTCAGCAACTAACACATCTCCAGATTCCACGTTATTGTTCTCATTTTGCATCTTCTGAGTCAGTATTGTCAGCAAAGTCGTCCAGATAGATGGCCAGTGTTGCTCCTGTTGTATGACTGAGACTCACTTTAGGCATAAGTTGACCTTAGCTTTGTAACTAGTCAAAATGTTTTTTTGTTTGTTTTTGAGACGGAGTCTCACTCTTTCACCAGGCTGGAGTGCAGTGGCGTGATCTTGGCTCACTACAATCTGCGCCACCCGGGTTCAAGCCATTCTCCTGCCTCAGGCTCTGGAGTAGCTGGGACTATAGGCACGTGCCACCATGCCCGGCTAATTTTTTTTGTAGTTTTAGTACAGATGGGGTTTCACTGTGTTAGCCAGGATGGTCTGGTCTCCTGACCTTGTGATCCGCCCTCCTCAGCCTCCCAAAGTGCTGTGATAACAGGCATGAGCCACCACACCCAGCCAGAAATGTATTTTTAATTATATTAGTTACTGTTGTTGGTAAGGGATATCCCTGAGATGTTATTGCATAGAGAATGCATATTCTTTAATCTTTTCTCTGTTTGATTGCTGCTTGGATTTTTAATACATCTTCTTCTTCACCCTTCCTTAATTCCCATGAAATATCTGCTCCTTTATTCTCAGGCTGACTTATAATAATGGCACCAATCAAGCAAGACAAAGAAATAAAGGGTATTCAAATAGGAAGAGAGGAAGTCAAATTGTCTCTGTTTGCAGATGACATGATTGTCTATTTAGAAAATCCCATTGTCTTGGCCCCAAATCTCCTTAAGCTGATAAGCAACTTCAGCAAAGTCTCAGGAAACAAAATCAATCTGCAAAAATCACAAGCATTCCTATACACCAATAATAGACAGAGAGCAAAATCATGAGTGAACTCCCATTCACAATTGCTGCAAAGAGAATAAAATACCTAGAAATACAACTTACAAGGGATGTGAAGGACCTCTTCAAGGAGAACTACAAACCACTGCAAAAGGAAATAAGAGAGGATACAAACAAATGGAAAAACATTCCATGCCCATGGATAAGATGAATCAATATGGTGAAAATGGCCATACTACCCAGAGTAATTTATAGATTCAGTGTTATGCCCACCAAGCTACCATTGATTTCTTCACACAATTAGAAAAAAAACTACTTTAAATTTCAATGGGAAACAAAAAAGAGCCTGTATAGCCAGGACATTCCTAAACAAAAACAACAAAGCTGGAGGCATCATGCTACCTGACTTCAAACTATACTACAAGTCTACAGTAACCAAAACAGCACGGTACTGGTGCCAAAATAGGTATACAGACAAATAGAACAGAACAGAAGCCTCAGAAATAATGCCACACATCTACAACCATCTGATCTTTGACAAATCTGACAAAAACAAGCAATAAGGAAAGGATTCCCTATTTAATAAATGGTGTTGTGAAAACTGGCTAGCCATATGCAGAAAACTGAAACTGGACCCCTTCCTTACACCTTATACAAAAATTAACTCGAGATGGATTAAAGACTTACATGTAAGACCTAAGATCATAAAAAACCCTAGAGGAAAACCTAGGCATTACCATTCAGGAGATAGTCATGGGCAAAGCCTTCATGACTAAAATACTAAAAGCAATGGCAACAAATGTGAAAACTGACAAATGGTATCTAATTAAACTAAAGAGCTTCTGAACAGCAAAAGAAACTATCATCAGAGTGAACAGGCAACCTACAGAATGGGAGAAAATTTTTGCAATCTGTCCATCTGACAAAGGGCTAATATCCAGAATCAACAAGGAATTTAAACAGATTTACAAGGGAAAAACAAACAACCCCATCAAAAAGTAGGCAAAGAATACAAACAGACACTTATCAAAAGAAGACATTTATGTAGCCAACAAACATACAAAAAAAAGCTCATCATCACTGGTCATTAGAGAAATGCAAATCAAAACCACAATGAGACACCATCTCACGCCAGTTAGAATGGCGATCATTAAAAAGTCAGAAAACAACAGATGCTGGAGAGGTTGTGGAGGAATAGGAATGCTTTTATACTGTTAGTGGAAGTGTAAATTAGTTCAACCATTGTGGAAGACAGGGTGGTGATTCCTCAAGGATCTAGAACCAGAAATACCATTTGACCCAGCAATCCCATTACTGGGTATATACCCAAAGGATTATAAACCATTCTACTATAAAGACACATGCACATGTATGTTTATTGCAGCACTATTCACAATAGCAAAGACTTGGAACCCACCCAAATGCCCATCAACGATAGACTGGATAAAGAAAATGTGGCACATATACACCATGGAATACTATGCAGCCATAAAAACGGATGAGTTCATGTTCTTTGCAGGGACATGGATGAAGCTGGAAACCATCATTTTCAGCAAACTAACACAGGAACAGAAAACCAAACACCACATGTTCTCACTCATAAGTGGAAGTTCAACAATGAAAACACATAGACACAGGGAGGGGAACCTCACACACCAGAGCCTGTCGGGGGGTGAGGGGCTACGGGAGGGATAGCATTAGGAGAAATACGTAATGTAGATGACCGGTTGATGGGTGCAGCAAACCACCGCGGCACGTGTATACCTATGTAACAAACCTGCAAGTTCTGCACATGTATCCCATAACTTAAAGTATATTTAAATAATAATAATAATGGCACCAAATCTATACCTACTCAGTTTGTATAGCTGAGTGACACTAAACCTTGTTTGTTTTCCTGTACATTCATTATGGCTTATTCATTAAAAGATTACTAATATTTATTAATCACAGCCAAATACTACACCTATATTTACTTCATTCTAGAGCAATCCAGTGGAGAGGGTATTCTTTTCCTTCTCAGTTTTCCAGAAGAGGAAACTAAGGCTTAGAGGTTAAATGACTTGCCTGAGTTACAAAGTTACTAAGTATTTGACCTGGGTTTTGAACCCAAAGATTTACCTCTGGTTCTTTTATGCTCTCAGTTTACACTACACAATTTTACTTGCTGAGATGCAAGCTATTTTAACTCTTTGCCCCTCTCTTTCTTAACTTTCTGTATATAGTAGACCTTTAATATATACTTGTTTCATCATTCCCTGGGCCATTATTATTATTATTATCATTATAAATGGGTGACAGTATTTGTGGTTTGTTCTGTCTACTGAATTTTGTTCTCTCAACCTACACTGAAGCGAGCCTAGGCAGAAGGGGCTGATGGTGCAGAAAGAAAAACGTGGGTAACTAAGGGTCAGAAGGAAAACCCTATTTTGAGATGTGTTAGAGGTTCGAGGGGAAGGGGAGCATTTTAGGACTTCATCATTTGGTTACTTGAGACTAAACTGCTTTAGGAATCTTCTGGACATCATGCTGATAATGTCCTAACCACCCCCCCCCCGACCCCGATCCTCCCCCCACCCATCATTCTACTCAGCTGGTGCAAAAGATTCTCACTGTGTATAGGAGTAAAGAGAAAGGAAAATCAGCAGTTTTCCTTGGCTATAGTTCTACATTCTGAGGTAACGCTAAACCCAAGTAACTGCAGATGGGAGACTTACAGACCTTCCTCCCCCACCCTCGTGTGTATGTGTGTGTGCGTGTGTGTGAGTACGCGCGCGTGTCTTTGGATGGGCTCCTATGAGCCTGGGAGTCTATAGAGCGCCGCGCGGTAGATCAGCACTATGTTCATGGTGCTGGGCTTTACCTGTTCCTAACCTGGAAACTCCCTTGGTCGGTGAAGGAACTCGGCTTTCTTTTCCTGTTTATCATCCATCCCAGAGGAGCTGTCGGATTCCCCCCTTTTACAGCCCTCCCGCCTCCACACTTCCCCCGGAGTCATCCCCACAAACTACCCCGAGATGACCCTCTGACCAAGGTGGGGGAGGGGAAAGGTTATCAGAAGTTAAGTGGGTCAAGAGTGCAGCACGGAACCGGACCCTGAGGAGCCCGCAGGGCTGCCGGGGTCGCAAGCCTGTGGAGCTACTTCCGCCGCCTGCCGCCAACTCTGCGGGCCGGCGACCCCTCCTCTCCGCAGACACCGGCCGGGTCTAGCTGGTGCGGTCCGCGCTCAACTCCACCCGCAGCCGCCGCGGGCTCCTCGGGCGCCAGGAGCTTGACCCGCCGCAGCAAAGCGCTGGCAGCGGGCAAGGTCGCTGACTCAGGAGACTTCGGAGTGTAGGCTGTATAGTTCAGTGGTTAGGAACGCTGGCTCTGAAGTCCAATCCTGGTTTCACCTCATGCCATCTGAGTGACCTTGGGCAAGCTTCTTGACTTCAGTGAGCCAATTTCTGAATCTATAAAATGGGGACACTGAAGTGATAGCTAAACGCTAGAACTGTTGTCAAAATTAATGAATGCAGCGCTCTGGTACGAAGTAGGAACTCACTTAATAGTGACCATGATTGGCAGCAGCAGTGAGAGGCTAAGCATTGGGGTCCAGAATAGAGATTTGAGCTCTGGCCTTTCCAGTTCTTCACCCAGGGTGGGGTTGGGGGAGGGGTAGCGGGAACGTCTACTCTTCCCGCCTCTTCCCCAGTTCCAAGATAAACTCGGGAGTACCCGGAGAGCCGCTGGTTTGGACTCCGGTTCCTTCGGACGGCCTTGTGTCCCCAGACTCGTAGCACCTCACGCCGCCCGTGGCTCCTCTCTTTCCCTGGAGCGGAGAGAAGACTTCTTTTGTGAATTGAGTATCTCCCTCCCCCAATTTCCCCACCCCAAGCTTGCTGCCTCCTCCGGGTCCCGGCGGCCACGGCGAGGCGGCCTGAGCTTCAGGAGGAAGGGAAGAGGCAGCCTCTGGGTGTGCGAGTCCCCTGGGCGCGGGGAAGGGAAGAAGAGGACGAGGTGGCGCGGAGACCGCGGGAGAACACAGTGCCTCCGGAGGTGGGGGGCTCTTCCTCATTTTGCCTGCCTTCTAGGGACCGCTCGGGCTTCTTGTATCCAGAGGTACAGCCCCTGAACAGCCGGGAATCCCCGTCCCCTGTCCCGGACGAGGGGCCGGGGGCGCCAGCTCCGCACGCCGCGGGAGTGGGCGGCAAGCGCGGGCCTGCGAGGTAAGGAGGGATGGCGGCGAGTGGGGAGTGCGCCTGCACGTGTGTGCGCGCGGGTGCGCGCAGCGGAGGGAGCGCGGGGGGACCGGCCGGGGCGCGTCCCACCCGGCTACCTGCCCTTCCTGCTCTGTGCGGTCGCCCACGCCCTCCAGTCCCCCGCACCTGCGCTAGGGCGCCCGTCACCCGCATCCCTCACGCCTCCACGTCCCATCTCCCCCTCATGCAAACCCCACCCTGCCCACTAATAATTCCCACTGCAGAATCAGCCCGAAACCTGGAGAGACAGCATTGCCTTTCTGCTCCCCTCGCCCCCCTCCCCTCCTGCTATAAATAACCCGGACTAGCGGGTCAGGAACGTCACACGGCGAGAAAACAGGACCCCGAGGTTTTCTTCTCTGGGAATAGGGGGCAAAGGGTGAGGAGAGGAGAAAGAAATCGCTCGTGAGTAGTGAAGAAAAGCTTGCTCTTTGACTACTAGAAGAGACCAGCCATTATTTTATTCTTCTTTTCTCTCTCTTTCTTCCTTTTTTATTTTTCCGTGCCTTTCTTATTCTGTACCCGCCTCCCCAACCCCCCGCCCCAAATCCAACGGGTTGCTCAGCATTCCTCCCATTGGTTTTTTCCCTCCCTCCCGCTTCGACTCCCAACGCCCCCTCCCCCTTCCTCCCACCCGCTGCACAACCCCCGCCCCCCCCATCCGAGTCTCGCCCCAGGCAGGGCATGCTATTTGCCAAGGAAATAAAGTTCAAACTCCTTGCCCCTGTGTCCGGCTGAGACCAGAAGTGGGCTTACCGGCACCTATCTTCCGCTGGCACCCCACACCTGCTCTCCTCTAATTTTCTAATCTGGTTTTGCATATTTAAAAGGACACACACACACACCAAAAACCCACAACCCGCTAGGTGCAAAACTGCCTCTTGCAACTACCGAAACTTACCAGACGCTGTAGTTATTTTGTCTTAACGAAAGGATAACAACAAAAATTTTATTCTGGATGCTGCTGTGGGGTGACTTTTCTATATTATTCAAATATGTATGTATTATACATATATATGTTTTTCCTTTTTCCCTTTTAATTTTTTTTTTTTTTTTTTAAACAAGGAAATCTGCTCGGTCCCCGGCAGCCGCCGCTTCCCCTTTGATGTTTTGGTACGCCGTGCGCATGCGCCTCACATTAGAATTACTGCACTGGGCAGACTAAGTTGGATCTCCTCTCTTCAGTGAAACCCTCAATTCCATCAAAAACTAAAGGGATGTGGAGAGTGCGGAAAAGGGGCTACTTTGGGATTTGGTCCTTCCCCTTAATAATCGCCGCTGTCTGTGCGCAGAGGTAAGTGTGCCCAGCGTTTCTCTTTTCTGTTCTCACTTTGAAGGGTTCTGTCTGCATACCTCTGTGAGCAGGGAAATGTAGTAGGGATCCGATGCTGAAAACGCTATGCCTGCTTCCTTATTGATGCCTGCTTATTGTCATTTCTTTCTTTAGTGTCAATGACCCTAGTAATATGTCGCTGGTTAAAGAGACGGTGGATAGACTCCTGAAAGGCTATGACATTCGTCTGAGACCAGATTTTGGAGGTAATGGGGTTGCCTTGCAAATAAGTCCAGCCACAGCCGAAGCTGTCTTTTGAGCTTTGTGCGCGCTGTCTTCCCTCTCCCTAGTTGTGGGTGCATGTGGTGTCCTGAATGTGTCTCTATTTTACCATATTGAGAAACTGATCAAAACTTAAGCTGGATTATTGCTACCCAGCACTTCCGTGGTCTTTCAATGAGACCCTCTTAGTGTGTACTCAAATTTGGTGACTGCTGTCTTTCAGCTTCACTGTTATGAATCCTTTGCTTCCCTGTCTTTGCTTTGTTGAGACACAAACCTCTTAAGTTTAGTTAATGGTGTGCCGGGAGAACCCGGCTTGCAGAAGGCCACCGTTAACATTTTATAGGACAAGACGTGCTGGCAGTTGGTTGAGAGGTGGCATTAACCCCCTGTGCCTGCCTACTTTGGAAGAGTTCTTCTGGCCAGGGTTACAGTGGCTCATGTCTGGATATAATCCACTCCTCCCAGCCTCACAGAAGTGGGGAGGGCTGGGGGATGGGAGGGTAGGGAGAAAATGGGAGGGTTAGAGAGGGTAGGGGAAAGAAGAATCTCTCTCTGGCTGCAGCCCTATATATGCTGATAGACTCACTTAATATTGCTTCAGACTCTTAGGAAGCTCAAAGAGTTAAAACCTGTGCACAGAAGGGGGTGGGAAAGACTGAGGAGGAGGGGGTTTCAGCGCAAAATATAAAAATCCCATAGACTAGAAGGATTCTTGTGCTTCTGTGAGTTGTGTGCATTCACATGCGGAGACATATGCATATGTAGACAGAGCTGGAATCCCTTGTTCACAGCATACGTGTGTGCATATTCAATACAGCATTTCTTAGAGGAGTGTGTGCCTGCTACCTTTTTTTTTTTTTTAACAAAAAAAGCAGAGAATTGAAAAATTTGAGATTGAGTAGTGCAGAAGGGTTTTGGGCAGAGTGTCTTATGCTCAGGGATAACTCTTGCTGAGAATGAATGAAGTTCAAAGAAATCACGTGGCTGGCCGTCTTGCTTTGCAGGTCCCCCCGTGGCTGTGGGGATGAACATTGACATTGCCAGCATCGATATGGTTTCTGAAGTCAATATGGTGAGTATTGACATTTATGACTACTTCTTTGCAAACTTTCGTTTGGGGACAGGAAGGAGAAATGAGCCAGCTATTGGGGGTGGGGGTGTGCTTGGCTATGTGTATGAGGTGGGGGTGAGAGCATGGAATTTCACCCTAGAATACCCTGTGTTGAGGTTAGAGAGTTGACTCTTTCTGGTCCCTAAGGATTTTTTCAACCTGGTTCAGATACTTGGAGTAAAATGCATCACACGTTCATGTGTAAAACACAACCACGTGCAGGAGACCCCCTACAGAAGCCTCATCTCCTCAGGCTCAATGAGAAACCCAGTTCATTAAGTGATTTTCTGGATTTGATGTGGGGTCATGGGAAGAAGGGAGAGTTTTGATTTGACATTTAATGGAGAATATAGCCTGCAAACAAAACTAATAAAGGCCCTGGAATACTGATGCCCACTCGTTGCTTTCAAAGATCACTGTTTACTGTTAATGGCAAGCCCCCATCCCCCATTCCTGCCCCAACTCCATTGTTTGCTGCTTGCTTTAATCCCTTCTGCCCACCAAAATAAAAATTGGCCATCCTGTTTCTAAAAGGTAGGCTCAGACCCATGTGTCATCCCCGTTCACTTTAGCAATTCATTCACCACATGTCCTAAGCTTGTACAGTTAATTGACAGCAGTACTCCTTAGTGGCTGCCTCCGTGGACTTGGGGCAAGTGTTGAGAGGAAAAAGCCTGTGTTCCCAACTAGGAAACACGTGTTGGGGGGTTTGCTTCAATCGGGAGCTCCCCCTGCTGCCCATATTGGAACACTGCAGACATGCAATGCAATGACAAGCGTCCCAGACGCCCCCACATACTTGGGGGCATTCCTCCAGTGACTTTTCTACTCTGTGTTTTTAAAATCCCATGCTTTGGAGAAGTCCCTCTAGATAGGCCACATTTTAATGTAGAATTCCAATGTTACTTTCAGTCCTGATAATACACAGCACGTTTCAGAAGGTTGTGTTTTGGCATAGTTCTGTCTAGAAATTGGATTAATTATTAAATAAAGGGGTATAGTATATAAACTTTTATGCAAAACATTTCTAAGCCACCCCTCAGGACTTGAAAATTAGTTCTCAACATTATATAAATTTCCGTATTCCCAGAATTCAAACAAGAAGAAGCTCAGTAACCAACATAGTCCTCATACACTGTCTAAAGATAAGAGATAATCCCGAGATTTCATAAGATTCTGAAGCAAATGAATACTGTGCTTATACCTTATGAGTATGCAAGGGAATTCTGCTATTTCTGAAATGTTTTAATGACATTAATCTTCTCATATTCTAATTTAGAGAAAGTTTTTATCATATGCAATATAAACGCAGACTAAAGATAATATTGGATGTTTCAGAACCAAAAATTTCCCTCACATTATGAAAATCTGTGTGGTTAGAGAATGTTTCTTGGGATAGTATTTAATTTCTCAGATATACGAATATTCACTTTTGGTGAATTTGAAAGGTCTTTTATCAGTTTATATTTTGAGCTTCAGCATAAAAATAAAAGATGTCTTAATGTGGGTACCTTCTTATGTCTCAGGAATGTGAATCTAAATTATGCTGTTTAAAACAAAGTAATATAGAAATCAGGTGTGATTCTGTGCATCCTACACGTGATTGATTCAGACTCCTCTCTTTTGCATTTTGCTTTTTTTATGCTCTTCTCTCAGTCCCAAGTCTTATTTTACCACCACCTCCCTCTTTAGAGCATCACAAAATGAGATTTTGTGAAACATATCAAGAAAAATTTAGAACCCAAAGAGATAATCATGAGATGACTAGAGGTTGCTGCAGTAGGTTAGCTAATAACTTAAAGGTATTATATCCTAACATTGTTTAGAGTGATAGAATTTTTATTTTTCTTTCCTTTAAGTTCTATTCATTTTTTGCCTACATGCAACATTTTGGAGAGATATCTGAGGTGGAAACAATGCCAAGACCTGCTAGTCAAAATATAGATCCAGTTAAGGCAAGGTGTCATCACTTAAAGCTATTTACTGTTGCTGAAAAATCATGAGATGTTGAAGTGCAAAAATGAATGTCAGGTTGTAAATGGGACAACACTGCAACATTAATGATTAGAACCAAGTGTTGAAAATTCCAAGCCAGATTCCTTACTTAGCCTTATGCTACACCCATGGATTTGTCCAGCTAGATTGTCACTTGTTGAAAAATTAACATTTTTTCAGCTAGCAACCTTAATAACCTAAAATTATCTTCAAAGAAATTTTTTGTGATGTTTGTTTTATTTTTTAAAGATGATTATTTGTTTTGAAGCAACAGATGGGAAATTCCATCTCTGGTGTCTAAATAACAGATGTTTATGGTGTGTTGTACCCTGTATGTAGGTCTGAGTGTTAGGGCCTTTTGATTAGCTTCAGGTGTGAAAGAATGGTTGATTGGTTACTTAAATGAAACTTCAAAATTGATTTAACAGACACATTTGTCCCTCATTATCCTTTGTGGACTGCAGTCTCTGGTAATTGTAACTTTCTCTTATGATATAGCATGTCTTCCTTTGAAGAATGGTAGGGAACCAGACCATTTAAATTGTCATTGACTCATTTGTACTGGACAAATAAATGTCCATGTCAGTGTGATGCTCCTTGTAAATCACAATGATAGAAAGACCCTGAAGTGAATCAGGAGTCTCAGATGCGAGTTCTACTTCTGATGCTTAGTCATCCTGAGGATATTCACAGATAGACTGGGCTCACTTTACTCATTCATTAAAGGGGAGTAATAGTCCCATTTTACCTATCTTGGGTGAATACCAGAATATAGATATACCTTGTTTTATTCTAGCTTGCTTTTTTGTGCCTTGCAAACATTGCATTTTTATAAATTGAAGGTTTGTGGCAACCTTGAAATGAGCAAGTCTATAATGAGCCTGTTTCTCTAGTAGCATGTGTTCACTTTGTGTCTCTGTGTCACATTTTGGTAATTATCACAATATTTCAAATTGTTTCATTATTATTATATTTTCTGTGGTGATCAGTGATCAGTGATCTCTGATGTTACTATTGCAATTGTTTGGGGGCACCATGAACTGCACTGAGGTAAGACAGCAAACTTAATGGATAAATGTTGTGTGTGTTCTGACAGTTCCACCAATGGGTCATCCCCCTGTCCGTCTCCCTCTCTGTGAGCTTCCCTATTCCTTGAGACACAACAATATGGAAATTGGGCCAATTCACAGCCCTACAATGAGAGTTGCACATCTCTCACTTTAAATCAAAAGCTAGAAATGATTAAGATCAGTGAGGAAAGTGTGTCAAAAGCTGGGACAGGCAGATAGCTAGGTCTCTTGCTCAAAGCAGCCAAGTTTTGAATGCAAAGGAGGAGTCAATGAAGGAAATTGAAAGTGGTAGTCCAGTGAACACATGAAAGATAAGAAAATGGAAAAGGCTTATTGATGATATGGAGAAAGTTTTAGTGCTCTTGATAGAAGATCAAACTAGTCACAACATTCCCTTAGAGACAAAGCCAGATTACCAGAACAGGACCCTAACTGTATTTGATTCTATGAAGGCTTAGGAGATGCAGAAGAAATGCTGGAAGCTAGCAGAGGCTGCTTTAGGATGTTTATGGAAACAAGCTCTCTTCATAACATAAAAGTGCAAGGTGTATTAGCAAATGCTGATGGAGAAGCTACAGCAATTTATGCAGAAGATGCAAGGTAATCAGTGAAGATGGCTGGCTATTCTGCACAAAAGACTTTATTAGATAAGAGAGTCTTCTATCAGAAGAAGATGACATCTAAGACTGTCATAGCTAAAGAGGAGAAGTCAATGCCTGGCTTCAAAGCTTCAAGGCACAGGTTGACTTTTGTTAGGTGTTAATGCAGCTGGTTACCTTAAGTGAATGCTGTCTCAAATCCTAGGTCCCTTAAGAATGATGCTAAATCTACTCGGCCTGTGCTCTAGAAATGGAAAACCACAGCCCAGATGACAGCATATCTGTTTACAGCATGATTTATTGAACATTTTAAGCCCACTGTTGAGACTTACTGCTCAGAAAAAAAAAAAAAAAGATTCTTACTGACTTACTGCTCAACCAGGTGCAATGGCTGATGCCTGTAATTCCAACAGTTTGGGAGGCTGAGGCTGGCAAATACCTTGAGCCCAGACATTCAAGACCAGCCTAGGCAACATGGTGAAACCCTGTCTCTACAAAAAATACAAAAATTAGCTAGGCATGGTGGCATGTGCCTGTAGTCTCAGCTACTCAGGAGGCTGAGGTGGAGGATCACTCGAATCTGGGTGGCAAAAGTTGCAGTGAACTGAGATCACACCACTGCACTGCAACCTGGGTGACAGAGTGAGAACTTGTCTCAAAATAATAATAATAATAATAATAATGAGATTACAATTAGAAAACAAACAAACAACAACAAGAAAATAATGGCTGCTCATTGACAATGCACCTAGTCACACATGAGCTCTGATGGAGAGGTACAAAGAGATTAATGTTGTTTTCATGCTTGCTAACACAACATCCATTCTGTAGCCCATAAATCAAGGAGCAATTTTGACTTTCAAGTCTTATTTAAGAAGTACAATTTGTAAGGCTATAGTTACCATAGGCAGTGATTCCTCTGATGAATCTGGGCAAAGTATTGAAAACCTTCTGGAAAGGATTCACATTCTAGATACCATTAAGAACATTCATGATTCATGAGAGGAGGTTCAAATAGCAACATTAACAGGAGTTTGGAAGAAATTGATTCCAACTTTCATGAATGACTTTGAGGTGTTCAAGGCCTGAGTGGAGGAAGTCACTGCAGATGTGGTGGAAATAGCAAGAGAACTAGAATTAGAAGTGGAGCCTGAAGATGTGATTGAATTGCTGCAATCTCATGATCAAACTTCAATGCACAAGTTGCTTCTTAAGGATGAGCAAAGAATGTGGTTTCTTGAGATGGAATCTACTTTTGGTGAAGACGCTGTGAACATTGTTGAAGTGACAACAAAGGACTTAGAATATTACATAAACTCAGTTGATAAAGCGGCAGCCGGATTTGAGAGGTTTGACTTCGATTTTGAAAGACTTTCTGCTGTGGGTAAAATGCTATCACACAGGATAGCATGCCACAGAGAAATCTTTTGTGAAAGGAAGAGTCCACTGATACAGCAAACTTCATTGTTGTCTCATTTTAAGAAACTGTCTCAGCCACCCCAGCGTTTAGCAACCACAACCCTGCTCAGTCAGCAGCCATTAACATGGAGCCAAGACATTCTATCAGCAGAAAGATTACTACTCCGTGAAGGCTCAGATGATTGTTAGTATTTTCTAGCAATAATGTATTTTAAAATTATGGTATGTACATTTTTAACATGATGCTATTTCACACTTATTAGATACAGTATAGTGTAAACATAACTTCTGTATGCACTAAGAAACCAAAAAAATTGTGAGACTCGCTTTATTGGGATATTCACTTTATTGTGGCGGTCTGGAACTGAGCCAGCAGTATCTTTCTGCGGTATGCCTTCATGTAAGTTTATTGGTCGTCTATGAACATACTTAATGAAGACAACTCAAGAGACCCAATGTCCACTCCAGCTGCTGTCTTAAGTGTGCTTGTGTTGGCAATATAATTTACTAAGTCTCAGTTTTACCATGTTTTAATTGAGAAAGGATATATTAACTTGGCTTGCAACTCAAAGTTCCATGTTTCTCTGACTTGGCTAGTTATAGTAGCTCTATTGGATATAAAGAAGTTCCAGGAAAATTTGAAAATCTAGAAAATCATGAGGAAAATGCAGAACTCCTAAATGGCATGCAGTTGTGAGTCCTTACTGAGGAAGCTAGTGGTGGTGTCAGAACCATGTGACTTAGGTGACTGTCAGCTCAATAGATCTTTGGAAGAATGTGGTCTCAATTAGAATGCTCCTGAGCAGAAAGCTTGGCCTTGGAATGAAATATTTTTAGATGTCGTGGTTAAATTGGCAGGAATCTTTTTGTTAAGATTCTTTGATGAAAAGTGCATTTTAAGATTCAAATTTTGGCTCTGAGGATTATGGACTGAAATAGCTTCCTCTTCATTTAAAGCAGATTCTTCTCCATCTTAAAACAACACATTTGCCAACCAAAGAGTGAAGCAATATTTCACTTTTGAGGAAAGAGTTCTAGTAAACACATACACAAATTACCTTTTTATGGAATGGCAAATGGAGAAAAGTGCTGCTGTTTTTTAAACAGATGTTTTCTTGCATCACCAGCTGCACAGTTTAAAATTTCATTCAACAAACTTATTTAGCAGCTACTATGATCCAAGCATGTGTTAGGCCTTATGGACAGAGTAGTGAGTGAGACCAACCCATCCCCTGACCTCATGAAATATATTATCTAGGTGTTTACTTTTTTTTTTCTTTTGGGACAGTTGTCTCGCTTTGTTGCCCGGGCAGTGCAGTGGCACAATCTTGGCTCACTGCAACCTTCACCTCTTGGACCCAGACAATTCTCTCATCTCAGTCTCCCGAGTAGCTGGGACTACAGGCACGTGCCACCATGACCAACTAATTTTTGTATTTTTAGTAGAGATGGGGTTTCACCACTTTGCCCAGGCTGGTTTCAAACTCCTGAGCTCAAGCGATTTCCCCACCCTCGGCCTCCCAGAGTGCTGGGATTATAGGCGTGAGCCACCACCGCCCAGGTAGGCGTTTACTATTCTTATAGTTACATCAGATTCTTACTGTATTTATGCCTAGCTTACGTCTTTCCTTTTCTGTAAGACTTTCTTAGCAGCCAAGTAAGTGCCTCGCGGTCTTTGTCTCCTATAAGTTCCTTCGTCACTTGTTGATTTTGTCACTTGTCTGGGTATTTGGTATTTCAAGTGGTTTATATTTTACGTATTTATTCTGTCTTCCTCCATCATATTTATAAATTACATCACGACAAGGTTATGGTGTCTCTCCCAGTGTGGTTTTGCTTTATATACAAATGGTTGTTTGGATATTTGACCCCGGGTGAATGCCACAAGTATTGAGTGAAAAATTCACTTCTATAGTAGTAATTTATTATTATTTGCTACACACTGTACTATTTATGTGGGGAAATAGAACACAGAATCATAGCCCACAAAGTCAGGCATTCACCATTTGGAACAACAAGTGTAGAAAGAATCACAATGTGGGGTCATGAGTGCTTTGAAAGAGGATATACATAGGGCATAGTGGGAATATACTAATATATTACATGGAAACGAGTCAGGTGAAGAAGGGGGTTAGAAGTGTGTGGATAGATGTTCCAAGCAGAAAGAATAACATAGAGGAGGGTGTGACACAGGATAAATAAATGGTATTAGGGATTTGGAAGTCATTTTAAAAGACTGGAGTGGGAGTGAGGAAAGGATAGATTTGGTGTTGAAGCCGTAGGTGGGGATCAAAAGATGAAGACCATTTTTGTGTCTTACTCAATAATTGAATATTTGTCCAAAGCCTGTAGGGGCCCATGAAATGGTTTCAATAGAATTGCATGAACAGATTCACACCTATTGAAGATGGTTCTGAAGTGTAGAGGGTGGATTGAAGTGGAGCAAAATTTAACGTTGGAAGATGAATTGAAAACCTACTGCAAAATTTCAGGAAGATGTGATGAACTAAGACAGGAATGCAAAAAAAGAAGATATAAAATTATTGTGTTTATAAAATGAAAGTGACAGGACTTGGTGAATCCCATGATTCTCATAGTATCCTTTACTGATATAGGGAAGACAGGAAGGGGAGTGGAGGTCAAGGGGATGAGGCATGTGGGCAGATAGTGAGTTCACTTTGGGAAATGTTGATTTTTTTTTTCTATACACATGGAATCTCCAAATGGATACAACCAGCAGGCGATTGGAAAATATAGGTGTACAAATTAGGAAGCAGTTATATAGAGAGACGAACTGAGCATTGTCAGCATATAAGTAGTGCTTCTAACTTTGTGAATACATAAAATTTAAAAGGCAAAATGCAAAGACAGCTAAAAATGGAAATCTGGTGAGCCCCGTATTTTAGATAGTGGAAGACAGAAAAGGAGCTCACAGAAGAGATAAATAAGTAGCAGTCAGAGAGTTAGTACAAGATACTCCAGATAATCATGTCTTAAAACCTGAGTTTGAGAAGCAAATAGTCAGCTGCGTCAGATGCCACAGTGATCAATTGAAATAAATCATGAAAATTTTCTCCCAGATAGAGTAACAGGAGCGCACTGGTGAAATGTAGCAAGAGGAGTTTCGGTGGTCGAAGACTACACTTTTGAGAAGTTTGGTTCTGAAGGGATGTAGGGAGAGGGAAACTGCTTTTAAAAAGTCATATATACCCAGGCACGGTGGCTCACGCCTGTAATCCCAGCACTTTGGGAGGCCGAGGTGGGTGAATCACCTGAGGTCAGGAGTTCAAGACCAGCCTGGCAAACATTACAAAACCCCGTCTCTAATAAAAATACAAAAATTAGCTGGGCGTGGTGGTGCATGCCTGTAATCCCAGCTACTCAGGAGGCTGAGGCAGGGAGAATTGCTTGAACCTGGGAGGCGGAGGTTGTAGTGAGCCGAGATCGTGCCACTGCACTCCAGCCTGGGCGACAGAGTGAGAGTCATATATAGTTTGGTGGAGAAACAATCTTTAGAAAGGAGTAGGTTGAAGATACAAAGTGGGTAGCAGGACTGGAAACTAAAGGCTTGCCTGAAGACTTATATATTCTCTGTGAACGTACTAAACACTTTATATTGAAATTAGAGGAGGTTAAAATTGGCTACTGTGAATATAGGTGAATGAGTTCACTCAGGAAGCATAAAGTGGAGTAAAGGAGGTGTGAACACTGTGACCACAGACAGCCTTAATTCCAAACAAATTATGCCCACACAATTTTGGGCACAATTTTGGCAAACTGTTGTTTTCTCCTTCCTCTTTTCCTCCTTCGGTTTCTCCTCTCATCCCCCTTCCGTTTCTCCTCTCATCCCCTCCTGAACTTTCGTACAGCACTCAACATTCTCCACCATCATCATAACATGAATATAAGGAAATAATTGTAGCTACTTGTCTTAGTCCATTTAGTGTTGCTACAACAGAGTACCTGAGACTGTATAGTCAATAAAGAAAAGAAGTTTATTTGGTTCACCATTCCGGTGGCTAGAAATTTCAAGATTGAACATCTGCATCTGGTGAGGTCCTCATCAGGCTGCTTCAACTAAAGGCAGAAGCAGACATGGAACCGGCTTCCTGTGCAGAGACATCACCTGGCACAAGAGGAAGCCAGTAGGGGGAGGTACCAGGCTCTTTTTAATAATTAGCTCTCAGTGGAACTAATAGAATGAGAACTTACTCCCCAGATAAGGCATCAATCTACCCATAAGAGCTCTGCCCCCGTGACTCTTAGCACCTCCCATTAGGCCCAAACTCCCAACAGAGCCACACTGGGGATCAAATGTCAACATGGGGTTTGGGGAGGACAAACATCCAAACCAGGGCACTACCTTGTATTGAGTTTTTAACTTGTGCAGGTATTGTGTTAATGCACTTCAAGTTAACCAGTCCTCTTATAAAAACTGAGACAGCCACTATTAGCCTATTTAAAAAGGGGAAACTGAGGCCCAGAGAGGTTAAATGATTTGTTCAAGGTCACATAGCTAGCAAATGACTGCCTTCACATCTCTCAGTCTTAGCCATCTTGTTACACTGCATTTTAAAATGTAGCAAAGCCATTTTCTTGATCATTTGCATTCCATGAGGACCTTGTTTCGTTATAGTTGTTGTTTTTACTCTTATTTTTTTGGAAACAGTTGGTGGACCAAATAAACTAATCCTTCCTCAAATATTACTGTTTCTGCTGTCTACTCCACCTTGAAAAAAACCTTAATTTAATTAAAATATGTGTTTTTTTAAGTAGGTACTTTATTCACAGTGTGTTAAATATAATACACAGTGCATTATATAATATTCACA
This sequence comes from Pan troglodytes, assembly GCF_028858775.2. NCBI lineage: Eukaryota > Metazoa > Chordata > Mammalia > Primates > Hominidae > Pan > Pan troglodytes. The sequence goes on along the minus strand of NC_072402.2, from coordinate 159,230,225 downwards.
GTGTGAATAATATAACTCTCCTTGATAATCTTATATTTTATATTACATCTCTTGAGCACAATTTAAACCAAGCAATAAAGAAAGATTTATATAAAACATTGAGGAGTTGAAGATGTTGATTCTGTCATAATTTCTTTCATTGTGAATGGGTACCATTTGTTAACTTGTCTAATAATTTTCCTATTGCTTCAGCAAAATCTGTCAGGTAACCATTAATGTCAAAAATTTATGGTAAATATTTATCAGGAAATGTTGCCTGGTATATGTTCAAGAACTGTAAGCTGTCTCAGTAGTTTTAGGATATGTGTGGGCACTATATGAATATTCTACATCTTTTTCTTTTTTTCTTTTATTATCAAGACCTAATTTTCCGTTGGATTTTCAATAATGAGAATGAATTTTTATGCTTACTGAGAAATTGCTCCTGCGTATGATTCTCTTAAAGGTGGTTGAGTATTTTTCTTCTCTGGAGTTTTTTCTTCTTTTCTTTCCAGTTTTTCCTCGCTCTATCCCACGTAATATAAATACAGTTCATCATAAAGTTTACATCTCTAGAATACTTAATTCATCTATTTTTAGGCAGTACCCACTTGACAGTGCCAGTTTCTATTTCTCTTGGTTAATTCTTACAGCACATCCTTTACTGTTGCTTTTTTCCTTCAACAATCCTCTGACTTGACTCTAGTGTGAAGTAAGCATCTGACTGTGCATTTACCCTGCAAGTGAAAATAGACAAGGGAAGTATCTTGAATTTCATATTTCAGAAGCGCATCATGCGTGTTTTAGCTTTCTTTCTTCCCGAGAGGATTAAATATTCATGGAAATTCCTACAAGAATGTAAGTCAGAGAAAGTATTTTTCTTGGGAAGGAGGGCTTAGTTCTGGTGAGGGGAAAGGGCAATTATTTGTTTTATAATCATTCTATAGCAGGTTTTCTTTACCTTGGCTATATTGGAATTTGGAGCCAGATAATTCTCTCTTGTCAGGGCTATCTTGTGCATTGTAAGATGTTTAACTGAATCCCTTGTTTCTATCTAATGGATGCCACTGGCATCCCTGAAATGGTGAAAACCAAAAATGTCTTCAAAAATTATCAAATGCGCCCTGGGGGGCAAAATTGTTTCAGGTTGAGAGCCACTATTGTAAAAAATTGTGCTGTGCTTTTGTCTCCAAGAAAGTAGAGGAGAGATTTTCTTTTTGAGTAATGGTTTTTGTGCCTGATTACAATTTTCATTTATGGTTAGTAGCACATTGTGGGAAAAACAATTTTAAAATACCAACAAACATCAAAGATAAATATTATCTATATCCCTATCACTTCATTAACATTGTGTTTTCACTTGCCTATATTACCTTCCAGTTTTAGTCTATTTTCTTATTCATATCTTACACATTGCATTCACTTATTTTATAGAGTATTATAGTCTACATTTGCAATTAACAGACCATAAATAATTTTACAGTTTTATTAAAAAATACATACCACTACTACCACCGATGTAAACTATTGTGTGTTTTTCCATGTTCTATGAGCTTACAACATATGCAAACATATGAGCACATTGATAATTACATTTTAATTTATTATCTTTTTTTTGCAAAGAAAGGAGTCTTAGTAAATATGTTTTAGAGATTACTGGCCAAGATTTCTGCTATAGATTATTTGAAAATAAAGGAACCCATTATTTACTTAAGCAACAATAACAATAACATGCAAATTATATGCAAAATAAATAACTGAATTTAAATAGCATCTAAATGAAAATCTATTTTTTAAGCTTTATATGACTCTAACTCATATTTATACAGCTATACTTTACTCTGTTTCCATCTTAATATTACTTAGTTTTTCCAAAATCAATTACATTTTTGGATGGCATAAAGATACTTTGAAACAGACTGTTAAAAGAGAACGAAGTAATTAGATATCTGTGAGTTTTAAAAGATACAAATGAAGGATTTATGTTGCTTCCATTTGTGCATTTTATTTGAAAAATATATATTTTATTACACAAGGAGACAAATTGGTTTATAATATCTTGTCATGATTTATATAGAAAAATATAGGGGGTACATTTAGCCCATTGGCTCTTGCTGTTGTTCTCTTTGTTCACATTCTATTGGCATTCCTATTGCCAAGTTTCATTTTCTTGCTATACACTTTGGCATCTACTGCCCATTTACCTGCCAAGAGGTCTTAACCTAGAAGTAATTGTCTGGGCAATTGAAGATGAAATGACTTCTCTCCTAACACAAAGGCAACCATTAAATTAATGAAGTCTTTAAGGTGAATCTGCATGTGTCTTAGAAAAGCAATACATGAATAAGCCACAGAGAAACACAGGAGATGTCCAGGTGCACAAATATATGGACAGTGTTTGCATGCATCCCCAGTACTTCTCACATGCCATTCAATTTAGAAGCTCAAGAAATATGGAATGAATTTGTTGGAGGAGTAGTTGAAGGACTGTCATATCAGGAAACCAGGAAATATTTATCAACTGCTAACTTAATTGGCTCTACACCAATTAAGCTGTATAGAAGAAAGATATGAGATAGTTCTTACACACAGGTATGGCTCTCTCTGGAATCTAGAAGGAATCATCTTAATTGCCCTATGGGGGAAGTGAAGAGTTGAGGGAGAGAAGAATGTCTCAGACAGTGGGACTTGAGAGGGGTGTAACCCTCAGGTAGAGGACTCAAAATAAAATGTTGAGTATACATTTTTACAGTGATTCTCAAACTTTTCTGTGCAATAATCATCTGAGTCTAGTGTGAATATTTATATTTTCTGGGCCTACACCAGAATCCGAGTCAGTAGGTCCGAGATGGTGTTCAGGTAGTCTCTGGGAGGATCGCTGTTTTAGGAATAGTAGTTTTATAGCGAAATTTGAAGCTAACATTATCATGTATAAAGTAATTGGACAGCAACTAACCAATCTCTAGTTGTAATATGGGCTTCTGTGACAATAATTGAAGTGGACTGACTGGGTAATACAGACACACACATACATATACACACAGATATGCTACACGTATACATAGATATACACATATATACATACATATGAATGCTTATTTACCTAGGGTGTGTTACATACAAATTTGTGATGATTGAAACAAAAGTGTGAAAAATAATTCAAAATTTGACCACCCAAACATTCATCCCTGTATGTGTCTCTAGTAATAGCTCATGGCTGTTGAGCTCTTACCATGTGCTAAGTACCCTGCGTAAAGATGTATAGTAAGTTTTAGGTAACTTAAACCTCACATTAACTTCATAACTTAAGGACTGTTAAAATGTGCTCATTTTAAAGATGAGCAGACTAAAGTTTGAGTAGTGAACTTGTCCAAGGTCACATGCTGGTAAGCAGCGTTGTTGAGAATGGAGACTCAATAAATAAATATTTATTTATTTATGTATTAATATGCAGTGTATGTTATCAAACATATCCGAAATAGAAATTTAAAGAGGATCTGATAAAATATAAGCAAGCTGTAATGTTTTCATCTCATATTCACCCTGACACCAGTTTTGGGTTTTTTTTTTTAATTTCTCATAGAAAAAATATAGTGATTAATAATGGAAGATTACAGTTGGTTTTGTTCTGCATATTAGTCTGCTACTGGGAGATATTGGATCATAGGTATGTAACATGGATCACTCAAAAGTGATTACTGTTTTCTATGAATATAGTCACATTTATTCCTACCTTGCAACCTCTAGAGTCTAAACCTCTGTAGAGTCTAAAGCATTAACATAGAAAAAAAATAATGTTTTGTAGAGTGTGTTTTTCATCCCTCTCAAGAGGGAGTGTTTGTTTTGAAATCAGTATTGAATTTTCTTGTTTCTTTGAACTACAAGTTAACTGAATTGACAAAGGGCTAAATAATTGAACAGCTGGCTTTTAAACAAGCATATAAAGATAATCTTTAAAAAATTGTCAGGTTTCTGTGAGGGTATAGAATTTTCATCAACTGTAGATTTTTCCAGAAATAATTTTAACATTAATCATGAATGAAATGATTTGTGAATTATTTTAAAGAATGCCATAAACTAAGAGCAGAGATGTTAAAAGAGTTTTAAATATGAGTGAGCAGGTGCCAATTTTTAGGTTGTAAAATCTAATCACCATTTCTGTGTGCCTTTCGTTGTTCAAGCCACCATACTCCAAAAAACACAATTTAGATACTTTTGTTTATTATTTTCCTTGACATACAGACAAAGAAACTTCAGGACTTATTCTGTAATTCATATTTGTGTTTCTTTTGCCAAATGAATATTTGAGTTAATAGACTGAAGATCTCTTGAAGTGTTCTTTGATCAGTTGGGTGCACCATTCCTCTTTCAAGCACCGTTAAGCCAGTGCGCTTCTGACGTGGGTAGGGCAGATCTGGGAGGCTGTGCACATTTGCATCTGGTGTATGCCTTGAGAGAATGCTCACAAGTGTTTACTTGAATCCTATTAGTATGCATGTGTAGCAAACCATTCTTTTTTAAACAGAATTCACTGAAAAATGGCACCTTTGTTATTTTAAAAGTCATAATATTTTAAGTCCTTGCCACATTTTCAGAGGAAAGAGCTGTAGAATTATAGACCACAAGAAAAAGCAAAGAATTTCTTTACATTTCCTTCAGATTTGGGGGAATGCTTTATCTTAGACTGCAATTTTGAGGCAAATTTCTCTTCTATAAGAAATTGGAAGAGATATATTTTTTCCAATTGCTTTGTAACACTACAGAGTAGGATTTCCTGGCAAATATATCCCTCTGGTTATTTAGAAAGATCAACTATCGTTTTAATATCATAATTGTACATTTCCTAAGAGACCATAAACCTCTTCCTGTCTATTTAATGGGCCAGCTTGAAAACCATGTTTTAAAATGGCTTTATCTTGTTATTTTTGCCACCAGCTCTGATAATTATCACCAGGTAGTCCAGTTAGATAGTAATTTGTCATTTAGTGGGACATTTTTAATTAGGCTGCTTTAGTCAAATATAGCATTTAGGAAAATGTTAGAAATATGTCCAGGTGTTAAAATTCCCAGATTTGGACAAAATACGTCTTAATTGTTCATGTTCTCATTTAAAAAATAGTCACAGTGCTGGAGCTCTGGGTTTCCTGTTTTGTTGTTGTTTTAGTGCATAGTGCACTCGAGGTGAGGCTAAAACCCAATTCAATCAAACGCTACTTATGCTGTTGGACTTTAAGGAGATACAGAGACAGAGGGATCCAGAGAGGGAGATGGAGAGAGGGAAAGACATATGTGGTTACTATCCTTAAGGAATGTGTATTCAGTATTTGAGAAATAGCAGAAGGCCTATTTTACATTGTAGCTGTGTTTTGTTTGGTATAAAAGAATATTAAAAGTATGTAGTAAAGACTTACCATTTAAGAATGTGTTTATAATCAGGAATTGTTGTTTTGGATTTAAATAATACAGAATAAAAATATCAAAATACATGTAAACTCTCTCTGTTCTTTTAACCATTTAATAGTTTACAAACCAAAATTTTAATTTAGAAGGGTCAATTGAAAATGAGATTTGAAAAAATTACATTAGAACTTTGACATACAATTGGGATATATTTGATTATGACTAGTAACACTACTAAAAATTACTACCATTTATTGAGAAACTTCTATGAAATGAAATGTAACTTTAAAATAATTTCCTATTTCATTCTCAAAAGCTATGAAATAAGTATTATCACATTTTACAAATGGAGAAATTGAAGGTTAGATTTTTGTGAAGCTAGAACCTGTGAGAACCAAGACAATACAAACCTCCTATGCTACAGCTAGAAAGTGCTGGAGCTGGGATTTGGGCCCGGTTTTTCTCCTATCCCATTTATTTTGTGTTCTTCTGATGTTAAGGGAAAGAAAATTTGAAATTTTCAAATGGAAGCGCCTCCAACATAGTCTCCCAGGTTGATTGTTAATAATCAGCATGCCAGCTTCCTAAATGACTTTTGGGAAACCCACATAAATCGAACAAATAGAACGTAAATAATAAAATCTGTACTATTGTAGAAGTACACAGTCTAAGTCATTTTGAAATTAATTCAACTAGTAATTATCACTGTTTCAGCATCATTTAAATTTGTGTATACACTGAAAAATTATAATTGACTTTTTTCTTGGTTGTTGTAAATCATCTTTCATTACTGGAGAATCAATGCAATTCTCGCCCCAAAAATCCATTCTGAAAAAAAGTATATGCTAATCCTGAGAATTAAGAGCAAAATTATGTTTTGATTAAATTTTATAAGAGACTTTTAGATGCAGCCCTTCATGTCATACATGTTATTTTAATAAGGTGGCATACCTATCTCAGAATACTTAGTAAACTGATGTTAAACTTTGTGTGAAATAACAATTGTGTTGTATTTCAAGATCAATTCAAAGACTTTAGTTTGAATTCACTTGTGATTTTTAAGATCGGGAATAATCTGTTGTTCAAAAAAGTTTCTAATCTATTTTTTTCTGCTTTATCAAATATTCAACTGGATTAATAAAAATTAATAACAAAATCATTTTAGATGTACCATATGTATAATACTACATATATGCCTAATATTTAAAAATAATAACCATGTTCTGTATTTCTTTGGAAAGCAAACAATCCTTAGGTTAAAAGATGTTATTACATTTTTCGATAAATTATTTCTGTAATTATTCTGAAAAGGTCAACATTTGTATCAAAGACAGGAGACTTGGCAGTCCTGGCATTGTCCTGAATTTGTCACTGATGATATTTAAACCTGTACAAATTTCTTAAATTCTAGAAAACTATTTCTATATTTAGAAATTATGAAAATTAAATGAAAGCCATTATGTTTACTTTGTAAAGCAGGTAAATTTCCTTGTTGCATAATTTTCTTAATATTCTGGCATATTTTTATCAGAATCATTTTTGTTACTTATTTATTTCCACTATAGAAATCGGTAAATATAATAAACTATAATGAAAATGAAGATCTCAGTGTCATCACCCAGATACAACTACTGTTAGCAAAACGATCACAGTATCTTCAGACTTCATAGGAATTCACATGAATGCACATGAAATAAAATGTGTTATATATTGTGTTTCAAATATGATTTTTGCTCTTAATGTTTTGTGAACATCTCTTGATGTAATCTATAATTTTTATAACAGTTGCATAGAATTCCCTTGTGTGAATGCAGCATACTTGTTAAATCAGTCCTCTGTTCATGGACATTATGATCATTTGGGTACTTTGGCTATTGTGAACTAAGTTATATTAAACACTCCTGTGTATTCATATTTGATGCATTTGTAAAATTATTTTCTTTGGTAAATTCTTAGGAGTTGGATTACTGGACCCCAGAACATGTATATTTTAGGCACTGATACTTGTTACAAAGCCACGGTTCCTTAAAAGTGTGCTAGTTTATATTCACACCACCTGTGTGTGCGAATTCCATTTGCACTCACACCTCTCAGTCCTGGGCATTTCTGTCAGTATATACATTCTTTTCATCTTTGCTAATCTGTAAAATAGTTAATTTCCATGATTAACTAAATTTTATTGCCAGTTAACTATCTCAGACACTCTTCCGTGTTTATAGGCCATTTGTATTTCTTCTCCCTGAGTTGCCTTTTTATGTCATTTATTAATTTATTTTCTATTGGACAATTCTTTTTTTCTTATTGATTTGTTGTAACTTTTTATGTATTAAGGCTATTGAGCCTATATCACATATTGCAGACATATTTCCTTGTATAATAACTTTGTGAATAATATATTTGATTGTCCAGAAGGTTTTTATTTATGCACACCAAAATAGGTTTATTTCTTACTTTATGATTTTTGATCCTGGTTTTCAGACTTTGAAAACTCCACACCCATATTTTTAAAAAATAAATATTCAGATATTATTCCAGTATTTTATGAAAATTTTCATATAAAATTTGAGTTCATTTGAAATATATTTTGGGGTAAGTTCTGAAGCAGAAATACTGATAGGTAGACAGGTAGGTAGATTGATTGACAGATAGTTGTAATAATAAAATTTACTGAAATCATCTGTCCTTTCACTACTAATTTGAAATGTTCTTTACCACATAGGAAATCCTTCTTGTCCTTAGGTCTGTGTTTCTACCCTGTAATTTGCTTCATTAATATTTCTCCCTATTTTTGTGCCAACACTATGTGGTTTTAATTACTCTAATGTTAAATGTAAGACAGATATCTTATTATGTTTCTACTTAATTATACTTGACCATTATAAAATAGTTATGCTTCCATACAATCTTTAAGTTTTGGCAATTTAAAAATGCTACTCCTATTTTTGTTGTAATTGCTTTAAAATTTATTGAGGAATACAGAAGGAAATGTACTTCTCAACGGGATTGGTTCTTTCTATTGAAGGACACGATATGTTTCCTGTTTTATACATGTTCTGTTATGTTCTTCGGTAAAATTTTAGTTTTCTCCATGTAGGTCTTGCATATTTCTTACTAAATTGTGCCCATATGTCTTACATAATTCTTGTTAAATTTATACTTCAGTACTTTATAGTTTTTATGGTTATTGTCAATGGGATTCTTATATTCAATTACTATTTTTGATTCTTGGCCAAATGAACAAATATTATATAACTATCAGAAGATGGTTGTCTTTTAACTTTACAACTTAGGCTAGCATTTCCATTTCAATGTATGCATGAGGTGCTTTGGATGTCTTACAGAAATAAAAAAAAAAAAACTTCTTTGAATGTAGTAAGCTAAATCATCAGCACATGCTGTGTCTAAACTCTGTTGTCCCTTAATTGAAATATAAATGATATCATTACAAATAAGAGATCTTCCATAATAAGAGCATCTACACTCAGAATAAAACAGCTTAACTGACACAATGTGTGTGATAGTGCCTCATACACCTGTTTTAGAGTGATAACTTGTCTCCATTCAATACTAAACCAGGACATGACTTACATTCAGAGGCTTGATCACCTAAAGACTGAGGGTCACAAAAGCTCTCCCACTATGGTAGTCTAAGTTCACAATTGGTTTGACCATTTTGAACACATTGAATTGCCAGTCTACTTTACCGAACAATTTTTATTATCATGTTGATCCACTCAGCTAAGAATGGTTTCGTTGTACATGAAGTTCAAGATTTCTAGAAATTATCTCAAAATATGTTATGTCTTTTGGAATACATATACCATATACATTTTAGAAGATTTAGAAAGTCTTTCATTGAATTGTAACTTCTGTGTTGGTTATATCAAATGTACCTTTGAGAAGAAGGCAAAAGCTCAGAAATTGTAGGAGAAAAGAATTTATATCAACTAGGCCAGTCTTATCAACAGCATGCAATATTTTGTTGTCATACATGTAGATATGTGCATGTGTACACTCACCTCTACACACATATATATAAATTTGGGTATGAAATTTTTATTTTTTCTGTTTAAATAAGAACTTATCACCCCCAGGTTGATTTATTTAATACTGGGAAACTTAAGTTAGATGCATTACTTGGATGGGATATAAGGTAAAATAAATAACAATGCCACTTGTGTCAGTTTGAAAGAACTATGTCCTTGGATAAGAAAAAGTGCTTCTTATAATTCAATCTAGGCAAATTAAAACAAAGCTGGTATCCCATGCTATTATGCATTATTTTACTAAATATACATTTCAAATGCGAAATGAAATATCTATACTAGATGGTTGTTTTCATATTAAAGTATATAATGCACTACATTTCTATAATTTCAGGCTTCTGATTTGATGTATCAAGAGAAGTGTGGTCTTTTGACAATTGTGTATTGGTTCTGTATATTTTTGTAAAAAATACAGAGAAAATACTTTAGTAAATAGAATGCTTACTAAATTACAATTGAAAGACCTTTTTTACTCTTAATGGTCTATAGATTTATCTTCCAATCTAAAAATTATTAAATTTTTATCTTCAAAGATATACGTTGGAATATTTTATTTGTTAAACTGGAATTCAGGGAACAATGATCTTGATGATCATGCTTATCTCTATTTAACTCGTGTTGGCCAAAACATTATTGATGTTTTAGATCAGGGGTCAGCCAGATCTGACCAGGTGACTGTTTTGATGAATAAATTTTTATTAGGGCACACTTGTATCCATTAGGTTACACACTGTCTATGCTTGCTTTTGCACTCCCAACACAGAATTGAGTAGCTAGAAGAGAGACTATATGGCTTGCAAAGTCCAAAATACTGCCTGGTTGGTACAGAAATTTTTTTTCTGATTCTGAGCATTAACTACAACATAAAATAGAAAGTACTTCGTATATAAACAAGAAATGAAAGCCATAGCCTATTTAATTGTATATTATTACTTATTTTTCATGCTTATATATTTGCTAAGACTTTACTCGAATGAGCTATGGTTCAAATTAAATAAGAATTGTGTTGAAAGTGTGAGATTTCATAGCTAAATACATTTTATGGAAAAAATCATGTTATGGAAAGTGTAAGAAGCTAAATATCTTTAGTAGTAAAATTGAAAGAATTACAGAAAATAATATGAGGGTCTCTGCCTCATATTAATGAGTCTGAGGTTTGCATTAAAAACAGATCATGTTGTATTCTATTCTATTAATCTATTTTAACGAATTTTTTTCAGTATTAATAAAGATTCTCACTAGGATTGCATTAAAAGTTGGCTTTCTTGATCTGATTGGCTAAATCAGTTCATTGCTAACTTTTCTGCTTTTCTTACATCTGAGGTATTATGGTATATTTACTGTTTGCTAACTGTTAAGTCACAACAATGGAATCTCACTTTATGTACAATCTGGTGCTCCTGCTCAGGTCTGCTCTTTGGTTTAATTTTTACTCTTAGCCATAATTTCAGGATACAAACTCCAGAAATTGATGTTGTCTGTCTATAGATATCAAGTTGCGTCTGCTTGCCAGCAAATAAGAATCATTGTTTAAAGAGTTCTACATATTTTACTGTCACATTTCTACTATAAAATGAGGAGAGTGATTGTAGCTTATGTTCAAGTTTGCTTTGTAGTAAATTATGAAGTTTTATGGCCAAATACCATATGGATACTTTTGAGAACATTAATGTTTACATTAATGTAAGAAGGAGAATTAATACAATGTTTTCTACTCTTGGTTCTTAAAAGTTTCATTCTACTGAAGAAATAATCTCAGATCCCATTAGACTATGCTTCATGAAGTCAGGGCCATGTCTGTTTTTCTGACTATTCCAACCAAGTCATGTCTAGCTCAAAAGGAATCTGACTAGTGGTGGTTACATAAGAAACTACTGAAATTAATGTCAGAATAACCTCCAATCCCTTTTATTAGTTTTTCTTGCTACTAAGAAGTTATAGAACAACAAAATTATTGTTTCCTTCAGAAACTGAAATTCTTGCTTCCATTCGACTTTCAGTATCTACTCAGAATATTTCCTTTGATTTTTGGAATTTTCTCTGGAAGCTTTTATACTGCAGGATCATAGTAGTCCTACAGTATATATATAAGATCCTGTGTAGCAATGGAGGTGACAATAGAATATTCAGAACTCTTCAAAGTGTAGTTCTTATTTGTTGGTCACCAGATGCAACTTGACATCGTTATGCAGACAACATTCATTTCCGAAATTTGTACACTGAAATTATGGCTAGGGTTAAAAACTGAACCAAAGAACAGAGCCAAGCAGGAGTACCAGATTGTACATAAATGAGGTTTAATTGTTGTAACTTAACCTCAACTTAACCTTAACTTTCTTACATCTGAAATTGTTGTAATTTCAGATGTAAGAAAAGCAGGAAAGTCAGCAATGAACTAATGTGGCCTGTCAGAGTCAAATTTTAACTACAATTCTTGAATGTCTTTTAATATTGAATGTCTTTGAAATTGGTTGAAATGTATTTAAAGAACAAATGTAACACAGTCGGATTTTTAGCTTGATTAGAATTAAATGCATTTGGTTGTTACTTCTCCAACTGGTAGAAATGCAGGAATTTTTTCTTAAAACTAATAAAGGTAGGATTACTTGTGAAAATTTGTAGGATGCATGTATTTTCACTTGATGTGTTTATAAACCTTGGTAGCAGTTCATAGTAGTTAAAGACCTGGGTTAAGGAATCTTGGCTCTGCCACTTACTAGCTATGTTATATGGTCCAAATTACTTAATTTATTAAATCATAACTTTTCTCCTCCATATGAATAATTTGGGTATGAATATAAATAATAATAGTATCAAGCTCAAAAGATTCCAAAAATTAAATGATCTACTATATGTATAAGGCTTATTAAAATTCTCTGCACATACTAAAACTCAATAAATTATATCTATTAATAATATTACACACACACACATACACAAATTTAATTTTACATGATGTCACAAAACCTCCAAAACACTCGTGACCTGTGTTTATACACAATTAACACCAAGTCAATAATGATAATATCCGGAAAAACACATTAAAATTTAATGGTCAAAACAGCTGTATGTTAAAGGAGAATCCTAGGACACTGGGCTATGATTCAGGAGACCCAGATTTTAAACCTGATACACCTACTCACTCATGTGTGACCTTGAGTATGTCTCTTTTCGTTGTTGTTTTTCTGGAACTTAGTTCCATTTCTGTGGGGAGAAGAAAGGAAGGGGTTGATATATCCTTTTAGTCTTGAAATCCTCAAAATCTTTGAGTTACAAAAAGAAAAAAAAACACTAGATCTTTATTTTAAAATTTGCAACCAAAGTTAGAAAGAAGTAGAAAAAAACAAGCATTGCTTATTAGGCTAGAAAAAGAGCTGACAAGCAGTGGTTGTGTTGTTTATCAGAAAGTTTGCTTTTTTCCGACAGAGTAGTTTGCAATTGTTTTTCAGAATAAGTGCATTGCTAACTCTGTAGTGCTTTAGAGGTATAATCCTCCCAAGGTATCGTGCCTGCAGGAGTCTGCAGTAGTGTTGTTGGATGCTGTATTTTTTATATGGTAATGTCAGTTCACAAGGCTGAGAAGAATTTTATTGAAAAGCTAAATGCAAAACTGGATACTCTTTCCAGAGGTAGTTTTATTTCTGAATCAAATGTGTCTGATCTCAAATGTGTGATAACACCTAGGGGCCTATTAAATGTACATGAGGCTATCAAGAGCTTTATCTTCAAATGACAAAGATCCAAGATTCATATACAGAAAATGACACCCTTCTTACTGAAAATAGCATAGGATTGCACCTAGGGAAATGCAGATGTCCTACTAACTTTATAACTTCTATTTGACTTCTGTGATAGAGGAAAAATTAAGGAACTGGTTGTGCAGCTTAGTAATGTTAGAAAGGCAACTCAATCTTCTCTGATTCATTTGGAAATATTTGTCAAGGTCTTTCTCAGAGTATAAAAAAATTGTAAAATAAAATACAAAGATTCAGAACACATGGCCCATTCTACCTTCAAAGTTTGGTTTACCTGCTTTGTTGAGCAGAGATTTATGACTTTGACATTACAAACTTTTTCAGGTATCAACCTCCATAAGTTGGTTTAGATATGGTCTTTTACCATGCATTAAGAACTATCACATTCTGAACTTTACTCTGTTTTACCAGTGGCGTTTCCTGATTGAGTATAAATATGTACAACAATGATAATACCAACACTAACATTTTTACCACATTCTGGGACTTTAAAAGTGATGATCCACATCGTTTGATTTTGATTAATATGATCCACATCATTTGATTTTCCCACCGTTTCTGTGAGGTGAACATAACAAGTGTTTGTGTTTCTTCTTTCTTTCCTCATCCTTTCCTTTCTTCATTACTTCCTTTCCTACTGCTCTCCTTCCTTCTTTGCTTTCTTTTTTTTCGAAAATAAACTCCAGAAATTTAAGCATCTGGTTATCACCTAAAGTTATATGGTTCCTAAATAGAATTTCAACTAGAATTCTGATTCTACAGACTCACATTCACTGCTCTACTTACTGATTCAGGAAGCAAGTTATTGGAAGTATAATCAAGGTAACAAAAAATAAAGATAGGAATAAAGAGTGATGGAGGTTTTAGTGATTATGGGTAAGGTACTTGGAGCAAACACCAAATATATTCCTTCAAAGAGCCAATAAACCTAATAGTAAATCCTAAAGGGGCAGCTAGGACTTGCCAAGCACCATTTCATTTTAATGCATTGGGTAACCTCAGAAAAGCAGTAAAACCAGTAGTCCTCCAGCTTGCCCGTCCATAGGAAATTGTCTCAGTCTAAAGAATTGACACATTCAATTAAGTGTTGTAAATCATGGATGTTCTCAGTCACAGGCAACAAGACATAGACCTCCTTCAGACAGCATAAAAATCAATAAGTATTATTTTATCCCTGTTTTGTGAGTCAATGTATTGCAGCAACTATTGATTGTTGGCAAGATGTATTGATCATTAGGGTCTAATATGGCAAGCTGTGATGAGGAGTTTGGCAGTGCTTTTTTCATTCATTTCACTAAGGTAAATATCCTTTGTCCATAGTCTTGGAGCCCACACCAAAACAACAGAATTTCTTTTCTGGGATTAGCTACAGTACCAGCTAGCATAGGGTATATGCATTTTTGTGAACCAGTTTCACAGCACTGAAGGGTCTGAACCCAGAGAGCTGGCATTTATAACATAAACACTTGCGAATTTAGGCAAGTTACTTAATCTCTGAGCCCCAATCTCTTCAACTGTAAAATGAGGTAAGTAAATATCTTGAAGTTGGGTGAAGATGAAGTATGATACTTTTATCATATAGTATATCCATATTATCATATAGGATGAAATAGTGGGCAGCCAGTAACTGAATATTAAGAAATTGAACAGACTAAAATAAAAAATAGGATCATTTTATTTTGTAACTACATGGTTTCATGAAGATTTGTTCTTTGTTAAATTAAAGCATACAAATACAAATTAGCAAAGCAAAAAGCATTTTACATTTCACCAAGTTCAAATCCCTTTATTTTATGATGGAAGAGCTGAGTATCAGTTAGGTGAGTGTTCAAGGTTGTAGATGACACAAGTAATCTGACATCCAGCTGTTATAAGCTACAGCGCTTAACCTACTACCAGGGGCAGGTGCAGACATACTTCCTAATTATACAACTCACATAATCTCATGGCCAGCTGGAAGGTGTGGTTATATTTTTTAGGGTTGCTCTGAACTTTTTCTCCTATCTTTAATGTCCTTATATTTCACTTGGTATTAAATTATCCTAAAAGCAAGTAGCTATGGCCCATTTTATGCTCCATTTTCATGCAAAATCTAATATAGTATCAACATTGGGTAAGGAGGAAAAACCAACATTGGAAAAAAGAACTATAAAAAGAAAATATGATCATGATGTTAGATATGTAATTTAAAATATCAAATATAGTTTATTCCTCTTTGACCTTGCTTGGCTTGTTGAAATGATTTCTTAGACTTACATTTTACATCACAAGTTTCATAGATTAAAAAACAAACTGCAGAATGACTTGTAAAATTTCATCTTTCCTCACCTTGATCATTTAAAATCAAATTTGTTGTCTTCTTAAATTGGGATGGTATTGATTCTTTTTAGTTTCCCACAAAAATGTGAAAGATTTTTCTGAATTTAGTCCCATTCCTTTAATTTTCATTTTTTAGTAATTATAAACCATTTATTTATAGTTTTCATGCTTCAATTAATCCTCAATTTTTGATGAGATTTACAAGTAACAAGGTTCTTTAATGAATTTCTCTAATATGAAAATATTAAACAACTGTTACATCCTAGAGGGTTCAATGTGAGGCTTCATTGATTTTTGCCTTCATTGGAAGATCGTGTGGCCACCTTTAGTGGTAGAATGATTGTCAGAAGGGCAGGCACCTAGAGGAGAGCTTCATAAAGCCTTCTTCGTAAAGTCATGGATGTGTATCTGGGAAATATATTCTTCTTTAAACAAGAGGTAATGCCTTAATGTAGGCCCAACATAATTACTGTAATGCCAAGCAAAGTAGTTTTCAATTGCAAGATAATTGAAATGAACATAATGAAAAGCTGTGAGTCTATATGTGTGCATGGATCAATTTCTATTCACTTTCCAAAATATTATCAGTTCAGTTGTGGCTTACAGTCTCCAAAAGAGACCCTGTGACCTGCCTATTCATCTCTTTTCTAGTTTGCGCTAAAGGGCATAGTGGTTTTCAAAATAGTGACATGAAACTTAACCTTTCTTTACAGCTTCTGAAATGGCCATCTCAACATGTTCATTACCACTTCATAAACTCTGCCCTGAAGCTACTTACTGTTCTTTGTTAACCTTATAGAACTCAAAAGGTGGTTGTTGTGAGGTTGGTGCCTAAGAAACCATCACTACTGCTGTCTACAGTGATTTGTTTTAAAAGCTAATAAATTCCACTTTTAACTAAAATTTAATATCTAAGCGTAACTCAATAATTTGTAGGTATGATACAAAGAGTTCTGATATTAATTTATAAATTGCAGTTTGTCATATGTCTTTTTCTGCATTTGAAAATAATGAGCATGCTTTAAGGTGACCTCTCAATGTACCCAGTGACTTTATCAGCATCTCTTTTCTGTTACTGTGCATGAATCAAAATATCTCCGTGATGTGAGTATTTTTAGAGTAACTCCTAGAAGTCTTTGACTTATGCAGGATGCAGTGTTTATGAATGTTGTGCTCTCAATAATCAAGAATAATTTTATAGTCTAGTAGCATCACCTATAAAAAACCTGTTTTATGGTGGGGTCATAGATAATAACAGATATAATTTCAGTTCTCACAGTCAAATGCAATTTTTTACTATGAACCATCACAAAAGTCAAGGACATTCAGAAGATTTTAATTTACTATTAGAAACATTACAAGGCAATCCTGACTACCTGTTTCTCAGTTAAGTTATGTCAACAGGGGTAAGTAATGTCCACAACTACCGAGGTCTGTATGAGGCCTCCACTTGGGAGATGGATTGAAACTGTAAATAATTCATTTTTTAAGCCATTGGAATTTTTCTAGCTCAGGGTTTCTGAAAAATGACTGCTTTTCCCTATTCTCAAAGGAATTCTTACTGTTCATACTTTTTATTTTGTATAAAATGTTAAGAATAGAATCTTCCCCCATTCAGTGGAGAATGATTGGCTAAAATTCTTTTCTTCAAATGTACCTCAGTATTCTCTCATGAAAAAATCAGAAATTGGCCAGGTGCAGTGGCTCACGCCGGTAATCCTAGCACTTTGGGAGGCTGGGGCGGGCCGATCAGGAGGTCAGGAGATCGAGAGCATCCTGAGTAACAGGGGGAAACCCCGACTCTACTAAAAATACAAAAAATTAGCCGGGTGTGGTGGCGGGTGTGGTGGCGGGCGCCTGTAGTCCCAGTTACTTGGGAGGCTGAGGCAGGAGACTGGTGTGAACCCGGGAGGCAGAGCTTGCAGTGAGCTGAGATCATGCCACTGCACTCCAGCCTGGGCAACAGAGTGAGACTCTGTCTCAAAAAAAAAAAAAAAATCAGAAATTTTCAGTTGCACTTCCTTCCTTCATGCCAGAATTTACATAAGATGTGTTGATTAGATTTGGCCCTTTAAATTGACTTTTATGCCACTGTAGTCACAGTTCTGGGAATTACTATGACACCTTTTGGGCACATGATGCAGTAATGCAGGCAGTGGACCACTGCAATAGCGGCAGTGCCCAGCTAATTTACCCTGGGTATCTGTAGAGAGTGTTTACACCAGTCCCCTCTCAAGTGTTTTTCCAGGCAACAATGAGGATGCACATACATTAAAAAAGAAAAGTATATGATCTATATATTTCCTCAATTGACTTCAGCCTATGTCACTGGGGAAAGAAAAACAAAACGGTAGTTATTTATCATTACTTATAAACTGAGATGAAAGCTAACCCTTATAATCTAGCTCACATTTTAAAAATAAGGATATCATCCTTTGCTACACAAATTTATTTTTGGAGAAAAACTCAAATCTGAGTTAACCCTAGCCCTGAGAAGCCTGTATATCCTATTAGATCAATAGTTTTCCATGTTGACTTTGGCAGGTAGGACCATTTTACTTCTCCCAGAATGATGTAAGATATTTTCTCAGGGTCACTAATATAACCCCTTCATCACAGCTATCTTTATGAAAGGCTGGGTCCCAAACACCTAATGAATATTCTATATAATAACCTTCATTGTGTCACTTTCTGTCTTGGTAATTCTTATATTCAAACCATAGGAAATCCCTGAGCCATCAAAACTTAGTCACAGAGCAGAACAGGGCATACGAGCCTCTCTGACAAATCGGCTCATGACAAAAGACATGAAAGAAGTGAGATGTTTGCTAACTCTCTGAAGTAAAGTATAAGTTGTTACTAGATACAAAAGGGGAGACATCTGAAAGGTTGGGAACTAATAGACATGGGTACCAATGTTTTTCAGTTCTTGGGTCAGAGCTTTATTTCCATCTTTGTCTTTGTCACCTGGGATACTGATAGCAGTCCACACTACCTTGTTGTTGGGTTGTTTGAACATGGATTGAGCAAAACAATTTCTGGACAAAATAAATTCATCTTCTCAGTATGAGCATTTGGTGAAATGTGCTAGACAGTGAAACTTACAATAATAAAATCCATTGATTTATAAACTTTTTCAATAAAAAAAATCTTTACTTTATTTGCAAACCCTACAGCAAATATATAGGGAGTGTGTGGCATATCAAAAACAACGTTGCCCTTGAAGTTATGAAATGCCAAGTTCAAATTTGTTTGCTCCCTTATTATTTATCTTTGGAGAAGTTTCATTGCCTTTCTTAACTTCACTTCCATCTTCTGTAATACGGGCATAGAAGGAGTAACCTGCTTACATGCAAATTACATTGTTGGTAGGCACTCACTCACCCATCCTGAGTGAAGGCAAGGCAAACTCACATAATTTCCTCATCTGCAAAGCAGGGGTGGCAATAATACCTACCTCTTGGGGTTGTTATGAGCATTAAATGAAAGAATCCATATAAAGCCCTTAGCATAGTTTCTTTCAGGTATGTACTACACAACCAATTGATATTAGCTAAAATATTGATGGTCAATATATGTATCCAAAGAAGTTAAGTTTTATCAACAACAGTAAAAAAAGTCTTTAATTTATTTAGGTTCTACTATATGCAGACTTGCTAGCAGGTACTATTTTGCATTTGAGGAAAATAAAGGTGAGAGATAAAGTAAAATACTTATGTAGTAAATGTCAGAGTGAAGACTCCAAGGCTTAGGAGTGACACTACAAAGTCCAGGCTTATTTTCTATAGCAACTGCCTCTTGACAAACCTCCATGAAGCAGCAGGCAGAAAAGCTGCCATGGAATCTGGCTGACTTTTGCATGTCAGGTTAATAGTGCCTCTGACTTCTTCACATACGTTTCTAATACTGCATGCTGCTTGTCTTTTTGTTCTACCTATGTTACTATGTCTGTTTTTGATACCTGTTGATTAGTCCGTAGACTGAAATTGAGCATGTTTGCTTACTTATCAAATGAAGCTATTTGAGAATTACATTCTTTGTATATTGGAAATAATCTTAAAAATTTTCAGCCATGGAGTAGCAATTTACAAATTATTTTTGTTACTAACATGAAAGAGATAAATTCCTTTATGAGTTCTTCTACATGTTCTTCTAACCTTTAACTCTAACAAGCTTAGATAATACGTTTGCATGGTAATTAAAATTCAGTGACGTTTAAAGGAAATTAAATCCACTGTGGAATTAATAGGATATGTGAAGCATACCAGACCTTAAACATCCTTTTTTTTTCTTTTTAGCTAATTAAAGTGCTTAGGAAAAATAAAAACAGAAAAATCTCTAGTAAAATTGAGTTTCTCATAGCTACAGTTGTAGGCAATAATATACTCATTCATTTTCCAAAGTAAAAAGATCTGTTTTGCAAACTATCCCCCGAATAGAAAAGAACATATTTTCTAATAGTAGACCAAATATTGCTGAAAACAAAACAGTTCCTTTTACTTTTGAATTTTTTTAAAAAAATTCTAATTCCCTTTTTACTTTTATTTACCCAAAATGTTAAATACAGCTTCAGAAAAACTTGAAGATTTTAATGTGGGAATGATAAGAAGGGATATTTTAATGAAAAAATAATGTCACCCGAAGAAGAGATTAACTTTAGAAACAGGGTTTATTTTGCTTAACATGGTCCTTTTTTCTACCTATCTAAGCCATGTTCAAGTGAACTCAGTAGCAGTTGACATTAACTGACCTAAATTTATCATACATTATTATGCATGGCAGCATTGACAAATACGGATGAATGCTATTATGGCTACTCCCTAATGAGCATGTTCTCTGGTAAGGCTTGGGTTCACATACATTTTCTCATCTTAAAGTCATTAACAGTTATGAGAGTAAAGTATATTTAATGTGAAGAAAGTAGAGATTAGAAAGATTAATCAATTTCCTAAACTCTCACAGATAAATGAAAGAGATTGGTTTGATTCAAAATTCAAGCGAAGGCTTGAGATGACTAGAATTTCGAGTGGTATGTAGACATTAATCTTGGCTGGGACATCTGGGAGACCTCATAGCCATGAATCTAAGTGATTATGGAGCCACTGTACGTGTTTCATAATTAGAGCACATAATTTTACATGCACATTAAGGACCATTTGGAGGCAGTACACCTTATATGGATGACCCAATTTACACACACACACACACACACACACACACACACGTATATATACTTTTAGGGATAGAGAAAAGGCAAATCTCTTGTTTTCATTTTATTTATTCAACAAATACTCATTAAGCATTTGCTCTAGGTCAGACACTATATCTGGGAGATAAAAAGATGAACAAGACAGACCAGATGTTTTCTCTTATGATGCTTATTCTAGTGCAGGAGACAAACAATAATCAAGTCAACATGCAATTAAGAAAATTACACAGTATTCTGTGCAGGAACTAAGCAGGTGGATGTATGAGAGAGTAGCTTATGGATGGAGGAACTGTTTTAGAACAAGAGGTTGGCGTTTCAAGGAGGTTTTATTTAAGCTGGGCTGTGAAGAATGGGAGGGCAAGCCTTGGGAAGAGGTGGGAGAAGAGTGTCTGCACTCTGGTCATATAATCAGCAAACACATTTGTAACCATTTAAGCAAAAGTGTCAGGTGATGAGCACATCACTGTGCTCCCTGGAGCTGCGATCATGAAGTTCTGGAATGAAATCACACTTAGCTGATATTTTTGGCATGGGAAGAGTACAACTATACGAAAAACATCTGCTTTCTTGCTTCAAATGAAATGTGGCCAAAAATGACTGACTGAAATGAATTTGTTTTTGAAAAAGCAACAGAATGATGAGGAAGCTAAATTTTAGTAATATTATAGCTCATCTCCAGCTTCATTGTAGTTAACATTTCCAGTGTGTGTGATTTTTGTTGCAATTTCTATTAACTGTCAGTTGTGGAGTTTTTTGGAAAGGAAATTTATCTGTATTTTATTTTTAATTTTTAAAATAATTTCAACTTTTATTTTAGATTCAGGAGGTGCACGTGCAGGTTTATTACAGATATACTATATGAATGCTGAGGCCTCAGATATAAATGAGCCCATCACCCAGATAGTGAGCACAGTATGCAACAGTTAGTTTTTCAACCCTTGCCAGCTATTGTCCTCCCTCCCCTACTATTAGCCCCAGAGTCTATTGCTGCCATTTGTATGTCCATGAGTACCCAGTGTTTAGCTCCCAGTTATAAATGATAATATACAGTATTTAGTTTTCCATTCCTGCATTAATTCACTTAGGATAATGGTCTCCAGCTGCATCCATGTTGCAGCAACTGACATGATTTTGTTCTTTTTAATGGCTGCATAGTATTCCATTGTATATATATACCACATTTTCTTTATGAATCCGCTGTTGATGGGCACTTAGGTTGGTTCCATGTCTTTTGCTATTGCGAACAGTGCTGCAGTGAACATACTAGTGCATGTGTTTTCATGGTAGAATGATTTATTTTCCATTGAATATATATCCAGTAATGGGATTGCTAGGTCGAATGGTAGTTCTATTATTATTTTAACAATTTGGTAGTTCAGGTAGTTAAGTAGCTTAAGTAGTTCTTAATATTTTAAGTCCTCTCTCCAAACTGCTTTCCACAGTGGTTGTTCTAATTTACATTCCCACCAACAGTGTGTAAGCGTTCCCTTTTATCCACAGCCCCACCAGCATCTCTTGTTTTTTGTTTTTTTTTTCTTTTTATCTTTGCAATAATTGCCGTTCTGACTGGTGTGTGATGGTATCTCACTGTGGTTTTGATTTGTATTCCTTTGATGATTAGGGATGTTGAACATTTTTTCATGTGTTTGTTTGCTCTTGTATGTCTTCTTTTGAGAAGTGTCTGAACATATTTTTTGCCCAGTTTTTAATTTTTTTTGCTTGTTTAATCATATGAATTCCTTGTAGATTCTGAATACTAGACCTTTGTTGGATGCATTCTCTGCTAATATTTTCTCCCAGTCTGTAGGTCATGTGTTTACTCTGTCAATCCTTTTGCTGTGCAGACGCTCTTTAGTTCAATTAGGTCCCACTTGTCAATTTTTATTTTTGTTGCAATTACTTTTGGGGACTTAGTCATAAATTCTTTCCCAAAGCTAATGTCCAGAATGATATTTCCTAGGTATTCTTCTAAGATTCTTATAGTTTGAGGTCTTATATTTAAATATTTAATCCACCCTGAATTAGTTTTTTTGTATGGGAAAGGTAGGTGATCCATTTCATTCTTCTGCATATGGCTAGCCAGCTATCCCAGCACCATTTATTGAGTAGAGAGTCCCTTCCCCATTGCTTATTTTCATTGACTTTGTCAAAATCAGATGGCTGTATGCGTGTAACTTTATTTCAGGATCTACATGTCTATTTTTGTGTCAGTACCATGCTGTTTTGGTTATTGTAGCCTTATGGTATTGTTTGAAGTTGAGTAAGGTGATACCTCCAGCTTTGTTCTTTTTGCTTAGTATTGCCTGGGCTATTCGGGCTCTTTTTTTCATTCCATATGAATTTTAGATTAAAAAAATAATTTTGTGAACAAATGACTTTTGTAGTTTGATAGGAATAGAGTTGAATCTGAAGACTGCTTTGGGCAGTATGGCCATTTTAAGTAGATTGATTTTTCCAACTCTTGAGCATGGAATAGTCACTTTTAATTGACTTTTATAGATACTTTCTTACAGGAGATTCGAGGGGTAGAGCTTTACCAAAACCCAAGTATGTTGTTATAATATGCTGTTTGAAAATGAATTAGTCTGTCTTGTTAATATTAACCATGGGTTGAATTGTGTGACTCAAATTCATATTTTAAAGTACTAACTTCCTGTTCCTCTGAATGATACGTTATTTAGAAATAGGGTCTTTCAGAGGAAATCAAGTTAAAGTGAGGTTAGGAAGGTAGCTCCTAATTCAATATGACCAGTGTTCTCATAAAAAGGGAATGGCACAGAGACATTCATAATGGGAAGACAATATGAAGAGACATAGGGAGAAGATGATCATCCATGAGCCTAGGAGAGTGGTCTGGAACAGATTCTTCCCTCACAGCCCTCAGAAGGAACCAGTCTTGCAGACACCTTAATTTTGAGCTTCTTGCCTTCAGAACTGTGAGACAATAAATCTGTTTTGCCTAAGTCACCTAGTTTGTAGTACTTTGTTGTGTCAGCCGTAGCAAACAAAGATAACCATTAATTATGAAAACAAGACATACATAATATACATATGGTAAAAATAGTACTTGGATATATTTTTTATTCCAGAATATTATCCCACATTTTCAGTTTGAGTGATGAGCAAGCCTTGTTTGGTTTTGTCTTAACTAGTAGCTTAATAAGAACAGTTTATGTGAAATAGAACTGGGGAACAGTGATTACCCAAGTTTGTGTGTAATTCTTTATTTTTATCAGTTTTTCCCAAAGATTGTATATTTTACAAACTGAAAAGAACAATTTAAAGGTCAACTTTTGGATATAAACATAACAGAGTTTTATGCAGTTTAGAAAAGAAAAGAGCAAGATTATTTAGGTACTTTGATCTGTCTTTTTAACCGCTCCTTCTCTCTTTTGATGTAGGACAGAACCATCACTTTTGCTATGAAATTAAATCTGTTTTTGAGAAAGTACCCCTATAATGATGCATTTAGTACATTTGTGATGTTGCCACTTTCTCAATTATTATAGGCAAATATTTTTATTTTTCTTTAAAACTATACTGTGATCAATTATTAGTATGGGTACAAATAATCAAAATACTGTTGGTGTTATGATTGTTACTACAATGTGATCATCATTAGTTTGGTTACCATATAGAAAGAATGTGATTATGAGCCTCTAAGCAACTATGGATATTACTTCAAGGGATGAAAGCAGAAGGTGTAAAACCTTGGAGATATACAAATCCTCATGGGAAATGAATTTTTTCTTCCCCTTTGTCTTCTTCCCATAATGATTTTTTAAGTGAACCCTAAATGCTGGACATAAGGGTAGGCATTTACACTCATATATGAAAATAAAAATATCCGTTTATGAGTTGGAGGTTGTAGTGAGCCAAGATCATGCCATTGCACTACAGCCTGGGTGACAAGAAATGAGACTCCATCTCAGACAGAACAAAACAAAACAAAACATTTATTATCCTCAAGGCCATAGTGAAAACCTAGGCTTCAATAATTAAATTCACAAATGCTATGTAATAAAAGATGTTTTTAAATATGGTTACTGAGAGAACTTTGTGCTTTTGATTTATGTTCAAAAAGAATTTTTTGAAAATATGGTACATGTACACAATGTAGTACTATTTGGCCATAAAAAAAGAATGCGATGCTGTCATTTGCAACAACATGGATGGAAGTGGAGATTATTATGTTAAGTAAAATAAGCCAGGCGTAGAAAGACAAACATCGCATGTTCTCACTTATTAGTGCGGTCTAAAAAATCAAAGCAATTGAACTCATGGACATAGAGAGTAGAAGGATGATTACTAGAGGCTGGGGAGGTTGGGGGGGAGCTGGGGGAGGAAAATAATTAGAAGAATGAATAAGACATACTATTTGATAGCACAATGAGTAACTATAGTCATAATAAATTGTACATTTTTAAATGACTAAAAGAGTATAATTAGATTGTTTGTAACACAAAGGATAAATGCTCGAGGGGATACATACCCCAGTCTCCATGATTTGATTATTTTACCTTGCATGCCTGTATCAAAACATCTCATGTACCCTGTAAATGTACACACCTACTATGTATACCACAAAAAATAAAACTAAAAATAATTAAAAATAAAAGCAAAACAAAACAAAAATAATTTTCTGGGAAGGTGAAACTCCATCCTAATCTTAGAGTAGTTATAGATTAATGTTATAGAAAGATCATGCAGGTCATGAGGTAGGGAGGCCTTAAGGAACTATTTCAAGAGGCAAAGCAGAGATGATAGTGGCCTTTCCTAAGATAGTAGCAATAGAGTGTGGAAGAAGGATTCCTATTCACGCAATAAAGCTGTGCTGGTTGTATGGAGCCACTGTTCGTTCTGATTGATTAGTTTGCATCTCATTCTAAGTGTAAAATATCTCGAGTATTACTCCTTGAAGGTGGTGATGTGAAGAGATGATTGGGAAATATTTAGGAGACAGAGTCAAAAGCAGAAATGTGTAAATAAATGATGCAATAGAGTGTCATGAGTACAGAAATCGACATGAATATGTGTAAGGTGTGGAGCTGATTCCAAGAGGAATGTAAATAACTCTTTCTCTGAGGATGTCAGAAAAGACTTTTCAGAGAAAGTGGTGCCTTAACTGATTTTCCTCATGCAGAAAATGGGATAAGTGCTTTTCAGGCAAAGGAAACTGCATGCTCCCAATGTGGGAAGTGCTAAAATTGAATGTGACATCCAGGGATCTACACATTAATTGATATTGCTGGACTGTATTTACAAAATATGAAGAAATGGTAGAAATATTAGTGGAAAGCTTTTTTATCTTACAAAATATTGTCATAGATGGAAATCATTAGAGTTTACTCAGCTAATCATATTTAATATATGCTTTGTATCAGTACATAATTCTGTACTGGTTGTTGGGATGCTTTAATCAAAGGGTGAATTTTCCATGCCATGTTTTATGTCCCTTATTTTGAGGCTAATTCAGAATGAATGAAATAAGAGAAATCTAGCACTCCATTTATGTAGTGTTGCCTCATTTCTTTATATAGCTATCTATAATGAAATTTCATATTGCTAGTTAAAAAAAGAGCCACAAAGCCTCTCCAAAGACAGAATAGCTTAGAGGAAATTGGGTTGTTCGGGCAAATTAATTATTCTACCTTACTTATACAATAGAGGATTATAGATTTTCATGCCGTATGTTTATATTAGCAGAACACTTTATGATTCCTAGGATAGTATAGGAATGAAGAATAGTATCTATGTGACATATGCAACCAATTAAGAATACAGAGGAGAAATAATTTGGCCTACACTATTTTGAACTGGTGTCAGGCAAAATGCTATGCATTCATCCTCTTATCGAGACAACTGCAGCCTTCAGATCTGTGCTTGTCTCTTCCTCATGGAAACCACAGACTCAGTCTTTTTTCCATTTAGAAAACTGGACAGTTTATTTTCCTTATTATGAATGTAACTACAATTACTTATGCAAGTGTATTTTAATGTCTATCTACTTGTTAAAGTGGCAACAACTTGAGAGGAGGAACATCATCGTGGGAGACAAGAAATAAGTTACTCGTTTTGGCATGAGAGTGTAGTGTAGTAGTCATGGGTTCTGGGTCTTGGATCAAGGGAATTGCATGCAAATCCCATTATCCACCTCTCAAGCCTCATCTCTAAAATTGGGACAACATTGCTATTCATGTCAATGTTGTCTTAATATGCTTATCACTTGCCTCTCCATCTAGCATGCCAGTTTATGAGATCAGGGAACCTGGTATCTACTTTGCTATGTCTCTATTGTCTAAAACATTGTTGGGCACACCATAAGCTCTTAATAAATTGCTGTGGAATAGATGAATTAATTCACAGCACATGTAGCTAGGTAGAGATTTAGTGAGGCATAAATAGGTTTATATCTAGAAATCTCTTAGTATAGTACCTATAGCAGAGTAGGCATTTAGTGATATAAAATATTTTTATTTAATAAATAGTACTTAAAACAGTATTTATATTTAAACAGTACTTGAGTATTTTTTGTTCAAGTCTTTTTGCATACATATGTTTCCATTCCTCTTGGGTAAATACCTACAAGTGGGATTACTGGGTCTTGGTGTAGATGTATGTTTAACTTTATAAGATTCTGCCAAACTGTTCTTCAAAATGGTCTCTTCATTTTCACTGTCACCAACGATGTATGGAAATTTGGGTTGCTCTACATCCTTGACAACAGTTGGTGTTGTTCTTTATAAATTTAGCCATTCTAGTGGGGGTGTAGTGGTATCTCATTGTGGTTTTAATTTGCATTTTCTCTGATGACTAATGCTGTTGAGCAATTTTTCATATGCCTATTGGCCACTTTGCATATCTTCTTTTGTGAAGGGTCTGTTTTAGTCTTTTGCTCACTTTTAATTGAGTTGTGTGTCACATTGTTATTGAGTTGTAGCAGTTGTGTATACATTGTGGGTATAGTCTGTTACAAGACATATATGCATGTGTGTGCATGTGTGTGTGTACACACATATATTTTTACATATAGATAAATTTTCTCTTTGCCTTTGACATGCCTACTCACTTTCATAACAGCCTTTTATCCTTCAGTACTTTTATTTCAAAATAATTTTAGACTTACAGAAGAGTTGCAAAGATGATACAGAAAGTTCCCAAATAACCTTCACTTAGCTTCCTCTGATGTTAACATCTTATATAACCATGTTATATTTATCAAGATTAAGAAATTAACGTTGGTACAATACTATTAACTGTCCTACTTTATTATTTGCCATTAAATAACAGGCTTTATTTATACTTTTCCAATTTTTATGTTAACATTTTTTTTCTGTTCCAGGATCCAATCCAGTACCCTATCCAGGATACTACATTACATTTGTTTTTCATGACTCCCATTTCCCTCCCATTGTATGACGGTTTCTCAGGTTTCCCTTGTCTTTCATGACAATTTTTCAGAGTTCCACTTAGGTATTTTCAGAATGTCCTTTAATTTGGGCATTTTGATGAACAGAGCTTTAAAATTCTTACAAAGTTCAATTCATCAATGTTTTCTTACCCGATTAATTTCTACGTCCTAGTCAAAAAATCTGTCACTATCTGAAGGTTCTGGAGACGTTCTCCTGTGGCTCCTTCAAGAAGTTTGAATTAACTTCTATGTATGGATTTGAGGTAGAAAATCATTTTTTCTATTTGGATAACTGATTTTCCAATATTATTTGTTTACAAAGATTGACCTTTTCTCATTGTATTGCTTTGGTGTCTTTTTCAAAAATATAAAATATATTAAGTATGGGTCTATTTCCAGATTCTAGTTGGCTCCATTGCTCTACTTGTCTCTTTTTCCAGCACCACTACCTTGATTACTGTCATGTTAGAATAGTGGTTGGTAAACTTCTTCCAAAAGAGGTACATAATAACTATTTTATAATTTCATGTCATCAAGTCTTTCTCACAATTATTCAGGTCTGTCATTATAGCATGACAACAGCCATAGATAATATATAAACGAATGGCTGTGGCTATGATCCACTGAAATGTAATTTACAAAAACAACAATGTGTGGAAAATTATTTGCCATTTATTTAGAGTAAAACTTGAAATCAGATAATGTAAGCCCTTCAACTTGATTCTTGTTTTTCATAATTGTTTTGGTTAGGCTAGTTCCTACACAGGCTCATGTAAATGATAGAAAAAGCTTATCAGTTTCTACAAAATGCCTGATGGGAGTTTTACCTTATTTGCACTGAGTTTATAGATCAATCTGTGGAAATTTGACATCTTAACAATATTTTCTTTTTCATATGTCTTCATTGATATGGGTCTTTTTTATCTCCTAAATGTATGTATAGAGGTTTCGCCCATTTGTTAAAACTTTTCCTTAGTATGTTGAATTTTTAATGTTTTTATAAAGTTTATGAGAATTTATTTTCCTGTTGTATAATTGCTGACCTTACAGTCCATGAGCTTTCTAACTTCCTTTATTAATCCTAGAACTTTTGTATGTAGATTCATTAGGTTATATATACATGTACATATATATATATATATATACACACACACACAAAATCATGTCATTTATGAAAAAAGTCTTACATGTTCTTTTCTAATCTTTGTGATTTTACTTATTTACTTACTTATCACGTTGGCTTTAATTTCTAATGCAATATTGAATAGAAGTAGAAACGATGATAGCAGGCATGCTAGCTTGATTTCTAGTGCTGGAAGGAAATAAGTTTCCAAATATTAAGTCTGATATTATTTACAAAGTTTTTATAGATGTTCTTTACTGGAGGAAGAAAATTCCATCCTATTTATAATTGCTGCAGAGTTTCTTTTTAGATCATGA
Organism: Pan troglodytes; assembly: GCF_028858775.2. Taxonomy (NCBI): domain Eukaryota; kingdom Metazoa; phylum Chordata; class Mammalia; order Primates; family Hominidae; genus Pan; species Pan troglodytes. Next base: position 159,200,666 of record NC_072402.2, on the reverse strand, counting down.
ATCAGTGTTGAATTTTGCCACGTTTTCTCTGAACTTAGTGATGAGATCATTTATTTTTCTTTTCTATTCAGTTAATGAGTCACGGAAATGTATTAACTGATTTTAAATTTTAAAGTGTGTTGACATTTCTGGGCTACACTCTATTTTATCATGCTCTATTACCCTTTTAACATATTATTAATTTTTTTGTAAATATTTTATTAAAGATTTTTGTGTTTATGTTCCTGTGAAAAATAGGTGCACAGTTTTCTGTCCTTATAATATCCTTTCCTGGTTTCGGTATTAGGGTTTTTGCTGGTCTCAAGAAAAGACTTGGCTGGGCGCCGTGGCTCACGCCTGTAATCCCAACCCTTTGGGAGGCGGAGGTGGGTGGATCACCAGAGCTCAGGAGTTCAAGACCAGCCCGGCAAACATGGTGAAACCCTGTCTCTACTAAAAATACAAAAATTTGTCGGGCGTGGTGGCACCTGCCTGTAATCCCAGCTACTCGGGAGGCTGAGGCAGGAGTATCGCTTGAACCCAGGAGGCTGAGGTTGCAGTGAGCTGAGATGGTGCCATTGGACTCCAGCCTGAGAGACAGAGCGAGACTCAGTCTCAAAAAACAAAACAAACAAACAAACAAACAAACAAAAAGAAAAGGAAAAAAGAAAAGACTTCAGAATGTTCGACTCTTCATTCATTTTTTAAAGTTGTTTATATAGAATTTACAGCATTTCTTGTTTAAATTTGATAGAACTCACCAGCGGAGTCATCTGCAATTGTGAGGGATTTTTGTGTGCAAAATTTTTCATTTGGAATCATATTTCATAGTTATTGGCCTATTCATATTTACTATTTCTTCTTTTTGTCAGTTTTGTGAATTGTCTCTCTGAATGAACTTGTTCCCCTTCAACTAATTTCTAAAATGTTCATGGAAAGTTGTTCATAATATTTCCTTATTTTTTTAAATTCCGTTCGGATCTGTGGTGATATACCTTTTTTTTTTTAATTCCAGATATTAGTCTTATTGATTTACTTAACTGTTTTTCATTTTATTGTTTTTTACTCATATTTATTATTTCCTTCTTTCCAGTTTGTGCTTAATTTGCATTTCTTTTTATAATTCGTTAAGGTTTATCCTAGATCATTAATGTTAAGGCTTTCTTCTTTTCAAATATAGGCATATAAAGCTATAAATTTCCTTCTGAACAGTTTTTTGGCTGTGCTTCAAGAATTTTGAAATATTATTGTTTTATTATTGAGTTCAAAATATTTTAGTATCTCTTGTGATTTATTACAAAAGCTGTGAATTTTTTAAAAGTATTTTAATTTCTAAATGTTGTGCGATTTCCCAAGGTATTTTTTTGTCATTGATATGAAAATCTAATGTGATTCTGTTGTTGTCATAGAACATACAGTAAATGAGATTAGTTTTCATAAATTATTAAGATTCATTGAATATCCTTGCACATGGTTTATTAGGTTATTTTAATAAATATTCCATGTGTATTATATTCAGCTGTTTCTGTGTGTAGTGTTCTATACATATTCATTAAGTTACTTAGTTTGTAGATTTATTCACATCTTCAATATCCTTCTTGATTTTTTTGGTCTACTTGATTCATCAACTGCTGAGAGATAGTTGTTAAAATTCCAATTTACATTGTGGATTTTTCTCTGTTTTTCCGTTTGGATAGGTAAGTTTTTGCTTCATTTATTTTAAAGGTCTGTAATTAGTTGCATATACATTTCATACTATGACTTTTTGATGTATTGATGTTTTTGTCATTGTGACAGTCCATCTTTATATTTAGAGATGTTCCTTATGTAGAAGTCTAATTTGTCAGTTTTTAATGTAATCATTCTAGTTTTCCTATTTTTGGTATTAGGATATTTTTTTCATTCTTTCATACCTGTGTGTATCATTATATTTAAAATGCCTCTCTTGTGAAGGGCAAATAAATGAGTCTTCCTTTCTTGTCCAGTTTGACAATCTCTGTCTGATAAATGGAATATCTATTTCATTACATTTTACTTTTTTTTTTTTTTTTTTGAGATGGAATTTCACTCTTGTTGCCCTGGTGGGAGTGCAATGGCGCGATCTCAGCTCACTGCAACCTCTGCCTCCCAGGTTCAAGGGATTCTTCTGCTCTCAGCCTCCCGTGGGATTGCAGGCATGCACCACCATGCCTGGCTAACTTTGTATTTTTAGTAGAGACGAGGTTTCTCCAAGTTGGTCAGGCTGTTCTCAAACTGCCAACCTCAGGTGATCTGCCCGCCTCAGCCTCCCAGTACATTTTACTTTTAATGTGATTAATTATCTATTTGGAAGTTTAAACCAACCTTATTGCTATTTCTTTTCCATTTGTCCTAAGTGTCTTTTGTTCCTCTTTTTTATTCTTTTCTGCCATGCTTATTGAAGATCTTTTAGTTACCAATTTTTCTGCTCTTTTTCAATTCTAGAATTTATACTTGATTTTTAAAAATAGTTTCTATATCTCTGCTGAGATTTCCCATCTGTTATCTTATTATACACATCCTTTTCCCTTGAATACATAAAAATTTGTATAAAAACTCTTTTAAAGTCTTTATCTAAGAATAACAAAATTTCTGGAAAAAAAAAAACAATAGCAACAATCGCCTCTTGATCTTCTTTCACCAACTATTTTCTTTCCCATTTATCAGTCTCATTTTCTTGCTGCTTCTAGTCTAGGAGTTCCTTTAATGTTTTTCATCTTCTGTCTTGTTGGAAGTCCAGTGTCTGCAAATACTGTATGACCTGTGTAATTCCCAGTCAGCTCACACATCTCCAGAAATTGTTTTCTACAAGGCCTTAGAAAGTTTTGACCTGTTCAACCACAGCTTAGTATTTGGCCATGTCTCAATGAAAAAACCTTATGGAGATTTCTGTAGTTTCTTCTCTGTGCAACTCCTTCCTCTCCAGTATCCTACCCAGTAGCTTGCTTTACAAATTTCGGCTACTTCATCAGCCTCCAAATCTTAATCTTTTTTCTCCCTAGCCAAGGTATTGCTCCCTGTTGAAGATATAATTTCCTTTGCTGTGCTTTAGGCACTGATCCCAGGCAGGAAGTTGTGGTGTTTACGAACCTCAATTTCCCATGTTTCTTTCCTCTAAAGATCACAGCCCTGGGCTGTCTGATGTTCAATACTTAAACACAATTGATTCATATATTTCATACAGTTTGATTGACTGTTTAAAGTAGGCAGTAGAGAGAGAAGAAACATGAGGTGTGGTAACATGTCTGATGCTCATACTCCTCATAGTCAGAACCAGAAGTTAGAAATATGTTTTCATCTCGTATTGCTCATCCAAGATAACATTAGATTTGTAGATTAGCCCAATTCTTGCAGACAAATGTATGTGTTTTGTATCTATTCTAATAAATAATGCATTTCTTTTGTGACTATATTAAATAATGAAAGTACTGATATTTTAATTAGTCTATTTTTTATCATAATTTATACTGAATATAGCTAAGTCTATAGTATAGTGAAGTTCATTGTATCAAATCAACTTTATTTTTTCACCCTGTTTTATATTTTAATTTAGATCATGATTTCCCCATCAACATAATGAAGGTACATTTAGGTTTCCCTAACGTTATGAAAATGTAGAAAAATTATTATAAATTATATAATGCATAAAGTATTTTATGTAAGATAATATAACATTTTTACCTTAAATATATAAAATGTTTATATACCATATAAGAATAAATATAAAATAAATTCATGAAGTAATTATAATTTAAAATGTGTAAAGTAATTTATATTATATTTACTTTACATATTTTACATTTATTTCATATGTATATATAAAATAATTTTAATAATGAAATGTTTATTAAGATATTTTATATTTCAGGTTATTTAACTTATATTTTAGGTTATTAGGTTATATTTCATATTACGTTATATTTTATATTTTTAGGTTATTTAACTTATATTTAGGTTATTTAATTTATATTTTAGGTTATTTAACTTATCTGGTTTTCTTTTGCTTGTAGATAAGAATAACAAGAGAAAACCTATATTTAAATGCAGACACAAACACAATACACCTAAAAGATAATCGGGTTCAATGTCAAACAAATTTTGCCAAATTATCCTTGGAAAATACATTAGGAATATCTGTGCAATATTGAAAAACTGTGGTAGTAAGCTAAGCCCCAGCACTTAAGTTAGTGGGTCTCTGAATCTGTGCCAATAACATTGAAAAATGAAAGCATAATTAGGTCACTATCTTTTAAACTGTCAAAAGGGAAATAGCATAGTAGCATAGTTAACAACTTCAAAAATAAAGCACTCAAAAGAATACTGCAATATAAAATAGATAATGGAAAAATCACAACTCTCTGTTGAAAGGTAATTAATTCCACCTTGCTAAAGGCAAATTATTTTCTCATCCTTTGAATACTACCCACAGCACTTTTTTTTTTTAACAAAGACTTGTCACAAAGCATATTTTTTAAAAAGAAGTTCAGACTTCTTTTAGAAGGCAAATCTCATACATGCGCGTAGCTCTTTGTGATTTTTTTCTTGATTTCTAGATAGTTTTATAATTTATTCAGTGAGTTTATAATGAATGTTTTTACAGGGCCACTTATTCAGGACCTTTTCAGATGTTACACTAGTGCTGGAAGTTTATTATTTAAAACATTCTGTTAACTAGATGATACATGCCCATTTAAAAATACACATGGACACAGGAAGGGGAACATCACACTCTGGGGACTATTGTGGGGTGGGGGGAGGGGGAGGGATAGCATTGGGAGATATACTTAATGCTAGATGACGAGTTAGTGGGTGCAGTGCACTAGCATGGCACATGTATACATTTGTAACTAGCCTGCACAATGTGCACATGTACCCTAAAACTTAAAGTATAATAATAAAAGAAAAAAAAATCAAGAAACATTTGATTAAGTTAACAATTTGAGTTTAAAACATTTGGGGGAAATTTTGACATTGCCTGTTATGTTTGGAAACATCTTTCAGTGGCATAAAATCTGAAATGGAATTCACTTATCAATAATCTCCCTGTAATGAAATGGATTTTTACTTTCACAAAGAAAAAATATTATACATACGGGTCTATAATCATTGCAGACATAAGAAAGATTCATGCTAGTAGTTTAGACATTACTTGAAAAGGGATTATAAAGTGAGAGAAGGGAAAGGAAAACACAACAAGGACAACAGAAATGAGAAAGAAGCCAGCCAAAAAATCTATTAACCAATTCCCTGTTACAGATTACACAAAATAATAGGCACTTAATATACATTTTCTCCTGGTAACAATCAAATGGAGGCCCATTTACCAGAACCCTAAGGAAGGCTGTGTTCTTTGCATTACTCTACATTGACTTCAGGGTCATCCACTCCAGCCATCTGTTTTATATGTGGGTGGAAAAAAAAAGGAAAGAATGAAAAAAGGAGAAAAAAAGCCAACCAACCAACCAAACTCATAAAACCAAATCTGAGTCTCAGAAAGATGGAGGCACTTAGTTTACTTAATTAAGGACACGCAGTAAGTAGTAGTCTGAATATTCAGTCTTGGATATCCATATCCTCAGTGCCATTCTCTGTAGTGGACTCGGGAACATTACCCTCAGAGTGATAAAAAATATCTTAGTAAATGAACTAAGAGAAAACCAACATATTCAATTATTTTTAAAGCTAAAATTCTGTACTCACAGAACTCATGGAACTTACATCCTGAGGACTTTGAACCACTTGGCTTGTTTTATTGTTTTTGAATGACTTCTTTTTTTCATTGCTCTCCTAGCCAGTGGGCTTGGTATTTGAACCATGAAATCAATTTTCCTCATCTTAGAGTGTGAAGGGCTACAGGATATAGTACTTTCTCTAAAAAAAAATTATTAATAGAGACAAGCAAGGCAATTTAGGAAGCATTCATGTTCACCATGCTTTGCACTGCCCCCTGCCACCACTGCCTTATGCATCCTCCTAGAATGATGACAGAACGCTTGACCTTTCCATGCTTTTATTTTATCCAGTCTATCCAGTGGGGATTGTGATAAATTACTTGAAAATGTTTCCCTGGATGGTTCTTATATTAGAAGAACAATTATTTTTGTTGTATTTTAGTTTTGTTTAGTTGGTTGTTTTAAAAATACTGCATGGCCATTAACAAGTATGGTATTGGTGATATCCAGAGGTTCTGAAATTCCATCATTTGGAGATAGTTACGCTGCATACACTTGACTAATTTCAACTGCCTATTGAAATCTTAAACCGTTGGGTGTTTAGGAGGAAGTCCATGAACTTTCACAGCTGACAAGGGCCTATGGAAGTTAGCTAGTCTTTATGTTAGAGATGAAGAAATGGACCCCAATAAGGAGAATTATTTGCTTAAAGTCATTTTGACTCCCAGTTTGCTGTTCCCATGTTTGCTACTTATTATTGCTCATAATTTGAGCCACAATAAGTGGGGCATGGTTTCTCTCTCAAATAAGAGAGAGAAATAATACTTATTTTTCTATTTTGAATTATATTTTGTTGGGGTGATCAGCCCCAACACCTGGCCGTGGGGGCTACGAAGTCCGGCAGAGTCAAAGGAATGAGACAAGACAAGTGAAGAGTGCATAAAGTGGGTCCAGGGGGCCAATGCTAGTATGGAGGCTGTGAAGGCCCGAGCTCTGGAAGCCCACACTATTTATTGGTGATCAAACAAAGAAGCAGGTGGTGAGGATGTGTGGATGTGGGGGTAAACATTCGAGGATGTGAGGACGTGAGGACATGGGGGTAGAAAGGTAGCAGAGCATCAAGCGTAGCTGTGACGGTTTAGCATTTTATTTGATGCATATGTAATATGCTCTACTGCTTAAGATAATGGAGAACATGTTTACGAGCCTGGGAGAGCAAGAAGCAAGGAACCAACAAGTCTGTGCACATTCCAGAAGCCACAAGGGGCTTTATGCCCTGAGCCTTGGATTCCATTCAAGCCACGAGGGGTTTTATGCCTGGGCTTATATTGTGGTGTGGCAGGGCAGACTTCCACCCTTTGGCACAGAGCCTTGTGTTCCAAAGGCCATGAGGGAGTTTGGACCCTGGACCCAGGACATGTTCCAAGACTCTTTTACATTATGACAGACAAGCCAGTCCTGCCTCAGCTCTTCTACCAACATTTTAAAAATACAGTGATTGATAAGGTAGTATTGAAGAAAATGATGAATGCATAGGCTTTGAAAAGGGGTACCTGCAAGAAGAATTTAGTAGGTTATCATTCTTGATTTGGTGAGTGCAACTTCATGGACAGCTGTTCAACCAAAATACGGGGTCATTTCAGCTCCAGCATCTCAAAGCCAATAGATACAGAATAGAAATGCATTATGCCATTTTAAGTATAGCTAGAAAAAAAAACTAAAGATTTTGACTCTGTCTCAACTTTTCATTAAAGAAAGAGTGGTGGTTCATCAAAAATATCCAGAAGAGTTAATGTGAAGCATTACATGACACATACACTCTTTGTTATTTGAATACTTATAAGGACCCAATATGATCTATTTTAAGACATCCATGTCAGTCCCCTTTCTCTTTTTATATTTGTTTCACATAGGTCTGAAACATGACTCAAAGATCCATGGGAAACCTTCTAAATTTCATGCAATAAAGTATTATTCTTATGGCTGCATTATGTGTTAGCTTTTCAACAAAAATTATGGGTGAAGCTATGTTTACTCTATTTCTTAATGTTGAGTATTTCAGAATGTTTCTCAAAGAAACATTTCACTCTCTTTTAATTTTAAAATAATTTTGCATTTGAGTTAAAAACCCCAAATAAGGGAAATTTTTACTCAAAGAGATAGACAAGTGACAGCTGCACTCCAAGAGCAAAGTCAGAGTCACCAGAGGCTTCTTTAGTGCAGTTGGGTTTGAGGGCAGGCCAGCATCCTAGCTGAAGATGAAATGAATGCCCCAAGGCCTCTCTGTCTCCTTTACCACTCACCTTGAAAGGCTGTAATAGAACTTAGCTTGTGTAATGTTCTAGAGGGCAGAGTGGACAAGTAGCTAAGGGATCTTGTGAAGAGAATGATGTTGGTATTATTGTCTTGATTGTGCTGTCTCATATTCTAGGCTTTGCAGGTGTTCATCAGCATCACATACTGACTGAACTCAGCCTTGGGAGATTCTAGTCTTTGTTACTAAATAAAACACACACACACACACACACACACACACAGATATACACACTCACACACACAAAGTCCAAAATGGCAATGCATTTATAACTTGAGTCCCCATGGGATCTCATGATTATACTCTCCTGAGTTCAGATTAGTTTCCAGCTATGAGATAGAACACTTTAGCAATCCTCATGCCATAGGCTCAATGGTGCTTTCTTCCTGAGAAGTGCTAATGTCCATCACCACACCTGGGGTTGTGTCCTTCAGATTCAGTCCTGTAGCAAGCCTTAAAGATCAGGGTTTGGGAGAGGTTTGCCAGATGTTAAGAGAACTGTTTCTAAGGGACACTGCTGCCTTATGGACTTAAAGAAGTTATGCAATCATGTTGGGATCACCTGTGAGTTTCAACAATATATTCTTGATCTAAAGCATAATGCAAGAGCTCCCATAGAACTTATCTTGGGAGGTTCAATAACTTTGAACTCAGTTTTTAAACATTTCATACCTAAAATACAAAACTTCTAACATGAGGATGAGGGATGTCTCCCCTTAAATGTTGGATGTTACTGAATTCTGTACTTTGTGAATGGAAAAATACCCAAAGGCATCTGAGGATCATGAGTTTGATGGGAAATACAGCCTTATTATAAGCAGTTTTAGTAAATTTGATATAGGTGTATACATATATATGATTAAACTATTCTTGGATAAAATATTTTGCCAAGGGCATAAAGATGTAATATTTAAGAATGCACCTTGCAGAGTTATCAATATTAGTTGAAAAAAATGTTACAAAGAAAAATATCACATTATCCAGTACACGAGTATTGGTGGTGTCTAAAACTGAGGTAACTACTCTGCAGATGTTAAAATTATGATGTCGAATATACCTAAGATATGTTTTAAATTTTAAAAATAAAATATCACATTTAGTAAGGTCATAAAATGCTCATATTGCTCTTCTGTATGGATATATGACAGCCACTAACAGTGGTTATTTCTAGGTTGTAGATTAGGCTTATTTTCTTTTTTTTTCTGACTTCCAGTTTTTCTACAATTACTATGGATTCTTTTTTCTTTTTTCTCTTTTTTAATTTGACAGATAACACTATATATTTATCATGTATAACATAATATTTCAAGGTACATATACGTTGTTAAATAACTAGCTGATTATTTTTCTAAGAAAATCAATAAACCTCATTTTAATTTTGAGAAAATAATCTTAACTAGAGACTAAATAAATTAAAAAATGAATCAAAATAATGTGTAGCTACTATCTACTTGTTTAGACATTTTGAATGATTGATTTACTTAATCCTCCTAACAATCCTCTAAGGAGGTATTATGATCACATCTTACGGGTAGGAAAAAAGAGCTGGGGAGGTTGCATAATTAGTTCAAAGTCAAATCACACAGCTAGTAAGGAATAGAATCAGGGATCACTCCCAGGTTTCTCTGAGTTTTCTTCCTGTGCCACATTGCAGTTTGGTGGCCCGTTCCCAGTGGCTTAACAGCCTCAGAAAGCGGAGATGGTATGTTCTTGTCACCATTGCTATTAGACCTCCTTAACACCTCCACCTTCCCGTGTGGGTTATAGCAATATTCCTGACTTCTCATAAGTCCAGTGGGGATGCAAATGTGAAGTTCTACTTGATTACAGAATGTATAATATGAAGGTTTGCAGTAGTAGATCAAAGGAAGCATGCCAGCTTATCTGCTTCAGTTTATTTTAATTTTCCAACTCATTATAGAAGATATAAGGATAGGGAACTACAAAATCCCTTTCTTGTGTGCTGCCACCTCATGAGGAAGTCTCACACAGCCTCTATTTTGCAGTAGTATATCTCCTTTTGGAGTTGCCCCTGACTTTATCTCTGGTTCAGCTAATAACATGCTTGAAAACCTACAAATACTAGCAAAGAAATCTTCCATTTATGGCCACAATTTTAATTATTGAGCCTTGAATGCCATTCACCTTCTGGAGTATGGAATACACTATTTTGAGTTGTTAACATTTAATTTCTCAGGGATACCTTGATATAGTGAACTATCAGGATAATTTGGGGCAAACGTTTTCAAATTTCTTTATTAGAAAAAAATCATTAAAAAAATTCATTAAAATCAGTGAAATAGAAGGATTTTTTCATAAGATCTAATGGCATTAAACCATTCACTCGTTTTCAAATTATTTTGCTATGTTAATCAGTTTTTTCTTTCTTCTATAGTATTTTGCCATGGAATAATCATTGAGTTTTTGTATATTATTGTTATATTTATTTTTGAACAAACTTAGGTTTCAAATAACTAGATATTATAAATAATAGATAACGCTCATGAGTATTAAGGTAGGACTTATTCAAGGAAAATTTCTTTACAATAACAGTGTTCAGATGATCTGACATTTATCATATAGAAATGGAATAATACTTGTGAATAAACTTTTAAGTGTTCAAAATATGAAGATTATAACTTTGGGAATAGCTGGATGTTAATTTGTGACTAAGCATCATGTGATCTTTGGTATTAACTAAAAACAATCACAACAGCAACCACTTTAAATAAGGAATCTTTTGCAATTCAATTAGAATTTCAAATGTCAAAGTACTAGGAAAGATGAGTTAAAAGCCTGAAAACAATCAAAATACTTTATATAGGCTTATATTTTAAATTTTTACTACTTATATAGAGAGAATTTCTGAGTAATAGTATATACTGTCTTGGAGGAAGCATTATGACAAATGTTGATGAAATGCTTCCTTACTGATCTGAACTTTCCTTAAATACAATTAAAAACATCAAAGACACCAGGTGGCATTTAAAGTTTGAAAATGTTCAGTATTCCCTTGTGAACATTATTTGCTGCCTGGAGAAACATCAAGTAAATTATATAGTGCAAAATATGGACTCACTTAAGAAAACCCTTCACATTTAATACTTCTCCACTTAGAAAAGTAAACTTACTTTTTATACTTTGGAAGATTCTGGAAATGTTTTCAGTTGTCAGTAATTGTACACACACACACACACACACACGCATACCTAACAGTAAATATATTCCCACTGCCTTTTAAATTGTGAGTGTAAATGTATTTCTAACCATAAGTCAACTGACTTAGACAGTATATGGTAAAACAACCATGATTTACATATTGGAACTAGGACAGTAGAAGAAAAATAAAGTCAACTCTCATGATCTCTTCTCATCTATTACGTAATCCAGTAAGCATTCTTAAATTCTTCTTTTTGTGTCATCAAGTGTAGACAGTCACTAGCATACTACAATCTAATAACTCATATAATGTTTTTGGGTATCTTTCTAAATAGATTACAAGCTCTAATAATCTAGTTGAAAGAAAGGAATGTTTATCCAATCTTGTCACTACTATAGTACCTACAATGCTTGGCTGCTATAAGCATTTAAGTTTGTGATATTTTTAGAGATTATGTTTTATGGTAACTGTAGATATATATTTAGCAGTGTGTTTTGAGAAAGATGTACCATATTAAATAGGATTTTTAAATTTTGGTTTTTAATTGACAAAAATTGTATGCATTTGTTGCAAAATATGTATACATTGTGGAATATGTACACATTGTGGAATCACTAAATCAAGCTACTTAACATATGTAATTACTTCACATCAAGTAAGAGTTTTATAAACCTAGAATGCTTCAACATTAGCAAATGCATTAGGATAATTCACTCTATGAATAGATTAAAGGCAAAAAATATAATATAATTTCCTTAGATTCTAAAAAGATAGTCCATGAAGTTGTTCAGATACTTCTATCAAATTGGTAGTTTTCCTCTGTACCAGCAACAATCCATTACAATGTGATGGAAACATACCCTGAAATATGCATAGTTATTTGTGGAAGGAAGAGCAAAACTAAACCTGCATAATTTTTAAAATATACACTTTCTTACTTTGTTGGAATCAATGGTATAAACACAGCGGTTTTTCCAGATTGATCTGAAAACACATTGGAATTTTCATCAAAATTTCAATGAGAATTTTTTTAAAACAGAATCTTTCATCTCGAAGAGTAAATTTGTAAATTAAGTAGCTCAGTGAAACCTAGCATATAAAAAGGTGACATTTCAAACCAATGGGGAAATAATGAAATAACTATAATGATTAGTAGCTACATGGCAAAACTTATAATTAATAAATTAGAAGATTTTTCTCTCATACTTATTTTCCAGAATTGTTGCGGGGGGTTGGAGGTGGGGACACATAGAACAAAGTGTAATTATCTACAATATCTAAGCATCTCATTTGTATCAATAAGGAAAAAATGGAAAAATGAGAAGAGGCATTGTGAAATGTTCCTCAGCTTCAGTCAAAATTAAGGGAATTATAAATTAGAATAATAAAGAGGTACCACCTTATTTTTGGAAGACATTCAAATATTATTTGTATTCTAAACAATTCAAAACTTTTTGTTTGCCATTTAATAGTATGTATCAAAATTAAAAATTCATGTATCACTTGGTGCAGCTTACTTTCACTTAACACAATCTTTCTTTTAGCAATCTATCATTCAGAAATGCTGGCATTAGTGCAAAAATATATATTTGCAATGATATTTGTTCTAGCATTATTTGTAACAAGAAGATTGAAAAAACATAAAATCTGTCAATGGGGGAAGAAATGTATATACTTTTGTAAGCCAATAAAATAGAATACGAGGTAGAAATAAAAAGAGTAAAGTAAACTCACATGTACTCATTTGAAAGATGTCTGAGATCTATCATAGAGTGAAAATGCCTGTGGAGCTAAACATGTGCAGGACGATCCCGTTTGACTCATACCAGGCTGTTTTGCGGTGGGTACCTTTTGTGGTGTAGATGTAAAACTGGTAACAAAGGAGCATTTCCTTTTTACGTTGTATACTTCATTATTAGAATTTATGACCAAATATGTCTTTGTTACTATTTAAATTACAACTAACATACATCTGTGTAGTGTGGGTAAAAAGCGCACACACACACACACACACACACACACACACAAATTACAACAAAGAAATTCCAAAGGAAAACAATAAAGAAATGCAAAGTCATTAGACCCTGGTAGCCGTGTGACATGTTTAACATGGCTTAGTTTAACAGTCTTCCTTGGGTTTCAAGGAAATGGGATGATTAGCAAGAAGAACTTTTAAGGCCTGCATTAATTCAGGCATAGACGATCACTTATCAAGTAGCGAATAGAATAATGAGAAGGGACTAGATTCTGTAGCTATTTACAGGGCAGATTCAATGTGATTAGATAAAGAGAAGAGACGAAGAAGCACAAACGATAACGTCCAATGATAAAACATGGAGGATTATTTTTTAATTACTAAATTAAGACCCTCTGCTTGGATTATAGGTATGATGAAAGGTATTTTATGAGTCAATTTTAAGAAAAGTTCTGGAATCCTAATGATATTTACTTTCTGAGATCTTACAGTAAAGGCATAAGTTCTTATTTAAAAAGCAAGATTGAAATATGGACTTTAATCAGATAGAATTCACAAACCTACTATACTTTTTTTTCAGTAATGGGTACATTAACTTAGTTATTAATCTGTTTTTGCATCTGAGTCACAGGGAGTCACCCTCCATAGCACATTCTTTTCATTATTGAGCAGTTCACATGATGCTATTAAGGTTATCAAGACTTGACAGATACGTCACTGCCTCTTGTTACTCATTTTGGTTCTGTTCATGAGGCTGAATGCATATCGAAAGATAAAACAGATGCTCCTTTGTAGACAGAAGGCAGTGTGTTTGCAATTCAGAATGCCATTTTACTTAATTTGCTCTAAGACATAATCTCCAGTAAAATATGGAATAGAGTTCTCAAGCTGAGAATTTTCTAGGCGTACCTCTCTTACCTTTATAATTAAGAGCTGGAAGACCAGTCATCCTTCTTGGTTTTGAAGGTTCTGAATGGGGTGCTTCCCACTATGCCCTCAGGCAAGCACCTCCCCAAATGAATAAAACAATCATTGCAGTATTGATGGGGCCTTAAAAAGGATTCCAAATGACATCTCCACAAGCCTTTCTTCTGGTTTGGAACCAGTACCGTTCTTATCAGATGATCAAATAATTGTTTTTCTGTAATTATTCTAATAGTTTAATTTGCATAATTCCCATAAATTGTATTTGCATCTGAGAAGTTTTAAATCGAGAACATGAACTAATGAACTATAAATAAATACATTTCTTTCTTAAGGAACGCTAACTAATGGTAAGTGCCATTAAGTCATGAGCCATTGACTTAAATCTCATAGGATTGAACTTTGGTATTCCAACTCTTCATTCAGTTTTTACCTTTATTATATATATAGCAACAATTTTTTACTATAAATAATTTGCTGGAACTCATGCATCATACATAGGAAACTTGTTTTCTTTTATTATTACTATTTTTCTGACCTTTTTGTGAATTACAAGACCCACAGTTATGTCATTTTAAAAATCAATTTTGCTGTCATGGACATATTTGGTAAGTATTAGTTTAATTTTATAATGCTGGCTTTATCTACTCCCAAAAAGCACTTCCCTTTTATGCAGAAAGTTTTACAAACAAGGGAGGGACCGATGGCATTGTGATAGCATTAAGAACCCTCCCAGAACAGTAATCGGATACTAGAGTGAGGAAGCAAATCTCTCAATTGGCATTAACCTGAAGGTTATTTGGAGACAGACCCAGAGGAAAGGACTTTTTAGAAACAACTTAATAACAATAAGCATGTGAGAAAGGATATCTTGCTCTTGAAGCATAGTTTGAGAGAATGTTTTGAAGAAAATGTTCACCAGGAGGCACTTACGTGTTTTTATTAACTCCTTATCAAAATTTAATGTGAGTTTACTGTGTGACAA
The DNA here is from genome assembly GCF_028858775.2 of Pan troglodytes. NCBI lineage: Eukaryota > Metazoa > Chordata > Mammalia > Primates > Hominidae > Pan > Pan troglodytes. The sequence continues at coordinate 159,185,639 of NC_072402.2, read as the reverse complement.
GTACTATGTAACGCTTTGAAATTTCTATCAAGTTACTCACTAATTTTAGACCCACGTTTCCTCTTCTGTAAAACTGAGATGAGTTTAACAGTCTTAGAGTTTATGGGCTGGGCAGACAGTAATGATTCTGGATGCTTATGAGCACTTCTGCTGTGCTGGGCAGTACACTAAATGCTTCATGACTTATAATATCTCAATTAAGCCTCATAAGGGTTCAGTCTGGCAGAGTTTTTCATCCTTATTTTATAATTGATGAAAAGGGTTTAGGAGGTGCCTATGTGACTTAAGTTCACATTGGTGATAAACTGTAAACCACCCTTGTGAACCATGTGTTCACAAGGCTCTGACCAGGCTCTAAACCTGAATTCTCAACTGGTACTCTCAAATGTTTATGACTTCTTTGGACGTTTTTTTATTGTGGAGATTTATGTTTATTCTATCTCAAAATGCTGGACATACAGTTTATATATATATATATATTTTTTTTTTTTTTTGAGACGGAGTCTCGCTCTGTCGCCCAGGCTGGAGTGCAGTGGCGCGATCTCGGCTCACTGCAAGCTCCGCTTCCCGGGTTCACGCCATTCTCCTGCCTCAGCCTCCCGAGTAGCTGGGACTACAGGCGCCCGCTACCACGCCCGGCTAATTTTTTGTATTTTTAGTAGAGACGGGGTTTCACCGTGTTAGCCAGGATGGTCTCGATCTCCTGACCTCGTGATCCGCCCGCCTTGGCCTCCCAAAGTGCTGGGATTACAGGCGTGAGCCACCGCGCCCGGCCTACAGTTTATATTTTTAAAAATTGTTTTTAGACATGGCTTGTGTAACACAAGACAAAATGAGATAATTAATTTGTGAAATTGTTAAGGCTCCTAGCCAGAGACAGTAAGTATAGGTAAGTGGCATAAATGGTTTATCACTAAACACATTTACAGCTGAGACAATATTTTTGCTGAAAACATTTATATGTAGGGCAGATTTTTTTTTCTCTGAAGTCTAGTGATCAGCTTCTATGCTTACAGCACAAACATTGGATTTTCTGACTTAACTACAGAAATCATTTTCCCTATCCCCTGATCCACAATTTATAATTTGAAACCCATTGGTATGCTTTAGGGAAACATTTGATTTAACTTTGGATTTAAGTTTATAAAACAGTGCAATCTCATAAAGAGAAGGAGCTTGTATTCTTATATTCAAGTGGTGACTAAAATAAGCCTAAAGCTATTAGGCTTAATGTAAGTAGTGACTTTTGATAAGCCTAAGGCTAAACATTTTTGGGTAGCATTTTTTCTTTGCTTCTCAAAGAACAGCTTCTTGACTAAATATTCCCTCAATGCAGTTCATTTAACTTGCTATGCAGAAAAAGACCTACATGGCAGCTGAAATATTGCTTGAGCTTATGACCTGATATACCTTTATCAATGTAGCCTGTCTCAGTAATTTCACTGAGATGCTAAGCTAGTGAAGACTTCAGCTCCTTAGTCAAACCACCTGAGTTTGAGTTTAGATCCTTTCATTTCCTACCTGTGTGACCTTAACAAATTTATCTACTCTGTTTGTCTTTTGCTTTCCTCATACATAAGCAAGAAAGATGATGGTAATGTCTATCTGATAACATTATTAGTGAAGATTAAATTAAGTGATATAATTTATGTAAATTGCTTGGCACAGACTGCGAGCTAGATCAATGTTACCCATTATTATCTGCCTCATTTATGTTGCTTGCCTTTTTTCATGGGCTACTAAGAAAAAGCTGTATACATAAATATAAGGGTCATTCTATCTTCTACTGTGCTCGTATTACTACAAAATAAACAGTTTAAGCAAAAACTAGGCTGATCTTCTCTATAGGGAAGAAACTGATTAGAAAATCTATTACTTATGGCTTTGTTACTCACAAGCCATCCATTCTCAGCACTAATAGTCTATTTGTTTGAAGAATGGCAGCGGTTTCATTAGATTTCATAGTTTCAACCATCAGATGATGATCAGCTTAAATTTCAGCATGTCTTGCATTTCTTTCGAAAGCATCTCTCATCTCTAATAACATGTTTATCTCTTAACACAAAGTCAAAGTATAGTCACTTAACATAATGTAAAAAATCATGATCTTTGCAACATAACCATGAACACATTTTTGGTTCATGAGCTTGCTAACTATTTTTTCCTAGCTAGGAATGACACCAATTGCTTGCTGTATAGCCATGACATTAGTGTATACCTTTTGTAAATATTTTTTTTTTTCTCAGAAAGGAACCACATAACATTAGTAACAAAGAAACAGATAAACATATTTTGCTTTAGTCTGGAAAGGATCTTTCTTGGTGTAGTGACTATTGAATGGATTATATGAGAATTTAGAAGAGAAATTAATTTTAGCACTGGGGATAATAAAAATATAACTGCAATGTGCAAAAATCAGCCATTTTTATAACTGGGAGATTTCTTTAAAACATTCTGTAATCAAAAGCCAATAATCATAAAGTAGTTAGAGGCAATAACTTTTTTCCCAGCCTAGAGGTTTCATAAGTATCTTTCTAGCTGTAAAAACATATTTATACAATCATATTTCACCAAAACTACATTGTTAAAGTGAGGTAATGATCCATAGGTAAAGAAGGCTAAAGACCACAGTGAGAGAAATAGCATATCCTTCCTCCAGAGGCTAAGGAACAAGGTTTACTGGCCCCAAAACATACTCCTAGGACTAAACCTAAATGTCCATATCAGTATGTGACTGGTAGGGCCTCTTGAAGTGATTGGAGTCTTAAGTTCCTTTTAGAAGGAAGTGGAAAAAAAAAAAAAAAACTGAAAGCAAAACTCCAATCCACTTGTGTCAAGCCAAATTTTTCTATTCCATTCTCTCTAGGGTCCTCCACTTTTCATCCAAATCATTTTGACCCTTGAAGCAGTAATCCTACTAAAAGACAAAGCCATAGAGGAGGAATAATGATTAATTTGTTTATCCCATTCACCTGATCAATTATTCTTTTGAAGGAACGTATATAAAAAAGTGTTCATCTGTATTTTAATAGAGATGGACAAACTCTGTTCTCTTGTAGTTCTTAAGGGATGTTTAGCCTATGACACTGGATCATCTGGGATCAGTCAATAGCTTTTCAGTGTTAGGAACTGCCAAACTCTTCTTCGAACTCATGGGTAGTAAAAGTACAAATTGTAAGAATTTAGGAGCACAGCAGTGGGAGAGTTCTGTTTAACCATTTGTAATTCCTGTAACTCCAGCTACCATTTATCCAGTGTTTACTATATATTAGGTCCTAGAGAAAGAGCTTTTTACATGTTATTTTGTTTAGTCTTCACAACTACTCTGGGAATTGGGCATTAATGTTACTATTTTACAGATGAGAAAACTGACAGAAAGGATAAATAAGCAGGCCAAATTCATACAAATGAAACAGGAGCATAACCGGGACTGGGTTCCAAACCCATGCATGGGCTTGATAGGAAGTACTGTCCTCACATTTAACAACCTTTCTAAAACCTTTTCTGTTTGACTCCATATGCCAAAAATGAATTTGAGTGTTTCCCTTTCATTCAAGTTCCATAGTTTTCAACCCAAATAGTAGTATGTTTACAATTGATCATGCATGGCATTTTTCACGGAAGCAATCAATAAGAGTGTGGACAATGGGAATGACAATGACTGTCCCTCAAATCTCTCTTATTACCTGCTCCAGTCCAATTTGTATCACTTTACTATTTTGGGAAGAGTATTGAAGGTCTCTGTGATCATTTATCTAGGATTGTTTTATATATATCAATGAAAATGCTATAATGAGCTAAAAAATACCAAACCTAGAATGATTTTCCTGATTGGCTTGTCACCGCACAAAAGAGCAAGGAACAAAAGATGAGTAGTTTTTACCAGAAAATAATGGGAAAAGAACATTTTCAGTATCTGTGTTTTCGCAAAGGCAGGCAGACCTAGAAAGAATATCAATTCTTTGTTCTTCTGGGCAGCATGAAGACAAGCTATGGAACAAGGAACTTGTAATTTACTTGAAATTTGCTTAGGAACTACCTAGTCTTGTTGCTAAATTGAAGACTTAATTTCAGCCTTTCTCCTGTTAGATTTGGTAAAGATTCTTTCTCTACCTGACTTCAGAGGATATCAAAAAGCTAGTGGCACACGAGCTATGTTCAATGATGTCCAAAATTCTTTGTGTGAGGTAGTTCATCACAATGACCTTTCTGGCATTTGGAAAACAGAAGAGTGCCAGTGTTGAGCTGAAGCCTCTCTGAAATGAGTATTTATTATCTCCAGCCACGGAGGAGGAGACTTAGGAGGATAGAACTGAATGGGAGGGAAAAGCATATCTGTCTTTTTCAGAGTGGCACAAGGAAAGTCACCGAGATGATGAATAAATTTATGCATTACATGGCTCACTTCACATGCCACACACTGATGCACTTCAAATCGATGTGCCATCCTTCCAGACTAACCTGTTGTGTGCCCAGGCTGAGATGGTATGCCTGGAAGAACCAGGCTGGGGCATATCATAGACGGGATCAGAACATTTTTCACTGATATATGTAAGAGATTAAAATGCAATCCATCATTGTTGACAACGTGCCTTACAGTGTGCATTTTCCAGGAATTTAGAGTCAATGGGCAAGATATTTACTTCCAGAGGCTGCTCATTTGTGGTAGATGAAATGTACAGACCAAACTCTGTGAACTCTAGGGGCAGGAATGGTGGCTTATTAATTTTATGGTGCCTATTTCCAAACAAGTGATCTGGTACAGGGTGGATGTTTGAGAAATATTTGTGTAGCTGAAGAGGAAGACCCTTTGCCTTTTTTATTTCTCTGCTAATCCTTTCTATTCTTCAAAGTTCAGTGTAGACCCATCTGTCTGTGACTACCCTAACCATAAGTATACATTCAATGTATTACAGTTTACTTAAATGGCCAGTGGCAGAAACAGAACACAAATAGGCATAAGCAAAGAGGGAACGTATTGTCCCAGTAATTAAAATAACAAGGGGTTATTTTGGTCTAGAGTATGACTGAGACTAGGTGCTCAAGCAATACCATCAAGAACCAACCATTTTCCATCTTTTGGCTGTACTTTCCTTTTTGTTGCCTTCATTCCCAGGCAGGTGCTTTCCTAATGCACCCCCACACCCACTGCAACACCCCACAAATCACTCTGCCCTGGAAAGTTCCAGGGTGTAAAGGAAAACAGATTATTTTTTTCCAAATTGCTACAACAGCAGTTGCAGAATTGAGTCTCATTGGCCATTGACCTAGCTTGAATCACATGGCAATCTATGAACTAGGAGGATGAAATAATCTAAGCAGTTGTTATCTCTCATGAACACCTCAGAAGGGGTAGGTCAGTACCATCTGAATGACATGAACATGGTGTGGGAGAGGACTGATTTTTGAAGGGAATTATTGGTTTGCTATGACTACAAATGGATGCTTTTGGACAGGTACTATAAAATGAATTGACATTGTATAACTGGAAGACCTGTTTATTCAGTAGAGGTCAGGGCAGAGTTTCTATGAAAAGAAAGCTATGTATGCCTTAAAAAAAATGATGCTTATCTCAATTAAAGCAAAGGTAGTGACCTCCATTTTCTCTTACATTGGTGAGTTCCCAACCAACCTTATTAACTGCTTGTTCTGTGCCATTGCTAGGCACTGGGAATATAGGCTGAATATGGCAGACATAGTCTCTATTTTAATACAATTTATAGACCACTGGGGGAAATAGCAAATGAGAAATTACAATGGCTTATTATAAACACTGTTCCAGGAGAAATATGAATTGTTGTGACAGTATATTGGAAGGCGTCTAACCCAGATTAGGATGCAGGGGTAGAGGATGGCAGTGAAGGTGAGGAGTCCGTCCTTAGACAGGGCTTCCTGTAGGAAGTGGTATATATTTTAGGACCTAGTAGAGAATGAAAAGGAGTTGCTCAAATGAAGAGGAGAAGGGAACGGTCATACAGACAGAAGAAACAGCTTACGCAAAGATCTAGCTCTTCGGGAGCCTAGCAGATCAAGCAAATTAAGGACATTCAATATTCAGAAGCATAAACGGTGAGCCTGGGCAGGTCCTCATAACCCATACTAAGAAGTTTGAACCCTATGCTGAAGGCTCTGGAGCACTACTGAAGGAATTGTAAGCAGGGTGATGCAATGGCCAAAACTGCCTTTTGGGAAGCTGTCTTTAGCAAAAGTGTGGAAAATGCTTTAGAGGTAACAAGGCCAGATGAAGTGAGACTAGTTGTAATAATCCAGGTGAGACATGATGGGGGCCTAAATACAGTGGAGGCTGTGAGATAGAGACAAGTGAATTCATTGTATATGTAGAGTTTACCTAACGCAAAGTAAGCTCTTTGCTGTGGACCTTGGATGTCCCTTTATGTTTTTCAGTTGTATACATAGCCTAGTATTTCTGTAAAATTAACAATGAAAATACTAAGCATTACTTTCAGTTTCCTTTGAGAGGAATAGGGTGGGAGGATGAATTTATGGACCAACACTGTTGGAGGCCTTTCTCCCCAGCCGGTCTGCTCTGAGACTGTCTCATCTTTGCTCCACTTTTGTACTTGAAAGGTGGGTCATTTCTCAGTGGAGAAGTGTGCAGTTACACTTAACCACAGGATGGAGTGGGAGAAGTGTGCAGTTACACTTAACCACAGGATGGAGTGTCTAGGGCACCCTGGAGAAGGGAAGTTAGTAAGAAAGAGTTCCTGAAAGAAAAGAAATGAACACAAGTTGATGACTTCTTTTTAACTTTAGAGTGAATGGTAGATACCTGTGGATGTCTCCAGAAAATAAATCTCTCTCTCTAAATATTTTTGTGCTGATGTTGTAAATCTGGGAGTGCTTATAAAGTACATGTGATAATCACTGAAGTCATCCATTTTAACAAATTGATGGAATGAACCAATTAAGATAGGCATAGTGTCAATCAGAGTGGGTATAGAACATATTCAGATAAAATAAAGCTCTGCTTTTTTTTTCATTTTCTTTGTTTTTGAGCTTTAATTGATGGCATTTTCTCAAGCCACAACAGTTAGATTGGTAAAGATAGAATCCTCTTTAGTATACCAATGGGTGAAAATCACAAGGAAGCATATTTATTGCAATTGTAACCATCCAAAAGTGCCATACTAACCTTGCCAGGTAGAGATTTTTGTTACTGGAAGTATCCAAGCAGAATTTGGGTTACCATCTGTCAGGGATTTGGGAGAAAGACTTTTTTCATTAAAGAGGAAGGTTGGAAAAAGAAAATAAAATCATGATAATCCCACCACTTTTAACATTTTACTGTATTTTCTAGTCAAAACCATAAATATATTTATTTTATGCTGTATTTTAAACTAGCAATGATTTCTCTCTTTCTGTTACAATGTGTTTGTTCTTACCCCATACCACATTAAAATTTTTCCAAAGTTTTAACAGTAGGCCTTTCTGAACCAGATTGCTGAATCCAGGATTACAACATGCACCTGAGAGTTATTCATGTTAAGTCTGTTTTAATTTGTCTCTTTTTTATAACACTGTTTCAATAAAGAGGTCAGGCCAGGAGTCTTATGGAATATTTCATCTACTATTTAGTCTTTTATCCTCCCCTACCACCCCCCTGCCCCTGGTTTCATCTTAATTTTTAAATAACGAATCCTTTTCTTTATTGATTCAGAATTATTTTTTGAGAGGCAATCACGTGTTGTTCTCTGTTCATCCCTGGAAATATGCAGAAGCAAACATAGAAAAGTCTTGTCCTGGTATAGCTTGCAGGCTAAGAAGAAATAAGAACAAATGGAGGAAGCTGCATAACACAGAGACGTCAATTATAAATTATAAAAGGTTGGGAATGGTGTTTGATGCAATATGTTATCACGTCTCAAGTTGTGTTTTGAAGAATTCTAATTCCCCACTAGTTCCTACTCATTACACAGTCAAATGAGTTTGAGAAATGCTGGGTTACACAAGATTAAGAAATTTATTTGCTGTAGGACTTATTGGTAGCCATTAAATTAATGTGCATAGCAAATTTCTAAGAAAAATACAGAATGCATGTAATATTCTCCTGACACATTTGATCATGACACATATTTTTTGAAAAATTAGTGGAACTATCATTGTGTGGAGCACATTTTGTCTAGGCTGATGATATGTAAAATCCTAGCACAGACAGGTAGGAAATATTCTGTGAAAGTCTAATGACTCTGAAATCAAATAGAACAGTTGCTGCCTAGTTTTCACAACTTTTTATAAGTAACAATTAAATATGGAACAAAATACCAAACTTAAAATAAGTTTGATAATATTTTATTAGCCTTGTCAAACTTCTGCATTATATATAGTAAAGTATTTATTTTTAAAATAAATTCCATAGTTATGCCCATGCCTTTGAGGTATCACCTTTTTAAACTAGAAGTTGTGGATTTAACACTATATTGGGGAGAGTTACAGTGCTCTAACTAGATTTGAGTGGCCACGATAAAGAAGGGAGCTACAGTATTAACAGACATTCAAGATGCTCCTTTTCTGCCACGAGGCAGTCTCTGAGACAATATTGAGAAAGAAGAATTAAAGTGAGAAGAAATGATGTTGGACTTTGAAAATTGTCACAGGTAACCACTTTGCCACAATGTTATCTGAATTCTTTCAATCAAGAATCACCCCTACTACATGAAACCAAAAAGAACAGAAACAATAGCTGGATAGACTTAGCAGACTCCTTTTGTAGGTCTCCTTTGTAGAAGGCACATAGGTTCATCTTCTAAATCGCTGAAACCAAGAAACACATGCACACCTCGTGAGGGATGTTTGCAACCCACATCCCTGGAGAGTACTTTAATGTTGAATGGGAAAGTTTGAAGGCAGCAAAGCTTACTATTCATGGTATAGCTGAGAATGGGAAAGGAGTTTGAGACAGGGGAATCCCATGCACTGGGGTCTGTCCCCAGCCAGCCTTGAAGTGGCTGTGTTGTCTCAGGCAAAATGGCAAGTTTCAGGGTTTCGATTTTATCTTCTTTGAATTTAGAGGATTGGGCTCTCAGTGGAATAAAGGCCTCCCGTTTCTAAGTATTGGATTCCTTGTGATGATTGAGGGATTTATGACCATTGACTCCTTTCTGGATCATTTAATCTAGAGCCTGGGAAAAATGAATTTTTCCTTTAGCTAAGTCATTCTAGTTCCAGACTATGAATTTTCCATTTTTATTAAGCCCTGAAAGCACATTAACCACTCTGCCTTCAAAGCTTGTGGGTCAAGATGTATAAGAACTTTTTGTAAGAGTATTACCATACTTTTAATAGTAAATTTTCTTGAATGGATTAAAGCTAAACATGGTTAATACCATGTTTTTGATGGAATGAACTGTATACTATTAGCATCCTTCTGCTCTGGATGAGGCTAGATACTGTTACTCTTTGCAGAAAAATTATTCACAAAATAGGGCTATTCTAAGTGATATTTGTGCCATGTATGGAAGTAGGTAACATATTTTTAAGCTGTCATTTACAGCTTCACTTTGGGGAAGTCAGAAATTCATTTTGGTGTAAGGAACAAGTTCATTTACTATACGGTCCCGGTACCTCTGTCTACGGCAATTTCTTTTCAGTAGTACGTATGAGTAATAATTAGAAGGAGGCCTATTGAAGAGAAAGTACTGAAAATGACAATAGTGATCCATATTGATTTCCTATGTGTGCCAGGGCTTTATATATTTTACTTCTCATAGTTACAAAGATTCTGCCAGTTGGCTTCTTCACTTATGTGGCCATATCTAATATGGATTCCATTCATCTTTAATCAATGTTTTCAGGGAAAACTGGATTTAGTATATAAAATGCTGTGCTTGAAAACTGGGCCCATGTATCACACTTGGCAAGGCACTTGATACATACCAGATAACCACATATTTGGTTAAATGCGTTTGTTGTTTAAATAGACGTAGATTTATGTCATTAATATTTATATAGTGTTCATATGAGTTTTTCATCTGTGGTATACCTGTTAATGAAAGTATACACTTACTATTGATTTAAAATCCCAAATCTATGACCCTTTATCTTAATTGATAATGGGAATGATTTCCCATCATTTTCCTTAAGATATGCTAAAATAAGAAGGATTGCCACATTCACCCTCAAATTAAACTTTTATGCATTTCTTAATGGATAAAAGTGGCACTTTTTAAATTTTATGAAGTGCACTAATGGCCCCAACTTGGCCAGGTTTACCATTTTAGTGATAAATGATTTGCTTCAACACTAATTCCTGGTAAACATGTTTTAAATGAACTAACTCAAATCATCTTGAGAATTAGGTGAGGTACAAAATATAAAGTAGTAAAGGAATGCTAATATGTTTCCTTAATAGCTGTTATTTGTTTCCTATGTTTATTTAAATAATTACCACCAATGCCAAACACTTTCTTTGTATCAGACACAGAAGTGCTGTACCAGGCACATCTGCTCTTTAATTCTTATAATAATCTTACTTTGTAAACATTATCTCCAGTTTGCAGAGGAGACTGCAAGACTCCCCTTGTTGGCAGCCACACAAAAGTAGTCAAGGAATACCTATTATGACCTGTGAGTTTAATAGATAAATATCTCATTAATATATTTATGTATTTGTGTGTAAAACATCATCTCTCTATTATTATTATCTACATATATATTACCAGCTTCTGTAATCAAACCCCAAATTTCAGTGACTTAACACAATAAAAGTTTGTTTCTCACTCATTGAACAGATCAATGATACTGCTCTTATTTTACCAGCAGCTTTCCCCTATGTTGTTACTCAGGAACTCATCCATTTCCATTTTGGGGGCTGTGTCATTCTTCAGGGTCATGGAGAGGAAGAGAAAGGACTACCATTGTACTGACTGACATTTGATAGCCTCAAAATGATAACAGTGAGGTAGTGGTAGTGGCGGTGGGGAAAGCTGAGAAAAAAGTGTAGTGGTCTCACAGAATACAGGGATTATGAAGTCTGTGTGTGTATGGGTGTATGTACACATGTACACATATACTCATGTAGTATAAGACACTAAATTTGCAATAGGGAGAGCACTGCACTGAAAAAGGTACTTTATAAAGAAGTTTCAGCTGGGTGCGGTGACTCACACCTGTAATCCCAGTACTTTGGGAGGCTGAGGCGGGTGGATCACAAGGTCAGGAATTGGAGACCAGCCTGACCAACATGGTGAAACCTCGTCTGTACTAAAAATCCAAAAATTAGGCAGTTGTGGTGGCATGCACCTGTACTCCTAGCTACTCAGGAGGCTGAGGCAGGAGAATTGCTTGAAACTGGGAGGCGGAGGTTGCTGTGAGCTGAGATTGCGCCACTGCACTCACCCCAGCCTGGGTGACAGAGTGAGACTCCACCTCAAAAAAAAAAAAAAAAAAATTGTTTCAATGTGTTCATGGTTACTCTGCTATTTTGAGCAACTTAAATTTTCTTCATTATAATTTTTCATGGTCTTCAAATTTTTGGTGATTTTATGACAATGAAAATTGATAGCCATCATTTTAGAAACTACTGAAATTCATGTCTATATATCATGCAGGCAGGACTAGAGTGAGCTGATTAGGTTGCACAATGTAAGAAGTACTGTGTAAATGCTAACTCTGCACTTGCAGAAGGTAAGCTGGGAGGTCATTCTCACCAAAGGAGGGTATGCCACTTCAACCCTGACAATCCTGGCCTGTTTGTGCATTCAGTGTATATAAAGAATATCTGATGTAGACAGAGTGAGTGATAAAACTTTGTGCCCAAAGACACTTTGGTCTCAATTTTTTAAAAAAACATTGTCTTTGCATCTAAAAGTAGTCATATGCATTTATGTTTCATCTTGGTCCATCAGGTATTCTCTTGGAAGCATGAGAATTCTCTTGACTAAGTGTATTTTTTGTTGTTGTACCAGCCTGGGTCTGCAAATTGGTCTTCTTCTCAGCTTCTACAAGCTTGTCAAAAGCATGAAAGCAGGGATATGTACTTATTTTAAAATGTCCTTTCTTTTTACTACTGTCAGATCTCTTCAGAGCTTGCTGCTTCAGAGAGAATGAGCCTAGCCCATGCTGAGCAAAATGAAAATAAGCACCTAAAATATTGAAAAGGATCTACATAGCACTTTTTGTCTCTCTCTGCCAGTTTCCTCACACTTTTTCACTGCTTAGAATTGAAGGAAAAAATAAAATAGTTAAGAGGGGATGGACCCTGCTCATCACAAGTATGCATAAATAAGGCAGATTTATCTGAAGGGCACATTGTATGATGTAGTATGCATTGTACTCAACCATGAAATATATTCATGGAAATCTATGTGGAATATCAGTTTGTCTTCCCAATCCTCTCCCAATGTCTCTTTCAAGGTTATTCTTTTCTAACCAGCAAACTAACAACCTTTGAAGAAAACTCCATAAAGGTCAGAAAACACAAGAAGCATATTGTAAATAATTTTGTTTTGATGTGCTTAATAATAATATGTACTTCTGGCCAATGTGTTGTAGGCAGAAAATTAATTATTAAAACTTGATGGCACAGATTTCAAAGATCATTTTCAGGACCATCATCAGATTTACCATATCTGGTCAAAGTAGCAATTTATGTCAGTGAGTTTATTTGGTTTGAAAATAGAATGGTAATATGTATGCAACCTTTGTAATTCAAGGTGAGGTTTAAAAATAACTTAATGGTGTTATGTCAGAGACTCATAAATGCAATTTCCCTTACATGTCTTCCCTTTGTAGAGAATATATGTATTCCAAGTTAATTTTTTCCTGATCACTTTGAAAAAACCGATCTCTCTGCACTCTAACAACAGAGACTTTGTGATTAATATGGTTTATTTGCTCAGTGTAATTGTTCAAAAGGAGAGGGGAAGAATAGCTCCAGTTATTCTTATATTTTTTAAAAACATAGAAAAGTTTGCTAAATAACTACATAGAAATCCAAATTTACAAAGCAAGTGAAGGTTTCTTTGCAAAATGATTTTGTGTTTACCATACACAAAGCTGTAATTAACGAATGTCCCTAATATACTTTTTAAAAGTGAACAGTTTACAGTGGTGTTATTACATACACATAGTTGTGCCACCAATCTTGAGAACTCTTTTGCTTTTGCAAAACTGAAACCCTATACCCTTTAAACGACAACTCTCAATTTCTCTCAGTCCCCAGCTCCTGAAAACCACTATGCTACTTTATGTCTCTATGAACTTCACTACTCTAGATACATCATACAAGTGGAATCATATCGTGTTTGGCATTCTGTGACTAGCTTATTTCACTTAGCATAATGTTGTCAATGTTCATCCATGTCATAACATGTGTCAGAATATCTATCTTTTTAAGGCTGAAAAACATGCCGTTGTATGTTTCGACCTCATTTTGTTTATCCTGTCATCCACTGATGGACATTTGAGTTGCTTCCACCTCTTGACTATTGTGATTCATACTGCTATGAATGTGGATATGCAACTATCTCTTTGAGATCCTACTTTCAATTATTTTGGATATATATAGCCAGAACTTGGCTTGCTGGATCGTATAGCAATTCTATTTTTATGTTTTTTAGGAACAGCCATACTGTTTTCCAAAGCAGCTGCACCATTTTACTTTCCTACCAACAGTATAAGGGTTCCAGTTTCTCCACATCTTCATCAACACTTACTGTTCTTTTTTTTTTTTTTTTGCTTTTGTTTGTCTATAGTAGTTATAATAATATATACGAAGTGATAGATATCTCATTGTAGTTTTGATTTGTATTTTTATAATGATTAGTGATTTTCAGAATATATACATATGCTTGTTGGTCATTTATATATTATCTTTTGGAGAAATGTATTAAAATCTTCAGCCAATTTTTTAATCAGGTTGTTTGTTCCTTTGTTATGAGTTGTAGGAGTTTTTAAAAATATATCCTGTATATTAATACCTTCTCAGATACATTATTTACAAGTATTTTCTCCCATTCCTTAGGTTGCCCTTTAGCTCTGCTGATTGTTTCGTTTGGTATGCATAAGTCTTTAAATTTGATGTAATCCCATTGTCTATTGTTGCTGAAGCTATTGGTTATATCCAAGAAATTATTGCAAAATCCAATGTCATGAAACTTTTCTGTGTACTTTCTTCTAGGCGTTTTATAACTTTAGGTCTTACATTTAGGCCTTTAATCCATTTTGGGTTAATTTTTATATATGGTATAAAATAAGAGCCCAACTTCATTCTTTTGCCTAGAGTTATCCAGTTATCCCAATACCATTTGTTGAAGACACTGTCTCATCTTTATTGGGTAGTCTTGGCACCCTTGCTTAAGAGCATTTATTCGTACATTTGAGGGTTTATTTCTGGATTTTCTATTCTATTCCATTGGCCATATATTTGTGTTTATGCCCCTACCACACTGTTTTGATTACTATAGCTTAGTAATAAGTTTTGAAGTCAGGAGGGGTGAGACTTCCAACTTTGTTCTTTTTCAAGATTATTTTGTTTATTTGGGGTATATTGAGGTTTTCTATAAATTTTAGGATACAGTTTTCTATTTTGAAAATAAATACCATAGTGCTATTCAGATTTTGATAAGAATTGCATTAAAACTGTAGTTTACCGTGGGTAGTGTTGACATCTTAACAATACTAAGCCTTCCAAACCTTGAAGGTGGTGTTTATTTTCATTCATTTGTGTCTTTAATTTCTTTATCATCATATTACAGTTTGCAGAGTACACATCTTTTGTTACCTTGGTTAAGTTTATTCCTAAGTATTTTACTCTCTTTGATACTATTGTAAATGAAGTTGTTTTCTTAATTTCCTTTTTTGTATTTCTCATCGTTAGTTTATAGAAATGCAACTGATTTTTGAATATTGATTTTGTGTTCTGCAACTTGGCCAAATTCATTTAATAATTCTAACAGTTTTTTGTGGAATATTTAGGATTTTCTACATATTGGATTATGTTATCTGCAAACAGAGATTATTTTACTTTTTCCTTTCCAATTAGGATGTCTTTTCATTCCTATTTGCTCTGGCTAGACTTTCTAGGGCTGTGCTAAATAGAAGTGGTGAAAGTGGACATCTTTGTCTTGTTTTGATCTCAGAAGAAAAGCTTTCAGTCTTCCACTATGGAGTATGATATTAGCTATGGACATTTTGTATATGGTCTTTATTATATTAAGGTAGTTTCCTTTTTAGTTTGTTGAGGGTTTTCATAATGAAAGATGCTAAATTTTGTAAATGCTTTTTCTGTATCAGTTGAAATGGTCATATGATTTTTTCTTAATTTTGTTAATGCAGTGTATTACATTGATTAATTTTCATATGTTGAACCATCTTTGCATTCCAGGAATAAATTCTACTTGTTATGATGTGTATTCCTTCTCATGTGCTATTGAGCTCAGTTTGCTAGTATTTAGTTGAGGGTTTTTGCATCAATATTCAATATTGGTCTCTAGTTTTCTTTCCCCATAGTGTCTTTGAGTTTGGGATTAGTGTAATGCTGGCCACATAAAATGAGTTTGGAAGTGTTCCCTATTTTTTCTCGATGAGATTGGAGAGGATTGATTCTAATTATTTTATAAATGTTTGGCAGATTCACTAGTGAAGTCATCTTCTTTTGGGTTTCAACTGTAAGGTGAGGAATAATAATAATAAAGTGAGGATTAACATTAGGCCACACTGTCTTCCCACATGTAGACTTAGACTTTCACATATCATATGTAATTGTGTGTCTTGGGGCAAAGTTCACATGTCATGTGTAATTCTATATCTTGGGACATGTTACAGAGGTAGTAGTAATTCTGTTTCACAGAAGCAAAACATGAAACTTAGAGATATTAAGCTATTTCTCTCCAAAACCATCAGGTGTTAATTGGTGGAGGTAGTCCTCAAGCATCCCTCCAACTTGCCAATTAACTATTCTTTTCATTGCACCCTCTCCCTCTCTCCAGCTGGTGTGTTGACATTTTGCCTTCTCTGAATGCATATGAGAAGTCAACATGAGTTTTGGTGGTCACGTTTAGTCTAGAACAACCAGCTCTCAGAGACATTATAATTAGATGCACCCCTAGGAGATTGCTTTTATAGTATTGGCCTAGGGATATAAAATTAACTACTGATCGAAAAGGATTTTGGGGTATGTAATTGACTATACCGTAAAGTTATGAGCAGATATAAATAACAATTTATTTTGAATGTAGTTAGAGAAAAAGACAAATGTGTTAAAGACTCTGGTATTATATCTGACGTAATGTAATTTCCTTCTAGTTATGACTTTCCCTGAAAATGAATGATTTCCCAACAATCACCGAATGCTTCTAAGAGAGAGCAATAAAGCAAAAGGGGAATAGCAGAACACATTGACACCTATTCTTCTGAAAATGTGTTTCTTCTGGACTGATAATAATAAAAAATAAATTGCCATGCTACCTCTTGTATATATACAATGTTGTGTTTCTGAAAATAGCAATGATTCTGAAGCATTAGAAAAGCTAAATTATGATATTTTTCTTAAATTAAAATGTAACAAAGAAAATTCTCTAGTTCATAAAATTAGGCCCCACACTGTGTGGAGGTATAGAAAGAATGGGAAACATAGGAAGGGGAGAAAACCCATTTAGGATTTTGTAATGAGTCAATTTCTGAGGGAAACTGAGCAAAACATCCTGACTAAATGAATGCCATCGCAAAATTGAGTTCATCTGCAAGATAACAGGGAGGAATGAAAGGACTGCTGATGATCTTTGGAAGGTTTGCCTCTCAAAAGCTATAGACCAATCTTTAGATCTTCCCCAAGCTCTGATAAGGAAAAGCCAGTACGCCAAAAATACATTATAAGGTGCTTAGAGCTGGTCTCTTCCCAATCCATCCCTGCTCTAGGGCCTTGGCACTGGCTGTTTCCTGGGCTTGGGACTTTCTTCATAGCTTTGCATGGCTGGGCTTTTCTACACATTCACCTCTCTACTCAAATATCCACCTCCTCAGAGGTTACTTCTTCATCTACACTTTCTGTTTTCTGATATTTGTTTCCTTGTTTATACTTTTTCTCTTCTACCAGACTGATGTCTGGTGAAAACAGGGGTTCTGGTTGTCTTAGACCAAGATCCATTCAGCCCTTAGCACATTTCCTAGTCTGTAATGGAGACAGCAAATTTTACTTGACTCTACATCTTAAAAAGTCAGCAAATACTGAGGTGCCACTTAGCACCTTTAACATGGCTGGAGAGCTTGTTGGGTCTAACAGTGGCTGATGATATTCAAATAGGATTTTTCTATTAATGATAAAAATGTATTCATACAATCTGGGTAAGAGCAGCAGGAGAGAGGCAGAGGATGCTATTTTTGTTCCTAAGAATCCACCAAATCAAGCAACAAAATTCAATTTAATTTTTAAGTGAGATCAAACCCTTATTCTAATGTTCTTTTTCCTTTAAACAAAATTACTCCCACTTGGTGTCTTACACATGAAACAAATGAAATCGTCAATTTGTGTTCCTATGCTCTTGGTAGGAAGTTTGTTCTTGTATTTTTTTCCTCCTCGAGGTAAGTACAATGTTGTCTTTAATGCTTTATATTCCCGGAACCTGCCACCTTACTTACACTTTTTCCACATCTTGGATCATGGCCTACTGCCCAACTTCAGCATTTTGTAATAAGTTAGTTATATAAATGGCTATCATTGTATTACTTAGAAAAATCTGCTGAGTTTCTCTATGGGATGGTTGCATTCAAACGGATACAATCTACATAGCTTTACTATCATTGCTTTATCAAGGCAAAATGTTTAATAGAGAATTTGGAAAATCCTCTAAGCATTAGGGCATAATCTGAATTTCCATCTTATTCTGAACACAAATTACAGAGCCATCTAAAAAACTCAATATAAAAATAATAAGCTTTTCATTTTTCAAAATTAGGCTTGATAACTTGATAAATTAGGCTGTGTGAGTGTTGCTAATTATTTAGAATCTGAAATTCTTAATCATAGTCAAATAAATTTAATAACTTTACGCTTATATTCTCTACTATGTCCATGTTGAACCACATGAAATTGGTAAAAGTCACACCTTTTTTAACTGAAAAAAAAGTTAATTTTTAGTGGTTCAACCCAAGTGTTAAGTAATAATTGTCACCATTCTGCTGAAAAGAATCTTCCTGATGGTATGAATTTATGCTGAGCATGTTTTAGTTTGTTGGACATATTTCTCCAGTTGAATTATTTCTGAATGAGCACATTATTACAGGTAGCACCGTACATCCCTCTAATTACTTTAGGCCCCTCAGTGCTAAAGTACACCCTCTGCCAAAACTAGGGATGCTTTAATAATTTAACACAAAGTTTATGTAATTACCTTTTGTGTAAAATTGTGTGTGTTTAGGAGCACGTGTATACCTGCACAACTTCAGTGTTCAAATCACACAGAATTCTCAGGGACTGACATTCATCTCCCCACCCCCACCCGAGAAATAATTTATTTTATGTATGTCCCAAATAGTTCTAGTATATGACTGTGTGTGTGTGTGTGTGTGTGCACGTGTGCGTATGCATGTGTGTGTGTGCGTGTATGTGTGTGTGTGTTTTGGAGGGAAGGTGGAGGGTAATAGAAGCAATGTTGGCGAAGGATGGGTCAGAATCAAAACTGGCAGTAAGATGGGTGTTCCAGAGGCAGCTTAGTATAGTACTAAGAACACGGGCTAATGGTCAGAGAATCCCACAACCAAACCAGGCAGGTCTTAGAAAATTATTGACTGAGTGATATTGGAATTATCACTTGCCTTTATGTGTCTCAGATGTGTCACTTGGAAAATGGAAATAATGAGATTAATAATAATAAACATTAATAATAATAACAAACATTTGTAGATTTAATCTGAGCCAGGCATTCTGCTAATCACTTTCTTTGGGTGAATTTATTTACTCATAGAAACTGTGATCTCTCTTGTTTTATGAAACATGGTGTCTCGGGAAGGTTAAGTAGCATGCCAAAGGTCTCACAGCAGCTAGTTAAGTGGTTAATCTAATATATAACTTATAGTGCTATTGTGATGATTAATGAAATAATGCATGCAAAAAGCAAGAACCTAGGGACAATGTTAAGTATTAACATTGGGTACAGACTAATTAGAAGATAAAATACTCTAAAGCAATTTGAGATAAATTTATAGGGCAATAAAAAGCACAAATTGATAGCGAATAAATCATATACACAAAGTACACTTTTAATGTTGATTATCTCAAGGTGAACTGAGTCCTCTGCTAGGAATTTTACATATTAAGATAAGGGTCAGAGATAGCCAGTTATAGGGCTGGATTATTTTAGCAATCCTTAGAACCAGTCCCGTTATCACCTAGAAGGTAGGTCTATGATAAGATGTAAAATGAACTAAGCAACATAGTGGAAAAACTGATTGCCTGGACCATGTGCATTTGTGTTTCACATACAAGAAAATAATTAGTCACTTCTGAACTTAGATTTCCCTTATGGGTGATCTTAGGTGCAGCTTCCATGTCCTGAATGTGTCTCTAGCAATTAGTCAGGGCTGCTACCATGTGCTTCTTCCAAAATGCTGCAATTGAACATCTGGCGTGATGCCTTCTATTAAGGGGGAGCTGAGTTTTACTCCATTACATTCTAGTTTAGGAGGTTGAGAATGAGGAAATATTACCATGACCTATAATTGGATCTGCAATTTGTTGGCTCAGATGTGGAAGATGGAGCATTTTAAAGAACTAGGAGTGTGGAAACAGCTTTATGGGAATACTTGCATTCCTCTCTGAGTTTCGTTTGCTTTTGATAGATAAACTATGTCCTTCAGAAATCCTTATTCCCAGCTCTGGGACCTTGGTTGGTAGAACTGGAGCAGCTATGAAACACTGAGAGATCACCAGTAGCTCTGAGGGTGTTTGAAACAGGTAAGAAAGAGAAAAAATGAAACCTAGCTCTCAAATGCCAGTGGGTGGAGAGAACAAATTCCTTGGGTGATTCAGGAATAATGATGACTAAAGAGGATTTTAAAATCAACATTTAAAACCCATGCAGGAAGCATGAACAAGCTTTAGTGTATCCATGAAGAAATACTCATGAAGGGTCACCTGTGTTAAAGATAAGACGCCTGGATCACTTAACCAAGAAATGATGACATGGTTTCTGACTTCGGGAGCATAGTATGGTAGTTTCCCCTTATCTCAGGTTTCTATTTCCATGGTTTCAGTTACCGGTGGTCAACCACTGTCCGAAAATATTAAATGGAAAATTATAGAAATAAACAATTCATAAACTTTAAATTGAGTGCCGTTCAGAGAAGTGTGATGAAATCTCTCGCCATCCCGCTCTGTCCCACCTAGAAAGTGAACCATCCCTTTGTCCAGCAGCTCCGTGCTGTCTGTGTTATCTGCCTGTTCATCACTCAGTAGCATTCTTGGTTAGCAGATCAGCTGTCACAGTATCACATTACTTGTGTTCAAGTGACCCTTATTTTACTTAATGATAGCCCTACAGCTCAAGAGAAAAGCTTCTGGCATATTGTTATAGTTGTTCTATTTTATTATTGTTGTTGTTAATTCCTTACTGTGCCAGATTTATAATTTAAACTTATCTTGGGTATGTTTACATAGGAAAAATCATAGTATACATAGAGTTCTGCACTATCTGTGGCTTCAGACATCCAATGGGGGTCTTAATACATGTCCGTCATGGATAAAGTGGGGGCTATTGTGTAGTTTAGTTGTGGAGATTATTCCCCTCATCTAAATAACCGTTCAATTCAGTAGTGTTCGGCTTACCACAGAACATGCATTAGAAGGCTCAGAGGATGAATGTTGATGTGTAGGGGAAGTGGAAGGATCCTCATGGAAGTTTGAAAGATAGGCAGGGTTTGGATAGACAGAAAAGAGGGGCAGCAATTCTCCATGATTAAAAAAAAAAACATGAAAGGAAAGAAAAGATGTATCAAGAGAGATAGAAAAGTTTAATTCAAGCAAAAGATCAGGAAAGTGATTCGTTGAAGGTAAGTGTAGTGTCAGAGATGCATAGGATGTCTGAAACTCCTAAACAGGGATCAATCCTTTCTATCTCAGATTGTTAACTTTGGATGAGAAAATAGAGATGAAGAAAGGTGAAGTGAGTAGAACAGATTGTGAAGAGCTTTGTAAGGAGCTTGTACTTCATGGCCATAGGGTTTCTTTGAAAGCTTTTGCAGAAGAATCCTTTGACTTGAACTTCCATTGCAGTACAGAGGGTGCCATTAGACTTAAGTGAACAGCTGTATGTGTATGTGTATGTGTGAATAATGTTTCCATCTCCTCTGAGTATTAGACATGAAGCAGATATGAAGTCTTTACCTTAAAAATGAAATAACATTTCCTGGTGAGGTGAAGAAGACTGAAGTTAGGTTGCCTTTTTTGTTGTTGTTGTTTTCTTTTTGTTTTTTGTTTTGTTTTTTTTTTTTGGTGTATAAGAGGAAACATAGTAGTGATTTCACTGATCAATGATGGCTTAAGCGTTTGCTTCCCTGGAAAAGGAAAAATGGTGGAACAATTGGTGCTCTTACTTTTTGTGTGATTCTAAATGAACTCCTTTTCAATATAAAAGAAATTTATGCTTTGTTAATAACAAGCCTAAAGGTAGAGACTTCTCATTTATTTGTGACTATGAGTAAATTTTCTTTCTCTTCATACCAACCTCTGAAATATGCATAAAGACATATTTGTAATGTTAGATACTAGTTTTATAATTTAACTCAACAAGTAATTACTTGTTTAGTTTTGTTATAGAAATGATACACCTAAAAAAACACAGATTAACAAAAATAATTGAAAATCACTTGACATATCATCACACAGAGATACTACTATTAATATTAGAAATATTTTTGGACACATTTTCTCGATCTATATGTATGTTTCCCAAATTGGGATATATTGTGCATATTGTTTTGTAGTCTTCTCAAAAAGATAAGATCTAATAATATAATAAGATCTAATAATATAATAAGATGTTATAGTAATAACATCTGTTCATGTCATAAATATTTGTATAATATGTATGACTGTATGTGTTTCGTTATATATTTGTACTATGTTTCATATACACAATTTTATATTGATGAACAGTTAGGTTTTTACTAATTTTTATTTTATTGCTAATATAACAGTAAGTTTTTTGGGGGTCTTAAGGTCCATGTGGTGTCTTTCATTCATGCTTTCATATCTTTTAATAATTTGGGGGGTTTTTTATTGCTACTATGTTCTAAGCTCTGTTTTAGGCATAGGGGTACATCAGTGAATAAGCTAAGAAAGCTTCTTACTTTCATGGAACTTACCTTCTAGTTGGGCGACATGAAAATACATGAGGAGACAAATAAATGAATGTTATTAACTGAAAAAATATGGTAAGTACTGTGAACATTATAAAAATGAGGGATGTGACAGAGATTGTTAGGACTGAGAGGAAGGGAAAACCCCACCAAGGAGGTTTGAGCTTTGAGTTGAGCTCTGAGTCCCAGGAAGGAACCAACCATGCTTGGGGACATAGCCTGTCAGTTAGGTTTTCAGTCAGTTGTTAAGACGAAGTCTGAAGGAACTTGAAGTATTTGCAAAACAGAACCGGCCAGTGTGGATGGGCTTAGTAAGTGGAGTTCAGGGAAAGGAAGAGGGAATAGGTAGTGAGATCAAGGAGGTAGGCAGAATCCAGGTTACATAGGCCTTAAAGGCCATCGTAATAAGCTTGGATTTTATTCTAAGTGCAATAAAATGCTTTTAGACCATCTTAAGCAAGGAAAAGACATGATTTGCTTTACATTTCTGCTACACTGTAGGAGCAAGGGTTAGCCTCAAGGAGATAGTAACAATGGCATTACAGGAACTCGTAAATAATAGTGCCTTAAACTAGATTGTTTGTATTGGAGACAGATGTAATAGACTTGTGACAATATTTGGAAATAAAGCTGTCAAAACTTGCTGCTGAATTATTTTCTATAAATATTCCAAAGCATGCAAATGCAAAGATCAGAGCAAAGAATATGCACATTTTAGAAATCTCTGTACATATTCCCATGTATCCAACAGGAAATTTATACCACGTAAGAGGCAATTGTAGTTTCTACCATTTACCGGAAATATTGACTTTATACACATAACCAAGATGGAATCTTTACTCTCACAGCCTATGATGTTGAGAATGTACATACTATATAACTTAGGCCTCATTTTGGTATTATTCAGGTAATAATTTACACATCAGATGTATTTTCTCCCATGAAGTGGAAAAAAATAAGTTTTTAATTGTGAAAATAGTTTGGTATTCCAATCTTTGGAAATCAGTCCTGTTGTGTCATATTTTTGAAAAGTGGAAATACTGACAAAAAAACTGAAATACTTTTCTAAAATGCCTAAAGTTAAAACATTCTACCCAGAATGATAGTAAAAGCTACAAATATGCTATGCTGAACAATTGTGGAGTTTTATTCACATGAAACTTGTATTACATTTAAATTAAATAACACTTGCTCTTGTAGTTTCCAAATCACAGATTTTTACTACCTTAAAAACATTAGCCGTGTCTTATGAAAGACAGAAGGTCAGATCCTCAGCTCAAAACCTCAACTTTGATATAGCGTAAGTGAAGGAAAATAACAAATGATGGTATATTAGACACAGTTGTTCTTTCAACAAGCGGTAATTAAGATGAAGTTAAATATTTTGTCGTTTAAAATTACAAAAGCCTGATAGCAGAGAGAGTGATTTCTCTGAAACCATCTAATTTTGGAGACAAAGCTGTTATCTAGAAGAACTCAACAAGCAAGTTTAATCACCAAAGCTCAAGATTTTAATTCAGTAATGGTAATTTTCAAAACTTAGAAAGTGTAGTTCTAATGGACAAAGCAAATTAAACAGACTATACCTTATCACTGATGAAAATAAACTTTAAACTCTGATGATTAAAAAATAAGCTGTTAGGTGTCTTTATGTCTTTAACTGGCAGACCAAATACATGTGAAACCAACCCCTTACCCTGCTATCTTATTGTCAAATAGAGAAATGGTAGGGAAAAAGACATAATTTTATTGACCATTTCCCCATATACATAGCCATGCTTTAAAAGAAAAGAGGAAAAACTCCATAGATAATAAATGTTGAAGTCTCTACAGAAAAAAATGCATATTGGAAACCATATAAATGAAGATAAATGAAGGGGAAGGGGAGGGCCGAAGCTCATGGTTGAATAGTCATTAAAGTCCAGGTGGGGATAGAGGCCACTCACATGCAACCTGCAGGCTTGAGACAAGGGGAGATGCTGCACCACACATCCAGAATGCAGTTCTATAGCTTCAAGTGGCCAGAACAATGCCACTGGCATGGAAAATGAGGGTAAATGGAAAGTGATTCTCAAGGGGATACTTCTCACTTTCTAATGATAAAATTCTTTCAATGGCTGATGTTGGTGTTTCCTTTTTTTTGGTTTGTCTTATTAGTACTTAAAAATTGTCATTGAATGAATATGTTGATTCAGGTTTAGATGAGTGAAGAGAAATTTAGAAAGCATGCAAAAATACCCCACAAAAATGCAGTGGTTATAGATATCAGTGTAAATATGTTATTACTTTCAATAATCCTAAAATATCTACCAAAGATATTTGTTTATTACAAAGGATAATAGTGCTTCACAGTGCGGAAGCCCAGCAGATGCTACCTTAACCAACGATTCAAGATTAAGATGACCAGGAATTTTCCAGAATGTCATTTTGACATTATGTACACTTTATATGTACACTTTATATGATGGATACAATATTGCTTAAGTGATACACTGACCCAAATGCTATAATCTCAATCTAATCATAAGCACACACCAAGCAAATCCAAACTGAAAGACATTCAACAACAACAAAAAAAACTTACCGCTACCCATCAAAGACATGGAAACATTGAGGAACTGTCACAGGTTGAAGGTTAAGAAGCATAAGTATTAAGTGTAAGGTGGTTCTTGGGTTGGATCCTTGAACAGAAAAAGGGCATTATTGATATGAGAGATAGTGTAATAAGGTCTGTAGTTAATATTATTATATATGTCAATTTCCTGGTTCTATATTACTTTATGGCTTTGCAAAATGTTAGTCTTAGAGAAAGCAATGTAAAAACTATGCAGAAACTCTGTACTAGTTTTTGTTTCAAACTATAAAGTTAAAACGAATGTAAAAGACAATAACATATGATGTATATGTATGTGTGTGTGTATTGTGTATATTTAAATATCCTATAACAAGAAGTAAATGTCCAAATAAAAAAATGTTCAATGAGGATGAATAGTCACTTTACAAAACAATAAACTTAAAAAAGATAAGAAACACAGACACATGTTTTACAGTATGTATTTTTTAGACACTGAGCCAGAGAGACAAGAAAGGTTTAAATCTTGGCAACAGAAAACAAACTATAAAGACAATAAAAGCAAAAACAAAAAGTGTTTAGACATATAGAAGATTTTTAAATGACAACATGAGTTTGAATATAAGGTCAGCAGAGGATTTTCTAGAATGGAATTATTTCATCCCTAGAAATGGCCTTTGAAACCACCTACTCTAAGTGCATTGTTGTACAATTTCAGAATAGAGAGCCTATAACCATTATGGTGGCCTTGTCAGCCTGTCCTGGTGGAGCCCTATGTCCCTGTGTATTCATGAAGGAGACTTAATCTGTAGCATAACTCTACCTTTTTTTTTCCCTCCAGATGTCAGATATCTTTTGTTTCCCCCGTTCCTATGTTAATTAGCTATAGTTGTTCTTTTGACTTGGAAACAGGCTCAGAGATTTGAAAGGATTCCCTCAAGGTCACATCAGAGGAACATAAACATACTGGGATGAGGACCTAGGTGTGTCTGACCCCAGAGACTATGCTTTTTTGAAAGCAATTGAAAGATTTATTTTTTATTTGCATACAGAAAAATGCACTCGCTTTGGTATACAGTTCTGAGTTTTGACAAATGCCTAAAGTCCTAACACCACCACTGCTATTAAGAAGCAGAACAGTTCTATTACCCAAAATCAGTCTCATGCTTGCCCTTTGAGGTCAACTGCTCCCCCATCTTGAACCCCAGGGGACCGTTCATCTGTTCTTCATCTCTATAGTTTCACCTTTTTCATGTCATACAAATGGAATGATACAATATGTATCCTTTTGAATCTGGCTTCTTTCACTTAGCTTTCTGTATTTGAAAACCATTAATGATATTGCTTATATCAATAAGTTGGTTCCTTTTTATTGCTGAGTAGTATTCTGTTTCAGGGATGCATTCCAATTTGTCTATCCCTATATTGGCTGAAGAACATTCAGATGGCTTCCACTTCTGGCAATTAAAATGAAACTGCTGTAAACAATTGCACAAAGGAGTGGGATTGCTAGGTTCTGCGTCAAATGTATGTTAACATTATAATAAATTGTCAAACTGCTTCCCACATGGCTGACAGTTTTGTATTTCCATTTGCAATGTATGAGACTTTGGGTGTACCTTCTCACCAGCACTCGGAATTGTCAGTTGTTTTTTGATATTTTTATTTGCACTTTTTTAATGAGTGTGTGGTAGCATCTCATTGTGTTTTTTAATTTGTTTTCCATAATGACTAGTCATGTTGAGCATCATTTTATAAACTTATTTACTATATTTGTATCTTTGGTTAAGTGTCTGCTCACATCTTTTGCTTATCTTTGTTAGACTGTTTGAATTTTGAGAATTATTATATGCTTATATTTATGGATATAAGTTGTTTGTCAGATATGTGATTTGCAAATATGTTCTTCCAGTCTGTAGTTTATATTTTCCCTCCCTTAATAGTGTCATTCCTAAAGGAAAAAAAACCTTAAATTCTGTTGAGGTCCAATTTATCATTTTTTTGTTTTATTGCTTATACTTTTAGGTTTGTATCTAAGAAGTCTTTGCTGAAGCAAAAGTCAGAGAATTTCTTCTGTTTTTCTCTTAAGGTTTTATAGCATTACATTTTACACTTAAGTCGATGACATATCTGGAATTAAATTTTATATACAATGTGAAGTATGGGTCAAATTTTTTAATCTACGTATCCATTTGTCTACTTGTATATGGAAGTTCCATTTGATCCAAACCTTTTGTTATACAATAAGATTATGCTTTCTCCAGTCTACTGTCTTTGTACCATTGTCAGAAATCAATTGAACATATTGGTGCATGGGTTTACTTTTATACTCTTCTGTTTTAGACCCTATGTTTCTATCAATACTACCACACAGTGGTAGTATTAGTAAGTATTTAAATCAGTATAGTAAGTCCTGATATCAGATTGTGTGAGTCTTTCAGCATTGTTTTTTCTCTTTCAAAACTGTTTTGGCTATTCTCTTTCATATATATATATATATATATATATATATTTGGAATCACCTTGTCAACATCTACAAAAAAAATCCTGATAGGGTTTGAAATGAAGTGAATAACATTTGAGATTAAATGAGATAGCATTTCATCTGTAGACCAATTTAGGGAGTATCAACATCTTAACAATATTCACTTTGTGAGTCCAGAAATATCTCTCTCTGTTTATTGAGGTCTTTATACTTTTGGCTGCAGGTGTGTGTGTGTGTGTGTGTGGTGTGTGTGTACATGCATGCTACTTTAAGGAGTACAAGAGGAAGAAGAAAAATAATCGAGAAACTCACTCTTATAGTAGTATTTCTCACACTTTGATTATTTCCTCAGTCTTTCTACTTTGCATAGTCATCAGGTAGTTGTGGTTTTATTTCGTCCAGAATTTTTAGTTGTAATTCGTGGAAGAAATAACCTGCAATGGGTTTACTTTATCTTGTTTGGTATTGAAAATCAATTGGCTTTAGTTTTAATTATGTAAATCCTTCTCGGGTGGTGATAACGTGGATCAAGGAGCACCCAGAAGTGGTTTATTTGGGGTTTTTCAGTTTGAATAAACCAACTCTGAGACAAGTTCCCAAAGGTGGAGTTGTCAAATGTGAAGGATAGCCTTGTAATATTAAAGTGCAAAGGATTTATCTCAGGTGGATAGGAGCCTAGGGGAAAGGGTAGAAAACAGGACCATGCTTTCTTTTTATGCGCACTAACATTGAGTTCGAATCAGGAGCTTCTTCCTTTCTTGACAGTGTCATGATGTGTATTTGAAAATAAATGAAATCAAAATTGATGTGACAGTTTGCAGAATCACCAGGGCCTGTCTGGGAGCATTTTTTAGCAGGCACTGCCTTGCTGACAAATAACAGAAATTAGCATGTAATGCAGGGTCTCACAATCTTAACATTTATTTAGTCCAAAAGATAAGATAGTTTCCTGTGTCCAAACACATCTCAGCTGATTTGTAAACTTCAGCACCTTCCAAACGGTATTATTTCTCCTAACTCTCAAGAGGGCTTATGAAAGAAGTGTAAGTAGCTTTCTCCTCTTGTAGAGATAATAGTCAAATTTTCCATTTCAAGAATTGGAAATCACTAAATGCGTTCTTTCCAGCACAATATTAATTGCATGTTTTATTTTTTATGTCCTGTTTTTAGGTTATTTGTAACATAGGCACACACAAAAATATATATCTGATCCTTTTACTGTTTTCTAGTTATATAATTCATGAATGTTCATCTTGCTTCTATTGTAAATTAACATGCTCCTCTAGAGATCCTCAAACTAATTCTTCACTAAAGCAGAGTGCTGCAGAACAGTCCAGAATGCTAACCAGAGTAATCCGTTAAAGCGAATTTCACCGACAACTATTTGATACACATTTAGGATATTAATATGTCTTTTGATAGGATAGAAGTTTGGTGGTAAAATTGGAGGGTCCTACACTAATTTCTGAGTGAGGTCAAAATGTGTGTGTTTTCTAAGCCACAGAAAATATTTAAATATTTTTTACAACGAGTTACGTTGTTCCTATGAAAACTGTTCGGTGTTAGAGCAGATAATATGAGTCATATTTTAAAATAATATAACCCAATTAAGATGTATAAATCTCAACAAAGGTTAGAAAAATGCAAGATTTTACTGAAATTTAAGTATGTGTCTTATACACAAAATTATGCAGATTTGTGCAGAAATCCACTAGGCATAGCTTACTGGACATATATTATTTCATTCATTTGTTATTTGAGCCCTGGGCACTGCTCTAGCCTCTCAGGTTGCAGAGATAATTAATACATGATTCTAGTTTTTAAAAAACCCTCAAGTAGGGCATTGTGAACTGATTTTAAAATAGAATTGTAATTATGCTTTTCAAATGAATATTTGGACCTTCACTTAGTCATTCAGATGAGGGTGAGAGAGCAATTACATTGTACCCATAGGCTTCTAATGGATAAAATATGTCACTTATAAATGCTTCATTCATAGTATATAGCTTTTTGTAGTTTACAAATTGCATTTG
Organism: Pan troglodytes; assembly: GCF_028858775.2. Classification (NCBI taxonomy): domain Eukaryota; kingdom Metazoa; phylum Chordata; class Mammalia; order Primates; family Hominidae; genus Pan; species Pan troglodytes. Next base: position 159,156,238 of record NC_072402.2, on the reverse strand, counting down.
AGTTGTACATTTAATTTTCATAATAACCTTCTGATTAGATCAGGCATGTATTAAAAGCCCCATTTATATTTAATGGAACTGAAACTAAAAGAAGTTATGTATATTTACGTCCTAGAAACAGAATTGAGAAATGGTAGAATTGGGACCCCAAGAGCAATGCTCACATTACAGGAGCCAGCCCACTGTTTCTAAAAGTTGCAGCCCAGCCTACTTGTCCGTAAGGCTGGGATTAAAATTCTCATGATAAACTGACTGAATTAATATTGTTTAGATAGCTGAGAAGCTTACATTAGCCTCAGTGTGCATGTCGCCTTTTCTGGAAAACCCACCTTGATCAGACTAGACTGATTAGGATTCTCATTTACAAACTCTTACAATTACTACCATAATAAGTTAGCCACTTTGTAACAATCTATTTTAAATATGCATACCCTTCTAAAATTTCATGGGGCTAATTTTCTTGACTGCTGTGTTTCTACTCTCCCTATGTATCACTGGCTCAAACGAGCAGGTCTTACTGATTCTTCAAACATGTCAAGCCTGTCTATTTATCTTAGGGCCTCTACAGATTCCCCTCTGCTCAGCATGTTCTTTTCCCAAGAGCCAGTGGTTTGGGCTCCTTCTCTGCTCTCTGCACAATGCCAACTCCCAAGAAAAGCTTTTTGTCACCATTCCAGTTAGATATTTCGCACCTTGATTTATGTGCCTCATAAAATGTAGCATAATTTTACATGATTCTGTTGATTTATCTATGCTTTGTTTTTAAATTTCCTGAGAGCAGGCATTTAATCTGTCTTGTTTACCACTTTCATCTCAGCACCTCAATGGTTCCTGTCAAATACTAGATACAAATTATATATTTAATGAATGAATGAATGGAAGAATGAATTGATGGATTCTTAGGTTTGGATGTGCTAGTTAATTTTTTTAGTATACATAGAAACAAATACATAACTATTTTTAAAATTGTGTTTATATCTCACCTAAGAGTCCCGTGTACTCCACTTTGGGAAGCACAAATTAATCATTAGGTAATTATCCCTTAATATCTTTCTTCCTCAGAAATATTTCATAAATTTCATGTGAATATATTCTCTTCACTTCTGTATTCATAGTGCCCACCACTGTGCCTGGCCCATGCCAGGTACTGGGTAAGAATGGGTTTAATAAATTAGTATTTGCCTCTATATGTGAACAGTATATGTTTGTATTTGTGGCCATACATACACACACACACACACACACACATATATATATATACATATATATATATGTATATAAATTTGTTTTCTTGGCCGGTTGTGGTGGCTCATGCCTGTAATCCCAGCACTTTGGGAGGCCGTGGCAGCCAGATTACCTGAGGTCAATAGTTCGAGACCAGCCTGTCCAACATGGTGAAACCCCAACTCTACTAAAAATACAAAAAAAGAGCTGGGTGCGATGGCACATGCCTGTAATCTCAGCTACTTGGAAGGCTGAGGCAGGAGAATTGCTTGAACCTGGGAGAGGGAGGCTGCATTGAGCCGAGATCGCGCCAGTGCACTCCAGCCTGGGTGACAGAGTGAGACCCTGTCTCAAAAAAATAAAAATAAATTAAAAATAAATTCATTTTCTTATTAATACTGAGATGTTTGCTTATCCCCCAGATCTGTCTGGGTGTAAACTAACCATGTTTTTTTTTCTCACATTTACAGGATTATACCTTGACAATGTACTTTCAACAAGCCTGGAGAGATAAGAGGCTGTCCTATAATGTAATACCTTTAAACTTGACTCTGGACAACAGAGTGGCAGACCAGCTCTGGGTGCCTGATACCTATTTCCTGAACGATAAGAAGTCATTTGTGCACGGAGTGACTGTTAAGAACCGCATGATTCGCCTGCATCCTGATGGCACCGTCCTTTATGGACTCAGGTCTGTTGTCCCCAATTCAAAATATAACTTTTCCTGAACAAAATAGCTGTTAATTTTCATTGGATGGAAATATTGTGCTATTTTCCTTATCTTTCTTCAATTCTACTAAGAAACAGTTAAGCCTCCTATCCACTAGACATTTGAGAGCTTAAGGTAGCATGCTTACAAAGGAACTTAACCTCAGCTAAGACTACATTTTTCTGAATTATCTTCCAATATCAGCTGCTGATCCTAAAGCTGCTTTCTTTAAGGACTAGGGATAAACAATATCAAAATAGCTGAGACATAGAGTTTCTTTAAAATTCAAAAACATTGTGAATGCCAAATAATTGTTTGAATATGGGAGATGCTGTGTTTTGTAAATTGCTTCTGAGCTGCCTCAACGGGATCATGGCCCTCTGATGATGAGAAAGCTTATTGTGACCTCTTACCTTCCAGGGAGCAATCAGACTTGCAAATAAATAAAGTAGTCATCTCATGTTTATTAATGGGAAATGTATACTCAAATATACCTCTATGTCAGGAAATAACTGTGATACTCTGATATCTGGGTGAGGATAATTTATAGAATAAGATAGTTTTTCTTTTAAAGTTTATTCTGTACTGAAAGCATGGTTTCATATTAAAAGATGGTTTTCTAGAAAAAAAGAAGAAAAAATATATCTTTCTCTGAAAACACTATAATATAAAGGATTTCTCTTCATTAGAGTGGAAGAAATTCTAAACTCAGATTTTCAGTTGCCTAATTTATTCTGTGTTACATGAATATGTGGTTACCTTCTCATAATGGTGATAATAATAACAATAATATTCATGTATTGAACACTTGTTATGGGTCAGACATTGAGCTAAGTGCTTTCATGCATTATTATAGTTAACCCTTACAACAACTTCATACATTAGGAACTGCTATTGTCTTTGTTTTCAAATGAAGAAACAGAGGCTGATGCAATTTACCAAAGATTACAAAGAAAGTAATCTCTGGAGATGGTACATAAACCCTGTTCCAAGTTCAGAGCCAAAGCCCTCAACAGGATGCCTCCAATTCCACATATTTCTTGTCTATTCTATCTCATTTTTATTTTCTGCTTTGTTCAGTACTCCTGACTGATACTTTATCTTAGATCCTTAGACTCAGCTGTTTTGTTTATGACATTTGTTGAGAAAAAGGCATTTGGCCTTCAAGGGAGGGAGGGATAAGAGAGGCAGAATGAGAGCACATTTGTACTCTGTGGCAAGCACTGGTGGTAGACAAATGAGTTAGATACAGGCACTGCTCACATACATGCCTCAGAAAAGAAGGAAATAGAAGAGAGAGAAGGTAAGTTGACTGGCAAAGTCTGAAAAGATTCTACTGAAGTGGTGGACTTCGAAAGTACTAATGGAAAGAATTGTGTTCAGCGGATACATGATACTAAAATTATTACTTGGAATCAACTACAAAACATACAGTATCAGAGAGACCTTGATGAGAGGGTGACCATGTGTGCAGTGGAGAATAGGGAATGAAAAAAGACTGTAGTTTAATATTTTTTAAAAGTTAAGCATGGAGGGAGGTAAGAATCTAGAAGAAGGCAGGAGACTTAGAAATGATAAGTTACCCAGAGCAGACCCAGTGCTGGATGCATTTTGTCCATCATATCACTTCATCTTCACAGAAATAATGCAGAAATCACCCTGCGCTCTTCCTGTTTCTCCAGAATACCTATTTTTAGGGCACAGGACATGTCATATTCTCCTTTGTATACCCAATACTGACTAAGCACCTACACTGTAAATAGCAGTGCAATAAAAGTTGAGGATGAATTCATAAATGCATGTAGGCAAAGTTGAGTGGACAGCAAAATCAGAATGCCTTTAGAATTGAGAGGAAAAGGGGGCTGAGCGCAGTGGCTCACACATGTAATCCCAGCACTTTTGGAGGCCAAAACGGGCGGATCATGAGGTCAGGAGATCAAGACCATCCTGACTAACACGGTGAAAGCCTGTCTCTACTAAAAATTAAAAAAAAATTGCTGGGCGTAGTGGCGGGGGCCTGTAGTCCCAGCTACTCGGGAGGCTGAGGCAGGAGAATGGTGTGAACCTGGGAGGCGGAGCTTGTAGTGAGCCGAGATCGCGCCACTGCACTCCAGCCTGGGTGACATGGCGAGACTCCATCTCAAAAAAAAAAAAAAAAAAAGAATTGAGAGGGAAAAGGGGTAAATCAATATTATAGATGATAAATTGGCTTCTTTATATCATTAAGTCATTAATCAAACAAAAATGACGACAAGTTATTCTTATCATTAAGATCACCGGGACACTATTGCTGTACCTTTAATTCATGTCATTGGAAAATAATCATTCTCCCATTCCCACTTCCATCAAGGGCTATTAAAAAATATGCAGGTTCCTGAACACATCTAACATACATAGAATTAACACTTCCCCACGGAGAGGGCTCATGAATGGTGATTGTTCTCTCAGCTGTATTGTTAATTGTGAAGAGAAGATTAATAAGAACATTCATCAGGAAATATATAAATGTCCAATTCCAGTTTCAATGGGCAAATAGTAGAACAATTTATTCCTTAGAGAGAAATTTATGCATATCAGATCTTTCTCAACTCAAGGAGGTTCATTTGCAATAGATAGGTAAAAGGAATTCAGTTAAAGTTAGCTTTTATTCTATTTAATTTCTAGCTCCATTTTATATAATGCTAAAATATATTATTCTATTGTTACAGTTGATTCTACAATACTTTGCCCCTCCTGCTACTTACCCACCCCCAGCCAGTAATTTTCTATTGCTGACAATGTAGTGAGAAGTTTGTGTCTGTATTCCATAGGTCTGCATTGAAATGACACTTAAAATAGTAATAATATTAATATCAGTAGCTAGTACTCATTAAGAGACTTAGCATGTACTTGTCACAGTGCCAAAACTTTACATATATTATATTATTAATATTAACTTTAGCCCAGCAAAATGGGTACCATCATTTTCTCCGTCTTACATGAAGAAATGAGGGAACTTGCTGACAAAATTACACAGCTGCTCTGCAGAAGAGCTTAGTTATCTGAAGGTAAAGACGTTGATCTTCACTCTTCTGTCCTGCTTATGTACTGGCAAGATGGAAATAAAGAATACTAGGAATCACCTGAGAGCATGCAGGGAACAAAAAAGATAAAAAAGTGTTTAGATGGAAACAACTTTTATTAGTCCATAAGTACAGGCTTTATTCTGGACTGATAAAAATAAGGCCCTAATGAACAACCTGCCTGAGTCTTCTATGAAAGGTGCATTATTAGGTCCTGTGGTTCACACTGGTTCCAGTTTAGTAGGGAATTTTGCTGTCTGGATTTCTGAGGCACAGGCAAGATCTTTGTAAATAATTTGGCAGTGGCAAAATTTACTAGTCTGGGTAAGACATATTGAAGGGCAACCATGAAGATGTGGATATGGGAAGCTGGCACAAGAAAAACTTTAAATATCAAGGCAGTGACCAAGAAATTGGGTAGAACTAAGCCTGTAAGCTGAATGTCTTGTGAGTTTAAGGCAAAATCTAAGGGCTTAAACTTCTTTCCCATTAAGACAAACAAAGATTGGTGGGGTAGGTTAAAGGAGGGACAGTCATTTACAGTATCTGAGTAAGTTTCTTTCATAGGTTTTCTTCAGTGAAATCTTCAGGTATTAAAACATAATAAAGATAGAGAAAGAAGTATTGCAAAATATCAATGCTTATTGAATTTAACAGTAGGTATGTAAGTGTTCATTGTATTGTTCTTTCAACTTGTCTGTTTGAATGTCTTCATAATAAAATTTGGGTCTGGGCATGCCTGTAATCTCAGCACTTTGGGAGGCTGAGGTGGGCAGATTGCTTGACCTCAGGAGTTCAGGACCAGCCTGGGCAAAATAGCAAAACCCTGTCTCTGCAAAACATATGAAAATTAGCTGGGTGTGGTGGCATGTGCCTGTAGTTCCTGCTTCTCTGGAGGAGGCTGAGGTGGGAGGATGGCTTGAGCCCAGGAGGCGGATGTTGCAATGAGCGAATTCATGCCACTGCGCTACAGCCTGGATGACAGAGCCGTACCCTGTCTCAAAAAAAAAAAAAAAAAATTGGGGAACAAAATTTCATGTTTCAGAGGCCTAGGGACCTTTTGTTCTATTATCTGGGAAATACCACTCAACATTTAAAAGGTCTGCAGCCATGGGATGATAGTTCCCATCTCTCGTGTGTAGAGAATCTTCTATGAACACATCCTTTGAGTACCTGTGTCAGAAGAGGTGGTCATCTCATCTCAGAGGATGTGTGGCTCAGTGGGTGAGATCCATGATCACGGATAGCCAGGCTGATCCATTATCCGGAGAGGGGTGCTCAAAGCTCGTCAGCCAGAACCTTGCTACCACTCTTGTCAAATTTTCTTTCTGCAAAAGCATGCCCACTGCTTCTGATGGTGCACAAGAGCTCTAAGTCTACTCATGCTCATATTTTGTGCTTGGTTAGCAAGAAATTTAAGCATGCACACCAGCTGCTCAGCAAGCTTGCATTAAGTTATAGTGGTCTTGAGGATTTCAGGAGATGAGATGAAGATTTAGAAATATGGACCCTTTTTTTATAGACTAAGTTCTAACAGTTTTCATCCTTATTGGATCTCTGTTTTCCCATCTCTAAAAGCACACGATTGCAGCATACTCTTAGTTATTCCTTTGCTTTTCAGTATGAAAATCATTCCAGGGGCTCTGGGAACAGATTTCTAATGCTTTGCAGATAGATAAATGGACCCAAATGGGCAATCCAACCAATTTCCTTAACAAAGAGTAATGATAATGGAAGTTGGGTTTTAATTTGGACTTTTGTCGGTGGCTTCTCATTGAACCTTAAGCATATTTTCCAGGTTTTATTGTCCTCATTCATAGGAAGAGGGGTGAATTAGATGCTATCAATATTTTCTACCCAGTCATTCTTTGAGTCAGTGATCAATCAGTGTAAAATAATATATAATCTATGAGAATAAAAAATTAAATCATATAGTTGGAGTAGCACAGTAATTGGTGGATAGTAAGTGCTCAGTACCACTTAATATTTAATAAATAAATGGAAGCATGGATGGGAAATTATAGAACTTTACACTAGTTATCTTTTCATTGTTCTGTGAAGTAAGACACTGGTTTCTTTGTGTAGAACAGAAAGAGTGGGACTGAGCAAGTGCATTGAAAGGAATGGGAAAAACCTAGGCCAGGCATGTCTAGAATGCAAAAGAAAACTGCTAAAGAAAATTCAAAGGATTGTCAAACAGTGTTGAGGACGCAAACTTGTAGAGGAACCAGGTATCTGCAGCCATTGCATTTGTCAGTTTGAGATCACAAGTGAGGAAATTAGATGCCTGGCATGGGACCCAGGTGGTCATGACAACTCTTAACCGAGACCCTCAATCCCCAAGGCAAGTGCCTCAGTTGTAGCATGCCTTCAATAATTTTCATTTAATAATGTGTTGTGTGGTTCTTCCTAAACCAAGCCTCTCCTTTTCTTCTCATCATGTCTTAGCACTCCTCCATTTTCTTAACTTTATTTGAAGAGCTTCAGGAATTTCAGGAATAATTAAGTTATGAATAGTGCTTTTTTTTTTTTTTTTGGAATCTCACTCTGTCTCCAAGGCTGGAGTGCAGTAGTGCAATCTCGGCTCACTGCAACCTCTGCCTCCCGGGTTCAAGCAATTCTCCTGCCCCAGCCTCCCGAGTAACTAGGATTACAGGTGCTCACCACCACACCTGGCTAATTATTTGTATTTTTAGTAGAGACAGAGTTTCAACATGTTGGCCAGGCTGGTCTTCAACTCCTGATTTCAAATGATCTGCCCACCCCGACCTCCCAGTGTGCTAGGATTACAGGCATGAGCCACTATGCTAGGCCAAGTGCTTCTTTTTTTTATTAAAAAAGCTTAAAATTGCAGTTTGTGACCAAAGAATATTGAAAGTCTTGAATACAAAATCCTCACTGTCTTAGTTGATTTGGGCACTATAATAAAATACCATAAACTGGGAGGCTTTGTAAACAGCAGAAAATTATTTCTCACAGTTCTGCAGGCTGGGAAGTCCAAAATGAAGTCACCAGCAGATATGGTGTCTGATGAGGGCCGGTTTCCTGATTCATAGATGATACCTTCTCACTGTGTCCTCACCAGGTGAAAGCAGCAAGGCAAACTATGGGCACTAATCCCATTAGATCCTGCCCTCAAGACCTAATCTTCTCCCCAAAGGCTCTTTCTCCCACTACCATTACATTGGAAATTAGGTTCAGCTCATGAATTTGTGGGACACAGACAATCACAAGATACCACTCACCTTCACTCTTGGTCACTGTTGATAATTCAGGACAATCTAATTATAAAATTAAATACTTCCTGTAATTTACCAAACTCTTTAGAGATTTCCATCAAGAGATATGGCTAGATATGGGGAAGAATGTTTTCTTGGGAGTAGCTTAGCTGTAGATGTGGCAACAAAAGACATTCCAGTTGACTAGGCAGAAGAAATCCTAGCGATTTAAAAAGCAGATATTTAAAACAGACTGAAATATGGTCTATTCCAAAATAACATTGACCCAATTAGATCATTTTCAGAATAGTTTAAAGAAAAATGATATAGAAAATACAGAAATTTTTTTGTGTGTGAGACAGTGTCTCACTCTGTCACCCAGGCTAAAGTGCAATGATGCAATCTCGACTCACAGCAACCTCTGCTTCCTGGGCCCAAGTAATTCTCCCACCTCAGCCTCCTGAGTAGCTGGACCTACAGGCATGTGCCATCACACCTGGGTATTTCTTGTATCATTTTTGTAGAGGTGAGGTTTCGCCTTGTTACCCAGGCTGTTCTTGAACTCCTGGGCTCAAGCCATCCACCTGCCTCGGCTTCCCAAAGTGCTAGGATTACAGGTCTGATCTTCTGTGCTTGGCCTAGAATTAAAAAAAATATATATTTTAGGTTCAGGAGGTACAAGTGCAGGTTTGTATACTTGAAGTATATTGGGCAATGCTGGGGTTTGTGCTTCTGTTGAGCCCATCACCCAAATATTAAATAGAAAGCAGAATTCTATCAATGAACTCAGCTGAAGCGCAAGCAGGTAAAAATCAGATTTAATCTGGTGTTGACATGCTCATCATAAAGAAGGTCACATAGGTATAATTCAGACTATTATTCACTTAAAATAGGATATTTATTGGGTTTCAAAAACTAATGAATAATTACAATGGACAGGAAATCAGAACACCTGCATTCTTGTCCAAAATTAGTGATTCTTCTGATCACTCATTTAAATGATTGCTAAATGTTTATTCTAGCTTCCCTAAGCCCATTAATTCTGTGACTTTGTTAATGTATGACATATATCCTTTTAGCACTTCCATCTTATTATGCATAAAACGGTATTTAAAATATTTCAATTGCTCAAGAAACTGTATTTATCTCCTTGAAGAAAACCCTGATTTATTAAGAAATCAAAAATATCATAACATTCAGGTACACAAAAGAGCAGTCAACTTGAATTACCAATTGATGACATGTTTTTGTGAGCATAACAGTGCACATTTTCATTAAAACTTAGAATCTAAATATAAGTTGGCTGTATATTATTTATGCCAAGTCATTAATATTACATCATACTTAATCACATTGAAAACTCTTCAACAAACACAGTAAAATCTTCGTTGAATCATGAAATAATCCATGTTTCTTATTGACTATTTAGAAACTATAGTTCTTATGAAAATAAAAGTACCCCAATCCTACCACACAGAGATAACCACCACCTTGGTCTTGCTGTATATGCCTTTAAAGTATTTTTCTTTTAAAAATGTATATATGTAGTTTATTATGAAAACATTCATCTTATATATACAATTTTTTATCTTTTTAAATTAACGATGAATGTATAGTAAGCATGTTTGTCACGTCAATAAAACCCTCCTCACCATCATTCTTCATCCATGATAGGACATATTTAAAATATATTTCTTGATCCAATATAGGATATGGCTTATGGTTTTTATATAAGATGGACTATTTGGTTGTGGCTATCAAATGCAGGACTATTATTTAAAATTTACTTCTTATTTTAATGAGAAATAGGCAAAATTATTTGTGACACAATTTATAATCTTATAGTTGTCTTGTTGTAATTTATAGTCTCAGTTGAAGAAATGGCTCAGGGTATATACTCCTACTGATTTTGTTAGGACAGTTCTTATGGAAGGAATGACTTTCTTACGTTCTCAGTTGTAGCTGACCCATCTAAAAACAATTGTTTGTCTTTCTGCGTAAGGGGGGAAACCTTGACTTCACATGTGTATACACCTCCCATATGTAACATTAGATCAGAAACTTGTCACTTCTGATTAAATGCTCACATTCTTAAAGAAAGATTCATCAGGAAGCAGAAGGTAATTCAACCACCTCCTGATTTGTATGTTCTGTCATTGGTAAAATGGCAAAGGATAATGTTAGTCTATAATGAATTTAGACAGGCAGGATTTTATTAATTTTATCCTCTTCCTCTACTCTGAAAGTTTTACCACAGGATGACTGAGTAGTCATCTCACACTGAAATATATTTTATCAAACATTAATATATCAATTTTTAACTCAGATTTCCTAATTCATTTTCATAAAGATATTGAGTGAATATATTTTGTCAAGCAGAACAAAAGAGATTTCATTAAGAATATGAGTCCTTCTGGACAGAATGTGAGAACCTATTCTCTAAATTTTGCCAGTCTTCAAAGCACCTGTCTCCACCTGTATGTGAAAAAAATGCATACGATGGGCTGTTATAGAATGCAACCTCTTTAACGAACTGCAATTACCTTTTTAAAAAATATGTTTTCCATGATTGTCCTATAAGATTAAAATAAATATATTTAGAATTAATTTCTGATATATTCAAGTTCACCTCCTTTTTTTATAGCAAGGAAAAGGGAGGCTCAGAGCGGGAAGTAATTGTGCCTAACATCCTAGAGACAATGGTAAACCACAGAGCAGAATCCCAAGCTCCTAACTCTTAGCCCAGGGCTTGTTATTATTGTTGCTACTGCTACTGCTGGAGTTATTTAGTTACTTGGAGTCATCCTTGCCTGACTGATGATAGAAAACAATTTAAATCCAAGCCAACAATAGCAGGATCAGAAATACATCATTCTTCAGCCTTAGAAATGGAGAGACTTGTATTTAGCAACCCTAGGAAATAATCCAGGGCTCATTTTGTTGCAACCTTTTACTGGATTTTTAAATAAAAAACACTTAAAGAGGAAAAGCAAGTTTGCCTCTTTTCTTTTTTTTCTAAAATATTTCTGACCCATCATGTTCTGGTAGCCAATGGATCTCCTTGACTGTTGGCTACGTGGGTCCCTAGTTGTTCTCATGTCTGTTGATTTCAATGGAATGAAAGTTCGCTGTGGCAGCACTGAAACCAAAGTTGTGAAGGGGATTGCTTTAGGAAAGAGGAATGGCTGGAGACTCCAGAGGTTTTGAAGTAGGGAAGAAGCCAGCTGCGCTTCCAAGAAAGGTAGGGATTTTATATTGCAGGCCTGAAGAATGTGTACAGTAGTGTTATGGAAGTAGACCTTGTCTGCAAAGAGGAAAATTATTGAAATCCATTGAGGATATTTTATTAATGGGCTTTTGAAAATATCTATATATAGCATTGTTATACATAGTACATTCAAAGGTAGTACTTGCATATTCCTGATTTCATTAGGAGTGAACCCTCTGAGTCACCAGAATACTGTGAACGTGGAAAGAAGCCAGGTCTTCATTTTACTCTATTTTTTTTAGCAAAGTATTTCCCAGTAGATGTTTAAAATTGTTGCTATTGTGTGTGTGCATGTGTGTGTGTGTATCTTCATTTATAGGTATAGGTATATATATATCTATATGTCTGTAGATATGTTTGTATATATTTGTGTATGTGTAGTACACACACCCATAAGGGCACGGTTTTTTCATTTGTCTTACATTTAGACTGAAAAACAACAGAAGAGACTTCCATTGTTTCAAGCCTTGAAATAATGCAGATTGTTCTCAGTGTTGGTTTAATGATTAAGTTTTCTCTAATTACATTTGGAGTAACTTTTGCATCACTTTGATTTCATGAAATCGGTAAATTTTGTTGGGAGCTTTTGCTGGCAGCTTACTTGGCAAATGGGAAAAATACAGAGTTAGACTAGTATAATGAGTTCACTTAAAGCAGAGTTTTAATTAGATAAAGACATTCAAAGCAAATGCAAATGAATACTTGAGTCAGTTGTAGTAGTAGTAGTAACCTTTATTGGATACTTTTATATGTCAAGTCCTGAATTATCTCATTTACATCAAACAATTTTGTGAAACAAGCTATTGTTATGTCCATTTTATAGCTGAGGAAACTGAGACTTTGGGGGAATAAGTAACTTGCTAATGAGTTTCAGGGCTCAGATTGAACTCAAAACCCATGATCTAAGTCACTTCCTCAAAGTCTGAAAGAATGCAATCTTCATCCAAGTAAATGAATGCAAAAGACTCTTGAGAAAGCAGGTACTGAAAGTGTTGATGGATGGAGAAGACTGAAGAGTCTAGATTTCCAAGGTCCCTTAAAAAGAACTGAGTAGTCATTCATCTCCCCTCTAAAGAGATTCCCCTCTGGAGAGATGTCTTAGTCATCATTCATTAATGGATGAATATGGCTCTATTAGTTTTAAACAACACTCCACAATATGGACTGATGCACTGTTTCTGGCTGGCCCATTGCTTTTCTTATAAATACAGCACATAAAGTACATTCCTCAGGTGTAACTTAATATGATAATTCCTTTTATCTATTATTCTTAAAGGGGTTTCTCTTATGCAACTACTTACACATGGAAGGTCATTTTGTTACACTTTTCTGAACGACCAAGTCCAAGTAAAAGCTACATGCAAGATAGTTTGTAATTTGAGGTATAGAAATTTTGAAAATCTGTTCTATTTCACAGTTATACAACCATGTTTTTAAGTTTCAAAAAAACTCCAGATTAGGGAAAACTGACCATTGAAAGATTAGATCAACCCTCAGTTTAATTAGCCAAAGATACAAAACTTTACTGGAAGTTAGGAGGCCATGCAAAGTGGTCTGCAGGGAAATATCTCTGCATGACTTCTAAGGCTCCCAGAGACTCTGAAGGCCACCAGAGAATTATCCTGCCCACAGGTTTTCTGCTCAATTGAAGAAACTCAGTTTTTTTAGATACAGGGTCTCACTCTGTCCTCCCAGTCTGGTGTTCTCATAGTTCAGGGCAGCTTCGAATCCCTGGGCTCTAGCAAACCTCCTACCTCAGCCTCCCCAGTAGCTGGGACTACAGGTGCACACCACTACATCTGGCTAATTTTTAAACTTTTGGTACAGACAAGGTCTCACTATGTTCCCCAGGCTGGTCTTGAACTCCTTTTCACAAGTGATCTTCCTGTCTCGGCCTCCCAAAGTGCTGGGATTACAGGCATGAGCGACTATTCCTCTCCCCAAGAAATTTAATTCTTACTTTGTAATTCAAGAAGAAATTACCCAAATAACCTGTACATTTTAATTTCAAGGCTGCACAAACATCATTATCCCTTTGAGTTTCTTGATTCTATATTGAGCATCAATAATCATTCTAAAGGGGAAATCAGAGAGTACTGGACCAATAGCTATTCTCTAACTGTCAAGCAACTAGAAAAGTACCTCTGACTACCAGAATATTAGGAAGGATCCCAAAGTACATGAATAAAATCTATACTTGTTTTCTATAATAAGTAACAGGAGTTTCAGGCTTATTTCCCATGGGGAGAAAAAAATAGGTAGAAGATTAAAAAATTACACAACCTATGGAAGTTACTGCCAAAAATGTTTGTTAAAAGACTTTTGGTAAAAGTTTTAATCACTTGCTTTGCTAATGGATGTTCAGGGAAGATTTCTACCTCATTCCTGTCTCCTTATTTTGGAGATCACATATAAAGCAAGCTTTTCCTTGAAAAACCAAACCGGTGTAATAGGTTAATGACTCAAATCACATTCACCACATTACAAAATGCTCAAGCTATTTTACTTCTCAGAAGTAGCTCATTATCTGCACTCTTATGCACAGAATAAAAGGCAACAAAATGCTAAATGACCATAAATCCCTAGAGAAAGATACTAATTCCATGTTGAATTGTTCCCACTAGCCATAATGGAGAAAATAATTAGGACTTTATATTTTAGCAGCTGTAACAGGCTGACAACTAAGAGAAACTATTGAAAAGACCAGGATAAAGAACAAATCTTCTGGCATAAAAATACTAGGAGGCATCTGTGCATTTTACATCATTGCATAATGAGGCCAGACAACACAAAACTTAGAATAGCAGTATTGCAATGTGTTAAGAGTATGGGTTGTGGACCTGACTGCCTTGCTTCAATACCTTTAGCTGTGCTCTATCTTTCTAAGCTTCAGTTTCCTCATCAGTAAAATAGGGCTTAATAGTTCCTATCTTGTAGGATTACTGAGGGGATTAAGCTACAAAAAATGCTTGTAAAGAATTTACTAAAGTGCCTGGCACATAAGTTGTTTGTAAAGATTAGTTGCTATTATTAGCCTCACTGCTGGTACCAGCCTTGACCTTTTCTGCATTTTTCATCAGGATAAGAGGGAGATGACTTTTTTTTTTTTGGCAAGAGAAAATGGTGGTGGTAAATTCTTATTATGTATCAATACCATGCCAGGCTTTGGAGATACAGGAAGATAAATGACACATCCAGTCTCTGTGACTCAAAAACTTGGAGGCTAGTGGGAGAAGAAAATATGTAACAGATGATGAGAGGTAGGATAGGCTAAGTAAGAGCCAAAATCTGGAGTCAAAGACACAGGGGTTGTTTTACGGGCCATGTGTCTTTCATAAGTCAACTAATGACTCTCAATCCAAAATAGTATTATTTAACTTATAGGAATTTTGTCAAAAGTAAATAATAAATCATTGCATTTTTAAAGAAAAGTGAACTGAAGCTTAGACAAATTCAGTAACTTGTTCAAAGTTGTACTAGTATACACGTCAAAGATGGGGATAGGTTCCAAGTCTGCCTGACTCCAAAGTCTGTGCCTTTCATGATGATTTAATGGGTTGAATGTGAAGAAATGACCCCATGCATGCAGTTGGAAGTGGCAGAGCAGACAGGGACGTACTCAGAATTCTCTTAAGAGGAATAGCTGAATGCAATTATTCACTTTGATTACCTAAATATTAGGAATGTCTGTACAGTGTTCCAGAAAGAAGCCAGAAAAAATAATAATAAACTCTAATTTGTGTTTAATAAAACAGGCACACTCCAGGTAAGTGAATCACTGAAGCTTTAATTCATTTATCCATCAATCCATCCAGTCAAGTCCTGAGTGAGCACCTCTTGTTGCTCTAGGTGGAGGATAGAAGGTACAGTAGTGAATAAGCTACATATAATCCTTACTCCATAAGCTTGTACTTGGAGAAGGAAAGATATAAACTACCAGCAAAAGAGATATTTAATGTTAATGATAAGGTTTATAAATTGTGATGAATTGAATTGTGGAAGTTAAACATAATAATATGATAAAGAGTTACTGGAGGAGAAAGTGTAATCCTACTTTAGGAGGTGACATTTGAATTGAAATATCATCACTAAAGGTTGGTATTGATGATTTTGTCAAACTCTGTGAAATATTTGAAGAGATTTATTCTGCACCACATATGAGTTATCAGTGGCCTATGGTACATCTCTTAGGAAATTCTGAGAACATGTGCCCAAGGTGGTCAAGACACTATTTGGTTTTCATACATTTTAGGGAGATACAAGGCATCAGTTAATACATGTAAGATGGACATTGGTTTGGCCCAGAAGGGTGGGGCAGTTGGAGGCTTTCAGGTAATGGATTCAAATATTTTCGGATTGGCAATTGGTTGAAAGAGTTATTATCAATAGAAAGAATGTCTGGGTTGTGATAAGGTGTTTTCAAGACCAAGGTTTTATCATGCAGATGAAGCCTCCAGATAGCAGCTTTCAGAGAGAAAATTGTAAATGTTTCTTATCAGACTTAAAGAGTCTCTTCTATTTGTAATTGCAAAAGGGAGGAGGCTGTAATGAGACATGTCCAACTCCCCCTTCCCGTCATGGCCTGAACTGATTTTTCAGGTTAACTTTGGAATGTCCTTGCTGAGAGGAGGGATCCATTCAGATGGTGGGGGTTGGGGGGCTTAGAATTTTATTTTTAGTTTACATTCAAAAAGCACAGATCTGAGGAATGAGTGTTCCAGTTAGAAAGAATGAAAATACAGTAGTCCTAATGGCAGAACAAACTCCTGTGCTTGCAAGAAGAGAAAGCCAACTACTTTACCCCGAACTTTATGTTCCCTCTCTTTCATATCACTGCCTTTTTTATTCTTTATAACTACATGCATTATGTATTTGTTTACTATTTAATGGCCTGTCACCACTAGAATATAAGCTCTGTGAGAGTAGAAACCTCTGCTTTTTCCCCAACTGTTTATACCCCAGCATCTTGAGGAGTGCACATCCTACAAGAGCCAATTTAAAAAATTTGCTGAATGAATATATGTATGCACGAATGAGTAATTGCCATTTCGCCACAGCACTTTTCTAGTTTATCAGTCTGACTCCTGACTCTGTTTATCAGTTTGTGGGATCTGAGGTTTCTGCAGGGTTTACCTTAAATTGATTTATTACTCTGTCTGTCAATGAATGCAATTCATACAAAATAGGGTCAAACAATGGATTTGCATACTGAGGTAAATTAAGAGGAGTAAAAAGAGAAGCATTAAATCAAACTGATATTATTTAAAACCCAATTATCAAAGACTATTATGTTTAAATGAGGTGAAAAAAATCTGATTTTCCCATCTAGTAGAAAACGTGTGGCATTTCACTGTATTGGTAAGAAACTTCATTAGTAGTGAGACTGTGCTTCAGGTGATGTCAATTTCAACAGCTGATAAGAAGACATTTTAAAGATAGGATCAGCAATTGTCATGAATTCAGTTTCCCAAATTATAAATTAAGTGCAAATATGAGTTGACCGTGTTAAAATTTCCATTGGCATGGCATTTTCTTATGTTATGTTATCATTTGCAATCACTGCGATATTCTCAAAGATATACAGAAATGTCAAAGTAGAGGGAATTGTACTGTGGTAGAATTTAGGTGACCCATATTAGCCTCCTAGCATAGAATGATTCAATGAGAAAACCCTTTCTAGTGAGAGCCAGTGCTTTTCAGAAACATGTCTCAGAACTTCATTACAGCTAAGTTCAAAGGGATGTTCTCTTTTATTCATGATAATCAAATGTTATATGACTAAAATGTATGTAACTTTTTATTGATTGCAGAGCAGTGGTATCATATTATTTCATTGGCATAGGGTATGTCTTTATGTAATTTGGAGTATCTTGCCTATCCTTCAGAGGGAATGTGTGTTTCTGTGCCTGTGCATGCACATGTGTGTAAGGAATGAAAGGAGAATACTATCTGGGGAAAAAGAAAATGCATTTCCTCAGAACAGTATTTTTTCCCAAATATTAAGTATTTAAGCCCATTTGACTGGACCTATACATTGATTTTCCCTTTGGGAAGTTAGACATAACATGAGGATTAGTCATATACCAGTGTAAACAAGGCTTATGATGTGATAATGAGAAACGCTTTTTCCCACCCAAATTGGCTCTTCTTAGCTAATTTAGTGTGTGAATAAATTATATTTCTTACTGCTACACTAAGATGATTCATTAAGGGTTAATTTATGGAGCCTCCCTAAATTACTGCTCTACTCATTGGTCATTACCCCTGATGATGGCATGAGACAAACCACATGTCCGGCCCTTACTTGATGGCAGATGAAGTTACCAAGGAGGAGAAAAATGCTGTGTCCACCACATGGGTGGCCAGGGGCTGGGCAGAGCTATGAACTGAAAAAACAGAGGAGAACAACAACACCGGTGTGAAAATGAACTTTGCCTAAATTCTAAGCAGGAGAAAAACAGGTTTTAATCTGAAAGACCAAGTTCCAAATAATGTGGATTATCAGAGATTCTGATTTGGGGAACCTCAAACTCTGGACTGACTTATGGAGCTGAATAAAATCTGTGTCACTAAATAGGTTTTAGGTCGAATATTTATTTTATTGTGAAAATCTCAGGCATCTTAGACAAGGAAGAGGCTATATCCCTAGGCCACTTTCCTTTCTTGTGATTTTGATTTTTTAGTATCCTGTTCGGACTTCTGTTTGTTCTATCATAAATGGGATCCTTGGCTCACCTTTGTTATTTGTAGTATTTTACAATTATGAAAAAGTGTTATTGTTGTTGAAATTATTATTGTTCAGTGACAATGCTCCTTAATTACAAAAAGCTATTTTATCCTTGCAAGTTGTCAGTTTCTGTAGGCATGGATAGAACAGAGTGTAAAATATACATAGAACTAAATTTAAAATAGATCATTGTTGTAGTTGCTGACAACAAAGATTTGGTGGGGGAGAAGAATAGGAAGCAGGGAGGGGAGGGTGTAATTCTGTATTCTAGGTGCTATCCAGTTATTGCAGACACAATTTTATGTTCAGGAGAACATCAGGGTAAGGGCTTACCTCTGTAGATAGCATTTACTTCAAACCAGGTACTGAACGTGAATGTATTCCTCATATGAGCCATGACATCTCTGTGCTTCAAAATGTGGCTTTCATTTTCTTATTTTTCCCACTGCTCTGTGGTAAAGGGGACCAACTGAATCAAGAGAGATTTGGGGACACTAGACTTTTTGATGTCTTTGGGTAGCACCATCTGCATGAACAGATGGGGGAACATGTCACAGGGCTAGAAGGGGACTCTGAGATCAAAAAAAAAGAAAGAGAGAGAGAGAGAATTGAAAAGGGAATGAGGGAATGCAATGGCAGGGTAAAGCAGATTGAGTGTCAGTGGCTGGGAATTCTTTGCAACCTGACCCAGGTAGTGGTCACTGAATGGCTGCCACCTGTGGAGTCCATGGGTCCCCAGGACAGTGCTGCTCAGCATTACAGCAGGCATATTTCTTAGCAGTAGGAATGGGCACATACCTCTGTTTCTCTGTGCTGACAAGAGGAGATCCCTGATGCTGTCAATTACAACTCCACAGGGAGGACAGTAAAAGGGCTGCTTCAGTGTCCTGGTGGAAGATTCTGCACGAGAGTGGGTACCTCATCATCACTAATTTCCCCCAAGTTGACAAAAAGCATATACTTTTGCTCATGATACTTTACTTTCTTACATGTTTCTTTATTTTTTTCATTCATTCATATGCTTATTCAATCATTCCATTTTTATTTTATTTATTTAAAAAAGTACATTTGTAGGGGTACATAGTAGGTATTTGTATTTATGGGATACATGAGATGTTTTGATAGAGGCATGAAATGTGAAGTAAGCACATTATGGGAAATGGGTTTTCCATAGCCTCAAATATTTATCCTTTGAGTTACAAGCAATCCAATTACATTTTTTAAGTTATTTTAAAATGTACAATTAAGTCACCATTGACTATAGTCACCCTATAGGTCTTATTCATTCTTTCTATTTTTGTACACAATAACCATCCCCATCTCCCTCCTCCCACCCCAGTTAGCCCCCCATTACCATTCTCAGCCTCTGGTAATCAGTCTTCTTCACTCTATGTCTATGAGTTCAATTGTTTTGATTTTTGGATTCCCCAAATAAGTGAGAACATGAGATGTATGTCTTTCTCTGCATGGCTTAATTCACTTAACATAATGATCTCCAGTTCCATTCATGTTACAAATGAATGGATCTTATTCCTTTTTGTGGCTGAACAGGACTCTATTGTTTATAGGTATCACATTTTCTTTATTCATTCATCTGTTGATGGACACTTAGGTTGCTTCCAAATCTTAGCCATTGTAAACAGTGCTGCAACAAACATAGGAGTACAGAAATCTATTTGATACACAAATTTCCTCCTTTGCATATATACCCAGCAGTGTGATAGCTGATCATATGGTAGTTTTATTTTTAGTTTTTTGAGGAACCACCGAACTATTCTCCATAGTGGTTATACTAATTTACATTCCCACTAGCAGTGTACAAGGATTCCCATTTCTTCACATCATCACCATTTGTTATTGCTTGTCTTTTGGATATAAGCCATTTTAACTGGTTTGAGATGATACCTTATTGTAGTTTTGAATTGCATTTCTCTGATGATCTGAGATGTTGAGAATCTTTTTATATTCCTGTTTGTGATTTGTATGTCTTCTTTTGAGAAATGTCTATTCAAATATTTAGCCAATTTTTTAGCAGACTTTTTCCTAAAGAGTTGTTTGAGCTCCTTATATATTCTGGTTATTGATTGTTTTCAGATGGGCAGTTTACAAATATTTTCTCTCATTCTTCGGGTTGTCTCTTCACTCTGTTGAATGTACCCTTTACTGTGCAGATGCTTTTTAACTTGATGTGATCCCATTTGTCTATTTTTGCTTTGGTTGCCTGTGCTTGCAGGTACTGCTCACGAAATCTTTGCCCAGACCAATGTCTTGGAGATTTTCCCCAATGTTTTCTTGTAGAAATTTCATAGTTTGAAGTCTTAAAGTCTTTAATCCACTTTGATTTTATTTTTGTATATGGTGATACATAGGGGTCTAGTTTAGTATTTTGCTTACGCATATACAGTTTTACCAGCACCAGTTATTGAAGACATTGTATTTTCGCCAGTAAGTGTTATAGGCACCTTTGTCAAAAATGGGTTCACTGTAGGTGTGTGGATTTGTTTCGGGGGCCTCTATTCTGCTCCATTTGTCTATGTGTCTGTTTCTATGCCAGTACCATGCTGTTTGGTTACTAGAGTACTGTAGTATATTTGGAAGTCAAGTAATGTGTTTCCTCCAGTTTTGTTCTTTTTGTTTAGAATAACTTAGAATAACTTTGGCTATTCTGGGTCTTTTGTTGTATTGGGGCCTATATCTCTGTTTGCTTCTAATAATATTTGCCTTATGTATCTGGGTGCTCCAATGTTGGGTGCATATGTATTTACAATTATTATATCCTCTTGCTAAATTGACCTTTTATCATTATATAATAACCTTTGTCTCCTGTAGTTTTGATGTTGAAATATATTTTGTCGGGTATAAGTATAGCTACTACTGCTCTGTTTTGGTTTCCACTAGCATGGAATACCTTCTTTCATTTATTTATTTTCAGTCTATGTGTGTCTTTATAGTTGAAGTGTGTTTCTTGTAGGCAACAGATCAATGAGTCTTGTTTTTTCATCCATTCAGCCAGTAATGTGTTTTGATTGGAGAGTTTAATCCATTTACATTCATGTCATTATTGATAAATAAAGACTTACTCCTACCACTTTGTTATTTATTTTCTGGTTGCTTATGGTATTCTCTTCTTTCTTTCCTTCCTGTCTCCCTTTCATGAAGGTGATTTTCTCTGGATATGATTTAGTTTCTTCCTTTTTATTTTTTGTGTATAAGTGGTATGTGTTTTTTTTTTTTTTTTTTTGGTTTGAGGTTACCGTGAGGCTTGCAAATAGTATTTTTTAACCTATTTTTATGTGATTGTCTTTATTTTGTTCTTCTGTACAACTTTTAAGTTCCAGAGTACATGTGCTAGATGTGCAAGTTTGTTATATAGGTAAACATGTGCTATTGTGGTTTGCTGTACAGATCAACCCATCACCTAGGTATTAAGCCCAGCATCCATTAGCTATTCTTCCTTATGCCCTCCCTCCCCCTACCCCCACCAATGGCAGGCCCTCATGTGTGTTGTTCCCCACCACATGTCCATGTATTCTCATCATATAACCCATTATTTTAACCTGATAACAACTTAACACTATTTGCGTAAGCATACAAGCAGACAAGCAAAAAGAAAACTAATAAAAATTCTACTCTTTAACTTCGTCCCCCTACTTTTAAACTTTTTGTTTTTTCTATTTATATCTTATTGTACTGACTATGTCTTGAAAATTTGTTGTAGTTATTACTTTTATTGATTCATCATTTAGCCTTTCTACTTAGGAAAAGAGTAGCTTACACACCCCAGTTACATTGTTATACTATTCTGTGTTTTTCTTTGTACTTTCTATTATCAGCGAGTTTTTTTTACCTTAAGGTGATCATTTATTGCTCATTATTGGCCTTTTTTCTGATGGAAGTACTCCTTATAACATTTCTTATAAGACAGGGCTGGCATTGATGAAGTCCCTCAGTTTTTGTTCATCTGGGAAAGTCTTTATTTCTCCTTCATGTTTAAGAGATATTGTCGTTGGATACACAATTTTAGGCTAAAAGTTATTTTCTTTTAGCACTTTAAATATGTCACGCCACTGTCTCTTGGCCTGTAAGGTTTCCACTGAAAAGTCTGCTACCAGACATATTGGAGCGTCATTGTTATTTGTTTGTTTTTCTCTTGATGCTTTTAGGATTGTTTATTTATCCTTGACCTTTGAGAATTTGATTATTAAATGCCTTGAATTAGCCTTCTTTGGGTTAAATCTGCTTGGTGTTCTATAACCTTCTCGTACTTGGATGTTATCTTTCTCTAGGTTTGGGAAGTTCTCTATTATTATCACTTTGAATAAACTTTCTCTTCCTATCTCTCTACCTCCTCTTTAAGGCCAGTAACTCTTAGATTTGCCCTTTTTAGGCTGTTTGAGAGATCCTGTAGGCATACGTCAGTGTGTTCCGTTCTTTTTTCTTTTGTCCCTTCTGACTATGTATTTTCAAAGAGCTTGTTTTCAAGCTCACTAATTTCTTCTTCTGCTTGATCCATTCTGCTATTAGGGGACCCTGATGCATTCTTTGGTATGCCAATTGCATTCTTCCACTCAATTTTTGCTTGACACTTTTTTCATTATTTTGATCTCTTTGTTAAATTCATCTGATAGAGTTCTGAATTTCTTCTCTGTGTTATCTTGAATTTCTCTGAGTTTCCTCAACACAGCTATTTTGAATTCTGTGTCTGAAAGGTCACACATCTCTCTTTCTCCAGGATTGGTGTCTGGTGACTTATTTCATTCATTTGGTGAGGTCATGTTTTCCTGGATGGTGTTCATGCCAATAGATGTTCTTTGGCATGTGGACATTGAGGAGTTAGCTGTGTATTCTGGCCTTCAGTGTCTGGACTTATTTGTAGCTGTCTCTCTTGGGGAGGCTTTCCAGATGTTTGAAATGATTTGCATGTTGTGATCCAAGCTGTATGTGTTTGAGGGAGCACCTCAAGTCCAGTAATGATGTGGTTCTTGCAGACTTGTAAAGGTACCACCTTGATCGTCTTAGACCAGACTCAGGAGAATTCTCTAGATTACCAGGCAGAGTCTTGTTCTCTTCCCTTACTTTCTCCCAAACATACAAAGTCTCTTTCTCTGTTCTTAGCACCTCAAGCTGGGGGTGGAGTGATACAAGCACCCCTGTTGCCACCACCACTATGACTGTGTTAGGTCAAACCTAAAGCCAGGACAATGCTGGGTCTTGGACAAGGCCTGCTGTAGCCACTCCCTGGCTTCTGCCTTGGTTCATTCAAGGCCCTAACCCTCTACAATCAGCAAGTGGCAAAGCCAGCTGGGCCTGCATCTTTCCCTTCAGGGCAGCAAGGTCCCCAGGCCCCAGGTGGGTCCAGAAGTGCCTTGCAGTACTCAGGGACTGGAGCCAAAAACCTTAGAAGTCTACCTGGTGTTCTGTTGTGTTGCAGCTGAGCTATCACTCATACCATAAGACACAGTCTTTCCTACCCTTCCCTCCCCTTATCCAATGGCAGAATAGCCTCACCCTTACCCACACCACCCCAGGCTATGAGGAGTACTGTCAGACTATTGTCATTGTTCTCCTAAGGTCTAAGTTCTCTTAAGTCAGCTTGTGGTGAATGCTGCCTGGCCTGGGACTCAACCTTCAGGGTAGTGGACTCCCCTCTGGCCCAGGGCAGGTCCAGAAATGCTGTCCAAGTGTCAGGTCCTGGAATAGGGGACCCCAAGAGCCCACTTGGTGCTCTGCTCTCCTGTGGCTATGCTGTTACCTGACGCCAGCAAGATTCAAAGGATAACCCAAGGTCCTCAGTGTAGTACCTGGGTATCACTGCTGGTTAGTCAGGGCCCAAAGGGTCTTCAGTTAGCAAGTGATGAATGCTTCCAGGACTGGGTCTTTTCCTTCAAGGCGAGGTATTCCCTTCTGTCCCAGGATGTGTCTACATATGTTGTCTGGGAGCTAGTGCTTGAAATGGGGGCCTCATAACTCTGACCAGTGGCCTATCCTGCTGTGGCTGGGCTGGTATTCATAATGCAAGACCAAGCCCTCCCACCTCCTTCCTCTCCTCTCCTCAAGCAGAAGGAAGGGGTCTCTTTTGGAGCCACAAGCTGTGCAGCCCAGGATTGGGTGGAGGGGTGGTGATGCTAACACTCCACTGACTGTCCCAGCTGCTGTCTCAGTATGTCACATACCCTCTCTCAGTCCACTGTCTCTGGGCCTAAATCCGCCCTAGGACTCACAAAATAGTAGCAGTCCTTATGGCCTAGACTGCCTTTCAAGTTTACTTGGAGACTCAGAGTACTGTAGCCCTTGAGAGCAAGGTTCATGGGAACTCAAGTTTGGACTGCTGGGATCCATGATTCCCCTCTGGCTGGGGCTGGTTTAAATGCTTTCTCTGTGGGCAAGTATCAGCTGAGTTTGGTCTGGTTTTCCTTTCTATTCTAACAGGACAGCACTGAATTCAGTGCCTCAAAATTGCTGTGTTCTCCCTCCCCCAGCAACCAGAGATGCTCTCAGCACTACTCTAAGACAGCTAGGGATGGGGAGGGGGTGGTGCTAGCAATTCGAACTCTTTTTTCCATCTCTTCAGTGCCTCTTTCAGCAATATGAAGGTAAAAACAGGTACTATGAATGCTCACTTGATATTTAGTTCTTATGAAAGTGTATTTTTCTGTGTAGATAGTTGTTAACTTGGTGTCCTTGTGAGGGGAACAATCAGTGGAGCTCTCTATTCTGCCATCTTGCTCTTGCTCCACCTCCCTCAATCATTCTCTCTTTTTTTTTTTTCCGACAGTCTTGCTCTGTCACCCAGGCTGGAGTGCAGTTGTGAGATCCCAGCTCACTGCAACCTCCGCCTCCCAAGTTCAAGCAATTCTCCTGCCTCAGCCTCCCTGGTAGCTGGGATTACAGATGTGTGCCACCATGCCCAGATAATTTTTTTGTATTTTTAGTAGAGATGGGGTTTCACTATGCTGACCAGGCTGGTCTTGACCTTCTGACCTCATAATCCACCCGCCTTGGCCTCCCAAAGTGCTGGGATTGCAAGCGTGAGCCACTGTGCTCAGCTTCCAATCATTTGTTTTAATTCATGTTTATTGAGTAGTTATTTTCTGCCAGGCACTATACTAAATATTTTACAAGCTTTTCAATCCAAGAGGTGGCTATTTTTACACACGAGGAAAGTGAATCTCAGAAAGATTAAGCAATGTTCCTAAAGTCACACAGAGGGCAATGGTAGAGCTAAATATTGGATCTAAGTCTCTTTGACCCCTGAAATTATAACAGTTACTCTGTATTGCCCCTGTTACCTTTATCTTTCTATGAAATCATATTATAATTGACAAAAAGATCCTCTTTATATTGGAAGATACATAATGTGTGAATGATTAGCTTTATTAGTTATAGCTCCTATGTTAAAGAAAATAAAATCTATAAATTGAAATTCAAGCCACATATATTGTAGGCAAGAAGTTTTGCTGATATATTTATTCAACTTAGGATATTACTGTTCCACGTCTACTGTATCTGTAGGCTAGATGGGCTGCTAAGGTTTGCAACATAAATTGTTGACATTCGTGTAAAATTATGTGCTTGTAGAAATATGAGGCAATGGATGCCATTATTGGGCCCTCTGCCCACCATCCTGTACTAACTGATTTAAAAATTGTATTTTTCTCTCTTTCCCGCCCTCTTCCCTCTCACTTCCTTTTAATAACAGTAAGAGTTTCCTTTCTGGTTACCTAAATAACACATGTTCATCCTAGGAAATTTGGAATGTAAATAATTTTAAAATGTTAAATGTTAGAAAAAAATACCCTATAATTATACCTTTAGAAATACTCATCACTAACAGGTTAGGCAGAATTTCCTTCTATATTCTTTGAATAAATTTTTTTTATTTTCACAGAAAATTGTGATTATATGTCTATTTAATAATTTGCTTTATTCACTTATTATGTGGTGAATATTTATTCCTTTTTGTGCAGTTTTATCTTGAAGGCTACATAATCTATCATATTTGTGTGTAATTCTGTATTTGGCCAAAAATCTGCTTTGTAATATTTAAGTGTGTTCCAACTTTTTACTATTTTAATGTTCTCCTTGATACCTTCTAAGAGTTGATTTTCCATTTTTTGATTATAATTTTTAGTATTGACTAGATTTTTCAAAACTTGTATAATTTTCATAAGGAAAATAAAGTGCTATTTTTAAGAAGAGAGAAAAAATCTATAATAATAACTAGACCCATATTCCTGGGTCAATGTGTATGAACATTTTAAGGCTTTGGAAACACAGACATCTCTATATAACACTGCATTGTGATAATGATAGTAACCTGACTTCTGACCCAGCTGGGGAATGGGACATGCTTGTTCATCAAACCAGAGTCACAATATGGAGAGAACTTTTCACTAGTGTGGATATAGTGGACTGATATCCATATTTCTAGTTCCCTCCTGCAAAATCATCTGATTTCATTGGCCACTGTGGCCTCATTTGTAAAATAGTTATAATAGCTTATTTGCCTCCAGGATACCTAGCTACCTAGGGCACCTAGGTCCCATCAGATGAGGAAGTGTAAAAAATAAATAAATACATTTCTAAGTAATCTGTTTGGTGTATGCTTATGAGGTGATGGGGAGGGGGTGACAAATACACTGAGACATAGGGGACAACTTAAAGACTTAGAGTTACCCAGATAAAGTAGAGTGTGAAGAAGAGCAGAGGGAAGGGGATTCCAGGTAGAGGGAACAGCATATGTGATGAATGAAAGTAAAGGAAGAAAGGTAAGTAAAAGAATTTGAGAAAGGCTGGAACATGGGCTATGAGCTGGGGAACTATGAGAAATGAGAGAGGTTAGAGAGGGAAGAAGAGTCTTTTGTTAGTAATTTTTAAGAGCCTGGACTTTAGGGGAAGGGATGTCACTGATAATTTTAATCAGAGAGTACATGATCAAATTTGCATTTACTTGTCTTTTTGATAACCTAGAAATCAATTTAGAATTTTTGAGTTCTTAGGTCTTGACTACAAATAAATAGCATTTATTATTGCAATGAAAATTTTCTGAACTGTTGGTTACAAAGTGTCAGTTGATAGAATAATAAATGTAAGCCATATAATATTAACATTTTCTCAGTTCATGAGCTGAATTTAGCCCTGAGATTTACATCAGAGTGATACCTGGGTGCACATTTTGTCTAAATCCACAATACATTATTTTAATATTTAGAAATCCTTCCATGGTGCTTTTTCTTTGAAAATATTACACTAAAATTCGAATACATAGGAAAAGATAATGAGACATTTCGGTAACATTTTCATCATGATAAATAAATATCAAGCATTGAGACACAGATTTAGCATGTTTTAAGGAAATCTATAACATTTTCTAAGAAGTTTAACTCTTTTTTGTAAAGGATTGACAAATAGATGAATGATATTTTCACAGAAACATAGGAAGATAATTACTTTATAAATTATTTTTCAATATTTGAATATTAACAGAGAATCATCCTGCAGGGTTCTTCCAATAGGAAAGAACCTGTAAATAAATTAATAATGTATTTTTAGGGACAATTTTAATAAAGTTGAATGAATGTTTATTTGGTAAGTAATCAAGAATTGATGAGAAGAGGGTAATTCATAAAAATAATAAGCATAATTCTGTTTTATATTTCTTTTTCTTTTATTTTTATTTTTATTTTTTGGAGACAGGGTATCACTCCATTGCCCAGGCTGGAGTGCAGTGACAGGATCACAGCTCGCTGTAGTCTCAACCTCCCCAGCCCAAAGGATCCTCCCACCTAAGTCTCTTGGGTAGCTGGGACTACAGGCAAGCACCACTTTGCCCGACTAATTTTTTTTTTTTTTTTTGTATTTTTAGTAGAGACAGGGTTTTGCCATATTGCCCAGGCTTGTCTCAAACTCCTGGGCTCAAGCAGGCCGCCCACCTCAGTCTCCCAAAGTGCTGGGATTACAGGCATGAGCCATCACACCTAGCCATAATTCTCCTTTCGTATGGCCAGAGGTCAAAGAAACTACTGTCAGAGAATTACTGGAATTACTGTATAAATTAGTAAAAGTGATTTTGTTTAACACCTTGGATGTTTATCTGTAGATATATACATGTTTCTCAATGTATATATCTATAGATAAAGAAATATTGGATTTTTTTCTGGAGTGCTTCTTAACACATAATACCTGTTACAGCTTATATCTATGAATTTTTTTGGTATCTACTGTGCATCATCCCTCCAAATTGCTCACACATTGAAGAGCATACAGATTGGTATGCATCCCTGTGAGCACACCATCAAAGCCCTTGGCACATAATGTAATATGATTCTGCTGTGTAAACACATGATCTCCTCATCCCCATAAAGTACGAGGTGAATCTCAAAGGTTATATTGAACAAAAACAGCCAGACACAAAATGGAGCATATATTAATATTCCTTTTATATGAAGTACAAAAACAGGCAAAGCCAGTCTAAGTTTATGGCAGTCAGCGGTGTGGTGACTCTCGGGGAACAGCAGTTTCTGGGGAGCCCATGGGGAGGACTCTGAGATACTGGAAATAATAACTCATCTTCATCTGGGTGCTGTCACTCAATTCTGGGCCCTACACTCATCTAGTTTATGCTTATACATTGAGCCCTTTTCCAGACATATGTTTCAATAAAAAGTTTTAAACTGTTTTATTTCAATAAAAGTTAAAAAGCATGCACCTTTTTATAATTCATTGACATATTGCTAAATTAGACTCTGGAGAGCATGTGCATGACTCCCAGAATTTTAGAGTACCTTCTCACTATCTTGTTGAGATCTCTTAAAGATGCTGCTATTCACTTAATTTGATTGTCCTTTGCACTGATAACTCATAAATCTATCCATTTGACTTGGAAATGAGTTTATTTCCCTCAAAAATGGAGGGAGCTCACAGTATAAATTGTGCTAGCTGAATTCCAAAACACTCTTATATGTTGATATGATAAAAAGCAAGAATCAGACTAATTCATTCAAAACCTTGTTAGGATTCTGCCCTTGGACTGCTGATACCTGCTATGAGGCAGACCAAGTATCTTGTGAGCAGGGTTGCCAACTCAGACACCCACTGGGGCTTGTTATATTACAAAGTAAGGAGAATCTGGTGTGATGCAAAGGATGGAGACTGAGAGAAACTGCAGAAACCACATTCTTCTGAAAGGCATTCAGGCTCACATTGTTAAAGCAGTGTGCTAACCAATTGAAGTAAGTTGTTGATTAAATGCACCCTGTGGTCCAGTAATTTGTCCTATACATTGTATTATTCTCTGTATAACTATTCTGTGTATAACTCTGCTCTATATAACTTGTTGCACATGGCCTAGTTCTTCAAAGTATTCTGGAAAGTTTTATTGAACATTTCATATGAATACTTGTTCTATAAATGCTACCAGTTCAGTATCTACTTAAATCTTACAGTAATTATGCATTGAATATAAAACCGTGTTATCCGGAATTAAGAAAATTGATTAATATCTACCTTAGGAAGTTATCAATCTTAGATGTTTATTTTCAAATGAATCTAAGGATGTAAGTGGTATATCTGTCTGTGTGGTTTGCATCTCTTCTTTAAAGAACAAACAGTTTTAGAGAAATAAGTATAAAGACTGTGCAGGAGAAATGTAGAAACTGCTTTATATTCTTGGGCACTTTACCTGCTTTTTGTCGAATACTAATTGTTGTGATGAAACAAAAGGTGTATTTAACATGTTATTTATTGTTATGGAGGCTACTGTTTGGCAGAGCATTCTTGCCAGTTATGTAAAAGGAAGGCATAAACATTAATTTGACCTGTTATAAGTTGTATACTTTTAATAGAAAACATCATCATACATGCATACATGTCTTTAAAGCATTAATTGCTATCTCTTGCAATGATATTTTTCTTGCTTCATTCTTTCTTGTCTTTCTTGTCATGGTAGAAAATATTCTACCATGCTTCCCCTGACCTCACTCAGAGTATTAAAATAGATTGTAATAATGATGATAAGAGTGGTTAGCATATATTGAACAATAATTTGCAAATGATTGTTCTAAGCACTTCATATATATCCTCTTATTTGAATTATCACAGGCACTGAAATAAAACAGGCATTTTAATCTAAGTTTCATAGAAAAGGAAACAGAGTTAGAGGAATTAATAAAATACTAGTGTCACAGAGCTGGAAATGCCAGGTCCAGATTTATTTCCAAGCCTGGTTCCAAATGCTATCCCATCTCTTTTTCAAAATGATAATTCTGTGTTTTTGGAGACACAACTGTAAATCCAGGAGAACTTCCCTGTTCTATTACAAATCTTGCTTTGTTTCCTGAACTGTGAAAATTGACTTAAACTCACAAGTCTTCTATCTTGTAATGAATTATAAAAGCAATTTGTCTTAACAATACCATGCATAACCTATTCTTACTTCTGCTTTACCATAGTATGAAAATTTCACCTACTTACATTAGGCGAATGGGAGAGTAGTTTAATAGTAATTTAATTGGCTTTTATCATGTTTGAGCTTTAAATTACACTTCCCAGGGCGCTTGAACATAAGTACTCACATCAGAACATCCTTTCCTGATCCTTAATTCAATATTTCTCTTTCTTTCTTAAATCAATGTTTTTAAACCAAGTTTCATGACCCTGTCAGTCAAATGGTCATGATAGCATGTTATCAAGCTATCCAATTCCATGTTATCCTGACAGCAACTCTATATGCTAGGCATCATTATTTCCATTTTAAAGACAAGCAAACTGACCTCTTTGGGTTACAAGACTAGAAAATGGTCAACTCTGGTGTTTGTCCCCAAGTCTAAGTGACTGGGTAGCTACCCAAGGCATGTTCTTTCCTCTCTACTGAAGTGATACCAGAGAAAAGTGGGCTAACACTCACAACATTTTTTTCTGTCCTGTGTTCATCTGCTACATTATTTAAGGCTGTGATGAAAAAATAATCTAAAATTCAAAGAAATGTACTGTATTAGTAAAAGAAAAGTTGCTCTGAAACCTCATAGATATCCTGGCTGTGGCCATGTACTCATACAGTTCCATACTGACTGGAATAAATCCTTAACCTTCAGTGAGTTTTAGTTTGGTGTTGGGTAGAGTTGCCATTGCTAACCTCTAGCTAACTCTCTGTTTCAATTAGGGTGAATCACTTAGTTTCTCGGAGGCTTTTATACCACATTACAAATTCCAGATTTTATCAAGGGCTGCTTAACATTAGCCCTCAGGACAGACCAATTCATATAACTATTTTATTTGACTAACACAATACTTTTAAAATTAGGATATTTCGTTTTAAAATTTAGACTTCCTAATTATCTTTTTAAAAATCTAAAGAGCATGAACACTGGGCCTTCTTTCCCACAGGTAACAATAAGCTAAAGCTGGGAAATTGATACCTTATCTAGACGGAGGGTTTTCTGTAGTTCACCACATTCCCCACCATTCCCTTTTGTCTTATGTTGAACCTACTCCTCATACTACAGAGGTCATAAGCCTGCCCTCTATGCGTCTGAGTTTGTGGCTCCTTGATTAGATTTAAATCCCTTATAATTTTAGCATTCTGTGTGTATTATGTCATAATTATGCTCTGAAGTTTTCAATGGATAAAATACAAACTAGTAAGCCCGGAATTTAAAGTCAACTATTGTTTACTTCCATCCATCCTTCACCAGGTTTAAATCTCAACACATTTGCTTACCAGTCAAGTTGACCTATTCATCTTACCAATATGTCCTGGTTCTGGTCATGTGCTCACACTACTCCATGCTGACTGGTTATCCCTCCAGGCTAAACACTGTATCTAGCAAAATCTGGTATATCTTTCATCACCTAACTTGTAGCTCATTAGCTCATTTTCTCTGCAATGGCTGCCTCAGCTTCCAATCATTTTCCTTATTTCAGGATTTCTTTTTTTTTCTTTTCTTTTCTTTTCTTTTTTTTTTGAGACGGATTCTTGCTCTATCGCCCAGGCTGGAGTGCAGTGGTGCGATCTCAGCTCACTGCAACTTCTGCCCCCTTGTTCAAGCGATTCTCCTGCCTCAGCCTACTAAGTAGATGGGATTACAGGTGTGCATCACCATGCCCAGCTAATTTTTGTATTTTTAGTAGAGATGGGGTTTCACCATGTTGGCCAGACTGGTTTCGAACTCTTGACCTCAGGTGATCTGCCTGCCTCAGCCTCCCAAAGTGCTGGGATTACAGGAGTGAGCCACCGTGCCTGGCCAATTTCAGGTCTTATAACATACATTATTGGTACTTACCATGTGATGCCTAATAATAATAAACATAAATAAAAATAAATATAATTATTTTACATTTATAGATAAAATTTGTGGAAATGCTTTTTCCATGCCAAACAGTTTCTATGCATTGTTTTAGTCTTTATATCCATGTTCAGAGGTAGATGCCCTAATTGTTTTTGTGCTTTCGTTATTATTGAGTCTCAAGTAGGTTAAATAATGTATCCAAGGTTGCAGAGGCGATACCTTCCTAGATTAGTTTATCCTGTATCTGAGCTTTGATTTTAAGGTCCTTAAGGTCAAAGACCACATCATAACAATTTTATACAATGCCTTCTACAGGGTTTAGCAAGCACCATGCTGAATGAAGGCTATCTATGAATAGATTAATATTCATTTATTGTCATTCAGGTGTATTACAACTCAGTAGTTTAATGACTTTTTGAAATTTATTGACGACATTATAATAAACTTGCACATTTTAGGTTTTAAGTTTATACATTATCCTATTCAAAATCCTTATATTTGCCTTAACTCCCTGATGGTGGAGAATAAAACAGTGGTTACCCAGGGTGTGGGGGATGAAATGAGGAGATATAGGTCAAAGGATACAAAGTAGCAAATATGCAGGATGAACCAGTCTGGAAAGCTAATGTTCTACATGAAGACTATAGAAATAAAATTGTGTTAGTAATTTTTGTCAAGTGGATTTCAGCTGCTCTTGTCACACACACACACACACACACACGTAACTCTCTGAGATGATAGACATGTTAATTTGCTTCACTGTAGAAACCATTTTACTGTCTATATATATCCTGTCTAATTCTGTTGTAAACCTCAAAGTTGCAACTACAAAAAACAAAACAAAACAAAGGATTTAGGAGCCACTAGCCTAATGCATTGTGTTTCTCTCAAGAGATGGCATACATTTGGTAATTATTAGACTATCTTTTTTTCCTCTCAGGAAAACAGAGTCTAATATGCTTTTGAATGGGGCAGGGGGAGAGGGGATGAAGTGGGAAAAGCAAGGAGACTATTGAGAAAGTAAATGTAAAATCAGTTGTGTCACAGCAGTACAATGCATCTTAATCACTTAAAAATAATTGCTCTAGAAATAATGACTTATTAGCAATGTTGTAGTGTTACACCACCTTAAATGCCTTAACTACTGTGAACACTGGGCATGAAAATTGTAACCAACTTATAATGTTGCATCCCAGTGCTCTGAGAATACTCCTAAACCATTTTGTTAATAATTACCTGACAGAAATATATCTTTACCTAGCCCTTGTTGTCATTAAACATGCTTTGAAATACTTTAATATTTCTAGGCTGTATTGGCACTCTTTAGTTATGTAATTACATTTAGCAATCCCTACAGTTTTTGTCTGTTGTTTTAAGCTAAAATTCATTACAACCCAAATTAACAAAGTTGTGCTGAGGCTGCAAAGGATTTAGTCATTTGCTTCAGTTCCTAGGAATTAAAGATAGAGGCTGCTTTGGTGAACTTGAACGTACAGAACCCCACTGAGACCATTATGAGTCATTGGTAGGCCCTGCCTCCATCACCTTGACAGGTGAACCTATCCTTTACCCATCATCTCCAGAAAGGAAAATCTACCATCTACTCAGTAGAGTTATTTCATTATTTTACAGCCCTCACTATCCGCCAAGTAATCTTTCTATTTAACCTAAATCCTCCAAGTCATTTATGTTATAATTTATGGTCAAAGCTTCCTGTTTGGTCCATTGCAGAAAATGTGAACAGCTGATCATCACTCCCTAAAGCCCTCTATATAAATGGAGACTGTTATTACATCTATTAGTCTTCTTCTTCTCCAGTTAGACAAACAGAGTTCATTCAGCTATTAGTCAAACAACTAATTTTCAGATTTTAATATCCAGTATCATTTCACTGAAATATGAAGCCCTTTGCCATAGGTTTTCCTCTTTATTTTTTAAGAGAAAGAGAAACAGAAGACATAGATAGGAAAAAGTCAGAGACCAGGATGGGGAATTATTGGGAAATAGTCACAACACAGCTGTTCTTTATCTTGGTTGACCATTCTCTCATTCTTTCAACCCTGTTCCCATCTTCCAGCTTGTATGAAATGAAATTGTTCATATGACAATGGTGTCACACACATCTTCTTTTCTAATAGCTCCTGTTATCAATTTTCTTTTTTTCATCCAGAGATCAAGTGTGATCGCTTTAATCCTTGCCTTTTTGCCAATGTGCTATAATATTGTTAGTGCTTCTTATTGTAAATTGTGTGTAATTTCCAACATGAGTATTTATACCCTTTTCTTCTGAGTCTTTTTTGTTTATTTGAAATCCTTCTTTAAAATGAGCCCCAGTTTCTTTTTATTATGATTCATTTCATTCTGCTTTAATTCTTTATTTAGTCAACTGAGCTTCTTACTAAATATGCCATCATTTGGGTACAAGGGGATGTTTTTCTTCATTTCATCTTGTGTTTTTAAACAACCCTGCATTACAGATGTGTGTTTTGAGAGGGAATTTTCAGTCAAGTACATTTTTTTTTTTCCTGATTTGTCTTCTAGATGATTTTTGTTTTAATCTGTCTTCAATTATAAAAGGTTCTCTCAGTTCCAGTTTTGGTTGCCCTGATTTGCATGTACCACCCTCCCCCAGTCGACCCTTTAGAACTCCTCTAAGTAATTAAAAGCTTCTGAAGGAATGAAATGATTTCCACAAGTTAGAAGAAAATTATACTTATTTCTTTTTGAGGAGAGTCTTAGGGTTCTGCTTCCACTCAGTTCTGAATAAATTTTTGTCCAAAGTTCAAAAGGACCTTTTGCATATTAGCAGCTCCTCTACATAGCAAGAGGTAAAATCAAGACCCAAGTCCAGCACTGCTTGATTTCTATAATCCCATTCTTGCCCTCAGTGCCTGTGTGCATGACAAACTTATGTTCCTTTACCAAACACTGTGCTCCCACTCCTCACTGTTATGAGTCATGTAGTGATGCACATCCTTGTGTACCCTTCTTTATCTTTTCTAATTGCTTCCATTGGATAAAATACTGTAAGTAATACTACTGGGTCAACATGTGAGAGATCCTTGATATCCAAGTTACCCTTTATGAAGATTGAGCTAATTTATATTCTACAAGCAATTATGAGAAATTTGGTTTATTCACATCCTCATCACATATTATATTTGAAAAAACAAAAGACAATTTGCTAGGAGAAAGATGGTACCCCATTATTTCTATGAAAAATGTAAGCTATGTCCTCATGCACACCATATGTCAATATTAACTTCTGGTAGATTTAATAA
Source organism: Pan troglodytes (assembly GCF_028858775.2). Classification (NCBI taxonomy): domain Eukaryota; kingdom Metazoa; phylum Chordata; class Mammalia; order Primates; family Hominidae; genus Pan; species Pan troglodytes. The sequence continues at coordinate 159,120,464 of NC_072402.2, read as the reverse complement.
TTAACTATAAATATTGAGACCATAAGACAGATAGAAATATGAGGCATACCTCAGAGATATTGCAGGTTTTTTTCCTAGACCACTGCAATAAAGCAAATATCACAATAAAGTGAATGACAACTTTTTGTTTCCCAATGCACAAAAAGTTATGCTTACACTATACTGTAGTGTATTGTGTGCAGTAACATTATATTTAATAAAAATAATGTACATTCCTTATTTAAAATACTTCATTGCTAAAAAATGTACTAATGATCATCTGAGACTTCAGTGAGTCATAATCTTTTTGGAGGTGGGGAGCCTTGCCTTGATGTTTATGTTCACCAACCTGCTGAATGATCAGGATGGTGATTGCTGATTTGGGGTGCCTGGAACAATTTATTAAAATAAGACAACAATGAAGTTTGTCATCTTTATTGAGTCTTCATTTCACAAAAGATTTCTCTGTGGCATGCTTTGCTGCTTGATAGCATTTTACCCATAGAACTTCTTCCAAAATTGGAGTCAATCCTTCAAACCATGCTGCTGTTTTATCAAATAAGTTCATGTAATATTGTAAGTTCTTCATTGTTATTTCAATGATATTCATAGCATTTTCACCTGGAATAGGTTTTATCTCAAGAAGTCACTTTCTTCGTCCATCCATAAGAAAACAATTCTCAATCCTTAAAGTTTCATCATGAGGTTGCATAAATTCAGTCACATCTTCAAGATCCACTTCTAATACTAGCTCTCTTACTATTTCTACTATATCTGTAGTGACTTCCTCAATAGTCATAAACTCCTTAAAGTCATCAGTGAGAGTAGAATCAACTTATTCTAAACTCTTATTAATGTTGGTATTTTGAACTCCTCCCATGAATCATTATTGGTCTTAATGGCATCAAGAATGGTGAATTCTTTCCAGGTTTTCAATTTACTTTGCCTGGATCCATCAAAGGAATCACTATACATGACAGCAATAACCTTATGAAATGTATTTCTTAAATAATGAGACTTGGAAGTCAAAATTACTCCTTGATCCATAGACAGCAGAATGGATGTCATGGTAGCAGGCCTAAAAATATTAATTTCCTTGTATATCTCCATAAGAGCTCTTGGGTGACCAGGTGCATTGTCAATGAAGGGTAACATTTTGAAAGGAACCTATGTTTTCTGAGTAGTAGGTCTCAACAGTAGGCTTAAAATAGTTAGTAAATCATGCTGTAAACAGATGTACTATTATCCTGGCTTTGTCTTTCCATTTACAGAGCACAGGCAAAGCAGATTTAGCATAACTTTTAAGGGCGTTATGATTTTGGGAATGGTCAGTGAGCCCTACATTCAACTTAAAGTCACCACCTGCATTAACAAGAGTCACCTGCCCTTAACAAGAAGGTCAGCCTGTCCTTTCAAGCTTTGAATCGAGGAATTGACTTCTCCTCTCTAGCTATGAAAGTCCTAGATAGCATCTTCTTCCAGTGGAAGGCTGTTTTGTCTACACTTAAACTCCGTTGTGTGGAGTAGCCACCTTCATTGATTACCTTAGCTACATCTTCTGGATAATTTTCTACAGCTTTTCTCCATCAGCATTTGAAATTCACCTTGCACTTTTATGTTATGGAGATGCCTTCTTTCCTTAAACTTCATGAACCAACCTCTGCTAGCTTCCAACTTGCCTTCTGCAGCTTCCTCACCTCTCATAGCCTTCATGGAATTAAAGAGATTTAGAGCTTTTCTCTGGATTAGGCTTCAGCTTAAGGGAATTTAAGCTGATTCCCTTAATGTGGATGTTTTGATCTTCCATCCAGAGCACTAAAACTTTCTCCACATCAGCGATAATGTTGTTTTGCTTTCTTATCATTCATGTGTTCACTGGCATAGAACTTTAAATTTCCTTCAGGAACTTTTGTTTTGTGTTCATAACATGGCTTTGTGGCACAAGAGGCCTAGTTTTCAGCCTTTCTTACTAAGAGTAATCATTTCTAGCTTTTACTTTAAAGTACACATGGAAATCTTTCTTTCACTAGAACACCTAGAGGCCATTGTAGAATTATTAATTGACCTAATTTCAATATTGTTGTGTCTCAGGGAATGGGAAGGCCTGAGGAGAGAGAGAGAGATGGGTATGGCTGGTCATAAAACAAACATTCTATTAAGTTCACTGTCTTATATGGACATGCTTCGTGGCTCCCCAAAACAATTACAATAGTAATGTCAAAAAGCACTGATCACAGATGACTGTGACAGACATAATAAAAATTGAAAAGTTTGAAATATTGTAAGAATTACCAAAATTTGACACAGAGACAGGAAGTGAGCACATGATTTGGAAGAAAATGGGAACAAATAGACTTGCTTGACACATGGTTACCACAAAACTTCAATTTGTAAAGAACACAATGTCTGCAAGGTGCAATAAAGCAAAGCACAATAAAAGGAGGTATGCCTATCTCGAAATCTTTCTTCTCTCAAGATGAAGAGAGATTTTTCCCAACACAAAACAGTTTAAGAAATAACAATGTAAATGATTGATAACTTTTATCACAACAAAATATCAAAAACTAGAATGCATCACTAAGCAAAAGAGAAACACCCCTCAGACACACACACACAAAAACAACCTGCAAGTACATGAATAAATAATTTACAATTAAAAAACTGAATTGAAACTGTTAAATATAGAAAAAACTTCCTGGTAATCATAGCTTTTCAAAGATGGAATATTTTCCTTTCAGAGAGAATGAGTTCCAAAGCACTAAAGAGATTCATTAGAACAATAATTATAGAGATCTTATGGATGGAATTCAATCATTAGAAAGATATTTGTATAGACATCATTTTATCATCTTTTCTACTTTGAAAACCTGTAATTAAATGATGATATTTCCACCAACATTTAAATGGCACATGCAGTTTATGGAAGCGCCTACATTTGATATAGTTATGCTGATCATTTACAACCCATGGAATGTTAGTATCCCATGCATATTCCATATCTCATGTAGAGAACATAAGCTAATGCAAATAGAGTAAGTTATTGACAAGGAATGCCCTTAGTGCAAACTTAGGGAAAATTCTCTTAATAACATTTTTTAGAGGGAAAAATGCATATTCACCATAGAAACAGTGAAACTATAGAAAATATAAGAAAACAAAAATCAACTATATTTGCACTGCCTATTTTAGTATAATTTTAGTCATTTGCACACTTAATAAACCTTTTTAAATAAGTGTGAAATCATACTATACAACTTGATTTCCTGTATGCTCTTTTAACTTTCACTTATTAATAAAACTTTCCTATTTCCTCACTCTTCTTAAAGTGTTTTTTATTATATCATGTGACTGGATCAAAATTCATTTAAACATCCTTATGTATTAGCTATATATACATTTACATCTATATAGTATGTATATGGAATGAATCAAAATTCATTTAAATCTACTTGTATATTAGCTATATATACATATATACCTATATAGTACTTACCTAGAATATTTCTGAGATTTTTTTGCCCAACTATAAAGAAAGTTGTGTTTAACATCCTGGCATACAGTTTTGTATAAATTCACATTAATTTATTAGAGTAGAATTTTTAGGAACACATGTTTGCACATTTGGTGGATTTTGATAAATATTGTCTAATTACCCTCCAGAAAGTTTGTGCCCATTTACAGTCCTCCTGCCAGTATGTGCAAGAGGATCTATTTCCCTCCAGAATTTGTAGTACCAGATATTATAATTCCTTTAATTTTTGCTGATTAGATAAGCAATAATTGTCATGGCTTAAGTTTTATTTCTAATACATATTTGTGGTTTCTAATGCTGCTAAGAATTTTTCCACATATTTACTGCCTATTTTATATAAAAGAAATATTTATTTTATTTTATGTTATAGAAAATTTCAGCTCATCATAGCTCACCTAAGAAGCCTTCTCCACCACCCAGTTAAAGCAGGCTTTCCTCCCTGACCATTGGTCACTGACTCGTTTTGTTTTCTTCATGATATTTGTCACCATCTGAAAATATCCTGTGGATGTATTTGTTTAATTGCTATTTTCTGGGCCCCATAGTGGATTGAGGGGTCTGTCTGATGTTGGGTTCTCCTGAAGCCAACACCAAAGGACCCTCTAACAAGCTCTCACACATATTTTCCATGCAGTTGCAACCATGTACTGCAGTGAAAATATGTGTGGAGGCATGTTAGAGATTGAGTCATTGAGTCAGCCACAGAATATGTTGCCCACTGAACTTTCAGCAAGTGCCTTACCATGAGAGAGAGAAAAAAAGTAATTGCACATATTTTTTCCTCCATCCACTGATGCTGCGTGTCCCAGGAAGGTGTGTAAACATGTGGCGGTGGGAAAGAGAGGATATAAAAGTCATTTCAGTTATCTGGGGGTCGCTCTAATGGCAACACTCCTGCCAGATCTCCCCTGCTGGGTTGCTGAGGCTCCATGGAGCTTGCATCATGTAGCACAGTTTGCCGTCTTTGTTCAACCCCACAGCTTCCTTTCTTTCACAGGTGGTGGTCCTTAATAAATGTCCTTCAGGGTCTGCTTCTGGAAAACCCAACACTAGACAGAGCTGAATGCACTAAAGTGCCTAGAAAATAGCAATTAAGCAAATACACAGGACAGTTTCAGATGGTGACAAATATCATGAAGAAAATAAAACTGGGGACGAGGCAGTGGCCAATGGTGAGGGAAGGAGGGCTGCTTTAGTTGGGTGGTGGGAGAAGGCTCCTTAGGTGGGTTATGATGAGCTGACATCAAAATGATAGAAAGGGGGAAGTTCATTTAAGGTGGTAGGAACTTTCATTCCCTTAACGCCAAAATCCCAACACAAAGGACCCAGGAATGGAAGAGTTCTAATTTTTTGATGGACAGCCTAGCTAGAAGAACCTCAGATTTTAAGTACACTTCTGCAATGTATTCTATCAGTCAGAGACCTGACAGGCAGCAGATGGCACACTGAAAATGGGGTAATTTGAGGAGAGTGCAATGAAAAGACTATTTACAAAAAGAAGAGCAGCACTCCCTCCCTCCCAGAGATAGAATCCCCAGGTTGCCACCAGCTCTGCAGCCTTCCATTTCTGAAGGGGAAAAGGAGGGGACAGATAAGGGAACCTGGCCACAGGTCTTACAGAAGCAAGACAGGGCAACCTGGCCACACGTTTTGCAGAGGGAGACAATTTCCCTGGTCTCCCTCTCCTCCAAGCCCAGACTCCTGCTCTACTCCCCATTGGCCACATCTGCCCTGAAGCCCAGGGAGCCTGTTTCGGAAGTCCAGACTGTCTACTCTTTAGGGATACACAACTTGGTGGTTAAAGGTAGATTGTGGAACTGAAAAGGAAGGGAAGTCACCCAACATGTGTAGCTCACATTTTAAAATAATATTTGCAAGGGTGAAAAATAATATTTGGAATAAGTGAAAAGAGACCCAGCTGAGGCTGTCACTTGGTCTGTCACTGGCTAGTTGTACATCAACATTTTCAAGCCACATTTTTTTTTTGCATTTGTTAAAAAAATTAAAAGACTGGGATAAAACTGATAAACTTGTTCTGAAATGGTATGACTCTGATGTGTCACAAATCAAAATAAAATATTAGAGAGATATTTTAATGAATGCAATAAAAAGTATCTGGCATATTGAGGCATTTGTTTTACATTGAGAAAAAAATTAATCACTTTTGAAACAGAGAGTGGCTTTCTAGTCTGTAAGAGACTCTGGTTCAACTATATTTCTTATCATGATCATTTTAAATTTTTATTTATTTTTATTTTTATAGATTCAGAGGTTACATGATCAGGTTTCTTATGTGGATATATTGCATAATGGTGAGGCTTGGGCTTCTAGGGTATCCATTACCCAAATAGTGAACGCTGAACTTTGTAGGTAATTTGTCAACCCTCACTGCCCTCCTACTTCCCTGCCTTTTGCAGTCCCCAGTGTGTGTTGCTTTCCTTTGTAGGTACATGTGTACACATTTTTTAGCTCCCACTTACAAGTGAGGAACATGCCGTATTTACCTGTCTGTTTCTGAATTATTTCACTCAGGATAGTGGCCTTCAGCCCCATCTGTGTTGCTGCAAAGACAAGATTTCATTCTTTTTCATTAATGCATAGCATTCTACAGTGTATATATACCACATTTTCCTTATCCAGTCATTTGTTGATGGACACGTAGGTTGATTCCATGACTTTGCTATTGTGAATAGTGCTGAGATAAACATATAAGAGCAGTTATCCTTTTGGCGTAGCGGTTTATTTTCCTTTGGTTAGATACCCAGTAGTTGGATTGCTTGGTTGGTTGGTAGCTCTATTTTTAGTTCTTTGAGAAATCTCCATACTGTTTTTCATAAAGGTTATACTAATTTTCATTCCCACCAACAGTGTATAAGTGTTCCCTTTTCACCACGTCCTTGCCAACATCTGCTATTTTTTACTTTTTCATAATAGCCATTCCGACTGGGGTGAGATGGTATCTTATTATGGTTTTAACATGCATTTCTCTGATGATTAGTGATGTTGAACATTTTTTCATATGTTTGTGGACCACTTGTATGGCTTATTTTGAGAAATATCTTTTTTGTTAGTTAGTTTGTTTGTTTGTTTGTTTTTGACACAGGGTCTCGCTCTGTCACCCAGGCTGGAGTGCAGTGTCTCAACCAAGGCTCACTGCAGCCTTGATCTCCAAGGCTCAGGTGATCCTCCCATCTCAGCCTTCCGAGTAGCTGGGACCACAGGCATATGCCACCATGCCCAGCTAATTTCTGTATTTTCTGTAGAGACAGGATTTTGCCATGCTTCCCCTGCTGGTCTCGAACTCATGGGCTCAAGCAATCTGCCCTCCTCGGCATCCCAAAGTGCTGGGATTATAGGTGTGAGCCATAGCACTTGGCCAGAAATCTCTGTTAATATCTTTTGCCCACTTTTTAATGATGTTATTTTTTTTCTTGTTCCATTGTTTGAGTTCCTTGTAGATTCTGGATATTAGTCGTTGTCAGATGCCTAGTTTGCAAACATTTTCTCCCATTCTATAGGTTGTCTGTTGTTGATTATTTCTTTTGCTGTGCAGAAGCCCTTTGGTTTAATTAAATCCCATTTGTCTATTTTTGTTTATGTTGCATTTGCTTTTGAAGTCTTAGTCTATAAATTATTTGCCTAGATCAAGGGTCAAGAAGAGTTTTTCTTACGTTTACTTCTGGGATTTTTATAGCTTTGGGTCTTATATTTAACTACTTAATCCATTTTGAGTTAATTTTTGTGTATGGTGGGAGATAGGAGTCCAGATTTCAGTGGTTACAATTTAAAAAAGAGAATGATTACCCTTTTTCAGGGATGCAGACTTCCTCTAAGACATAACTTAGAAGACAGTATATTCTCACCTCTGAGATAAACAAAGTACCTATAGATGAAACCGCCAGGAATGTAATATGAGAAAGGTTGGTCATCAAAGAACTAACAACAGAAGAAGAATAATGACTGAGGCTGATATATCTATATCTATTAATATTTTCAATTGAGTAGTATTTATATGCTCACAAAAATGAGATTTTTGTTGCATAGTGCTGCTTTGATTCCACAGCATGCTATTTAAGGGAATGTCTTCATAATAGTGCCTGAATTTGTGCAGAAACCTGTGTAGCCCTTTAATGGTCACAGTTTCTTTGCAGAGGATAAGATTCCAGAAAATGAAAGAGTCACAGAAGGCCAAACAGCTGCAGAAGAGTACAAATAGCTCTAATCTGAAATGCATGATTTATCAAATGGGAACATGATTGCTAGCAATCTTACTTTTTTTGGTGATTACAAAGTTGAGCGTAGTAGTGCATGTGACTATGAGGACTTTTAAAGAGCTTTTAAAAACATTTATGCATGAGTCTTGGAGATTTTAATCTGAGCAGAAGGCCTCTGTGGAGGTAAATCAAGAGGATAGAATGGCGAGGAATGCTGAGGGAGACCTTCAATCAGGGAAAAATATTAAGTGGGACTCCTTGGGGAGAGGCCTGTAGTTGCTTGTCTGGGGTGGGCTAATCTACATAATTGACTAAAACAGAATGAACAGCTGTGAAATACAGCATTTGAATGTGTGGGTAAAACAAAATTACAGAATATACAAGGTCACAGAACATGTAATGTATTTTCATGGGATTATAGAATTTCTAAGCTCATTTGGTATGTAAGAAATTGATCAGTCCTCCAGAGAAGCTAAATGGCTTTACCAAGTTCAACTAGGAGGTTAGCTACCACATTCTAGTTAAAAATGTGGTCTCTGGAGTCAAACATCCAAAATTCACATTCCAGCTCTACCACTCACCGTGTGACTCTTGGGGAAAATCACTCTACTTTTCTGTGCCTCAATTTTCTCATGTATAAAATGGGAATAACAATATGACTTAACTCACATTAAATGAGATGATATATGTCAGTGACACTAGATAGTGTCATGAACATAGTAAGTGATCAATTAATATGTTAGTTATTAGTGAGAGTGCCAAAGTGAAAGTCACCTAACTCCTACAAGCAATGTTTTACCTGTTCTACAAAACATAAGAGCATATTATAAGGGAAATATAAGTAAGATATTAATTCCATTTTCTAACTAAAATGGTTGTGAGACACAGAATAACATCAAGTCTTCTTGGAGAATTTGAAAGTAAGAATTTTTTAAAGTGACATTGGAGGAAAAGACTCAGGTGAGCTCTTTAGAATTTTCAGAAGTTTAGTTCATACTCTAATGCTTAAATTCAGCAATTAGATCTTTCCCCCCACTAGCTGAAGTTTTTATATTAGTTTGCTTTGTAGTTTGCAAAAATATATATCAATATATTTTTTATAATTGGCCTTTTTAACGTGTTAATTTTTCTTTAGTAACTGATGCCCACTAATGCTGGAGAATGTCTTTATTCTTTGTAATTAGAATAAATTGTGCTTTTATGTAAATGCACATTTTGAGCAAAGTAAAAGCATGCTGTGTATTACAACAATATGTTTTGAATATAGTTAGGGTTAAGGCATCTAATTTTTTTTTTTTTTTTTTTTTTGAGACGGAGTCTGGCTCTGCCGCCCAGGCTGGAGTGCAGCGGCGCGATCTCGGCTCACCGCAAGCTCCGCCTCCCGGGTTCACGCCATTCTCCTGCCTCAGCCAAGGCATCTAATTTTTTTAAACATACAAAGATGTTAAAAATTTTTTTTTCTCGTGGAATAATTGGATGGTTGCTTATATAAAGAAATCAAAGAAGGTAGAAGTTCAAAGTCACTTTCTTATAATTTCTGGTTAAAATCCTAACAAGATTCTCACATGTTTAGTCACATGTTTGAACATATATTCTAGTCCTGAAGCCCCTCTTAAGGAGTCTACTGAAAGGCCCAAGTTATGTCACCTTGATTATGATTCTGAGGTTTTCGTATTGGCTGGCAAAGTCATTTGTTATTGATTAATGGCTATCTTTGGTCATTATCAAACTTGGATCCAGATGTCATATCCAAACTTGGAATGCTGGCTGGGCATGGTGGCTCATCTCTGCAATCTCAACACTTAGGGAGGCCGAGATGAGAGGATTGCTTGAGCACAGGAATTCAAGACCTGCCTGGACAATATAGTGAGACCTTGTCTCTACAAAAAATTTAAAAAGTTAGCCAGGTATGGTGGTACACACCTGTAGTTCCAGCTACTTACAAGGCTCAGGTAGGAGGATTGCTTGAACCTGGGGAGTGGAGGTTGCAGTGAGCTGAGATCATGCCACTGCCCTCCAGCGTGGATGACAGAGTGAGACCCAGTCTCAAAACAAAACAAAACAAAACAAAACAAAAACAAACTTGGGGCCGGGTGCGGTGGATCACGCCTGTAATCCTAGCACTTTGGGAGGCTGGGGCGAGTGGATCACCTGAGGTCAGGAGTTTGAGACCAGGTTGGCCAACATAGCGAAACCCCGTCTCTACTAAAAATACAAAAATTAGCTGGGTGTGGCGGCAGTTGCCTATAATCCCAGCTACTAGGGAGGCTGAGGCAGGAGAATCCCTTGAACCCAGGGGGTGGAGGTTGCAGTGAGCTGAGATAGCACCACTTTATTCCAGCCTGGGCAAAAGAGCAAAACTCCATCTCAAAACAAAAAACAAAAGCAAACAAACAAAAAACCCAAACTTGGAATACTATGTTAGCATCAATAAATATCAGGTAATGACACTATAAAATATTTCGTATGGCTTTGGTACAAAATCCTGGCTTACTTGTTGCATTTCTTGATTTTATAGGTGCCTTGAGTGACTGTTTAGGCTGTGCTATGTATTTGTTTTCTTGCTCTGTGTTAATATTTTATGATACAATTCATTTTTGGATAATATTTCCCAATGGCTAAGTAGTAAAAAATTTACCCAAATATCTCTTAGTCCAGTGAGAATATTGACGTTTCCCAAGGGTGGTCTTCATCATACAATAGAATTTACCCTACAGAAGGCACATTTCCACTTTTAACTATAGACGACTTACTACGGATAAATAAGACACATTCTTGAGGCATCATTGACTCTTTCCTTTGATTGAAGACAGAGCTGTTTCACAATGGTCTTAAAAATTAATCAGGATACCTGCATAATGATGTACTAGCCTCACTTCAAAGACACCTAGTAGTGGCGTTGAGTTATTTAAGGTCCATTAAGCACGTTTGTCATGACTCAGAAAGACATGTTCATGAAAAGCTCATTAACTGTGTTTATTGTATTGACTTCTTCCTGTAGAAACAGCTCTGTTATAAATCAAAAAGTCTCAAACAACAGATTTAGATGTTTATTCCTGAGCTTGTTGGAATAGATTAATTCCAGGACAGCTTCTTCTATATTTTAACTTCCAAATATATTTGAGAGTTTTTACATGAGTTAAATAAGGCACTTACTAAATATAGATAATTGCATCAAAATCCTTAGCTTTGGGATGCTTATGTTTATTGATCCCTCCCTTTGTTTTATTTATTGTTATATTTGTTTTATTATTATAATAATAATTAATATTTTTTATTTGGGGTTGGTGGCATGTGCCAGGTACTTATCAAAGGGCTTGAGATATAAGTATGACAGAACAGATGTGGCTCCTGATCTCATAACACACCTGGAAAGATGCAAGTTTGTTGTATATCTATATTTTGTTGCATAGAATTCCATGTATATGTAGGGAGTAATTATTTATTTTGCATATTTATGTGTTGGGAAGCTATTTACATCCATCTTGATATCTCTGCCTTGCTTATAATGTAAGTGTATGGGTATTCTACATGTCTTTATGTATATAAACATGTACTCATACTGCCAAATAACTTCTAGTAAAATGAGTTATCACAGTATCTACATGTTAGCAGGTAGTAATAACTATAAAAAAGTTGCATAACAGTTTATGAGTTAAAAACATTCCTACTTTTGTTATATCACAGCAAAGTAAGGTGGCAAGTTTTCATTGAAATTTTCAGGATGAGGCAACTAAGTGTCAGAGAATACAATGACTTGTCTGTTACTCATGATCGACCATATGATCAGGACTCCAAGTGGACTATTTTGGCTCCAAAGTTTCTGTTCTAATCCAATAGAAGACACTTACAAATGCTTTGTAAATATTGACTAGAAGACATTATAAATGTCTTTTAGCTTTATGAAGTGTATTATATCATTAAAACAACAGTAAAATGCTGGACTAAATAGGAATGTGTTTGTGAGGAAAACACTTTCTTCTAATTTATTTTTAAAACATGAGTAGAACTCATTGCTCCTGCAGTAGCATTAGCCAACATATTTTTCTTGGTGTTTCCAGCACCAGTTCACGGATGCTAGTTGCCGTGAACATGTATCAGCAGAAAGTGTGACCCACAATCTCTAGTAGCAATTGCAAACTTCACTCATTAACACAATCAAGGCTTCTATACTTGGCTCTCTCTCTTTTTTTAATTTTATACATGCCCTTGTAACTTTCATATCTTTTGTGTTCATTCTATCAGATGAGGTTAATTTTCTCTAGTTTCTCAAGACAGGATTATTTCTGCCATTTTACATAAATAGCATTGGTGTTTAATATGCCCATCATGTACCTAATTTTATTTCTGTTGAAAATGGCTGCTCTCTATAGTAAAGATCTCTGTATATTACTGGCAATTCAGAATGTACATGTAAAACCAAACTAAAAAACAAAAAACATCAGTGGACCAGTGAGAAATTTAGCCAAGTGTCACAGAGCCAAAATAAGTTATAATTTTTTAACCTTGAGTGAACAATAAAATGCGAATGTAACTTTTAATAGAATTTATAGAATATAAGAATTTGGTAAATCCCATTGAAAACATAAACAATCAAGTTGATAAGATAAACTCTGGTACTATTTATGTAATCTTAATTAAATTAATTAAAATGTATCTATTGTTAAAATATAAAAAGAACCTCTACAACCTAAGACACGTTCTAATTTTAAATTAAAAAAGAGAAATAATGTAATAAAATAATCTTCCAAATAATAGAAAGACTTACAATGAGCAAAACCAACTCCTGGCATCTTTATAAATTTATTTATTTATTCATCTATCATATACTTATTGAGTTCCTTAACAGCAAATAGAACAAAGTCTGTGCCCTTAAACAGCTTAAACTTTATTGGAAGACAGATTCTTATAAAACATAAATAAGGCTGAGTGCAGTGGCTCATGTCTGTAATCCCAGCACTCTGGGAGGATGTGAGAGGATTGCTTGAGACCAGGAGGTTGAGGCTGCAGTGAGCTGAGATTGTGCCAATGCATTCCAGCCTGGACAACAAAGAAAGAACCTGTCTCTAAAAACAGACAAGCCATAAATAAGCAAAATAATTTCAGATTTTGGTGACTGCTTGAAGGAAATAAACAGAAAGATAAGATGGAGCATTAGTTAAGGCAACCACTTTGGGTGGGCTGCTTGGAAAGGGACTCTCAGAAAAGGTCATTTTTAACTGAAGGATCAGGAGCAAGGGCTCTATAAAGATCAGGGAGACACGTGTTCTAGGCAGAGAGAACAAGTAAGAAGGCCGAAAGATATTGATTGAGGACATGGAGTGAGATGATACTGGGAAGGAAGGAAAGGACTAGAGTATTCCAGATACAACAGGCTATAGCCAGGACTCTGGCTCATCTTGGAAGAGCCATTGAAAATGTTAAGCAGAGGAGTGAAAAGATCTAATTTATGTTTTTAAAAGATCTGACGGTTGTGTGGATAATGTTTAGTGGGGCAGTGAATAGAGTGGCTGGGAGACCAAGCTCCTGCAGTGATTTGGATGTAAGGCTTCGGGGATGTAGACTCAGAGGGGAGGCAGTGGAGATGGTAAGGAATTGGTGCAGCAGAGCCAACAGGACTTGGGGAAAGAAATGAAGCAATTGGGACAAACGTCAGCTCTAGGAGACTTACAGAATTAACAGAGCACAAACCTTAATGAAACAGAAATCAAACAAAAGAGCCAAGAATGACTTACTTCAAGTTAATCACATGTTTCCATTCTGCACCTGAGGAGTGAGACTCCCACACCTGACTCAGGAATTCCATAGGCTCAGTCTACCTGGGTTACGGTTTAGATTTTGTCCAAGACTTTTTAAATAAAAATGTCTAGCTATAGATCGTTTCTCCCAAGCTGGAGCTATATCTTCCTTCTGTGTTCCCAACACATAGTATAGTGCCCCTCACACTACAGTAAGCTAAAGTTGATCAAATTCAACGTTAGTTTCTACTTTTAATTTCCCTCAGCAGATGTAAATTTTTAAAGGGTCTACTATGTGCCAAGTACTCTGTTGGAGTTTTTACTAAAAAATGGAACTCATACCTACATTTGGAATGTTTTAAAACTTGTGTTCTTTCATGATCCTATGATGCCTCATTAATCAGAAAACATACCTTGATAACTCATATATATATATATATATATAAACTCTAAATGTATATATTTTTTGGCTTCTAGAAGGTCAATAGAAAGATTAGTAAAAAATCATGACAAATATAAAGACAAATTGAAGGAACGTATTTATTTATTAGTGATAACATAATAAAGGTACTAAGTGTTCTAAATAAATAACTATGCCATCCCATAGGAGTATACTGTCTAGGGGATCATGAAAACATCAGATTACTCAGGACAGAAATCAGGTATAGATAAAATACCAAAATCAGGTATAGATAAATGGCTGATTGTGTGTTATATTAAAGCACTGCAAAATACTATACTATGTATAGAAAGGTGAAAAATGATGGATCAAAACTAAGATTGATAGATTACATGTTTCTGATCTTGAGGAAAGGAGAAGAAAATAAATGTGAGAGAAATGGGAATATTCTTTGCCCACATTCTCAGTCAGCAGTGATGCTTGTAAAATAGAGTCTTGGCACCACTCCACCTCTCCCCAACACATGCTGGAGGCATGAGAAGTGCCTTTTGAAGAAACCCTCTCAGATTATTTTGATACAAGTAGATAATGGACCATACTTTGGGAAATGCAGATTTAGTCCAGACTCTATCTTCTGAATCGCTGTGAGATTCATAAAGGAATATGGTTATCCAAAGTTGCATCAGTCATTTTCATTAGTACTTAGGGTAAATCACAGTCTCTTCTTTGATACTTAGATTTAAATTTCCAGCTCCAGCCTTAGACCTGCTAACAACACTCATCATTGCTATTTATCTTCTAGAATCACAACCACAGCTGCCTGCATGATGGACCTAAGGAGGTACCCACTGGATGAACAAAACTGCACCTTGGAAATTGAGAGCTGTAAGTCGTTCTGAGAATCCAGCTAGACTGGACTCTGCTTTAAGGTTCTTACGCAGAGGCCTCCAGTCCTGGCTCATGTCCAGACCACAGGCCCTGCAAAGGTTCTGCTAGCCCAACTAAATTTGGTTGAGGGAAGCATTGACAGCATCTTTTCTCAGTTATGCTGCCACCCTCTTAGTCTCATCCCTAACTCTTCGCGAGAGATATTTAGGGAAGAAATAATCTGGCAATAAAAGGAATATGCTAACAGCCTGGAAGGAGACCGAGGGCTATTTCAGGCATTTAAAATATGGAATTGGTGCAAACAGTTACAACAGACTTTGGAAAATAGGTGGAGGTGGCAGAGTGTCACAAGTTGTCCTGTCTTTGCCTCTCATAAACTTTCTATCTTTGTAATTGCAAAATAAATGTGGTCTTTCAGATTAGTTAAAACATTCATAGAGTAAGGTTTTATAGAATGTTTTCTGTTGTTGTTTCAAGGGACTATTTTCAGTCTCTAAAGTATATTTTTTGCTGAAGGCCATCTGATGAGCAAGATTGTGAGTGTGTGTGTGTGTGTGTGTGTGTGAATTCTGTTTACTGTGCTGACTTGTTTTGCAATGTGCTTGCTTTCCTAGGCCATGATTTTAGCTTCCACATTGATGATTCAGTCAGCTGCCCTATTGGGTGGGCTAAAATGGTGATTTTATAACGCATCTCCATTTTGGAGGTCACATATGGGGTGGTTTGAGGTAGAAGAATATTTTGAGTCTCTGTCACTTCTTTGCAATGTTTCCATACTTTATTTCACTAAATCTTTATCCCACTAAATAATTGGAAGCTGACAATTTTATATCCAGAATTCTAAATAATGAGTAACTGGACTGTTGTGAGGGTACTCTTAGCCTTTATGAGGAGTTTTAGCTCTGGCAAGCAGCATGACTAAATCATTGCTGTGAGCAGAAATATGGCATTTGTGACACATTGTGGATATTTTTGCCCAATTTAAAAGATAGCTTCCAGGGTAATTAAATTACATGTATTTTTGAAGAAACTGATTGCATACTTGTATTTCAAATCATCATTATTTTCAAATTATATTTTTGCCTTACAGAACTAGTTAATGAAATTAGTCCATAGGATTTCAATTATTAACTTTATGTAAATATTTTTAAGATAGCATTGCATGTTGCATTTTCTAAACTTACGGCTACAATTTAGAAAGCATAATAATGTTCCACAAAGTTCAAATTCTTTTGTAATTTCACATTGTTGATGTAAGAATATGCTGAAATAAGCACGTTGCTATGTACCACTCATGAATTTCTGTGGTGAAAGTATGTTTTGTTCCAGTTTTGGTATATGTGCTGCCAGAGAGAACATAAGAGCATTTTTTTGTGGGAAAATTATTCTGGGATATCAAATAATCACAGTTGTAGGTAGGTGAAGGACTTTCATGGATATTATTTCATTTGAGCCTTCCACAACCCTCTCAGATAAGTAAACAAGGCCTCTTTATTTTAAAGAATGTATGCCTAATGATGCAGGCAACACCCAAGTGTTTTTCTGTTATTAAATTATAATTTTGACTCAAATATTTAAAAATTAACATGATAATTCTTTAGGCTTTACGTATCTCACTTCAATTCACAATCACCTTGTTAAATAAGGTCGATATTAATATTTCCGTCTTTACAACTATAGGGAATCAAAATCAAGGAGGTAAGGTGATTTGTTCAAGATCATTCAGTCACTTAGTGGTACAGTGGTTCTGTGCTGATTTGGAAGATAGCTGACTTCTTACTTAGAAAAGACACTGATTTTGGAAGGACCAGATTAACAGACCCTTATTCTAAAACCCCTTAGTCTAAAAAGCAAGAAATAGCCTGGCCTTATGGAAAATTGGGGCTTATTCATATTTAGACTGTTAACAAATCATTGCTACAGAGAATTAGATATGGTGTTTTGTTAATAATATACATGATATCCAGGCTTTATTGTTGTAAATAGGTTGTCTACTAACTAAACATATTGAAGTGAATTTAGGATCCCATTCCTTAAACTACTGGTTCTCCAATTGATGCTTCTCATTCTGCCTTATTCATCCATTCCTTTACTTTAATCATACCCTAGGCATTCATTCACTCTCATTCTCTTTCTCCCATCTGTCTTCCTCTCTCATCTTTCCCATCCCAGCTCTCCCCTCATCTCTCTCTTTATCCTTCTCTCTGTCCTTCTCCCTCCTCCTTCCCTCTGTTTTTCCCTCCCTTCTTTCTCTGCTTTCCTCTTTTCCTCCCTCCCTCTGGCAAATGAAAATTAACCTAACTGTGTCATTGCTAAATTATTAATACCTTGTCAGCATATCAACAATCAATACATTGGGTCAGTTCAGGAGAGGATAACATAACCTGACTCTTGGCAGCTTGGAGTCAGGGAACATTAGGATTGAGCTAATTGTTCATTCATTCATTCACTCAGGAATGTATTTGTTCATTAAATTGTTATTGAACACTAATCTTTTACCAGGTATCGTAATAAGCTCTAAAGATCTAATAGTGAATAGCAATATACAATATCCCTGGCCTCCTTTATTGAGGTGAGAGAGATAGATATATAGATTGTGTATCGCAAATCTGACATGCTTTAGACCAGAAATGTTTTGAATTTCAGATTGTTTCAGATTTTAGAATATTTGCAATATATTTGTAAATAGTATATTACCATACTTAGCAGTTGAGCCTCCCTAATCCAAAATCTGAAGTGCTCCAGTGAGCATTTTATTTGAGTGTCATGCCAGCACTCAAATTGATTTGGATTTTGGAGCCTTTCATATTTCAGATTTTTGGATTAAGGATACTCAATGTCTAATTTAAGTCAATACATGCATGAATATAAAATTGCATTGCTAAAATTGCTGCCAAGATGAAGTACTTAGTTCTATAGCATCTTAAAGAAAGGCTGTTTAAAGCAAGCCTTGAAATAAAGTACTGAGGTCTCTAAAAGGTTAATATGGACTACACTGACTTCATAACTTTTCTTAAATATACAGGGATGGGGGGTGTTTCATAGAATTCTTGAGATTTGCAGAATTAAATGGGTCTTGATAATATTTATCACTATGAGGGCCATGAAACTTAACTGCTAAAATTGAAAGGAGATATCCATTCCTAGGCATTTTCCAATTCTATCTCCTAAAGCCCCCTTTTACTTAAATGTTGCCGTTACCTGTGTGGTCAGAGGCAACTCACCATATTTTGTCTACATAGAATGCATTGTGTTTATATCTCTCTCCGAAACTTTTAGTACAGGTTGGGAAAGGGACACTGGAATACTGCCTATTTTTCTAGGGAAATGTCACCCAAAAAGCACCAAACAACAACAAAGTTATGCCCAAGCCTACATAAACAAAGTTCTTTTGAATGTACTTGCTGTTTAGGAATGAGTTCTAGTACAGAAATAGTGAATCTTCCCAGGTGTGCCGATGCTTTGGGAATCTGATGCTGCCAAGTATAATTTAGAACTGTTAGTACAAATCAAAGATTTCTCTCTTTAAAAAAAAATAAGTTTTAATCACATTGTCAGGAGGACATTGAAACTCATTACACTGTGAGGCCACTTAATATGTCCCATCCAGATATAAAAAATAGTGAAAAGGAGGTGGTGAAAGTATTATATATCTTTGAAATAGGAATAGTCAGGGGGATACTCAGCTGTATTCTGTGCCAGCTCAGCTACACAATACCAATGTCAACTACATGGCCTCATTATGCCCCCTCCTCCCTCCCTCAGGAGAAAAGCTGCCTTATCTAGTCTTCACTCTGGTTCCAGGTTTTCCACTTAGGGCGTGTGAACTGCTTGTCTGAAAAGGAAGAAGGAATTCTCTAAACTAAACCCATTGATAAGCTGCTCAGATAACTAAAATTCCAAAGGATCATTTCTTGTTCATTCATTACGTGTTTTGGTCTCATCTTATCTCTGAGTAAGTTGGACTGGCCAGAGTCAGTGTCTCAGAGAAGGAGCTTAGTGTTCTCGTTTTCAACATTGTGGATTTCTCAGTCAATCTCAGCCATAGTGGGATCTACAAAGAACTAGAAGACATAAAACTTTATCAGCAGCTCTTTCACAGGCCTTCACAGGGATACACAAAGTGTTTACTGAGACAGCCAATCAGGCATCTCCTTTTAAGATTTAGAAAAAGAAAAAAGTCCTACACACTGCCCTTTGTGACAGCATCAGAAACCAATTGTTGCTGGCCTCTCAGAGTCACTGATTACCTGAGAGACACTGGCAAAGTCACTCCCTTAGTAGCCCCTCTTTCTTCAGGGGTAAAATGGAAATAATACCTAACACAGGAGATTGTTGTGAAGCTCACATGAAGTCTGTTAGACAAAGAATCTAACACATTGCTTTGGTCCATGGTAGACATCTAATAAATAGCAACTTCAGCAATTAATAATTATTATTACTATAATAATCCCAGTTTTGGTGGTTATATTTTTAAAGTCCCATACTGCCACGGATTGCACTAATTATGAGATTAGTAAATCTAGCCAAGGAGACCCAGAGCCCAACATCACCCTTCTCAACCTTCATAGATTTTATTCTGGCCCTTGCTTTGACATTCCAAGTAAGTCTCATTTTCTGTAGTGCTATCTACTTCCTCATAGAATGTTTTAGCCAGCTGTGCCTACTGCAGTATAAAATGCAAATTAATTTATTTTACTTTGTAGGGAAAATAATTAATAGCTAGCTTCAAAATCCAAAGATGGGTATTTTAAAACATTTTGACATCTGGATTTGGATTAAGTGAAAGAACAGTCCATTTATAAATATAATCCCTTCATGGTTTTATTAACATTTCAATTGGCCAAGGAAGGCAATCAACCCTGGTGGTCATCTAAAGCCTATTTGATTGATATAGCAAAAGGTACTTGTGAGTGTGTGAGAGTGTTTTGGTACAAGCATCTCTTCTTCTTAGCGTATGCACCATGCTTTAGGAAGGCAGAAGATAGAAATGTGCCTGTTGTGTTACTGAATTCCAATTTGTATATTATATAAAGGCAACATGTTGTTGGGTCATTGATGGAATAAGGGCTGTATTTTCTTTATTCAACAATTTTATTCTAAATCATCCTTGTCGAAGAGGTCAGTATAGATTGATATATTGAAGCATTTGAGGTATTACATCCAAATTTACTATAGCAAGGAGCTAATATATTTTGTATTGGGTTATGCTATAGATTCACTAATATTTCAGTAAACATAAATGCAGTATTTTTAATAACTTAAAAAAATGAAAAGTGCATTGTGTTTCTCCACCCCAGGTAAACGTCGATAGCACCTTAGAGTATAACAGTAGTCTCAAAACATCTGTAACAGAGGAAGTAGTGAGCAGGTGGGGCTCTTTGCAAATGTGGTGTAGTATTAAGAGGGTATTGTTTGAATAGAGATAGACTTGTCTATTATGGTTTCCTCAAGCTAGCTAAACAGGTCACTTAGCTTCTTCAAGCTGCAGTTTCTCATTTGTACAATATTGTGACCCTTAAAGGCAATAAGATAATCAAGATAGAGATCTTTGTGCAATGCTTGGTACTGATATTTCCATAAGTAGCAGCTGTTATCATTATAGCATCATCATTATCATTATCAAATTACTGCTGGAATACTGTGCTCAGTTAGAGTTACATTTTAAGAGGGATATTTAGCAATCAGAACAACCAAAATATGAATGATATATAAACCATGGAGTCTGGAAAGCCAGTAGAAGGAACTGGAGTGTTGGACAGAACATTTACCCTGAGGAAGGAACACTGAGGCTAGGAAGGATGGCAGTGGTTGAACAGGATAGCTATTTTCAAATAAATGCAGAATTTCCTCTTAAGGAAAGAGAGTAGACTCTGTGTACCCTAAGGACAAAATTAACTAATGGTAAAAGATGCCAAAAGGCAATTTTTGGCTGAAAGTTAAAAAAAGAAAAGTTCATAGCAGTTACAGCTGGTGAAAAGTCAGATGGGCTGCTGTATTCTGTAAAACCATTTGCTGGGAATAAAGGAATTATTTCACTGAGCAAGTGATGGGATTACATGATCTCTAAGTAGCTGTAGGTTAAGGGTTACTTGGCACAAGCAAAAATATGTAGGACTTGAGTTAAAGGACAACTAGGCAGGCCCTGGTTTATGTGAAGATGCAGATCCCATATGCATATACCTCTGAGAGCAATGCTGTTTAGGAAAAGATGAAAATCACATCCCTGCTAAAATTTAAAGTAGAACAGCGTATGTGTTTTGCTGATGGTCTGTTGTTGTTTAGCTAGCAATCTTTCTTCTCTCAGATTTTCCTCATAGGAATACATCTCACACTTGTGCCTATAAGGAAAAAGGCTAAAACTCTAATATTTTTCTGTCTTTCTGAATAATCTAAACCTTCTTGAATATTTTGGTCTTCTTAAGGCTCAACAGAAGAGAAGGTATGTGTGCATGTGTCTGTTTATGTGTGTGTGTGAAAGGGGGGTGTAAAGTGGAGGTGTCACATAATGAAGCTGATAAATATTTTAGGTGATCTTTGAGTTATTTTAAATTAGAAAAATACTGCTGTAAAACTACAGTGAGGCTTAGTTATAATTATTTATTGAAAAAAAGCAAAGCGCACTGCAAATGCTCCATGGTGTCACTGCATACAAATTTAATTTGCATCACTGTCCTATTTTGATATTTTCTTGAATTGTGTCCAGTGTTGTGGAAGTGAGGAATTTATTTTCCATTCTTGCTGTGTGAAGATACTTTGTTGGAATGTGGTCTTGGTTTAACAGTTGGTCCTTCATGACCATAGACAAGTGCTTGGATGTGCATGTTGAACCTCTGGCATTTCCTGTGGATATTTCTGACCTTGACGTGTATCTGGACTCAAAGACTCTGCTTTTTCAATTTTTCCAATATTAGAAAGTAAACTAGCGACTTGGGTATAAAGGATATGTCTTAATATTGAATATTAAAAATAACACAAGGAAATCCTTTCTATCTAAAGTGTTCTTTCCCCTAGTAAAGAGAAATCATATTTGTTTAATGTCCTCTTTTAATGTCTCTGTTTTCTCCCTCTGAGGTTTGCACTAAATAGATTGTTGGTCTCCTTCATAAATCTGCCATGGATCTGAACTGAAATTTTCAATTCTTATCTTCCAGATTGCTAACATTTATTTTATTCTAAAGAAATTATTATTGGTAAATATTTTGTTTTGGCAGTCACGTTTTCAGTTTCTAAGAACTCTTTCTTATTATGTGGTTACTCATTTTCCATAGTCACTTGTTCTCATGGAATGTCCTTTTGGTTTTAAACATGAAAATTTAAGTTATTTTACACGTTTTCTGCTGTGTTTCTCTTTCTTTTTGTGACGATGTGTGCTGGCTTATCTTGGTCTTTCCTTTTTCATGCTGATGATTTTCTTCAGATGTCTGCTAATCTTGGAATTCATTTCATGTTTGTAAATAAAAGACTAATTTGACCAGATCAAGTCTCTCATATGGGTTTTTAAAACCTATATGCATTTCCTCAGCACTTTTACATGATGGTTTCCATAGCCAACCTCTTTGCTGAAGAGGATGGTACAGGAGGAGATCTGGGCATGTCACCAGTCTCCCTCTTTAAGAGAGTGTGCTAGGACCTTTCACAGATAACCACAACTTTCATCTGAGCCTCCTGCACTTCAGATTATTTCACTCTCACTCCTAGGAGGAAATGGGATTCATTTTTTCCCCTCTATTTATAGAAATGCCCAGAGCTATCTGAAACTCTGTCCTGATTCTCTTCAGTCCAATATCTAAATTAGGAGCTACGCAGCCCCCACTTTGTTAAGGGGCTTTCTTATGTTGTAATCCTGGGTTAAATCACCACAGCCAGTTGTAGGAGAGAAAGAGAACCAGTCTGGCAGATCCATGGGCACACCCTCACGTTGAACTTGCTGACTGAGTTTGGAAATTCTCTAGGGCATACGTTCTCAACCTTGCTGCATATTATAAAATCACTGGGGATTTTTAAAAAATTCAAATGATCGGGCCACACCACAGGCCTCTTAAATTAGCAATTTTAGAAGTTCTTCAGGTGACTATAATGAACAGCCAGCATTGGGAATGAGTGTTCTGGAGCGTGATTCTCACATGTGAATGGGCAGGAGAATCTCCTGGAGGGCTTATTAAAACCCACATTGCTGGGGCCCCATCTCCAGGCTTTCTAACACAGTGGACCTGGGTGAGGTCTGAGAATGTGCATTTCTAACAAATTCCCAGGCCATACAGATACTGCTGGTGCAGGGACCACAGCTTGAAAGTCACTGCTCTGGACTTTAGTGGGAAGATCGGCTCTCTCCTTAGCCCTGCTTCATCCAAATCCTTTTTTAGGTTGATGTTTCTCTTTTTAATTTTTGAATCTATGTAACCTCATTTACATTCTAACTTTTCTACATTTTTCAACATTTTTGGCTGAATGATGGCATTCTTTTCCATTTTGTAATGCTAGTATGGATTTATTACTATTCCTTCCTTTTAGAGTTATTCCTGTGAGACTGGAGTAGGGCGGGAAAGGTAAATATGCTGTCATAAACTGGAACTCACCTTTTTAAATACACATATGAATATTTAACTGCATATGCAATATTTAACCTCATTTAAAAAATTTAAGAGTATTATCACATATATCTTATTTTCTGAAATATTCTTTAGAATATAATTTGCAGTTCCTCCCTAGTATCTACATTTAAATGAACCATAATTTCTGTAACCAGTTGCCTATTTTAGAACATAAATTATTTCTATCATGTTTCTATTTTAAGTGTTATAATTTGTATATGATTGAGGCTGTATCATTAAATACAACCATGATTTTATATGTATGAATGTATATATATTTGTATATAAACAAATTTTTATATAATATATATAACTATGCTATTCTATATGGTATGTAAAATTAAATGTAAATTAATTAAACTTAAGTAAAACTAAAAATTTAATGCCCCATTTACAGGAGGCATATTTTCATGTGCTCAATAGCCACATGTAACAAGTGGCTGCCGTACTGGACAGGAGAGACAAATAGAACATTTCCATCATCTCAGAAAAGTCTGCTGAATACACTAATATATAAGATGAATGCATAGAAGTTGAATTTTCACATCATAGAGAATGTATAATTGAAATACTCAGTTTGCACGTCATAGAGAATATACAGTTGGATATTGTGCCATAGGAAATTTTCTACTTAAACTTCCAGCATGAATGTTTTATAGTATCATTTCTTTAGACTTGGCTTACATTCATGACATTTGATGCAACTTAAATGTTACATGGGCAGCATTTTTCTAATGTAAAATTAATGGGTTAAAGGCAGATATAATTTAATACTTGAGGCATTACAATTATTGTACAAGGTAAGCCTTGAACAGATCTTATAGCAGTGCAGGGTATCTATTTTATAAGGTATCACTATGGCAAATAACTATTTTCTACCCTTAAATACTATCGGTTGTAAGTTTCACTATTACATTAATAAGAATAATGAAATCCTGCCCTGAATGTATTCGTCTCTTGGTAGATATATTCTACGCATTCCTGTTTGTATGATAAAATGTAAAGGGGACCCCAAGTACATTTAGAATTGAAATATAGTTATTTTTGTATTTGCAAATTATTATTTTATTATTTCTAAGTGGAAAAACCAGAAAGAAACATAATACATAACGTTATCAAATTACTATCTCCCACTCTTACAAGTGAAAACCCACCTTCTGGGTTCATTCCCTCAAGACACTGTTAGACTGTTTCTGATATAGTGTGCAAAGTGAAACAGTTAATGAAGGGCATGTGTATACCATAATAACTGCTGGCCCAGAGGGCAGAGTGTGGGTAGACTACCTGTATCATCCAGGCAGTGGTCAAGACTTTCCCGTGAATCAGTAGACACCTTTTGGAACCTAGAATTTTAGATACAGAGAGATTGAGGGGAAGTCTTTTAGCAGTAGACACCACCCCCTATTACATTTTTACCCTGTAACATTGAAAAAAATCAATATAAATTCTATGTAAAACCTGGGTAAGTTGAATCCACTGGCTTCCAATCCCTCACGTGTAACAAGCTGACTTGTAACTAAATGAGCCCAGAGCCTGAGAACAACTTACCCCTTTAACCAGGTGGTAAGCACAGCTGTCAAGCTTAGGAATATGTTGGCACAAGGCTCAGCTTTCAACTCAAAGAACAGCCAGGAGCAGTTACAAGGATACTGATTCCCATTACGGGTTCTCAAAAGTGAAGCATTTTCTTAACGCCTAAATGATTTCCTATGTCTCTCAGGACACTGAGAGTTTGATAAGGCTCTACTCAAAAACCGACATTGTGTCTATTTACCTTTCTGAAGAAGATGGACAGCTTCTTTTAAGTTTCTAATGCTAATTTTCCCCCTGCCTTCAAATTGCCCATTAGATCTAAAAAAGGCAGTTTAGGTCTTCACAACATATTATAAATCTCTCTGTGGGCAAATTTTGTAGCGGGAGGGTGGTGGGAATGCAAACGTGTTTACTTAGTTTACGTTTAGGCTCAGGAAAGGTGCCAGCAATGCCGTCATCCTGCAAAAACTCCCTTCTTGGCTGGGCTTCATTTCATACTTGATCCTAATTAGGTGAAAATGCCACATTTGCAGATTTCTTATCATTTTTAGTGAATGCTGGAGAGCACTTTGTGAAACCTGATGTGAACATCATAAGCCAGAGGCGTAAATACACCCACACACCTTCCCTGAAGCATTTCCAGAAACCTCCTGTTGTTTTTGTTTGATAGTTGCAGCCCATTGAACTGCAACACAGACTGACTTTTCTCAGATTCTAGACTTGGCTTCCTGTGTTATTGCTTGAAGATGTTTTTCTTTCCATAGATTTTCAATAATGCGTGCTAGTTTTTGCAAATCGAGTACCTCTTTCTTCATGATAGCCTCCAGAATCTACCATCTACCCCTGCTCACACCTCCACTGCCGCCAGCTCCATGAAAATTACATTATCGCCATCACCATCAGTAGTAACTACCCTGTATTTAATGTTTACTTTGTGCCAGATCTTGTGCTGTGTACTTACAAACAAGATCTCACCCAACCCTCTTATGGTAATATATGGCAGCTACATATATTATTTCCTCTTTACAGATGAGGACATGGGGTCTTGGAGAAGTTGTATAACTTACTTAAGGCCACCCATGTTAGCAAGTGAATGTATTGATTAAGGTTTAGTTGAAGAAAATTGAATCCAATAAAACTAGCTTCAACAGAAGGGGATTATATGGGTTAAGGAATTATTGACTAGATTGAAGAAAGAGAGGTGAGGCTGTGCTTTTAGAGATGACTCCCAAAATTACAGCCCAGTCATGTATTGCCAAGGCAGCCACTAGTCCTGCTGGTATATTGGGAGCACCTGCTGAATAAAGTAGTCACTGCTCTAGCTGCTAGATGGAAACCACAGTGCTTCTCATGTAGTCTGTATTAGCACAACGGATGTTCTGTGCCATACTTCTCTCTCCATTCAACCCAGTCCTGAATTCAAGTCCCCCGTAAGTACATCTGACTGGCAGAGTCTGGATCACATTTAGAACCACAGAAAAAAGTGAGCCTGGAAAGTGTAGTTTGTGGTAAGTCAGGACCCAGTATCAAGCAGAGTGGCTAAGCTGGGATTTAAATTGAGGTCATTCTGATTTTAGAACCCACGTCTTCAATCAGTGTACATATTGTTTCCTTGTTTATTTATCTAACATATGATTAACACATTCCTCTTTGCATGATAACTTCATCAAATGCTACCTACTGAAGTGTATGCTTTCAGTGGACATTTCTTTGCTTGGCCCATACCCAAACACTATATTTGTAGAATTCCTTACTTTATGAGACAGAACCCACCTCCATAAAAGAAGTTTAAAAAGTCAGAGAATCATCTTCTCAGTCACCCTTATAACTAGAAGGCAGGTGCAAAACCAAGGCACTGCTAATCACTTAACTTTGAGTTGGAAATTGGTGGCAAAAAATAAAACAGTGAAGAGATCGATACCATCGTGGCCAACGTAGTGAAACCCAGTCTCTACTAAAAATACAAAAATTAGCTGGACATGGTGGCACGCGCCTGTAGTCCCAGCAACTCAGGAGGCTGAGGCAGGAGAATTGCTTGAACCTGGGTGGCAGAGGTTGCAGTGAGCTGAGATCGCGCCACTAAACTTCAGCCTGGCAACAGAGCGAGACTCTGTCTCAAAACAAAACAAAACAAAACAAAAACAACAACAAAAAAACCAGACAAACAAACAAAAAAACAGTGTCTATGGAAAAGTCCAGCCTAAGGATGGCCGCTGTGGCAGTGGATGGCAAGCAGTGTTTAGTGTGTTTAGTGGCACATGCTGATGGTATCTGCGGTGGAAATTGATGCTCAGTGGAGGCAGCACTGGTAACTTCACAGGACCATTTCTGCCCTGTACATTTGGGCATTGTTGCTGACTGCATAGTTTCCACAGTGGGTCCTCTGCCTTCTATGATCTGTTCATTATCAGTTTAATTTAGCCAAAGTCAGTTTTGTTGTTTGCAGCTAAGTGCTTTGACTACTATGCTTATTGAAGGAAGGATTATGTCCTGTGTTATCTTTTATCTTGTCTACTGCTTTGTGTATGACAGCCAGTCAGGAAATTTATCAATTTAACGAATTTCACTAAAGTTTAC
The DNA here is from genome assembly GCF_028858775.2 of Pan troglodytes. Taxonomy (NCBI): domain Eukaryota; kingdom Metazoa; phylum Chordata; class Mammalia; order Primates; family Hominidae; genus Pan; species Pan troglodytes. The sequence goes on along the minus strand of NC_072402.2, from coordinate 159,093,009 downwards.
TCCAGATATAGGTCCTCTCAAGAGAAAATACAAAATAGTGAAATTAGGAATCCCCTAATATATATGACCCTCTGCTGGAATGTATAACCCTGGCCGCAAATCATTTGATAAGTGATTGCTGGCTACTTAAACAAATATATTAGGTACTTTGTGTAAATTATCCTATGGTCACATTTATTTATCTGTCTCTATCTATCTATCTATCTATCATCTATCTATCTATCTATCTATCTATCATCTATCTACCTCTGTCTATCAATTATTGAACACTTACTGTGTACTAAATGCCTTATGTTCATTTTCTCATTGTGGTGTATCTACCCTATGAGAATAAAATGAGGCACAAAGAGATTAAGTAAGGGTCACACAGCTAATAAGATGTGAAGTCAGGATTCAGTCCCAGACAGTCTATCCTCAGGTGTCACGCTCTCAATCAGCATAACAACAAGCTACAACTACATTTAAAATATACTGAGAAAAAATGATGCTTAAGTCATACGAGCACTGTCAGAACTGGGCGTTAAGGTGTTAAACTGTTTTAATATAGGAAGTGATTCTTCTGTCCCTTTCAGTCCTTGTTATTAAGAGAAGTGTTTATACATTGTCAGCATAATATCCATAAATCGGTCAAGAATATTCTAAATTACTGCTCCTCACTTTGTTTCTTAAATTTGTTTCTGATAAACAGGACTTTTTTAAAAAGATGTATTTTTAATTAAGACACAAAGCCACTCTCATTGTTATATAAATTGATTTCACATGCCACTTTTTGCGACCTTTAGAAATAAATATTTATTATGGTTATTTATTGAGGAATTTTGCTTATACTTAAAACACTTACATAAAGTACTATTGAGTATAAATTTAATTAAATGTACTGCCAAATGGTAAAGGTTGGTGGACAGAAATGGGAAACATCTATTACAGATGAGCCGGCCTTGAGTTGTAACATTGTGGCTGCTTTGAATTATAATTGTATCAAAATCACTTTAATAATGTGAGCAGAAGACAGAAAGAATTATAGATTTCTTACAGATGTAGAAAAGTTACTTGACTGTGTCTTTCTAATTCCACTGTTTTCTTATTAGTGCTTTAAGTGAAGGTCATGCTAACAGGATAAAATTTTTTGATTGTGAAGATACATTGATAAAATGTACCTTAAGGTTTAACAAAAAGGCTCTTTTAAGTTTTGAAGAAATATCTTCAATGCAAGATGAGCAATAGCTACTATTCAGAATGTCATTTTGCGCTACACATTCTAGGTAAGCTCTTTACATTTATCATCTCATTTAATCTTCATGGCAGCCCCTTGGACAGGTATAATGTCATTCCTATTTTACAGATAAGGAGACTGGGGCTTAAAGAATTTAAAAGTTACATTTGGAAGTGTTGAGATTGGAATTAATTTACTCCTGAAAGTCTAATTACAATCTGGTAATGTGTTAAGCTATTTTTTATAACTTTATTAAGGTATAATTGACAAATAAAATTGAGTATATTTACTGTGTACAATGTGATATTTTGATATATAAATACATTATGAAATGACTACCACAAACACAGAGTTTGATAATTCAACTATGCTGGTGATACTCTCTCATTTATTTAATAAAAACAGTACAGGCTCAAAAAACAGGCATCCTGTAGCTGATAATCAATTTAACATATACTTACTTATACTTTACTAGGCTTGGAAAACCGTGGAAAGAATTCAGAGAAAGTATGTAAAAAGACTCTTTCAAGAGCCACAGAAGGGATTCATTATTAACAAAAGTGGGTTTGTTATTCTCGTTTTAACAACCTCTCTCTTCTGGGAAACCAGAGATGAGGAGAATGCTGTATCCATTTTTCCAGAAAGAAAAAGACAAATGATCTGCCCAATTCTCCATTGCCAAATAGGAGTTGAATGACAGTCCTGAAGCCAGGAGAAATCTTCAGTCCCTCTAATCACAGTACTCTAACATAGTAAAGGCTAAGCAGGCTGTGATCTAACTCCTCCCTGGGAGGAATGGATGGGGTTTACTTGGGCTCAGTGTGGCTTTCCACTTCCTGATGGAGCTGTTATTTTTCTAGGCCTTGTTTCTGGTATTTTAAGCTTTTTGGTTAACCATTGTGTGCAGCTATAAGAGCCCAAAATATCGGAACAATTTCTGAAGCACAATATGCCACATAGAAGACAATCATCTAAAATTTCCACTCAAAGAAAGTAAGTTTTTCTCTTTTTTCTTTGGCTATGGAATGCAGGAAGAGAAGATCAGAAAATAGAAACTTCTCCTTGACATTATTTCCTGGACCTTCCACTTAAAATCTTAATCACAAATTCTCCGAAGATCAAGTACTTATTATATTCTTGCAAATCACATTGAGTTGGAGAGAATTACCTTTTGATGACAGCAAGGTAGAAGGTATAAGGACTGGAGTGGGCAGTCTTGGCTCTTCAGCCCAATCATTCTCTAAGATCCAGAGAGGGAAGTCATTGTACCAGAAAAAAATTTTCTTGAATAGCCTCAAGGATTTTTTTACTCACTCTTCTCTTTGCCTACAGTATATTTTCTTCCCTTTTTTGCTTAGCTAACTCCTACACACCTTCAAATCTAAAATCAGATTTCATTTCTTAGCAAAGCCTTTCTTAATTTCCCTCTCTCAAAGTACCTGTAACATTTCTTCACAGGAGTTTGCACAATTGCGATACTTATATGTGTTATTTCATAATAAATGTCTGCCTTTTTTTCCTGACTGTCAGCTCCATTAGGTGAGTACAATGATTATTTTCTTAATCATTATGCCCAAAGTGCTGAGGGCGAAGCATTGTAAATCTCAGAACTATTTGTTGAATAATGAATGGATAGATGAATAGTTGGATGAATAAGGAATAGCCAGTCCCAATCATGTTTGTTAATCATTTACCATCTTCAAGGAGCTCCTTTCTTTTTTGCCTTCAAACTCAGGTCATCACTAGCTCTTCAAACTTTTGAAAGATAGAAGGGGAAAAATGGGACTATTGTGTTTTGTAAGGCTAGAAACTCGCAGAATATAAAGTATATCCATCCCTTCATAAAGAAATTGGGCTCCAGCTATCAGCTGGCATCCTTCCCAACCTTACCAAAGATGAAGGATAAGTAGCCCCTTCAGTGGATGATCATATCCTTTCTTCTTCATTATGCTAATATGATGGGTTATGTTATTTAATTTTTAATGATAAACCTATCTCAACCTTGCATTCCTAGGATAAATCTTATGCAGCCATTATAGATTGTCATTTTACATGATGTTAGATGTGATATTCTATTATTTTGTTGAAGATTTTTGCATCATGAAGGATATTGGATTGTAACTCCTATTTATTTTTCTTTTGGAAATGCCTTTTTAGGACTGATATTAGAGTTATGTTGGCCTCAAAATATGAGTGGGGAGAGTGATCCATCTTCCTTCTCTATTTTCTGAAAATTTGTAAACTTGGCATTTTCTTCGTTTTTGAATGTTTGATAGATTTCCAACTAAAGTCATCTGGGCCTGAAGTTTTCTTTTGAGTAAGTTCTTGACAAATTCAATATCTTTAACAGATATGGGACTTAAAAAAGATCAGACTTTCTGTTTCTTCGTATGTCATATTTAGTTTAGTACATTTTAGTTCTCAATAATTTTTTTCCATTTATTCTAAGATGTTGAAATTTGGCATAAAGTTATTCACAGTATTCACCTATTATCCTTTTAATGTCTATAGTGTCTGTGGCAATAATCCCTTTTCTTTCTTAATATGGTGATTTGTATTCTCTATCATTGATCAGTTTTGCTGGATATTTATCAATTTTGTTAGTATTTTCAAAGAATCATCTTCTGACTCTGTTAGTTTTCTCTATTTTCTAGTTTTTATTTCATTGATTACTGCTCTTTATTATTTCTTCCTGCACTTCCTTTGTATTTATTTTGCTTATTATTTTCTAGATTTTTTTAAGATGATACTTTGAGCCACCGATTTGAAATCTTGCTTGAATTCTACTATAAGGGCTTAAAACAACACGTTTCCCTCTTATATACTCTGCTTTATTCACTTTCCCAAAATCTTAATGTATTTTCATGCTGTTTTAAAAATATTTTCCAATCAGTTTAGTAATTTCATTTTTGTCTTATAATTTATTTGGAATTGTATTGTTTTACTTCCAGTTAGTTGGCATTTTCCTATATATAGTAATCTTAACAATTTTTAACTCAATACTTTTGTAGTTTGTTTTATAGTTTTTATCCTTTTAAAATTTATGGAGAATTGTCCATCTTGGGTAAATATATCATGCATTAAAAATGTGTATTGTGCAGTTGAAGGTTATTAATACTGTTCTAAATGTGACAATTAGATCAAAATGGTTAATGTGGTTGTTCATACTTTCTATGTTTATATTAGCTTATTTTCTAGCTCTATCAAATGCTGAGAGAAGTATAAAAATTCCTACTATGTTTTTGTAATTTATATTTCCTTTGATTCTGCAAATGTTTGCTTTATTTATCTTGAGACCATTATTTGTTCCATAGACACTGAGAATTATTAGGTCTTCCTGATGAATTTTCTCATTTATCATAATGAAATGTCCTTTTTTATCTCTAGTAATATTCTTAGTCTCAAAGTGCATTTTATAGGATATTAAAATGACCTTTCTGACATTATCCATACTTTTTGCACAATAAATATTTTTCTCTTTGTTTATTTTTATTTTATCTGTATCTTTATATTTAAAGTGGTTCTTTCAGGACTCACGTAGTAGAGTCTGGCTTTTTGTATGCTTTGACGGTTCCTCCTGCTTTTTAGTTGGATGAGAATGTTAAGACCATAGTTGGCAAACTATGAGTCATAAGCCAAATCCAGCCCGTGGCCTTTTCGTACTGCCCACATGCTAAAAATGGGTGTGTGGCTTTTTTTTTTTTTTTTTTTTTTTACATTTTTAAAGAGTTATAAAAGGGAGAATATAAAGAAATCTTATACCTTAGCAGTTCCTTTTGGCCCCATTACCCTTTCCTTCACTGTATACACTATTAATGCAACTTGATTGTTATACTTATTTCTGGGAAATCAGGTATCCTGTGATTTCAAATGGAGCTTTCAGTCAAATTTTCAACCAGATACCTTTCATGTTTTTATTTTTTTATTTTTTAAAAAAATCTGTGTAAGAAATTTAATCTTGTTTATTTGGTCCTTCTGGCAGTCATTTCTGCATCCCAGTTAAAAGAATTTTCTCCCAGAAGTGTACTGTTAACACATTTTATAACTATATTACATACATTTTATCTGAATTGTTAATAAAAAGTTTGAATAATATACAAGAATAATGCACTCTGTCACATAAATGTCAACCCATTAATAATTTTTTTATGAATTTACTCAACTAGCTGTAGATTTACTTAACCCTCTAATTTAGCTTTCATTTCACCTACTAATCAAAATGATTATCTATAGATATTCAAAAACAGCTGTTTCTGTAAATGAAGCATGAACTATGAATAGCTAACATCTCTTAAACACTTTCTATGTGCCAGTCAGTGTTTTGATTTGCTTATATGAAGTAGTTAATTTAATCCTGTAAAGTACTATCAGTAATGACATTTCCAGATTTGGAAAGTGAAACATAGAGAAGTTAAACAACATGCCCAAGGTTACACAGAGTGGTGGAGTCCGAATTTGGTCCCAGGCTGTTTGCTCCCAAAGCCTGAGCTGTTAAAAACCTCTCTTGCACCATTTTGTTACTGAAGGAGCATTGATTTGGGGTCATGATACCTGAGTCTGAGCCATTGACAAGTACCAGATTTCAATTAAGTTTTTCAAAGAATGGAGACGTTATACCAAAAAGTTACTAGGTATTCTTTATCTCAAAATATTATTATTCTTGTTTTCTTAGCTATTTGATCATTTCCATATGAAGAAGAGGCAAGGATAATCATAAATACTATCACACAGTACTTCTGTCAAGGTCCTAGATAAACATTTTGTGCCTAACAGAAATGAGCTTTGAGCACAGCTCTGTCTTCCCTTAGAATTAGATTTTAGCAGCGTTGGTTCCATGGGCATGAGGCCTGGAACACAGAGGCCATGATGAGAAGGGGCCTGGAACACAGGGGCCATGATGAGAAGGGCCTCACATTAATACTCTGCTGTCATGGTACTGAAATTCCTAATAATGTATGAGCAAGGGACCCCACATTTTAATTTTGCACACACAAAATCTGTCACCAATCCTGCTGTCAATTTTTCTGCTGTAGTCTTGAGGTGCTGCACAGACAGCAGAAGGCTTAGCATAGGTTACAGGGCTAGGAAATGCTCCCTGGTGTGGGAACATAATAGCAGTCAGTCCCTTCTTAGAGTCAGTCCCTTCTTAGATCAGTGAATGCTGAGTCTCCTGGTTGGGTGGTCTGTTTTCATTTCTTGCCTTTTACATTCTAGAAAAGCAAAATTTTCCATTACATCTTGTTGGTATCTGCAACCAACTTCTGTGGGTCAGTACCTATTATCGTTTTAATTGGAGAAATAATGAAACATGTTTACTTACATTTTGCATATAGAAAGAAAGATAAAGACATTTCTTAATTTGTTGTCCCCATTTTCTCTCTGGGCATGATTCCTAATGCTAATATTACATGATCTTTTTTTGGCGATGATGTTATGTTTTCTAATCCATATGAGAATTCAGAATTTGTATTTCAAATAGAACAAAGCCTTATTCCACTGTGAAATATTTCACATCCAACTCTCCCCTGCTCCCACCACCCAGGAGAATATCTCAGTGATTAAATAAGTTAAAAGCTAAAGTTGCTTTGCAAAGAGCATAGCCTACTAACCCTTCTTTGATATCACAGATTGTTTAAAAACCTGTCTCGTTAAATTGACCCACAGTTCTCACATAAAAAAAAGAGGGGGACATAGTTTGCCATTTTAAAACATATGCTCCTGCTTAACAAAGCTAGTTGAAGCAAACCTGTCAAATGCCAAAGTGTAGAGTATTAAAATTTCAACAAAATGTCAGGAGAAATGGGAAAACTGGGGAATTTAAGAAAATCTGTCATAAAGATTGCATTGCATGTTTCTTTCTGCCTAAGTTTGGGTGACATATGGAGGTTTAAAAATATAACCTAATGATGTGTCTTTATGGGAAAAAGTTTATATAACCTAATTGCCACAAAACTGTCATTGCTGGTTAATTTATTAGAGTAATAAAAGATGTTGTGTTCTTAGAACTTAACTGGAATGAGTTCTGTCCAACAACACTGACAGTCCCTGAACCGTAAATTTTCTATTTTTGCCACTTATTTGAAACCTAAGAAGATGCATATGGTTAAGTGTAGATATAATATGTTTAACCGTTTTACTTGGCTTACTGGTTTAGAAGCAAGAACATAGGCGAGTTTGAGATGGTGCTGAAAGCCTTACGTTGTGGGATGAGACTAGATGCAAAGATTTGGGAGAAAGGACATGGAGGCTAGTAACAAAGGCCAGAGGACTTATAAGAAGTGTTAGCTCTCAGATTTCACCTATTTTTTAAAATTTTTTAAAATTTTGAAATAACTTGAGGTTTACAGAAAGGTTGCAAATATAGTACAGAGATTCCTTCATGCTCTTCACCCAACTTCGCCTAATGTTAATATTTTACATGACCATGGGGCAGTCATCAAAACTAGGAAATTAACATTGATAAAATCTTATTAATTAGACTAGTCTTTATTCAGATATCAACAGGTTTTCCACTAATGGAATCCAGTCTTTTTCTGTTCATGAATCCAACCTAGGGTGTTGCATTTAGTTATCATGCCTAGTTAGTATCCTCTGGCATGTGAATTTCTCAGTCTTTCTGAGAAATTTTTGCTCTTTGGAAGAGCCAGTACTCTTCCAAAGTGAAAGGTCATGAAATGGAAAGTATTCTTTAGAATGTCATTCAATTTCATTCTGTCTGGTATTTTCTCATCATTAGACTGGTTTGCCCAAATATTTAATTTACTTATTTAAGAAAGTACACAAAATTCAGCAGAGATGACTTGAGTGCAAGGGAGTAGCAGGGCTACACTGAGATATTTACATTTGGCCACGTAAAGGTCAACATGATTAAACTGGCCTAATTATCTATTAGTTTACATATGGGTTGTAAGTTTGTCATATGCAAATTGATTTCACACTTTCTTGAAAGAAAACTAACACCAAGTAATATATGTTGCCTAATTATACATTGCCTACTGTTATTGTCAAACAGCCCTATGAAATAGGTATCACTGTTTTTATTAATACTATCATTATTATTATCTTTATTTTATAATTTAGGAAATTTAAACTCATGAAAAATTTAGGTAAGTTCCCAGTTGCACAGCTCATAATTTCTGACTCCAAAAGCCATCCTGTTTACTCATTAAGAAATAAAACTTCAGGTTTGATGTAATTTGTTCCTCCTCTGAGAGAAACCCATGTAAAATATTACCTTTGAGATGCATCCTAGAGGTTTTTGAGTTATTCAAGATACTGATATTATATTGGTGAAAACTTTTTAGAAAAAAGATTTCCTCAGCACTGCTAAACACATACTCCCAAACAATTCCTTAATCCCTCATTTTCTTCTCTTTTTCTCATTTCTCTTTCTCTCTATTTCTGTCTCTCTTTACACACACACACACACACACACTCCACGAACATACACAAGAGCCCACAGGCCACATACACATTTTATATGTTTTTATATATCTATCAATCTATCTGCAGGTTTAATGAATATGAGATATATTAAGGATCATACTTTTAAAACAAACCTCCTTAATTGTTGAAATTGCTTATGCTTCAGTACCGAGATGATATTAGTCAAAGTCCAGTGTTTTTTACTGTTAACATGAGTCAGTAGAAGAAATAATTTGGGGAATATGTATTAGAAGCTTAATTATCTAGTTTTCATGGGGTAAACAAGCTAAGATCAAATCAGGTACACCTACTAAACTGAACCATCTGGATGATTACAAACTGTTAAAACTATAGCTTCTAATGGTTTAAGCCTCAACTTGGATGCATCAAATTCTAGAATTGTTCCCACTCTCTGTTGCTATAAGAAAGTTCACTGAATTGAAAACTACACATTGTCTAGTTTAACAATCCAATTTTATAGGTAAGTAATCAATATTTTCAAGGTCACTGATCTGGTTAATGACAGAATCAGGGCTAGAACATATGGGTTATAAGTCTCTTCTTACTTGATAGTCTGTGATTCTGGAAAATAAATGAGTTAGGTATTGGTTAAATAAAGCTTTCTAATTATATTTATTTTTAACATTTCATTATAAAAAAGAATTATTCAAGGCTTATGGCACATTATATGGATATTGTATGTGATTTTATTCCATTTTTACCAAAAATAAAGCCTAACTATTGTACTCTGAAATAGAGTAATTAAGCAACATGTTGCTGTTGAAGACAAATTAGAATATGAGGAAGGCTAAAGATTTGGTGATGTAGTAAACATTATACTACTTATTGGTAGTAAAAAGCTAAAAAAAGACACAAAGCCCTAAAGCATCTAATTTTATGGAAGATGTGTATGGTATAAGAATTATTAAGTGCATTAAGAATTATTATTTCTTATATCATTATTCTTAAATGATTAATTCTTAAATTATTCTTTAATTATAAAAGGCATTAAGAATTATTAGATTATTAATGCTAATACATATTATCCATCTTCTAGGTTAAAATTAGTCAAGAATGTGTGTATCTTTATAAGACAACACTTGTTCCAGCAATATGTGATGTGCATAATAAAAAGCTAGCATCAAAAACAATTTATACCTCTCAGTTTGAAAAATTTCGATAGGCTATAAGTAATAAATTTGTGGAAGAATACATCTTTAAATGGCTATTTTTAATATACTAACAGACTAATTTTTAAAGCCTTCTTCTATTGACAGCTTTGATGAATGCTGTTTTGAGTATCTTTTCTGCTGAATCTTTCAGAAATGTTTTTACAAGTTGGAATTAAGGAGACAGCAACTCATGTATGTGACATCCATAGATACTTTTTGCACCCCATAAAGTCACTTTAGAGGAATATGTATTGAAACAGCATTTTCTACTCTCAAATCTTCCCATGGATTGTTGGAATTATAGTCAGCAAATTTACTTCAAGTGAACTAAGAGCAACTTGGAATTGAAAGATACATGTTCTTAGTTTATGAACCCAAATAATAGTTTTATTGTCGGTATTGTGACCAACCTACATTTTTTTTTTTACTTTGTCTTTCAAAACTTGCTGTTGGCTTTGTGTGCCAGTTTTATAAGGTTTAGTTTTGAAATTAAATCCTTAAAACTGTTAGGGTTTGTATATTACTATATCCCCAGATTTAATTAAGTTTGGTTAATTTTCAAAACTCATGCCATTTAAAAAATTTCTAGACGTGCTAGTCTATTATAGTTTAACTATTTATTTAAGCTAAGTTTTTAAATATAACACTGCATTTGATTTTAGAGTTTCTGCCTTTAATTATTAAGTTTTAGCTATATAGTTCTTCCCTAAAGAAAACAGTTTGACATGAAAGATGGGGTCTCTCAGATCTATTACATGGGATTTATTACCCATTTCAGCATAAAAACAGAAAAGTATGAGCAGTTACTAGGTAGTAGATGGATTCTGTGTGGCATATATACCTGACACTCTTTACATTTGCACCAGTGATTTTAATGGACATGCTCTTTGATTCTATAAAACCCAGAGGGCTAGGTTTGACAAAAAGCTAAAATATCACACATAAACCTTCAAGAAGCTTCAGGTTACTGTGATAACCTCAAAGGATATATTCTCAGCAGAGAAGACTAGAGGATACCAGGCTGCAGAATGCTTCAGTGAGCACAGCCTCTCGGTTCCATAGGGATGTTTCGTGATATTGGTATTTTGCTTGTCTTGGGTGAGAGCCTGCCAGGACACAGGAAGCCCCACATTATACCAACAATTCCAACATATTTAACTTACATTGTTAGGAAGATCAGTGTGCAGAAGGGTGAAGTCAGTCATTCACAAGGCCTTCAGACCTAGGGAGCACAGGACACCTGCCACAGGATTAGAAAATAGACATTATTAGAAAATAATTACATTTATTGTAATTACAAAATATTGCATTTCTATTTGATCATGATATATAAATATAAAAACTAAAATATAAATTTTCTTTATCATTCCTCCCCCCGTTCCCCAGAGGTAGCCAGTGTTAATAGATTATGTGCCCTTTAGAACTATATTCTATGCACACTCTTCTGTACCTCCTCCTCCATCCCAAGTACACTATACATTTTTACATGGTCAAGTCAGCTAGTCTTCTTGCCTTCTGACTTCTAGGTTTTGTGTTTCTCTTATGATGTTTTGCTACTAAACAATAATAATTTTTTTTTTTTTTTTGGCTGGGCACAGTGGCTCATGCCTGCAATACCAGCACTTTGGGAGGTTTGAGCTCAGGGATTGGAGACCAGCCTGGGCAACATGGTAAAACCCCACCTCCACCAAAAATACAAAAATTAGCTGGGCATGGTAGCACGCCTGTAGTCCCACATAAGGGAGCACTGGGGCGAGGATGGGTAGAATCAGTTAATCACTTGAGCCTGGGAGGCAGAAGTAAAGGCACTGCATTCCAGCTAGGGCGACAGAGTGAGATCTTGTCTCAAAAAAAATTTTAAAAAGTATGAAATTTTATATTTTTCAAATATATTGGTATAACTCAATATTTCCATAACAAGTTGAGCTCCTTAAGTTATTTGACAGCATTCTAAATATCACTCAGCTTCCCGGAATGTATGAGGAATAAGGTCTGTATGCTCCTAAAGGAATATGGGGAGTTCACAGTCTACATTTATAGCATATCAGGGCACCAAGCTAATTTCATTTTTTAGCTTCTGGACTGTCTTTACTGTGGAGATAATTGAATGACATCGAAAATTATTGAAGTGGTTCTTGTGCCATTAAATCACAATAAGGGTCATTTAGGCTAGGAGATTTTATGGGAGAAATCATGTCACTATTTAAAATGTTGGCAGATATTGCTGGTTTAAATAAATCCATGAGGGCCACTTAGGATAAATACAAACCTCAAATGGGTGAAAATGATGACTGGGTCCATTGCATCAAATTACGAATCTGTGGAAACTGTCTAGTGGTCAATTTAGCTGAATAACTTGGACATAAAGGGAGAACAGTAGAAAAGAAATAATTCGAATTGGGAATTCTCAAGTCACACACACACACACACACACACACACACACACACACACACACACCAGACAATAGGTAACAGTTACTAAAAGTTAACTATGTGCCAAGCACTATCCTAAATGTTTTAGATGTTTTACTTGACTTATCTCACTTTTTTCTTATAATCTGTCTTCCACACAAAGTCTCTTTAGACTTACCTGCTTTCTTACTAATTCTCCTGCCGTTTTACTGGAATACATCATTGAAAGACTAACTTATGTATTTACTCTGGTACTCATTCAAGTATAAGCACCACTACAGCAGGGATCATGTTTGTGTCACCCAATATTTTATACCTAGCAGTTAACGCAGGGCATGGCACAGGCTATATGATCAACTAATATTTGTTGACTTCATAAAATAATTTCATTTTCAGATTTTGTGAATATAGTGATTCTTAAACCGCAAAATGCTAACAAGCTAAGGGCAATTTCTCTAGCTCCCATTTCTTTACCCAGAGTCTTTTGTCCCCACCCAAAAAGAAAAAAATCTTGAAAAACTAAGGATAATATGAAATGACAGTTTCAAGCATCGGTTACCAAGACTGTTTCTGTTTGTTCCAAAAGAATTTTTCAAATGAGAGAGCTTCTACATATTACCACAGATGAGAAAGGAACAAGGAGAGATAAATTTGCTGCAAAAAGTTTCGCGGTGAAATGTTTATGAGAGATTTTGCAGTAAACACTTCAAAAATGATTGATGTGCTAGAATTCAGTGGGGAATATGTGCAGAGTATGTAGAGATGCAGATACACTTGGCAGATATTTGCATCTGGAGTGGAAGGAATATTCATCCCAGCTCTTGTGATGGAGCCTCTTAGTTTAAAAGAGAGCAGAGGAAATCAGAGACCCGGCACTTTCTGGAAGAGTTCAGGGATGCTCAATGCGGGCGATTCCAGCTGCAGCTGGGGATTGCTTCTTCTATAGTCGACTTCGTGGGTGCCTGGGCTGTGGTCTTGGAAAAGCATATTTAAAGGGGAATAGGCAAACTTCTATTTTGAGAGGATGGCAGAGGATGAAAGAAAAGCAGTCACAGCATATGTGTGTAACTATATAATCCCATCTTCTCATTCTTACATCATTTCTACCATACATCCAGAGGCAATTCTTCCCCCAACTCTAAGAATGGGGATGAGGGCAGGATAGAAAGGGAGCATATATCTGTATAAGGAAAGTATTTCATCTGTTGGGTTCACCTAGTACAAGCCCTGCCTTAGAGTAAGTATTGGATAAATACTCACATTTGTTGTTAAATTAAGAAAACTCTCTTATGTTGTCTCTGGGCTTTGATGCAATTATCCTCAGTAATACCAACTGTCCCAAGAGCCAAATTTGCATTTCCGGTGAAGTTTCACCAAAAGCTGAGACCATCTCTTATCCTTATTAAAACCAAGAACTTATACTCCTGGCACATAGCTGGTGCTATTAGTAAGTAGGTGTTGGATGAATGAATGGCTGAATGGCTGGATAAAGGAATGAAGTTGAACACTGTTAGGGTGAAAGAAGCCTGAGGCAATCTCCACTTTTCTGTCTTAACTTAATCAATACAAAGACAAACTGATAAGCATGTCTCACCTCACTCCACCCCCTCCTCAATTACACACCACCATATAACAGATGAAAAATCCAGGCACTTATCTACATTCTAACAAGTTAAAGAGATAAGATATATACAAGACATTTATCTCTGTGAATAAATTCCTTATTCCATATTTATAAAGGTAGTTTTGCAGTGGCCTTTGCAATTAAAGTGTCTCATCTTTTGAATTATTAATTGACCACATATCTTTTTAAAGGGGTAATTCTTGAATTTGGAGAAGATGACCTTTATCAGAAATTGAGAACCACGATAAATCATCTTCCCATAAAATGCATATATGTGTGGGTATATACACAATGGACCTTAGAAATCGTCTATATGGCCCAGGTGTAGTGGCTCATGCCTGTAATCCCAGCACTTTGGGAGGCCAAGGCGGGAGAATCGCTTGAACTCAGGAGGTGGAGGTTACAATGAGCCGAGATCGCACCACTGCACTCCAGCTTGCGCGTATATGTGTGTATATACACACACATATATACATTTTATGCATATATCTATCTATACATACACACTTTAAGAAATTTTTGCTTGTAACCTTGTCAACTACATGTTCAGTGTCATTCAGCAAGTATTGCTAATTTCTTAGTGTTAAGTTTAGATGACATGATATTGCCTGGGATTTGGTTCAAAATAATCTATGGTGGGGGAAGAGGGTTGGATGTAGATTAGCACTATCTAATAAATTGTTCCACAGTGATGGAAATGTTCAACTGTTTTGTAGAGCTTCACTATCCAAATTGGTAGTCACTCACCACATGTGGCTATTGAGCACTTGAGATATGGCTAGTGCAGTCAAGGAACTGAATTTTTGATAGTATTTAATTTTAATCAATTAATAAGTGGTGAAGGGCTACTGTAGTAACAGCACAGAAACAGATACATGTAATTGGCATGAAGTGATAATACTTCAAGCTGGGTAATGAGAACATGACTTATGTAAGTTATTTTCTTGATTATATGTTTGGAATCATCCATAATAAAAATTTAGAAAAATTGGAAAAAAAAGAAAGACAAATGCCACATGATTGCATTAATATGTAGAATCATAAAAAGTTGAACTCATAAAAACAGAGAGTAGAATGGTGATTCCCAGGCCTGGAGAGCGAAGGAAATGAAGACATGTTGATCAAAGGGTACAAACGTTCAGGTATGAGATGGAAAAGTTTTGGGGACCTAATGTACAGCATGGTTGGTGATGGATGTGTTAATTAATTTGATTATGATAATTATTAACCATTGTATTCATATATCAACTCATTATGTTGTACAGCTTGAATATATGCAATCTTTACTTGTCAATTACATATTTTAAAATTAAGAAAAAAGGGAAAACAAAACATTGAGTAGACAAAGGTAGAGGAGAAAAATTAAGCCTTTAAAGCCCTATTTTTTGATGTCCATCCAAGTCTCGCTTTGCAGGATGAGCAGAGGCTCTTTGGATTTTTGGCAGCCTCTCCTCAGAGGAGGTTGCCAAGAGAATGGCTCAGGGGACCTCATGACAGCTCTGAGTAGCCACGGAGTTGCTCGAGAGGAAAATGGAAGCTTGATCTGTCAAAGTGAAGAATAGGCCTATAGGACTAGATTGCAGGATGAGCATGAATAGTGCTTTAGAATTGAGCCATATGCTGCCATTCCAATAATGTATAAGGGACAGACACATAACATGTCACATAAGCCAGAATATTCTAAACCAGTGACTAGATTTTAGGTCCTTAGGAGCCAAGTCATGGGACAATGAATATGGTTGGGAAGGAGGAAGGCCCAGGGTAAAATATAAAGCAAGACACAGGGAATCAGGGAGATATCCTAATGTTATTTACCCAGTGAGCAAAGAAAAGGGCTTGGAATAAGCAGTCGTTTTTTTTAACAGAAGTGTTATTGATATGGTATCATTCGCTTATGTGATTAAAGGCTGATCCAGATAAAGGACTGTAGAAGTTCAAGCTATGATCCGTGAAAGCATCTGAGGATAAATGGATTTGTGCTGCACTAGCAAACAGGGAGAAGCTTCAATTCTGTACCCCCTCAGTCTGATGAGTATCTCAGTAACTTTGGGAAAGTTTCTGATGAAATACTTTCTTAGTCCATAACGACATGCTCTCCAGACTTTCCAGTTGGCTGTAGAGGATAGCGCTCTTCCTGGGACTGGAGGGAACTGAACCACATAGCCCTGACATTTGCTTTCCTCTGCCACTTAGAGGTTCTTCTCCCTGTTCTTCTCCCTTCTTTCCTTCTTTGCCTTCAATGTATTGGACCAAGTATGGACAAAAACCAGATATTTTCTTCATTTGCACAGCAAGGCTGAGATTAGATTGACTGTTTCAAGAGCACTTCAGTAAAGGTGTAATTACATCAAAATGGAAATAAACAGGATGCTGAACATGCAACCAGATAATGTAACTGGTTCATAATATTAATGGGTTATATGTGTTGAAATTATACTGCATATCCTCTACTGTACTGTGTATATAAATATCATTTTATCTGATCTGCACACCAGATGTATGAAATATATATCATTATTTAATAGACGAGGAAACAGCTCAGAAGTGTTTATCTTTTGTTATAAACTGCAAAGCTAAAAGATAGCAGAGACTGGATTTGAAGCTGAGTTTGCCCACTCCAAAGCTCATGCTCGTAACCTCTTCAGTATACTTTATTATTTCATCTTCAGCATGGAGATCCATGGACAGTGTCACCCTACTTAGCTCCTGACCTGCCTCCAAGTGGCAGAGACATTTTTCCTTTTGTAAAGTGTACCCTGAATATCCACTCACCCCCTTCAGAATAAAGCCCATCTCCTCTTCTAGGATGTTGTCTCAATGCATCAACCATGTCAGAGTACAACTCTACATGTAATAAATGAATTATCTATACAAATCACCTGTAGACTCTCCTTTCACCCTTAATTCCCTGCCCTGAGTCTTTCTCTTGCCTTATGTGCCAAGGAGGGCACAAGTTGACTTCATATACTTTTCATCATTCTAAATAAATTCTTATAATGATACTGCTGTCATTATAAGGATGTGATGGTAGTGCTGCTGAGAGTGATGGATTCCATTCACTGAATATCTGATATATCTAAGGAGTTATACTCAGTGTGTTACACATTAACAGTAGTCCCAACAGTAGATATTATGATCTTCATTTTACAGATGTAGAAACTCAGGCTCAAAAAGTTGAAGTGACTTACCCATGGTCACTCAAGCTGGTACATGCAAATGCTAGAACTTGAACCCAGTACTGTGTGATTCCAAAGCTCATGTTTTCTCTAATGAAAAAGATTAAAAGAGAAATAAGTATATGTACAGGGAAGATTGAGAGGTCTCTTAATTCTGTCATTTGTGGACAAGCCTCTGTGTCTCTGCATGTTTTTTGTTCTGAAGCTCCATGATAGGGTCCATGAAGTCACATAAAGATCTGTTTGTTTTAAATCCCATGACATTTTTATACCTTTCCTTTAAACCCCTCCTACTCACCCCACATTCAGTAAAGCCCATTTCTTTTTACCCTTGTAAAATCTTGAGAAAAACTGACCTCAAGATTGTGGTGTACCAATACACAACCATTTTATTTCCACCTCACTATACAGTCTTTCATTCTGGCTCCATGTAAGTGTGTGCTCACCCTTGTCTTTGCAGCATTTGTGGTTTTCAAATTTTCTGCATTACTTAAGACTTGATTGAACTCAGCTCTGGAAACTCTCAGCTCTTCAATTTTAAAACGTCCGATTTTTTTTTTCACAAGAGCATTGCATGTTCTAAACAGAAAAGTTAGCAACTTAGCAATGCTCCTGAAACTCTGCCCAGGAAGCTCATTCCCCTCAACTGTCAGAATGCAGCTCAACTCTCAATGCCTCAAGGCAGTAGTTGTTACCTGCAAATGCAATTGGGTACAAAGTTACTACAATTGGGTTTTAAATAGAGATTTGAGCATTTCATTAAGAAAGAGAAAGAAAATTGTAAAGTCCATAATTTTTGTAGGCTACAGTGAAAGTGATCTGGCCTTTCGTAAAATAATAAAGTTGCTTTCCAGGGCCTAGGTGACAATTCACACCCCCAGTAGTAAATTAAATTCCTAAAGAGGTAAAATTTTATAAAAGGAAATTGTATTATTATAGAATTGTGAGATAAGGCATACCTGATTCCAAAAACAATAGGTTCTATTTCAAAATCTATTTGTCTATTAATGTGTAGTCTTTATAATTCTTATATCAATACCTAAGATATTTGCTTAAAATATAGACTTCTGGGCCATATTTCAAGCTTAATGAATTAGATTCTATAGAATTAGGGGCCCAAACAATAAAAAAGAAAAATTAGGGACACATAGATAAGTTTTTTTAAGGCAATTGAATGAGGTAAACTCTGTAAAGTTGGCAGGACCCTCAGTTTATTGCTGTAGTTAATTGTGTTATTTGCCCCTCTTTTTGCATCTTGTCCCTTTTCTTCTTCAGGATTTTCCTCCATATTTTACCACATTTTCTCTCCAGAAAGAGTGCAGTCAGCCCTTTCACACTGTGGCACTGGTAACTGACAGTGGCTTCAAATGTTCCCCTTTCTGGAAGCTGCATTTACATTTTAACATGTGTTAAACCCTGAGCTTCATTTCAACCAAGGAATGAAGCTCTAGTAGTGCAAGTTGAGTTGACTCAGAAAGGGGGTAATTGGAAGTGGCAGGCAGTGAAAACTTATTTTAATTTATGCTAGAATTAATGTATGAAAGTCTGCTTCTATAGCCAGAGTGTGGACTCCATCATCCA
The DNA here is from genome assembly GCF_028858775.2 of Pan troglodytes. NCBI lineage: Eukaryota > Metazoa > Chordata > Mammalia > Primates > Hominidae > Pan > Pan troglodytes. The sequence goes on along the minus strand of NC_072402.2, from coordinate 159,074,406 downwards.
GAATACTTCAGCACCTGAAGGGGCGAATCAACATAATAGAAATGGAATGAAATTTGAGAATGTATTATTTGAAATATCTTAATACAGATCATCTGTAGGTGTCTTGTTCTGTGATTGCTGTGAGATTTCTTTTTTTAAATTGTGCTTAAATATTTAAAATGTTTATAAGTCTAAGCATACTTCTCAGGAAAAGGCATAAATTCTTTAAACTCAGGAAATTCACACACATACACTCACACACATCCTGCAGTAGTAATTCTTGGAATATTAAGGAAGTGTGTTTGCATCTCAGTATAAGCTCCACATCATGAAAATGAGTATCAATGTCCACAATTTGTTTTTGCTTTTGCTTTTGTTGGCATTTAACAAATACGTCTTACATTGCTTGGATAACTACAATGAGTTCATGTTTTAAACAGTTCTGTCTTTCACTGAGCACCAGCTCCTGAAGACCTCATCTTTTTAAGGGGGCCAGATTCACTGAAAGACTAAAAGTGTATTTTAGATGTTTCATTTAAAATGATAACTAATGTCATTTCTAAGGTACTTTAAACCAAAAAGTAAGAGAAGGCAGTTTAGTGAAGAGTGGTGAAAATGAGGAGATCAGATTTCTAGTCTATTTGAATCATTTTAGATGGCCACTTCTCCAAATTGCTTTAAAATGAAATGGCTTGCCTAGCTCTCCTGGGCCTTGTGTGCAGGTGCTCCTTTGCAACATATGTTGCCTTCCATGAGGCACTCAAGCTTGAATTACACTGGAACTGATTCCATTTTAATAGCTCTCACTTTTGCTTCAACATTTTAAGATGCCACTTTTCAAATATACTCTTTATTGTGTTATTGAGACATTTTGTGGCATTTCACTTCTAGTAGCTGTAACTTTCAAACCAAGTAATTGTAATCTACATATATTAAATGTTATTTTTAGCATAATAGGAATAGGTTAGGGGAATGCCCTTTATCTACTCTTAGAAATTCCCATAACTGCATTTTCATTTGAGCATCATGGTAAATACATCACCAAGGCCATTATCACCTTGAACCCAGAAATGACCAGTTGATAAAAACATGTCTTTGCCCCTAGAACCACAGTAAACAAGTAAGAAACAAAAAACACATAAACTGAAGCCAAACATGTGTGACCATTAGCTCATTTTAAGGGCTAGAATAAGTGTACTGGGAATACATTTATTTACAGGTATTGTAGGAAAACAAAATTGATATAGAAACAATGGCTTAATTCATCTAGAAGTTCATATTTCAGTATACTTAAGACTGGATATTTTTCTTCTCATGATTAGGAGCAACTCTTGTTGAACATTTACTATGTACTACCCAGTTACATAATTTAGCCTTCTTAAGTCTCACTACAACCACCCATTAGCTATGATTATCCTTCCAATTTACAGATAATGAAACAGATTTTCCAGAAGGTTAAATAAATTGTGTTAAGACACAAAGCTAGTAAGCCTATTGTCTTAAATGTTTAGTTTCAGAGTTCCCAGAGTTCTCAACCCCAACTAAATAGGTAATAAAAATGAAAACTAGAATTCCAAGAAAGAAACTCTGACTAGATTTTCAATCTAATTAGCATTATGCATGTTGGTTAAATATTTTGTAGCAATTTTAATAATACATTTAGACAAATTATGTATTTGTATTAAATATGTATGTAATAAAAATACATACAAATATGTATTACATACATATTTTACACAAATTAAACATATATAAAATATTTATAAGTTGATCTGCAAATGTAGACACTGTATGTTTTTTATAGGAAATTAAGATTCACGTACCAAATTACTGGTTTATAAATTTAATAAAGGGCTATTTGTAAGGGGAAAAATAAATGTTGAAATCTCTAGGATCCTATGCCACACATAAGTTAGTGAAAACAAGTAATTTAATAATATATTGAACACTTACTCTGGAATATTTTGTAAATTGCTTTCCAGTTTAAAGTAACCCCTGCCATCAAAGAAGTTGCAATCTAAAACAATTCTTAATCATTTCTGTTCAGCAGGCATTAGAAACTTTGTTTTGTTTTCTTTTTATAAAACCTTCAAGTCACTAAATAGAGAAAAAATCTTTTCAGGTAGAATGATTTTTAATTACATTTATTGCTGAGGATACTCTTTTCTCAGTGATACAGGTTTAATCTCTCAGTAACAGCATCATGTGTTATATTTCTCTGTCAGTAAACATTCTCTATAAAAATGAAAAGCTTACTTCAAAGACTTATGACTAATTCCTGAAGATAAGGGATGATTATTACCTTTAGGGAGGCAGATTCAAGATACAGAGGCCCTGTTCCTTCATTAGGGTTTTACAAAATGCTGCTGGGCTATGAAAGCTGATTCCACATGAGCGTCAGCCTGCAAACACAGTGATTCTACAGACACTCAAAACTCACTAAGTGATGTTTATGCCCATATATATTTTTAAAAGATCATTTACCAAAACTTATTTAAAGCTTGCCAATTATGACTTAAATTTTTTAAATGCTTTATTTCATATACAGGGCAGAAATAGTTAAAATAGTTTTTCTTAATTTAGATAAAGCTTTGAATATTATTACATGGTTATATTTAATAACCTGTCCTAGCTGCCCTAGGTTCCATTCCTACTTTTTATTCCTTCTTCTTTGTTTTTTTCTTCTTTTCCTCCCTGCTCATTTTTGATGTTTCTATATAAATTCTTTTTGTTATATATACCCAAGCTACCTTTTCAAACATTTTAAAATGCAGGGTACATATTTATTTTCTCCCTACTTCTATCACATGGCCCATTTGCCTTGCACCTGCAGTGGAATTTACCATAATTACAGCAGTAATTAAAATGCATTGCAGGAAGTAGGGTATATGGCAGTTTATATTGTTTTTTATGAACATTCAGTGTATTGGTTAATGTTGGGCTGGGATTATTATGTTTTACTGCAGATAAGATATATTTAGTTATAAATTTATATTCAATTAACCTATTAGCTAATTTCCTACAAAATCCAGGAGCACATAAATATCCTTACATAAACAGCACATGAAACCAAAAGTTTTGGAGTTTCTGCAACCTCACTCCCTCAATATCTCTTGAATATCTTTTTTTATTCTCTTTCCTCAACTTAGGAAAAAGGCATTTTTTTCTCGTCTTTTCACATGTGGGCTTCATTTGCCACTTTACCTCTGATGGACCTTGCTCTTGCTACCTATGCATTTGGTCAGGTCTTATAAAGTTTAAATTCCTCTGTATCCTAGAATTCTCTTGACACCATGGTTGATTCTAATTCAAACATTTTCATGTATAGAAAGTCGGCTCCATTGCTCGCATAAATTAAGTTTAATTATCTGTCCATCAACCCATCAGATGTCTTTAAGAGAGGAGTTCCCACTTCCCCTTTTATTTTTCTATTTCTGCTTAAAAGATGGATGAGGCTGTGCCTTTGTGATCCCCAATGCATGATTTCAGATTTTAGATTTGATTATTTCAGTGATGAATGCAGAACCATTTAAATTTTTTTTACTTAATAGATTTTAGACTATGTGGCTAAATCCTGAGGATATTATGGAATAAATAATTTTTAAAAGGATCAAGATGCACATTTTTATCCAAGGAGATGTTTCATCTTGACTATGGATTAAATAGAATAAGCAACAGAAGGCTAAGGTTAATGACAGAACCTAAAGCAATGATTACATTTTCTAATGATTAGCCAGAGATAGTAGTATTTTTTATCCTGGTTGGTCAAGAATCATCATCCTAGTCATTATAATAATAATCATCTTCTTCTTCATCATTATTGACATCATAGCTAACACGCATTGAGTATTTTTAAATGCTGGGCTATTTAAAAGCATTATCTCGTTTAAACCATATGATGTTATTGTGTTTCCCCTGTCTTAAGTATGAGAAAACGGAGGTTTACAGAACTGAAGTAATAGTTATTCTAATCCCACAGCTAGAAAGATAGTGCTGGTGCTGAAAACAAAGCCTGTTTGACTCCAAAAGCCTTGTTCTTACTCTTGCTATAATGTTGTTCATTCAGAAGCTATTTAATTATGGGATGATGTGGATTGTTATTTGTGCAAAGGAAGAATCACAAAGACAAACCACCATAAGGCTCTGGGGAGCAACATCCATGAGAGAAGTAGGAAATGCAGGGACAGTATCACAGTCGCATACCATTTCTGAAACAATGAGCCATTCTTCCACTACCCTGATTACTCCTTGAAGGGAACACCAACCCGCTGTTGCTAGATCTTCTGATTTTTCAAGGGAAACTAGATACCTAAATTTTTATATGAAATTATATTTAAGCAACACTTACTGTTATAAGATTTAGTCCCCTGGCCAATTCTTTGTAACATGTATCATGAAGATTTAAACTTGCTCTTTCCCCTTGGTGCTTTCAAGTCATTCATTTGGTAAATAGTCATTGAATGCTTACTGTGGGCTGTGATGTATGCTAGCGTCTGAGCCCTGGAAGATGACTAGGACTCAGCTCATACACACAAATAGCTTCCTGAAAAATGAAGTATGTGAAAAGCAAATAATCAGTTTCTAAATATCATTTTGTGTCTCACGCTGAACTATACATGGTTAGCAATAGTAAAACATGCAAAAAATGACTTTTTGTCTAGCAGGAATATTTATTTATTTATCTATTCAGCAAATCTTTATTGGATGTCTACTATGCACCATGAGCCCTGTCCTCAGCAATAAGCTGAATATAAGCAATTAAAAAAATTATTGGGCTTAAGGAGATAATACTGTAATAGAGGAAGCAGATAACAAACTAATAAATATATAATGTGGTGTGTAGTTATGTGTACCCATGAAGATCAGTAAGACCATGTAGGGAAACAGAGTAATGAGGAAAAAACTGCTAAGCAATATATAGTGATCATGGAAGGTCATTCCAATAAGGTAGGATCTGAACAGAGAACAGAAGGAAGTTAGGTATTGAGTCATGTGTTTATTGAGTAAAGAGCATGCCTAGGAAGAAACTAAATTAAATGCAAAGACTCTACAGTAACCAGTTTGAAGGCTTTTGCTAATTGCCTCCAGATCTGATAGCTTTGACAGGGTGGAGTTTGTAAGAAATGATTGGATCTTAGGTATATTTAGAAGACAGTGTCAATGCAGTATGCTGATGGGTTCAATGAACAGCTTGAGAGAACTGAGGAGTTATGGATGAATAATTGAAAGGATGTTTCATTGACAAGTAGGGACCATTATGTGAGGAACTATTAATAGTCTGTCCTAGGAATCAGGATTTCCATTTTGAGCATGTTAAGTTTGAGGTGATGCTAGATGAAATATCAAGAAGGCACTTGGATTCAATAGGATAGAGCTCAAAAGAGAAGACTGGGGACGGGCGTGGTGGTTCACTTTGGGAGGCCGAGGCCGATGGATCATCTGAGATCGGGAGTTCGAGACCAGCCTGACCAACATGGAGAAACCCCGTCTCTACTAGAAATACAAAATTAGCAGGGCATGGTGGCACATGCCTGTAATCCTAGCTACTCAGGAAAGCTGAGGCAGGACAATTGCTTTAACCCGGGAGGCAGAGATTGCAGTGAGCCGAGATCGTGCCACTGCACTCCAGCCTGGGCAACATGAGCAAAACTCAGTCTCAACAAAAATAAAATAATAAAATAAAATAAAATAAAATAAAATAAAATAAAATAAAAAAAGACGAGAAGACTGAACTGGAGACAACAATGTGAAGGAGATGGTAAAGAAGGAACTCAAGGGAGTGGCGTAGACTTGAAGCACTGTGGTTTAGAGAATAAAGACTTTGCTGTGCTCTGAAAAGCCTGGAAGTTGCTTACTGATGAGTTGGACCATAAAGGAGGAAAAGCTGTAGAATAAACTCAGAGGCAGCAAAGCCCTGGCATGCACAGAGGCTACAGCTGGGAATATATAATAACTGAGAAAAAATCAAAATACTTTAGTTTCCCGTCTTCTTTGTTTAGAACAGTCCTCAATACTTCTGACACTTAGGAATCTATTCCAAAAAAGGGCCTGTTATCAAGAGACAGCGAGAAAAATGTTGCAAAGTGAAAGTAGAAAGGGTTGGTACACAGTGGCTGATAAAATGGGTTCGATCAGTGGAACAATACGTGGGAGGTGGGTTTTTTTTAGATGAGGTTCTCCTCAGATATGAGCCCCAAAAGAGCACGGTTCTGGAACTGATAATACCAGTGCTGTTGGGCATATTATATATTGTTTAGTCTTTTTCTTAATTTTATGAGTGTACTGAATTTGATTCCCTTGAAATACATTGTCTGTTTGAAATGCTTCTGCAAGTCACAGAATCAGTGGGAATGTGTGGGGACAGTAAGACCAGAAAGGCAGAACTTGCAAGTCTGTGACTAATTTATCTTGTGTATGAGATGAGAAGGGACTTTTGCTTGGGTCTTTTGGTTTTCTTTTAATGACTATTTACCCATACTGATTGCACTTGGATGCCCAAGGGATGTCTTTATGTAACACACATTTGCATACGGTTAGGAATTTCTAAGTGGAAAAAAAAATAAGCATCAATATATACAATAGCAAGTGTGTTGCTTTGGAATACTTGATACTCATAGCACTTCACTGTGTTGAATTTTTCTATAAATAAATGTCCTATGTTAGTGCTTTCTTCCTAAACATGCTGGGAGCTACTTATTCCCTGAATGGAGAAACACTGTTCCCATGATTTTAATGCAGGAGAGCTGAGTGCATGCAGCATAGCAGAGAGGAATGCAGGCTCTGAAGTCACACTGCTCGGTACACAGCCTGACTCTGCCCCTGCTTTCATAACTGGTCCTTTAATTGCTTTATCTGTAAAAAAGGGAATTACAATACCCAGCTGGAATTGATGTGAATTTTAAATGAATGAATGAATTCTGTAGCATGCCTATAACAGTGTCTGGAACAGAGTAAGCATTGAGTAAATACTAACTGTTTTTATTATTGCTAATATTATCTAAATAATACTGATAGGGGAAGACAGGGACATGAATGCTTCCCTTTGAGGGCAGAACAGTATAAGAAAAGGGGGAGCCATACCTCAGTGGATGCTAAGTTATCCTGGGTTTTAGGGAAGACGTAAATGAGTAAGTTTCCCAGACTTACAGCCATATTTTAGAAACAGCCCCAAATAGGAGCTATCATGTCAAACACCTATTGCAATTAGGGAGTTAAGAAAAAAAGTAAGCCTACATGTATACAACAAAAGGGGGGTGATGGGGACTAGGCATAAGTAAAAGAGCACATTCTTCCTCCTAAAGAGGGCAGGCACCATCAGCTGCAGATGATCGTGGCCATGGAGGGGCATCCTTTTCAGGGATGCAGCCCCAGTGGGTCCACACTTCCTAATTTTTCAAAGAGAAGTTGCAAGTTCAATTATATAAAATGAGGACCTGAAAATTTTGGCAAGTAATTTTTTAAAAAATAAAATACTGTGGGTGGTCCAGAGCAACACCTCTGCAGATCTGATTTGGCCTGTTTACCAATTCTAAGTAAAACAAATGAAAAAGGATTTAATCGACTAGGTAATCATAGAATTTATCTCATTATAAAACATTTTTATGGACAGCTGCAGTGACACATGCCTGTAATCCCAACACTTTGGGAGGTTGAGAGGGGAGGATTACTTGAGCCCAGGAGTTCAAGACCAGTCTGGGCAACATAAGGAGACCCTGTCTCTACAAAAATAAAAATAAAAATAGTTAGCCACGCATAGTGGTGCACACTTGTGATTCTAGCTACTCAGGAGGTTGAGGAGGGAGGATCGCTAGAGCTTGGGAGGTCGTGGCTGCAGTGAGCTGTGATTGCGCCAGTGCACTCCAGCCTGGGCTACAGAGTGAGACCCTGTCTCAAAAACAATAAAAAAAACCCCAACATTTTTATGAACCGTATAGTTGGCTCTCCCTTGGTTCTAGTATCAGGACTTTACCCCTCTTTATCCTCAGACTTTTAGCATTAAATTTAAAATTTATCTCCTTTCAATATCTCATAGAAAATGTGTTACCTGATCTTGCCCTTGTCCCTGACAACCAGCTCTAGAATAAGGCTCTGTTGCATAGGCTGATTGGGGTGCTAAGCTGTATCATCCCATCAGCACTTTCTTTTCATAGAAATTCAAACCAATAAGCTTTTTTATTTCTGGTGCAAAGATGCACTGAAGGCTATTAAAAGAGATTGAACTGTATCTTATCTTCTCCTTAGATAACATATTTTAGAAATGGCCTAAAATAGACAGCTGCATGCATACAGATATACATACATGTAGATTATTATTATAGGACAGTTCTTTATGGCTTAAATATATATTTAAACAATTAGTCATTATTTTTCCTGTCTTTTAACTTTGAGGTCTTTCTAAAAGTATATTTTCAAGAGAGTTTCTGCCCAGATCATGGGTCAGAAACAAAGTATTGTCTTGTAATAACAGCCTTGTAATCCACCCTGTTATGTTCTGGAGATTGATTCTTGTCAGAGAGGGGGTTGGAGGCAAGAATATGTCTTAACACTCTCTTAGTGCCCAGTCTGACCAGCTGTCAGAGCTAAGAGGAGGAAGAAGTGAGAAAAAGTGTAGGAATTATTCTAACCTTAGAACTCTTAAATAATACTAACGTACTGCTACATGATTTTTTGAAAAACAGGTTAGGAACATTATTTCTTGCTCTCTGGGAAACTTATAGCAAAGTAGTTGCTGACTTTTCTAAAAGCTAAAGTCTGGGGTTACTTGTTCACATGGATGGCTCTTTCCACCAACCTGTAATTAAGAGGACATTTTTAATGGCCACTTGGGTACTCTTCCATGTTAAATTTTCCAGTGAGCAATAAAGGTGGCCTCTGCCTGTTGACTTCAGGTTTTATTGCCACCTACATGGCAGGAGGATTTCTGAAGTATCTAGACTATTAAATTGTTAAGTTTATTTACAAGCTGCAGAAGATTTCATTCTCTTGCTGGAAGACACCGAGTACCCAGTCTTGCCAAAAGTCCTAATTGAATGCTGGGAGAGAAGAAGGAGAGAAGATTTTTTGGATGATCCAGAGCCCATAGGAAGTCACAGAGCAGTTTTCTCTAGGTGAAATGACAGATCTACAGAGTTTGGCCACAAAGCCCCTGGCACATTTTAACAAATGGAGGCGGTAGATCTGTTCACTTTTCTCTTCCCACATAGGCCATCCCAAGTCACGTAGTTCTCCTAGAATTATTTTCAACTCTACTTCTGCAGAAGCTAGCCTCTCAAAACTGGAGTTAAATTCAGATTTATCATCACTGTGATGGGTAGACTGAGCTAAGCTTACCTACTGCTTAACAAAAGCACAGGACACCAAATGATACTTGCTTTAACTCACTATAGTCCTCTATTGTAGCAAGTCTATCCTTTGTTTTCCTGTAAGTAATCTAGACTTCTTTGCTATTTCATTTTTGAAAAGGAAATATCTTCTTGACAAGGTCATATCCCAATGCCATGCAACACTGAACTAAGTCTTACCTTGTGTTTTTCTTCTTCATAATTTGGTCTTAAGATTTTTAGCCCTGCTGAAAGTTTCATCATACTGAACTTTAGCCATCACTGAGATGATAACTTAGATCTTACCCAAAGATTCTGGTCATGAGTTGGTTTTCAGCAGGTTGAAAGGAGGAGCCTGGCAAGCAGAGACAATTTAATTTATTTTGAAATAAAAAGGTCTGAAGAGATCAGTCAGGGAAACTTCCTTAACATCATTAAAATTGCCTTCACAAGTTAGATGCACAGTAAGAAATTCACCATTTCATATTAAGCACTGAAGAAAGACAGATAAGAGGACAGGCAAATACACTAAAGAGTATTGTATGAAAGGTTTCAGGTCGATATTAACATGGGTAAATTCTAATTATTGGCAAATATAGCAAACCTGTTATGAAAATTCCATGTGAAGTTTGGCAAATCTATTCCCAAGGGTTAAAAAAACATTCCCCCATTCTGTGAAGAAAGTCATTGGTAGCTTGATGGGGATGGCATTGAATCTGTAAATTACCTTGGGCAGTATGGCCATTTTCACGATATTGATTCTTCCTACCCATGAGCAAGGAATGTCCTTCCATTTGTTTGTATCCTCTTTTATTTCCTTGAGCAGTGGTTTGTAGTTCTCCTTGAAGAGGTGCTTCACATCCCTTGTAAGTTGGATTCCTAGGTATTTTATTCTCTTTGAAGCGATTGTGAATGGGACGCATATTCTCACTCATAGGTGGGAATTGAACAATGAGATCACATGGACACCGGAAGGGGAATATCATACTCTGGGGACTGTGGTGGGGAGGGGGAAGGGGGGAGGGATAGCATTGGGAGATATACCCAATGCTAGATGACGAGTTAGTGGGTGCAGCGCACCAGCATGGCACATGTATACATATGTAACTAACCTGCACAATGTGCACATGTACCCTAAAACTTAAAGTATAATAAAAAAAAAAGAAAAAAAAATAAATAAATAAATAAATAAAAAATAAATAAATAAATAAAACATTCCCCCAAGCATCTCTCTCTCTCTTTCTCAATAAAGTTTGATCATTTAAACAACTTAACATGCAAATAAATTCCAATTTCTGATAGGGGACATCAGTCTCTCTCTCTCTCTCTCTCTCTCCCTCTCCTCCTCTCTCTCTCTTTCTCTGAGAAAGCATTCGTTCTTTCTAAATTAAAGGACAAGTTTAAATCCATCTCATATAAATTTCGTCTTTATAAAAGAAAAGAGGCTATTCACTCATATGTTTGAGAAATCTGCACTATATGCCTATCTTAATGCATATTCTTATCTACAGAGTCAAAAATAGAACTGTCATTTAAAATATTATTTTTAGAAAAAGAGTATTGCTCTTAAAACTCCTTGATTGAGAACAATTCAATGGTCTCACAGCAGGAGCTGCCAGATTCCCTGCAGGAAATCTATTTCACAGCATAGATTTGGGCATACTAATCAGTTCACAGCCACATGAGAGAAACCGGGAACTTTATCAGAATTTCTAAAGCAAGTTGTTCTAATAATAAGATCTAAAGAATTCAAAGATAAGAAGCTCCAGGGTTAGAAGTTGCCAAATGTAAATGCGGTGGGGCCCATAGGCATTACTTAGTTGTCAACATGTATAATTGGATCGATTTCTGCCTTCTCTTTTTTAAAAATAAGATCTAATAAAACTGATTCTGTCATAAATACAATTTGCTATGCAGGGCCCTACATTATACCATCAAACATTTAGCTAAATGTGAAACCTTTACCTTAAGTAAAGATTGAGTAACCAGCAGTCTGTCAATCCAGAAACTTAGAAGACAATTAACTAAAATTACACCTCACTTTCCATCTAATCTCTAACATCTCTACAAATCCTGCTTCAAAATGCCTCAGCTTCTTTCCTTGTCTAACCCCACAAATACTTCTCTAGTCTAAGTCTTTATCATGTCTTGTTTGGATGACTATCGCTTCTTAGACTGGCACTGAAAAACGAATTGCCTCCAAATGTCAGGTAGGTTGTATACATCAGTTTGTCCAGGTGTGCAGAGTATGCGACATCTCGAACAGGCAGCCTCTACTCAACTCCGGGAGATTATTTCCATCAGGTCTAATTTTCTTTTTCCAAGAGAAGCTAGAAATCTTCCAAATCGTAATCTAGTAGAATTTTTTACAGAATGAGCAAAGTGATATTTCTACTAGACTAGGATTTGAGAAACAATTGTTTGAAGATAAGGGCATCATACAGCTTTGGGCATCATAGACCCCTTGCTGAATGTGTTATTCCATCCCCTAAGCTGTAATATCTAACAAAGTGACACAGAGGTCTCTCCTCAAATCTCTGGCCTATTATTGATCATTCACTGTTAATTGAATAGACTTTTCAGCAGTTAATTTCAGAAAAAATATTGCTTCCTTGTGTGTATTTTTGTCTTTGGCTGACAGAGCTCCAATTTTTCCACCTTTCCTAATATTATTTTTTATCTATACTTAGTTTTTCAAAATATTTTAGGAGGTGGAAGAGTGTGTGTGTGTGTGTGTGTGTGTGTCAGAGAGGGAGAATTGGATTATAAATTAAATAGGATATTTAATAAATATCCAACACAAAGAGAGAGAATTGGTTTATAAATTAAATAGGATATTCTTGTAAAACAAGATCCCAATTTTGGGGGTCACATGGACCAACCTGTGCACATTGGACAATAGTGTTAAGATTTCTACCTACATCAGGTATGCCATGTACAGTGAATTGAATCTCTGATGAGATGCCTGACTGCAGATGGACTTCGGAAGTTTTATTTTTTTATTCCAGATGCATCTTGAAAATCTCCCATTAGAATGCCTATTTATCTTTGGAAGAGACATTTAATGTTGTGAAATTCTGTTGAATATTTCCTGGTGTTAGTATTTTGAAGCTAAACTTAGTCTTTGAATGTGTATATGATTCCCACTGAACTTTGGAACATGTGGTAACATTTTTTGACACTCAAAGTGACATTTTTTTTGCCGTGTTTTAGAGGCACGAAAAAAATTAGGCTTTACCTAATGCAACTGAGGAAGATGCAATATATAATAAATGTGTATGTGCATATGAATTGTGTGGTTAGAAAATTTGGAGGGGAAATGGAATTAAATACAACAAACTAGAAATTCTAAAGTGCAAATTGGAAAAGGCTGGAAAAAGATGATAATTCTTAGTCTCTGCTTTTAGAGAAAAAAATACGTTAACTCAGAATAGTTAAGCAAACAAAATATATGGTTGTTTTTCAATTTTTATTTAAATGTTCAACAATAATAACAACAATAATAACTAACACTGATTAAGTTCTGAGTATATGCCAGGTCTCATGCTAAGCATTTTCATGTGAATTATCTCATTTATCTTCACAACAGCCCCATATGTTTGAATTAAGTTGTAGTATTTTAATGTTTTTTAAATCACATGCAGAACATTTCCTTCATGACTACAATTTGAAATAGTTTTAAAAATGCAAAATGATAATTTGAAGAAATTCAAAGAATGGAATTTGGAACTTTTATGGACTATAGATATCAAGAGATTCCTAAACAAGACAGTGAAAGATTAATAACTTAGAAAATATGTTATTGTCTCTCACAGATTTTTTTCCTTATCATTGGAATATATTCTTAGAGCAATATCTGAATTTCTGAAAAGGTTGATTTTTCTTTAAACAATATTTTAGTAATCTTTATCAACAATAAAGTAGATACTAACTGATTTGTCTTTTCTTTTCTTTTCTTTTTGAGATGGAGTCTTTCTCTGTTGCCCAGGCTGGAGTGCATTGGTGCGATCTCGGATTACTGCAACCTTTGCCTTCCAGGTTCAAGCGATTCTCCAGCCTTAGCCTTCCTGAGTAGCTGCGATTACAGGGGCCTGCCACCACGCCTCCTTAATTTTTGTATTTATTAGTAGAGACGGGGTTTTGCCATGTTGGCCAGGCTGGTCTCAAACTCCTGACCTCAGGTGATCCACCCACCTCATCCTCCCAAAGTGCTGGGATTACAGGCATGAGCCATCGCGCCTGGCCTTGTTCTTACTTTTCTATTAAAAATAGGGTACCATTCATGCATTTTTGCATGGATTCTTTCAGTTAACAGTTAATTGAGCACTTACCTTGTGCTAAAAGTATAATGGTGAGTGTTATTTCTGCTCTCAGGTACCCAGATTGACTGGCATTTGGATAGAAAAAAAATTTTTAGTTAAATTAGATCTCTGCTGATTTTGTTCAGATAATGTCAAATGATTGGTTCTAAATTTATAGTCCTTTGTGCACATTTACTTGAATGAGATTCAAGTATCCAAATGTGGAGAACAATCACTTGTCTATTTCATGGCTAAGAGCAATGGAAACATAGAAACCCTTAGATGATGGAGAGATAATAGGTATTCTTTGGTCATTGCTTCATCAGCAGCATTCTGCCTTGCAGCTAGCCGTGCCAGTCATACTTTTCATTTTAGATCCAGTTTTGAAAGAGGTTTCCATTCTATGACTGTCATTTTCTTTCGCAGTGGTTTATTGTATTCTGTAGAATCTAGGTTACTTTTTATAACATTGAATCTCTATGGAATTGGCCAGAACAAAATGCTCCCTGACATAAAAGTGCCAACTTAGCTGGCTTTACGGAGTTCATACTAGATAACTTGACAACTTTTCATGCGAATTCATTGAACAATTGAAGTAAATAGTATCTGCCAGGTGCAGGTGAAAGGCTCACCTAAGTATAACCCCAGGCATAAGGAGTGTCACAAGTTGTGTGATACGGTCAAATTTCAGAGAAAGAAATAGCCATTCCCAAATCGTAGTGAATAAAAGAATAAAAATAAAATGGCAACATTAGTAACTAGCAATGTCTTCATTACACTTCTGTCTAAGAGGCTCCTGTGCATCTTACTTGAATGAGGCAGTCAGCTAGAGAAGCTCCAAAGCACAGTGAATTTAAACATGCTTTGGAGATAAACAGGCAAAGGAAAGAATCATGGCTCTGCTGCTTACTAGTTGATTGGAGCAGATATCTTAACCTCTCCATGTTTCTAATTCTTCATCTGCAAAACTACATAACAATTATGTTTTTCTAATAGGGTTACTTAATGTGCATTAAAAAATTGAATGTTCCCAACACAAAAAATTGATAAGTGTTTGAGAAGTCAGATATGATAATTACCCTAATCTAATCACTATACATTATCTGTATTAAAACATCACTATGTACCCCATACATATGTGAAATTATGTGTCAATATAAAAACATAACAATACTACATTGAAATGTATATTACAAAATAAGGCAAAGAGGCACGGTGTAATTAACTAACAAATTGAAATACTTTATAGACATGACAAATTTTGCTTTAAAGTTATTCAAGATAGAGGGAACTTAATACGGACTAAAGATATAAGTTCTTCCTCTAAGCCATTTCATCTGGGCCTCATGCTTGAAAGACATTTATTGACATTGACACCTTGTTTTCTTTTCTGCACAAGTGGAATGTATGTTAGAGACCCATGAAACTAGGATTATAAACCTAGGCTAAAGAATCATAAGTCTATGATGAAGAGCATTGGTCTGCACTTCCTACTAACTCTGCCCAAAAAATGGTTTCTCTTTAGCTGTAGCTTGAGCCTTTCTCAGTACCACTAATTTGTCTTAACATGGCCAAACCATTCTTCATTTGAAAAAGCATACATTTGTGATCTTGATTGAGGACCACAGGAAAATTCATGGGAGTGAGATTTGGTGGGAGAAATATTTTATAGTAAAAGCCAGAAAAAAATTTCTTAATTAAAGCATTTTAAAAAGTACTTATGGAATGGCTCTTCTGGACAAGTCTCTTTATTATATAGTTGAAGAGTCTTTTAAATAATATAAAAATTATTCAATAATTTAAAATGAATTTGTAAGAAACCTGGCTTATGGCATGTAATAATTACAGTGACTAGAATGGTACTTCTTTAGGTTAAGTGGCTTATTATCAGTCAGCCAGAAGGATCTAATGTAAATATTTGAGGGAAAGAAGTATCAAAAGTTATTTTTTATTTCTCACTTTAAGGTATGCTATGGGTGTACACCTATGTATACAGAGGGAAGTACAACCAAATGTGAAATGGGTAGTTGGAGTAGAGACATTTTAAGATCCCTTTAAATCCAACATTTCCAACATTTTATATTTAAGTGATCATCCTACATATGAATGTTTTGGAATGTTACCATTTTGAAATTTAGCATCAAGAATTCAGTATTCATTCATTCTGCCTTTATCAAGAACCTCTATATGCTAGGCACAGTTCCAGGGAATGGAGATAATACTGTGAACAAAACAGAAAAAACCCAAAACTATATCGTATACTCTTCCTAGCTATCACAATGTCTAGATGAGTTTGAAACAGGAGACTAGAGGAAAATCTTTCAAAGAATAAAAGATGAAATGACTACCAAATATAATTATGGTTATAGAAATAAATATATTGTCCTATATAGATTTATATGTGTGTGTGTGTAATCATAAATAATCCTATTGTTGTGTATCTGCCATTCAGTATATATACATTAAAAATGACATAGTGTGGAATATAGAATAAATACTATAACTTGCACATGTTACTCCTGGATTACACATTTACATAATGAGTGTTTAATGTATTATATTTTCTTGAAAATACTATGTGATTTTTATCACTTCAGCACCCTGGATAAAATGTGAAACAGGAAAATGAATCTTACGAAAACATACAACAATTTTCCCCTGTAACTTGTTAAAATTATAAACAAAACACTGAATATTTAAAATCTACTTCTTTTAGAATCTTCTTTACAATTACAACTACAGTGATTCTAGCCTCTCTGGTTATTCAGGAAACACCAGCTATTTATGTTTCCAGGAAACTAACTGTTCCTAATGTTCTATCCAGCCTTATTTGTAAATATAGTTTGTGTTTCTGCAGCTAAAGAAAGAATGATTGCTTTCTAACCCTAATGTTTCTTTTTGTTTTTTTGAGGCAGGGCATTGCTCTGTGGCACAGGCTGGAGTGCAGTGGCACCATCATAGCTCACTGAAGCATAGAACTCCTGGGCTCAAGCGATCCTCCTGCCTCAGCCTCCTTAGTAGCTGGGACTATAGGCATGGGCCACCATGCCCAGCTAATTTTTTTAAAAAATTTAATTTTTTTATTATACTTTAAGTTCTGGGATACATGTGCAGAATGTGCAGGTTTGTTACATAGGTATACACATGCCATGGTGGGTTGCTGCACCCATCAACCCGTCATCTACATTAGGTATTTCTCCTAATGCTATCCCTCCCTCAGCCCCCCAGCCCCGAACAGGCACCATTGTGTGATGTTCCCCTCCCTATCTCCATGTGTCCTCATTGTTCAACTCCCATTTATGAGTGAGAACATGTGGTGTTTGGTTTTCTGTTCTTGTGTTAGTTTGCTGAAAATGATGGTTTCCAGCTTCATCCATGTCCCTGCAAAGGACATGAACTCATCCTTTTTTATGACTGCATAGTATTCCATGGTGTATATGTGCCACATTTTCTTTATCCAGTCTATCGTTGATGGGCATTCGGGTTGGTTCCAAGTCTTTGCTATTGTGAACAGTGCTGCAATTAACATACGTGTGCATGTGTCTTTATAGTAGAATGATTTATAATCCTTTGGGTATATACCCAGTAATGGGATTGCTGGGTCAAATGGTATTTCTGGTTCTAGATCCTTCGGGAATCGCCACACTGTCTTCCATAATGTTTGAACGAATTTACACTCCCATCAACAGTGTAAAAGCATTCCTATTTCTCCACATCCTCTCCAGCATCTGTTGTTTCCTGACTTATTAATGATGGCCATTCTGGTTGGCGTGAGATGGTATCTCATTGTGGTTTTGATTTACATTTCTCTAATGACCAGTGACTACGAGCTTTTTTTTGTATGTTTGTTGGCTGCATAAATGTCTTCTTTTGAGAAGTGTCTGTTCATATCCTTCACCTACCTTTTGATGGGGTTGTTTTTTCCCTTGTAAATTTGTTTAAGTTCCTTGTAGATTCTGGATATTAGCCCTTTGTCAGATGGATAGATTGCGAAAATTTTCTCCCATTCTGTAGGTTGCCTGTTCACTCTGATGGAAGTTTCTTTTGCTATGCAGAAGCTCTTTAGTTTAATTAGATCCCATTTGCCAATTTTGGCTTTTGTTGCCATTGCTTTTGGTGTTTTAGTCATGAAGTCTTTACCCATGCCTACGGCTCAAGGAAATAAGAGAGGAACAAAAAAATGGAAAAACATTTCATGCTCATGGATAGGAAGAATCAATATCATGAAAATGACCATACTACCCAAAGTAATTTATAGATTCAATGCTATCCCCATCAAGCTACCATTGGCTTTCTTCACAGAATTAGAAAAAACTACTTTACATTTCATATGGAACTAAAAAAAGAGCCCATATAGCCAAGACAATCCTAAGCAAAAAGAACAAAGCTGGAGGCATCACGCTACCTGACTTCAAATTATGCTACATGGCTACAGCAATCAAAACAGCATGGTACTGGTACCAAAACAGATATATAGACCAATGCAACAGAACACAGGCCTCAGAAATAAAACCACACATCTACAATCATCTGATCTTTAACAAACCTGACAAAAACAAGCAACAGGGAAAGGATTCCCTATTTAATAAATAGTGCTGGGAAAACTGGCTAGCTGTATGCAGAAAACTGAAACTGGACCCCTACCTTACACCTTATGCAAAAATTAACTAAAGATGGATTAAATACTTAAATGTAAGACCTAAAACCATAAAAACCCTAGTAGAAAACCTAGGCAATACCATTCAGGACGTATGTATGGGCAAATAATTTTTAAATTTTTTATAAAGGCAGGGTCTGGCTGTGTTGCCCAGGATGGACTTGAATTCCTGGCTTCAAGGGTTCCTTCAGCTGCAGCTTCCCAAATCTGATGTTTCATATGCTGCAGAAACAGGAAGATGTAGCTTAAAAAATGAAAAAGTAAAAACACAAGCCATGGACCTGAATTTAAATCCCACCTCTGTTCTCTACCAGTGCTATGTCAACAGGCAAGAAAACTCAAATTCTCTTGTCTTTTTTCCTTATTTCTTTTTATTTTTTATAATCAAAAATTTCAACCATATACAGAAATAGAAAATATAGTATATTGAACTCTCATGAACTCACAATCCAGCTTCAACAGTCCCATTTAGTCTATACCCTTATTATACCCCAACGTGATCCAGATATGTCTGGATCAAATCATAGATATCATGCAATTATATCCATAAGTATTTCTTTTGTAACACCAAAAGATAAGGATTATTTCTAAAGCATAAATAAATACCATTGTTACACTTAACAATTTAAAATAATTCCTTCCCTAAAAGTTTAAAAAATAAAAATATAATAAAATAATTTCTTAACATCATTGAAAATTCAGTGTTCCTATATATTTGGATATATCATTTTTTTAACAATTTGGTTGTTCAAATTAGGATTGAAATGAAGCCCATACAATTGTAATTGTCTCTCATTTCTTGCCTCCTTCTCTTTCTATTTTTCTTTTATAATTTTTATGTTAGAAAAACTGAGTCTTTTTTTTTGTTTCTCACAGTCTGAAAGAATGCTGATGGTATTATTGTAGTGCAGTATCTTCTTTTCTTTTTTCTTTTTTTATTAGAGACGGGGTCTCACCCTGCTATCCAGGATGGAGTGCAGTGGTGCAATCATAGTTTGCTGCAGCCTCCAACTCTTGGGCTCAAGTGAGGGTGCAGTATCCTTTAACATGTTATCTCTGTTTTTTTTTTTCTTCTATTTCCCATAGTGTTTTGTATTGTTATGTTTTGGGTTTGTTTTTAGGTTTTAAAACTTATATTCAGGTTACTGTATTTTTTGACCAAAATAATTCAAAATGAGAAAGGTATTTGCATCAGGAAATACGTAACATTTAATTGCCTCTCTTTTTGTGGTGTTAGCAGCCTCAATTCATTTATTCATCACACCTCAGAGAATGGTCATATTCTCATTCTATTGTTCTTTCTTAATATTTTAGCTGTAATATTTCTACATAAAAACAATTTCCCTTATTTCAAAGATTTTATTACCCTGAGAATGGACAAGGCTTTATGCTCCGTATTTGCCAGTTTTTAAAATAATAAATTGGTTCTCTAGTATCATCCAGTGTTGACTGTTGAAGAGAGAGAGAGAAAAAGAGTACAACTTGTAGAAATAAACATATTACAAGTATTATGATCCATGCAGATGCCATTTTTATTGATATCCATATTATCCCCTTATTTTTGCCTCTTGGGAACCTCTTTACATCAACATCTGAACCTTTTTAGATACAAACCTAGTGTTCTTTGTTTTCTTCCTTGCTTTCTAATATGATAAAATATTCTAAGCTCATCCTATACTCTTCCTATCCCAGACTGGGAATCAGTCATTTTTTTTTCTAAAGAGCCATTGTTGCTTTTAATGGAATATAATAGTTACAGATTACGACCTAGGTAACAGGAGTGTCCAGTGCTACAGGATTTGTCATTTGCAAGGTCTTTTCAGTAGCCTGCTCTATGAAATACATAATCTTTTTACAATTTTTTTTTTTTGAGACGGAGTCTCGCTGTGCCGCCAAGGCTGTAGAGCAGTGGCACAATCTTGCCTTGCTGCACAACCTCCACCTCCGGGGTTCAAGTGATTCTCCTGCCTCAGCTTCCTGAGTAGCTGGGACTACAGGCACCTGCCACCATGCCCAGCTAATTTTTGTATTTTTAGTACACATGGGGTTTCACCATGTTGGCCAGCATGGTCTTGATCTCTTGACCTCGTGATCTACCTGCCTCAGCCTCCCAAAGTGCTGGGATTACAGGCATGAGCCACCGCACCTGGCCTCCATTTTTTAAAGACAAAGTATAACATGAGTTAATTACTTACTTATTGATCTTTCATCTGTAGTGCTTTTCTAGCCTAATAAAAATCCCAGTTATCAACAGTTTATAAATCAGAGAGAGGATAAAAATATTTCATTTGTAGTTTCATTGTATTAAGACATAAGTTAGAACATTTTATAGTGTTTGGCAAATGGTAAAGTTTTAAAAATAGTCTTCTTGTTATCATGTATTATCATCACCAATATTATGGTAAAAGCGTACCTATCCTACTGCCATCCTGATACCCTGAGGGAAAGAAATCTTATGCCTTCTTATGCCTTCATGAGCAATCTCTGTGTGTGTGTGTGTGTGTGTGTGTGTGTGTGTGTCAGATGCAGTTTTGTGCTCTTGAAAGGTATTACATTTCAAACTTAGCTAAAAATGCTATTTAAACAATGGAAAAAATTTAGGTTTATAGAAGTTTATCAGTGTTGTTTTATGGAAGTCTTACAACTATGTCAACTCTACATAATAGTGAAGGACAAGAAAATGACATAGGTGAGAAAAAATAGCAAATAATCATTTTTTTGAGTTTTGAATACGTATTTTTTTCCTAGTACATTTTACCCATGAAATATTAACAGTTTGGACTAAGTGTGCTTATATGTACTTGGTTGAGTTAGGGGTTTTTTGTTTTTTCCCCCTCTCTGCCAATGCAAAAAAAGACAGTCACACATAATGGTGCCCTAGATTTTCATCACTAAGACATCAAAATAAAAAGTTGCCACCCACAGATTTTCAAGGAGGCAAAGCTGTTTCCATGCAATTTTATATTCTGGTCAAGGCTTTTTGGATGTGAAGAAAAAGCCCACTTAAGCTCACTAAAGTAAAGGACAGTGACTGCTCACACTTTAAATTCATGACCACAAGCCACCTAGGCCTTGGACGTTGCTGGAAAATAACATTTTACCTGCCTGGCCCATTCACTCTCCCTCTGTCCTTAACAACTGCTTCATACCTTCTCCCCTCTCTCCTTACTTTCTCAACACCTCTTTCTGCATTCTCACTCTCAGCTAATGAACTTGCTTCCCACCTCACTAAGAAAACTGAATCATCATATAAGAGCACTGAATACTCCCACCACTACCTCTACCCACCTACCAGAATCCACACCCACATGCTCTGCCTTGTCCCTGCTGTTCTCATGCTTCCATCTAAATATAATCCCTCCATCTTGCCCACTCAAGGGGATGGCGCCAGCCATTCACCCTCTCTTTTCCACACCATCGTTTTTTTACTTCTCTACTGACAATATTAGAAACATGCTGTTATTTCTTCTAACTTCAAAAAAATTAATTTTCCCCAGTGAACCTGCTAGCTACCATGCCACTTATTCCCCCCACTTTTTTTTTAGCAAAATTACTTTAGTCACCTAGTCTCTATTTTAACATAAAACTATTCCAGTATGCCTTTCCCTTCCACCATGACACCCAAATTGTGTTCATCGTGGTTACCAGTGACCTCCAGATTGCTAACTTAAATGGACAATCCAGGTGTTATCTTGCATGATCTGTTTTAGCAGAAGCAATTGAAACTGTTCCTTAGCCTCCACTCCTTAATACATTTTCCTTCTTTGATTTTATTGACCATACTCTTAATAGGTTTCCTTCTTACCTTACTTATAATTTTTTCTCAGTGATTTCTTTGTGGTTTCCTTTTCATCAACCTGAATTCTTAATACAAGACGTCAGGGCTTAATTCTTGGTCTTCTTCTTAATCTGCATTCACTTCTTTGGAATTTCTCATAAGTTGCATTGCTTTAAATATCATCGGTATGCTGATTGCACTGAAATATTTGTCTCCAATCAGGCTTCTCTCTTAAATGCCAAGCTTTGTGTATTAAAATTTGTATGTCCAAAACTTTACTCCTGTTTCCTTTCTAAAACCTGTAATGCATGGAGCCTTCCCTATCTTCCTTGATGCCAACTCCAACCTTCCATTTGCTCAGATCAGGAACCTTGAGGTCATAATTGTCCACTCTCTCTTTCATATATCCCACTTGTAATATTTTGAAGATCCTATTAGCTGGATCTTCAAAATATTTATAAAATTCCATCATTTCTCATCATTTCTTTAGTTTCCACCTTGCTCTAAGCTACCATTATCTCTTATTTGGGTTACTACAAGAGCCTTCTAACTGGCTTCCCTTCTTCAGTTTTTACCAACCCAATGTAGAACATTCCCAACAAAGAAGCTTAGAATAATTCTCTTAACACACAGGCCAGATCATATCATTTTTTTTTTTTTTGCTCAAAACTCTCACTCATAATAGTGAAAACTCTCACTCAAATTCCAAACAATAGCCTATAAGATTGAGTATTATGTGACTCCCAACCCTGCACTTCTCTGACCTCATTTTCTACTCGTTCCCCTTGCACATTCTGTTCCAGCCATGCTGGATTTCTCATTGCCTCTCCAATATACCACACATGTTCCTGGCTTTGGCCCTTTGCACTGGCTGCCCTCTCTACCTCGGATGCCTTTCTATAGATAGGATTATAACTGAGGCCTTCATCCATTTTAAGTCTTTGTTCATTTATGTCAGCTTGCCAATGAGGCCCTCACTGATGGTTCTGCTTAAAATTGCAACTTCAGTGTCCTCCCAAGACAACAGATACTTCTTAGATTGCTCTACTTTTTCATTTGTCCAAAGCACCTATAACTCATATTATTTTCAAACATAGTATGTAATTCACCTATTTGTTACTCCTGTTATCCATAGCCCATCTCCCCCTGCTAAAATGTATTTTCAATGAGGGCAGATATTTTTAATCTGTGGTTTTTGTTTTTGTTTTCACCAATGTGCCATAAGTGCCAAGTGCAGTGCCTGGCACATAGGATGCACTAAATAAATATGTATTGAATAGGAACACAACAAGCAATCTCAGACACATCCCAGAATAGAATGCCCAAGATTTGGGAAAATCCAGTATTCCAAAAATATCCAGGGTTCTTTGAGCACTAGGACCTAAAGCAGGCTTCAGGAACAAAGAGTGCCTCTCTGTGTTTCTTTCCCTGCATCTCTGGTTTGCTCAGGAGCCCTGTGCACGTTTTCCATGGCACCTGCGATTCATTGTTCTGCCACTGTGTATTGACTTCTTCCACTTTCTCATAGGCAGCTATGTTCTCTCTGCTGCTATCCTCTCCGCCCTTTCCAAACTATGACCTTTTCATATTCTAATGATGAATGAACTGACTCACTCTCTCAATATTTTGAGTCCACATTTTTAAGAAAAGAATATGATAGATACAGCCTAAAACAGATGTCCACCCAGGGAAAGTTAGCCATGCCAAACATGAGGACATAGTCCTTGGTTCATCAGGGGCTATGGAGGGGAGCAGTGCCCAATAAGGTTGGCTCTAGATCGGCAGAGAAACCTGAATTTATCCACTATAGTCATCCTTTTTAATGTGCCGTATTTCTAGAAGAAATTACAAAGACAGAAGGCAGATTCAAATCACATAGGGCCTTGGAGATAATGTTGCTACTTAAAAATAAATAGAATTATTCTGGTGGTTTCTTACTACAATATATCTTAAAACACATTGTCTAATTAGCGTATTCAAGTTACTATTTGCTTAAATTTGGGTAAGTTTGTACATCTGAAAAAGTCACAAAACATTAGTTTACTGTTGCCTTCACATGATCCTATTCATGTGTATGTCATTGGCTCTAAATTCTGTTTTCAATTTAAATCACCTCATCCTTGCTCCTTTTATTTCCTAAAACCACATATCCACCCCTGTGCCCTCTAATGTTGGAGAAACTTGAGGTTGAGAGCAGAAAAGGAATGAGAACTAAAGTTGGTATGTCAGCAAATTAATAAATAAAGTTGGTTCTTGAGTAAGATATTTTTTCTGGTATAAATAAAAATCTTTTGCATGAATAATAAACTGAGAAGACCTATTCTTCTGTAGGTTGGATACTAAATAAACCTTCAAACACTCCTATACATATTGCAAAGTGGCAAAGCTTCCATCTAAATAAAGAACCATCAGAATAACTTTCTATCTGTGTATATATGTTTGACATGGTTTGAGTCAGATCCTTTTTTTTATCGGTTACTAATCTGATAGATTTTTAACTACATACCTACTGAAGATGTTTATGGTTTACTTGGAACACATAGCAGATAAAAAGACCAATTTTTTCTGTTGTGTAAATGTTAATCAGTAGAGTTTATTTATTCAAAAACAGTTATGAGGCACCTACTGTCCTCCAAACAATGTCACAGATGTTATATATATGCAATGCCTATGACATTTGATATGTATATACAATATGCATACATATATGTATGTGTATAGTTGTTATATATGTGTGTGTTATATACATATGCATGTATACATGTTATATATACACAACTGTGACAGTTGTTATGACATCATTATATATTGTTATATGTATATATTATATCATATATACCATATGTTATATAATATATTTAATGTATTTTTATATAACATATATTTTCTATATATTATATATATGTCACAGTGAACAAAATAGACACATTTTTGCCCTCTAGGAATTTACATTCTAGTTCAGGGAGACAGATAATGGAATTAATTAGTAGAGAATATTATTTCTGAATGATCAACTATAAAGAAAATCAACCAAGGAAATATTATAAAAAGCAATTATTATAGGGGACCTGGGTGACAGCTTAGTATAAGACAGAGAAGTCAGGCTTTATGAGGAGTTCATTGAAACTAAAGCCTGAATGAGGATTAAGAAACATCCATGTAGAGATCTTCATGAAAGGAATACAAGGCAAGTGCTAAGAGACAAAAATGAGCTCTTTGTGTTTAAAGAGAAAAGAGAGGGCCAGTATAGTTTGGCTTAAAGAGCAGGGGAAAAAGTAGTAATATTAGGATTATACAAAAGTAATTGCAGTTTTTGCAACTAAAAGCAATTGCAAAAAGTAATTACTTTTAATTACAAAAGTAATTTTTTTGCATTAGTCTTAATAGATGACTTCAAAGAGGTGGGCAGGAACACAGTCAGATCAAGTAAAAAGGTTTGTTTTATTTATATGATAAAATGGGAAGCCTTTCAAAGATTTTGAGCAAGGTGCCATAGTTAGTGTTTTGTTTGTTTGTTTGTTGCTGTTTTTAAGCTCCCTTCCACTATAGATTGTAAGGGGATAAAAGTGGAAGCAGGCAAACCAATTAGGCATCTATATCAGTTTCCCCAGCATGAGATGATGTAGTCATGGTCTGTGATATCAGCTGAGGGAGACAAGGAGAATTCGATGAATATATTTTGGAGGTAGAGCCCATAGAAGTTGCTAGAGTTTTCTTTTGGGGTGCGGTTGTGTCACATTTGCAGATACATCTGTTATTCATTCTCTTAGATATAGATTTAAATATTAGAGAGTCTCACAGTCCCAGGATACCCCATATCTAAGAATATATAAATATATGCATGTATATATAAATAGGACATTCTTGATTTATTTTAAGGAATGTTTCAAACTTTAGAGCAGAGTTTCACTCTATGCATAGAGGTGTGGTCCTTGTATCAGAATCAGCTGGTACGTTTATTAAATATGTAGGCTCCTAGGTCCAACCTCAGGCCTACACAGTTAGACCCAGGACTAGGCATATTTAGCAGGTTCTATAGGTGATTTGGTGGCCCAATAAAATCTGAGGACACTGTAGAGGAAAATCATCCACTAAGTCTTAGTGCTACTGTCTTAAATACCAATTTGCTGTGTTGGTAATATTAGTCTTTTACTTTTCTCTCTCATCGTAGAAACCATTTGTGTGTAAAACCGTAGCTCTATAAAGATAATGTAGTTTGGGGAAAACTGCCCCTTGGATCTGAAAATCAATTGAGTTTTGCTCCAGTCAAAAAATTGCACTATTATCTGCAATTGCACAATCCTTGGGGACTAAAGAAATAACTTTTAGTACTTTAGGTTTTTTGTTTTGCTTTATTAAATCACTGTAGCTAGTTTGCTTTAATGTTGGATCCTAAAGAATATCCAAGTTTTATATAGAAAACTACTAATAAAAACAGTTGATTTAGTTTGGTAGGGTCAGCACAAAGACACCATGTACATTGGACTTATCTGCTACCAAATCAAATATACTGCCTTAATTATTTTTAGACATTTAGGCAACTTGTCTTAGACAAGCTGGGTTACAGATTCAAGTTGTAAGTACTAGAGCTACAATTCAGGAGGCCAGTAACAGCTTGCACACCTCACCTAAACACCTCATTATCTTGAAATTATGAGCTTGCTTTTGATATTTATCAGCTTGAAATCACTGACCTAATTACTTTTAGGTTAGGATAAGAGCAACGTTCCTGTATCTGTCAATAACCAATGTGGAAGGAAGCGGCTTCCCCATTCTCAACTGGTTTACCAAGTTTGGAAAGGTAGTGGTCAAGGTACTCCTTCCTTTACTACTCTGTCCAGTCCTGCAACAGGAGGTATATTACTTTATCAGATATTTTTAATGTGCTTAGTATTCACTGACAATGCAGATTAAGTGATCTGCCCAATTCCAAATCCCTGAGTGAGCACTTAGTAGCTTGTGCATAAGAAATAAACAACTATTTTCTAATTTGAACTGAAGCCAAAAGTTGTATTAGAAGCTTAATTGTTAAACTATCTAAAATTAAAAATAAATATTTTGCCTTAGCTATAAATATAAGTAATCAGAATAATAATAGCCAGTAATCATTAAGACAGTGTTCTAATTGCTTTGCAGGTATTTTCTATAGTTCTTAGAACAACATGGAAAATATAAGCAGTATCATTGGCTTTTTTACAGTAGTTAGGCTTTAGTGACTTAGTAGAAAGTAGGCAGAATTTGAATGGAAATCTACCTGATTCCAAAAATTGTGTTTGTTCTACTAAGACCGTGTGGCCATTTCCAAGAAAACAGGTTTATTAGGTTTTTTATTTATTAATTTTACTTGACAAAAATTATATATATGTAAAATTATTATGTACAGCATGAAGTTTTGAAATATGTACACATAGTAGAATAGACAAGCTCAAGCTAATTAACATATACATTACCTTACATACTTATTTTTTGCAATGAGAACACATAAAATCTATTCTCAGCAATTTTCAAGCATAAAATACTTTGTTATTAACTATAGCCACAATGTGGGACAATAGATCTTTTGAATTTATCTCTCCTATCTAACTGAAATTTTGTAACCTTTGATTACCATCTCCCCAGTCCCACTCCTGCCAGCCTGTGGTAACCGTCATTCTACTCTCTACTTAGATGAGTTCAACTTTTTAGATTCCACATATAATTGAAATTATGCAATATTTGTCTTTCTGTTCTTGCCTTATTTCACTTAACATAATGTCCTCTAGGTTCATTCATGTTGTCGCAAATGACAGGATTTTTTTTTTGTCTTTTTAACCCTGAGTAGTATTTCACTGGGTATATATACCAAATTTTCTTTATCCACTTATCCATTGATGGACACAGGTTCATTTTATATCTCGGCTATTATAAATAGTATTTCAGTGAACATGGGAGTACAGGTATTTTGTTGTCATACTAATTTCAATTCCTTTGTATATATACCCAGTAGTGCAATCGCTGGGTCATATATATGGTAGTTCTATTTTTAAGTTTTTGAAGAACTTCTATACTGTTCGCCATAGGCTATATTAAATTTACATTCTTGCCAGTGGTATATAAGGGTCCCGTTTTCTCCACATCCTCACCAATACATATCTTTTGTCTTGTTGATAATAGCCATCCTAACAGGCATGAAGTGATATCTCACTGTGGTTTTAATTTGCGTTTCTCTGATGATTAGTGAGATTGAGCATATTTTTATATACCTGTTTGCCATTTATATGTCTTCTTTTAAGAAATGTCTATTTAGGTTATTTGCCCATTTTTAAATTGGATTATTTGTTTTCTTGCTATTGAGTTGTTTGAGTTCCTTATATATTTTGGACATTAACCCCTTATTAGAAGTATGGTGTGCAAATACATTCTCCTATTCTGTAGGTTATCTCTTCAATGTGTTGATTGTTTCTTTTGCTGTGCAGAAGCCTTTTAATTTGATGTATTCCCATTTGTATGTTTTTGCTTTTGTTGCCTGTGCTTTCTGGGTAATAGCTCCAAAAATTATTGCCCAGACCAATGTCATGGAGCTTTTCCCCCTTTGTTTTCTTCTAGCAGTTTTACATTTTTAGGTCTTACATTTAAGTCTTGAGTCCATTTTGAATAGATTTTTGTATCTGGCATGGAACAAGGGTTTTAATTTCATTCTTCTGCATATGCATAACTGGTTGTTCCAATGCTATTTATTGAAGAGATTGTCCTTCCCCATTATGTGTTCTTGGCATCATTGTTAAAAATCAATTGACTATAAATATGTGGATTTATTTCTGGGCTCCTTATTCTGTTCCATTTGTCTATGTGTTTGTTTTTATGCCAGTACCATGCTATTTTGATTACTATAGCTTTGTAATATATTTTGAAGTCAGGTAGTATAATGCCTCCAGCTTTGCTCTTTTTTCTTCAAAATTGCTTTGCTTATTCAAAGTCTTTTGTAATTTCCTATGAACTTTAGGATTGTTACTTCTATTTCTGGAAAAATGTCATTGGAATTTTGATAAGGAGTGCATTTAATGTGTAATATGAACATTTTAATAATTTGAATTCTTCCAACTCATGAACATGTGTGTATTCTCTAAAGGGACAGAACTAATGGGATAGAAGAATATGTGAAGGGGACTTTATTAGGAGAATTGACTCACATAATCACAAGGGGAAGTCCCACAGTAGGCCGTCTGCAAGCTGAGAAGCCAGGAAGCCAGTCCCCAAATTTCAAAAGTAGGGAAGCCAATAGTGCAGCCTTCAGTCTGTGACCAAAGGCCAGAAACCCCCTGGAGAGTCACTGGTGTAAGTCCAAGAGTCCAGAAGCTGAAGAACTTGGAGTCTGATGTTCGAGGGCAGGAAGCATTGAGCATGGGAGAAAGATGGAGACCAGAAGACTTAGTCATTCTAGTCCTTCCATGTTCCTCTGCCTGCTTTTATCCTGGCTGCACTGGCAGCTAATTAGATGGTGCCCACCCAGATTGAGGGTGGGTCTGCTTCTCCCAGCCTACTGACTCAAATGTTAATCTCCTTTGGCAACACCCTCACAGACGTATTCAGGAACATCCTTCAATCCAGTCAGGTTGACACTCAATATTAACCATCAAAATGTGCTATCTTTTCATTTCTTTGTATTATCTTCGATGTATTTTATGAGTGTTTTATAGCTTTCTGTGTACAGGTCTTTAACCTCTTTGGTTTAATTTATTCTTAATTTTATTTTTTAGCTATTGTAAATTGAATTGTTTTATTGATTACTTTTTTGGTTACTTTGT
The DNA here is from genome assembly GCF_028858775.2 of Pan troglodytes. NCBI lineage: Eukaryota > Metazoa > Chordata > Mammalia > Primates > Hominidae > Pan > Pan troglodytes. Next base: position 159,044,587 of record NC_072402.2, on the reverse strand, counting down.
TGTTAGTGTACAGAAACTTTACTGATTTTTATGCTGATTTTATTTCTTGAGTCTTTATTGAATTTGTTTATTAGCTCTAAAAAATTTTTGGTGGCACCTTTTGGATTTTCTGTATATATCATATCATCTGCAAACTGGGACAATTTAACTTCTTCCTTTCTAATGTGGATGCCTTTTATATTCTCTTGCCTAATTGCTCTATGACTTCCAGTTGAATAGAAGGGACAAGAGTGGACATCCTTGTCTTATTCCTGATCTAGCGTAAAAGCTTTAAACTTTTCCCCATTAAGTAGAATGTTAGCTGTGGATTTGTCATTGACAGCCATTATTGTTCTGACCACATTCCTTCTGTACCTAATTTGCTAAGAGTTATTATTATGAAAATGTTTGTTATTTATTTACTTCTGATTATCAAATTGCCCTAAAGCTTAACAGCTTAAAACAGACATTTCTTATTTTATAACTTTTGAGGATCAAAAATAAGGATTGGCTTAGCTAGGGGATTCTGGCTCAAGGTCTCTCATGAAGTTGCCATCAAGCTGTTTTCTGGGGCTATGGTCTCGTTTGAAAGCCCAAACAGGAAAGGCTCTTCTTTCAAGCCCACTTAAGCAGTTGTGGCAAGCTTAAGTTTCCTGCAGGCTGTTGGAAAAGGGCATCAGTTCTTCTGACTGTTATCTGGAGAGCTCCCTCAGTTTCCCACCATGTGAGTCTCTCCATGGGGCAGTTTACAACATGGAAGAGCAAGAAATCAGAATGACAGAAAAAGGCTGCAAGGAAATCCTGGACAGAACCTTCAGTCTTTTTATAACCTAATCTCAGAAGGAACACCGCACCACCTCTCTTGTATTCTGTTTTTCAGAAGTGCATCAATAAATACAGCCTACACTCCAGGGGAGGGGAATTAAGCTCCACCATTTGTGGGCTATCAAAGAATTTGTGTACATATATTTCAAATCACCACAGCATACTAATTCCATATTCAACTTGAATACAAGAACTATAAATACTTAAGGATGTTGCATTTATCTTGACAGAATTTGGGTCTTGATGATTGTTTAATAAATGGCAGTTATTTAATTTTCAATATCTTAATAATCATTTAATATCCCTCATGGGTCCTGTAGTTTGTTTTGGATTTTTTTTTAAAGTTTATTTAAGGAATTTTTTTTCCTGAAGCCAGGAATATAATTGGTAGTTTAGAAAAGAACAGATTTGCATAAATATTGGTCAAGGCTTTTTGTATTACTTGAGCTATTTTCTGCATAACTGTTTTTTGAGATGAAAATGTTTTATTCTGTGCGAGAAGTCCCAAATGGTAACTTCTTGGCCGGCACTAATGAAGTCACTTTCAGAGTCTTGTTTGTGTGAATTAATTTGCATAGATATTTAAGGGGCATATGAAGAGAGTTGGCAATTCACTTATTCACATACATTGGCCTTTCAGTAGGTTGATAGTCTGATATGAATGAACAATAGCTTCAATTATATACAAATGCATTAGTTTCCTTTTTAAAATATACAAGCTCCACTTCATCAAAGGATAACCAAATGAGTTACATTAAATTTAAAACTTTTCAAATATATATTTATATTAATTTAGTCTAAAACATAACAATGACCTTTAAATCCCTAGCTATTCAAAAGTGAATTATGTTTGCTTCTACTACAGAGGAAGACAAGTTGGCTACTTTTTGGTAATTTTTAATAATTAAAATTGTAATGAATTGTTTATAATTTTAATTAAATCACAGGATTTTAGATTACAGATCCTTTGGAACTGTGATTCTCAAAGTGTGGTCCAGAGACACTTGGGGGTTTCGGAGACCCTTTCGATATGTCCTTGAGGTCAACACTTTCTTCATAACAAAACCAAGACTTGACTTGCCTTATTCACTTTCATTTTTTCACAATGTACAGTCATGTTTTCCAGGAGCTAAATGAAATAAGGTATTTCGAAAATAAATGTAGAAGCAAATGTGAGAATCCAACTATCTTCTGTTAATCATTAACATTAAGGAGATTTACAGAAATTTATAGCAATATAGTCTTCTTAATTTTCTTTTGTTTTGGAAAATATAGTTATTCTTCATAAAATGTTATTTATATTCATTAGATAATAGGATCATTTTTGTTGGTTTCAATTAATTAATGATATTTTTAAATTTATGTTTTAATTCCTAACATGATAATTATGAAGTGCTATAACCCACATAAAATTATTTTGTAATCCTTAATAATGTTGCAGTATAAAGGGATTCTAAGACCAAAAACTTGAGAATTGCTGTTTTAGAATAACAATTTTTTTTCAGATATAGAAACTGAGCTCTATAAAGAATATATGATTTGCTCAAAATTCTACAGCCCATGTATAGCAGGGCGGGGACAGGAACCTAGGTAGGTCTTCCGATTTGTGTTATGTCATATGGCTTAACCTATAATATTCATAAAATCAGTTGGAAATTCCCTTTAGCAATGTCCAGCTGTGATTATGAATGTCATCCTGGAACTAAAGATGTGTAAATCATTCAATGAATGGGGAAAAAAATGGTTTGTTTTCTGTTTTCTACAGAACCCAGCATTCTCCATTAGATTTTGCTACTTTTTAATCTAACCTAAAACCTAGTAGATTAAAACAAAAAACATTTATTGTCACTCAGAAGGCAGGTCAGCTGGGAGGTTCTGCCAATCCAAGCCAGGCCCAGATGATTTTAGCTGGGCTCACATATGCATCTGTGGTCCTCACACAGGTGGGCTGAAGACTGTCTGGCTAGCTGCCATGATGAAGGTAACTGAGTCACATGGCCCTCATCATACTGCAGGCTATCCAAGGCCTGTTTGCAGCATAAGTTTAGACCTGGCCCAAGGATACTGTTTTTGATTAAAGCAAGTAGCAAGGGCAGCTCACATTCAAGGCATGGGGAAATACTCTACCTCTGCATGCGGGGAGCTGCAAAGTCACATTACAAAGTAGAGTGTACATAATTACAGATTTTTTTGTAATTTTACAAAATAATTCAAAAATATGGCTTTGAATAATAGTGTCAAGTGTTAAATGTAGTGACTATGGGACTGAATTTCAGTGTTAAAGCAGATTGAGTTCAATCCTCATTTCTGGCATTTGGACAAGTCACTTAACCTTTTTAACTTGCACAGTCTTCATCTGTAAAATGACAAAAATAGTTTCTCCAGTAAAGGATTCTATTAACGATTAGATGAGGCAATGCATGTAAAGTACTTGGCTTCACACAAGAAATGCTTTAGAAATATTAGCTAGTGGCCATTTAAAAAGCTCATGCTCTAGATCAATTCATTGAACTGACTCTCCTAGACAAAATAGCAGTGCCATGTTTAACTGTGCATATATGTCTACATGAGCAGCAGGCCTGCTGTCCACCTCCGAAGTTTCTCTCTTGCTATTTACATGAGCCCTTTCTTGTAACACAAGTTCAGTCTATCTCAGTAAATATGTACTAAATAGCTGATATTTGCCTCCTTTCTGCTCCAAGCCATGGTTACAAATTTAAAGAATGAATGATCTCTGTTTAAATAAAAACTCATAGTTGAGTAAAAAAGATAATTTCCTTACCAGATAATTTCAATTAAATGTACTAAGTGCTAAGAGAGGATAGCACAGATAAGGGTTCATATCTAGAGTTTAGGGACAGTATGAAAATTTGTCTTATTAGTCAAGATACACGCTAACAGTACATATTACAGACTAATAACTCTTTTAGACCCAAAGTTTATCTTCAGGAGCATCCTGCCTGCAATCCCTTAAATAAGCAAGTCTTCAGCTGACCCCATCCCAGTGAAGATGTACAAAAGAATGGGTTAAGATGGAGAGACCCAGACTAGTTCCTACATCATTCAGCTGGGATTTTACTTTCTCTGTTACCTCTTATTAGAAAGCAGATATGTTGGTGTAACAGTTGATGACACTTTATTGCACATTTGTGCATATCACCTGGACCATTCAATTGGCCTTGTTAATTTAAACATCTTCCATTATTACTTTTGAGTTAACAAACTCTTCTGTGTGACTATATCCACTTTTCGCCAGGGAACATTATTCCATTTGAGCTGTAGGTATTAGCTCCTTCTGGAGACAATTGTGGCAGAGTGGTTTCCAAAATCTACCAGGCCAGTGAAAGTTATTATCAGAGGGTCATGGCCATTCAAAGGAAGTTTTTCTTCAACTTAGGAATGAAATTACGAATTAAAAGTCAGCAACATCAAGAAGTTTCCTTCAACACAGAGGCCTTTACTCTAACTTGGTAGCTACCATTTATAAACAGGTACTGGCAGCATTACCTTTCTTTTGATGACTCTGATACTCTGACACAAGCGCGTGGATATTCCATATTCCAAGCCACTAATGACGCTTAGGATTGCAATCCGACTACCTTGCAATTCTGCGAATGACATCTGCTCATCACTATATTCTCAGAGGGGGATCTGAGGAGCCACAAGTAAAAGGATTAGCAAGTTGACAGTTCAGTTCAGCAAACTTGTGTGAGTGCCACTCTGAATTAAGACCTGTATTAAGAAGGAAAAGAGCTATAGAGAAGGACCGGACATGGTTCTTCACCCTCTTGAAAGATAGTCTAGAGGGGAAGACTATCCAACACATCCACAAATCCTCTAATGCAAAAGTGGCTGTGAGGACCACACTAGTAGAAATTCAACTAGAGTGCTGTGGAAATATTAGAGGAGTAAAGAGAGAACAATTCCAACTTAAGGAAACCAAGATAGTGTCTTGGGAAAGTTGGAAGTTGAAATGTGTCTTTAAAGGGTGCAGAAATTTGATGTGAAAGGAGAAAATATTTCAAGTAACTGAAATAACTTGAACCAGAACCTTGAGGTCAAAGGAGTTCTGAGGATTGCTGAAGAGTATGAGCAAAAGATGAGAGATTTGGAAAAAGAATAAGAATAATAGAAAATGAGGCTGCAGGTAGAAACCACAATGATGGAGTTTTGAATGCCTGAAGAATTTGCATTGAAGTTGAATTGAAGTGGGAAATTCTCACTTCCCCAACTGGGAAATCCATCAAGGAGTTTTCTATGTTTTTGTTTTTTTATTCTGTTTTGGTTTTTAAAGCATAGAAATAGATCATCAACTTTTTTTCATCTTTTAAAATTTTTATTGTGCTATAAGATACAAAGTGCACAAATATGAAGTATACTGATCAAATTTTTTTCTTTTTTTAAATTATATTTTAAGTTCTGTGATACATGTGCAGAACATGCAGATTTGTTAGATAGGTATACACGTGCCATGGTGGTTTGCTGCACCCATCAACCGGTCATCAACATTAGGTATTTCTCCTAATGCTATCCCTCCCCTAGCCCCCAGCCCCGGACAGGGCCCTGTGTGTGATGTTCCCTTCCCTGTGTCCATGTGTTGTCACTGTTCAACTCCCACTTATGAGTGAGAACATGTGGTGTTGGTTTTCTGTTCCTGTGTTAGTTTGCTCAGAATGATGGTTTCCAGCTTCATCCATGTCCCTGCAAAGGACATGAACTCATCTTTTTTATGGCTGCATAGTATTCTATGGTGTATATGTGCCACATTTTCTTTTTCCAGTCTATCCATTGATTGGCATTTGGATTGGTTCCAAGTCTTTGCTATTGGGTACAGTGCTGCAATAAACATATGCATACATGTGTCTTTATAGTAGAATGATTGATAATTTTTGGGTATATATTCAGTAATGGGATTGCTGGATCAAATGGTATGTCTGGTTGTAGATCCTTGAGAAATAGCCACACTGTCTCCCACAATGGTTAATCTAATTTACACTCCAACCATTAGTGTAAAAGCATCCCTATTTTTCCATAGCCCCACCAGCATCTGTTGTTTCCCATCAACTTTTTTTTTAAAAAAACAAATAGTACCAGCATATGTAGCATAAATTGGAGGAAGGCGGAAACCCTAAAAGGTTTCTGACAAGTCTGTTGAAGAATATGAATAAAAGATGCAGAAATCCAGTGCCAGAGTGCAGTATTCTTAGCCTAATGAGGCAAAATATTTACATAAAACTAGCGTGACTACAAATTTGCAGAAAAATTTTGGACCTAGCCCCATCTCTGTATTTTCTGCTATTGGTGATTGTAGGTTATAGACTATTTAAGGAAACCAGGCCCCTGAATAGAGACAGCATCAGCAATGTTTCCTCCTATTCCTTGTAAAGGAAATAGAACTAGGAAAAAATATTTTAATGCTGGAGCTTATGAAAACCTTTGTTCAGAAAAAATTTTGTTCTTCTTTGGATACGGCTAGATAGAAGATTTTCCTTGCCTGACACTTACCACATGGCAAATGACTTATGCTCATTAAAAATCTCCCAATCTCCTGCTATGCTAAGGGTGGTCCATGGACAAAAAGCATCAGCATCACCTGGGAGTTTATCAGAACTTCACTATCTGGGGTTTCACCTATTAAATCAGAATCTGCATTTTCACAAGATTTTCAAGTGATTTCTGTGCACATTAGCTTAAGAAGCATTGGCCTACTCTGTATGCCAAAGGTTTTCTGACTTGTCAATATTACTTCAGGACTTAGAGCCCATGCATATAGACAAATCAAGGTTAGATGAAGGGGAAGAATCCTGATAATGATAAAACTTCAGTTCTCTGTAGAGACGAACCTTATAAAGAGCTTAAGGTAGTGCCTGGTACATAGGGCTCTATAGTTGATAGCTGCTATATATTATTATTGTTGTTGTGGCTATTTTGTTTATTATTATTAACTGCTTTCTTTTACCTGTGTCAGTAGATTAACTGCTTAGTCTCTCTAAACATACGTAAGAAAATTTAAGAAACACATCGTGGAGCCAAATTTGTAGAAACAGCCACCAGATCACCTTGCTCCCATACAAAGACAACAAATACACAGTTTTGCATTGGAATTTTAATAGATATATGGTCTTTAAAACCCACAATCTGACATTTTACTTGATTGTTAACGATTTCCTATTCTCCTACATCGTAAGATTTGAATTCAAAACACTGAACATGCACAAAAAAATAATAGGTCATCTCTGATGAAGGATGAATGCTGGACCATGACTTACTTGATGGTGTCCTTACTAAGACGCCACTAGATAATCAAGCCTGACCTACCCTAGGTTGATTATTTTGAGCTACTTGAGGTCTAGAAATGATTTGACAGCAAAAAAAAATGTGTGTCTAGCAGTTCATCTAAAGAGCAGAGTGAAGAATAAGATGCAATTAAGGAGTCAGAGCAATCACTCAGAGTGTCTTTGGAACACTTTCGATATTGAGTTGAAAGAGTTATGACTGAGAAGTGTGTGTCTGTCTCTGCCTCTTGAAAGATCCCAGTGACTCTAATTGGCATTGACTGCGCTCAGTCCTGTACCTTTGCAGAGCATACAGGCCTCTGCATGGAGTGGATTTCATTCTAACGGTGGACTGACAGACTTCTAATTATGGTCACTCAAGCTAGTCATGAGAAGAATGCTTGCCTTCTGGCTGAACATTCAATCATGCTGCTTCCCTGAAATATTTGTCTCTTTTGCTCCATTAAAAGATAATTCTATCTCTATGTTATTGCAACTTTTTTCTCTCCTGGAAACATTTTTGGAGGGAAAAATGGTTAACCCACTAAAAATCAGAATATGGTTCTGAGGAACTGTGGGTCTTCTCCAGTGCTTACCTGGCTTTTGAGGGGACGTAAATAAATAGCACTGTGTATGGCTTCCCTAAAATGTGTGAATAATTGTGATCCAGTATTTTATGGAATGATTATACCAGGGAGGGTATTTTTATATGCTAAAAAATGTATATGGTTAAATTAATTTGGAATATTCCAGGAGTAAGTAAAATTAAGCAGATTATTTATTGCAGGTTTTCCTAAACTACTGTTTTAAATGTTTTATGACTCTATAATAGAGAGCCAAAATGTGTAGTTACTCCCAAATATATTGATTGTGTAACCCTTTTCCATGAAGCGCATTACAGATTAGTGTTTCTCAGAACAGAAATCAAATTTTACTAATAGTTATTTAAAGACTAATAATAGTAACTATACAACATTTTAGATACAAATGGAGGGTATGTGTTAAATTATTTTATGATGAGGTATTTTATTCAAAAAGTGCTGTGATGTACACATAAAATGCTGTGATGTACACATTAAATTTATGCACATTTTGAGATGGTTCTTAAAAGACTGAAACCACCATGACTAGTGTGAACTATCGCAATAACATTGACCCATAGTTCTCATTGATTGCCAATTGGTTATGATGACAAAATTAACAGATTAAAGAAACTGCTGTGTGACAATTGTTATATTGGATACAATCCTAGAATATTTACCAATCCAAATGAGAAACAAAGTTTAAAAAAGTAATGAGAGAACAATAAGTCACCTTAATTTCCCACTAGAAAAAATAATAATAAAGTATATATATATATAAAAAAAAGAAAAAATAAATAGTGGCATTAATTCATCTCTTCTAAATGTTCTCATTGGTTCCTGCTGTTTAATATCTTGGCACAGGTTCAGATTTTTTGCACAGTAAAACAATTCTAAAATGAAATATTGACTTAGTAGATAACAAAATATATAGATTGACAGTAAAGAGAGAAAATAACTTTTTAAAATGCCATGTTATATAATCAGATAATGTCACAATTGTGAGATCATATTTAGTTATTGTGTAAATGTTTTAAAATGGTATTTCTATTTCTTAGATCCCATATAATACATGTTTTTCTCAATGTTTCAATGAGAACGTATCTACCATTCATATCTTATAGATATATATTTTATAGATTTTTATATTTGTTTTTCCTGATCAGAGGCTTGTAACATTTCATATTGCTTTAATTTCTTCAGGTGAATGCCAGTGAATTTGTATTTTAGTTTATTTATAGGCCCTCTGAATTATTATGTGTCTTATGTTTTTGATGATAACAATACAAAATTATTTAATGACTCAGTTTCTGGAATCCCATGAATAAAATATAAATGATGAGTTTAATTTGCAATACATTAATGAAGTGCTTCAGTGCATTTCCTTCTGATATCTTTTTAAAGAAATCTAATTTTTTTTTTTACTCATGATTATTATGAAAGCTGTAAAAGTCAGGTCATATATATTTGCATATGTTTTCTTTTAGTTTTTAATCACTTTGAGAGACTGCTAAATATTCCTCCAGAGAATATCCAAAGAAAAGAAGAAAACAAGGTCTGCTTTAAACTCATCCTACATAGTATATTGAGTTGGCTTTTAACTTGACCACCCTGGAACTGTCATGGAGCTCGTTGCTCTTTCGTCTTCAGAAACCAATGATGCAACAGCAACATTTGCTTTCCATTTGCAATCTTCTATTCTTGGTTAGCCTAAAATAAAGTCAAGAGGATTGGATTTTCTAAGACAGGCAGTAGCCAGAAGTAAATACAGTGCGGTGTTTATTGTGTCAGATTCCAAAACCCAAAACATCAAAATAACTTTGAAACTTCTTATTAGCAATTTCCAAAACGTTGGAGAGTTCTATAAATGTGGTTGAACAGCTATGTTTTCCATTGTGCAAATTGTATGTATTCACTTAATAACCACAAAATGGGACATAAAATATGTTTTACATTCATTTTTAATAATTCTTATTTGAATAACTATCAACTGAAATATTTGTTATTATCTGCTGATGCTGTTCTAAGCATTTTACATTTTTTTTCTGCCTGACAGCTCTATGAAGTGGCCATTATTATTATATTAGTGTTGCAATTTACAGGTTGAGAAACAAAAGACAAAGAGATGTGCAGTAACTTAGGATGAACTAATACATAGGGAGAAATATATAGTGAAGAACCTTGAATTATTCTAAAGAGTTCTCTTTATTGGGTGTTTCTTTACTCACTCAGAAAATGTTTATTTAGTGCCAACTGTGTGCCAGCACTATGGTAAGAGCAAGAGGCAGAAATAAAAATGCAGTGCATGATCATTTACAATATATAAACATCTGGAGAAAGCATTTACATAAACCAACACCAGCCCAAAGTCACATGTGCATTAAATAATTGTTTTATTAATTTAATAATGTTTACTGAGTGCCTACTTCACACGAGGCATTGCCTAGCAAACACTGTCATTTTGCCAAAAGTTTGCAGTTCCTAGTAATGTTTCTGCTGTTGGAAAACTAATCAGCATCTCTTATATAACCTGGTTGAAATGCTATAGACATTCGCATTCCTCTGCCTACAGATAAGCTTCTGTTATAATATTTATCGCAATGGATAAAAGAAGGTAAATACTGAGGAAGATTAGGAGGAAAGAAACCTGGAGGACCACATATACTCTATTAGTTTAGACCTAGTTCCTTATATAAGAAATACTGTTTCATTTTTCTTTTCTCTTCTTTGGAAGATGGCTGCATTTGTTTGTAAAAAAAAAATGGACATTTCTTAAACATAGCATGTATTTTTTATGTCCTAATGGTGGGGCAGGGAATGCAGTGGGAAAAAAATGCTTTCTTTGAGGTCAGTCACATAGATATGGCATCAAGTCCTTACTCTATCATTTGCCAGACGTGTGATTTTTAGCAAGGTCCTTAATCTCTCTGAATCTTAGTTTTCTCAATGATGAGATAAAGACAAAACTAAGTAACTTGCAGTATCAGGGCTCATTATTTCAAATAATGCGTATAAATACTGTTCACCTATAAAATGATTGTTGTGAAGATTAAATGAGATAATGGAAGTGAAGTGCTTAATAGACTTCCTAGTAAAATGAATAACATCACTCAATAAATAACAGCATTTATTTTAATTGCTATCATTATCTTTTTCATTTGCTAGACAAGTGGTTCTCAGTGTTTTTATGTGTCACCTACAATAGAATTATCTGGAATGCTTATCAAAAAGAAAATCAGATCCCCAAGCCAATTCCTGATTAGCTAAATAAGAATCTCTACTGGTTTCTTGGGCATCTTAAACCCAGTATCCTTGAAGTAGAGGCTTTAGCTGTCTGTAGAAAGGGTTGGTGTCTAGTTAACAAAGTGCTTAGTGTATACCACCAACTAACGTAATAAATGGCAGTTGCTACTTTATAACATGCTGCCAGTTACTATCTTGGAAAACCAAGGAGAATCTTGGTTAGAATAACTTCATGGGAAATGATTACCATCTTTTTTCATAAATAACCTTTTTCATGTTTATGTAATAAAAAATTTTACAGTGCATTTCTGAGTACTTAGTTCAATTCTAGGAGCTGTAGTCATTTTGTTATTTTGAACTGGTTTATCAAAGGTAGGATTGTCATTGTCTCTGAACTATTTCATAACTGAGAGATATGGATAAAGAACTGATAAGAAATTGGATTACATTTGACATGGAGCCTCAGACTGAGTATTTTGTCACCATATTAGGAAAGTTGAAATCATAGGAAAAGTACAGTTATCCTATGGGATAGGCATCTCATGTCTCAGGATTGGGTAGAAAATTTTATACAGAAGCGAGGGGCTCTTTTCTGAGAATTTGCCTACTGTTCAATTCACTTAATACCTAGAATGTACGTTGAAATCATGAGTCTGAAATTTACTTTTATGTATTTATTTATATATTTTTTAGAGGCAGAGTCTAGCTCTGTCACCCAGGCTGGAGTGCAGTGGTGCCATCATAGCTCACCGCAACCTCAAATTCCTGAACTTAATCCTCCCACCTCAGTCTCCCAAGTAGAGAGGACTATAGGCATGTACCACCATGCCTGGCTAATTTTTTATTATTTTTTCATAGAGACAAGGTCTTACTATGTTGCCCAGGATGGTTTGAACTCCTGGCCTCAAGTGATCCTCCTGCATTGGCCTCCCAAAGTGCTGGGATTACAGGCATGAGCCACTGTGCCTGGCCCTGAAATTTACTTTTAAATGAAAGTTATAAAAAAAGAATTTATAGCAAAGCAGATGGCTCTACGTTACATCATACTAATAAAATATTGCTGATGTATAATCAGTTAAAACTCTACAATTTTGATTTCAATATAGTTTGTGGTGTTTGCAAGTAAAGAAGCCTTTTAAAAATCATTAACTATATCCGGAAGGCTTCGGTTGTGGTATTAGAAGTTCAAATGCTCTGTAACTCTTCAAAAAAACTGTAGTTCTGCATCAGATAAAGATGGCTACTCTTATGAATAAAGGGAACTGTAGATTTCTAGAAAAGCTAAACCATACAGCCTGAGCTGTGCTGTTTGATGTAGATTCTCCAATTGAAGGTATCTTAGTTCTTTGAAGAAAAAAAAAACATTTGTTTCTACCTTATTTTAAAGATTGAACTCCCTCTCTTTGGAGAAAAGAGAAGTGGTTTGTTGAAAATCATCTGGGGCTAAGATTCAAGGATTGGTATTCTTGTCATCTCTGTCACACTGACTAGTCACATGTCAAAAGGCAAAGAATTTAAGCAGTCTTTTACATTTATTGGGTTGTTTTTGGAAATGGCAGAACAATGTCCATCTTGCCTGTCTCCCAGACTTGTGAAAATCAACTATCCAGATGCAAAAGTTCTTTGAAAAGATAAATGTGATATCTCTTCACATGGAATGTGACATATGCTTTTTATTTGGGTTTTTTTTGGAGGGTGAGTGAATTTGTAAGATATTATTAATATTCACTGGATTTTATGGCATACTTCCCTGTACAGCACTGTTTACAATCTAATATGTGCTTATTCATTGCTGTTATATGTTTGCTTACTAGCTAGGATTATATGTGTGCTCACTTCTTAAGATTATACTCCACCCTGTGTATTGAGAGTATCATGAATAACAGAGAATATGTCTTTGTTATATAGACTCTCATCCCCAGCAACTGTGCCCTGATATGCATAGTAGGTGTTTAATAAATAGTTGTGGAATGAATGGAAGCATGCCTCCAAAATGCACTGTGCATGTCCAATGTACACTATACATTTATATCTACTCCTCAAAGCGATTGGAGTTAATGTTGTTTTGAGTTTTTCTGTGGAAGATTTTCTTTGAAACTAAATATGCTACAAAGTCAAATTTGAAAATCAACTACATGAATATTGAACAGATGATTCTTCTTTGTAATCACTTCTCTTCTGACTTGAAATTCAAATGTATTGTAATTCATATATTTTATATTGGGGAGAATTTGATAATCAGCATTATACTAATACTTTAAATTATTGTTCTCTTATTTTATCTTCTCATAAAGTAAAAACTAGTGTTATGTGATAATGTTATATGATAATGTGATAATGTTTGATAGAATGGGATTCCTAATCAGGTAAACCTGGGTTTAAGTCCCAACTACACCTATTCCTATTTTATTATGAAGTCCCAACTATACTATTCCTAGTTGCATGAGAATCTATACTGTTAATTTCTCTAAGCTTTTGTAAGTCTAATGTGGGCCTAATTATACTACCCTAATGAGATCGTCATGAGGATTAAATACAGTAGTAGACTTGAAATGTTTAGTATGATACCAAACACATAGCAGCCTTTAGCTATATCTTTATATTATTTATATAGGTCATCTTCTAAACAGGTATTTTTTTCTGTTTTGTCTGTTTTTTTTGTTTTCTGTATTTGTGTGTGTGCGTGTGTATGTTTCCTTTCACAGATGGATACACAACTGATGACATTGAGTTTTACTGGCGTGGCGATGATAATGCAGTAACAGGAGTAACGAAAATTGAACTTCCACAGTTCTCTATTGTAGATTACAAACTTATCACCAAGAAGGTTGTTTTTTCCACAGGTTTGTATCATGGAAAAGTGTTAAGGGAAAATAATCTTCACCGTATTTTGTTAAACATGTTCACTTACATTAGAGTTCTGTCCCAGGGAAGCACCATGACTTTACAAGACAAATCCACTGAAAACCCTCAGTTTCCCATGAAGTCTATTGTTCTACTCGGGACCCATACTATTATTTTCCAGAGGCCACCCCAGCAGAGCTGAGAGGATCATCTCTGTGTATCCTATTTGCCAGAGAAGCAACTAATTTTTAGAAAGAATACAGGAAGAGAAATAAAGACCTGGCTCAGAGCTGTTCCCCAACATTATAACATTATACATCTCACAGAATTGACCATAACCCCTTGATTATGATTATGATTGGGAGACCCAAGTTGCAGTTCATTCAAGTCTGATCACGTGAAATTCTCCAAAGACAACGGGAGGAATTCACATTTTCTTCAAAGGATAAGAATTCCTTTACACAGTTTCACCTCCTGTGTGAGCTAAAAGCTGTTTCAGGTATTAAGATTATCCTGAGGCCTTTGCCATCTTCACCCTTCCAGCATGGAGATTTTATATGGTCATACTTGATTTCATCAGCAAAATTTTTGCATTTTTGTAGCAATAAAGCTGAGGAAAGCAATCATTTGCTAGACACTCATTTAGGCAAAAAATATTCAACCCACAGGGATATCCTTGTTTATATTTTTCTTATTGAAATAAACCCCACAGGCACAGAAATAACTAATACTGTAATGGCCCTTTTGCTAAGAAGTCACATACTTTTTGTGCCTACAAACCACTTCAGGCAAAAGCTATGTGACTTGATAAAAATACAATGCCTTTAACTTTAAAACAACAACGACAAACAGAAACTTTTCCTAAGTTTGAGGTCTGCTGAATTCCTAAAAATCTATGGAAAGAAGTTCCTACTTAGAATATTCTTACTATCGTATTCAGACACTTAGCCTAGCCCTCCAAAAACTAAACAAGGCTTTCTTCCAAACAATGAGAATATCCTCTCCAAGCTACTTATCATGTGAACTTCCTATAGTCTAAGACTGTGCTCTGTTATTTGTCTTGTTTTATTAAAGGGTAATTGCCCAGGTCATCCAATCAAGGAACCCAAATTTAGGAAGCTGATTCTTTAGTTGTATCTCCCACAAATATTGCTCAAAAGCAATGGGTGTCCACCTTTTGGTTGGTAAGGTGTACTTTTAGAACTCCAATGGAAGCAATGAAACTATTTAAAAAAAGAATGCATATACATGAAAACCTACAAAAACCTGCGTTCCCTGAAACATCACCACTGATCACAGACTTAAACTGCAATCTGTGTCTTGAGAAGAGTTTTCTTTTACTATGACCAGAACATGCAGCCTCACTCTCACATAAGATTAAACTTACAGGATGAACTTACTAAGGAACAATTGAAAGAATGAAAAAAAGAACTGTCCCAAATTGTCCTAACAATTACAGAGGAGGGGTATGTTTGATTCACTTTATGAGGCTGAGTAGGGAAGAGCTGGAATTCTTTTAATTACTGGTGAGTACAGGATGCATTCCACACTGAGTAACTCCTGGTAATTAGAAACTCAGGGCTCTCAGACTACTTTTGCAGAAGAAAGTGTCCTTCACTAAGAGCTAAAATTGAACTGAGAGAAGATGTACTGTTTATGCACCTTTAAAGAAAAGTATCCTATAAATATTGATTGATAATGATGATGTTCTAAAATTGCCTTTCTAGGTTCCTATCCCAGGTTATCCCTCAGCTTTAAGCTTAAGAGAAACATTGGCTACTTTATCCTGCAAACATACATGCCTTCCATCCTGATTACCATCCTCTCCTGGGTCTCCTTCTGGATTAATTACGATGCTTCAGCTGCAAGGGTGGCATTAGGTAGGACATTTTATTACTGCTTGTGGATTTTGACTCTGTGTGTACATTTCTGTGTTCGCATGCACGCGTTTTCCTTATCCTGAAATTTGTGGTGCATGACGCAACTGAACCTCTCACACTGCAAGAGTTTCGCTATGAGACTTTGGGTGATCTGATTCAGCATTAAATCAATTAAACACGAAGTAAAGCTCTTTCATGTCAGTATTAGTTAACCGTATATCTGTTGATAATGAGATTAGTCCCATCAGTTTGATATTTTTATTGAAACATATTTCATATAGTATTGCTTGCATAATTGTTCAATTTGTATCTGTGCTTCTTTACCTAAGAAGACCTCCCTTCTACGTTTTTTTCTGCATGAAAGACAAGAAGATGTTGTGTGTAGCAAATGGATAAGCAGAAAGAATTCTAAAGTCTTGTTAACATTTCAGAGTAGCATGACTAAGGCAGGAGACAACAAAGTAAGAATATTGAGAAGTAATCTGTGGCATCTCTCATCTTATGCTGTTTTTTTCTAACAAACACAAAAGGAGAATAAATTACATTTCATGAACATTTTTGTTATTAACTTCAGATAAAGTAAATTTATGGCCTTTTACACGATCTTGATTATTGTGGATTCTGACTATTCCCTTTAAAATGTTGAATTGTTCACTTTTACCATTAGATCTCAATTCAATCATTACTTTCTTAGAAGAGCCACTCATTTATTATTCAACAAATAATTGTTAAATACCTAATATATGCTAATTGTACTAAGCACTGGAGATACAGCAGTCTTCTGAAAGTTATATCTAGCAGTAAAAGATATACAATAAATTTAATAACCACATAAATTATACAATGTGGTAAATCTATAGAGGGATATAAAGCAAGGGGGCATGGGTTTGCTAGAAGTTCAGTTTAGAATAATTAGGGCCGACTTCACTCAGAAGTTGTCATTGGAACTAAGACTTGAAGATTAAGAGCAATGTGGATACCTGGGTGATAATATTCCAGATGACTGCAAAGGCCCTGGGTAGGAACAAACCAACAGTGTCAGCAGGAGGCTAATGAGGCCAAGTGAGTTCAGGGGAAGTAGCAAAGATAATGTTAGGGAAAGAGGCCTAAAAGATCACAAAAGGGCTATTACAAAGGGATGGTAGGCCACGACAAAGGCTTTGCTTTTATTTTGAATGAAATAGCCATTGACTGAGCATAAAAGTGGTATGATTTGATTTCTGTTTTAAAGGGATCACTTCGGCTACTGGGTTAAGATTAAATTATGTGGCTCAAGGATGGGAGGAAGGAGAAGGAATGACCTCTCAGGCTGAGTCAAGCACCTGTGATATATACACTTGCAGTACCATAGACCTCCCCTGTGTGTAGACTAACCACAGTTATAACTTTTGTTTTCTTAGTGGTGTGATGTCCTTTTCCCCTTCAGCAATGAAAGATCCATGGAGGAAAGGTCCATATCTAGTTTTATATCTGAAGTGTCTTGCATGGGGAATGGTGCTCAGTAAACATTTGCTGAATGAAAGAAGGAATAAAATTTGCAAATATCCCATTTTTCCAAAGTTTAAACATGTCTTTTTTGTATCTATTACAGGAACAATAAATAATTCATTAACTTTTTAGAAGACATTTTTAAAATGTCTTTATGTGAGCAATTTATTACTAGGTTCAGAAATACTTTAAAATGAGATTTAGATAAGTAGTAAAATCAGCAATGTCAGTTTTATTATATACGTATGATACAGGATCATCCGTAGTTGAAATGATGAAGAGAAAATTGAAACTGGAAAATGTCTCAAAATGACGGCTATAAAGAGGACATGAGAAATGTAAGATACCTGTATCTAAAGCAAGACCAAGGTTTTATGGGCGTGCTCAGAATCAAATGCTCAGATTTATTTTTTTCTTCTGTAGCTGTTTCTTGGTGGAGTATAAAAACAAAATAGAAACTATGACATTATTACTAGTGAGATAAAATTAAATCAGAAAACTGTGTCCCCCCAAAATCATAGGAATGAAATTTAACCTTCAGGATGCGTTATTGGATAGTGTTTAAGGGCCTGGATTCCTGAGTCAGAAAGATTCTCATTCCAATGGCAACTCTACAACTTTCCATCTGTGTGATCTTGACCTCTGAGCTTTGTCTATTTTCACATCACTATTTTGCTACAAAGCTGGACTTTATCATACTCAGGACCTTGGACTTTCAGTGCATTTACCTTCCGATTACAGCTTAGAGGGAAACTACTTCCCACTGTCAGAGATACCAACTCAACAGGACAAACAATTACAGCCTGACCCAGTGTCACATTTTCCATAAGCAGTCCTAGAATGCATCTGTGTTATTTATCTAGGCATTATATGCCTAACTGTCCGATCCATATACATGAGGGCTATGATTCCTGCTTCTCTGTTACCCTCCACTCCGAATTCCCAGATGTTTATAATCATTTATTGATATTGCCTGTATAATGTATTCTTTAATTTCAGTACCCTTGCTGTTATTTTAATTGACTTCACTTCCATCATTCAGTTGGATTACTCTGAAAACCTCTTAACTGGCATTCTTTACTCCTGCCATGCCTGCTTCTCCCCATCATCCACACTGTCACCACAGTGATTGTTCTAAATGCAAATTGCCCCCTTGCTTGAAGCTGGCCCCTGCTCCACATTGCCTTTAATTTTAAGTTCAAACTCTCCCATTAGGCTCTCTGCATGGCCCTTAACCTCCAGTCTTCTCACGATTCTTCCCATCCTGTCTTGCAATGTACCCACAATGATTTTTCCGAGATCATGGTAATGGACTGTGTACTCTCCCCCAAATCCAACCTTGATATAAAAGCTCTCTCCACCAGCAGTCCCCATAAGTCAAAAATGAATTTTGACCCCCAGTTCTGGGTTGCCTGGGTGACTTTCACTCATTTTTCAGAAATCAGCTCAAAAGTCTCTATTTCCTAACCTCATCCCTGGCACATCAGAAAGTTGACCTAGAGTCCTCTCCATATTCTGAACTCTTACCTTACACATGTGCCTATCATAGCATTTAATTCACGTTTTAACCCCGCACTAGATATATAACTATAAATACAAAAATTTAATTAAAAGAAGGGATCAAACGTTCAGTGATCACTGTAAGCTAATTTATACCTATATCCATTCCCTATCCTAGGGCTGGCATGCAATAGTAAGGGCCCAATAAATAGATTGTGGCATATATGAATGAGAAAATGAATATAGATCACCTTTCCAGCTATTAAGAAAGAAGAAAAGAGATAGGAACATTATTACTCTAACTCTCCCATTTTTTTTCAGGAATCACAACTGTCCTCACAATGACCACAATCAACACCCACCTCCGGGAAACTCTCCCTAAAATCCCCTATGTGAAGGCCATTGACATGTACCTGATGGGGTGCTTTGTCTTCGTTTTCATGGCCCTTCTGGAATATGCCCTAGTCAACTACATCTTCTTTGGGAGGGGGCCCCAACGCCAAAAGAAAGCAGCTGAGAAGGCTGCCAGTGCCAACAATGAGAAGATGCGCCTGGATGTCAACAAGGTAAATTCAGAGGGCAAGCCCTCCTTGCTTCTTAAACTCATGGAAGAATGCTAGCAATACAGGTTGATGACCTTGTTGAGCAAATGAGGAAACCAAGCCCAGGGAAGAGAATGGGTAATTTTCCCCAAAGCACACAAACAATTAATGATGGAAGCACAATTAAGGACCAAACTCATGACACAAGATTTGGATGCCCTTTCCATTAACAAGAGGAGTGACCAAACATGAGAAGACCTTTATGATGCTTTCTCACATATGAGTATGGTACCTATAATTATTTATGCATTCTTTAAATTTATTCACCTAATTTATTTAAAAAGGAAATTTAATGTTGCTTCAGTCAGTATTACTTGCTGGACAATAGCTTTACAAATATATAAGTAACAAATTTAAAAAACTATATCAAGTTCTAATTTATACTAGATGAAGTCTCTGGCCCTGAAATCTGCATTCTCTTTGACTTAAAGGAAAGATAAGCAAGTATACAGATGTGTTACAGACCCACTAAGCAACAAACTGAGACTTTTTCTTTGAAGCAATCAGAAGAACATAAGAAGAGTAGGGGGGAAAAGACAAATAATTTTCTCCTTTAAATGACAATGCCTTGCACATATACCACTTATCATTGCAGCATTTGACTATATGAGGCCACCATCTTGCTTAAGTCAGACATGGTCAAAGATTCCCACAAAACTATAAACCCTGTTTATTTGTTAAGTCAGTAGTTTTCAATCATGGGTGCCAATGGAATGACCTGAACAGATTAAAAAAAAATACTGAAGCCTTGGTCCCTTCCCCAGAAAATCTGATTTGATTTTCTTGGAGAAAGCATGGGCAACACAATTTTAAAAAGTTCCCCAAGTTGTTCTAATCTGCATCCAAATTTGAGAATCACCACTTTAAGGTTTTTGATGGTAGTCCCAGTAGAGCCAGCTCTCTTTACTCTCAATATTAAACTTCACCTGGCTTCCTGTTATAGCACTTGCTGCACTAACAGAATACTTGTATATGTATCTTCCCAGAGGCCACATTTAGACCTTTAGCAATAGCCAAAGAAAAGTCTTATTTTCATATCTGCCCTAAATACTGTTTATGAAGTAGTGTCTAATATTGGACCAATAAATAGTTCATCATGATGGGACTAGGAAAACATTAATCAATCCTCTTAAACCATTTGGAATTATTAATTATAACAAAAGCTGATTATTTCCTTGATGTTTTGATATTTCTAACTTCAAATTAATTCCAAGGATAGAAAAGCATAAATAATCTCTGCCATTGAGTTGTATTTGGAGCAAACCATATGGAAGCTTCTAACTCAGTAATGTTTTTCACATATCCATAGGTCTAATATTTGGTTTTAGACTCTTCTCTAATCCAAGGCACTTCTTGCTTAGAAGATGATATTTGCAACAATGCAAATTTTAAGTATGGCTCTTGGAAACCAAAAAACTGTAAGGGTCTAGGAAATTGTCAAATTCTTTCCCACACCCAAGGTTTTACTTATTGGAATCTGCCAATAGATTCCAATTTACCATTATGGTTCTCTCAGGCTGTCAAATGAAAGAGTATTTTCTAAACCTATTTTCTGATTTTCATGACATAGTAGTCTTAGAGAAGAGAATAAATAAATAAATAAATAAACAAATAATGCTATCTCGTAGGACTTCAAAATGAGTCTAAATCAATTGCATAATGAAAGGCTGACTTAATAAGATAACATCTGATCTCTTCACTTTCATCTACCCTATTTTTTATACCAATTTGCATTTAAATGGTAAAGTTAAGACCTAGAGGTAGGAGGTTTTATACAAACTGAACCTGCAGAGCTTCAGATAGTTCTAAAACGGAAATAGAGAAAAGTTCACTAGGCAGTTACCCCATAGTGGTGAAAAGCCTATCCTCTTGGTTGAAGGTAGACCCTACCATTCAAGTGATGGAATATGAGAGAACAAAAAAGATACCAGAGATTATTTAGTATTTTTCAGTGATTCTCAAAACAGGGTCATTTTCTTCTCCCAGAGGACATTAGGCATTGTCTGGAGACATCTTTCATTGTAAAAACTATAGGATGAGGTTTACTACTGGTATCTAGTGTGTAGAGGCCCAGGTTGCTGCTACACATTTGGCAGTGTGCAGGATAGCTTCCCCGTAACTTCTTGTTTTCAAACATGAGAAACTGAGGTACTGAAAAAATAATATCTTTGTCGTCTAAATATTCTTTAGCAAAGTTGTTTCTCCATTTTCTTTGAGCAGCATGTGTAAGAATCAAGACATCATGAGTCATGGTTTAGAACAATGGTTCTGAACAAATATTTTAGAGTCTTTCAAGTTCAATATTTACCTTCCCATTTAACAACTGGGTGACAGTAGACAAAAAATTTAGCCTCTCTGGCCCTTTAGTTTTCTCATCTGTGAAACAGGGTTAATTCCTCTCTTATAAAGTTACTCATGAACATAATTGTGATAATGTGCAAAGAGGGTAATATAGTCCTCAATACATGGTAAGCACTCAGGAAGTGATAAATATTAATAAAATATTAAAATATAATAAGTGGTAGGCAATATTACTTTTTAAAATAAAATTTGCAGTCCCCATACTTATTGGTGATGCTAGCGTGTGTGTTCTACATGCTGTACCATGTGGAATGCAGTAGCATCCCTAAAGCAGTATATTGTTTAGACAGGAATGTTTTATGTTAGAAGTTTTAAAGTCAATTCAAGAAAATCATTTTTCGAAGGGTATTAGCTGTAAAATCTATAGCAAACCAACTGCATCAAACTCTATTAATTATTTCTTAGAGCAGAAAACCTACAACCCATTTTGATTAGATTAAAACAAAACGCTGACCATCAAGCTTTCCAGACTCCCACTATTTCTTTGTTTACCCAGCATGAAAGGTTAGAGGAGGTCCACATTGCTCCTGATTATGAGGTGCTGTCCTTTGTGTCAGCATCATGAATAATACCACCCCATTTCCTATCAAGAATGTCTCTTCTTTTCAACTGTAATTCTATAGTTATTTTTTTTTCCAAGATCAAGCACTTATAATCAGCTAAGCATTGTTGGCTGCTCTGGGAAAATCAGGAGTGGGATTAAATTTTTCACCTTCCTTTGGTGATTTCCTAAAGATGGAAGGAGTGTGTCAGATTATCTAAAGTGATTTTTGAACTGTGCTCTGTCCTGAGGTCAGGGAGGGTTGAAAACGGGAAGCCTGCACAGGTGGGAGCCCAGTGTTGATTCAGCAGATGCTACCGCATTTTTTTCAGCCTCTTTTTGGTATTAGCTTCTCTTAAATGTTTGTTTTAATAAGTGAATTTGCAGCTCTTAAAATAATTCCCGTCCTGTCATTTCACTGATGTAAAAGCCTATGTGCCTAAAGAAGGTGAAATAGCCAAGGTCACATAGCAAGCTTTTAGAAGTTCTGATATGGATTTTTCTATCCTTCTCCAGTGTACATAAAAGTGTGCTGGCAAAAAAAAAATAAAATAAAATAAAAAATAAAAATAAAAAACAAACAAAAACTGAAAAGCTAATTCCATGTTAGTTTATGTATTCCAACTCAGTTGATTTCACCTGAAAAATCCCAGCTACCTGCACATGAAAGTTTATAAGCAAGTGTCACTTTCACCGTTGTCTTCATGTGCCAAGTTAAGTAGTAAAGTACTAAGATTTTAAAAATAAACTTTAAACCAATATGAGGTCTACTGAATATTTTTTCCCAAGTGTCCTTTGGAGTAGTTTAAACATGATCTTTATTCTAATGCTAGGAGAGTCTTTCCCATTTTCCCTTGCATTCTTCTAGTTGTGTGTGTGTGTGTGTGTGTGTGTGTGTGTGTGTGTGTCCTAATGGAATTTGCTTTTGATTGATTTCACCCACTGTTCTTGCCCATAGCTTCAAGTTTCAACTCCCCTTACTTCTCTTTTAAGCTTTATATTGTTTCCTTGTTTATTTTTCTGCCAAATACTAAGAACATGCGTATTTGAGAATCAAGTTATTCTTGCCTTTTTACCACCGTGGTATTTGCACATATCAAATGCACCTGCAGCCAACAGTTTTCTAACTAAAGCTGCACCACAGAGATCTCCATTTAAGGGTGTTCTTTATTCTGCATTCATGGGTGCTGTGATTCTTTGTGTTGTCTTTATCCATTGTGTGTAATCTTTTCTAATGTAAAGCCACTAAGATATTTTCAATCAATTTATTTCTACTGCTTGGAATTTGATGTTTTTAAAACAAAACATTTTTTAAAAACTTACTCAAATTCCCATTCTCTGTTAGCCTTTATCTAAAGGATTTCTAAAGGCCAGTAGCATTTATCTATATCCAATTTACTTTAACCATCAGGCCTAATCTAGTAGCATCAATCGACTTAATTAGCACATTCTCTACTTTGTCTTCCAGATTTTTTATAAAGATATTAAACAAAATGGGACCCAATATCGATCCTTGTGGGACCCTACTGGAAACCTCTCCCCAACTAGACGGACTACCAATTACGATTTCTCTCTGTATACGGTTAGATAGCCAGTTTTTAATCCATTTATTTGTATTTCTGTTGGGGCCAATTTGTTTAGCTGTTCCCTTGAAAAATGTGTGGGGTCTTTGCAGATAACCTATGAACATGTATCCACAGAGTCTTGGGGATAAGTTAAAACTTTTTCAGGAGACCTTAGTGGGACTTTCCTAGGTTTGCTTTTTCAGTATAGCTTTGGTGAACCTAAGCTTCAGTGTTTCACTCAGGAATTGTTGTTGTGTTAGGGAAAGAAATTAAATGGATTGTATTTTGAGAATCCTTTTCATTTGTACTGAGAGGACAAGAGTGTCATTATTTCTTAGTTTTAGTGTTGTGTTTGCTTTTTTCAGACTCTTTGGATTGAATAGGTGAATTAAACATTTCTTTTGTTGGTTGGCTGAGAATTCAGAAATTTGTCTACATTACTAACTTGTGTCTAAGAATGTTATGCTTGCATCAAGTCCTTGTTGATTTCTTGTTATTTATTTCACAAATAAGTATTGTATTGGCAGGCTCATCATTATTATGATAGATAAAAGCCAATAATTGACATTGTTGTTTACCAAAACTCTTGACTTAAATGAACTCTAAAGAAAGCCTATTTTTGACTCATAGTTTAGTTTCTGAATCCTCATATGTTGGTGATCTTAATTGGCAAGTTGTCATTCATATTGCCCTCCAAATTGAAGGAGGAAAATGATAATTGTCACCATTCCACCCTATCATCTACTACTTGTTCAACTCCAGTGTTTAGCAAATGATATTGGATATTTGTGAATCTTTTCTATGAGGACTTGATGCCAGAAGTGCTTCCATTATTATATCTTCTAAGTATCAGGCTATCCCTTAATTTTGTGGCTTTGACTCCAGAATCTTTAATACATCATTGTTGTTGCCATTGGGGTAGGGGAGAGAATGGATAAGCTACTGAATTGCTCCTTTGTGCTGGTATTTTGTCACTTTTTGACTTCATTACTTGTGTTATATAGTAACAAAGTCTAGTAAATAGTAATAATTAAATTATGGAAGAGATGTTTGAAATTTTGTTAATCACTATTTTTTGTTCCAATCCCCTAAACATTCCATCACCTACTATGTCTGTGCTCTCAGACTATCTCATTTATGTTGTTGCTGCTGTCCTTATTTTTTAACTTTAGTTACGCTTGTTGAAATTAAAGTAGACTGATTTGATTGGGCATTATTCTGGGTCAATTGTTAATTATGTAGAAGAAAACATGTATGAAAGTTGGATTTATGATGAAAATGATTGAAGAAGGCTGTATTTCTGAAAACGAAAATCAAACACACTACATGATTATTGTAAAGACTGGGTAAAACCACATGAAAATTCAGGATATCCTCAGATGATGAGGATATTTTTGAAAATTTGCTCATTGATGCATTAAAGTGTGCAGTTGATGGCTTGAAAGCGTTAATACTCTCTTATCCCATGATTTGAACACTAATTTGTTAAGACCTCTTCCTCTATCTCATAAAATATCATATTAACAAAAATGTTCAATGAAAATATGAATTCTACATTGAAATATGAATTCTAACGTCTTTTGTTTTTATACTTTTCTATGTTGGGTATGTCTTTATGCTGTCCTTTAAGTCCTCTTTTAAGTTCACACTATGAAATAAGGTCTAGTATTTGAAAGTTCAAATAACAAGCTTTCTAGTAAACTTATAACCTATAAGAGCATCAAGATATATGTCACAATTGCAAAAGGTACTGGGAAGATTAGTGGATTTTATAGCTATATGAACTGGGTTCATATTCAAGCATTGTCATTTATAAGCTGTGTGACATTAGACATGTTTAACCTTTCCAAGCTTTAATTCCTCAACTGAAAACTAAAACTACCAATTTCTGTCTTATAGAACTGCTGAGAAGAATAAGTGAGATAATTATACCAACGGCCTTATGTAGTACCAAGCAAAGGACATTCAAATAATAGTTGTAATTATTCTGGAGATGGTGGCAGGGATTGTGTATCTTTCTCAGATTTTATTTAGTTCTATAACTATTATTCTGATTACAAAACAAATTCATGGTCATTCTTAAAATTACACAAAGTATAGTGAAAATCACCTGCACACTCCCACACAGATATAATCATTATCAACATTGCCTTTTATTCACATTTAATGACATATTTTATATAAAAATCATATTCTACTCTTCTGTATACAGTTATTTCCCAGTTAACTTTTCATAACTTTTAGTATAAGTATACACCATTTCTAATAGCTATAAGATATGTAATTGAATGTGCATGCCATAATTCATTTAACATATATTCAATGAGCACCTATTGTTTGATGTTTGCATTGTTTCTAAGTGATTTTCCATTATAAACAAGTATAAAATAAACATCACATTGCTGACAGGTTTACACACCATTGTTCCTGATAAATTTCTTAAAATGGATTTGCTAGGTTCAAAGTTATATGGCTCTAAAGTGGTGATATATGTAGTCAGGTTGTTCACTAGAAAGGTTCTATGATAGTTTACATACCTAATAGCCATCTGAGAGTGTGGTAGTACACACACATACATATAAACACATACACACAGTGTATACGCACACAATTACCTTGCACTCCCACAAATGAGGAAGAAACAGAAAACATGTTTAACTTGGTCCAATTGTGATAAGTGCTGGAGAAGAGGAGAGAGAGAAGACTCCAAAATCCCGTGTCTAGTCTCTATCCTCTCTTTCCAAAAGCCATCAATAATAAAATGTCAATAGAAAAATAAAATAGAAACTATCAACACCCAGCTCAAACTGAGGCCCTGCAAAGATGCAGAGATGCATAAGCAGATCCCATAATTAGCGCAAGCAGAATCAGAAGAAATCTACCTAAATTATAAGTGAACATAAGGGAAAACCCAGAAGCAATGTCTCCATCAAGATGAAGCATCTAAACAAAGAAACAGCATGACAGCTATGCGAGAAAACCACCACATGGGGAAGGCAAGGAGAAGACCTCAACATGCAAAGACAGATAATGACCCTTATATTTTAAAAAAAGTATATTTTGGCTGGGCTGGTGGCTCATGCCTGTAATCCCAGCACTTTGGGAGGCTGAGATGGGCGGATCACTTGAGGTCAGGAGTTCTAGATCAGTCTGGCCAACATGGTGAAACCATGCCTCTGCTAAAGATACAAAAAATTAGCTGGGTGTGGTGGCGGGCGCCTGTAATCCCAGCTACTAGGGAGTCTGAGGCAGGAGAATGCTTGAACTCATGGGGTGGAGGTTGCAGTGAGACGAGATCGCACCACTGCACTCCAGCCTGGATGACAGAGTAAGACTCCGTCTCAAAAAACAAAAAAGTATATTTCAAGATACTAAAAATGTATTAAAAAGTATTCTAAAAGTATATTTAAAAAGTATATTTCAAGATAAATTAAAACTTCCTGTAACAAAATATTTTCTCACCAAAATTGAAAGAATATGTGAAACCAAAAATCAAAAATAAACTAATAAACAAGAAGCGATTAAAAGAGGGAAAATGAAGGCAAAGCAATCCTTATGAAACTAACAAATCAATCTAAAACAGTAAGAAAGATAATCAATTTGGCCAAAAAAATCAAGGCAGTAGCACAAAGTTCAGGCTGTAGTAAATCATGCCAAATGCAGAGGAAAAAGTTGTATGGATAAAAATCTTTTAGAGGAAGCATAATAAATATACAGAACAGGTACTGTGGATTAACCATGCAGAACCTTAATGTTAGTAAAGAATGGAAAAAAATGGAATAGAAAAAAATATTTAAGTCTAATGTCAGAATCTAATTATAAAAATGCTGATAATAATAAACACTTCTTCTCCGGGCACAGTGATTCACACTTGTGATCCCAGCACTTTGGGAGACTGAAGCAGGCAGATCACTTGATCCCAGGAGTTCAAGACCAGCCTGGGCAACATGGTAAAATCCTGTCTCTAGAAAAAGTACAAAAATTATCTGGGTATGGTGGCACATGCCTGTAGTCCCAGCTACAAGGGAGGCAGAGGCAGGAGAATTGTTTGAGCCTCGAAGGTGGAGGTTGCAGCACGCCAAGATTGCACCATTGCTCTCCAGCCTGGGTGAAAGAGGGAGACTCTATCTCAAAATAATCATAATAATAACATAATAAACCTTTCTTGAATACCTACTATATGCTTAGACAATTTACATATATTATGTCAGTCTTTATTATTACCCCATATTGTTATTATTATATTCTTTTGAGTAGTGAGCTGAGACCTGGAGAACATGATTAACTTTCTTAATGTTAGATAGCTAAGCAGTGGTTGAACAGAAAATATGACTACAGAAGCTACATATTGAACTGCTATGATGTACATTCTGTATTTGTACATATATGTAATGAAAGTAATTAATCCCGCTAATTACCAGGTTGTTCCCTGGAAAAATTTTGCTTTACCTATTAGCACCGTTTGAAATTAATTAATAATGACATTAATTAATTTATTTACAGGTATGTATAACAAGTTTAAAAGGATGTAATGGGTTCCAAGATTAAAAATTATACAACATATTTAACTACTTAGTATATTCCTCTGAAATTACTCAATTTCCAGTTAAGAAAAAGTGAATGACCTACAAGGGAGAAAAAAAAGTTAGGTTTCAGTATACTCCACAGCATATTAAATATCGTTAGACAATGGAAAAGTTCTTATAAGTTTCTGAGAGGGAGAAAGTATAACCTAAGTTATTACTATTGATACATCATGACAAATGAAAGATACTTTATCCTCAATTTGCAAGGTATTAAGGAATAGCTTCCGTGAGTCCTTATTTGTGGGAAATAATATTGTAATATAACAATCTAGCCTCTGGTAAAATGTAGTCAAAGTTAGGAACTTTGGAACAGGAAAGACCAGTGTGCTGGCATTTAGAACTAAAGATAACATGTAGAACTAAAGCTATACATGTCCAGGAGTTAAGGTTTCCAAATAAAACGGAATTGAAATATTTTTAAAAGCTGGATAATAAATATGTGTAAGAACAGCAAAACAGCAGAATAATCTTATGATGTAAACTAAAATTATGCAGTGGTATTTTTGAGGAGAGAGGAGATGTTCATTTGCTAATTGATAACAAGAACTTAGTATTTACTCTTTTATTTTTAGAGTTTATGAATCCAGAAATTAAAGATTAATAATAAAATTAGCATAGATAACGTGATCACCATTATGACAGTGTTTCTCAAGGGATCTATCATAGATTGCCAACCTAGAGTCACTTGGGACATCTGCTTAAAAGTAGATTCTACCTGAGAAAATATAGATCAAAACCTTTAGTGGGGAAAGCTTAGTACTAATCTACATTTTTCTATGCCCCAGGTTTTTGTGGTATACACTACAGCATGACAGCCTGAGGACCATTATAGTAGAAGATGTAAAAACTGATAAATCTTACAAAAACCCTTCATAACCTGAAGGAAATGAAGAAAGATACAGATGATGTAGCTAAATCTTGATGTCAGAAATAGAGATAAAGATGACTGGAAAGCTAATTTAGAGCATAAATTCAGATGACAAAATTAAGGCCAAGCTTCTCTGTGTAGAGCATATATCAACTCATCTATGAAAAGAATAAGATTTTCAGATTGAATCTAGCAACCAATCCAACAAAATGCTTTATAATAGAGATATTTCTAAAGTAAAGGTATTAGAAAATGTTCTAAATAAAGTCATGGGAAAAAACAAATGAGGCAATTACAAATCTGAAGAAAGCTGAGAATTGATCATTATTACTATATAAAGATGAATTTAAGATAAAAGTATCACAACCAAGAGATAGTTTTATAATCATAATTACTATCCCAAATAAAGATATAATCATTATGAATCATATAATTTAAATCAAAAGAGCATCAAAATAAATTGAAGTGATAGGAAATCAAAGGAGGAAATGACAGAAACATTAAGTGGTATAATTATAAATTTTACTATTTGTATAAACTCTTTTATGCACAAGTCACGTGTCAAAGATACAATAAAAATTAAATTGAAGAACATTTAGAAAATAATACTAATTTTAAATACTACATAATTAATCCTCAGTTGTGTGGTTAAATTAGTTAACAGTGAGATGGCCATAGCTTAAAACATCTTTCTAGCAAGTAATTTTAAAAACTGAATTAAACATACAATTTAAGAAGTTAGAAAAAGTTCAGCAACAAAATACCTAAATAAAGCAGAAGGAATAATCAAGATCAATTATAAATTAACAAATTAGAAAATCAAAATAACCCACAAGTAAAATAAAGACATAATCGATAAAGGAAAAGGCTATTAAGGAAACAAAGAGGAAGATAATATGAATATACCAAAGCAGTAATTTTTAAAAGCATAACAATTAAACATTAAGGGGAAATTAAAAGAAAACTATGCAAAGATCTTAGAAAATGTGAATATATAATTCATCATGTCCTTAGAAAATATGAATTAGAAAAAAAATTAGCCTAGATGAAATAGAAAAGAAAAACGACCAATTAACTAAAGATGAACTTAACAAAATTGACAGAAAAATATAACTCCCACTCAAAAAGAGCATCTAGCCCATAAGATTTCAACAATGAATTCTATCAGACATGAAAATTCAAATATCTCTAGTGGTATTTAAACTCTTGTAAATAATAACAAAGAGAAGGAAAAACTTCCAAATGATTTAGATGGTCACATAACGTAAATAAGGTTTACCAACACTATATTTCAAAAAACAAAAGCATGTGAAAGAAACAATGGACCCACTTAATTGGTGAACATTAGTGGGGAAAATTTTTTTGAAATTGATTTTTCAACTGAAATCCAGAAAATACAGAAAGCAAACTACCTCATAACCACAGAGTGCTACTTCAAATTATAAGGGTAATATTTTCCATATAGATGAGTTGAAAGGGTGAAAAACTTTATATATATATATATATATATATATATATATATATATATAATAAATATATAAAAAAATATAATATATTTTTATATTATAGCCTTTCCATAGATACCAAAAAGGACATTAAGAAAAATTAACAAAAATTTAATATTCATTCTTGGTTATAAATTTAAAATCTCTTAGGAAATTAGAAAGTGAAGAACGCTTCCTTGCCTGGGTCTCTGTGTTTATTTCTCTTTATCTACCTGTCTTATGAAAAACTCTGACTCTTGCTTCTTGGCTTAGGATGGAACAGTTCAGGCTAGAACAAGAAATGGATGCCCGCCATCACCACTATTGTTTATTTTTTTTTAAAAAAACAGCTAATAAAATTACATTAGGGAAAGTAAGGAATATTGGAAAAGGATAAGAAATAATTTTACTCTTAAACAGGAACAACGACAATTTATTCAAACAAAATTTAAGGGAATGAACTGCGAAAGACTTAGAAACAATATGAGAAGTTTGGGAAGTTCCCACAGCTTTTTTCCTATATAGAAAATATATAAACAATAACAAAAATATAATGGAAGGGAAGAAAAGAGCCCTTTTCACAGTAATAAGATTTTAATAAAAGAAAACTTTGTGTTTTTTTAAAGTATTTTTAAAGGTAAAATTTATAAGAGATCAGTTTTTTCTAAAGTATTCTATGAGCTTTGTGTAATGTCATTGGAAACCAATGGGTTTTATTTTTGATTTTATTTCTTTGGTGGTTTATTTTAGAAATTTGACCCAATAACTCTAAAGTTTATTTGAAAGAAAAGTATGTATGTGAGGAATCCAGAAAGTGAAAAATTTTAGAGAAGAATTTTTGTACTGGAAATTTAAGTGACTGATAAAATCACAGCAGTGAATGCAATATAGCACTGGCCCAATGTTCTCTATGTAAAGGAAACATAAATTAACTTAGAGCATAACAAATTTAAGTTCTCAATAAAAGTATAATTTCATATCATTGGAAATCTGTGAATTATTCAATAAACAGTGAGCAATGATTTGGGAGTATTTAAATATATTACCATATATCTAACCTACCCCTTTCTCCAAATTAAATTTTAGATAAGTCAAAGATTGAAATATTTTTCTAAAAATAGGCAGAAATACATAAAAGGCAAAAAATTATGTATAAATGTTTGAATAAACATGGATTAGATAAAACATGGCAGAAAATTCAGACTGTATAAAAGAATGATAGTATTCTTAACCTTGCAAAAATATTTAATTTCTATATATATTTTCTCTCTCTCTTACCAATCTTATCAGATAAATCTTTTCCATTTACAGTGACCATATTTTTTTCTTTCTAATTACATTTTTAAAGCACATGGTTACTTTCATTTACATAATAGTCAAAAATATAAGAAAGTAAAACTCTCTGAATCCCAATCTTCCTGAGAAAAAAAACACCAGCAGTACTTTGCAAGTTTTTCATATATATAACGATTTATGCATCTATAAGACCTTCTTTCTCACTTTCCCTTCAGCAGCACTGATTGTTGCTCGCCCTTTGCAGTTTATAATGGGTATAATCTTGTTATGTTAACTTGTATTTATCTTATTTCTTAAAATATTAAGCATTTTTTCATACATTCATATGCAGTTTGAATTGGCTTCCCTGTGAATTGCCTATTCTTATTCTTACCCATTTTTATCAAGGGCTTTTTTTGTTTTCAGTTTCAAGAGTTCTAGGTATAATAAAATATTAACATTTATTAATATGTGTATTTCAGATATTTTTCCCCAAGCTCTCATTCATGCTATGACAAGTTTTTAATTTTTAAATTGTCCATGTACTTATTCTATTATTCTCTGTATGTTTTCTGGAATAGCTGAATTCCTCTTGGAATGCTAGGTTAAGCATATGGTCTTCTAAATTTTTCTGAGACTTTTAAAATAGTTAATTTATTGTTTCATGTTTTGCATTTAATGCATCTTGAAGGATGAGTTATTGTTAGTGCAAGAATGATCAACTTTATATTTTTCCAGAAGTCAAATGAGTAACACAAGTATCATTTACTTATTTTAGAAACTTTTCCCCAGTGGTTACATTTGGAGAGTGGGATGGGATGGTAGGGGCACTTCTGCTTTTCTCTTTATATCTTTCTAAAGTGTTTGTTTTTGTTTTTGTTTCATTTGTATAAATTTATGGGGCACAGATGCAATTTTGCTACATGCATACATTTAATAATGGTCGAGCCAGGGCTTTTGGGTTATTCATCACCCAAATAACATACACTGTACTCATATTAAGTAATTGTTACAACTAGTATATATCACTTTTAAAATAGGTAAGTGTGTGAGTGTGTGTCTGTGTGCATATTCTAGCCTGACTTGCCAGTATGATCTTTTCATTACGTTGTCGTTTTTTTCTCTCTCACGCACACACACACACCTGCCACACACATACAAACTACACACAAATAAAATTCCTACCTTTTCCAATTTATATAGCCTTTAACTGGAATAACACAAGATAATTACAACCCCATGTAAATAGCACATTAAACGTTTCTAGTGATTTCTAATGATTATCGCTGTCAAGTAAGAATGAAAGGGCTCACAGCTGTAATCCCAGCACTTTGGGAGGCCGAGGCAGGTGGATCACCTGAAGTTAGGAGTTCAAGACTAGCCTGGACAACGTGGTGAAACCCCGTCTTTGCTAAAAATACAAAAATTAGCCAGGCGTAATGGCAGGCACCTGTAATCCCAGCTACTCAGGAGGCTGAGGCAGGAGAATCGCTTGAACCCAGGAGATGGAGGTAGTTTTCTGTGAGCCAAGATTGCACCACTGCACTCCAGCCTGGGCAACAGAGTGAGACTCTATGTCAAAAAAGAAAGAAAGAATGAATGAATAAATAAGAGGGAGAAACAAAGAAAGAAAGGAAAAAAGACAAGGAAGAGAAAAAGGGGAAAGAAGTAAAGGAGGAAGGAAAGTAAAAATAAACAAAAAGAAAGACTAGTTAAGCCTGAACAGTAACTGCCCTGCCTCGGGTGTAGGCAAACCCATGCTGACGGCCTTTCTTGCAATGCTGTCACCAGAGAGTCAAGATTCCAGTGACACATTTAGACAAAGTCACCTCTAATATTTTTTTTTTCTAATCTTGGATGTACCTATAGCAGTGTTGCTCGTGGCTCTGCAGATATGGGTCTTCACGAAGACAAATTAATTGTCTACCTCAGTGCAGCAGACTGAGGTTCAGGAGTCTCAGGCTTCAGGTCTCAACTCTGAGGAGCCATATATGTGATATCAGAAATGTCAACCTCTGTCAAAAAATAAGGATGTGATCATCAAGATCTCATCCAGTAACCTCAAAATTACATAGCTCTAAGATATTCATTGTTTCCTTGTCTGCATTTCATCAGTCTCATTACCTCCTTTCAATTAAACCTACTTTCATTTATTTCTACTACAAATGAGTGGTAATTAATGTACAATTTATATACACTTACAAAGAGTATACATCTTACTGTTATTTAAAACCTATTCGCTTTAACAAGTTTCCTTTTGGAAATATGAAAAATGTCTATGGAAAGAAATATTATAAAATAATTCCTCGTGTTAGCAACAATTTAATGTGCTTCGGATGTGATTTCTGTCCTAAAAATGATGCATCTATAAATATTTATCGTATATTTAAAAATAGCAAGAAGACCTAAAATGTTCTTGACACAAGGAAATGATACATGTTTGAGGTGGTTGATTTCTCTGACTTGATAATTACACATTGTATGTACCAAGATATCACATGTACACCATAAATATGTATAATTACTATGTATCTATAACAAATAATAATTTAAAAATCCATAAAAAGATGCTTCTTACACTGGATAAATTAGAATGCAAATTATATATTTTCTAAGTTGTAAAGTAATAAATAACCAAGCAGTCAGGCACATTAGATTATAATAATAATGGGTCCTGATATCATTTTCATTTATCTCAATAATCACTAGATATACAGAAGGTAGATACAATCCCCATTTTATAGATGAGAAAATGAAAAAAGACACCTAGGAAGTAATTGATGAAACATGCTCCCAGGACCAAAGCCCTTGAATCTTCCTGCCATGTATTTTATTAATGCAGTCAGTTTCTCTCTAAATCGCACCTGATTCAGTGAACCTGGACATCTCCTGCCCTGCAGAGAGTGAAAGACTTAACTATGACTAATTTTCTTTCAGTTGGGTTTCTTCCAAGCATAAGAATCACAATCAATAAGTTAAATTTTGTAAACATATTTATTCTGTCAGAATACATAGCTCAGCACTAAACCAAATATAATAAATCACTTAAAAGTTTATATGTAATGCCATGTGGTTTTTTCAAAGCATGCAGTAATATTTTGCCTATTTTTATGCTCAATTTTTATTCTAGAATTTGAAACACAACAACACTAACATACTTCTACCATATTACTAGATCACTACCAGAAGCCAAATCCACCTCTAGTGGATTATTAACATAGCCTTTAAGGAAAAATATGCCATAGTTTTCAATCTTAAGACAAAGATTACCTTTTTAAAGCCCCCCAAAGTTAGTATGAGACTTACATATATTATTAACATTTAATTTATTTCCTTCTTTCCTTTTTTATCAGTCAATATATCGATAGCAGATCCTAGGAAATTCTGGTATCATGAAAGTAGTTCTCACTGGGAAAATTCTGGAAAGATTATGGACTATTTATTGAAAGAAAAGGAAGGAAGGAAGGAGGGAGGGAAAGAACAAAGGGAGGAAGGAAGGGAGACGGCAGAAAGAGGGGGGAGAGAGAGAGAAAGAGAGAGAGAGAAACTGTTTTCCATGAACAGCTCTGGGAATCAAGGGCTGGCATTAATTTTTTATTACCATTTTATTATTATATTCAATTATTTTGTCAAAATAAAACAAGTACAATACCTCCAGCAAGTCTTGTGCTCCTATAGAAATTAGGAATTTTTTATGGCCTCTGCTGAGAAGAGGTTTGCAGGATTACTTGATGCTTACTTAGTTTTGGCGAAGGGCACCTAGGGAGACATAACAAAAATGGACCTGACATAATCCTGAAATCTCCCTCAGCAATAAACAAGCTGTCTCTTTGCCTCTCAACACTTCTGCTAGCTTCTACTACAGAAAATTTCTGGAAGTTGGACCGGTTTCAAGGGCACTAAAGCAGGCATGCTGCCTTGAGTCAGAGGGTACCTACTGTGGCTCCCTAAAGAGGGTTCAGGTTAAGCATCTATGAGTCATGAGAGGGCAAGCCTGCTAACCCCAGCTGCCACCTTGAAAGCACACTGTAATAGTGAGTCCTCACATGTGACAGAGGATTTCAGATTTCCTTAGCCCATGATCCAGGATTGTTGACTTCAGTTGTTTAGTGGAAAATGTTGGTCTCTGAAGCCACAGACATGGGCTGCATTCCCATGAGAGCCTTTCAGCTTCACATTGCTACCCTGATGCAGCCAGCTGCAGTATAACACGAAACTTTTCTCACAAAGTTTGGGAGGCACATCACCAATGTGTTGATCAGCAAATATTTATTAAACTAATGCTCTTGGAGACCAAGCCAACAGTTAAGA
This sequence comes from Pan troglodytes, assembly GCF_028858775.2. Taxonomy (NCBI): domain Eukaryota; kingdom Metazoa; phylum Chordata; class Mammalia; order Primates; family Hominidae; genus Pan; species Pan troglodytes. The sequence continues at coordinate 159,008,379 of NC_072402.2, read as the reverse complement.
GCACGGGCAGTCCTGAACATAATCAAACCTACTCGATTATAGATTGGAGAAAGCCCAGAATCCAAGCCCCAAGACTGTCCCTTAATCACTATATGAGGATAGGAAAGTGCTCAGAGCCCCAGTTCCCTCATTTGTAAAATGGGGCTTACAGTCCCACCCTGGAAACATGTCTTAAGCATCACATGAAGAAGCACAGGGGAAGTGCTTGGAACAGCAGCTGCCATTTGGAAGGTGGTAACTTTGAAGTTGATATCTACCAGAAAAGTGATCACAAGGGCAGAACTCTGACTTTTCCCATTTTCCTAAGATCTATTTCTAAATTCAGTAGCATTGGCTCTCTCAGTCTAACGGCACAGTCAGTCCACTGTCTCGGTGGTGGTGTTTTTTGAATCATTAATCAGAATGAATAGTCTATGGTACAGATAATACATGCTGCTGAGTTTCAGAGGACGGAGGTGTTTTCTTCAGATGCATGTTGAGGAAAAGATTCACACAGTAAAAGGTACATTCCATCTCAAAAAAACGTAGTGGGGAGGGGCGCAAAGAGCTGCTCAGTCCAACCAGAATGTATGTGTCTACTGTAGAATTACAGTAATTTAACCCTGGAAAGAGGTTTAGAGGATTCTATCATTTTGTAAATGAAAAGACTGATACCTAGAGGAGGGAGTTACTAGTCTAAGGTCACAGAGCAGTTATATAACAAACACTAGACTCTATTCCAGGCCTCCAGTATCGCGGGCTCATTCTGCAGCACTGCTTCTCATTCCTTGACTTCACAGGACGTAACAGCTTGACCTGCATCCTTCCTCAGTCCCTGGCATTGTTCCAACAAAGCTGATCTGAGAAATGCTAGCACAAAGGAAACCATTCCGGTGCAGTAGAAAAGGTTCTATCCCTTCTCCTACCCACAGTGTAAAATCGAGCAAGCCACTTCCACTATCTGGACTGCTAATGATGTCTTTCAGAAGCTAGTGTTTACCAAGAGCTTACATAAAGCCAGGAGCTGCTCTGGTTGAGTTATCTCTTATCGTCCACTGCCCCATAACAGCACTTTATAGAGAGGGTCATTCTCAGACTGTAACATCAGAATCAACAATCTAAGAATGTAAAGTCCCTCATCCCTGGATGTGCTGAATCAGAATTTCTGTTTGCCTAATAATACAAATTTCGGCAAATTTCCAAAACGACTCGATGCTCACAAAACTTTAAATCCTGCTGGTTCACTAGGTGATATATTCTCAATTTTACTAACGTGAAAAAGCTGAGGCCCAGAGAAAAGTAACGTATTCATTCATACAGCTAGTTAGTGGCAAACCTGGGATTTGAATCCAGGTATTTTTTGTTTTGTTTTGAGAGTTTTCAATATTTGACCCAGAATCTAGCTGAGATTTTATCCTTTGGCAAAGCATCAGATTATCAGCTGGGGTTGACCTTCCTTCTTACCTTTCTAAATTTATAATTTTCTTAATTTCCCAACTCAACTTGCAGCTTATGTTTTATAAAGTTAGCAACTTTCACTGTCTGCCGTCATCTTCAGATCTCAGAGCCAAGGGTAATTTGGTGTTAGAATGAAAGAGAGAGATATTTGACAAGGCTGTGTCAAATTAACAAGAATTCTAACAAGGGAGTTGAGGAGTGAGAGCGGATGGTGCATTTGACGAATACTCACTGGGGTAATTCACTGTGTAATTGGCCAAATGCACAGAAGCCATCAGACTGCAGCTGCACAAGGCATCCCTGGCTGAGGTGAATTCATAGTTCCCTCTACATCTTAGACTCCCCTGAGGGTTTAGTCAGTACCTTGGTTGAGATTGATTTAGCATTCTGAAAGGGGAGCACACACACACACACACACACACACACACACACACAACATTACTGATTAACTCTTCTACCCTTTACCAAATAGATGAAGACCATTTAGCAGACTTGGAGAGGTATCCAAAGTTCTTGGAAAATTCCTCCCTGTAACACCTGTTTTATAAATCCTATAGTCATTGACTTTTATAACTTTAAGGGATCTAAGATATTATCTAGCCCCGTGCTTCTTCATCTTTAACATGCATAAAAACGAACTAGGGATCTTATGAAAATGCAGATTCCTATTCAGTAGGTCTAGGGTAAGGCTTGAGATTCTGCGTTTTTAACAAACTTCCCAGAGATGCCAAAGCGGCTGATCTGTGGACTAAAATAGCAAAGATCCATCCTAGGAAATGTAAATGAGTTATACCTGAAGTACCAACTCAGAATGACTCTTGGTTGCTGCCTTGAGAACTACACTGAGGATTCTGTAGTTGAGTCTGAGACCAGCTGGTTAATTAGCAGTGCCTAACACAGATTTAAGAACAGGAAACCTACCTGAAGATACTCTTTCACTTTTACGTACAGAAATTGAAACCCAGAAATTTCAGTGACTTGCTCAGGGTCACATAACCAAGTTACTGGTAGAACTAGGACTAAATAAAGCTGCAATATAAATCTAGATTTCTCTATCTGAGTTGCACATTTGAATCACAGATTGCGTGTGAAGCTGTTTTAAAATATCTTTCTTCAGTTCTATTATTGGCAGCCATAGAATCCAATTTGAATTCAAGAAGCCAGGGTTACTCAGCCTAGCTAAGTCTCTGAAAAGCTCTGCAACTTTGTGGAAAGATATTTCTCTGGACCTTTAGTTTTATTAACCATGAGTTGAGGAAGTCCATGCCTGGTATGTCAAATATATTCTAATGGTGTAGATGGCGAGGAGATCAAAGATATGAAAGCAGTTAGACAAAACATAGGGGACTTACATGAGGGCATTTTTGTTAAAATTGCTTTAGGATAACGGCCAGGCGCGGTGGCTCATACCTGTAATCCCAGCACTTTGGGAGGCCGAGGCGGGCAGATCACGAGGTGAGGGGATCGAGACCATCTTGGCTAACACGGTGAAACCCCGTCTCTACTAAAAATACAAAAAATTAGCCGGGCGTGGTGGTGGACGCCTGTAATCCCAGCTACAGGAGGCTGAGGCAGGAGAATGGCGTGAACTTGGGAGGCGGAGCTTGCAGTGAGCCGAGTTTGCGTCACTGCACTCCAGCCTGGGCGACAGAGCGAGACTCCATCTCAAAAAAAAAAAAAATTGCTGTAGGATAACTTTAAACTTTCTTTGAGGTTTTTTATTTTTTGAAAAATATATAAAAAATCTGTGTGTGTGTGCGCGTGCATGTGCATGTGTGTACACGAAAGAAACCGTGCCATCGTCCTAGGTTGAATTTTAACTGAAATGATTGCAATTTTGAGTTTGTGATAATGAGGCTTTTCTGATTTTCCACTCATCTTTAATGTATCTGGCCTATGAAAAATCATGCATAGGCATGGGAAGAAAGAGAGAGAGAGAAAGAAGCAAGCCAGCCAGAAATCTTGGTAATGATTTCTTGTTCTGAGATAAGGTGGCTTCCAGTAGCAACAAGGCTTCATGTTTCTCCATTCATATCTAAGAGAGATGGAGATTTATTTTTATACAAAGCCTTCAAGAAAACTTTCCTTTCATTTCTCTATTTTTTAACTTCTATTTTAAGTTCAGGGGTACACGTGCAGGTTTGTTTCATAGGTAAGCTTTTGTCATGGGGGTTTGTTGTACAGATTATTTGATCACTCAGGTATTATGCCTAGTACCCATTAGTTTTTTCCTGATCCTCTCCCTTCTCCCACCCTCCATCCTCTAGAAGGCCCTAGTGTGTGTTGTTCCCCTCAATGTGACCATGTGTTCTCATTATTTAGCTACCACTTATAAATGAGAACATGTAGCATTTGATTTTCTGTTCTTGCATTAGTTTGCTAAGGATAATGGCCTTCAGCTCCATCCATGTCCCTGCAAAGGATATAATGTTTTTCTTTTTTATGGCTGCATAGTATTCCAGAGTATATATGTACCACTTTTTAAAAAAATTTAGGGCCAGGCGCGGTGGCTCAAGCCTGTAATCCCAGCACTTTGGGAGGCCGAGATGGGCAGATCACGAGGTCAGGAGATCGAGACCATCCCGGCTAACACGGTGAAACCCTGTCTCTACTAAAAATACAAAAAAATTAGTTGGGCATAGTGGCGGGTGCCTGTAGTCCCAGCTACTCAGGAGGCTGAGGCAGGAGAATGGCATGAACCCGGGAGGCGGAGCTTGCAGTGAGCCGAGATCACGCCACTGCACTCCAGCCTGAGCAACAGAGCGAGACTCCATCTCAAAAAAAAAAAAAAATTTAGTCTATCACTGATGGGCATTTAGGTTGATTTCATGTCTTTGCTATTGTGAATAGTGCTGCAATGAACATGCATGTGCATGTGTCTTTATAATAGAAAAAATTACACTCATTTGGGTATATACCCAGTAATAGGATTGCTGGGTCAAGTGATATTTCTGTCTTTAGGTCTCTGGGAAATCGCCACACTGTCTTCCACAATGGTTGAACTAATTTACACTCCCTTCAACAGTGTATAAGCATCCCTTTTTCTCCACAACTTCATCAGCATTTGTTGTTTTTTGACTTTTTAATAATAACCATTCTCACTGGTGTGAGATGGTATCTCACTGTGGTTTTGATTTGCATTTCTCCAATAATCAGTGATGTAAAGCTTTTTTTCATATGATTATTGGCCATATGTGTGTCTTCTTTTGAAAAGTGTCTGTTCGTGTACTTTGTCCACTTTTTGATAGAGTTGTTTATTTTTGTCTTGTAAATTTGCTTAAGTTTCTTATAGATGCTGGATATTAAACCCATGCCAGATGCATTGTTTGCAAAAATGTTCTCTCATTCTGTAAGTTGTTTACTCTGTTGATAGTTTTGTTTGCCGTGCAGGAGCTCTTTAGTTTAATCACACCTCATTTGTCAATCTTTCTGTTGTTGTGACTGCTTTTGGTGTCTTCATCATGAAGTCTTTGACTGTGTCTATGTCCTGAATTGTATTGCCTAGGTTGTTTTCTGGGTTTTTATCATTTTAGGTTTTACATTTAAGTCTTTAATCCATCTTGAGTTAATTTTTGTACATAGTGTAAGGAAGGTGTTCAGTTTCAATCATCTGCATATGGCTAGCCAGTTATCCTAGCAACATTTATTGAATAGGATTCCTTTTCCCATTGCTTGTTTTAGTCAGGTTTGTAGAAGATCAGATAGTTGTAGATGTGTGGTCTTATTTCTGGGTCCTCTATTCTGCTCCATTGGTATATGTGTCTGTTCTTGTACCAGTACCATGCTGTTTTGATTACTGTAGCCCTACAGCATAATTTGAAGTTGGGTAGAGTGATGCCTCCAGCTTTGTTCTTTTTGCTTATGATTGCCTTGGCTATTTGGGCTCCTTTTTGGTACTTTAGGAATTTGGTTCTATATGGATAGTTTTTTCTAGTTCTGAAAAGAATATCCATGGTATTTTAATATGCATAGTATTGAATCTATAAGTTGCTTATGGGCGGTATGGCCATTTTAATGATATTGATTCTTCCTATCCATTAGCATGGAATGTTTTTCTCTTTTCATTTCATTGGCTCAATTGAAGTAGTCCTTCCCATTCCTGAACCAATCTTTGGCAAGGGAGGGGAGGTACCAAGACTGACTTAAAACAATCAGGCCTACACTTAAACAGGGGGTCAGTCTCAACTATTGTCACAATGGATGGGATTGATTTAACTACAACATCCACTGTGAGAAGCTAGAGAGAAAATATAAAGAATTAGTCAGCTGGGCATGGTGGCTCACGCCTGTAATCCCAGCACTTTGGGAGGCCGAGGCGGGCAGATCACGAGGTCAGGAGATCGAGACCATCCTGGCCAACATGGTGAAACCCCATCTCTACTAAAAATACAAAAAAAAAAAATTAGCTGGGTGTGGTGGTGGGCGCCTGTAGTCCCAGCTACTTGGGAGGCTGAGGCAGGAGAATAGCATGAACCCAGGAGGCGGAGCTTGCAGTGAGCCAAGATTGCTCCACTGCACTCCAGCCTGGGCAACAGAACGAGACTCGGTCAAAAAAAAAAAAAAAAAAGAATTAGTCTTACCTGCCTATATAAATCAATGAATTTATATATTCTCTCTCAGGTAGAGAAGTTTAAAGTTGCAAGTATCCATAGCAATGGGTACCTTTTGTTACACATCTAACAAAACATCTAACACCTACCCCCATGTATGTCAGACATGAGGGTAGGCTCCGTAACTATCTTATCTCACCAAAAAGAATATGATTTTTTTCTCAGTCTTAAAACATCCCTACAAATAACATTGCTCATTTTAAGATTAGGTCATAGAACTTCATTTGAAAGATGAAGAAACGAAGGCTCAACTAAGCAATGGAACATGCCCAAGCTCACATAGCTAATCAGCAGAGGAGCTAGCATTCAAAACTGATTCCAAACCTCATGTCCTCAAAACTTAAGAAACTGTATAAATGGTCTTATCTACACTGGAATTCAGGATGCTACTTTCAAAAGACCATCTACAAAATGTGATTTTATATTATTATTTCAGCAGATATTTATTGAGTCCTTACCAAATATGTGCCTTGCCCTCGCAGTGACCACATTCTAATGTGAAGACACAGGTTAAACAAATTCCTTTAGAAGTAATATATAATTATAAATGGAAATAAGAGCAGTGAAGGAAGTGCCTACATTGCTATAATGGGGCGCCTGATCAGATAAGGGAAGATCAGGAAAGACTTCCTCGTGAAAAAAGAATTTGAACTGAGGTGTGAAAGATGGGAGCTGTGTAGTGGTGAGGAAGGAGGAAGAAGAATCATCCTCCTCTCAATTATATGATGCAGCAAATATTAGAAATCCCTTGGTTCTATTCAAACAGCTGCATATCATTTAGCATCAACCATGCGCTAGTAAGAATTTGACTTTAGCTTATAAATGCTTTTTGCAGTTAGTTATTTGCCATACATATTTGTTATAAAGACATTTGTTCCATAATCACACTCCCCTTAGCATTAGGTATTTGGCTTTTGCTGGACACAGTGAGCACAGGCTTACCAGCATACACTGAGTTATTTTGATGACATCATGTTTTATTAATTAGTGCTGAGTCAGTTCCCCTCAGTGCTTCTAATTTTTTTAAGCACAGCTACTAGATCCAATGCTAGTTGAGCATTAAACGTGTGTCAAAACTTTTTCTCACAGGATTCAGTAATCCATGAGATTCCATGTATCCTCCCCATCCAACTCATCTCTGTTCAAGATCTCTGTTTTGGCACTACCCTCATGCCCCCTGCTATTCAAGAACCAAATGTAACTCGGAATCTGTAGAAGCGAAGTCCACTGGCTGTGTTCCCCACACACCTATGAAAAAGAAGGCTGCTGCTTCTCTGTTAACCTTTTGTTCTGTGTTCACTGGGAGTCCTGCCATAAGGTTTGCATTAGGTCAGCTTTCTGGCTTCTTGGCCAAATAAATAAAAAACAAGAGGAGGTAGGAGTAGGAATATATGGAAAAAAATATCTCTATACGTCTGAGTAGAACTTTTTGTAGTCCAGATGGGGTTTGTGAAGTCTCTGAGCTTAGAAATTCTTTTTCAGTCAATATCTTCCAGGGAGAAAGAGTTGTCAGATTTTTAGAAGGATTCAAACATTAGTGCCTTGCCTCAGGGGGACAGAAACCAAACCTTGGCTTCTCTGCTTCCAACAGAAAACTAGAGGCAGGTTATAATTTCCCTCTTGCCTGGAACTGAGGCAGTGACTGGTTGTGTATGTCCAAACCCATCCTCATTACTTTTTGAGACAAGATTGACGTCAGTTTCAAAACCCATGAACAAGAGAGAACCATGAGTCCTCCAACGACCTGGGAAGATTTGGATGACAACCTTTAAGTCAGTCATGACCTGTCAGTAAATCTTGAAACTTAACATGATCCACTTTCACATTTACTACTCACTGTCAGAGATTTTGGAAGATTATAAAGGGGAAAGGAGTATGGCTGTCAGCCACCCCTTTTCCCTCTTAGTGATGTGCACTGTCATCATCATTGACAATATATATAATCCCAGGGAAAAAAACATAGCTCCTTTTCTCCTAACATTTGGCTGTTCTCCCCACTGCCTTTACTCCTGTGCATTAGAAATGGTTGACTGACTGGACTGTCTCCAGTCTTGTGGAAAGAAACCAAAACAAATGTCCTCTGTGGTGTTATTTAAAAATGGATTGGGATACTTTGAATTACTAGGTAAATGGTGTGTACAAAAATCTTTAGCAAGTCATCACCCATAATGCTTTTGAGTTGTGTGAACCAGCTAATGAAAAGATTAGATCAGTTGTCTCTCTCCAGGTTGGGAGTTGAGTCAATAAGCTAGATGAAAATTTAACTAGAACAAGCCTTCACCTGTCAGGATGTAAGCTCACAGGTGTTAAAACTTCTTTGAGTTATCAGGATTGGGTAGGCAGATTCTCATTCCTACCTCCCTGAAACTTGTCAAAAATAGGATTTGGAGCTTATGTAAGCTCATTGCAAAACTTAACTTCATTCTGCACTTCCTGAGGGTTCATAATAATTTGAAGCCAATGCCTTCTTTGAATGAAAGAAATGTCTATTAAAATTGATATATCACAAATATAGTTTTCTTCCCGTTTTCCTTCTTCAGTTGTTTTCAGTCTGATCCCAATCTTTTTCCCCACACAATGAAAATGAATCCCTACTTTCAACCTTAATTGAAACTAGTAGCCTGTACTTTATAATAAGCGGCACCCAGAAATAATTCTAGCCTTCTAAAAGAAATTATTCAATTCATCACGCATTTTATTAAATGTGCTTTAATAATATTAAATGTAACAATTCGAATGTACTCTTCTCTCCCCAAAATTTAACATTCATCTTCCTATCTCAACCTGAATATTATTCTTTAAAAAAAAACAAATCAGTGATCTATAGTTTATTTACCATTCTTAATGAATTCCACATAAATTAACAGATATGTAGAAAGGAACCATTTTCCAAAAGAAATGAATTTGATGCTGTGAGAGTAAAAGAAATGGAAGATACCAAGCCACAAAAAATTAAGCAGGCTCCTCAAGAATTTCTAATCCAAAGGGTTACTAGAGAAGTTGCCACAGCAAGGCCTACACAGTGGGGAAAAGAAATACTAGCACTGGGTCAAGATCACAGCAAGGAAGCTACTGGGATTTTTGCCAGGCAAATTTTTCTTAACCTTCATCCCTCTATTATGCCATACATGTTTTAAAGGCAGTAGGTAATTCTATATTAAATGGAAGTGGAAGGCAAATTTTTAATAAATTAAATTGAAAAGGAATTTGATGCAGCAGCCTGTGGGCTAAAGCCTTAGACCAAGATGTGATTTGGGCCACTATAATATTTAAAGTTTGGAATTTTAATGTTCTTCAGAAGGGTTTTTGTGTTTTAGTCTAGTTCATTGCAGGATGAACTTTTCCCTAATCTCCACTACACCTGCTTCACGTTCTTATATGACCTCCCTAGCCTTATTTGAAAGTGTGATCCCAGACTTACTCTAGCCCTCTCAGTAATTCAATTTAGTAAGTTTTGTTTGGAATACTTACTTTGTACCAACGGTAATGGTCAGCTTTAGGGATACTTAAGCAACAAGACACAGTCCCTGCCCACATGTTTCCCATCATAAAGGAAACACGAATTTGTTGAACTTATAGTTAGAGGATTGAAACTGGGGGAGGGAGTTAGCAGAAGATTCCACAAGGCCACCTAAATAAAGAACACTGAGGGCCAGAGACAGTAACATGGGATTAGAACCTGCGCTCATCTCTGAGGTTAGTGTTATTTTCACTCTGTTTGTGGGCTTTGAGAGGGGCAAGAACCCCTTTGAGAAGGACCATAAGGCAAAGGGGTGTCAGTTCTCTTGGCAGCTCATGCTTTCGAAGGTCTTCTTACCACCTTGCAATTAATACAGATTAATTAATTAACTGTATCTTCTGGGATCTTTTGAAGAGTAAAATCTTACTCTTCTCTTTGTACTCCACATATCTGCCTCTTACTTCCTCCAAAACCACCATCACTTGAAACAGCAGTGTAAAGCTATACATGTTCACTTGATTTACCCACTTGATCAGATTAATTATTTTGTGTCAGAAGTAGAAGATGACATAGGTCCCCGATCCATAAAGAATGAATTCATTAATTTGATTCTTTAACAAAGTTTTTGTTTACTAAGGAAACTTGAAGATAGGCATTCAGGTGGCTTACTCATTACAATTTAAAATTTAAGAATCAAAACAACAACAACTAGATAGCATCATATCTTAGAGCCAACAGCGTCCACTTCATAAGTATCTTTTCGTTATATATTGAAAACAATTAGTAGAAAAAGCGTAGGTTTGAATCCATAAACATAAGTTTAAATTATTGTTTTACAACTTACCTAGCTTCGAACAAGCCATGAATTTCTGTGTTTTGATGGGAAGGGCTGTTATAAAATGCTGGTAGTACTAACTCCATTCTCATAGTCTGGTTGTAAGATTTAACTTTATCATTGCATAATAGAAGTAAAAAAGGCAGAGTAAAAAGAATTCTCACTCTTTTATTCCTACCATTTTTTATTAAAAATTACTTTCATAAATCTACCTGGGTATTTTAGCAGTATTTCCTGTTTACTTTCCAGTTCCAAACTCCCAATTTTTGTTGGTATTGCTCCATTTTCTTCAGCACAGAGATTTGAAGAGTCAAAGATGTTGGCCTTCCCTTGCTCTCATAGAATTTGCATTTCATATTCTGATTGAGTGAACTTTCTTTGACCTCTTAAAACACTAAGTGCATGGTAGGTAGTCTCAGAGTGCTATTTTTGGAAAGAGCGCTTTGGATATTCCCAGGGGATTAACAGTCCATTGCTTAAGCATTTCAAGTCACTTGGGTCACAGTGCCATTTCATGGAAGATAAAACACCATCTCCTCTACCCACACACAAGTCACAGTAACTGGAAATTTCACAGTTAGGATTTCTTGGATTTTTACAATTTCTCACTCTTCTCTTGATGATATGACTGGTGAACTTGGATTTCAGATAGTCCCATTTCCCCTTTGCAAGGTAAGCCTGTGATGTTGTTAGGTTATTGGGGGATTTGAGTTGTTTTTCTGTATATGACTATAGACTATCACAAGGACATCTCTCCAGAGTATATTCCTACCATGAAGAAAGTTGCAGGAAGGGAAGCAGCAAGCCTAAACCAAACTTGGAATTAACTGATTATTATATAAAAATAAGGTCCCCTCTTCAGGGTTTAATACAATATATTTTAAATAAAATGGAACTCTGTTAACCAAGCCTGTTTCTTTTCTTGTCATGAAAAATGTTAGGATAGACACAGAAAGAGGGGAAAGAAAACTTCTTAATCCAAAACATTTAACATGATGGTTGTTAGAACCATCATCACATGGGTCAGTCTGGAAAATAATTCAAGTCCGCAGTGAAGTCCATTTTTCAACCAACAGAACAGCTGATTCAGTTGCTATACAAACTGCCCTCATTCACAGAGGATCATTTGGAGAAGGCTCTGGAATGTTAGTGCAAATAAATCAGTCCATCTTAAAATTTCAGCACTTGTTTCTTGATTGATAAGCACAATAATTCCAGATAAAGCATGATTTCCAGAATAGATAGTTGAATTGGAAGCAGGAGACTTCTTTGTTGGCATCGGCATGCTTGATAGAGCCTCTCCAAAAAACCTTGTCAGGAATGGACTTGGGATTTAAAGCTGGACTGGGAAGCAGGAGATTTCTTTGTTGGCATTGGCATGCTTAATAGAGCCTCTCCAAAAAACCTTGTCAGGAATGGACTTGGGAGTTAAAGCTGGACTAGAAAGCAGATGGTAAGGAGCCTTGTACTGAAGCAAGGCCTGCAGCATAGGTCCTTGTAAAGGCAATTTATCTGCAGAGAATAGCAGCTTATTCACCAGTCTACCTCTTCCCTCCCTCTCGTTTCATTCACTTTTGCTTCTTCTTCCCTCTTGTTTCAACTACTAACAACAAAATTCCCATGGCCCCTTGAATAGGCAAAAATGCCAAGACAGAAAAATTTGATAAATATTTTTCTATGTTTTCCAGGGCAATAGAGATTGCCACATGGTCCTTCTGATTGGTTAAAGGGAAATTGTCTTTCTTTAATGTCCTAATCGAAAAAAAAAGGAAAGAAAGTTTAGTGGTTTCTCTTGTGTCTGCACTGCTCAAGTGAAGAGAAAGATAATCAGGAAATCCATTTGGGCAAGTCTAAAAGGGCTGGTGTGGAAACTCGATTTTAAGGATTAGCTAAATTCATGTGACCATTATTATGTCTTCCATTTGCTAAAATTGAGTCCCCTAAATATAGCCTGGTACAGAGAAGGCACACCAAGACAGAACTCGTAATTGAGGAGAGTTTTGAGAATGCAGTTGTATAGTTTGGTAATTGGGAACAGAAACCTTGGAACAAACAGGTTAAATGCCAGCTCCATTGCTTACTGTGTAACTCCGGGCCAATTGCTAACTATCCCTAATTCTCAATTTCCTCATTTTTAGAATTGGAATATTAATAATCCTGTTTATAGGGCTTTCAAGATCAACATTAAATAGGATAGTTGTGTAAAACCTTTAATGCAATGCCTGCCTCCAGTAAATACTCAATAAATGGAAGCTGCATATGTTGTTCTCTGTCTATGAAAGCTGTTTTTCAGCTTGGTGGTGTGGACTGTGGTCAGTCTCCAGCTTGTGTATTACTTCTCTGGCCTCTGCTACTCCTTTATTTGAAGTCATTCTGTCCAATAGACTAGCAGTTTTCCAAGTGTGGACACCAAGCCAGCATCCCAGCATCACCTGGGAACTTGTTAGAAATGCAGATTACTGAGATTCATTCCAGATTTACTCACTTAGGAGTCCTGAGAGTGGAGACCAGACCTGTTTTAACAAGGCCTCCAGAGTAGTCTGATATGCATTCAAGTGTGGGAAGCACTGAAATAGACTATCCCTCACCAAACCACTACCTGAGTCAGGTTTCCCTGGTTGATTTTAAGACAGGCTAGAGGCAACATGGAATATTATTGGATTAAGATAAACATCAACAACCCAGAATTGTTAAAATGTTCTATGACTTATTTGTCATAAGATTTTAGGTAATTCAGTTCATTTTTCTGAACTTCAGTTTCCTGCCCTGTCAAATGGGAATCTATCCTGTTCTGCTGCTGTTCTGCTGTGGTGTAGTAGGCCTCCAAAAAAGTAAAAATTAAAAATAGAAAGTACCTTATGAAAACAGATATTTCAAAGGGGAAAAAGGAATGATAATTGCTATTGAATTTAACATCTAGATTTATAAAGTCATTTTTTCTTTTATATAAACAGTAAAAGAGATTAAAATTCAATAAACTTACGGGTAGTTTACGTGCAGGCTTTCTCCACTTTTACCCTTTAAAACACATGTAAAAGGTCCTGTCAATCTCCTATACCTTTGCTCTTGACCTTGTAATTTTGCTCCCAACACATCTCACACCTTGTGAAGTGAAAAGAAGAACAATAAACAAGACAAGGAAAAGAAAGGGAAATGATGCCAGTTTAGCAGTCAGCCACTAAAATTTAGCAGCACCTATGTTCTTTAGGTCCTAGCCTAAAATATTGAAACCCAACACTGTTCTGCATACTGAAGATGGTATTATTGTAATAGATTTTCCTAGTTATAAGAAAATTTGAGTTTTGCAAATTTTTGTTATAAATTAAATGCCTCTAATTTCCATCCTGCCCTACCTATAGTGTCTTATAGAGTTGTTGAGATCTTTAAATGAGATGAATTAAATGAGATCTTTAAATGAGATGAATCTGTTAGGATTCTTTGGAATGCAAATAACAGAAAAACAAAGTAATACTGGCTTAAGAAAGAAAGAAAGAAAGAAGGCAGCAGGTGAGAAAGAGGAATAAGAAGGAGGAAGAGGAGGAAGAGGGAAAGAGGGAGAGAAAGAAAGAGGAAGGGACAGGGGAAAGAAGGAAGATAATATACTGTCTTGCTTAGCATCAGCAAGTCAGATATGTCCAGATATAGACACAAGGCACCATTAGATCATAGACTCTTCATTTTAGTGTTGGCTTCTTTCCAAATTAGCATCTCCTCTTACAGTTGAACCATCTCAGCAGATTCTGTTGATTTGGGGCCACTCACTTCTAGGTGCAGATCCAGGGAGAAAATTTGAGAGTCTTTACTCTGCTATTCCCATCGGAAGACTCACAGCATGCCATTGGCTCAGAAAAGGCATGAGCCCAACGCTGAGTCACTTATGGTGTCAGAATGGCTCTGATTGGCCTACACCCACAGCAGAGACATAGTAACTGAGAATGGGGAAGTGGTGGTTTCCCATACAGAAATGGGAGTGCGTGGTGCTTGATGAACAGGCAAAGCACAGATGTCTATTCTCTTTACTTGCAAGTGCTGCAGTTAGCAGGACTCTGAAATTTAGTGACATATTTAACTGTAGACATTCTTATCCATCCTTCATTAAGGAAAATTTTGCAAGCCTACCCTGCCCCTCCAGTTGACTGCCCCTACCATGCACTGAGAGTGCCTTATTTTATGAGCCATGGAATGCTGCAGGGATTATCCGGGTGGCTGCCATGCCTCAGTATGAAAAAGCATAAAAATAGCCAGTTCTCCTTCTTGCTCTGCCACCTATTCAGTACATAAACTTGTATTAAGTGTCTTAACCTCTCTGTGTCTTATTTTCCACACATGAGATCAGTGCCTGCCCCACAGGGATACTGGGATAACTGAAAGAGGTCAATATGTAAAATGGTTAGTTATGGCTTCTAATTGTACTCACAAAGTTCCCTTCTCTAGGGTTAAAAAGGGGCATCTGATATGGAAGTAGCACTGTGGAAAATAACAGTTTACAGATCTCAGGTACTTGAGCATGCTGCTCTAGCAAGAGACCTGTATAAATAAAGGCAGAAGCCTTAGAGCAGGGAAGAAACTCAAGAGGTGGTCCCAGAAGTTCCAGTCTTTAGGCTGGTGTTGCAAAGTTAAACCCATCTTATTGATGACTCACAAAGAGGTGAAGTGAGTTACTAAGAGTTCACAAAATTAATTCCATTAATAAATATTTACTTATTGAGCATCTGCTATGTGCCAGGTGCCATGCCAGAAGTTTGGGGATGGAATAATGAGTGAGACAGATTTTGTGTCTCTCTTCATCAAGAAGTATAGTATGGTGGGGAAGACAGAAATAAAGTAAATAATATAGGCACGGGCAAAGATTTCATGATTAAAATGCCAAAAGCAATGGCAACAAAAGCCAAAATTGACAAATGGGATCTAATTAAACTAAAGAGCTTCTGCACAGCAAAAGAAATGATCATCAGAGTGAACAGGCAACCTACAGAATGGGAGAAAGTGTTTGGAATCTATTCATCTGACAATGGGCTAATATCCAGAATCTATAAGGAACTTAAACAAATTAACAAGAGAAAAACAACCCCATCAAAATGTGGATGAAGGATATGAACAGACACTTCCCAAAAGAAGACATTTATGTGGCCAACAAACGTGAAAAAAATCTCATCATCACTGATCATTAGAGAAATGCAAATCAAAACCACAATGAGATACCATCTCAGGCCAGTTAGAATGGCAATCATTAAAAAGTCAGGAAACAACAGATGCTGGAGAGGATGTGGAGAAATAGGAACACTTTTACACTGTTGGTGGGAGTGTAAATTAGTTCAACCATTGTGGAAGACAGTGTGGCGATTCCTAAGAGACCTAGAACCAGAAATACCATTTGACCCAGCAATCCCATTACTGAGTATATACTCAAAAGAATATAAATCATTCTACTATAAAGACACATGCACACATATGTTTATTGCAACACTATTCACAATAGCAAAGAATTGGAACCAACCCAAATGCCAATCAATGATAGACTTGATAAAGAAAATGTGACACGTATATACCATGGAATACTATACTGCCATAAAAAAGGACGAGTCCATATCCCTTGCAAGGACATGGATGAAGCTGGAAACCATCATTCTCAGCAAATTAAGATAGGAACAGAAAACCAAACACTACATGTTCTCACTCATAAGTGGGAGTTGAACAATGAGAACACATAGACACAGGGAAGGGAACATCACACACCAAGGCCTGTCAGGGGGTGGGGGACTAGGGGAGGGATAGCATTAGGAGAAATACCTAATGTGGATGACTGGTTGATGGGTGCAGCAAACCACCATGGCACGTTTATACCTATGTAACAAACCTGCATGTTCTGCACATGTATCCCAGAACTTAATGTAAAATAATAAAAATTAAAATAAGCAGTCTATTTTAAGTTGAAGTATTCTGTTGATATGAAAGACACTAAGGAGTAGCTGCACTTCATAAATTGATACAGGTGTTCAATACACCTCACCTTCCCCACCCTACCACCCTCCCACTTCAGCCTGTCAAGATCTCTAGTAAGGCTGAAATGATTTTTACCTACAGAAATTTCATCACTCATACATCTACACCACAAGGGCAACATACTTAATTTTCTTTTAGGTATAATTATTTCTTGTTTTTTGCCATGTCAGTGGAACCAGTAAGTAAATAAACTTCATCTATGGCATGTCATAATAATCAACTTTGCCTGGTGCTTTAGTTTTTCCAAGTTTTTCTTCACATATTTTATTTCAGTTAGTCTTCCCGAATCCTATTCTTAGTCCACAGAAGAAACTAGATTGAAAGGATTAGGTAATTTTTCCAGGTCAAAAATAACAAACGGAAGAGCCACAGGTACAATCTTTTGACTCTGACTCCAACCCCAGTATTATTTTGGAGATTGTTATTCCCACTAGGATGCAGCAGCAATTCCGTCTTTCTCACCGCTGTACCTGTGATGCTTGGCATAGGGCTAAACACACATTGGATGTTCAATCAATTTTTTTTAATTCATGAATGAAAAAAATATGTAACTAATAGAACTTTATGAATTACCTAATTCAACTCTTGAATTTGGATAATGAAACAGAAACCCACTAAGATTAAATAAATTACTCAAAAATAATTTGTTTTAAGCTTTAGGCAAATTTCCCTTAATAGGAATCCATAGCTGCCAATAATTTTTATTATGATCATTATTGCTATTTTATAGTTTGAACTCAGCCAGGTCTGGTGTCAACTCATAACTCTTCTTATTATAATTTCTCAGTAGAGAAGCAAATATCCTGGTGGTTAAAGAAGGGAAATTTCTGAACAACATCATGCATGGTGGCCAAGGAAATTTTGCAAATTAAGTTATTTTCCAAGTCACTAAAGCAAGTTAACAACCCAGAGAAGAAGAGAAAACAACCATGCTGTTGAAATAACAGTAAAGGATAGGTGTCCCATTTCCATCAGGTTTACTTTCCTTAAGTGTTGGAAAGGACTCCCCACTCCCAGTATTTCTACTATAATAGTCAAAATTTGAATTCCAGCTCCACCATTTAGTAACTATGTGGCTTTGAGAAATTTGGTGAAGGCCTTCAACTATAACCTCTGGGAAAAAATGTCACTTCCAAGGAATGTCGTGAGCATTCAATGAATCAGTTGCTGCAAAGCACTGGTACTTAACAGGAACCTTTAAATGTTCCTTCCTTCTGTAGGTCAAGGAAGCCCTCATTAAAGCCACCACCTGGCCCTTCCTTGGCAGATCTTTTATAACATTTATTCAGCTTTGTTTCCAAATCATATAAACTTTCACAACTCATTTTAATAATATATTTGTTTAGTGTTTCCTCTAAGCAAAATGATACCATAAAGTAAACATGCAGAATGTCTGATCAGTAGGCAGAGATTAATTGGTCAATTATTATGTGCCAGCATATTTCATAGCTTCTATTTCTCAAAAGATTTTAGATTTGAATTTATAATACATGGCCATTAAACCACAGTTGAAAGTTAATTGTTAATATATAATCTTAGCGACATTCTTTGTTGCTTTCTGCATAATTCATGAAGCTCAGAGCATTGTATCTTCCAATTAAGCGTTTGGTTATATGCCTTGTTTCCATATATCATCAGAGCCTATCACTGGCCATCTTTTTTCCTTATAATTTCAGAAATTTTACTGGTAATTGGTATATCTTGATTATCTACCAAAATAAATATACTCTTATTAATGAAAACTTGTTCTGTCTAGGTTTTATTATCTGTAGCAGTTGAGGCCTCTTAAAAATAAGGCATACAAATCCTCCCTTCTTAACACAAGAAAGAACATTATGTAATAATTTAATGTTTAGGAATCATGATATCTATTTATCCTTTGCTTTTAGCTTTGCAAGAAGAAATTATCCAAGAGAGATGATTTGACTATCTGCATAGCCAACTAATTGCACTCCTGAGGCCCAGAATTCAGTTGAGCACAGTCAGCTGCAGGCTTGTTGCTTCCTCTCTAATCCTACCCTCTTCCCTTTCCTCTTCTCAGCCCTCCCCACCAACAGTGGATCTGGCTGTTATGCTCCTATTTTTGAATTCCTCCTTATTCTGAATACTGTGGTTACTTTGGCAAGTCACATATGTCCTGCATTTTATTCTTCAACACTATTTCTTTACCCTATTTGTATTGACATTACAAATTTAAGGTGACATCTCATAACTGGGGGTTTTAAGAAACATCAATTAGATGAAATTGTATCCAAAAAATGCCTGACATAAATGGCAAGTACTTGATAGTTACCCACTATTTTTAGTTCTAGTTTTGTTATTAATTCATCTATAATTAGGCTACTATTATGAGCACAATTCAGTAATTAATTTCCTAACACTGTTGCATGCCTAGCACAGCTTAATTTTTATGTGTTCATATCAAGACTATAAATTCTTCAAAAGGGTACCATGCCTTCGATTTCTCTGCATGCCCTAAGTAGAACTAATGAAAATGATACTAGCAACAGTCTATTATATAATTACATCATTACAGCAACCCTCTAGGGTTGGATTATTATATCATTTAATAAATGGAGAAACTGAACCTCAAATAGCTTTAGTGGTAGAGTCTCAATTCAGACTTTGGTAATGTAATCGCAAAGGTAGCTCTCTTTACCACTCCTATAAATCCCTTAAGTGCCGATCATAGTGCCTTGCCTAGTGAGCACCTGTAAAGCTTCATTGTTCTGATTGTCTTTTTGATTCTTTTCCCTTGCAGATGGACCCCCATGAGAACATCTTACTGAGCACTCTCGAGATAAAAAATGAAATGGCCACATCTGAGGCTGTGATGGGACTTGGAGACCCCAGAAGCACAATGCTAGCCTATGATGCCTCCAGCATCCAGTATCGGAAAGCCGGGTTGCCCAGGCATAGTTTTGGCCGAAATGCTCTGGAACGACATGTGGCGCAAAAGAAAAGTCGCCTGAGGAGACGCGCCTCCCAACTGAAAATCACCATCCCTGACTTGACTGATGTGAATGCCATAGATCGGTGGTCCCGCATATTCTTCCCAGTGGTTTTTTCCTTCTTCAACATCGTCTATTGGCTTTATTATGTGAACTAAAACATGGCCTCCCACTGGAAGCAAGGACTAGATTCCTCCTCAAACCAGTTGTACAGCCTGATGTAGGACTTGGAAAACACATCAATCCAGGACAAAAGTGACGCTAAAATACCTTAGTTGCTGGCCTATCCTGTGGTCCATTTCATACCATTTGGGTTGCTTCTGCTAAGTAATGAATACACTAAGGTCCTTGTGGTTTTCCAGTTAAAACGCAAGTGATTTGTACACATGGTGGCTAGACAGCCTGAGTGCTCCATGTTGTCTGTTTAGTATGCAGCCTACTCAGAGGGGAATAATTTGGAAGATATTCTTAGAAGGCTCAACAGCATTGTCAGTCATTTGGTCATAACCAGATACTCCTCATCTTCCTTTTTAAGGTCGGCATGCTGTTGAGATGGCATTGTCCTTATGAAACATTATCTGTAATGCCATGCAAACACATTACTCGAAGATGATCTATGATTTTCTTACTAAGATGATAATGGTGTCATGGGAAGATTATTCCCACTGGTTTCTAAAAGATTCTCTTGTGATTTGAGCAGGCTAGGGGAATCAAGACAGAGACTCAGGAAACCGATTTGGCCAGTCTCTTTGCTTGAGCACGGAGAATCAACTATGATGTCTTTCATTTTGGCATTTAGAGATGAGGAGACTTCTGGACAATATCATGCATGGTGGCCAAGAATATTTTTGCTAAACGGCTATTTCCTAGGTGGTTAAAGTAAGAGTTAACAACACAGAGCAGAGTAGAAAATCAGAAACGACGGTTGTAACAAAAAGCAAGCAAGCAAGAAAGCATGACCCTTATCAGCTCCACACAGCATCTGGTCTATACATACTGTGTCTAGTGGCAAAGGGTGAGTAAGAGAGATTGTTTTTCCAACATCACTAGCTTTTGACAGCATACCTAAAGAGGTTTTTATAGTTTAATCAAAGATAACCATGAAATACAAAAATTAGAGAAATGAGAATTGTCTTAGATATTCAGGTTAGATTCAGAGTCATTCAAATATACAAATACAGAGCACAAACTAGCAAACAGATTGTTTTTCTCGGACGAAGTCAGCTGTCCCTGCAATTTTTGTCCCTATAATTTTATTTCTGAATTTAATAGAGTATTTCAAGAGAAGGATTTGTTCATCGCTTTAAAGGATTCATGGTCCTCTCCAGCTTTTTTTTTGCTTCCAAAATTCTGATTATATTCTTAGGAGACTGGCAAAGTAAGGCTTTGGAGAGATTGAGTGAACTATATTTTCTTATATGCAATGAAATTCACCATTGTATTTTTCAAAGCAAATAATACTTCAAGGAGTATGAACACACGGAGAGTTAATTTGTGGATTCATTGGTTTGGGGCTTGATTTTCTTAAGAGTGCTTTCATTGTATATGTTGCAATCTGCCTAATCAAGGAAAATATGAAAACTAGTGGAAAATAATAACAAAGCCACATTAACATGATAAATGTTATGAGCCTCAGTTGATATTGCAGAAAAATATATAACTGTTAATCAGGCAGGCATGATGTATTTTTTTTCTATTTTTAAATTATGCCATTGTGCTTCTTTCTACACTAATTGGACATATGCATTCATATGTTGGACAAGAAGAGAATAAGCTAATATGTCTTCCTTCTATCAATATAAGGCTCATATTTTGCTTTTCTTATAGAAAATAGTGAATTGCTAAATTTTCCTTAAAGTTGAATTTGATTGAACTTTTTCTTGGAGGATGACTTTGCTATTTCTATTTTGAAAACAAAGAAAGCTCTTCTTTTTAGAGTAATATCCCTAATTGTGCATAGCAGCCAGTATCCACCTGTGAATAATGTATGTTTTCTTGATTTCTTGTTTCCTTCATGATTTAGCAGCTTGGAATATGATGGAGTACTATTGCCCTTGCATTCCAGCTGTCCAAGAACAACAACAAACCTTTATCCTTCAGCTTTCTGAATTTGCCCCAAAATGGAATGGTATTTTGTTTTTCACCAGTGTAGGAAACCTTGGCCATTATATTTTGATTACATAATCTTGAGCACCTCTGAGTATCATCTTTGGGCAGAATCTGACCAAGATTCTTCTCACAGGCTCAGAGTAGAGATTCCTCATGTTTCTCCAGGACACACTTTCTCCTAGGCAATCATTTTGGGGCATCACACTAAGTAAAGTGCCTGCCCCTTGTCAACAGGGGGTAAAGTTTGACTAAAAAACATCAGGAAGGAACATATTGATAACTCAGGGGCACAACTCCAAAATGCCATTCTGAAAAGGCTCTTCTAGAGTCAACTCAGAGCCCAAGTGTAGAAGTGGGCTCTTATGTGCAATCACTGTACAAGCCATAAAAATCTTTGATATTGCCATTTATGATTACAACAAAATTTTAGATATCCAAGAAAGTCAACAGAACAACCCAGATCAAAGTGTAGAGAAGCATCTTTGCAGCTTGAGCCTCAAAAGCATAAAACCAGGAATTCATTTCTGCTCTCAGTGATACAAGAAACAAGGCAAAGGAAAAAAGATGGGACCTTAGAAGCAACGCCCTAGAGTAAAAAGCATACATTGGCACTCAGTAACCACAGAGATAGAAACAACTGACTCAGCCTCTCCAGAAATAACAGTAGATGTAGAATTTGTTCTTAAATATATGTTTCGTTGAATTGAAATGCAGTCATCAAATGCGAGGAGGGGTGCTAGACCTGATAAGTCTAGGAAGACCAGTCAGCTTGATAGCCAGTTGTTAAACTAAAGGACCACAAAGGTGTGTTTAGTAGTTCTGATATGGGATTACTATCAGTTTATACATATGTATAGATTTTCTTTTAATTATAAACAGCCAGATAGCCAGCAATTAAGGTGTTTTTTCATCTTTGTGAAATTCATGGACAAATTCTGACTCTAAAATGCACAGTCTACATGAAATCTTTGATCTCAATCTGTATATATATATATTGTACATGACTGCTAGTAGGTATGAAATGCATTTCAGAATTGAAAACTCATGCAACATAATCATGTGTTTGCATAAGGAATGTTAAAATTCTTTCTACTACAATTTATTAACAGGGGAAAAGATTCAAGCAGTGCCATCTAGACCTTTTCTCTTCTCATTTCTTCAAAAGCAGTGCTAAGTAAAATAATAATAATAAAAATGGTTTATGAACCAAAAGACTTTACATTCTAGCATTAGGAACACACACAAAAAAATCTGTCAGCTTACAAAAGCACAACACATAAAGAAAGAGCAGTGGAATGCGTAATGGGGAAATGAATCATGTTTAAAGCAAGACCTGCATTAAATTGGCAACTAAGATAATTTCCATTTTCTATAGGTAACCGTGTTCCAGTTTAATGATTACCTTCATACTCAACAAGAAAAATGGCAAAGCAACATCATCAAAATAGGTCTTACAACATATCTACATGTATATATGTGTATATATAGATTCATATAAACATACATACATATATATGCATTCATATGTTGGAAAACAAAAGGAATAAGCTAATATGTTTTATTTCCTTCATTAAACCAGTATATGAGTATTTTTAATTTGGCAAACAAAAATCAACATACTGAAATAAGTAATACAGGGTACTGAGCATTTCTCTATCAGCAAATCAATGCCTACAGTTTTTATGAACCATTGCACAGTTTAACTCGACAATAGTACTGTACCCCAGAACATCAGAAGTTAAGTAGTTGTCACATTGCTTGTCCAATTGCTCTCTTTTTCAAGGAAACAAATAACATTGTCCATTGGTGAGTCGAAAACAAACATGTCTTAAGAAAATGAAAAATGATAAAAATTCCTCCAAAGAGGAAGAAAAAAAAAACAAAAAACTAAACCCCACCATGTTGGTTAGGGCAAAATACTAAGTATTCACAACTGTAGCAATCATGCCATTTGGCTAAATGTACAGAGTACATGTAATGTGAGCAACCATAACTTTCACTGAACGTGTGTAAATATTAAAACAGATTTCTTAAATATTTTTAACTTCTAATTTGTATTTTATGGTAAGGCAATGTGCTAATTCTGTTTATGGCTTAAGTTGATGTGTTATAATATGTAAATAATTAAACATGCTGTAAATGAATAGTCAATAGATACAAATAATTGTTTAGTTTTTTTCTTAATTTTTATTTATTTTTTACTAAGTACTATTACTGCAGTGCCCCCAGCAGAGTAATTTAAACACCCTTTTGCATAAATGGTTTGGGAATCCCAGACAGAAGGGTTTCAATTTGCTATCACACACACAGTCACACACAGTCACACACACGCACACACTCAAACACACATAATCTTTTGCTCACCCACTCTGTCTCTCTGCCTGTCTATGGGAAACACTCTACTGTTTATGTAGTCAATATAACAAACAAGAGATAGCCTTTGAAATGGCAATTGGGAAAAGCAAAAATGATCATTGATAACTTAATAGACTTTTTTATATGTCAGAGTTCAAGAAACCAAAGTTTGCAACTTAAATCTCAGTTTTCAAACAGTAAAAGTTTGTATAGATGGCACTACAGAAAAATAAAAATGGTTATTCCTACCAGCTCCAGAAATGTGTTACACAATATACACTAGAAGACTTTTTTTTAATAATAGTATTTTGTCCTTAGGTAGTATTGTTCCTTTCAACCAAAGACTCCAGAATTATTGAAAAATGAAAAAGGAAAAAAAAAATGAGATAATGGGGGAAAAAAGGACCCTGCTTCACACCAAAGGTTTAAAAAAATATTTTCCAAATGCACTAGGAACATTGTAAAAACCAGAAAGGAGTGAACAGAATGCTAATGAAGATACTGCCCTAAAGAAATCTGTCCAAAAAAAAAAAAAGCAGCACTCTTAAAAAGCTATTAAGTTTTTGGAAATTGAAGTAAAATATTTCTGTAGATATATTCAAAATTCTGACATCAAATTTTAATTTGCTTAAAGAAGTTTTATTTGTGATGAAGATCAATATGATTCAAATGATGAAAAACAAAACTGTATGTCCTTTGAGTTCCCAAACCAAATGTCACTGCCGTGTCACATCCTCTAATCTGATGCCCATGTGTGTGTCCTTGCGCCATTTGAAGCAAGTTGACAGTTCCATCAGTTTGTTTTTGTTTTTGGTTCAATAATTTGAGTTCAACCATCGTCATTTTAAACATAATTAATCCCAACAAAGTTGCCTATAGTTTAATTTAAATCTCACAGCATTTTTAATTTATTTTGCATGGGTGTTTAAATAGTTCTGTTACGAATATTGTCCCTGCACAGTTCTAAATTGTCCTTTTATAAAAAAAAAAGTGATATTCTAGTTTCTTCACAATGTAGTGATTATCAGCCTTACTAATTACCTTGTAGCCTTTCTTAATATGCACATAATGCACATTTTCCAATGGCTAGAAAAATGCAAAACACAGTGGATATCATTGCATCTATTTTCATGTCTTTCTAAAAACAGGACTATTAAAATCTCTGGGATACATGAGATAGTAAAAAATGAGGATTATAAATGAATAGCACATAAGAATTATTTTCTTGAATTTAAACTTATTGCAGCCAGTTTCAGCATGTAAATATATAATAATGTTGGCTAGTGTGTAATTCTTGAACTAAGAAATATAAATAAAAATAAAAAGATTGTGTGTGTGGTTTCATTGTGTTCAGAATATTTCTTGTTTGAACTGTTAGTATGAGTTATATTGTAGAATGATGGCTTTTGTGAAATGAAATAAGAAGCCTGGGAACTTGGGACCTACTGTCAGGCAAACTTGAATTTGAGCATTGATTTGCCAGTTCTGAGGCGTAATTGTGTAGTGACAACCTGCCTCTCAGTTTTCTTATCCATAAAGCGAAGACATGATTTTACCTTTTTCATAGGGTAGTTGTGAAGGCAAAATGAAATAACCCCAAAGAAGACTTTAGCACAGTACAAGCTACGTGGTAAGTGGTCTATAAAGAGTAGATGCTATTGTTTTTTTTAATCATCATTCCAGATGATTCTGCATATATCTCACAAATGCTATTACCAGATCTAAAACTTCACCAAAATTAGTAAATATTCCTTAAGTTTAGATATTTTACATTAAGGATAACTAATTAAAAATTTGGCTTTAATCCTGAAAACAAGGGATAAACATGAGGTGTTCATTTAGTTCACATTCAACATATATTTGCTGAAGACATTTGGGTAATCGCTTCTTAAAAATTGATCTTCATTTAATTCTCACCATATTCCTGAAAGTACAAGAAACTTGAGCTCAGGAAGAGTAAGTTCCTTGCCAGCAAGAGAGAAAGAGCCTGGATTTCTACCCAGGCTGGACTCATCCCCACATCCTTGAAACTTCTTTCTACCTCATCATTAAAACTGGGGAACAGGTTTGTCCAATTCTCATTCATTTAGGAGAAACATTTCCCAAAAGACGTGTGCCAAGAGGTTGCCATCTGCCAGAGTGTGTGCTAATACTGGAAAAAACAATGGCGAACACAAAGTCCCTGCTTTCTTGAATTATGTGGCACCTCTCAAAGGCAGGGAAACTCTCCTGACTCCAGTGAATCATTTGGTGACAAGCCTAGTGTTTTTCACTCTTAGTGACTTTGGAATGCCCAAAACAGCAGGTTGGTAGCCTCTGCTAACTTGAGAGAGAGGCTATCAGAACACAATTGTTCAATAAAGTCACAGACTAAAAAGAGTTATGGTCGAGGAGTAGTATAAGCTACATAAAAGACCCACCTATAAAATGCTTAAGACTCAGTTATCAGGTTATGTTGTAAATGGTAAAACCTAGAAATATTAAATACCTACATCTGTGCTTGACATCCCTCATGGTAAGTTTCGATATTTCCTTTCAGCAGAGAAAATATTTGTAAGCTCACATACATGCACGTGCTCACATAAATGGTGATGGTATGTCAGGGAGTTAGTGTGTACGCATGTGAGTGTGCCTATGAGCCCATGTAGGCAGGGGAAGGTGGGAGGGCCAGTAGTAAATGCTACCAGTGATGGGGTTCACAGTTTACAACTTAGCTCAGAAAAGGAAAGTCTCCAGATACTGTCCCCCAAAAAAGCTGGCCAGTTGGTTTTGGGATAATTTCACCCCTCCATATTCCAAAAGCTATATTTTCTTAAAGTGGACCCTTTAGATACCCTTGCTCTCTTCTAAAACTTGTTCTAATTCTCAAATGTTACATGCCATTTTTCATGCAGAATATTTCTCTAAGCCAGGAAACCCATCTCCCAGAGTAATACCAGTTTAATGGAGAAAATTTTCATAAATTCATGAATGTTCCCTAAAATCTCTGTGACAGAGCAATAGCCAAATGTTCAAATCCTCTCTCATCCTCTGCACCATAGCACCCCATCCCACTACGTGGATTAGAACCAAGAATAATCTTGGGATGACAAGTCCCAAAACAATTAGTCCTTTTATCAATGTATTGATTTGTGTGTATTCTGGTCTTTTCTCCTCTTTTGTTTCAAATAAGCTACAGTATTGATTATATATTTGTTTTTGCACTTCAGAAATCTTAATGGTAAAGAAAAGAGAAACTACTGAGACATGCAGATGAAGCTTAGCACTCAGGAAAGTGAAAGTATAAGGGTAAGCGTGAAAGGAGAAGGGGAGCAGTTTCTCAGAGACTGGGAGGGGGAAGAAGGACAGCAGGGCTCCATAGCAGTAGAGACATGCAATCTCTTCAATGGTAGAGACCTGGGGAATGGCAGGCCTCAGAGCAGATGGCACAGTGACATTTAGTGTGCCAGGCCCTGGGCACCGCCCCAGGCATACTGCTAAAGCAGCAGAGTCCTGGGAACACAGGGCAAGAATCAAACAGGCTGGGACTCCTCAGCAGAAAGGAAATGTGGCATTTCCTACACAGTTTCATTTAAGAAGTGAGGCTCATCACTACACTTCCATCTGGGACCTGGTGTGTCCCTGGTCTCTCCACCCCAGGAAGTGATATGAGAAACAACAAGATGGACTCGATATCAGAATTTAATATGCTATTCCTAGAAATAGATATCCAAGAGTGTAGAGGTAATGGCTCCAGTTCTGAAAGATAGAAGGCTAATGAGACCCAAAATTTGAGTAGAGGATTAATATAGCCCATTATCCTATGTCTTGCAAACCCAAATGCATACAGGGGGCTTAGTGGGAATTGTAATCAAGTAATAAAGGTCTGATGTCATACAATAGGGTGTCAGGGGAACCATAGGGAACTGGCATGACATGCTCTAAAGACCCAGCCACTGTTGAACCCTAGCTGATTGTTGCCGTGAGGAATTGCAAGCTCAGTGTTGCCAGATTCATCTTTGAATACAAAAACAAACAAACAAACAAACAAAAAAACCCAAAACATTGAATCCTCCACTTTCCAGACAGGTACAGAATGGTCAGAGAGAGGCTGGCAAATCAAGTTTTCCTGTGCCCAGAGTTCTACGGGGATGTTTCTATAGCTGTCAGCCTCAAGCTGAATTTGAGGAGGGAGCATGTTAGGAACTCCCTGAGAATTTATGTAGACTGAGCAAACTTTTATACCATTTTAGCTGGAGCAATGTCCCTTTCCTGGTGGTTGACATCTTGCAAATGTAAGAAAGTAAAACAGGGCTTTTTTATGTGTTCTTGAAAGAGAAGAAAGTGATAGAAACATGTTAGTATAAATGGGTATAGAAAATAGCAAGCACACGTTTTCACAGTGTGAACAACGTCTATTTGGCTTTTAGAAGGCTCACTCTGCATCAGCAGAGTGTCTCTCTCCTCTGCATCAGCAGCCCCTTACCCTCCCAACATTTCCTGGACTCACTCTGCGTTGAGGTGGGTCTGACTTAGACTAACAGACAAAGCCCTCAGAAGAGGGATTTTAGTGAGAATCTAAGGGTTATGAAGGGGTAAGGAATGGTTTGAAGAGCCTTGGAGAGAGACAAGGGGTGGGCAGGGGTTCAGGACTCAAGAGGAGACTCAGGGAGCCCTGTCTTCACTACATCAACAACTCTGGTGATAGAGAATGGGACATAAATGAAATGAGCGATAGAAGCTGCTAACACATTTCCACTACCCTGAGACTCAATGTAGATTGGAGTATAGTCATGAACCTGAAGTGCAGAACTAATAGAAGGTTATCCAGAAATTTTGGGATAAATCAGCAGTGAGGGAAGGAAGGAGTGTACAAATAGGAAGAAGAAATTGACTCTAATGATAATAATATATGTGTATAGCTGATAAAGAAAACAGTTTGAAAATTGCTAGTCTCTTGTGGCAGACTGAGGAACCTGGTCTCCCCCATTGGTGTCCCTGGAGAAGAGCAGGGAAAGAAGGAGAAAGAAAGCAAAGGAGGGAAGAAAGAAAAGGAAGAGGAAAAGATGAAATTTGGAAACATTTTCAGCACCTGACCACCCCCCAGCATGAGCTGTGAATTTAATTCACACGCTAGAGCAAGGTGTGAATTATTGCCATATCTCTGCTGCAGAGGACACAAAATGCCAACCACAGGCATTGCATGCCACAGGGGGCTAGCTCTAAGCCTCAGGCACTTCACCCCTTTACTTGACTGCTACCCAGTAGATTACTTACTTCTGTTTAGTTTCTGGGGATACAGCACCTTTGAGAGTAAAATTAGAAATAAGGCTAAATCTTTAAGATAGAAAAAAAAAGAAGTGTTTATTTCCAAACTTCTATTTTATGTTTATGGTTTTAGATTTTTACAGTTATTCTGAAAAGCTGAGAACTGCCAAAGTCTAGATATGTTGGTGTTTCCCTTAATTTATTCGGGTGACAGGAGACGGTCGTTGAAATAAACTTAAATATGAGTAACTTAAATATGTCTTCTACAAATTTTTGAAAGCCAACTTTACTGCTTGCTTTATCTCTTTTTACATATGGCTATTGTTATGCCCTCATTTAAATCAATTTTGAATTTGTAAATGCAATACTTCTCAATTTGGAAGATTATGTTTTTTTTTCTACACCCCCAAACAAAGCCTTGAATATACTTAAGACAACACAGAGAGAGAAAGCATGATTCTCCTATCATCTGGACAACTAGACATGAGGAAGCTGAAGCTTCCCAAGGAAGCAAGTGATTTTGCAAACTTGAAGGCTAATAAATCCCTCCCAAAAGTTGTGTGAGATCTGTGTCAGGGACATGTCACAGTTCTGGGTACATTGAGACAGGAGAGGCCCAGGATAGAGGTCACAGTTGTCATCCTCTGCGTAAACCAAACCGGACTGAAAAGAAATGGAAGGGTTCTCCCCATGCCTCATTCTCTTTACAAGCTTAAGAACACCCTCAGAGGGATCAAAGCTCGATTCAAGGTTGGCGACCTTTCTGAAGTGGCTTGCCAAATCTTTATTTATTCATTTTAATTTGTCATTCCACTTACCAGGAATTCATTTGAACATTTAGAGAATCTCTCACTATATATAAAACAAAACTATTGATGCATACAAAGTACAAAATGATTAATAAATAAAAAAACTTTTAAATGTTTAAGAAGCTTCATCTAAAATTAAATTACATGGGGGATCTTGCCAATTTGTAAGGGAGCTTTTCCCATTCTGGCTTTGGCAGATAGTAGGGATGCTGGCTCCTGGCTACAGTTCTTGTTCCAGGAGCAGTCTTGGAGCACTGGGACAGCCACTTTGAAATCCTTGGTTTGCAGTGGACAGGGAAAGGCAAATGCTGGGGGAGTTTCCCAAGCCCATACAGCACATGCAGAGCTTGGTGGGCTCTCTGGCTTTCAATGCCTCTTTCCAGGATGTATTAGTCGGGGCTCTCCAGAGAAACAGAAACAGCAGGATGTGTGTACATTTAGAGAAATACTTATTATAAATAATTTACTTACATGATTATGGAAGATGGCAAGTCCAACATCTTCAGGGTAGACCAGCAGGCTAGGACTCAGGAAAAAGTCATCATCCCAGTTTGAAAACCATCTGCTGGCAGAATTTCTTCTTGCTCTGAGGCAATCTCTTATTCTATTCAGGCCTTCAACTGATTGGATATGGCCCACTTACATTATGGATGGCAATCTACCTTGCTCAAAGTCCACCAATTTAAATGTAAACTCACCCAAAAAATGCCCTTACAGAGACATTCAAAATAATATTTTACCACATATTTATGTAATACTGAAAAAAATGAAAGAATATGCTATTTAATAATGGGTGCTTTTGCTCATAGAACCAATCTTGTTAGCAATTTTTGAGTTTTGCTGCTACTTCATTGGTTGCCCCTTTTCAGGGTCCTTGGCTGGTTCCTCATCTGCTCCTCAACCTCTTCATGTTGGAATGCCTCAAATTTACATTTTCATTCCACATCTGCCTCCTAAACTCAAAACACCTTCTTGAGATCCCACTTCAACCATCTAGTGGACATCCCAGACACAAAATATTTAAAACTGATCTTTCTTCCAAACTTGATGGCAACTTTAGTTT